>NC_086444.1:895555538-896907567 GCF_028390025.1 Pseudophryne corroboree
CAAACACCTGGCCACTCCTAGATGGGCCAGGTGTTTGTGCCGCCCACTTGTGTCGCTTAGTTTAGTCATCCAGCAACCTCAGTGTAACCTTTTGGCCTAAAAACAATATTGTGAGGTGTGAGGTGTTCAGAATAGACTGGAAATTAATGTTATTGAGGTTAATAATACCGCAGGATCAAAATTACCTTAAAATTCTGTGATTTTTTTCTGTTTTTGTGTTTTTTTCAAAAATCATCCAGATCTAAACCCAAAACCCGAAAGGTTGGTTTTGGAAAAACCAATCCAGATCCAAAACATAAGCGGGGATCCAGATCCAAAACCAAAACACAAAACCCGAAAGGTGTCCGCCACACATTTCTAGTGAAAACAGGCTATAGCAAATACAAAATCCCTCCATGCCTAACCATCTACAATATTATTGGCTAATAATGATGTCACTCAAATATAGAAAACAGCTTAATTTTGTCAAACATTGTGTGAAACCTAAAGTCATGCATCGATAGCCTTTGGGTATAATTGTCTTCAGACTTAAAACAACAGCCTTAAGTTTCTAGTACAGATCCATCCGAGTCATATTATTACATTATTTGGCAGCTAGATAATGTGGGTAAGGTGCAAGTGTAGTATGAAGCTGTGCTTTAAATCATGTATCTTAGTCCTGTAAACCATGTGCATTTTTTTTTTACATTTTTATTGAGGCAACATGGAATTGATACAAATAAACAAAATTAGTTACAATGTAATTTTGACAGACTTGGTTACAAAGGGGGTAAAGGTGCATACACACTGAGCGCTTTTCCCCCCTGCCCAGCGATGTCAGCGGGGGTAAACGCCTTTCCGTAGCAGGACGCTATGGAAAGCCGTTCACCCCGACATTCATCTACTGGTAATACCAGCAGATAAACGGCGGCCGCTGGCGATGAAGCATCAGCGCTCATTGCCGGGACATACACACTGGGCAGTTTTGAGCTGAAAGCAGCTCAAAACACCAAAAGTGAGCTGCTTTCAGCTCAAAATTGCCCAGTGTGTATGGGCCTTTACAATGCAGATGTCATATGTTAATCAAAACCCTTGAAGCTGAATGGTGAAACAGATACAGTTATATAACGTGTAATGAAACATTAAAAAGACAAATAATACATCTCTTTAATCTGATTGAATTTTGTTATAAACCATTAGAGTCAATAGCTTTCAACAACAAAATCTCAAAATTATACATACAAACATAAGAATAAGGCTGTGAGTCTTAAATCTTGGTGGAGGTGGATATGTAGAAAGTAAGAACCCCTCTCCTTCCCCTTACGTCAAGGCAATCGGTGGATCTAGTAATACCATTCTGGTAAGATACCAGGTAGTGTCTTTAAGACTAGAATGTATTTGGTTTCTAGTTGTGAGCGGAAGTGTGTCTATGTATGATTCCCAGAGTAAAAAAAAAATTGCTCCACTTCCTTTTCTTTATGTAAAAGCGCTTCCATCCAGTCCATTTTAAACAGGAAATATGGCTTATTAAAAAATAATGGCAATTGAGGGGGCGCGTTATCTAACCAGCTTTGTAATATTATTTTCCTACCTGATGCGCTTATGGCCAGTAATAATTTCTTACTCCCTGGGGTCATTCTTTGTTCAGGGTTAATTATTCCAAAATTGACCATTCTGGGGTGAATGGAACCCATGTGCATTTCTTACAGTAAAAACAGAATCTAAATGGTCACAAAAAGAGTTGGTACAGATGGCCAATAAGTCTGCACTTTAGCCCATGAACCTACTAGCTTGAGTTGTTTTAACATAGGCATGACCATGCATAAAAAAATGTACTTACCGTACTAGTTTCTATCATCTTAAATGATCACCCATAACTCTACCCCATTCTACCAGGTTCCATGTAATGGAACATACAGTACATAACTTCGACAGATCCTATGTAATTCTGCACACTCCCCCTGCAATGAAGCACACATACCCTGTAATGCAACACACATGCCCTGAAATTAACAACACATCTCCAGTAAATCAGCACATTTCCTTGCAAATAAATTACCTGTCATTTATCATACATCCTTGGGACACAGCAATTTATGTAGCCAGCAGGGTGCTGGACAGCAGCACCATTTTCTAATACCACATATTCTCCATATCCTTCTTCCCAATGCTTCCTCCATAGTTGGTGGAGAGTGATGACTATTTGTATTTGGAGTGTGCTACTGCACTAACATCAATGATGCTTAAAAACTGAAGCATCTGATCCTTTACCAAAATGGCCAGTGTTCTTTAGTCTGCACATGAGCAGCGCCATTTTGCTGCTATATTTTTGCACCACAGTATTCCATGGCTGTGTAGTTCAGAACTCCATGGGTGACCCTGCATAATCCTGCTTTATCCTGCCTACATACAGGACTGGCTGGTCTGCTGTATATGCTGCTCCATTTCTGCTGTCTGTGTACATAATTGTGAGTATATTGAGGGGAGAGGGCCTAGACTGCACACCCTGGCTACTTAGAATGGGATGTGCTACCTAGTACTAATCCATATAAATGAGAGAGCGGGTGCACCATACAACCACTACAATTATAATATATGTAATTATACTTCATATCCAAGGTTCTTGGCATAAAATTGGCCAATATTATGAGCTTGCCCACCAATTATCAAGGTGACCTCATCAGGCAGGTCTTTAATATTATAGGGGTTTGATGTCAGGGATCAAGGCACCCCCAGACCACGTCAGCAAAATTCCACCAGGGCACCATGCAAAAAATTTATAGCAGTGAAAAACTAAAGTGTTAGTTAAGTGAAAGTAGCTGCTGAGTATTAGAAAGAGGACAGCAGTACAGTATCATAGTATTAAAAAGGGGAGGTTAGCTGATCAAATATTAAGTGTTCAAAAAGTGAAAGATGTGTGAAAATGTTACATAAATAAAAACAAGCGGAGTTATATAGGTGTTAAAAAAATGTAAGAAGGCAATGTAATATAGTGATGCCCAAAAGCGGCCCAGCTAGAGTAATCCAAGGGGTGAACTTTTGGGGCATGGGGCTCCTTGGATTATTCTAGCTGGGCTGCATTGAGGCATCACCATCTTACATTTATTTTTAACATGAACTTAATTAAACTTAAATGTTTAGAGAATTATGCCACATAGAGGTTCACAATGGAAATTCAACTTAAGTGTGAAAGGCTGTGGAAAGTTATAATCCAGATGACAGTCCAAATCCCAGTGATGTAGATAGAGTCATGGGGACCGTAGACTTATGTGTTGAACAGCACATTTGCTCTATCCAATCTATTATGTTATCTTGAGCTTGCTGTACCTAATCCAATTGCAGAGTATTTTAACTATAAAAACAACCTTTGCCAGAAATAAAATTGTTCACTGCTACTTGGCAGCCACCAGGACTCTAAGTATTGTAAGCTCAAGATAATAGACACATATATTTAAAGGGAACAGGAACCTCAGACACTATTAAACTATACAGAAAACAGCATGCCAGATCTTCAAGATAGCATGAGCAATATTAACTAAAGTGTATTCTTGCCAGTTTTCCAAATAACACTAAGAAATGTTTTGCTGGCCAATTCTCTCAATTGTGAGTTGATGAGAAGTAACAGATTTTTTGCATGTATAGGTTTTGCCTAGTATATAATAGGGATGAGCAGGATCGGTTCCCTGAGTACCGAACTCTCCCCAAACATCACGTCCCAAGCCCGGCTCGGGACTTCCCACCAGTCTCAGAAACTAGAATGAGGCAAAACGTCATCATCTTGCTGTTAGATTCTTGTGGGCTTTGGAAACCATATAAACAGCCGCATGTCACCTGCCATTTCACTCTGGACTTGGAGAGGGAGGGTGACAGACCTCTGTCTCTCTGTGGGTGGGGGTGTAGGGTTAGTGTATGCTCTGTTGGAGTGTTGTTGCAGTCACTGTGGTTTATCTGTGCTGTGTTAGGGGTGCTGTCCTGGCTGTCCCTGCTATCCTGGCTGTCACTGGTGTTACTGCCGAATGCTGCAGCTGTACACATGTGTTGCTGTCCTGGCTGTCAATGTGTTGTACAGGGGGCAGGGGCACTGTAAATTATAGGGGCGCTGATGCCTTAATAACATTACACTGGCCCTGTCTGCTATAAAAATTTGGGCCCAGTACTTACAAATTAAAAGCACAGTGGTCCTTTATGCTGTGAAATACAGGGGTGCTGATGTCTTAATAATATTACACTAGCCTTGTCTGCTATAAAAGTTTGGGTGCAGTACTTACAAATTAAAAGCACACTGGTCCTTTATGCTGTGAAATACAGGGGTGCTGATGTCTTAATAACATTACACTGGCACTGCCTGCTATAAAAATTTGGGTGCAGGTTTTACAAATTAAAAGCACATTGCTCCTGTATGCTGTAAAGTATAGGGGTGCTGATGTCTTAATAACATTACACTGGCCCTGTCTGCTATAAAAGTTTGGGTGTAGTTAAAAATTAAAAGCACACTGTTCCTGTATGCTGTGAAATATATGGGTGTTGATGTCTTAATAACATTACACTGGCCCTGTCTGCTATAAAAATTTGGATGCAGGTTTTACAAATTAAAAGCACACTGCTGCTGTATGCTGTGAAATATAAGGGTGCTGATGTCTTAATAACATTACACTGGCCCTGTCTGCTATAAAAGTTTGGGTGCAGTTAAAAATTAAAAGCACACTGTTCATGTATGCTGTGAAATATGGGGATGCTGATGTTTTAACATTACACTGGCCCTGTCTGCTGTAAAAATTTGGGTGCAGTTAAAAATGTAAAAAAAGCACACAGCTCCTGTATGTTGTGAAATATAGGGGTGCTGATGTCTTCATAACATTACACTGGCCCTGTCTGCTATAAAAGTTTGGGTGCAGTTAACAATTAAAAGCACACTGCTCCAGTTTTCTGTGAAATTTAGGGGTGCTGATGTCTTCATGACATTACACTGGCCCTGTCTGCTATAAAAGTTTGGGTGTAGTTAAAAATTAAAAGCACACTGTTCCTGTATTCTGTGAAATATATGGGTGTTGATGTCTTAATAACATTACACTGGCCCTGTCTGCTATAAAAATTTGGATGCAGGTTTTACAAATTAAAAGCACACTGCTGCTGTATGCTGTAAAGTATAGGGGTGCTGATGTCTTAATAACATTACACTGGCCCTGTCTGCTATAAAAGTTTGGGTGTAGTTAAAAATTAAAAGCACACTGTTCCTGTATGCTGTGAAATATATGGGTGCTGATGTCTTCATGACATTACACTGGCCCTGTCTGCTATAAAAGTTTAGGTGCAATTAACAATTAAAAGCACACTGCTCCTGTATGCTGTAAGAATACGGGGTGCTGTTAAAATAAAGGTCAACTGTTCTTTGTGCTTTAATAATAAAAGGGTGCTGTCTTGTGAAAGGGAGAACAACAATTTGGAGGAAAAAATAGTGGAAGATTAGAAACCACTACCAGTTCCTTGTACTAGTGCTGAAGCTGCTGCTGCCACCAGTTATGACACTGACAATACAATTCCATCAACGTTGGCTGGTAAGGCCAATGCTCAAAGTCATAGAGGGCGTGTAAAATCCAAGAAGCAAAATTTAATAATCAGAAAGAAAAAAAATTTATCTGATAAGGAACGTAAAATTGGCAATATGCCATTCACAGCACAAAGTGTCAAGGAAAGGCTAAGGCCTTGGCCTATGGTCATGACTGGTGACTCAGCTTCTCATGAGGATGGAAGCCCTCCTCTCTCTCAAAAAATACAAAAAAATTAAGCTTGTTAAAGAACAGGAAAAACAACTGTGCGTTCAGAGATATTATAAATCCCCAAGGAGAGTCCAAGTGTGTCCGCGGTTGCGATGTCTAGGCCTGACTTTCCCAACACTGGACGGGAAGAGGTGGCTCCTTCCACCATTTGCACACCCTCTGCAAATGCTGGAAGGAGCACCCACAGTCCAGTTTCTGATATTCAAATTGAAGATGTCACTGTTAAAGTACACTAGGATGAGGATATGAGTGTGGCTGGTGCAGAGGAGGAAGTTTACAAGGAGGATTCTGATGGAGATGTGGTTTGTTTAAATAAGGCACCGAGGGAGACAGTTGTTGTCCATGGGATGAGAAAGCCCATTGTGATGCCAGGGCAAAATACCAAAAAAGCCACCTCTTTGGTGTGGAATTATTTCTCCATAAATCCGGACAACAGGTGTCAAGCCATGTGTTGCCTTTGTCATTCCGTAATAAGTAGGGGTAAGAATGTTAACCACCTAGGAACATCCTCCCTTATATGTCACCTGCAGCGCATTCATCAGAAGTCATTGTCAAGTTCAGAAACATTGGGTAAGAGCGCCAGCAGTCCACTGACACCTAAATCCCTTCTTCCTCCTGTACCCAACTCCTGCAAGCAACACCACCATGTCCCACAACGTCAATTTCCTTCTTAGGAACATCAGTAGTCTTGCAGGCCATGTCACTGGCATGACTGACGAGTCCTCTCCTAACCGGGATTCCTCTGAAGGATCCTTGACTGGTACACCTACTTCTGGTGCTGCTGCTGTTGTTGCTGCTGGGAGTCGATTGTCATCCCAGAGGGGAAGTTGGAAGACCACTTGTACTACTTCAACTAAGCAATTGACTGTCCAACAGTCCTTTGCGAGGAAGATAAAAATATGACAGCATTCATCCTGTTTCAAAGTGGATTACTGAGGCCTTGAAAGCTATGTTGGTGATAGACATGTGTCCAGTATCCACCATTAGTACAGTGGGATTTAGACATTTGATACTAAATCCTATCTAGATTCCACTTCACTAGGAAAGCGATTCCCAGACTGTACAGGGACATTAAGAAAAGTGTCCTCAGTGTCCTGAATAATGTCCACTTAACCACAGACATGTGGACAAGTGGAGCAGGGCAAACTAACGACTACATGACTGTGACAGCCCACTAGGTAAATGTGTTGCCTCCTGCAGCAACAACAGTAGTGGCACCAGTAGCAGCATCTCACAAACGCCAGATCATTCGTAGGCAGGCTACACTGTGTATCACCAGTTTCCATAAGAGGCACACCGCTGACAACCTCTTACAGAAACTGAGGGACATCATTGCAGAATGGCTTACCCCACTTAGACTCTCCTGGGGATTTGTGAAATCGGACAATGACACCAATATTGTATGTGCATTACAATCTGGGCAAATTCCAGCACGTCCCATGTTTTGCACATACAATTAATTTGGTGGTGCAGAATTTTGTTTTAAAATGACAGGGGCATGCAGGAGTTTCTGTCGATGGTCCGAAAAATTGCAGGCCACTTTCGACATTCAGCCACTGCGTGCCGAAGACTGGAGCGCCAGCAAACATTCTTGAACCTGCCCTGCCATCACCTGAAGCAAGAGGTTGTAACGAGGTGGAATTCAACACTCTATATGCTTCAGAGGATGGAGGAGCAGCAAAAGTCCATTCAAGCCTATACATCCACCTATGATATAGGCAAAGGAGGGGAAATGCACCTGACTCAAGTGTAGTGGAGAATGATTTCCATCTTGTTCAAGGTTCTCCAACCAATCAAACTTGCCACACATGAAGTCAGTTCAGACACTGCCAGCTTGAGTCAGGTCATTCCACTCATCAAGTTTTTGAAGAAGCAGCTGGAGAAATTGAAGGAGGAGCTAAGATGGAGCGATTCCGCTAAGTATGTGGGACCTGTGGATGGAGCCCTTCATTTGCTTTGCCAGGATTCAAGGGTGGTCAATCTGTTGAAATCAGAGCACTACATTTTGGCCACCGTGTTCGATCCAAGGTTTAAAGCATACGTTGTATCTCTTTCCAGCAGACACAAGTCTACAGAGGTTCAAAAACCTGCTGGTGAGAAAATTGTCAACTCAAGCGGAACGTGACCCGTCAACAGCTCCTCCTTCATTTTCTCCTGCAACTGGGGCTGCAAGGAAAATTATAAGATTTCCTAGCCCACCCACTGGCGGTGATGCAGGGCAGTCAGGAGCGAGTTCAGACATCTGGTCCGGACTGAAGGACCTGCCAACGATTACTGACAAGTCTACTGTCACTGCATATGATTCTGTCACCATTGAAAGAATGGTGGACGATTATATGAGTAACAGCATCCAAGTAGGCATGTCAGACAGTCTGTACATATACTGGCAGGAAAAAGAGGCAATTTGGATGCCCTTACACAAACTGGCTTTATTTTATCTAAGTTACACCCCCCCCCCCCCCCCCCCCCAGTGTGTACTCTACTCCGAAAAAGTGTTTAGTGCAGCCGGTAACCTTGTCAGCGATCGGCATAGGAGGTTATTTCCCGATCGGCATAGGAGGTTATTTCCACAAAATGTGGAGAAGATGATGTTCTTCAAAATTAATTATACTGTAACTTCCTCCAGGAAGACCTTTACCAGCAATTGCCTTTAGAAAGTACACAGGGACCTGTGAAGTTGGATTCCAGTGGGGATGAATTAATACTCTGTGAGGAGGAGGATATACACAATGAAAGGGGTGAGGAATTGTAGGATGAGGATGACATCTTGCCTCTGTAGAGCCAGTTTCTGCAAGTAGAGATGAATTGCTTCTTTTTCGGTGGGGGGATTAATTGCTTCTTTTTGGAGGGGCCCAAAACAAACCAGTCATTTCAGCCACAGTCATGTGGCAGACACTGTCACTGAAATGACTGGTTTATTAAAGTGTGCATGTCCTGTTTATACAACATAAGGGTGGGTGGGTGGGCGGGCCCTGGGTGGACGGGCCTAAGGACAATTCCATCTTGCACGTCTTTTTTCTTTGAATGATGTGCTCTTTGGGGCCTAGTTTTTAAAAGTGCCATCCTGTTTGACACTGCAGTGCCACTCCTAGATGGGCCAGGTGTGTGTGCTGCACACTTGTGTCGCTTAGCTTAGTCATCCAGCGACCTCATTTCACCTCTTTTTCTTCTTTGCATTATGTGCTCTTTGGGGCCTAGTTTTTAAAACTGCCATCCTATTTGCCATTGCAGTGCCACTCCTAGAAGGGACAGGTGTTTGTGCCACACACTTGTGTCGCTTTGCTTAGTCATCCAGCGACCTCGTTGCACCTCTTTTTCTGCTTTGCATTATGTGCTGTTTGAGGCATAGTTTTTAAAATTGCCATCCTGTCTGCCACTGCAGTGCCACTCCTAGATGGGCCAGGTGTTTGTGCCACCAACTTGGGTCACTTAGATTAGTCATCCAGCAACCTCTGTGCAACCTTTTGGCCTAAAAACAATATTGTGTGGTGTTCAGAATAGACTGGAAAAGAAGGTTATTGAGGTTAATTATACCATAGGATCAAAATTACCCCGTATGCTGTGACTTTAGCTGTTTTTATGTTTTTTTTTTCATAAATCATCTAGATCCAAAACCAAAGCCAAACCCAAAACCCGAAAGGGTGGTGTTGGCAAAGATCCAAAATCAAAACAAGAAATGTGCACGCAGCACATCTTTAGTATATAAATATTGCACAATTCTCTCCAATAGTGCAATTACATCCCACAGTAGAGATTTGAATTGACAAGTAGTAACAGGTTTTTGCATGCACAAGTGATTTGCACATCAACAAGCAGATTTATAGTGCCACACAGTGGCAATGAATGCCATCATACATTTTTTTTTTCAATATGGACAAATCATATCATTGTAGTAACATAATTAGTAGAGCTTTCACAGAGTCCAGGTTAGCTTCTTAATATAGTAATACAGTATCATTATGTAACAGGCTTTCCAAATTATATATTGCAGGTAGATTAACTTTGCTGAACAGCTCTGAGCATAAATCCAAGTATGCATCAGGATAAGACAGGATCAGATTGATTGCAACCCACAACATGGACACTCCCTATAAGGGTTGAAACTTCCAATCAGTACCAGTCAAAGAATGAAGTAAGATTCTAACATCAGCAGTGTCAATAAGAAGTCAGTCAGAAAGAAGCCAAGCACAGCTGGTATGCACAGCTGACTGGTTGCCAAGAGACTGATTGGAGCTAACAGATTTAACTGATTTCCATTTTATCATACAGACATTAATTGTCATGTGATGTACATACAGTATATATTGCATATTAAAACAGCATTATCCCTAGTCAGTACCTTCCGTAGATTCCCTGCCATTTACATTTTGTAGTACATAAACCACATGAGTACATTTTAAATAAAGCACATTTGATTAGTTATTATTTCTACTACAATTTTTAATTATACTGTTTAGTTATCATACATAAAATGTATGCAATATTATTAATCAACTTTAAATATACTGATAGAAAGGGGAGCTTAAAACATTTTACAATATTTACCATTTTTAAATATATTTTAAATTCCACATAAATGTAGAAATTATGAAATAAGACAGGAAAGACCTGAATACGCTACATAACAAAAAACCCTCTCCAAAGGATTCCTAACAGGTTATTTATACAGTCTGTTCTCTCTAAAAACTCAAGGAAATGTCATAAATCTGTAATCAACCTGTCACTGAAATGTTTCATTTCTTCAGTTGTGTCTTTAACTGTCAGCTTTCCTTTAATTCCTCTTATTATAACATCAGAAGTTCACAACCATTTCAATAACACATCATAAAAGAAGTACATACTTGTAAAAAAAAAACATTTTTTTAAATGCAGAAAAATATTTATTTTAGAAATATCATGCCTGTTGTGAGGTTTATGAAAGTGAACTGCACACATTTAAATAAGCTTCAATTTGAATTGATAATGTGTAATTTTTCATAATTTAATACATTTTGCATAGATTTCGTTATAAACTGTAAAACAATATCAAAGTCTTTGAAAAAAGGACAAAGTCCACATACACATCTTTGTCAGCCTTTATGATGTATGGACAAAAACAGTATAAAAACAGTTAAAGTTCAACTTTTTGGGTAGCAGTAACTCAAATCATAAGAGTAATGAAAAAGAGTAATGGAATGCATTTATGTATGAATGGCCAGGAGGGGATGGGGTCACATCTGGATGTATGATGTCATGGTGCAAAGCAAAGCAGTAATTGGCTATAAAGTGGAAAACTAGGGATGTACAAGCTCAATTTCCTAGAAACAGAGCACACCCAAACGTCCGGATTCCAAGAGAATCCGAGCCGTGGCTCAGATTTTCCTATCAGGCTCGGATTCCAAAACAAGGTGAAACGTCTTCTTCCTAGCATTGGATCTCATGTGCTTTGGATTCTATATAAAAGTCTCTTCTGTGACAATTCGGGTGCCATTTCACACAGGACTCCAGACAGAGAGCACAGCCACTAGACTACATAGAAGCATAGAATTTGATGGCAGATAAGAACCACTTGGCCCATCTAGTCTACCCCTTTTTTTTTTACATTATTTTTTTTCTCTAACCTTGTTTGATCCTTATTTCTTTGTAAGGATATCCTTATGTCTATCCAATGCATGTTTAAATTGCTCCACTGTCTTAGCCTCTACCACCTCTGATGGGAGGCTATTCCACTTGCCAACTACCCTTTCTGTGAAGTAATTTTTAAGCAAATTTCCCCTGAACCTCCCCCCCTCCAGTCTCAGTGCATGTCCTCATGTCCTATTGCTGCTCTTGATTTGGAGAATGTTTCTCTCCTGGACTTTGTTAAAACCCTTGATATATTTGAAAGTTTCTATCATGTCCCACCTTTCCCTTCTCTGCTCCAAACTATACATATTGAGATTTTTTAGTCCTTCTGGGTATGTATTGTGATGTAGGCCATGCACCATTTTAGTTGCCCTTCTCTGTACAGTCTCTAATGTATTAATATCCTTTTGAAGATATGGCCTCCAGAATTGAACACAGTATTCTAGATGAGGCCGTACCAATGACCTATACAGTGGCATTATTACTTCTTTCTTTCTGCTGCTGATTCCTCTACCAATGCAGCCAAGCATCAGACTAGCCTTCCTCATTGAACAGAAAAGGAAAAATAGAGGCGCTCATTTCATTTCAACACTGCAAAAATCTAAATTCATCACAACCAAGGGGTAATAAAAATTGAATATTTATTCTTAAATTAAATGAATAAAAATATATGTACAAAACCACTTTGTTATGCACAGAATATATATAAAAATCTCAGTTAATAATCTCTATTCTCACAAATTTGCCACATATACAATAAAGTGCTCATATAAATTGCTTGTGCTACTATAACAAACAATTAAGAAAGTGATACACACTGATCAGTTATCGGCAGTCTCAGTGTATCAGCTGTTGTAACACTGTAGCCAAGACTGTTATAAACCACCAGTCAGGTAGAGCACAATTACTGAAAGAGAGTGCATATATTGAAGACAATGAATTGCGTCTTGTGAATGTTTGGATGTATGATACAATGTCTCAATGTTCCAGGAACCAATTAAATGGAAATATTTGTTGAATTACCTCTCCAGTTGGGCTAGAAGACCCGAGCGTCCTCAGGTCGATGCAAATTGCCCAATAAGCAGTGGAACGGAGGGTCTGTCCATACACTTCAGAATCCCGCAGTTGTCTAATTCTTCCCCTGGGCGTGCACCGCCCGCTGCAGTGTGTGGGGAGAGACAGGTGTGCGGCTGATTAATTCGAAGCCGCTATGGGAATCCGGCAATCTGTAATGCTTCTCTGATGCTCTCTGGACTTGTGCTGTCCGTGAGTGGTGAGAGGGAGAGAAGTTGACGTCCGGCCGCTGCCCGTATGCTGAGCTGATGCTGCGGTTACGTCCACCGTTCACCGTTCGCTCCTATAACCAGTAAATTGGAGCTGTAGACGGTATCCCAAAGCGTGCGGCAAGTGGTGAGAAAGGGGGAGGAGTCCTCATTGCTTTGTTACATTGCTTACCTGCCTTTAAGTCACCTGAAATAGTGACTCCTAGATCCCTTTCCTCCTTAGTAGTTTCCAGTATAGTGTCATTAATACTCTATTTAGCATTTGAATTTTTGAGACCCAAGTGCATGATTTTGCATTTTTTGGCATTAAACTGTAATTGTCACACTCTTCACCATTCCTCTAGTCTACCTAGATCCTCAATCATTTGTTTTACCCCACCTGGTGTGTCTACCCTGTTGCATATCTTTTTGTCATCTGCAAAAAGGCATACTTTCCCTTTAATGCCATTTGCAATGTCACCAATGAAGATATTAAAAAGCACCAGCCCAAGTACAGATCCCTGGGGTACTCCACTGGTAACACTTCCCTCCTGTGAATGCACTCCATTTACCACAACTCTCTGTTGTCTTTCCTTCAACCAAGATTTTTTCCATTCAATAATCCTAATATCCATCCCAAACTGTCAAGTTTATTTAGCAGACTGCAATGTGGAACAGTGTCAAAAGCCTTACTAAAGTCTACATAAGCTATATCCATGGCTCCACCTTTATCCATCACTTTAGCCACACAGTCAAAAAAGTAAATAAGATTTGTTTGACATGATCTCCTCCCAGTGAATCCATTCTGTTTGGGATCCTGTAAATTGCCGGATTTGAAATAATCTACAACTCTTTCTTTTAAGAGTGTTTCCTTCAATTTCCCTACTACTGATGTAAGACTCACTGGTCTGTAGTTGTTTGCCTCTTCCTTGCTTCCACTTTTGTGCAGTGGGACTACATTTGCTCTTTTCCAGTCCTCTGGAATTACTCCTGTAGAGAATGACTGGTTGAATAATTCTGTCAATGGTGCTACCAGCACCTCTTTAAGTTATTTTAGTATCCTTGGATGTATCCCATCTGGCCCCATAGATTTGTCCACTTTCAGCTTTGAGAGTTCTGTTAGGACCTTCTCCTCTGTAAATGTACTTGTTTCATTTTCCTGAATATCCCTGCAACTTAACTTTGGCTCCTTCCCCTCTTTTTCTGTAGTAAATACTGAGCAAAAATAATTATTTAGATGGTCTGCTAATAAATTGTCTCCCTCAACAAGACTCCCAGTCTCTGTCTTTAGTTTTATTATTCCACCTTTTGTTTTTCTCCTTTTGCTTATATACCTAAAACAAGATTTACCTCCTTTACCCACTGACTGGGCTATTTTCTCCTCAGCTTTGTTCCTTTGCACATCTGATTACCTTCTTAGTCTCCTTCTGTTTAACAAGATATATTTCCTTGTCTTCATTATTTTGTGTCTGCTTATATTTCCTAAAAGCCATCTTTTTTGCTTTCACAATATTTGCTACTTCTTTCGCAAACCACACTGGCTTCCTTTTCCATGTGTTTTTCCTAACACTTTTGATACAAAGGTCTGTTGCCTTTAATATTGCACATTTTAATGTTTCCCACCTCTCCTGCACTGCTTCCAAATTCCTCCACTCTGCCAAAGAATCGCTTACATGTTTTCCAATCCCTACAAAATCGTCCTTCCTAAAATCCAACACCTTTGTTTTTGTATGGGATGAGTCAGTCTCTGTCTTTATGCTGAACCATACTGCTTGATGATCACTGGATCCCAGGTTTTCACCCACTTTTACGTCCGATATTCTGTCTCCATTTGTAAATATTAAGTCTAATATTGTGTCTTTCCGAGTGGGCTCCCTCACCAATTGGTGGAGGGATGCTCCCTGAAGAGAATTTAAAATGTCCATACTTCTAGTGGAACTAGCAACAGACACCTCCCAGTGGTGTGCTTCATATTCCCTTTGCCTGCAGAAACAATACTTCTGTGCTGGGGGAGCAGATTTATTTATTCATGTTTGGTTCACTGCCCCCCTCTGTTAGTTTAAATAGTTCTTGATGAAGCATCCAAACTGTTCAGTTAGTATCCTCGTTCCCCTTGAAGATGGGTGCAGGCCGTCACTTTTGTATAAGCTCCTATCTTGCCAGATGGTGTGACTATGGCCTATAAATCCAAGTCTCTCCTCATTGCACCTTAGCCAAACATTGACGTTTCTGATGCGATGAGTTCTGTCTTCCCCTCTGTGTACTGGCAATACTTCTGAAAAAGATACACTGGTTGCCACCTGCTTCAGAGCAGTCCCTAACTTCCTAAATTCATCTTTTACGGCCATGAGTTCAGCATTTGCCAGGTCATTTGTCCCTAGGTGGACAATGACATCCACCTCCCCATCTTTTCTTGCTGCCTTCACAATTCTTAGCATGCGCTCTTTATCCCTTGGAGCTGTGGCTCCAGGTAAGCACCTTAGTTGTTTCTCTACTTCATTTGCATTTCCCAGATGTATTCCTCTAATAATGGAATCTCCCAAGAGAAGTGCTGTCCTTTTTGGAATTGTAATTTTCATGTTCCATTTCCTGTTGATATAGTTGGTAAAAGTCCCCATATCCTCCTGTTCTGTAGTTACTCTATTAGTTGTATCTTCCAGCCCTGCACGAGTAGCATATGAGTTTTGCAGTGTCACAGCTTGCGGGAGGTGTGTGTGTCCCTCTGGAAATCTCTGTCCTTGAGAGCCCACAGTAATCCAGGCAGAATGTCTTCTGGTGGCTCTCTGAGGCAGTGGAGGCATCAAAGACACAGACATCCTACAAATCTCAACATGCAGTTTTGCTATCTCCTCCTTCATCAGAGAAAATTGCTCACAGATTGGACAGCAGCTGAGTCATCACAATTCCTCTTTCTAAACAAATGCTTTACATCCATTTCACTGCAGTAGCCCAAACATTGTATCAGATGTTAATGGTATTGCAAATCTTCACTTTTTGTGTATTATAAAACTCACCTTTTTCGGTATTCTAACTCACCTGCTGCTGTTTCAAACTCACTTAATAAGCCAAGCCTCACTTTAGAATGCAAGCCTCTCACAATGAGCAAGCTCACTCAGTGTAGTCACTGTTTATATAGTTTCTCAGACAGCTGTTATATTCAGCCCCTCCTCCTAATCACTTCACACCTAGATTCAGCCCCTCCTTCTCCTAGTTTCTCTTCACACTCTTTAAGAAAGCACAGAGACAAACACAGCCAAATTCTCACACAGTTTTCCCACAATATTACAATCCCTATATGGATAGACAGAGAAAACTAACCTGCTGCTGTTTCAAACCCAATAAGCCAAGCCTCACTTTAGAATGCAACCCCTCACAATGACTACCAGGGTATTTGAATATTTAACAATCACTTATATGAGAGAGCGCATAAAGACTTTAAACAATTTTTATTTCATATTAAAAACTATAAACTTCTATTCTAATATCAATATATGCATATTATTGCTGAAGAGCTTTTGAAACAATGTAATTATTATTGCTACACACAAAGAACCAACATTAGATGGAAGCACAAGTCAGTCCATAATAATATGTTTATCACCAGCTGCCACTTATTTGCAGATTCGACTTCAAGATTCCTTATCTTTCCACTTAGTGGCTAGAATATAACTTAATGTCCAGCATCAATAAATTCTAGGTTCTTTATCCACAGGTTATATATATGGGTGCCAATTGGACTTCATAGATTGTGTCTATTATTAAAATAAAAGTGCTGCAGCAAATGTCCCCCTTGTTCCAGTGTTTTATTCAGACTGAGGAACTTTGGATAGATTATATATACCAGGCTTATTTTACCGTACAGGGAGAAGACTCTTGTCCAATGACACTTAGATGATAACGTGTCTGGAAACAGAGGATTGATAGTCAGTTTAGAGAACTGTGTCTCACCTCACCACAGCCCGGGTGTAGATATCTTTCCTCCAAGGACAGCCGTGGCCAGCAGTTGCTGTATCTCCCCTGCTAACACTGAGCTCACGGAGTATGACGTGTCCGTCTGTGAAACACCAAGCCGCGGCAGTGTACCTCAGGAGTCTTCCCTGTTGGAGCCATCCGGCTTCCCCCTGCCGGAGCCTGTATATCCAATGCGTGGTGTGATGCTGTACTGCGGCACCCAGCTGCGGCGGCATGCCGCTGGATTTCCCCTGCTGGAGCCGTCCGACTTCTCCTCACCAGCACCCGATCAGACTATTGCAATAAATGGTAGTCATACTGGTCCTTTGGATATAAGGCAGTAATGTCTGTCACACAGTCCGAATGGGGTATATTATATACTATAATATAAGTGCAGAGATTTATAGTGTGAAGTTGTTGTCATTTGTTTAAAACAGAATAAGGGCATGTTTGTTTTTTAAACTTTTGTGTGTTTTGGGCCAGGCAGTTGCACTCTGGTACAATAACACTCAGTAGGTGCTGTGCCACCACATTAATAATAAAATCACTGTGTGAGTCACAATGCGAAGTTACTGTCATTTATTAATAAACAGAATTATTATTTTTTTCATAAAACTTGTGTGTGTTCAGGGCCTTGCCACTGCATTAAAAAAGCACTGTGAGTTGCAGTGTGAAGTTGTTGTCATATGTTAAAAAACAGGAAAAAAAAAGTTGTTGTTTTTTTAACTTAAACTATGCAAAAGAATAACACAGTTCATTCTGCAATCTAGACCTAATTCAATCACAATATACAGATATGCTTAGCTTCATCATTGCCACAATGCATTTGCACATGCGTATGCATTGCATCATAGATTACATGCGCTCAGGTGCAAATAGTTGTACCGTAATTGCATAATAAATTTCCTAGGGATCACAGATGCTAGTAGTAGCGTAAATCCAGCCACACCCATGAATAGTCATAGTTGCAATGAGAATGAGCATACTTATAAATACATTTTCTGTACTGTATATCCTATACTTTATTAAGAAAATGATACTGAAATCCTAAAAATATAAAAATAGTAAATTTAATAATTATGCAAGACGTAGTCAAACTAGATTAAAGCATTAGCGTACTCATTGAGGCCAGTTGGTGCACAGTAAATGTTGGCTAGCATAAGAGACTAATGCTTAAAGTCCTGCGTACTAACAAGAAAACTGCTGTCTGTAAGAAATGTGCACGGTTGATTCAATGTTAACTCCTTTTTGGTATAGGATTCTCATGGTATGACTACAGTCACAGGTATCAGCATCACTCAATTTATATGTCACTTAGCAGTGTGACCCTTGGCTAGTAGTATTCAAGTTAATGGGGTCTATATACTATATGATTGGATAGAGATAAAGTGAACGGAGATAAAGTGCCAGAGAATCATCTCTTAACTGCCATGTTACATTTCTTTGCACAATTGCACCTATTTATCCATATCAGGCATACACTAATGTACAAAGATGTATATCCATACTCCAGGTTTTGGAATTGCTGGATTGTGTATCCGATTGGAAATGCCAATAATGGAGTTTCATATAAGAGAGGCAGATAATTTACAGGAGGTTTCCCATTCTCAGCAATGCATAGAGAAGGTAATTGACATTATACAAGTTTTATTTTGTTACCAAAGAAACAATTAACACAATAGAAAGGGAACCATCTTTGAGCACTGGCACCCCTATCTAAAAAATTAATTCAGATGAGTTTGTTGTTGCAAACAAACAAATCTAGGGTAAAAAGAGAGTGGTAAAATAGTAATCATAATACAGAAGTGTCATTTTAACAGAAGACCAACAGTATCAAAGTAGAGGCAACGTCCAGAACAAAATTAGGAGAGTAATAGATCTTGGATTTAGCAGACAAATATCATTAAACTATTTTGTTACAGTTGTTTTAGTGGGAAACAGTACACAAAACATATTCTAGGCGATTCAAGAAAAATGTTAACACTAAATATTAAGCAAGCAGCAGGGACTGTGAAGCAACTGGTATCATTATGATGGAAAATGTGACAAAGGCCTATTGGCCTAAAGCAGAAGTCAGGCTATGATTATAATATTATATGCTTATGTGATTCCCCACCAAAATGAACTATCTCTATACAATATGAATAGGACTTTGGTGGTATCACACTCATGTGAAAAGAGAGCTCACGTACAACCCCATGTTCAGAAAACCTTGAGGAGTGCTCTTTATTGGAGGGTATTTATCAAAGCTTGGAAAGAGATAAAATTGTGAGAGGTAAAGTAGCAACTAATCAACTTGTGTAATTTTTCTAACAGTCTGTAAAATGTATGGTAGAAGATGATTAGCTAGTACTTTATATCTCTCCGAGCTATGATTAATAGCCCCCGTAGAAATTAACTACCCCATCCCCTTTCCTTGTTCCTCTTTGCTAACTACAGCTGCAGGGGAGTCATTGTCTGCTGAGGGAGAAACTTCTAGGCCCGGATCATGCTGCATGTGGTACAGGGAGCACAGCACATGTCCAGCTTTATATATAAAGTAGAGGACACTGACTGCTCAGTTACCTTTAGGTGCACTGAGGTAACGGAGCAGTGAGAGAGCTGCACTGATGGTTTTCATCTGAGAGACAGTTGTGAGCAGACAGCATAACCGGTGTCCAGCAGCAGTGGAGGGTAGTGAAATCCTTACTGGAGGGCAGAGCAATCCCTGGAGGTGGCTCTGTAGCAGAGGTGTTGCTGAAAACAAGAGCTGCCCACCCCATTGACAGGAGAGACAGCTGCAGCTGCAAGAGGCAGACTCGAGGAAGTAGCTGAGGAGCACGGTAGTGACTGAAGTTGCTGGATCAGCTGGAGAAGAGCAGAGGTGTGGTGACTGTGTGGAGCTGCATTTCGGTTTCAGACACAGGGACTGAGTCTGCTAGAGGTGGAGCTGTCTGAGGCACAGATCTGACAGCACTTCAATTGAGCCAGCACCAGAAGTGGGGAGGTTCAGTGAGAAATGACGCCTCTTGTGGATGGAGAATCAAGAGAACTGTGCTGGAGCTAAAGTAGGGATGTTTTATAAACAATGTTAATTTAATTAATTGAAATTTGTATTCTTTTTTAAATAAGTTGTCTACCTAAGCATATTATACACTAAGAAACTTATGTATGTATGTATGTATGTATGTATGTATGTATGTATGTGAGTGTGTACTGTATGTATATATATATATATATATATATATAGAGAGAGAGAGAGAGAGAGAGAGAGAGAGAGAGAGAGAGAGCAGGCACTCACTGATTGATTAACCAACGGGGTGCCCTCCTTAAATTTGCACAGTAGAAGAGTAAGATCCCTGGGTTAGACTGGCATGTCTTATTCTATATATAAGGAACCAGACGGCACTTCACAGAATTTTTTGTAGAAATCCAACTTTTATAAATTAATTCATGATAACAAGCATAGTACTAAAAAACAAAGTTTCAACACCTCACAGGCATTTTTATCAAGGTGCAGATGCTCATGATAAAAACTAGGGGTGTGCACCGGGCCATTTTTCGGGGTTTGTTTCTTGGTTTTAGATCTGGAACTCCTTCATGTTTTGGATCTGGATTGGTTTTGCCAAAACCACCCTTGCGGGTTTTGGTTGTAGAGCTGGCTTTTTAAAAAAAAAAAATCCAAACAGCTAAAATAACAGAATTTGGGGGTGTTTTTGTTACTAACGTATTATTAACCTCAATAACATTCATTTTCACTCATTTTCAGACTATTCTGAACACCTCACAGCTCACAATATTGTTTTTAGGCCAAAAGGTTGCACCGAGGTAGCTGGATGACTAAAGCTAAGTGACAGGAGTGGGTGGCACAAACATGTGGCACATCTAGGAGTGGCACTGCAGTGGCAGACAGGATGACAGGTTTAGAAACTTTGCCCCAAAAAATGCTCCAAAGAGCACATAATGCAAAGAAAAGAGGTGCAAGATGGAATTGTCCTTGGGCCCTCCCACGCACCCTTATGTTGTATAAACAGGACATGCACTTTTTAACAAACCAATCATTTCAGTGACAGGGACTGCCACACCTGTGGCTGAAAAAATTGGTTTGTTTGGGCCCACACAAAAAAACAAGCAATTGATCTTTCCCTGCACAAACTGGCTTTATAGAAGTAAGAGGTCACCATCATCCTCCGATTCCTCACCCCCATCAGTGTGTACATCCATCGTCTTCCCAGACAATAAATTAGTCCCCGATGAAATCCACCATCACAGGTCCCACAGTACTTTGTGGAGGTAAATTGCTGGTAAAGGTCTTCCTCATGGAATTTGAAATTAATTTTGATGAACATCATCTTTTCCACATTTTGGTGAAGTAACCTCCTACGCCGATTGCTGACAAGGTTCCCAGCTGCGCTAAAAAGCCTTTCTGAGTACACACTGGAGGGTGAGTAAAACAAAGCCAGTTTGTGCAAGGGCCTCCAAATTGCCTCCTTTTCCTGCCAGTAGTGAAAGGGATTGTCTGACATACCTAATTGGATATTATCACTGAAATAGTAATCAAACATTCTTTCAATGGTGACAGCATCATATGCAGTGACAGTAGGCATGTCAGTAATTGTAGGTAGTTCCTTCAATCTGGACCAAATGTCAAAACTTGTTCCTGACTGAGCTGCATCACCGTCAGCGGGTCTCTTCGGAAAATGGAGTTTTATCTTCGCAGTTGCCGGAGAAAATGAAGGACGAGATGTTGCCGTGTCATGTTCCACTTGAGCTGACGATTTTCTCACCAGCAGGTCTTTGCACCTCTGCAGATTTGTTTATGCTGGAAACAAAGATACCACGTAGCCTTTAAACCTAGGATTAAGTATGGTGGTCAAAATGTAGTGCCCTGATTTCAACAGACTGACCACCCTTGAATCTTGGCAAAGCGAATGAAGGGCTCCATCCACAAGTCCCACATACTTATTGAGGGAGGATCTAAGATGGAGTGATTCCATTTTCAACAGATGCTTCTGCAAAAGCATTATGAGGGGAATGACCTGACTCAAGCTGGCAGTGTTTGAACTAACTACATGCGTGGCAACTAATAAGGGTTTGAGAACCTTGCACAACATGGAAATCATTCTCCATTGTGCTTGAGTCAGGTGCATTCCCGCTCCTTTCCCTATGTCGTATGTGGATGTGTAGGCTTGAATGGCCTTTTGCTGCTCCTCCATTCTCTAAAGCATATGGAGAGTAGAATTCCACCTCGTTACTACCTCTTGCTTTGGTTGATGGCAGGGCAAGTTCAAGAGTGTTTGCTGGCACTCCAGTCTTCGACACGCAGTTGCAAAATGTCGAAAATGTCACAACATTTTTCGGGCCACCGACGGCATCTCCTATACACCCCTGTTATTTTTTAAAAAAATTCTGCACCACCAAATTAACCGTGTGAGCAAAACATGGGACATGTTGGAGTTCACCCAGATGTAAAGCTCTCACAATATTGGTGGAATTGTCAGATATCACAAATCCCGGGTAGAGTCAAAGTGGGGTAAGCCATTGTGCAATGGCTCAGTTTCTCGAAGAGGTTCCCAGTGGTGTATCTCTTACTGAAACCAGTGATACACAGTGTAGCCTGTCTTGGAATGAGTTTGCGTTTGTGAGATGCTGCTGGTGCTGCTGCTGTTGTTGCTGCAGAAGGCAATACATCTACCCAGTGGGCTGTAACAGTCATGTAGTCCTTAGTTTCCCCTGTTCCACTTGTCCACATGTCCGTGGTTAAGTGGACAGTGGGTACAATGGCATTTATTAGGGCACTAATGACACTTTTTAGAATGTCCTTGTACATTCTGGGAGTTGCTTATCTAGTGAAGTGGAAACTAGACAGGATTTGGTACCGGGGACACAGTATGTCCATAATTTGTCTAAATCCCACTGTACTAATGGCAGATACTGGATGCACATCTAGCCCCAGCATAGTTTTTATGGCCTCAGTAATCTGCTTTGCAACTGGGTGACTGCTGTCATACTTCATCTTACTCGCAAAGGACTGTTGAACAGTCAATTGCTTTGTTACAGTAGTACAAGTGGTCTTCCTGCTCCCCTTCTGGGATGAAGATCAATTCCCAGTAGCAACAACAGCAGCAGCATCAGTAGGCATAGCACTCTAGGATCCTCTGGATGAATCCCCAATAAGAGAGGAGTCAGTCATGACTATGAAATGGCCTACAGAACTACCTCCGATCCTGACTGAGGAGGAAATTGACAATCAGGGTGTTGGTGGTATGGATTGCATGCACTTGGATACAACAGAAGAAAGGGAGCTAGGTGTCACTGGACTGGTCACACTCCTAGCCAAAGTTTATGAACTTAACAATGACTGTTGATGATTGCACTGCAATTGACGTATAAGGGAGGATGTTCCTAGGTGGTTAACGTCCTTACCCCCATCTTATTATGAATTGACAAAGGCTACAAATGGCTTGACACTTGGTATTTTGCCCAGGCTGACAATGGGCTTTTTCATCCCATGGCCAACAACTGTCTAAACTGGTACCTTATTAAAACCAACCACATCACCATCATAATCCTCATCAACTTCCTTCTCAGTGCCAGCAACACCAATATCCTCCTCATCCTGGTGTATTTCTACAGTGACATCCTCAATCTCAATGTCAGCATGTGGACTGGTGCTGCTCCTCTCAGCACTTGTAAAGGAGGAAGGCGCCTCATCTTCCTGCATAGTGCAGTTAGACATGTCAACCGTTGACCCACTTGTAACTCTCCTTGGGAATTTGTGATCTTTTTGAAGGCACACGTGGTTACTGTGCCTTTAACAAGTTTCCTTTTTTAACTATTATACAGGGAGGAGGGCTTACATTATCATTATGAGCTGCAAAACCACCAGTCATAAGCAAAGGTCAAGGCCATAGCCTTTCCTTGCCACTTCGTGTAGTTAATAGCATATTGCCAATTTTACATTTCTCTTCAGCTAATTTTTAATCACCTTCAAATATTTCTTCTTTGTATGCCCTGTATGCTATTGGTTAATCGGCCTTAGCCAAGGACATTGACGGAATTGAATTGTTGAGTAGAGGCAGCAGCTTCAGCGCTAGTATTAGTAAGCAGTTCCTGATATTTCAATTGTTTTACCGCCATTTCTCATGCACTGAGTGACTGAATGACGCACCAATATAAATATATTTTTTGCTCTGGATCATACAGAGAGGATATATAGCAGTAGTGTAAGGCAGCCACAGTACTAGTCATCAGAGTGACGTACCAATAGAAATATATTTTTTTGCTTTGGATTACACACAGATATATATCAGTAGTGTATGGCAGTACTGGTAGTCGTTACTGAGTGATGCACAAATAGAAATATAATTTTTGATCTGGATCACACACAGAGGATATATAGCAGTAGTGGACAGCAGCCACAGTACCAATAGAAATATACACTGCTCAAAAAAAATAAAGGGAACACTTAAACAACACAATGTAACTCCAAGTCAATCACACTTCTGTGAAATCAAACTGTCCACTTAGGAAGCAACACTGATTGCCAATCAATTTCACGTGCTTTTGTGCAAATGGAATAGACAACAGGTGGAAATTATATGCAATTAGCAAGACACCCCCAATAAAGGAGTTGTTCTGCAGGTGGTGACCACAGACCACTTCTCAGCTCCTATGCTTTCTGGCTGATGTTTTGGTCACTTTTGAAAGCTGGCAGTGCTTTCACTCTAGTGGTAGCATGAGACGGAGTTTACAACCCACACAAGTGGCTCAGGTAGTGCAGCTCATTAAGGATGGCACATCAATGCGAGCTGTGGCAAGAAGGTTTGCTGTGTCTGTCAGCGTAGTGTCCAGAGCATGGAGGTGCTACCAGGAGACAGGCCAGTACATCAGGAGATGTGGAGGAGACCATAGGAGGGCAACAACCCAGCAGCAAGACCGCTACATCTGCCTTTGTGCAAGGAGGAACAGGAGGAGCACTGCCAGAGCCCTGCAAAATGACCTCCAGCAAGCCACAAATGTGCATGTGTCTACTCAAATGATCAGAAACAGACTCCATGAGGGTGGTATGAGGGCCCAACGTCCACAGGTGGGGGTTGTGCTTACAGCCCAACACCGTGCAGGATGTTTTGCATTTGCCAGAGAACACCAAGATTGGCAAATTCGCCACTGGTGCCCTGTGCTCTTCACAGATGAAAGCAGGTTCTCACTGAGCACATGAGACAGACGTGACAGAGTCTGGAGATTCCAAGGAGAACGTTCTGCTGCTTGCAACATCCTCCAGCATGACCGGTTTGGCAGTGGGTCAGTAATGGTGTGGGGTGGCATTTCTTTGGGGGGCCGCACAGCCATCCATGTGCTCACCAGAGGTAGCCTGACTGCCATTAGGCACCGAGATGAGATCCTCAGACCCCTTGTGAGACCATATGCTGGTGCGGTTGGCCCTGGGTTCCTACTAATGCAAGACAATGCTAGACCTCATGTGGCTGGAGTGTGTCAGCAGTTCCTGCAAGATGAAGGCATTGATGCTATGGACGGGCCCGCCCGTTCCCCAGATCTGAATCCAATTGAGCACATATGGGACACCATGTCTTGCTCCATCCACCAATGCCACGTTGCACCACAGACTGTCCAGGAGCTGGCGGATGCTTTAGTCCAGGTCTGGGAGGAGATCCCTCAGGAGACCATCCACCACCTCATCAGGAGCATGCCCAGGCATTGTAGGGAGGTCATACAGGCACGTGGAGGCCACACACACTACTGAGCCTCATTTTGACTTGTTTTAAGGACATTACATTAAAGTTGGATAAGCCTGTAGTGTTTTTCCACTTTAATTTTGAGTGTGACTCCAAATCCAGACCTCCATGGGTTAATACATTTATTTTCCATTGATAATTTTTGTGCGATCTTGTTGTCAACACATTCAACTATGTAAAAAACAAAGTATTTAATAAGAATATTTCATTCATTCAGATCTAGGATGTGTTATTTTAGTGTTCCCTTTATTTTTTTGAGCAGTGTATTTTCTTCTTTGTCTCACACAGATATACAGCAGCAGTGTACGGCTGTACTGGTAGTTGACACTGAATGAAACACCAATAGAAATATATTTTTTGCTCTGGATCACACAGAGGACATATAGCAGTAGTGTATGGCAGCCACAGTACTAGTAGTCAGAGTAACGCAACAATAGAAATATATTTTTTGCTTTGGATCACACGCAGATATATAGCAGTAGTGTATGGTAGTACTGGTATTCGTCACTGAGTGATGCACCAATAGAAATATATTTTTTGCTCTGGATCACACACAGAGGATATATAGCAGTAGTGTACGGAAGCTGCAGTTCTAGTAGTGAGAATGATGCACCAATAGAAATATATTTTTGCTTTGAATCACACACAGATATACAGCAGTAGTCTACAGCAGAACTAGTAGTAGTCACGGAGTGACACACCAATAGAAATTTATTTTTTCCTTTGGATCACACAGAGATATATAGCAGTAGTGCACAGCAGTACTGGAAGTCGTCACTGAGTGACGCACCAATAGAAATATATTTTTGCTCTGGATCACACACAGATATATAGCAGTAGTGTACAGCAGTTGCAGTACTAGTAGTCAGACTGATGCACCAATATAAATATATTTTTTGTTCTGGATCACACACAGAGGATATATAGCAGTAGTGTACAGCAGACAAAGAACACCTAATCCTATACATACACAGTCACAGTATGCTACTATGCAGAGCTCTAACACAGTAATAGCACACCCAAGCACCCAACTCAACTCTCCTGCAAAACAACCCCTCTGCTCTCTCCTGCCCCCTCTGCTCTCTCCTGCCCCCCTTTGTGCTCTCCTTGCTTGCTCCTTCCCTAACAGCACACAGCACAAAAGAAACACGTCCTCACTGTGCACTCTCCAAGTCCGGAGTGAAGATGGTGCCGATCACAGGGACTATATATAGAATCCAAAACCCACGAGATCCGACAGCAGGATGATGATGCTTTGCTTTGTTTTTGGATCTGAGTCAGGCACGATAAACCAAGCCTGACTCATATCCGGGCTGGGATCCCCATGTTCGGGTGGGTTCGGTTCTCAGGCATGCCGCCTGGTTCCTTTTATATAAGAGAAGACATGCCAGTCTAACTCAGGGAACCCATCTTCTATACCGGAAAGTATTCACATCGCTTCACTTTTTCTACACACAATACCCCATAATGACAATGTAAAAAAGGTGGGGGGGTTTAGATTTTTGCAAATTTATTAAAAATTAAAAAATAAGAAATCACTTTGCCATGAAGCTCAGAATTGAGCTCATGTGCATCCTGTTTCCACTGATCATCCTTAAGATGTTCCTACAGCTTAATTGGAGTCCATTTGTGGTAAATTCAGTTGATTGGATATGATTTGGTCTGACACTTGACAGTGCATATCTAAGCACAAACCCAGCATGAAGTCAAGGGAATTGTCTGTAGACCACTGAGACAGCATTGTCTCGAGGCACAAATCTGGGGAAGGGTACACAAAACAAATCTGCTGCTTTGAAGATCCCAATGAGCAAGAACAAGATGTTCGGATCCACCAGGATTCTTCCTAGAGCCATCTAGACTTAGCGATCAGGGTAGTAGGGCCCTAGTCAGGGAGGTTACCAAGAACCCAATGGTCACTCTGTCAGAGCTACAGCATTCCTCTGTGGAGAGAGGAGAACCTTCCAGAAGAACAACCATCTCTGCAGCAATGCACCAATCAGGCCTGTATGGTAGAGTGGAAAGACGGAAGCCACTCCTTAGTAAAAAATCACATGGGAGCCCACCTGGAGATTGCCAAAATGAACCTGAAGGACTCTCAACCCATGAGAAACAAAATTCTTTGGTCTGATGAGACAATGAGACAAAGGTTGAAGTCACTGGCGTGAATTCCAGCCATTATGTTTGGAGGAAACCAGGCACCACTCCTCACCAAGCCAATACCATCCCTACAGTGAAGCATGGTGGTGGCAGCATCATACTGTGGGGATGTTTTTCAGCGGCAGGAACTGAGCTACTAGTCAGGATAGAGGGAAAGATGAATGCAGAAATGTACAGAGACATCCTGTATAAAAACCTGCTCCAGAGTGCTCTTGTCCTCAGACTGGGGTGACGGTTGATCTTTCAGCAGGACAACAACCCTAAGTAAACAGCCAAGATATCAAAGGAGTGGATTCAGGACAACTCTGTGAATGTCACTGAGTGGCCCAACCTGATGGAGCTTGGCAGGTGCTGCAAAGAGGAATGGGCAAAACTTCCCAAAGATAGGTGCGGCATCATATTCAGAAAGACTTGAGGTTGTAATTGCTGCCAAAGGTGCATCAACAAAGTATTGATCAAGGGCTGTGAATACTTAAGTACATGTGATTTCTTAGTTTTTTATTTTTAATAAATTGCAAAAATCTCAAAAAAAACTTTTTCATGTTGTCATTATGGGGTAATGTGTGAATTTTGAGGGAAACATTTATTTATTCCAGTTTGGAATAAGGCTGTAACATAACAAAATGTGAAAAAAGTGAAGCGCTGTGAATACTTTCTGTATGCACTGTACTAACACACTGACGCCTAGATTAACAAAGGCCTACAGAATTTCAGTGGTAAGTGTATCGTGGTATGGGCCAGTACATGGCCCCTCATTACCTACCTGCCCGGCCACTCAGGTACCTGAGGCACACACATGACAGCACAATGCAGGATGTACAGATGGGGTGGTACACACAATGCAGGATATACTGATGTGGAGTGGGCAGACAGGATAACGCAGGACTTACTGATGAGGAGGGGCTAGACAGCACAATGCAGAATAGGTCGATGGTCAGAAATATAATACAGGGCACAGAGATGTAACGGGGGCAGGCAGCACAATGCTAGACATAGAGTTGGGCAGGGAGAGGACAGCACAATACAGGACATATTAGACAGAGTGTAGGGCAGCACAGGGCAAGGTGGGGGGTGAAGACTGAAGTGATTCAGCTTGTGCTGGGTTCAATAACTAGTTTATGTCTATATATATATATATATATATATATAAAATATATACACCCTTAACATCACTAGGCACACCCCTGAGGCATTGGTCAGACACCATACTTGCCTACTCTCCCAAAAGTGCCAGCAGATTCACATTTTTTTAGACAGTCCCCTACATCCTTTAAAGAATGTACAGATCTCCCACATCCAACCAGCTTCCTAGTGATGCATGCAGGATGAGAAGATCATACAGGGATTTGCAGTTCCGTATGGAGGGGGTAGGCTATATGCCTCAAATTTGTCACTAAGCCCCTCCCCATGAACCCACAAATCGCAACATGTTGGTGGTGGGGTCCAGTGCTGTGCAGCCTCCCACCTGTATTGGTAAGCTGCGTCTCCTCTCCAGGCTTCACTTCTCCCGGAGCAGAGATTTTAATTGAAGGCAAGTATGTGCCTTACACACCCTGCTGCAGCACACAGTAGGCCTGCCTATCTATCTATCTATCTATCTATCTAACTATCTGTCGTAGTAGCTGCACTGCTGAAGGGCCGTCTGTGGAGACCTGTGAGTGGGAGAAGTGCACCACTCACTGAGCTGTACTTTCTATTGGAGGCTTACTTGCAATGGACATTATGAGCAAGGATATGTTAAGTCAGAGGTCCTTTATTGTGAGCAATGTAAGACCAATTATGCATCTTCATATGCATGGCATGAATCAAAGATATCATCAAAGATATCATCAGCAGGAGCCTCTGTACAAGTCCCCGTGGCAGGATCATTAGCATATTTTAGCAGAAGATCCACAGCATTTGTTCTATGGATAAAGATGGACTTAGCTGCTTGGGCCTAGCTTGGTAAATCTGACAGCTTCACAGCCCACATAGAAACCTACAGTATGGGGTTTCTGACTGCTGTTGCAAATGGAGGGAGGTACAGTATGGAGATATATGCTGCGCTCCGTCCATGATACATTGGGGTGATGCTTAATATTTTTGGGTACCTCCATAAATGAGTGATTTAGGGGGATACCTTGTAAATATTTGATAAATAGGCCTCTTAGTCCGAATAAGAAACTTCATCAGACAGTCTTGTATTAGTTTACAGTTATCCATTAGCTCCAGCTGTTTGAGGGCGTGACCTTCAGCTCGGCAATCTTTTAAGGCCTAAGCATTCTTTAACCCAGTGATTCTCAAACTGTGTACCATGGCACCCTTGGGTGTCTCAGGACACTTGCAGGGGTGCCCTGGGTTTGTGATCGAGGACCAATTAAAATTATTTATTGTCAATGTAATAGGCAACACCAGTGCTAGTGTATGTCAATCATAAAATATGTGGACAACCAAAAGCAAATGTTGTCCCTCACCACACAAATGAACCCAATTGAAATATTTATTTCTAAATTTCTCAATAAGAAACTTTTGGCCTAGGGGTGCTGTGAAATAAAAAATTCTAATACTCTGGGGTGCTGTGATTTAAAAAAGCTTGGGAACCACTGTTTTAACCTCTTAACTGGCATGATCTGATCACATGCAATCGCACCTCCCCACTGTGTCCCCCAGTTTTTGTCAAAAAGATGCGGTCTGCAAATGTGCATAATAAAATATTTATATATTTTAAATAATACTTTTTAAACTTTATTAAATTAAAATAAAAAACAAATATATGAATGGTTCTGAAGGGGAAAATCGTCAGTAAAGTGGTTATTGCAAAAAGGCAAAACATAAAAGGCGACTAGTGTCAGATTCATTTATTCAGAGTTTCTTTGTAAGCGTTTCCAATTCTATTATTTCATCTGAGATCAAAGGAAGTTTAGAGTCTAACCTCATCCACTTGAGGATGATGTGTACTGGTGACTTGCAATGTGCCAATCTGTCATATTATTTACAATGTTCTTTAGCTTCCATACTAAATAAATCTGTGGTTCTGATAGCACCAGTAAACAAAGAAAACTTTAGGATCAGGCAATAGCTTTTGCAAAGTATATAGTATAATTGCTTCTAATATAACATGCTCTAGTATAATTTGCAAATGTAAGGACCTTTTTTTTTTTTACACAGGATTTTTTTTCACAATAATTGTTTTTCTTGAATATCCTGTAGGGTTTTCTGTTACTGTACATACTGTAAGACATTACAGTTTTGCTATATTTGCAATGGGACACAGCAATCAATAAGAAGCCAGCTTTCATTATGTAATTTGCTCTAGAATGATAAAATATAATTGCTGATTTTTTGCGGTTTGGCAAATAATTTGCACCTACATGTAATGTTTTTCCATGAGACCTATTATCTTAGATTCTTCCAAATGGTTAATCTTACCATTTCCGTTTTAGGTCCTTATTCAGCATATCATCATCATCATCATCATCATCATCATCTACGTTCTGCTTGTTAGTCTGAATACAAACTGGACTTAATTTTGATTTATTAGATCCATGGTATATGCATAAGTGTTGGATCCAGCAGCATGTCAGTAGAGACAGCACAGCAGTAGTTCCAGGGTTATTTCTGTGCGCAACCGAAGATTTTTTCTAACTCATTGTCATTCCAACTCCATTCTGATGTGTCATAGGATAACTACAGAGCAAAGTAGCATGGATAGTGCCTTTCCGATAGCTGCAACAAATGCGTCCCTGGGTGGAGTTTAAGTCAAGCCTCTTGCACTAATAATGATGAATGTTTTCTATCTCCATGTCACAATTCTCAGTATATGAAATGTGCCAGGAACAATAGGAATACAACAATGGTAGAAAAGAGAAGTGAAGGAATGTTTGTCCATATGAGAAAAAGATGTGCTTAAGGACAGTACAGTTTTAGTTTTTATACAGTCTATGATGAAAATAGAAAATAACTAAGAAAAACTGTTGGAGCATTAGGAACACTAGTAAATATAGGTAAATACACATTATATTAATTGGGCATCACCACGCATTGTGTACTATCGTGTTACAAGATTCTTCTGTATCTTATTCCAGTAGCTTATTAGAGGATAATTCAATATCATTTGACATGTATTTCATGTCATCAGCTTTTACTAAGCCACACTTACTTGATATTCAAGTAATAGGTTACAAAGTTGTAACTACAGAAGCAAGAAAATATCAATATACACTGAAAAACCAGCAAAATAACCTAACCATGAAGACATTTATCGCAAGACCTTTAAAAATAAGATCAGAGAGAAAGATTTTAAATTTATGTGAATCCTAAAGAATTCTAATGGTAATGCAATTCAGAGCTAACTGGTGCATACACAGACTTTTGTGTTTTCCTCAAATTGGAAACTTTCTCTAAATAGGAATAAACTTAAGTGAAAACAGAATATGATGCAGAATTAAATATGAAGAAGTCACACCTTGGTAAGTACTCATACAATATAAGGTCAATAGGATATTTCCCAATGGCACAACAAAAAGAAATTGCACACTTGAAGTGTGGACTGATTTGTCAGATGTACAGGCTCAAACCCACTCCCTGCTTTAGTGTACTGCTCAGTTAGGACCAGGAAAATATACCTGTGGTTGATCTATTTATTCTCATCTTACCCCCAGATGAGTCCAGAAAGAATTCTACATGTTTATTTTACCATAAATATATAGAAAGATTCCACAGCTGAAGCAGTTCTAAATTATTTCATTAAATGTAAATATATACATCACAGAGGCATTTTAACTACTTGCCTGGCATGGTTGCATCAGAGGCGACCATGCCTGCAAGTGCTCTATCTGACCTGGTCGCACAGCATGCGACCAGTCAGATAGTGTTAGCAGCGGCGGGGAAAAGAAACTTCCCTCTGCTGCTGCTGTCAGAGGGACCGGAAGGTCCCTCTGCCTCCCTGCACTCTCCCCTACTGATTGCCGTGCTGCTGATCATTGCTGATTGGTCAGCACAGCAGGATCCCCCCTCCAGCGGCTGCAGACAATAGCAGCCACTGGGGAGTGTAAATTAACCCTCCCAAGCCACCCCCAGACCCTCCCCCCCGTATACCTGGAGGCTATCCCGGCTTTCAAAATGAAACCCGCGATGGTTGCGATGTTCCCGAAGTTCCGATGGTCTTGGTGTTCATGGTCGATGTTTCGATGTTTGAAAAATATATTTTTTATCTTTTTTTTTAACTAAAATCATTTGGGATAGTGTTAAATTCATGATCAACACCTAATTTACTCATAAAAAAACAACACAATTTCGGAGAGGTTTTTGGCAAAATAAATCATCAGTTAAGTGGTTAAGAGAGAAGAGGGTCTGTGTGTGTGATCTGTGTGAGCCCTCTTCTCCCTGGCAGCATGGTAGACTCTGGCTTAGTGCATGCACAGGTCTCTAGGAACATTGTGTCTGTGCCTTGTTCCAGGGGACATCTCTATTGCGCATATGCAAATCACTGGGAAAATGGTTATACACCATTTTCCAAGTGATTTCTGTCTACAGCGCTGTCCACTGTGGGACTCCAGAGGGGTAAGTATAATTTTATGGGTACAAGGTGTGTAGAGTGGGCACCTCTGCACCCAGGAGCCCGTGTACCCCGCACATCTTGCACCCATTATAGCTACACCAATGATACACCAATAACAATTAAGGGACTGATTTGGAGTTGCATGGATCTCTTTATGCATACAAATGGGGAATTTTTGCATACAGTGTGTACAGTACATGCACTTGAATTTATACATCTTTGTGTATGGTATTCTAGTCTGAGTCGGGCACAACTTGGCAAGATCTGTGTTTCTATGAACTGGGCGGTGAATATGTGAAGTACATAACAAGGGGCATGCTTTGAATAGTTCTTTTCAATTACACTTAAGCTTTGTCTTTAATTTGCAAGAAAATGAAATAAAATTGCATGGGTCTGTATATGAGTTTACACACATACTTGGTCGCCACCTATCGAAGCTGCAAGAAGTAATGTGTCTCCCCATGGCACTTACTCCAGAATAGAGCAACAATTGAATTGCTTCATCGGGTGCCATCTAGTGGCAGTCGCAGAGGAAAAAAATAAATTGGCCACACAGAATGTCTTTGTCAGGGGATCACATGCAATCACCAGATGATAACAACTAACCAATATTGTTTGAAGGAGGGAACTGTGACTTCTCTATAGTGTAGTGGTTTATTCTCTGGTGACCACAATGATCCCCCAGACATCAACTTCTATAAGAGTACCTAGTTTGAAAGAAGGGATTGCCTTCTTCTAATTGAGGGTGCCCCCTGTTTTTTATGTGCCAGAATAGGAGAGATAGGGGATTTACAGTTCCTGGACTAAATGTAAAAAAAGAATTCTGTAGCATTGAGCGCCCTTCTCCCTGGCTTCATATGAGTAATTGGTAGTACTGGATAGATGGGGGTCTATTCATGAAACAGTGAAAAGAGTGGAGGAGTGAATAGACCCCATGGTCTTTTATGTGTAATGGGGCCCTTGTTGTGGATGACTAGAGGGACTCATCGACCACAGTTTTGATATACAGATACTCAGTCTAATTTCTCATCCACAGCTAAGGTGCTAAAAGTAGATAACAAACACTATAAAAACATTGTGCTCACCAAATATATCTGAAAAGTAAGCATTATACAACATCATATTCCACTAAGCAGCTCCACAGACATTAGCAATCACAGTCCCTGAGATATTCCATCACAATAAGGGCAAATGTTGTTACTGCTAGGAAAGATAACCCAAATCTTTGCACTTTATTTTGAGTTTTTTCATTTGCAGTGTTGCACAGTACGTGGCAGCATACTGTAAAAGTCGAGTGCACATTGATTGCATTTAGAAGCCTAGAGTTGCACGTGTGGGGATAGTATGATGTGAGTAAATAGGTGTGAAGATCCAGCAACATAGAGGGTGATTCAGACCTGATCGCTGTGCTGCTAATGTTGCTGACCTGCGATTGGATAGTTGCGCCCAAGGGGGAGTGGAAATTCACCAATTGCAAGTACGCGATCGCATGCAGGCAGCTTCAAATCTATTTGCACCTTCACTCAGTGTGTGCAGTCTCTGCGCAGCCCAGGACTTACTCCTACAGTGCGATGAGAACAGGCTGATCGGGGCCGGACCTGACGCCAGACATCCTCCCTGAAAACGCTTGGGAACACCAGCGTTTTTGCAGATACTCCCAGTAAACGGTCAGTTACCACCCACAAATGGCCTCTTCCTGTCAAGCACCTTGCGAACACCCAAATTTAATTTTTTGCACCATCCTGTCGCTGAGTGGTGATGCCCGTTGTTGTTGGCTGACGCGCATGCGCATTGCGGTGCATACGTATGCGCAGTTATGACCTGATTGCCCGCTTTGCTACAACACACAGCAAGGATCAGGTCTGAATCAGGCCCATAATAAATTCCACTCTCTAGTGCACATTTTTGGACTTTTACGTCTATACATGGGACTGAAAAGACAACAGTGCCAATTCATTCTGCTGTGCCGTGTGATAGCTAGATGTTTGGACAGAACTCTTATTGTCAGACGTCACCTGCAGGCACATAATCAATGGAACTATTGACAATTTACGGTATCTGTACAGAAGACCCTTTTTATAATTTTATTTTTGCTTCTCATTTAAATATTGTCTGTATGTGAAAATCAAAACATTGAATTTCTAGTTAAATATATCCTATATCAAAATCTATGATGGGAATCTAACAGTCTCCTGACCAGCATGCTATTTCATATTTACAGTCACTGGCATGGGATTGCAGAGCAACAAATCATATCAGAGGTTAATGAAAAAGCAAAAGGGAAGCTAAATGCCTCTGGTTTAGAGCAAAGCCTTTGAATCAGCTATAAAAGATAGAAAGGAAAATAAATGCCCTGACATTTCAGTTTATAGGAGAGATAACAGTGTAATCTCGCACCTGGTTGCTGTAAAGCCATGGATAAACCAGCAATAGAAGAGTCTGGACACTAATATAGTGATAGTTTTAACAGGTCCATCCTTTTGAAGATTCCAAGCAGTGTCTGAACCTTAAAGTATGCATCAAATAATGTGGAGATAAAAGATTATTGCAGTAAAAAAGAGCAGCGGATTTAGCATATGCTGCCGAAGCAAAAGCTAATGAAACTAATCCATAGAACAAGTCAGCCCTATGAAGTGACCTTTCTATTCAAGTCCGCAGCAAGGGCGAGAGAATATGCAGCTGGAATGAAGTCTCAGCACAGTTGCTTGCTCCCAGAAATCCTAGCAAGAGTTTGACAAATGATGGGCTAGGTCCTGTTTAAATGTGTTCAGCATCAGTTAAGCCTCAGGATCGTTAATCCATCATTTAAAGGTTATTTTCAATAAAATGTTCTTGAATGTTATTTTGCTTCCAAAAATCTAATTCCCTGAATTCTTTATAAGATTCGGTTTAACATAATTAAAAAAAAAAACGTTACAGTATATACCATAATGGAAATTAACTGTATTTTAAAAGTTACACAATAAGCTTTACCGTTTGTTTCATGTCATTGTATGCAGTTTGTGTTATGATCCCCTTTATACATAGAAAGATGATAATACATTTTCTACAATAATCAAGAAATATGATCTATGCAGGCTTGTCACATTTATTTTACCCCTCTGCCAAACTTTAATGACAAATCTAAATTGGATACAGAGATACAGACGATGCAATTTCCCTACTGCACTTGCACAGTGAAATGTATGGTAGTAGTATGCCGCTGTATGTAGAGTAGACTGAGATGTATCTGCCAATTGTGTCTCACTACTTGTGGAGAAGAAGAACAGTGGAAGAAATGGGCAGGCTTGCATAGCCAAAGGGCAGTGAGGGTGTGTTAATGCACATTACATCCTATGTACCGTGGAATCTCTCACAAATTTTTATGACTGCTTTCTCTCTAGTGCAAGATCATCCCCCTCCCACTAAAGACTGAAACGAACACTATCACTGATGGCTTGGAGTCAAATCAACAAAGTACGGAATTCCCCCAAAATTGCTTATGACACTACAGCAGGGAAAAAAGAAGTGTGAGCAGTGGCAAATGCAGGATTTTCATGGGGGGGTTTCCGTACATGTGTTCGTGTGTGTGTATGTGTATATATATATATATATATATATATATATACACACACACACACACACACACACACACACACACATATATATATATATATATATATATATATATAAAATATACCATCACTTACAGCACACTGCACAAGCAGTGTGTGTGTGTGTGTGTGTGTGTATATATATATATATATATATATATATATACACATGCACACACACAGTACATAGACATACAACACACACACACACACACACACACACTGTACAGTAGCATATATGCATGCAGACAAAGCATACATACATGCAAACAGCATACATACATACATACATACATACATAGCATACATGCATACATACAATCAGCATACATTCACACAAACAGCATACATGCAAACAGCATACATGCATACACATACAGTATACATACATGCAAACTGCATACATACACAGTACACACACAGTATACATGCACACAGCATATATACACAGTATACCCACACACATACATACATGCCTAAACACATAGTATACATGCAACCAGCACACATACATACATACATACATACATACATACACACATAATATACATGCACACAGCATACAAACACCTATTAACAGGAAACACAGTCCCTCATCCCTGCACCTATATACATGTTAGTCACACAAACACTGCTGGCCAGGTGAGGTTCATGCTGTACTAATTACAGCAGCAATTTATTTTAGAGTGCCCCTCCATTACCTCCTGACATACTGTACAGTATGTAAGAGACATACCTGGCTGCTGCAGATTCACTGTGAGTGTTTCAAACAAGCCCCGTGTATAGCCAGTGCCTGAGAGGAGCTGCTCGCTTCGCTGCAGCTCCACCTACAGGCAGCCAGCAGCTAGCTTCTCACTGTCATACGGACAGTGTAATGAGCCGAAGAGGAGCCTCTCCCTCTTAAAAAAAAATAAATCGTCCGCCAGCGCCAATGGATCTGCGGCCAGGGGGGGTTTCTAGGTACTCGGAAACCCCCCCTGCGTGCGCGTGTGGTGAGGACTACCAAAGTACCAACCATCCCTAGGCTCGGCAGCATATGTATGCATTCCTTATGGCTCAGGCATATGCATGACTGCACAAGCACGCTAATACGAGAGTAACACAGGTTCCTGCTGCGACCTGTTATGCGCCAGGAGAAATAAGTTACAATTTACAAATAAAAACTGCCAAACAGAAACACCCTTGTTTTCTACTTGATTGCTCACCCTAAGTAAGTTCAGGGTTCCTCTTTAATAGACACAATGAGGGAGATTCAAATGTCTGAAAAGTCGGTTGGGTGTCTGTTTTTTCCTGTCTATTAGGAAAAAACAGACTCCCATCTGACTTTTCAAACATATGAATCTCCCCCAATGGGTTGGATGTAATGTAATACGAGACGGCCAGAACTCTGAGGTTCCGGCTAAGCTTGTACGTATGAGTTCGGCCGGAATCTCGGAGCTCCGGCCGTCTCGCTCTGTATCACATCCGTCACCATATTTGACTACATTGTTGGTGCAAAATTCATCAAGTCCGCATGAGTCTCTAAAACCATTTGCATAAAGCAGTTGTTATTTAAATAACCCATGCAACATTAGTAGAGTAAGTAGCAGAACAGATGGGTATGGGGGTCATTCCGACCCGCTCGCATGCAGCATTTTTTCGCTGCGGTGCGAATGGGTGAGGAATGCGCATGCGTGGCGGGCGCAGTGCGCGACGTTGCCTGGTGATAGGGGTCGCCAGGTTACGTCGTGGCTACCGACGGGAGCGGTCGCATCGGCGACCGCTAAGAAGATTGACAGATAGGAGGCGTGGATGGGCGGATCTGGACCAATGGTGAGCGTTTTCGCGGAGTGGTCAGTAAAACGCAGGCGTGTCCAGGACAATGGAGGGTGGAGGTGTGACGTCAAAGCCGGGCCCATCATCGCTGGATCCATCGCACAGGGTAAGTATTTCCAGGCCTAGTCTACTTCTGCTTGAATTTTTTTTTAGCTTAGCAGGGCTGCACAAGCGATTGCAGCCCTGCTAAGCTAAAATACACTCCCCCATAGGCGTAGACTGTTGATCGCAGCAGCAGCTAAAAGTTGCTGGCTGCGATCAACTCAGAATAACCACCTATGTGTGAAGAGGGAAATAAATAGTTTTAACAAAGATAGTGATAGTATAAGGTTTTTTTTGAAGGAGAGATGGAAGGTAATAAGTAGAGATGCCGGAGCTATTCATGCAAGACTGAGTGCCAATTGAAATGGCCAAACACGAATCTTGTATAAGCTATGAACTTTAGAACTGGTTTGAAAACCAATTTGACATCATTTCAAGAAGTGCTAGCAGTATTTAACCATTGTGGTTGTTCAATGGACAAATGTGAATTTTCTTAAATACTGTATGTAATATGATTGTTTTAGTGGATTTTATGTCTAGTGACATATTCGCCATTGTGTCTTTTTCATGTAATTTGTTTTTTCGATTCATCAAGAGGTAATTTAGCTGTTGTCTTATTATATCCATTGCAAGTTAAGTCAATCATTTTAGACCTACTGGGGAATGGAATAGACAGAAACAAAAAACAATTGAATTATGTAATTTTAACAGCAATGTATTATTTTCAGTAGCAGTTGAAGTGAACTCACCCTCCCTATTAAAAACTACAGTGGTATCTTAAAATGATCAACTAAGGATAAATTTAGCTTGCCGTGTATTAACATGAGAATGTAATTATTGCAGTCATCTTTCATTGCTTGTCAAGAGCAGCATCAGGAACTACAGTACTGTACCTTTTACATTGCTAGAATGATGCTTGATGACTGCATTGTATACTGTACTACAGTCACATCATGCATTAGACATGGTTTTTACTTCAATTTATATAATTCATAGTAATTAATATTGCTGTGCTCATCAGTAATGATATATTAATTGTATGCAATATTAGTTTTAATATTGGTACTGTATTAACATAGAAATGTATAATTGACAGCAGATAAGAACCTCTTGGCCCATCTAGTCTGCCCCTTTTTCTTTTAACCTTTTGGTAACTTCAACCCTATTTGTTCCTTAGGTCTTTGTAAAGATGTCCTTATGCCTATCTGATGCATGTTTAAATTGCTCTACTGTCTGAGCCTCAACCACCTCTGACGAGAGGCTATTCCAACGATCAACTACCCTCTCAGTGAAGTCATTGTTCCTCATATTTTCTTTGAGCCTACGTCCCTCCAGTCTCAGTGCATGTCCTTGGGTTGTATTGTGCCACCAGCATGGCCATGAATAATAATATGCATTTGAGCTAATAGTAATGCAGAATACTATGCTCTTAAAATTTCAATAAAATGAAATTATGTATTACATAGTAGTACAATTAGTAATATGCAGAACTAGTAATTTTGACAGTGTGGTAATCAATAATAACGTGTTTGCAGCAGTGTAACTAGGAATAAAGGGGTCTGATAACATCCTGAATAGGCTTCACCTCTCTTTACCACACTAGACAATGGGCTTGATCCAGTGGTGGATGTAATGTTGACTGCAGATGCAGTGGATTGGAATGTTTTGCTACTGAGCATGCGTCAAAACCATAATGCACATGTGTGACAATGGATTATTGACTGCATACACCCAGAGGAAATATCTGCAAAGTGAGTGAAAGGAACAGTAGTCAGCGTTTGAAGGATGTAATGGGGAGGCGTGTCAGGATTGTTTTCAGGGTATGTCATAGTCAGAGACCGCAAATTTGTTTGCAGCTGGGAAAACTCAAGCATCTTAGGAGAGTCACTTGGTCTGAGGTAGCATAGGGTTGCTCAGAGGCTCAATGATGAGACTGATGTGCACACAATGTTCCCACTTTTGTATGTAAGTGGTGGATGTGAGACGCCGGCAGTTCCTCTCTATACACAATATGGCATCTGAGTCATAAGCATATTTTCACAAGTCCGCTGCAGCTGTACTTCCAGGGCCATAGGGAGAGGTTTGTAGCCGGTGTGTCCACACAGAGCAGGATGGCTGTGTGTGAACGCATCGGCCGTACACCCGATACATACCCTCAGTTGTATCTTTCAGCTCCTGCTATTGTTTTGGACAGCCGATCGTCATCAGAAATCAGTGTACAGAAAACAATACAAAACATAAATACTGCTGGTTACCCCCATTATTGGTTACACTTACCCGCGCTGCGCCAGTCAGGCATCTCGCCACGCGTGTCATAGAAACTCTGCTGCTTTGCAGGGTGTGTAACCTGCAGAACTTTACTCACAGTGGACATAATAATGCACCCACACACTGGCAAAAAAATTGCTATTAAAAATCCTCTCACATGCACATCACGCTTTGCTGTGTACGTTCTGTCTTACCCATGTGGGTTGTACTACATGGCCAAGACAAACTGCCAATTCAAAGAAAGAATGGCCAACCATAGCAGCCCATAATACAGGGTGGAGTGATAAGCCTTCAGGGGCAGATTGGGTTGGAAAACTTATGGAAGCAGCCCTAATAGGGTGCCGTCTGATGAGATGATGGGGTCTGCTGAGGAAGGCGGGATCCCTTTTCATAGAGCCTGCATGTATGTAATTGTGGCCTTCCATGTGTCTTTTGCTGCAACTGTGTCTAAGACCAAGGGCGGATTGGGAACTGAAATTGACCATGTAAAATTTTGTAGAAGTAGCCCGACATGGGCTCAAAAGAGATATACAGTAACACACCATGTAGCCATGGCAGCTTCACTGGATGGCAGAGTTGCTGTAATGCAGAGATGGAATAACAGATTGAATGGGGACAAAGCAGTATACTGAGTGCACTGGGCTGCCGGGGGGTGGGGCCACATGACAACACACAAAACAGGGCCCAGAGACATGTTGGCCTACCAGGAATCTTCCTGGTGCACCCTATGGACAACTTTAGCTCCCCACTGTGTAGATAGTGGGCATGGGGTAGCCAGCATACATGCAAAAATTATAGATCAAATATTACCACACCGAATGGGAGGGAATCGAAGTAAAAAACTGCTACAATAAGAGAGCCGTTGGATCCATCAACTAGATACTGTACATTAGCTCTAAGATGGCTCAACGGACACTCCGGACTTAGGGGTCTATTTACTAAGCCTTGGATGGAGATAAGTGGACGGAGACAAATGACCAGCCAATCAGCTCCTAACTGACATGTCACAGGCTGGGTTTGAAAAATGACAGGAGCCAATTGGCTGGTACTTTATCTCTGTCCACTTTATCTCCATCCAAGGCTTAGTAAATATACCCCTTAATTCCTTTTTTGTAGTATCTATTTGTAAGTTGTATTACAAAACAGAATATGAGTGATGCAGTTGTTTACATATTTACAGTTATATAATTTGCATATTTATAATTATATATTGTTATGATGATACTCAGAAACTGCATAATGAGCTTCCTTTGCAGGGCATCTGTTTTTAATATGTTTAATATTGTATCGTAACACTTGTTACTGACTTTAAACAATGTTTCTCAGCTCTGTGCAAGTGAGCAGTAATGTGATTTTTGTCTGTGTATTCAGATCACCATGGTGATTTGGTTCCACTGCACATACTGCAGTTGACTGATGACATCGACCGGTGCGATGGAGTTTCCATGACACGCATGGTGGGGTGCCTGCCCGACACAGCGCTGATAAGTGTAACCAATCATGGTAAGTAACCAAGGGTATTTATGTTTTGTATTGTTTTCTGTACACTGATTCCTGACGACGAGCGGCTGGCCGAAACATATGTCGCATATAGTACAACATTTCTAATTGCACTTGAAAGACTCCAGAGTGCCGCCTTTTTCTAAACCTCTCTTTCTTTCTCTCTCTCTCTCTCTCTCTATATATATATATATATATATATATATATATATATATATATGCGCCGGTGCCCTCTCAGCAGCAGTAGATAAACAAACAAAGAAGAAGAAGCGGCACTCAGCGTCTTAATCAAAGATGAAAAAGTAGTGTCCTTGATAAAATTCTTATTTTTAAGAATGAGCGGTTGTAAGATGTTATCAAGAAAAACAGAGATAGGTTGATAAATGGAATTCCTTGCTGCAATGATAGGGCGGCATGGCGACCTCTGGAGGTCTTTATGGATTTTTGGTACTGTGAAGAATATAGGAACCTCGGGATGATCCTGGGAAAGCGCCTTCAATAATTTAGGCGACATGAGGCCTTTAGAACTGGCCTCCTTCAGTAGAAGATCCATCTCCAGTTTGTACTTTGCCGTCGGGTCATGGGTCAGTGGTTCATAGATGGATTCATCGTTGAGTTGTGAATATGCTTCATTGATATAATCACTCAAGTTCAATACCACAATTCCACCCCCCTTGTCGGCGGGGTGAAACACAACATCCCTGTAGGCTCCCAGCTGTTTGAGTGCCGTGAGCTCCTGTCGGGACAGTTTGCTATTGATATCACTTTTAGCCATATGGTATTTAGATACCGAATCGTGCATTAACCGAGTATAGGATTTGATTGAAGGATTGAACGAGGGGGGGTCAAAGGAAGAGAGGTGCCTAGACTGGATGAATTTACTGTGTACTGATGTCAGGTCACCAGCTGTGGTACTTTGTGGTTGAAATTGGAAAAACTCCTGGAGTCTCAGTTTGAGAGCAAAACGGTGGATGTCAACTTGCTAGGTGAAGTCGTTACATTTAGTTGTCGGTACAAAGGACAGTCCCTTTTCTGTGGCCGATAATGCATTTAACCTGTATTGCCGTTTTCTGTATGTGAACAACAGCTTCATGTTGTATGTGTATCCTTTCGCTACCATACAGCATTGACCATTATCTGGAACAATGGTTACAGCACCACTGTTATTGTCCTTTGCTGCGGCTTTTTAATTGTGCAGTTCTATACTTGTGTTTATACTACATGCAGCAGTCGACCACTTCAGCCCTGCTAGTTATCTATGCACTAAGTGGTGGTAGTACTTTACTGTCCGTCACCGCTCCTATCACTTCTCTCGGCAGCGGCACAGTAGTGTGCCTGGTTTCCATGACACCGGGCGGCCGCCCGCCGATGACGTCAGCGGTCAGCGCCGGACCTCGAGGACGGACGACGCGCTTCACACATTCACTCTGGGGCTTCTCCTACTATAAAGGTATGTTGTCACTCATTATACATTGCTGTACACCTTGACAAAGGGACCTGCGTGTCCCGAAACGTTGGTTTAAGATGGTGTTGTGAATACACTTTTTCATCTTTGATTAAGACGCTGAGTGCCGCTTCTTCTTCTTTGTTTGTTTATATATATATATATATAGACAGCAGAGTGGGTCCGGCACAGCCACTTATATAAATAGCACATTGGGTGCCCTCACAAAAGGTAGACAGCAAGTACAGGGAGGTGCGGCACTCCAATGATTCACAAAGACAGAGGGTTAATTAACCCTCTGCCTTTGTGAATCATTGGAGTGCCGCACCTCCCTGTACTTGCTATATATATATATATATTTATATATATATAAGCACACTCACTCCTCCCAGGTACAGAAAAAGAAAAATACCAGCACTCACGTTTCAGATGCAAATGCAGTAATAGACTTTATTCCTTACAGGTATAACATGTCAGAGAGTCATCCAGCCACAGCCTGACAGCTGTTTCAACCAAATGTGGTTTTCCTCAGGGGCTCCTGACACTGACACCAGAAGCAGGTTAAATAGCTGAAAAACAGCACCAAAATGAAGTAAACCAAACCCACATTGTGGCTGGGTGGGCTGAACTTAATCTGGGCTCATTGGTAACCTCTGTGTGTGTCTGGCTCCCTCCCTGACAATGGCACACACTCACAGAGGTTACCAATGAGCTCAGATTAATCTCAGCCCGCGCAGCCACAATCTGGGGTTGGTTTGCCTTATTTTGGTGCCGATTTTAAGCTATTTCACATTTAGTTGAAACAGCTGTTGGGCTGTGGCTGGATGACTCTCTGACATGTTATTCCTGTAAGGAATAAAATCTATCACTGCTTTTGCATCTGAAACATGAGTGCTGGTATTTTTCTTTTTCTGTACCTGGAAGAAGTGAGTGTGCTTACAATGTGCTGTTTTACTGTGCACCACCACATACTTTCTTGTCAAATATGTTTTTTATTTCTCTCTCTCTCTCTCTCTCTCTCTCCCTCTATATATATATATATATATAAAATGTAATTTTGACCTGCACTCCACTTGAAGCAATAATAGTACCTGGGTGCCCTCCCCTGGAACAGCGATGTAACATAGACATGTGGTGAAGAAGCGGGCGGCACTACATGGATTTGTACAAATTTCAGACAGCTACACAAGCTTAAACATCAACATTTCAGGTGCCTTTAATAACAACTTTTGTCTGTTTGCTTCTACAGCAAGATCTGTATCCATCTACTCACATGCTGGGGGCTGCTCAGCACAGTGTAAGACCGCCAAGCATGTGTGTTGTGCTTTCCCACGATGCGTTTGCTATTTAATTGCTAATGCATCGATTTGAGGTTGACCCCTGCCTGCACAGCTTGGCGGAGAAGGCAGTCGGTCCGGCAACATTTTTTTCTCAGAATGGCTGTATGTGACACCACGCAGTCACCCCAAAAACTGTCTAGACACGCCTGCGATGTCCGCACCATTCCCACTAAATGCCGCCTTGGTGCCCCCCAACAGCCACTGCTGTCAGTCACCTTGTGGCCGCATCCTTCCTGGATGCAGCCACATGGTGAAGGGTCGTGCGCACTACTCCAAAAGTATTTTGATACATTTAGGTGATACTAAGATAAAATAAATCTGGATAATTATGCCCCTTAGTGTTATAATGCTGCTTTTAAGTCAGAATGAAGAAGGTTGCAAAGGAAACCTTCACGCTGTGGGCTCCAGTGTAGATGCACAGACTGCATTGTGGGTAATTTAACCACAGATTAGTATCAGTTCATGCTTTTGACACCAGTCAAATCATTCCAGTGGCTTATATTGAGGATTCATACAGGATGGAAACATAATAAATGATTGCCACGTTAAAATATTTCTTAGAAAGTTCAGCTTGAAGAGAAACAATTGTGCAGATTTCTTTGGCAACTAGATAAAATCTTGTGGAATCCAATTGAGATAGACTTCATATAGGTAGCTTGCAAATATACAGTGGTTGATGCAGATGTAGTTCCTTAGCAGCAGCAGTGATGCTTTCATATGGTAATGCAGCAGGAGGCTTCTGGTATAAGAAGGCGACGTCTGCATGCATGTGTGATCCTCTGCTGCATCCAAGGATGCATCACTGGATCAGTAGCGGATCTTGCCACGGGCAAGCAGGACTTTTGCCCGGGGCGCCGCCTTTCGGAGGGCGCCGCACCATGACAAGATCCACTGCTGCTGTGCCCCCGCTGATCGCTCTGTCCCGCTGCCGCTGCCCCCCCCCCCCCCCCCCCCGCTGTGAAGGTAACTAGATGCAAGCGTCTAGTTTCCCTTCGTGGAGAGGACCTTTGCTGTGCGGTGCACGATGACGTCATCACGCACCGCACATCATTTCACTACTGTACAGGGGGCGTAACTGATCACGCCCCCTGTATGAAGCCGTGCCCCCTTTGCCCGCCCGGGGCGCTGGAAGACTTAGAACCGGCACTTGATCGCGTGAGACATGATCAACTGGCTATGTAACAAATGAGGCTACACAGACTAGTCAACGCAGCTCCATTGCTAAGGCTAGTACTGTAAATCTCTGTGGTGAGACAAAGATCCTGACCATGGCATTCCTACAAAATGAAGATGACACGCTTCCTTTTGGGAAACAGAGGCCATCCTTGCCCTCATCATTGGCTGCAAACTATTAATCTACTGATTCCTGCAGCCATAGTGTGTCCGAGGTCACAGGCCCTGTACTGCGCATGTGCAGTACATTGCATTACTTTTTTTTTCATTGCATTGAATCCTGAATAAGACCAACTGCATATAATGGCAAGGGTGGTCAAGGAGACAAAGCCTCAGCTGCCTATGGCCTTAGCGCTCTGATATTACTTAATTCATTCAGTGGCGTCTATAGTATATGAAGTTACAACCATCTATTGCTTAGTTGGTGTTGACAAGTAGATTATGGCAGGAAAGATTCTTATATGATTTTTAAAGGGAATAATAGCAGATATTTTATTTCAATTCTGTTAATTAAATGTAAAAAATTTTTATTAGTGATTACAAATTTAGAAAATGTAACATTTATTAACAACATTTAACACTGTTGAGAGCCTATGCCACTTCATTAGATTATTGTATTTGCCACTAGATTATTTATTATGTGTACAAATACAGTAGGATAATGTGACGTTCACAATTATTACTTAGGAATGCAGTTAATATACCAGTCAGGATCCTGACGTTCAGGAGACCAACACCGGAATTCCGTCAGCTGGAGGAATGCCGACATCCGGAAACCTGACACATGCTTGGTATTCTCATTCGGTTGGTGGGTCCATGCCACCAACCGAGTGGGAACAGAACCTGTGGCATGCAAAGCGAACTACCAGGCCCGATACGTGGCGAGCCAGTGAGGGGACTTGCTGCCGGGATTCCGGCAGATGGGATGCCGCTGTCAGTATAGTGACAGCCGGCATCCCGTCTGCCGGGATATCATATGTATCCCACTTGATGCTCCAAAGGTAATTGTGGCACATACTGTATGTAGTTGTGTACAGCTGGATGCTTTTTTCGTAGGTGCAATCTTTCCCTGCTTAAGTTAGAGAGCAAATGCATTCTAATTTCATAAAACCCATAGTTACTCTACCTTAAAACATAAGATCATCTTTTTCAAAAACTAAAATATACAGACATTAAAAAATGGGGTGGTTTTCAGTATGCCGGCTGTTGATTCTGGCGCTCAGTATACCGGCGCCGGAATCCCGACACTCGGCATACCATCAACTATTCTCCCTCTTGGGGGTCCATGACCGCCCTGGAGGGAGAATAAATAGCGTGGCGCGCGAAGCGCGCTACCGTGCCCGCAGCGAGCCTGCGAGGGGCTTATTTGCACTTGCCTAGCTGCCGGTATGCTGGCCGCCGGGATCCCGGCCACCTGCATAACTTACTACACCCTAAAAAATGTGACCTATTGCTATTTGATAGATAAGTTACCGCAGAATGTAAAGGTGATTTTATTCAAACTGTGTTAGCATGAGTAATGTTAGTGATATATTCAAAAACAACATTGTAACAAATAAAAGTTAGACTTAGGTCAAACACGGGGCAACGTTGGGTATGCGTGAATGTGCTTGCTACTGTAGCTAAATATTTCACATCCCAATTTCAAATAGAGGGCACCTTAAAAAAGAAAGAAAAAAAGTAGTGAGGTATAGCTCAGCCATTTAATAAACCTCAAAGCCCTGAGGACATTCTCTTAGCCTAGTATAGAAACACAGGAAAACTGCAACCATGACAACCTCGAAATCCAATAAGAAGAGAGAAAAGTGGTGTGAAATAGAAGACAAAATGACTCTGAAGGGACTGAAAAATTGTTTTGTGACAATAGGTGAAGAGATTAAGGCTCTGTAGTATGTCTGAGCTGTCACAAAGTTTCAAAGCCTGCTCAAGAGACTCAAGCACCCTTGAAAATTCCATTGTCGTCACACAGGATGTTTTGGAGTGCACTTTCAATCTAATCGAAACAGTTATTTAGCATTAAAAAATAGCCTATTTTATTTGTTCCAGCTCTATGTAGAAAAAATATTAAAACACTGCAACTACTGTCTATTATGTTCATACCCATGCAGTGCTTTATTCCCCACATATTGCATTACAATGCAAGTCATTTTGAAGTAACACACTATACACTTTTTATAAATTTTTTGTACAGAATTAGAAATTCATGTTTAGTTTATTATTAGGAAGTACAAACACACGTGCGCAATGCAAACGATGCACATGCGCAGAAGTTCGATAATCGTCCGGATTGCGAATCACACATTATAAAACCATTACTGAATAAGGTCCTTAAACCATGATTAGAAGATTGTAAATCACCAGCACATATTTTATATTTACACACCATGGCCACCTTATTGATAATAACCTCCCCTGAATCAGGCTGTGACCAAGAATAACTGAGCCACCTCATCACTATTTAAACACTGGGGCTATTTAATAAGTGATTTCAAGTGCGTATGCCGAGTGTATCTTACATGTTTTTAAACTGTGCTTGCTAAAGCACCAGGAGCATGCAACTACTGTATGGGTCTGATGCAGGGTGGATGCAAATCCTGTTGCGACTGCATCTTTGAATGCAACAGTACTGCAAAATTATGGTAATGCCACAATACTGGATTGAGTACATAGATACCAATAGGCTGCATTTCTAATTTGCAGCTTGCATGAGAAGATACATCATCTGCAAAATTAGTGGCACATCAGTCACACCATCGAACTTCTAAGCAACCTTACGGTTGCTCAGAATGTCCTTTGAATCTAAGCCATTGGGGCCAGTTGAACTGCGCCGATGAAATGGTAACAAAACATCTGCATTTGACTAGCACCCCCCTCATTACATCCCACAAACGCGCAATGACTGTCAATAACTGCATTAAAACTCACTCTGCAAATTCCGTCAGTTACCAATTGTGACACGTGACCGTACTGTATGTGTTATGTAAAGCCATACGCATCTGAGGTAGGTGCATATCCATTTGTCACTTAACTGGCACATCTGGGCTATAATGCAGCATTCTCACATACTGTATAATGCATTCAGAAAGGGTGTGTCACAGCAAATACGCTATGGGGGTAATTCCAAGTTGATAGCAGCAGGGATTTTTTTAGCAGTTGGGCAAAACCATGTGCACTGCAGGGGGGACAGATATAACATGTGCAGAAAGAGTTAGATTTGGGTGGGTTATTTTATTTCTGTGCAGGGTAAATACTGGCTGCTTTATTTTTACACTGCAAGTTAGATTGCAGATTGAACACACCACACCCAAATCTAACTCTCTCTGCACATGTTAAATCTGCCTCCCCTGCAGTGCACATGGTTTTGCCCAACTGCTAAAAAATTTCCTGCTGCGATCAACTTGGAATTACCCCCAATATGCATGGCTGACTTCAGGGAAAATGCAGGATTTCTGGAGGGGGGATTCCAAATGTTTGATTTTAGAGAGATTGTCGCCAGCTCATGAAGGATGCATAATTAGCATGTAACAAGCTATAGTCTGCCCCAAAGTGCAGTTTATGTATTACAGTACTTCACACATATGCAATATGTATTATCCTATTATCATTGGGATTATGCATATGCATAAACCCAATGATCACAGTAAATCACTTACCAGATTCTCTTGGTAAGATGATTGATTGGTTAGGAAAATCTGCTGCCACTGGGCATGTACAGCAGCTCCCTTGCGCCCTTAACACTACATGTAGTGGCTGCTGGCCAGGCTGTGGGGAAGGGGGGTTTCTATGGCAACTAAACTCCCCATCTTTTGCCTATGGATTTCACCAAGGATAGGGCTGGTGTAAGTGAGCATTGATGATAATGACAGCTGATATCAAGCAAAGTATACGAACAGAGGGCCAGATTCAGACCTGATTGCTGTGCTGCAAATTACATTGTCCTGCGATCAGATAGTCCCCACCCAGGAAGAGGGAAAATTCACCCCGTGCAAGTGTGTGAATGCATGTGTACGCTGTATGAAAATTCCCCTCAGTCAGCGGACAGCTGCAAAACCATTAGCATCACACTTACCATCTAATGTATTTCCAATTTTGTGCAGTGTGTGTAGTTTGTGCTTAGTACTTACATACTTACTCCTCCAGTGCAAAGAAATCAGGCTGATTGGGGCCAGAGCTGATGTCACACTCCTTCTGTGAAAATGCTTGGGCACGCCTGCGTTTGTCCTGACACTCCCAGAAAACGGCCAGTTACCGCCCACAAACGTCATCTTCCTGTCAATCACCTTGTGAACAGCCGTGCAATCGAAATTTTGGAACCACCCTGTCGCTGTTTGGAAACATGCGTGCACATTGCAGTGCATATGCATGTGTAGTAGTTCAATAATCGCCCGCTGTGCGAAAACACACAGAAGCGATCAAGTCTGATTCGGGCCAGGAGGTGGTCCAGCCAGTGCCATAGCTAGACATTTTAGTGTCCTGTGCCAGAAAGAGAATCAGAATCAGAATCAGCTTTATTGCCCAGGTATACTTGCGTATACTATGAATTTGTCTTCGGGTTGCTATACAACAGCCAAGTAAGTAACAGAATTGGTAACCCCGCAAAAATAAATATTTTTTGGCAAAGGCAGAGACTTTGGATGGAGCATGGGCACAGACAGGGGCGGACTGGGAACAAAAAGCGGCCCTGGAAAAATTTGTACTAGTGGCCCCACATGGGCAACACCAGAGGCGTAAGGTCTAGCCATGGGCCATGGCAGCAGCACCTACCCCCAAGAATTTCCAGATAGTGGGCATGTCCAGCATCAAGGGGGAAGCTAAAAAGAAATAAAATTAAATATTATGAGCACATTATATGATACACCTTCAGAATTTAGGAAACTATATAATTCTTTAGAAAGATATATTTTCTTGCTTATTACACCAACCATATCCCAATCACTATTCACTCAATCTTATATGTCAGCCAAGCAGGCAGACAGAGCATACCCTAGATCATCTGCAACCACAGCCTACATGGCAAAGTAATTTTCATATATGCAAATTATTTAGCATCTTATTCATTATGTCTATAAAAAGGACCACATGTCCTCAAACAAAACAGGCCTCATGGGTGCGTCGGCCCACCGGGAATCTTCCCTGTAAACCCTATGGCCAATCCGCCTCTGGGCACAGAATACTACCAATTTACATTACACCATGCAGTAGATACCCACACATTACACAATGGGGGTCATTCCGAGGTGTTCGCTCGCAAGCTGCTTTTAGCAGCTTTGCACTCGCTAAGCCGCCGCCTACTGGGAGTGAATCTTAGCATAGTAAAATTGTGAATGAAAGATTAGCAGAATTGCGAATAGACACTTCTTAGCAGTTTCTGAGTAGCTCCAGACTTACTCGGCATCTGCGATCAGTTCAGTGCTTGTCGTTCCTGGTTTGACGTCACAAACACACCCAGCGTTCGCCCAGACACTCCTCCGTTTCTCCAGCCACTCCCGCATTTTTCCCAGAAACGGTAGCGTTTTTTCGCACACACCCATAAAACGGCCAGTTTCCGCCCAGAAACACCCACTTCCTGTCAATCACATTACGATCACCAGAACGAAGAAAAAACCTCGTAATGCCGTGAGTAAAATACCTAACTGCATAGCAAATTTACTTGGCGCAGTCGCACTGCGGACATTGCGCATGCGCATTAGCGACTAATCGCTCCGTTGCGAGAAAAAAATAACGAGCGAACAACTCGGAATGACCACCCATGTACAGGTGAATACAATAAAGAGGTAAAATACAACACAATACTAAAAACAATAAATCACATACATATGGAATAAATAAATGTAGAATACTATATATGCACCAACTGACCTGACCCCACAATGCCCCAATTCCTCAATGAAAATGAATCCCCAAATGTGACCCCCCCCCCACATACCTGATAACCACACCAATCTTTGAATGAAAATAATGCCCCAAAACTGACTTCCCCAGGTCTGATAATCTCCCAATGCCTCAATGAAAATAATGCCCCAAATGTGAACCCTCCAGACCTGAAACTCCCCTAAACTCTCAATGAAAATAATGCAGCATCAATGTAGAGAGAGGTGCTACTGCCAGAGGTGTAGCTAGGTGCCATGGTGCCCGGAGCAAGGGTATGTTTCGGTGCCCCCCTCCCTTGTACTAAATTGGGTGAATGTTACATTTGAAAAGAAAAAATATTTAAAAATCCTAAATTGGTGGCAGAGCTGGTTCTAGACCTTGTGGAGCTCAGGGTGAAAGTTTCCTTTGGGCGCCCCTATGATTAACATAGGGACGCCTAAAAATATACTAGTGTGGCTTCATGGGGAAGGGGCATGGCCACAGAATATTACCAATTGAGATTACACAGCACAGTATTGTCTGTTATTCACATTACGCTGCACAGTAGTGTCCGCTATTCACATTACTTTACTTTATGCCACACAGTAGAGCCCCTTATACACATTACGCCTGCACATGTTATATCTGCCCCCCTGCAGTGCACATGGTTTTTCCCATCTGCTAACAAATTTGCTGCTGCGATCAACTCTGAATTACCCCTAGTGTTTCCTGCTCTGTTCCCTACCTAGTCTCCGAGTCAGTGTGCGCGCCCTCTTAACTTTTCCAGCGCCCGGATCTTGTGCTCCACTGGAGTCACCCTCGCTACTCCCCTGTCAGCAGGTAATTAAAAGAACAAGTCCCCAGTAGAAGAGTTCCAAGGCACACTGTGATAAAGCACAAAGTTTTTCTTGTAACAAAGTTGGAGAACCAGGAACTATGGCCCAAATGTATTAAGCCTTAAAAAGTGATACAGTGGAGACAGATAAAGAGTGATAAATGACCAGTAAGGCTGTGAAGACAGGTACTTGGCCGCCCCGAACCCGCCTCCATTTCTAACACCACGCCCACCCAACGCCACATCACTGCACCTGCAATGCCACATCGCAACCCCATACAGCCCCACAAATGCCTCTGCCTGTCAATCAGGCAGAGGTGTTCGCATAACTGAGATGCAATCGCACCCTTCCCCCCCCCCCCGATCTCAGTAGTGACTGCTAATGAATACCCCTCTATATTCAAAGAGGTGAATTATAATTACTAGAGATTAGCGGGTTCAGTTCTCAGAGAACCAAACCCTACCGGACTTTGCCTTCCGAGTCCAGATCCGAGCCCGGCTTGGGTTTTCCCGCCTGACTAGGAAACCCGAACACGGTGAAACGTCATCATCCCGCTGTCGGATTCTCGCGGGATTTGGATTCCATATAAGGAGCCGCGTATCGTGCCCATTTTCACTCCAGTCTTGGAGAGTGTATAGAGAGGACGTGTCCTCAGTGTTCAGTGTTTGTGTGTTGGGGCGGGAAAGTGGGGTGGCAAGTGTTGTCCAGTCCAGTGTAGTCACTCAGTGTATTGTGCTGCATCAGTCCAGGCAGTCACAGTGTTGGTGTTCTATGCTGCCATATATCCAGTGTAGCTGTCTAAGTGGTGCTGTGTTGTGCAGACCAGTCCAGTGTAGTCAGTGTATTGTGCTGCATCAGTCCAGCCATTCACAGTGTTGGTGTTCTCTGCTGCCATACATCCAGTGTAGCTGTATAAAGTGGTGCTGTGTTGTGCAGACCAGTGGTAGTGTCCTGTGTCATCAGTAATTACAGTGACGATATATGCTGCTCCTATATGTCCACTGCTGCTGTATAATAATTATAACAACAATGTGTTGTGCTGCATCAGACCGGTGCTAGTGTCCTGTGTTATCAGTAATTCCAGTGACGATATACGCTTCTGCTATATGTCCACTGCTGCAGTATAATCATTATAACAACAATGTGTTGTGCTGCATCAGACCAGTGCTAGTGTCCTGTGTCATCAGTAATTCCAGTGACGATATACGCTGCTGCTATATGTCCACTGCTGCTGTATAATAATTATAACAACAACGTGTTGTGCTGCATCAGACCGGTGGTAGTGTCCTGTGTCATCAGTAATTCCAGTGACGATATACGCTGCTGCTATATGTCCACTGCTGCAGTATAATAATTATAACAATGTGTTATGCTGCATCAGACCGGTGGTAGTGTCCTGTGTCATTAGTAATTCCAGTGATGATATACGCTGCTGCTATATGTCCACTGCTGCAGTATTATAATTATAACAACAACAATCTGTTGTGCTGCATCAGACCAGTGGTAGTGTCCTGTGTCATCAGTAATTCCAGTTATAATATACGCTGCTGCTATATGTCCACTGCTGCAGTATAATAATTATAACAACAACATGTTGTGCTGCATCAGACCGGTGGTAGCGTCCTGTGTCATCATTAATTCCAGTGACGATTTACGCTGCTGCTATATGTCCACTGCTGTAGTATAATAATAATTATAAAAACAACAATGTGTTGTGCTGCATCAGACCAGTGGTAGTGTCCTGTGTCATCAGTAATTCCAGTGACGATATACTCTGCTGCTATATGTCCACTGCTGCAGTATAATAATTATAACAACAACAACGATTTGTGCTGCATCAGACCAGTGGTAGTGTCCTGTGTCATCAGTAATTCCAGTTATAATATACGCTACTGCTATATGTCCACTGCTGCAGTATAATAATTCTAACAACAACCTGTTGTGCTGCATCAGACCAGTGGTCATGTCCTGTGTCATCAGTAATTCCAGTGACGATATACGCTTCTGCTATATGTCCACTGCTGCAGTATAATAATTATAACAACAACCTGTTGTGCTGCATCAGACCGGTGGTAGTGTCCTGTGTCATCAGTAATTCCAGTGACGATATACGCTTCTGCTATATGTCCACTGCTGCAGTATAATAATTATAACAACAACCTGTTATGCTGCATCTGACCAGTGGTAGTGTCCTGTGTCATCAGTAATTCCAGTAATTCCTGTGACGCATATTGGGGGTCATTCCGAGTTGTTTGCTCGCTAGCAGATTTTAGCAGCATTGCACGCGCTAGGCCGCCGCCCTCTGAAAGTGTATCTTAGCTTAGCAGAATTGCGAACGTAAGATTAGCAGAATTGCGAATAGAAAATTCTTAGCAGTTTCTGAGTAGCTCGAGACTTACTCCTACACTGCGATCAGTTCAGACCGTTTCATTCCTGGTTTGATGTCACAAACAAGCTCTGCGTTCAGGCAGCCACTCCCCAGTTTCTCCAGACACTCCCGCGTTTTATCCTGGCACGCCTGCGTTTTTCCGCACACTCCCTGAAAACAGCCAGTTTCCACCTAGAAACACCCACTTTCTGTCAATCACACTCCGATTACTTCAACAATGAAAATTCTTCATTCGGACGTGAGTAAATCTACTAAATTTTGTGCTAAAATACTTAGGGCATGGGCACTGCGTACCATGCGCATGCACATTTTTGCCTTAATCGCTCCGTTGCGAAAATAGGCAACGAGCAATCAACTCGGAATGACCCCCATTGTCTTATATAACTCACAAAAAATAATGGAGAACAAAAATTTTGAGGAGAAAATAGGGAAAGATCAATAAGCACCACTTCCTCCTAGTGCTGAAGCTGATGCCATTAGCCATGACTTAGACAATGAAATGCCATCAACATCGTCTGCCAAGGCCGATGCTCAATGTAAAGGGTGTGTAAAATCCCAAAAGGCAAAGTTCAGTAAAAAGAACCAAAAAAGAAATGTAAATCGTCTGAGGAGAAACGTAAACTTGCCAATATGCCATTTACGACACGGAGTGGCAAGGAACGGCTGAAGCCCTGGCCTATGTTTATGGCTAGTGGTTCAGCTTCACATGACTATGGAAGCCCTCATCCTCCCGCTAGAAAAATTAAAAGACTTAAGCTGGAAAGAGTACAGAAAAGAACTGTGCACTCTGAGATGGTATCACAAATCCCCAAGGAGAGTCCGAGTGTGTTGGCGGTTGCGATGCCTGACCTTCCCAACACTGAACGGGAAGAGGTGGCTCCTTCCACCATTTGCACGCCCCCTGCAAGTGCTGGAAGCTTCACCCACAGTCCAGTTCCTGATATTCAAATTGAAGATGTCACTGTTGAAGCACACCAGGATGAGGATATGGGTGTTGCTGGCGCTGAGGAGGAAGTTGACAAGGAAGATTCTGATGGTGATGTGGTTTGTTTAAGTCAGGCACCGGGGGAGACACCTGTTGTCCTTGGGACGAAGATGCCCATTGTGATGCCTGGGCAAACTACCAAAAAAGCCACCGCTTCGGTGTGGAATTATTTCTCCACAAATCTGGACAACAGGTATCAAGACATCTGTTGCCTCTGTCAATCTGTATTAAGTAGGGGTAAGAATGTTAACCACCTAGGAACATCCTCCCTTATTTGTTACCTGCTGCGTATTCATCAGAAGTCACTGTCAAGTTCAGAAACTTTCGGTAAGAGCGTAAGCAGTCCACTAACACATAAATACCTTCTTCCTCCTGTACCCAAGCTCCTGCAAGCCACGCCACCAACTCCCTCAACGTGCACTTCCTTCTCAGTCAGTAACGTCTGTAGTCTTGCAGGCCATGTCACTGTCAAGACTGAGGAGTCCTCTCCTTACCGGGATTCCTCCATAGGATCCTTGAGTGTAAAGCCTGCTGTTGCTGCCACTGCTGTTGTTGCTGCTGGGAGTCGATCATCATCCCAGAGGGGAAGTCGGAAGACCACTTGTACTACTTCCAGTAAGCAATTGACTGTCCAACAGTCCTTTGTGAGGAAGATGAAATATGACAGCAGTCATCCTTTTGCAAAGCAGATAACTGAGGCCTTGACAGCTATGTTGGTGTTAGAGGTGCATCCGGTATCCACCATTAGTTCAGTGTCACTTAAAGATTTGAATGAGGTATTGTGTCCCCGGTATCAAATCCCATCTAGGGCCAATATTTACTAAAAAATCGAGTTTGTCCGATTTGTGTTTTTTTTTCTAAGTCCTAACACGGGAATTCACTAAGCACCAATCTCGGCAGTGTTTGGACTATACGTAATGGTTTGATTTTCAAAGTTCAGAAATACGAATGAATAGACCATCGGTCAAACGCGGCTGTTATTTCATACAACACGGGTATTCACTATTCATTCGTATTTGGGTGTTAGTCTCTGAGTGCTCAATTGCGGTCGTATTTTTTTGCGATTCGTTAAAAGAAGCGGCAAAAAAATAGACCTGCTTTTTTCAGCTGTGTTTACATGTGTTGCAACTCAAAAATCAATCACACCTGAATACGGATGCCTATAAAAGGATGTTAGGCCCATTTCAATCAACCTCCACTCAGAAATGGCATCAGGACTGTGGACCAGTGATATTTTGTGTGCTTTGGGATTCCTAAGACTCAGACATCAGCCTGTAAGTAACCAGGGCCAAGAAACTGAACATGGTCAGCAGGTTGTACAGGTTCCGCGGAGGCTGCGCAGGCCTTGTTTTTTTAGGGGGCGTTTAAACTTGAATGCATTGTCCAATGATATGGTCATACAGATGTTCCGTCTAAATCGTAATAACATTTTCCGTCTGTATGACCTTGTCAAACTGGGCCTAGACCCTGAGACAGCACGCTCTCACTCTGTCTCAGGCCTGCACAAACTCCTGGCTGTGTTGCACTTTATGGCTACTGGCAGCTTTCAGGCTGTGTCTGGGGATGTCATAGGAATCTCACAGCCCTCATTTTCGAGAATATTAACACAGGTGATATATACCTAACTACCTCTTTTTTTTATTTATTTTTTAATTTCTCGGTGGCCAGTTCTGTCCTAAAATCTCATGTTTATTGTTCTTTAAAATGTTCACACAGGTGTTGGCTGTTTTGCAGCCCCACATCGATGCCTCAATCTGCTTCCCTACCCAGGAGTCTCAGTGGTATGTCGTCAGGGTAGATTTCTATGAGCTGGCTGGCATGCCCAATGTGCTTGGAGCCATAGATTGCACACACACTCAGCTGAGACCACCTAGGGGCAGGCAGCACATCTATACTAATCACCATCTAGAGCACTCCACAAATGTGCAGGTGGTTTGTGATGCAAATCTCAAAATAATTAGTGTTGTTGCTGGTTACCCTGGGGGCTGCCATGACTCCTTCATCCTCAGTCAGTTATCCCTCTTTGATAAGTTTGAGGACGGACAAATGCCAGATGGATGGCTGCTGGGTATGTAATTTGATATGTGTAGAGCTGCGTATACTTTGTCCAAATACAGGGGCATATGTATTAACCTGTAGAAGGCATAAGGAAGTGTGAAACCAGTGATATGTGCAAGGTGATAAAGGCACCAGGCAATCAGCTCCTATATGTAAATGAACATTTAGGATCAGATTGTCCGCTGCCTTTATTACCTTGCACATATCACTGGTTTAACACTTCCTTATGCCTTCTACAGGTTAATACATCTGCCCCACAGTGTGTTACTTATGTGTTGCTGTATCTTAACATGAATGGCGTTACTATATATGTCTTTTAGGTGATGGAGGATATGGCTGTTTCTCTTGGCTTCTAACTCCATTGTCCCGACCTGATACCCCTGCTGAACACAATTACAATCATGCACATAAGTCCACGCGAAATGTGATAGAAAGATGTTTTGGTGTGCTTAAATCTAGGTTTCAGTGTCTGGATAAGTCTGGTAGCCTTTTGTTGTATAGTCCCTCCAAGGTGACTCAAATTGTGTTCTGCTGCTGCTTTCTTCATAACATGTGTTTGCAACAACATCTGCCACATGTTGAGGAGGAGGATGAAGAAAGCAGCCAGCAAGTAGAGGAATTAGAGACACCTGGTGATACTTGGAGTACAGATGTAGGGAGGCAGGTTAGGCAAGAGCTCATCACTCGCTATTTCTAAGGTAAGTTTGGTTTGCTTATTTCATTTGTTGTGTAATCATAAATAGATGTTGGCCCATTTTTAATTTAAACACCATTACTCATAATGTGTCTGTCTCCTTGAGACATACAAACATACCCTCGCTTTATGCAAAACAAATGTCGCATGTGTATTGTGTTTATTTTAAAACTCAAAACAACAGATTATGAGTGGCATGCATTAAGTCTGGATAAGTGTTCGTAAACTTGCACTGCTAATTTATTACAAGCACACAGAATCCATTTAGTCTTTTACTTTATGATTGTGTGTTACGTCCTAATGCACAGATTTTCAAACTCGGCCCTCAGGACCCCACACAGTGCATGTTTTGCACGTAACCCAGAAGAAGCACAGGTGTATGAATTACTCACAGACACTTTATAAAAGGTTCACAGGTGGAGCTAATTATGTCACTTGTGATTCTGTGATTAGACCTGCCAAACATGCACTGTGTGGGTTCCTGAGGGCCGAGTTTGAGAACCTGTCTTCTAAATAAACACTCCTTAACATATAATATGTTAGCCTTGAGGAATACATGTGTCCCTATGTGTGATGCTCCATCGTATTTAAGGGCAACAAACTTACTATCTTAAAAAATTATTTATTTTGTAATGTTTGCTGCAGTAAACTTGCTGATTTGTCAGTAAATACACAGTTTGCCACATATATACATTATTATACACATTATTAGTTTTTTGTTTAAAAATTACATATTTTTTGTTTTTGCATCATGTGTAACAACATTATTACTCATTTTTAACACACACAAACATGGCCCAACAATAATGACATTCAATTTGGCACTGAAATATCTGAATTCATTGACAACATATTAAAAACTTTTTAGGCAACTAAATTGTGTTAATCTTGTAATGTTGTATAGAGAAGAAATGTAAAAGAGTTAACAATCACATTGTAATTTGTATTGGCTGCAGGATAGGAGAATGATTGGAATCTAGAGAGAGTAATGATTAGAAAAAAAATCAAGTTGTCTGGTTACTTCCTGCTAAACATATGGTGGCTGCCTGGCAATGATTGTGTGTGCAGGATAGGAGAATGATTGAAATCTAGATAGAGTAATGATTAGAAAAAAATCAAGTGGTCTGGTTACTTCCTGCTAACATGTATGTGCAGCTCTAACAACTTCACCCTCCTCCAAAAAAAATCAAATATGTTAAAGAATAAATGTGCGTACACATTTCATGTTGTTGTTTGTACCACTTATAATTAATGATGTTGTATAAATTGTCAAGGAGCTAAGTGTTATATATATTTTGGCAAACATACAATTACTAACTATTTTGATTAACTTATCAGAAATGTATAAATTAATTTTTGGTTGTTATTTTTTTTGGGTGCCTGCTTGTCCTGCCCTTTGCCTTTAGCAATGTCATGTTGTCGTGCTCTGGTGGAGCGTCTTGTTGGTGATGAGACTGGCGTGACATTTGGAGTAGTCGTACCAGAACTGCTGCTTATTTGCTGTTGGTGCATGGATCTGAGTGTTTCATTCAGGTTAGTGAGGGTCGCATTGAGTTCACGTGTAGCAGCATTTTGGTTGTCTACAATTCGGAATAAACTTTAATTTATCTTTTGATTGTTTTGAAAAATGTTCATATAACTTTGCTGTTGTCTGTGCTGTTCTTCCATTAGTCTGTGCTGTTCTTCCATTATGCGCTGTAAGTTGGCCATGACCTGTATAATGTCTGTACGCATGAGTTCCATGGTATTGCCAATTCTCGAGGTTTGTTCATTTTGTCTACTCATATTTCTGGTTATTCTTCTGAGGTGACATGGTAGGCTTGCATTTGTGTCTGCCTACGCAGGCAATCTTCATTAGTGGCCTGCTGTCTAGCCCAAATAGTCCAAAATACCTGATCAGGGCCTTGTGTTACTGGTGTTGTTGGGCTGTGTTGTGGTAGTGGTGGTGTGCTTTGCTGTGGTGGTGTACTCACAGGTGCTGGGGGGCTGATTCCTTGGATTAATGGCTGCATTTCTAAGATTATTGTCTCATCCATGTCACTGTGTTGCTGTTGTTACGGAGGGATGCTGTTTCCAGGACTAGAAGCTGAAATGTTGTAAAAATATCCGTTAGCTATCCATATGTTTGATAAATGGAAACAAATCACTACACATGGAACACATGTCATTCACTGTTGCTTTCAGATATTCTGCCTAGCAACATCATCACTGTGAACTGAAATACATACATATGCCTGTTTGTGGCAAATGTGTCTGGTTACTTCATTGGGAAAACAAACACTTTAGTTTTATTGTAGATCAGACATACTCCACCATAAAAACACATTGTAATCCATAATGTGTTACCGTATAGCTTTTCTAAAACAAACATAGTAATGTTTTTATATGTATTTGGCAATGTGAGATCAAACACACATGCGCAAATTTGTTAAACCACCAAACTATTCTCAAAAAATAAACATGAGTTTCTGTTGCAGCTTCTTACACACAATGTGCTACTCTATGGCTCAAGTGGACATACATATCTTTACTGGATGTGGACAAGGCCATTTTGCTTGGATTCCATTTCATGTTTTACTTACTTTGGTAAGTATATAAGATTTTGATGTGCTTTGACTTAATGCGGTTAAGAAAAAGTTTGATTATGGTCTGAAATTGTTTACATTTATTTCAGTTTGATACTCACAATCAAGATGAGGGGAGTGTGGTTGACGTCTTGGAGGTGTGTCCAAAATTTGGAGTGGGGGGACCGAACATACTGTGGATATTCTTCGTGGCGGGGTAGCCTGCTGTGGTTGGCCCTGGACATCAGACCTTGCTTTCTTTGCTGCCACAGGTTATTTGTGGTGGTGTCTTACAGAAGTCCCACTTCTGCTGCTCCAGACTTCTTTTGATGGACCTATTATTGAAAGTGAAATTTTGTTATGGCCCTTCCTTTACAAACATACCCTATACTACAATGGACACTTTACCTACTTCCGCAGCATCATCATCATCAGATGTGATGGGAGTTACTGTAGGATGAGTAGTACAGCTTTTTTCTAACACTGTAAAAATATAATAAAAAAACATGGATTCATGCTATTGTTGATACATCCACCCATTATGTTTATAAACATTTATTCTTAAATAAATGCTTGCTTTATTTTTAACAAAAACATAAGGACCGGAAACCAAAAAACAACTACATAAAACAAGAAACATTGTCCAATAGTCATATGCACTATGGAAAGTGCAACACAGGAAAACATGTACAGGACACTGACATAGGACACAAGTAAAAATACATACATTAACAACCAAACACACACACATCTACATTTTGTAATGAAAGAAAAAATATTACAGATGCAATATATAAATTGCTCTGTGATGTGGCACTCCAAACACACATTACCACTATATGAGCCAAACAAAAACAAAACACAAATCTAACAATTACACTGCAGTGTTGTGTCAGGGTACAAATACAAACTCAAAATGAACAAACAAATAGTGGATTTATCAAACAATATATTACATTCAGTAATAATGACATTACACATGTAAGTGGTTCCCAAACCACTTTCCACTACTCCAGCCTCTAACATGACAACCACTGTTTTTGAAACATTGCACATGGATAAACTAAATATAAAACATAGGAGGTCATTCCGAGTCGTTCGCTCGGAAAATTTCTTCGCATCGCAGCGTTTTTCCGCTTAGTGCGCATGCGCAATGTCCGCACTGCGACTGCGCCAAGTAAATTTGCTATGAAGTTTGGATTTTTACTCACGGCTTTTTCTTCGCTCAGGCGATCGTAGTGTGATTGACAGGAAATGGGTGTTACTGGGCGGAAACAGGCCGTTTTATGGGCGTGTGGGAAAAAACGCTACCGTTTCCGGAAAAAACTCGGGAGTGGCTGGAGAAACGGAGGAGTGTCTGGGCGAACGCTGGGTGTGTTTGTGACGTCAAACCAGGAACGATAAGCACTGAACTGATCGCAGATGCCGAGTAAGTCTGAAGCTACTCTGAAACTGCTACGAGATGTGTAATCGCAATATTGCGAATCTTTCGTTCGCAATTTTAAGAAGCTAAGATTCACTCCCAGTAGGCGGCGGCTTAGCGTGTGCAATACTGCTAAAATCGCCTTGCGAGCGAACAACTCGGAATGAGGGCCCTAGTCCAAATTCAATAATGAAAAATGTCCAAAAGGAAAACATTATTGCTGGACAATTCAATGACACACCAAGTCCAAACTACACATGGAAAATATACTGGAAAAAAACATGACATACAATAAAGTAAGATGTTACATTGGCTTTTGTAAAAAACATTACCAAAAACAAGGTATTTGCTGACACACACTTGAAGATGGGAGTAATATGCAACATCACATGACACACATTTGAACAAAAAAAATGTCATAGAATGTTAATGCAAATACACATGCTCACCATTCTTCCTGGGCCTATCTGAATCCCGGACATGGGTTGCAGAGACTACTTCAGGAGGTATTACACTCCGCATGGGCTCCTCATACTCCAGATATCTTGCAATATAGGGCAGGCCACCACCGGTTTTTCGAGCCGACTTCGCCTCCTTGGCCATTTTGGACTTGACACGTCGCTTTATGTCATAGTACCGTTTGCGGCACGTGTCCTCCGTCCGCTTGACCACACCCTCACTATTGACAGCAGCAACAACTTTCGCCCACAACACCGTCTTCTTCCGTGTTGGCACCTTGGCGGACTCAGGCCCAAATAGCTGCTGCTGATACTTCATCAGCTCCCGCACCAATGCCACATTTTCAGCATAACTAAACTTGACATTCCGCCAGTCTTAGTAGTGGAGCGTGGCTGCGGAGCACTCTGACTGTTACTATCACTGTCAGTTGAGGCTGTTGCAGCAACCTCACCCACCTCCTCCACCTCACTAACCTCACTCACACACACCTACTCCACCTGACTGACCTCCTCCCCCTTACTCACACCCTCCACCTCACCCACCTGTGAGTCACACATAATTGTGTGTCTAAACACTTAACATTGAAAAATCAAAAGACAAACAACACACTCCTCCACTACCACTGCACAAATCACACAGACACACACAGAGCCGGATTTAGGCTCTGGGGGGCCCGGGGCGAGGCCCCTAATTAAAAGGCAGGCAGCTGAGATAGATATATATATATATATATATATATATAAACACACACACACACACACGTATACTATACATACATACCCATATAAATGCAAATACATATATACACACGCATATCCAGTATGTTTACATATACTGTATGTGCACACAGATATATACACAGATACAGATATATACAGATATATACATATATATATATATATACACTAACAAACATTTATGCGCATATGTATAGACAGACACAAATGTGATGTGAGCCATAATAATACAGCCAGTCAGCCTTACTTTTACTGGCAGGCTGCTGTAGCATAGGAGACAGGAGAGTGAGTGTTCATTCCTCTCCTTCTCCTTCTCCTCCAAACACCGCTCCGTACCAGCTGCCATTCCCTGCACTACAGCCTGCGCGCTCAGACGGTGACTGAGCCGCAGGCTGTTACATTACACACTATTGGACAGCTGAGCCGTCGCTCAGCTGTCCTGTACTGATAGGCGGCGCCGGCGCCACGGCTCAGGTGTTAGGTTGCCAGGGCAACAAAACGGGAGCCGGGAATGCAGCGCAGCGCCGCAGATCGGTAAGAGCTCTGATCTGTGGCGGGGAGCCCTTTTAGGAAGGGGGTCCCGGGGTACATACCCCCGGGCCCCCCCTTTAATCCGGCTCTGCACACACACACACACACACACACACACACACACACAAACAGTGACAAGGGACTATAAATTAAAAAAACTTGGACCAAAAATGAGACAAAACCACAAAAAAACAAGACTACAAGAATGACAAGACTACTTTCAAACACAATACTACACTCAGAAATCGCCCACAAAACTCCTCACCAAACCAACTACTCACCAACCTCCACAGCACAATCTCCCTCCTCACCACTAACTAAACCCATGAGGTGCGGACGGTATGGGGCGTATTTATATGGTTGCGCACAGACACTCCTACCATCTGAAACACAACCAATCACGAACGGGGATGAAAAACGAAACTAAAAGTGAAAATGCGGCCGCGGGGGGGAAAAAACCCTGCCGCGTTTAACTTAGAAAAAAAACAGCAAAAAAAACAAAAACACGTACGCAAACGACAATGACGGCCGTAAATGTGCCCAAAAAAAATGACTGGCATCGACATCGGAAAACACGAAAACCATAAAGTCCACTGCTTCGTAACTTGGCGTATATAGTTTCAAAAAGTTGCATGAAAATGCACACGATGCAAGACAAGTTTAAACACTACACAAACCGACACAAACACGAATATTAGTAAATATTTCCTTAGGTTCCACTTCTCTAGGCAGGCGATACCGAGAATGTACACATACGTCAGAAAAAGAGTCACCAGTGTCCTACAAAATGCGGTTGTATCCAGTGTCCACTTAACCATGGACATGTGGACAAGTGGAACAGGGCAGACTAAGGACTATATGACTGTAACAGCCCACTGGGTAGATGTATGGCCTAATGCAGCGGCACCAGTTGCAGCAAACTCGTTCCTAGGCAGGCTACGCTTTGTATCACCGCTTTCCATAAGAGGCACACAGCTGACAACCTCTTACAGAAACTGAGGAACATCATCGCAGAATGGCTTACCGCAATTGGACTCTCCTGGGGATTTGTGATATCGGACAACGCCACCAATATTGTGTGTGCATTACATCTGGGCAAATTCCAGCATGTCCCATGTTTTGCACATACAATTAAGTTGGTTGTGCAGAATTTTTTTTAAAAATGAGAGGGGTGTGCAGGAGATGCTGTTGGTGGCCCGCAATATTGAGGGCCACTTTCGGCATTCTGCCACTGCGTGCCGTAGACTGGAGCACCAGCAAACACTCCTGAACCTGCTCCGCCATCAACTGAAGCAAGAGGTGGTAACGAGGTGGAATTCAATACTCTATATGCTTCAGAGGATGGAGGAGCAGCAAAAGGCCATTCAAGCCTATACATCCACCCACGATATAGGCAAAGGAGGGGTAATGCACCTGACTCAAGCACCGTGGAGAATGATTTCCGTCTTGTGCAAGGTTCTCCAACCCTTCGAACTTGCCACACGTGAAGTCAGTTCAGACACTGCTAGCTTGAGTCAGGTCATTCCCCTCATCAGGCTTTTGCAGAAGCAGCTGGAAAAATTGAAGGAGGAGTCAAGACGGAGTGATTCCACAAAGTATGTAGGACTTGTGGATGGAGCCCTTCATTCGCTTTGCCAGGATTCAAGGGTGGTCAATCTGTTGAAATCAGAGCACTACATTTTGGCCACCGTGCTCGATCCTGTGTTTAAAGTCTTTGTTGTGTCACGATCCGGATACTGAGACACCATTTTCCTTCTGGATGTACGTCCTCCATGGGCCTCTGCTGCCACTCCTGTCTCGCTGACCGTCGCGCGCCACTGGGTGCATGTTATTCTGCTACTGTGGCCTACATCGCAAGTGTTGCACCTTCCCTATAGTACTTAATTCCCCTTCTTTGTTTGTTCATGGGCGCAGCCATGTTAGACTCCAGTCACATGACATTATTCCTCCTATCCACGGTGCTGGAGCCTTGTCATAATTGCTCAGCCAATCCCTGCTATGCAGCAGGTATAAATATCCGGTCCCAGCTCCCAAAAGGTCGTCAGTGCTTTCATTGTCATCTGTGATTCCAGCATACAAGCTTCACTACAGATTTTCTCCTGCAATTCCATTCTGCAGATCAGCCTGACTTCCCTGGTGATTACACTCTGCCTGTGTAACCCGACTCTCCAGTGTTAACCCCTACAGCCTACTTTGGATTCCTGTGTTTGAACTTTTGCTTTGCAGTATCATCCTTCATTCTTCAGTTCCTGCGTACTCCAGTTTCATTCCTCATCTTCCAGTGAACCCCAGCCTCATTTATTGTTTACAGGACTTTCTTCCATATTCCAGGTTACTGGCCTTCACCGATTGTGAACTTAATTATCACGTGTGACTTTATATTATTCTTTTGCACGTTATTTGACTTTTTATTTAATAAAAGCACTTAAGGAATTCCCAGTTGTCGTGGTCACGCCCTCGGGCATTCTTTGCTGCTGTCAATACGTATGTCCAGGAGTCACATAGCTCCTCCTAAATTTAAGTACCCGTCAGCCCCTACAACTGAGGCTCCCAGTCACGGTCCCCAGCCCTCAGTTGTGACATGTTGTATCTATCTTTCCGGGAGACACAAGTGTGCAGAGGTTCAAAGACCTGCTGGTTAGTAAATTGTCAACTGAAGCGGAACGTGACCCATCAACAGCTCTTCCTTCAATTTCTCCCGTCACAGGGGCTGCAAGGAAAAGGATAACATTTCCTAGCCTACCTACTGGTGCAACTTTTAGGCCTAAAAACAATGTGAGGTGTGAGGTGTTCAGAATAGACTGGGAATGAGTGGAAATGAATGGTATTGAGGTTATTAATAATGTAGGATCAAAATTACCCCTAAAATCTGTGATTTTAGCTGTTTTTATGTTTTTTTTCTCAAAAATCATCCAGATCCAAAACCAAAACCAAAACACGAAATGGTGGTTTTGGCAAAACCAAGCCAAAACCAAAACAGGAAAATGGAATTAGACCCAAAACACAAAACACGAAAAGTGCCCGCCGCACATTTCTAACAATTACCCATTAGTGCTTGTTTTATGTTTAATGTTGGGTGTGGTGCAATGTTTGTATACTGGTATTAGAGCACAATATCATAGTAAAAGACACAATAATTGTTTATTTTTAACATTTTATTATTATGCTACTGTTTATTATTATTTATACACAAGGTAAGCACTTGGAATGAAGCAATCCTCTTTATGGTATATACTTACTAAGCATAATGACACATGGGTTTAAGTGGTGGGATAGTCACAGGGCGGCATAGGGCCCTGTTCCGGCCCAGTTGTTATGACATCTTTGTGTTCATATACTAGGAATATTTATTCTTTTAAGTAAAATATGTTGAACTACATCATACAGTTTGACCCAACAGTTACTGAAAGGCTGATAATGCATGGTTGAGCTCGAGAGCGGTGCATTTAATACTCAATTACAAGTTATATCTACAGATTAGTTTGACTTTACCCTTTGAAAAATCAAATCTCCCTATTGAATGGAGAAATATTTGACTGAAATAACCTGTCATAACATTATACTATAGTGCTATTGCTTTAGATCTATGCTAACATAACTGATACTGATTAACAATTTAGCACATGTAAATTGTCCATCTCAGTGTTTTAAATCATGCAGTAAAAGATGGATGCATTTTTACATAAGAGAAATAATTCAAACAAGATAAAATCTAAGAATTTAATAGTCATTTATTGCTTGAGTAATCATACATCGCTCTCACAGCACAATGTTCTAATTTGCTATTATAAATTTGAAAATACATTTTGTTAATTACATAGCTGGAGAAATAATATGCTGCATGTTAATTGCAGATCATTATTCACTGCCAAGTTTTTTTTTCTTCAGTTCTCTGAGACAGGAAAAAGGAAATAGTGATCATAAATATTCCGAGGCTTCATGCCAGCCTGCAAATGCAACATACTGTACATCTATTGTGTCAATACTGTACGTGCTTATTACAGTGCTGATTTTAAACTGTAGGTTGCTGCCGGTCACGAAGTGTACTTTGCCTCTTCAGAGCAATTGTCACCACTTATCAGTAATAAGTGCCCATAATTGGACAGGTAATGATAGATTATATGATGTTGGATGTTACGGTATATTGGCTATTATACACTGACAACAAGCAATTGATATATACTGGTGACAGTGTATTTGCACAAGAAGAGAATATTCTATTAAATTAACCCACTAGACCAACTTCAGTTATAAGATCTAGTGTACCACCCCTTTTTAAATTCAATTTTGAAGTTATGAATTATGTAATAAAATATTTATGATGATGATTAATGTTTAAAAACCCACCGTAGTTAGTAGTGCTTTCCAACATAAATCAAATAGCAATGGCATTTATAAAACAAATGTAATCCTTTTTAAAGCATGAGTGTCAATTGACATTACATTATAACTAATTATGCCGTAACACAAGGATCATTTACAAACCACAAACATCACATAAACACATACATACAGTACATACATACAGTACATACATACTTTTTCACAATGTTATCCAATTTTACAGGGAAATGTATGAATGTAAGAGCAAATGGAATACATACTGTTTACCGGCAGATGGGATGCCGGCTATCAATCTCCCGACAGCAGCATCCCATCCCCCAGAATGCTGACAGCAGTACGAGCACAACGGTACCCTTGCGTGCTCTGCTGCACTCACCATGCTGTGGGCTCGGTGGCTCGCTGCGCTCACCACACGATCTATTCCCACTCTATGGGTGTCATGGACACCCACGAGTGGGAATAGCTGTGGTGCACCGGGATTCTGGCTGTTGGTATTGTCAGGTGTCGGGATTTCGGCGTTGCTATCCTGAATGCTGGGATCCCGACAGCCTGCATTTTAACTGAGACTCAAGAAAATATGTGCCATTTGCTTGTCTCATATAGTTGCACAGGCTAAAGGGAGGAGGTACAGTAGGTAGATGATGAGTGTTCATCAAGTGACACTCTACAACCACAATGATCTCACTTCTGATGATGCCCCCCTGATGACCTATGGAAGCCATGGAACAGTTGCTAGGTCTACATTTCTCAGGATGCTCTGGAGGCAGTGGTGAATTTCCCATGAGGCACATGTAGCAAGTGCCTACGGGAGGCACTTGGAAGCTTGTGTTAGTACTGTCAGCCCAAAATGTACCAGTAACTGCTAAATAGTTCCACTGTACTTTACCGTATGCCATCTTAAATGTGGTGTAAATGGGTAGGATATGCACATACTGCCCCTGCAAGCTGTCCTACTTAGTAGATATATATAAACATAATTAAAAATAAAAAAAATGTCATAGTAGATTTTTTTTATTATTCTGTTAAATTGGTCTTGTAACAAATCAATGAAAATAATAAAATTATGCAGGAAGGCTGGTACTGTTGTGCCTAGGGGTGCCCTCACCTCTAAATCCACCCCTCTTTAGAGGGAGTAAAGGTTGCAAGCAGAATGTATAGAATGGCTGGAATAAGGCTGCAAAGGAGCAAAGACGTACAGTCTTGTGAGTACAGAGACAGGATACAGGAGAAGCTCAAGTCATGAAGAGTGTAAACAGTCAAGCCATACAAAGATTCCCACTGTAATGCAAGTGGGCATTTTACCCTCTGTTCTGTGGCGTAGTGGCGAGGAGAAGAATACACAGTGGTAGATTTAAATGTAAAGGAGAGAAATAAAAAGGCAGAGACTGGTATGATTGTGAGCTCCACTGATCTTTAGAGAGCAGTGACAGACTGTCCATAGACAAGCATATATCTGCTAAGCCACAGACATTCTGAGAGGAGGTTATACTATAAACTGTAAGCAGGCAAGTATTCCAGAGTCCATCGACATTAAAGCCCTCTAGGTGGAGCTTTTGAAGAAATATGCTAATACCTGCAGGGGTGTCTGAAGGAAAAAGGTTTTTGGACTGAGGAACTATTGGCCAAAGTGGATATTGAATCTACTTTTCAATTGTTGCCCCTGTATCCCAATTCCTTCAGATACATGGAGTTCCAGGTCAACGTCCTCTGTTACCTAGCTAAATGTCTACTAATAATCTGCTCGATTTCTTGTGCATTTTTTGAGTGTTTTAGTTCTTCATACAGTGGTGTATTCAGAGATGTGTTGGGCAATTGCTCAGACTTGGATGATATTTAGCTCATACGGTAGGTCTACATGATAGTCCATTTTGTCATGATCTGCTTTTTTTCCTTGCAGGCACTCTTCTCTGTGAGGGGTGAAAAAAGAGGGTCCCACAACTGACTTGTCTTTTTTGGGTAACAAGATTGATACCTGGTTAGGCATTTGTCACTTGCACCAGAGAAAGTGTGTTGGCTGTGCGAGTTGACTGAGTTATTTGTCAGCCAGGAGAAAGTTTTGCAGAAGCAAATACAGTTATTAGTGAGGCTTCTTTATTTTGCTTGTTGTGTTGTACCAATGCAGAGGTTTTTTATAGGCATTTAAAACTGTCAACTGGAAGCATTATGAAGGCTCATTGTTTGATTCACATTTCTTTTGAACTGAATGAGTATTTACTAGTCTGGTTGTTTTTTTATTTGAATAGGGTTCATATAGGCTGCCTGGGCCTGTTACCAACCCTGAGCTGCAGTTGTTTACAGATGCATCATTTGGGCTGAGCCTTAGCCTAATTCTTGGCAGGAGGAAGAAGAGGCGTCATAGGGTGTGGTGACAACCAGTGTATACTTTGCATTACTCCCCCTGTTGCCTGAAAATGGGTGTAGTCTAATATAAAAGGGGTGTGTCCTTTCAGTGATCTCCGTTCCCCTGGAGATACTGGCTGCCCCCAGAATGGGGCTGTGTGTAGTGTCAGCTTTTCATATGTGACAGGAGCTGAGTGCTGCAGGAGAATATCACACTGCAGCACCCAGCTCCTGTCACTGCAGAAGAGCCAGCACTTTGGTGTCACCCCTTCCAAGGGTGACACCAAGGTGTGGGTTGCACCCCCTGCACCTGCCTTGTGACTCCATTGGGAGGAAGGTTTGACTGCCAGTATGCTGCTTATTGGAGCTTTTGCCAATTGTGTTGGTTGTACTTAGGGTGCTCAAGCTGTGAAATTGGAGTATCATTTTTTTTGGTACAATAACCTAGGTGTTGTTCAAGCCATCAATAATCAGTGGGGGACATCTGCTCTGGCTTTGCAGTTGTTAAGGCACTTGTTTTTTCTTTGCCTTTGTAGTAACACTGACTTTAAGGCATGGCATGTCCCAAGCATTGAAAATTAGATTGTTGATACTTTATCTATCTAATTTTTAGTGAGTTAGGTTTAGGCTAATAGCGCCCTATACAATTTTCTCATGCCCTGCTTACAGATTTGTCCTCATATACCTATCACTCTTCCACAATGTGGAACGAGAAGCCTGACATGATTTCTCTGCTGCATACAATGTCCTCAATTTTGCAAGTTTTTCTTAAGTTTTGTGACTTAGTTTTGCAAATGGTATACTAGGTTTTTTGTAACTGGTATAAAGTTATAGATCAAGCATAAGGTTGTATGGCCAGGGTCACTAGTGTTGGACCTGACGTGTGTGTTTTCTTCCTCAACCTTGCTACTTTTTCCCTCAGCCTTCTGTTTTAGTTCACAAAGAGCGCAGTACTGTAGTTTCTTTGTCGCAAAGGAATTGGCCTAGTGTCACGGATTAATCATAATTATGCATGGTGAGGGTCACACGTATTGGAAAAAAGGGGGGCCCTGGACTACACACCCTATTACTAGAGATGAGCGGGTTCGGTTCTCCGAGAACTGAACCCCCCCTGAACTCCACGTGGTTTACACGGGTCCGAGGCAGCCTCGGTTCTTCCCGCGTGACTCGGAAAACCTGAACGAGGCAAAATGCCATCATCCCGCTGTCGGATTCTCGCAAAATTCGGATTCCATATAAAGAGCCGTGCGTCGTCGCCATTTTCACTTGTGCATTGTCGAGAGAGCGAGAGGACGTGGCTACGTTCTCTGAGTGGAAAGCTCCATATCAGCTCAATATCAGTGCTCAGTATCTGTGCTGCATTGTGGTGACCAGTATACTACAGTACAATAGTCCAGTGCTGCATCTCGCTGCCCAGTGTCAGTTCTAGTATCCTCATCAGTGCTCAGTATCACTACTCATTGTCTTGTGCTGCATTGTGGTGAACAGTATACTACAGTACAATAGTCCAGTGCTGCATCTCGCTGCCCAGTGTCAGTTCTAGTATCCTCATCAGTGCTCAGGATCAGTGCACATTGTCTTGCTGCTGCATTGTGGTGACCAGTATACTACAGTACAATAGTCCAGTGCTGTTCTCCCTGCCCAATGTCAGTTCTAGTATCCTCATTAGTGCTCAGTATCACTACTCATTGTCTTGTGCTGCATTGTAGTGACCAGTATACTACAGTACAATAGTCCAGTGCTGTTCTCGCTGCCCAGTGTCATTTCTACTATCCTCATCAATGCTCAGTATCACTACTCATTGTCTTGTGCTGCATTGTGGTGACCAGAATACTACAGTACAATAGTCCAGTGCTGTTCTCGCTGCCCAGTGTCAGTTCTAGTATCCTCATCAGTGCTCAGTATCACTACTCATTGTTTTGTGCTGCATTGTGGTGACCAGTATACTGCAGTACAATAGTCCAGTGCTGTTCTCGCTGCCCAGTGTCAGTTCTAGTATCCTCATCAGTGCTCACTATCACTGCTCATTGTCTTGTGCTGCATTGTGGTGACCAGTATACTACAGTACAATAGTCCAGTGCTGTTCTCACTGCCCAGTGTCAGTTCTAGTATCCTCATCAGTGCTCAGTATCACTACTCATTGTCTTGTGCTGAATTGTGGTGACCAGTATACTACTCAGTTCTGGACGTGTCTGGACGTGTCTGCAGGAGCTCCTGAGTTCCATCTGGTTACCTGAGGGATCCCGCCCCCTCTCCCAGCTGTGGGAGCTGGGGAGTGGGTAGCTGTGCTAAGGGATTCCCCTGCCTGGAAGGGCCTAGCTGGGGTCTGTGTCTTTAATCATGAGGAGGTCACGGAGGATTTTACTGGCTTCCCCAGTGAAAGTAAAAAAGAAAGGGAATGAAGGAACATCTGACAGGATTGCAATGGCGGCTGCTTCTGCAAAAGAACAGAAGAAAAAGCTTCCGGAGTCAAGATCTGAGTGCCCAGGACCGGCAGGGGCTAGAGGTGAGCAAAATACCCCCTCCGTGCAAAGGGGGGGTACCTCAGAACAAAAAACGCAGAGAGCAGAGAGCCCTGGAGCAGGAGCTGCAAAAGGTCCTCTCGCTGAAGGGGAAATTGTGCCTGCGGGTCCGTTTAAGGAAGGGGAGCGGCAATCGGCGCTGCATGGAGCAGAGAAACCCCAAGTAGGGTCTCTGTCCATGGTAGCCCCCCTTACAGTGTCAACAGCAGCAGGTACCCCTGGGGGTGGTGTAGCTCCTGGGGGGAATGCTGTAATGGCCGGGAGTCCCTGTGAGGGGAGAAGGGGGAAGCTGCAGGACGGAGGAGAGCGGCTGGTGCCGCTGGTTGTAAAAATGAAACAAAATAAAATTGAGCAAATATCCTGGTATGATACCTCCCCAGAGCCCCCTGAGCAGGCAGAAATTACCCTTGGGGGCATGCCAGCTCCCGGGGGGAGATCTGCAGATGCTGGGGGGTTAGGGGTTAAAGAAGGAGAAGAATACAGTATGGATGAGAGTTCAGCATCGGAGGGGTTAAATTCAGAAACAGAGGAAGATTCAAGTACAGAGGAAATACTGGCAGGAATGTCATTACAGGAGCTCATATATGAATCAAAGAAAATCAGTAACCGCATTACAGAAGCAAGGAAGAAAAGAAATAAATGCCAAGTATGGGACAGACAACGGTACAGGGATCAAATAGAAGACCTTACCCTGTATCAGGCACGTATAAAGGGAAAAATGGTGGTCGCCCAGGAGGAATTAAGCAAAAAGGAGAATGAAGGAAATTCTTCAGCACAGCAGGGGTTAATAGCATTGCCGGCAGCTAAGGATTCCCCTGTAGCAATGCAAGGTCCAACGGTGCAGGAGGAGTGGCCCCAGAATGGAGTCCTTGATGACAGAGAAGTAGAGGCGGTGCTGGTGGTAGCGCAAGATCAACAGAGTGGAGGGAACCCTGATAACGTGGCCAGTGGAAAAGAAAACCCAGTTTCTATGGAGACAGAGGGGAGGCCTGTGTCTAAAGCTGAAATTACTTTGGCTGGAGGAACGAAAGGTGAGACGGAGCGGCCGGTGCAGTGGCAGCAGGGGGATCCTGGAGATGTGGCAGATGAAGGTGGCAGTGGAAAGGTGATCGGAGCTGCAAGTGCAGAGACCCGAATGTCAGAAAAGGAAGGTGAGGGGATCCCGGTTGATAAGCGGACGTCATCGGAGGGTGCCCTGGCCAGTATGAGTATTGGCAAAACGGCAGAGGAAAGTGGAATGGGGCTTGCTGAAGACAGTAAACTGGAGGTGAGTTATTTCAGTAAAGAAAGGAAGGAGGTAACTGGGGGAGCACCAGAAGTTTTTTTGGGTGGAGGGGGCCCAATTGGGCTTTTCAGGGGGGAAGGGGGCCAAGATGAAAATAAAGAAAACTCAAAAGAAAATGAAAAAATTAAAGAAAATAATGAGAAGTCTGGCAAAGTTCAAGGTCAGCCAAGGCTGGACAAAAGACTGCTTTCGGAGCAAGAAATGGAAGTAGTAGAAACTGTATATGGGAATCTGCAAGTACCTGAGAGGATGCGGGCCGCTGCAAAGCTAATAAGTGCAGTAACTCTTAAACATAAGGACAAGAGTAAGAACTTAGTGCCTGTAAAAAATAAAATGAATGTGATGCCTATTCTTGTTCCTCCCCCAGGCCCTACCCCTGTCTTTGGTTTTGCTGCAGATACTGATGGTGCATCGAAGGGGGTGGAAACATCTTATGCCAAGGTACTGAGCAATCCAACTGTTTCAGGGCAGGGTGAAAATGTGGGGGGAGGTAGTGCAGAGGCGGGAGGGTTTGGTAGAAGAAAAATAATACATTTTAAATGGGTGGGTGAAGGGGGCGCTCCTTCAAAAGTTGATTTTTTGAGAAAGTTTTTTGATTTAGGATTTGTGGCTAGGCAGTTGTACTCCTGTATTCACCCTGTGAACTCAAATGAGTTTGACGTGGCCTTTATGGCAAACAGGGTGATGCAGGAGTGCTTCTCAAAATTGTCTGATCTGGAAGAAGGGAGTTTCTTCAGTAACTTTACTTTCTTCATGACTGGGAAAGTAGATAGCACAAAGGTGTCCATTCTAGTGCGAAACGAGACAATTCCTGAGAATGACATAAAGTTTTGGTTGAGCAGGCATTGTGAAAAAATACTAAGCATTGAAAAGTCGGACTATACGTTGGGGGTGTGGGGTGGAGCATGGTCTGCAAATGTGTGTTTGATGAAAAGTTGTGAGGGGGTGAAACATCTGCCTTCCGCCGCGTATATTGGCTGCGATCGCATTCAGGTGTTCTACCAGGGCCAGCCAAAGACTTGTTTCAAGTGTGGTGGCCCTGGGCATTTGAGCCATGAATGCGACGCGGTCAAATGCAATTTATGCGGCGGACTGGGCCACACCTCAAGGTCATGTAATAACATCTGTTGTAACTTATGTGGAGGTGAAGGGCACCCTTACAGTAGGTGTCCTGAAGCTGAAAAAACAAAGGAATGGAGGAGTAGGAGGGAAAGTTTTGAGGATTTAGGGACAAGAAACAAGGCAAGAGTGGTGGAAGAAAGGGGAAAAGAAGTGCGAAGAGGGTCAGTGAAACTGAGGGAAGGAAAGACGGAGTGGAGTTTGGCGGGAGGAAGGGTGAAGGGGAAAGAAGATGAGGAAGAAGGTTTTCAGCTAGTGATAAAAGGTGGGAAAAGCAAGAAAACAGTAATTAAAGAGGACTTATTATTATTTAATAGGTTTGAGGGAGTTCCCACTGATGAAGAGGAGGGGGAGGTGGTGAAGGAGAAGGAGAAGGGTGGGTTGGTGCTGAGGAAAAAGAAGGTAAGGAAAAGGAGGCAGAGAGAGAGGGGAAGTCGGGAAGGAGGAAAGAAGAAGAAGGAGAGGAAGGACAGTTGTAGGGAAAGCTCAGGCAGGGAATCAGAAAGTGAACTAGAATGGGACCCAGCAGGTTCATCCCTAGTGGGAAAAGAAAAAGTAGAATCAGAGATAGAGGAACTGAAGATGGAAGAAACAGAGGAGTCGCAAGAGGGGAATGGACAGAATGTCTTGATAGAAAAGGAACCTCCTGTAAAGGATTCTATCCGGAAACCCCCGGATCCTGTTTCAGGTGTGGAGGGAGCCGGGATGAAAGAAGGAGAGGCTGTTGTAAGAATGGAATGTGGTGTTGGTGATGGTGGTGGTGATGGTGGTGGTGGGAAGAAGTGAATAAGGATAATGGGTAGTGAAACTCAATCACCAAAGAAACATGGATCTCCACCCTATACGATGTGCCACGATTAATGTGGCTTCCGTTCTTTCCGATAAGGCTCGATTTATGGCTTTTGATTTTTTTAACAACCAGGATTTTGATATTTTGTTTTTGCAGGAGACCCGGGTTAACAGGTTGGCAGCTCTCCACAAAGCCAAAAGCGAGTGGAGAGGAGGGCCCTCCTATTGGTCTCTTGCAGCTGAGCCTTACGGTGGGGTGGCGGTACTTTTTGCCGGCATAGTAACTGTGCACAAGGTTATTGAGTTACAAATTGGAAGGTGTATGATCTTAGATGTCACCTTGAGAGGGCATGACCTGAGGCTGATCAATATCTATGGGCCTCAGACAGCCTGGGATAGGAAATGCCTTTTCAAGAGGATCAAGCCATTTCTTTTTACGGCCCAGCAGGTTGTTTTTGGTGGCGATTTCAACGCAGTAGTTAGGCCAAAAGACAGGGGAGGAGCCAAAAAAGCCATGGGCTATGATTCAAATTATTTAGTAGCAATGGTTAGGCAGGCTGGTTTGGTTGATGTCCATATTCGACACCATCCAGACCTCACGGGTTACACTTATTTTAGTGGTCAGAGTAGGACTAGAATAGATAGATTTTTTGTTAAAGAAACTTCTAAGACTTTGCCTTCACAGGTAAGGTTGGTAGAATTTTCGGATCACGGGTTCTTGACTTTTTCTTTGAATGCCTCACAGTCCATCTCGAAAGGAAGGGGCCTATGGAGGCTGAACTCAGAGCTCTTAAAGGAAGAGAAGGTAAGACAATCTTTTAGGGAATTCCCCCAGGCACAGGAAACACTGTTGGAGGCAGGATGGAGTAGATCGGAGTGGTGGGAGGAGGTCAAAGAGAGGACCCGAGGGTTTTTCAAGTGGCTGGTAGCAAAGAAAAACTTGGTAAAAAAAAATGCCTACTATGCTCTGAGGAGGAAATTAGATTTCCTGATCTCTGAAAGAGGAGATGATGGGGAAATCTCCCGGGTGAAATCTCGGATGCAGCAGTTGCAGTATAGTCGACTTTCGTCTTTGATTCAGGAGAGGGATTATGGCAAGTACCACTCCCCAGATCCCTACCAGAATTGTAGGCGAAAGAACGAGTTAAAGGAAATCAGAGGTCTGATTGATGGAAAGGGTGTCGTGCAGGAGGAAAGAGAGGGCATCCTGGAAGTCATTAGAACCTATTACACTGATCTGCTGTCCGAGAAGGCACTTAGCAGAGAGAGGATGGAGGAATTTCTGGGGAGGATACCAGGCCTTGTGAAACCGGATGCCTCAATTGATTGCTTAGAGAGTGAGATATCTGTGGAGGAGGTCAGGGAAGCGATTGGCGGTTTAACATCAAAAAAGACACCTGGGCCAGATGGTTTGACAGCTGAATTCTACAAAGAATTCTCAGACGTCCTGGCACCTCGTCTCGTGGAGGTTTTTAATAGTGGCCTGACAGAGGGTGAACTCCCTCCCTCCATGAGGCTTTCTGCACTTATTTTACTCTCTAAGGGAAAGGACCCAGTCCGCATTGAGAATTGGCGCCCCATAGCACTCCTCAATACGGATAGGAAGGTGTTGGCAAAAATCATATTTAATAGGCTGATGGAATTTTCCGGGCAGTTGCTCTCGACTTCTCAGCACTGTACTGTGAAAGGTCGAAGCACATTTAGTGCTGTCCTTGGTGTCCGGGAGGCCATAGAGCGGTGCAGGGTTGAGAAGTGGGGGAAATACTTACTGGCATACTTACTGGCATTGGATCAGTCCAAAGCTTTTGACCGAGTCAACCATGAGTACCTCTGGACTCTGCTGGAAAGGTATGGCATTCCAGTTAAACTAGTCAATTGGCTACGTATATTGTACAGCAAGGCCGATAGCTTCCCGCTTGTTAATGGTTGGGTAGGGCCTGCCTTTGTGGTGAACTCTGGAGTCCGTCAGGGTTGCCCCCTGAGCCCTCTTCTTTACGTGTTTGCGATCGATCCTTTTATTCGGAGGATTGAGGACAGCATGGTGGGAGGGGTGCAGCTGGGCCAGGGGGAGCCACTAAGGGTAATTGCCTATGCTTATGATGTCAGAGTGGTTCTGTCTTCAAACACAGAGGCCTGTGATGTGGACCAACTGATAGGCGAATACTCAGGAGCCTCGGGCTCCATGATAAATCAGGACAAGTGTGAAGCTTTCTGGATGGGGGAGGAAGGTCGAGAAGGGGGAGTTAAGAGATCTCAGTAGGAAGGAGTTGGGGAAGAGGGTCTTGCAAACTCACTTCCATGTCCCATTGGCCCTGAAGGATTGCCCAGAAACTGTATGTTCAGAAGGGATTTCTCTGATAAATTCTCAGAGGATACCGTTGAAATTTAGGGACATCGCCTGGTTCTCATTCCAAGGGAAGCTCTATGTTAGGGGGAACCTGAAGTTTAGAAGAGCCAATGATCGTGATTGTCCACGGGAGGAGTGTCAAGGTCAGGAGGAGAGTATGGACCATTTCTTGCTTCAGTGTCCTTTTAATATAAACATTTGCAAAAGAGTGTCAAGCGCTCTAGGAATACCTTGTCTTTCTGGTTTGGATTACCAGGGATGGGCATATGGGGCATTCAAAGGGTATGAGGATTTTGATTTATGCACAATTTTTATGATAAGTCTAGCTGTCAGGTATCACTTATGGAATGCACGATGTCAGGTTTCATTGAGAAATAAAATCCTTCCCTGTGAAGTGGTGGAGGGCTTAATACTACATGAGGTGAAGCGGATGATGGAAATGGAGGAAGAGAGATTGGATGTCATCAGTTGGTCCCATTTGTGGCGCCAGCTGAAGCCCCCTTAGTGGGTGACGGAAGATTTCTAGCCTCCAGGTACTGGGAAAAACTTTTTCTATAACTATCTCAATTTTTAGTTGAAATATAATTTTTGAGACTGGTTTTCTTTTATAAATGGTTGCATACACTGGAAGTGCTGCCTAGATTGTTATTGACTTCTCGTTTAAATGTTGGTTTGTCCGGGATGAAAGTAGAGTAAATGGTATAAAAGGTGAGAGGATGGGTGGAATGAGAGTGGAGTGAATGGTGGTGGTGGGGAATGAAAGGAGGGGTGAGAGAGGAATGTATGGGCTCAAGAACAGGTGAAGGGGGAGCAAGGAGGAGGAAGAGGAGGCTGGTTGCGGTAAAAAAAAAAAAAAAGCATCTAAAGGGAATTGTTAGATTTAAGGGAAAATTTGAAGGGAATATGTAAAATGGGGGGAAATGTTAAAAACAAATGGAAAGTTTTTGTTTATTGTTCAATTTTTACTTTATTTGTTGTAAATTTGTAAATATGTAAATAAGATGTATGAAGGTTGCAATATTCAAATAAAAAACATTACCAGTATACTACAGTACAATAGTCCAGTGCTGTTCTCACTGCCCAGTGTCAGTTCTAGTATCCTCATCAGTGCTCAGTATCACTACTCATTGTCTTGTGCTGCATTGTGGTGACCAGTATACTACAGTACAATAGTCCAGTGCTGTTCTCACTGCCCAGTGTCAGTTCTAGTATCCTCATCAGTGCTCAGTATCACTGCTCACTGTCTTGTGCTGCATTGTGGTGACCAGTATACTACAGTACAATAGTCAAGTGCTGCATCTCGCTGCCCAGTGTCAGTTCTAGTATCCTCATTAGTGCTCAGTATCACTACTCATTGTCTTGTGCTGCATTGTGGTGACCAGTATACTACAGTACAATAGTCCAGTGCTGTTCTCACTTCCCAGTGTCAGTTCTAGTATCCTCATCGGTGCTCAGTATCACTATTCATTGTCTTGTGCTGCATTGTGGTGACCAGTATACTACAGTACAATAGTCCAGTGCTGTTCTCACTGCCCAGTGTCAGTTCTAGTATCCTCATTAGTGCTCAGTATCACTACTCATTGTCTTGTGCTGCATTGTGGTGACCAGTATACTACAGTACAATAGTCCAGTGCTGTTCTCACTGCCCAGTGTCAGTTCTAGTATCCTCATCGGTGCTCAGTATCACTACTCATTGTCTTGTGCTGCATTGTGGTGACCAGTATACTACAGTACAATAGTCCAGTGCTGTTCTCACTGCCCAGTGTCAGTTCTAGTATCCTCATCAGTGCTCAGTATCACTACCAGAGGCAGAACTCTGGGAGGCAACGGAGTCATCTGCCGCTGGGCTCCTGCTCTGAAGGGGGCACCTCTCCTCCGATTCTGTGACACCATTAAATTAAGTTGATAGCTGCTACTCTCTTATCAGTAGCCAATTGCCTCACTGGTCCCTGTACCTTACAAATCACACCCTTTTTATTATACTGTAGATACACATTTTACAAGTGTCATACCCAGGATTAGAACCCATGACCTATTACACTGGAAGCAGACACCTTACTGATAAAGCTATTTGCTCCTGTATAGGAAATATGAGAATTCTAACTATATGAAGTTACTTCTCTGACAATTACACGTAACTTCGTATAGTAAAAATTCTCCTATTTTCTATACAGGAGCAAATAGCTCCATTAGTAAAGTGCCTGCTGTCAGTGTAACAGGTCATGGGTTCTAATCCTGTGTATGACTGCTAAGAAATGTGTGATTTAAAATAAAAAAGACAATGAAATGTATATATACAGTATACATGTTTTTTTCCCAGAACAAAACACACACACACACACACACCTAAATATAGGGGGTGCACCAATACTTATCTCGTCTCCGGGCTACTGTACTGGGACAAACTTACGCCACTGATCACTACTCATTGTCTTGTGCTGCATTGTGGTGACCAGTATACTACAGTACAATAGTCCAGTGCTGTTCTCGCTGCCCAGTGTCAGTTCTAGTATCCTCATCATTGCTCGGTATCACTACTCATTGTCTTGCTGCTGCATTGTGGTGACCAGTATACTACAGTACAATAGTCCAGTGCTGTTCTCGCTGCCCAGTGTCAGTTCTAGTATCCTCATCAGTGCTCAGTATCACTACTCATTGTCTTGTGCTGCATTGTGGTGACCAGTATACTACAGTACAATAGTCCAGTGCTGTTCTCACTGCCCAGTGTCAGTTCTAGTATCCTCATCAGTGCTCAGTATCACTGCTCACTGTCTTGTGCTGCATTGTGGTGACCAGTATACTACAGTACAATAGTCAAGTGCGGCATCTCGCTGCCCAGTGTCAGTTCTAGTATCCTCATCAGTGCTCGGTATCACTGCTCATTGTCTTGTGCTGCATTGTGTGGTGCTCAGTATACTACAGTACATTACTAATAGTCCAGTGTCTTGTGATGCATCTTGCTGCTGTAGGGTGCTGTGGTAGTGTCCTGTCACTGTGCATAGGTCATCAACATTCCAGTCACAGTGGTATCTGGGGGGTGACAATTCCAAAGGGCTTTTGTGCTGCTCACTAATACTAGTACAGTGTCTTGTGCTGCATCATGCTGCTCAGTGTCAGTTCTCCGTAGTATCATCAGTGCTCAGTATAATCAGTGCTCAGTATAATCAGTGCTCAGTAAAATCAGTGCTCAGTAAAATAAGTGCTCAGTATAATCAGTGCTCAGTATAATCAGTGATCAGTATAATCAGTGCTCAGTATAATCAGTGCGCTGTTAGACGTGTGCCCATTATCTGCCATTAGTGCAGTGGGATTTAGACAATTGATGAAGTTATTGTGTTCCCGGTACCAAATCCCATCTAGATTCCACTTCACTAGGCAGGCAATAGCGAGATTGTGCCAATTAATTACAGTGATTTGGACGTAGCATTACAGTGATTTTGCCAATTAATATCAGTGATTTATAATTATTAATTACAGTGATCTTGCCAAATAATTCACGTTATTTGGACATAGCATTACAGTGATTTTACCAATTAATATCAGTGATTTATAATTATTAATTACAGTGATTTGGACATATAATTCCAGTTGGAATTGTTTGTATCGCTTGGCTTAGTCATACAGCTACCTCATTGCACCTCTTCGACATCTTTGCATGAGGTGCTGTTTGGGGCCTAGTTTTTGAAAAGTGCCATCCTGTGTGACACTGCTGTATGAGTCCAGGAGTACTGCTGTATTAGTCCTGGGGTACTGCCGTATAAGTCCACCAATTGCATATTTTTTTTAAAGTAACTGGAGCGTGCTGGAGATGCTGTCAGTGGACCGAACAATTGCGGCCCACTCTTGACATTCAGGCACTACGTAGATGGCCAGGTGGTTGTGTCGCTTAGCTTAGGCCTACAGCAACCTCGGTGCACCTTTTTTTCATCTTTGCATCATGCGCTGTTAGGGGCCTTTTTTTATATCTGCCCTCCTGTCTGACACTGCAGTGCCACTCCTAGATGGGACAGGTGTTTGTGCTGACCAATTGGGTCGCTTAGCTTAGTCATCTCCAGTGACTTCGGGGCAACCTTTTGGCCTAAAAACAATATTGTGAGGTGTGAGGTATTTAGAATAGACTGGAAATGAGTGGAAATTATGGTTATTGAGGTTAATAATACTATTGGATCAAAATTACCCCCAAATTCTATGATTTAAGCTGTTTTTGAGGTTTTTTTTTTTAAAACACCCGAATCCGACAAAAATTCTTAAGGGAGGTTTTGCCAAAACGCGTCCGAATCCAAAACACGACTGAGGAACCGAATCCAAAACCAAAACCCGAAAAATGCCCACTGCACATCTCTACCTATTACAAAATATATCAAGAGGTGCTATCATGCTGAGGCTTCTAATGTGTATTGGGCCTGCTTTTTGTTCCTTTTCTTCAACTTTGTGAACAAAGTTAATGTTAACAAAAAAAAAGCATAAGACAACACACAGTGGTTTTTTTTTATATGGCTTACTGTCTAGCTCTTGCTCTAACTCTCCTCTCCTTTCCCCAAGCTCCCCTGGAGACAATAAAGAGGAAGTGTTCCAATATCATCTGACGTCATAGTCCCACTTGTTTTGGTGACACTATTGAAAAGTGTTCAGTAAAACACCGATGCACATCAAGAACAATATACTGCAGGAATGCCCATTTATTCCCTTGCTTTTTTCTCTGTATAGTCACTGCAATAAAAAATATATATAAATGAAGATAATACATGTACAGTATCTCTAGGAAGGATAGAAACTACAAATTGTCACTTTCTGTAAATTATATTCTTCGAACATGATCTAAACCATGCTGAATCTTTTGCTGAAATTCAAACTTTTGGAAAACTTCCCAAGTTCTTACTTAATCATGATAAATCTCTGACTTTTGAGTAATGATAAACCTTCATCTACTCAAAAACTGTTAACGCCTAATTTAAACTTTCAGTGAGCCACTAAATGCTTAAAATATATGTGAATACTGTAAGTATTAGTGAGGCCTAACATATGCTATGTAAAACAAATTTTTCAGCACTGTTTGTTTATCAAAATCTGCAAGGACTTGAAGGCGTGGAACGATTATCCAATAGTAATATAGTCATAGATTGGCAGATTAGCTATAATCAAAATTACAATACTCCCCAGGAATTTTTCCTTTCCCCACACATTGCTAATTCCGGTTAATTAAACAGATATGTCAACCCTCTAAAGTCTAAACACTCTAAACTCTCTTTTCTTTACTTGGCACACAAAACATCCACACTTTAAGTGATTCATCTTATCTTGTCATATCTTGGGTATTGAAGGGTTGGTTGAACAAGATTTGTTTAGTATCATATAGAACAACTATGCCACCTGTTCACTTTAATTTAACTGATAAGGTCAAGTATTGTGTTGATATTTAACGATCAGCACTCATGGATCTAGAGAGCTGATTCAGAGACGTACACTAATGCCACCGCAGCTGCAAATTTGGATGCAGCAGCTGTGCGAAAATATGCAAATGTCACAACCACCAGGATTTGCATTGAGATGCCCTCTGGAGATGTTTCTTAACTGCTGCTTGCATACAATGCAGCCATGAAAAGCACATTGGTCAAACCTTCTGAGTAAGTCTGTGCCCAGGATCCCCTCAGAAGAATCATGTGTGGTAGGCACTAGGCTACAGTAATTAGGCTGCATCCACGGTTAGTAGGTAACACTCTTTCCAAAGCCATCTATTATAAGAACAGTCTCTGGAAGTCCGTATCACCCCTTAATAGGTTGTTTATGGTCAGACCCCCATTAATGTCTTGTATATTATTGTTATTACTTTATTATTGTTACCAAATGTTCCAGATAGGCTTATAGTGATTCAATACACTCGCATAGCATCAGAATATTCATGTTTACACCATGTCAATTTGTTGTGTGACTGTATTTTGTAGTTGTTAGTTACATTGAATGCATTTTTGAGGGCTCTATGTTCATAATCTGCTATGGTCTAAATAGGGATATGCTTTTAATAATTTACTAATGTTTTAGGGGATTTTATTTGTGATTTATAGGCTTGGGTTTTCCAGTGACATTCCAAAACACAACAAGGAGATGTTTAGTGCATAAAAATATAGCAAGCTGTCAAGAAATTGATAGAGTGTGGCAAAACCGGGTGCTCAAAGGAGTTAGAAACTAAATAGTATTTAGAGGCTATAATTTATTGGTCTGTTCACTGGTAAGCCTGGATTCTGAAATATAAAAGGCAAGCTGCATTCCCCAGCCTTGCTTTATATTTTCTCCATGACATTTTTGGTTGTTTTTTTAAATCATTTTTAAATAGCTTAATTCTGAGTAAGCACTATGCTTTCCATAATGCATGTTACTGCCTAATGCTTTATGATTTTGGCGCTAACACAATTCTATTTAAATATAGAGCTCCCTAGAAGTAGCATTCATATTTCCTACAGAAACTGATCACTAATAAGTCACTTTATTTATACAACAATCTAGAACACTACTCAACTGCAAGTAAAAACTAACCAATGAAATCAGAAGTAAGGTCACCTGCTTCACTTACAGTAAATTATCATCTTGTAAATAACATCATCAATGATTGTATAAATATTTAACAGTCTGCATTTTTTTAATTAACACTTTGTAACCTTTTATGTGGTGTCCTGATCGGAGATCCCGGAAATACCATCCCCTATTTATTCCACTGACACCCTAGTCTGAATACGCTAGTTCTGTTAATACCCCTAAGGTATATATATTAGTGCAATATATAGTATAATAATTAGAGGGTGGGGGGCGCGTCACAGTTATTCAACTGTACGTGATGGAGGAAACCTGAATAGGTGGCACTACAGATTCAAAATGCTCTCTCCTTGTGAATGGGGCAAAAAGCAAAAATTATATATATATATATATATATATATATATATATATATGTATGTATATATCGCCGAAGACAATTTGGTGAGAGATTTTCTGTAAAGTTTATTTGAGGGAAAGGAAAGTGGCCTGATTATCTGGCACAACAGATCTATTAAATCCATGATCACATACAGTAAGCTGTCTCTGTGAATCTGTCCACAGTATCAGCATTGAAAGACCGCAGTACCATTGTATTTATAGAAAAAAAACAGCTAGGAACACATGAATAACATTATTTTGCATTTGTAGGCTCTTCATACTGTTAAATGTTTGTATGAATTTTTTCAGCAGCATAATTGGAGTATTAAAAAGGCATAATTTACATAGTGTCAATAAAACTTCTTATATTTTCTGTAATTCTCCATCTGTAATGGTGACCATATTATATGAAATATAAACAACAAAAACTAATAGTGCAATACACCAAAATATAATTGTTCAAACCTTCTATGTGCCAAACGAATTGGGGCTATGTCGGCGTTCGGGGTGCCGGTTGTCAGGGTGGTCCCAACAGGGTTCAGGTATGTATGGTAACCAGGGCCGGTGCTAGGGTACTCAGCGCCCCCCTGCAAACTTTAAATTTGCGCCTTCCCTCATACCTTACAGCGTTCAAAGGCATTGCAAAAAAGGTGTTTGTTCTCACAAGGAAGGGGATGGCCACACAATAGTACCTGCATTTCAAATTACGCCACACAGTAGCACAATCTTATTCATATTTCACTGCACGTAGTGCCCAATTCATATTACACAACTCAGTAGTGCCCCTAATTCATGTTACGCTACACATTAGTGCCTCTCGTATACAATGCCCACAATAGTGCCCTTTATACACAATGCCCACAGTAGTGCCCCTTATACACAATGTCCATAGTAGTTCCCCTTATACACAATGTCCACAGTAGTGCCCCTTATGCACAATGCCCACAGTAGTAGTGTCCCATATACACATAATGCCCACAGTAGTAGTGCCCCTTATAAGCAATGCCAATAGTAGTAGTGCTGGTTATAAACATAATGCCAACAGTAGTAGTGCCAGTTATACACAATGCCAACAGTAGTAGTGCTGCTTATAAACATAATGCCAACAGTAGTAGTGTCACTTATACACATAATGCCCAAAGGAGGGGAGAGATGGAGGAGTATGGTACTTAAACAGGAGATCAGTGGGTGGATTGGAGACTGCAGATCCACAGCTTCAAGCTGCGGGCACCACTCCCTGTCATACATCTTGATGGCTGCAGTGGAGAGGAGAGAAGGAGGGGGGAGCTGGAGGGACCTGACACAGGGAGCCGCACTTTGCGCTGCCAGCGCCACTGCCTGTCATACAGTTTTGACAGGCGCAGCAACAGCCAGCAACAACTGCAGGCTAGCAGAACGGGGAAAGTGCCTCTCCATCCCAGCTGAGTGGGTTACGCTGACCCTGGTTGCCATTTACCAGAATATTACTGGAATACTTCTTTCTGCCATTATACAGTACACCTGGCTTCTGCTCTCCCCTCCTGTCACCTCTTCCCCTCCTCCTGAAAACTTTCCAGCCCTCCCCACCTGTCACCACTCCCATCATTCACCTGTCTCCTTTTGTGACAGGACAGATGCTGCCTCTCCCTCTTGTCACTTATCCTGCTCTTCCTTCCTGTCACCTCTCCTGCCCCTCCTTCTGTAGCTACTCCTACTCCCCCCTCCTGTCATTTCTTTTGACCCTCCTCCTGTAACCTCTTCTGACTTCATATCACTTATCCTGCCTCTCCCTCCTGTCACCTCTCCTGATCTCCCCTCCTGTTACAACTACTGCTCTGCCATCCCCCATCTAACCTCTACTGAGCTTCCCCTCCTGTCACCTCTCTTGCTCTCCCCTCCTGTCCCCCTGTAACCTCTGATGCCCTCCGCTCCTGTCACTTATCTAGCCCTTCCTCCCTTTCATGCCCTTCCCTCCTGTGTCTTCTCTTGCTCTCTCTTCCTCTCATGTCCTCCCCTCTTGTCACCTCTCCACCCTACCTTCTCTCATATGCCCTGCTCTCTTGTCACTACCATCAGACCTGCAGAGTCAGGGGCGGGGCTGTACACTTGCAGAGGGTCAGGTGACTGCTCCAAGTTGTGCTCGGCCATTCATCATTGTTTAGCAAGTCCAGGTCACACGGAGCGAGCATGGCTGTGTGTGGGAGTTGCACAGCCCCACCACCCAGCTACTTCCCAGCGGATGCCACGCTCCATGCTGCCAGCGCGTTTCATACAGTTTGACAGATGCAGCAGCTGCCGGCAGCAACAGCAGGGATGCAGAGCGGGGAAAGCGCCTTTCCAGCCTCGCGCCTCCCTGCTTTGCATACCCTTGCTGAGTGGGTTGTGCTGGCACTGATGTTAACCCTTCCAACCTAACACGAACTGGTGGTGCTTAAACATACACCCTCTTCTTCAGCCAAAACCTAACCCTCCCCTCCACACAGCCTAACCCTAACCCTCCCCACCATGCAACCTACCCAGGCTGTGTAAACATAACCCCCTATACCCGCAGCCTAAACCTAACACCCTCCCCACAGCCTATCCATCCCCCCACAGCATAAACCTAATCCCCCCTCAGTCCAACTGGATCTCGATGGTCGAGATTCCAGCACCAGGATTGTGATCCTACAGATGGACCCGCGCTTTTCTGAGGCAGCTCCATTGCAGGCATGTACTCTTGGCGTGACTAGGCTATCCATCCACCTAGTCACGCTGGGAGTGCACAGAGATACTCCCATTCTGAGCATCTCTGTCCGGGTGCACCCGGGTGGGCACACCTGGTCACAGACAGAGCCAAGACTAGCGTGGCTCCATCTGTATTTGGGATGCCGGCACTGTCATTCTGAGCAGTGTTGGGATTCCAGCATTCGTATTTCGACTACCAAGGTCCTGACCATCGGGATCCTTACCAGATCCTGTACCAAACACAGTGATTTTGACAAAAAATGATCTTCCTTCCCCTCCCCTTAGCAACACAATCTGCAGTTGACACTAACCTGTGCTTGAAAGATCTAAAAAGCTACACTATGCGGACCTAGTTACATAAGAGGGATGGTGACTAGAAAGCAGGAGATATCACTGAAAACATGACACAGATGCCATGATTCTGGAGATCTTTGCAAGTGCACTATAGAAAACACAGTGAAATGGTACCTGCAGCATTTTTCCGGAGATCAGCACATGCATACTTTTAACAAGTATATAATTCATTGAAAAAATATGAGCCATATGAAAGAAACAATAAATAAACATTAGAAAATATAATATAACATATAATATAGAAATACCGTATATACTCGAGTATAAGCCGACTTTTTCAGCACATTTTTCTATGCTGAAAAAGCACCCCTTGGCTTATACTCGAGTCAGCTCACAGCTTTAGCAGACGCCGTGGGCTGTGTGGGTGTCCGCTGCAGCCAGCTCCAGGTACAGACACTAGAGGTCATTATTGACCTCTAGTGTCTGTGCGGCACTGCTATGGGAGAGACGTCATGACGTCTTTCCCATAGAGAGGAGAGGGCGTGCGAGCGGGCAAGCGGCCAGACGGAAGGAGCAGCAGCAGCAGAAGAAGCGGTCAGGAAGCAGGAGTGGGGCAGTGGTAAGTATTGTTTTTATTATTTTGTGTGTGTGTGTTTGTAAGCTGCGACGGGGCACAGCGACAGGGGGCACATAAAGAGGGGGCAAATAAAGAGGGGGCACAACTACTGGGGGCAAAGAAAGAGGGGGCACAAATACTGGGGGCAAAGAAAGAGGGGGCACAACTACTGGGGCAAAGAAAGAGGGGGCACAACTACTGGGGGCAAAGCAACAGGGGGGCATGTTTTTATCTGGCACTGAGGGAGGATATCTGTCACTGGGGATATATGTGGCACTGGGGACATAGCCTAACAACAAGCATTACCCCCTGGCAACAAGCATAACACCTACCGCATGAAACCCCTGGCAACGAGCATGACACCCTGAGCATGAAAACCCCTGGCACCGTGCATTTCCCACCCTAGGCTTATACTCGAGTCAATAATTTTTCCCATTTTTTTGTGGTAAAATTAGGTGCCTCAGCTTATATTCGGGTCAACTTATACTCGAGTATATACGGTACTCTGTTGGAAATTGTAGACTTCTTCAACCGGTTTTGGTATTATTTCCACAGTGAGTACATGTTTATTCTGTTGGGTTTACCAGTTACAGATTTTTAATTCAAGTGTTTATTAAGTATTTTCATTTTCAAGTGCAAGTGAATATTAGAGGGCAAGTAGGAGCTAGCAGTAATTTAATAAATATGTAAATTTTAAATGTAATTAGTGGAGGTTACGTACTATACAAAGTGCATCTAATTATTCTTTTAAAAATGTCTGGATTAGTGCACTCTAATGGCTCTTCAATTCATTTGTGTATTGTGCAACTTTCTAGTGATAAAATAATTGTACAATCTGTATGTATATCTAAAATTTGCACAATGAAATTCTTAAAAAACCATTGCAAGGTATAACAATTTCTATGTCATAGACAAAGAAACAATTTACACCCACAAGAAATTGCGCTAACCAGCTGCAGGTCAATGGACATTCAAAAGTAGGGTGTTACCCTCACCCCAAAAAAGACACTCTAAACAAAAAAAAAAGTTTTTTTAAAAGTCCTCTTTCCTGCGCTCTCTTAAATTCATAAATGAAGGGAATCTTTACTTATCTTAGACCCGATGCTCCTCTCAATTTTTCATGATCTTCATACCCAAATATGCCGTCAATAATGATATGACGTATGCTTTTAACGGTGGTACATGAAAAAGAGAGACCAAGGATACAATCTAGTGTAGTATGTTCGTAATTCTCAAAAGAAATAACTTTCAATTTATATCATGTAATAATCAAACATGTATCATAAAATACAGTTATATTTATTGGTTGGAAAAACAGTCCAATAATAAAAATCTTCATCACATGAAGAAACAATAAAAATTAATTCTACATCCAAGACATATGAGGGTGGCCTCCTACCAGATTTTGGATTTTTGAAGTGCGTCAAAACAAAGTGCTGTATAGATGTTTAGTGTCCCCTGGGACAATCAGCTCCAAGCAGTGGGCACCTCGTCCTCTCCTCGTCCGGTCAATCAGCCACCAGTTGTCCCAATCATCCAACGCGTTTCGATCAATCCGTTGATCTTTTTCAAGGCATATCCACAAGATCCCAGCTATTTATACCACTATGTATTAGTGATCCTAAATACTGGGAGGAGCCACTCTCATTTACAATTAAATTCATATACATACATTGTATTAGCCCATTATCTAGTCTAACATCCATGCTCTATTCTAAACAATGTGATATATCCATCATGTCAGAATCATAACATAAAATCCATTATTTTATACAAAAAATGCTTAAAACAACCAATTGCGGCGACCGGAAGTGCCCTGTGCACTCCGGTTCGTCCCCTTATTTCCTCTTTCTAAAAGTTACACATTCTAAAAAAAGAGACAGATTACCCGGATGTACCTTCCGGTCATGTGACCGTCGTCATCTGGGAAACGCCTCCACTGCCTTCGGCGGAGTTTACCGGTCACGTGACCTGACCGGAAATCCCTCCGCGGCCATTTTTGTAGTCCTAACATCAGTTTGCTCTCTGTTATTGGAAACGGAAACGGATAATGTTCTAACTATAATAGTCCTATATTAACATATAAGGTGTTGATGAACTGTCATGTGTACATGAACAGTACTATCAAATATGTTTTGTTTCCTTCAGCGGAGTCTTCCGGTCATGTGACCGGACCGGAAATCCCTCCGCGGCCATTTTTGTAGTTATAACACCAATTATATGGTATTAGTATATTACAACAATACAATCGAGAGGACCAACCAAAGGTCACTCGGCCGCCATTTTCTTGAAGTCCTAACATAAGACAAACAATTCTATTTGCCATCAGACGAAAGTGCATAAATCCTCATGATAATTTCTAAAACATTGGTAAATTGCTGTATAAATGGCAAGAGTCTCCACATCTCTTAATATAATCGCATTATATTGATTATATTGATCTTATATCCAGAATATCAAATTTTAATACGATGGTATGCATACATAAAAGATTTTTCAAACATCATATGTAGATGACATCATATGTTGTCTTTCAAATGTTGTCATTCAAGTCCACAAAATTTCTCTCCAAATCATCTAGAAAGAAAAAGAATCAATATGGTGCATTCACAGTTGTTATTTCTCAGGAGATAAGAATTTGGACAAACCACTCCTTGAGACACACATGATTAAGGAGTGGTTTGTCCAAATTCTTCTACATATGATGTTTGAAAAATCTTTCATGTATGCATACCATCGTATTAAAATTTGATATTCTGGATATAAGATCAATATAATCAATATAATGCGATTATATTAAGAGATGTGGAGACTCTTGCCGTTTATACAGCAATTTACCAATGTTTTAGAAATTATCATGAGGATTTATGCACTTTCGTCTGATGGCAAACAGAATTGTTTGTCTTATGTTAGGACTTCAAGAAAATGGCGGCCGAGGAACCTTTGGTTGGTCCTCTCGATTGTATTGTTGTAATATACTAATACCATATAATTGGTGTTATAACTACAAAAATGGCCGCGGAGGGATTTCCGGTCCGGTCACATGACCGGAAGACTCCGCCGAAGGAAGCAAAACGTATTTGATAGTACTGTTCATGTACACATGACAGTTCATTAACACCTTATATGTTAATATAGGACTATTATAGTTAGAACATTATCCATTTCCGTTTCCAATAACAGAGAGCAAACTGATGTTAGGACTACAAAAATGGCCGCGGAGGGATTTCCGGTCAGGTCACGTGACCGGGAAACTCCACCGAAGGCAGCGGAGGCGTTTCCCAGATGACGACGGTCACATGACCGGAAGGTACATCCGGGTAATCTGTCTCTTTTTTTAGAATGTGGAACTTTTAGAAAGAGGAAATAAGGGAACGAACCGGAGTGCACAGGGCACTTCCGGACGCCGCAATTGGTTGTTTTAAGCATTTTTTGTATAAAATAAAGGATTTTATGTTATGATTCTGACATGATGGATATATCACATTGTTTAGAATAGAGCATGGTTGTTAGACTAGATAATGGGCTAATACAATGTATGTATATGAATTTAATTGTAAATGAGAGTGGCTCCTCCCAGTATTTAGGATCACTAATACATAGTGGTATAAATAGCTGGGATGAGGGACCTTGTGGATATTAGAGATGAGCGCCTGAAATTTTTCGGGTTTTGTGTTTTGGTTTTGGGTTCGGTTCCGCGGCCGTGTTTTGGGTTCGAACGCGTTTTGGCAAAACCTCACCGAATTATTTTTGTCGGATTCGGGTGTGTTTTGGATTCGGGTGTTTTTTTCCAAAAACACTAAAAAACAGCTTAAATCATAGAATTTGGGGGTCATTTTGATCCCAAGGTATTATTAACCTCAAAAACCATAATTTACACTCATTTTCAGTCTATTCTGAATACCTCACACCTCACAATATTATTTTTAGTCCTAAAATTTGCACCGAGGTCGCTGTGTGAGTAAGATAAGCGACCCTAGTGGCCGACACAAACACCGGGCCCATCTAGGAGTGGCACTGCAGTGTCACGCAGGATGTCCCTTCCAAAAAACCCTCCCCAAACAGCACATGACGCAAAGAAAAAAAGAGGCGCAATGAGGTAGCTGTGTGAGTAAGATTAGCGACCCTAGTGGCCGACACAAACACCGGGCCCATCTAGGAGTGGCACTGCAGTGTCACGCAGGATGGCCCTTCCAAAAAACCCTCCCCAAACAGCACATGACGCAAAGAAAAAAAGAGGCGCAATGAGGTAGCTGACTGTGTGAGTAAGATTAGCGACCCTAGTGGCCGACACAAACACCGGGCCCATCTAGGAGTGGCATTGCAGTGTCACGCAGGATGGCCCTTCCAAAAAACCCTCCCCAAACAGCACATGACGCAAAGAAAAAAAGAGGCGCAATGAGGTAGCTGTGTGAGTAAGATTAGCGACCCTAGTGGCCGACACAAACACCGGGCCCATCTAGGAGTGGCACTGCAGTGTCACGCAGGATGTCCCTTCCAAAAAACCCTCCCCAAACAGCACATGACGCAAAGAAAAAAAGAGGCGCAATGAGGTAGCTGTGTGAGTAAGATTAGCGACCCTAGTGGCCGACACAAACACCGGGCCCATCTAGGAGTGGCACTGCAGTGTCACGCAGGATGTCCCTTCCAAAAAACCCTCCCCAAACAGCACATGACGCAAAGAAAAAAAGAGGCGCAATGAGGTAGCTGACTGTGTGAGTAAGATTAAGACAATTTTATTTTAGGTTTTGGAGTCCTTTTTTTACTGATATTTGGTGTTTTGGTTTTGACATGCTCTGTACTATGCCATTGGGCATCGGCCTTGGCAGACGACGTTGCTGGCATTTCATCGTCTCGGCCATGACTAGTGGCAGCAGCTTCAGCACGAGGTGGAAGTGGATCTTGATCTTTCCCTAATTTTGGAACCTCAACATTTTTGTTCTCCATATTTTAATAGGCACAACTAAAAGGCACCTCAGGTAAACAATGCAGATGGATGGATTGGATACTAGTATACAATTATGGACGGGCTGCCGAGTGCCGACACAGAGGTAGCCACAGCCGTGAACTACCGCACTGTACTGTGTCTGCTGCTAATATATAGACTGGTTGATAAAGAGATAGTATACTCGTAACTAGTATGTATGTATAAAGAAAGAAAAAAAAAACACGGTTAGGTCACTGGTATATACAATTATGGACGGGCTGCCGAGTGCCGACACAGAGGTAGCCACAGCCGTGAACTACCGCACTGTACTGTGTCTGCTGCTAATATATAGACTGGTTGATAAAGAGATAGTATACTCGTAACTAGTATGTATGTATAAAGAAAGAAAAAAAAACCACGGTTAGGTCACTGGTATATACAATTATGGACGGGCTGCCGAGTGCCGACACAGAGGTAGCCACAGCCGTGAACTACCGCACTGTACTGTGTCTGCTGCTAATATATAGACTGGTTGATAAAGAGATAGTATACTCGTAACTAGTATGTATGTATAAAGAAAGAAAAAAAAACCACGGTTAGGTCACTGGTATATACAATTATGGACGGGCTGCGGAGTGCCGACACAGAGGTAGCCACAGCCGTGAACTACCGCACTGTACTGTGTCTGCTGCTAATATATAGACTGGTTGATAAAGAGATAGTATACTCGTAACTAGTATGTATGTATAAAGAAAGAAAAAAAAACCACGGTTAGGTGGTATATACAATTATGGACGGGCTGCCGAGTGCCGACACAGAGGTAGCCACAGCCGTGAACTACCGCACTGTACTGTGTCTGCTGCTAATATATAGACTGGTTGATAAAGAGATAGTATACTCGTAACTAGTATGTATGTATAAAGAAAGAAAAAAAAACCACGGTTAGGTCACTGGTATATACAATTATGGACGGGCTGCCGAGTGCCGACACAGAGGTAGCCACAGCCGTGAACTACCGCACTGTACACTGGTTGATAAAGAGATAGTAGTATACTCGTAACAACTAGTATGACGACGGTATAAAGAATGAAAAAAAAACCACGGTTAGGTGGTATATAATACAATTATGGTTGGACGGACTGCCTGCCGAGTGCCGACACAGAGGTAGCCACAGCCGTGAACTACCACACTGTACACTGGTTGATAAAGAGATAGTAGTATACTCGTAACAACTAGTATGACGACGGTATAAAGAATGAAAAAAAAACCACGGTTAGGTGGTATATAATACAATTATGGTTGGACGGACTGCCTGCCGAGTGCCGACACAGAGGTAGCCACAGCCGTGAACTACCGCACTGTACACTGGTTGATAAAGAGATAGTAGTATACTCGTAACAACTAGTATGACGACGGTATAAAGAACGAAAAAAAAACCACGGTTAGGTGGTATATATTATAATACAATTATGGATGGACGGACTGCCTGCCGAGTTCCGACACAGAGGTAGCCACAGCCGTGAACTACCGCACTGTACACTGGTTGATAAAGAGATAGTAGTATACTCGTAACAACTAGTATGACGACGGTATAAAGAACGAAAAAAAAACCACGGTTAGGTGGTATATATTATAATACAATTATGGATGGACGGACTGCCTGCCGAGTTCCGACACAGAGGTAGCCACAGCCGTGAACTACCGCACTGTACACTGGTTGATAAAGAGATAGTAGTATACTCGTAACAACTAGTATGACTATGACGACGGTATAAAGAAAGAAAAAAAAAACCACGGTTAGGTGGTATATAATACAATTATGGATGGACGGACTGCCTGCCGAGTGCCGACACAGAGGTAGCCACAGCCGTGAACTACCGCACTGTACTGTGTCTGCTGCTAATATAGACTGGTTGATAAAGAGATAGTATACAATACTACTAATATACTGGTGGTCAGGCACTGGTCACCACTAGTCACACTGGCAGTGGCACTCCTGCAGCAAAAGTGTGCACTGTTTAATTTTAATATAATATTATTTATCATGTACTCCTGGCTCCTGCTATAACAACCTGCAGTGCTCCCCAGTCTCCCCCACAATTATAAGCTTTATATACAATACATTGATGTGCAGCACACTGGGCTGAGCAGTGCACACAGACTGAGTCACTGTGTGACTGTGTATCGTTTTTTTCAGGCAGAGAACGGATATATTAAATAAAACAAACAACTGCACTGTCTCTGGTGGTCACTGGTCACTGTGGTCGTCAGTCACTAAACTCTGTCTGCACTCTGCACTCTCTTCTAATCTACAGTATCACAGCAATCTCTCTCTCTCTCTTCTAAATCTAATCTAAATGGAGAGGACGCCAGCCACGTCCTCTCCCTATCAATCTCAATGCACGTGTGAAAATGGCGGCGACGCGCGGCTCCTTATATAGAATCCGAGTCTCGCGAGAATCCGACAGCGTCATGATGACGTTCGGGCGCGCTCGGGTTAACCGAGCAAGGCGGGAAGATCCGAGTCGCTCGGACCCGTGAAAAAAAAAGTGAAGTTCGTGCGGGTTCGGATTCAAAGAAACCGAACCCGCTCATCTCTAGTGGATATGCCTTGAAAAAGATCAACGGATTGATCGAAACGCGTTGGATGATTGGGACAACTGGTGGCTGATTGACCGGACGAGGAGAGGACGAGGTGCCCACTGCTTGGAGCTGATTGTCCCCGGGGACACTAAACATCTATACAGCACTTTGTTTTGACGCACTTCAAAAATCCAAAATCTGGTAGGAGGCCACCTCATATGTCTTGGATGTAGAATGAATTTGTATTGTTTCTTCATGTGATGAAGATTTTTATTATTGGACTGTTTCTCCAACCAATAAATATAACTGCATTTTATGATACATGTTTGATTATTACATGATATAAATTGAAATTTATTTCTTTTGAGAATTACGAACATACTACACTAGATTGTATCCTTGGTCTCTCTTTTTCATGTACCACCGTTAAAAGCATACGTCATATCATTATTGACAGCATATTTGGGTATGAAGATCATGAAAAATTGAGAGGAGCATCGGGTCTAAGATAAGTAAAGATTCCCTTCCTTTATGAATTTAAGAGAGCGCAGGAAAGAGGACTTTTAAAAAAACTTTTTTTTGGTTTAGAATTTTTATGTCATGGTCACTGCCTTAATTGACACCATTGCTCTAGAACAAAAGTTTGGACCACTGTAGTATCTGAAAAAAATATATAGACAGCTCCCATTTATATCATTTGTTTTTTGTTAAAACAAAAGTGAGCTAAAAGTGATTTTGACTCTGTAAGAAATTCAGGTCGAATGAGCCAATGGAAAGTAGATAACTCTGGAGAAAGTGATTTCCCTTATGAAGAATTCATTAAATGTAGGAAGTTTGCCATAAGGGATTCTATTATATTGATCTGGCAATCAGTTATGAATGAAGTGGTTAGATGTCTGATAGGATCTACTGCTAAGAGAAATAGGGGGCACATTGCAAATAATACAGAGTGATTCAGTTAAGGTGAAAACATTGATGTTGCTGTACATGGGACTAATGATTAATCTACCAGAGGAGGTAGAGCCATGCAGAAAAAATTTTAGGAAAGGAATTTAGCGAGATATCATCCTCTATGTACTGTTCTTCCAAGAAGATTTGCCTGTTTATAGGGTTGAGATTTAGTGATCATCGGGCAGTATGGCAAATCAAAGCACAGAGAACGCTAATATTCCAAATAAGTGATGAGTGTTTTAAGTGCTAAACTAATTTAATAAAAATTTAGATAGACCAATTGGAGGATAAGAAAACCAATAAAATTCTGAAAGACTATATAACAATAAAATGTGCTGAAGCAAAGAAAAACACATTCAATTAATAGGGGATCAAAATAGAGTTTAGATATGTTTGTAAAATGAGGCTATAACTGAAAATGGCGCAGACAAAGAAATTGTAAACTAACTTAATAGCTATTTTGCTCTGTTGAAAATTCATAAACTAGAATGAACATAGATCCACTACTGTACTGTCAACACACACATATTTATTACTTAGACAAACTGCTGACTTGTGGGAATACTATTTAATTGGAGAATGACAAATGAATTTCAACTAAAATATAAGGCAATATGGAGGAACATGACAAACTATATATGTTAAAATTGAATATTAATAATAGAAACATTAATGGAATCTGAACTACAGTGTTAGATCAAGGTAAATCGGTAGATTTGATATCATATCAATGTTTGGTTTCAATTTATGGAAGTTAATACATTTATTTAACAACTGAAATTCCTTGACTTATGCTCAGATAATGAATGTATAAAGGTTTGTCTAAAGAACCTGAGTCAGATGGGGGAATTCAGTTCAGCACGTTGTGCCACTGCAATGTTGAGCCTAACACATTTATACTAGCCAAACATTGCTAATTGTCCCCTATGGGCAGCAAGGTAAAATGAACAATGGGCCTAATTCAGATCTGATAGCAGCAGAAAATTTATGGGTGTAGTATGGCTGACCGGCGGTCTCCTGACCTCCGGTCAGCTCACCGACGCCGGGATCCCGGCAGCATACCGACGGCGGGGAGGGGCGAGTGCAGCAAGCCCCTTGCGGGCTCACTGCGCTCGCCACGCTGCGGGCTTGGTGGCGACCTGCGGTCGCCACGGGTTCTATTCCCACTCTATGGGTGTCGTGGACACCCACGAGTGGAAATAGTCCCTGTTGGTCGGCATGCCGACCATCGGGAAAGTGAGCCGTCGGGCTCGTGGAGAAGGTCATGTGACTGTCGGTCAGCTGACCGGCGGTCACATGAATACCACCCAAAATTTATTAGCAAATGGACAAAACCATGTACACTGCAGGGGAGGTAGATATAACGTGCAAAAAGAGTTAGATTTGGGTGGTTTATTTTGTTTCTGTGCAGGGTAAATACTGGCTGCTTTATTTTTACACTGCAATTTAGATTTCAGGTTGAACACACCCCACCAAAATGTAACTCTTTCTGCACATATTATATCTGCCCCTCCTCCCCTGCAGTGCACATGGTTTTGCCCATTTGCTAACAAATTTGCTACTGTGATCAGATCTGAATTAGGCCCCAAGTTAGTAGTCACAAAGTTCCTTTGCCAGACCATTCTAGAGGTGCTTTGAGGTCATTATGTAGAGTTTAGTAATGAATGGAATAAGCTCAAATGAAGGGTTGGTAACTAGGTGAGTAATATCACTAGTGATGTTAATATGCCTTTTTGCAGATTAAACTAATGTAGAGAAGGGTTGATAGTCCAGAAGGAGTGATACAGATATGACTATTGCTAAGTTTTAGATGCAAAATAATTTAAGAAAAGACACACACAAAAAATAGAAGACAATATAACCTATGCCATTTCTGTTGTCAAAATGTTTCTATGTAAAATTAAATAGCGTCTTCTTTAAAAAAAATGCTGTCAATTTTTTTACCACCTGTTAAATAATGCAATATTTGTCTCTGTATGACACTTTTAACACAATGTTGAGAAAATAGATATGTGGTTGTAGCAATTCAAGAAGCATTCATATACAGACACAGGATAACCGATCAAAACCAGCATAAAAAAATAGCTTATATTGTGTAATCATTTCTTATGTGAAGACCTCAGTTGGCAGCAATTCAGTGTGTTTGCAATCTCATCAGATATCTATTTTCCTCTTTCTGGTTGTGAAAGTAGCACCCAAAAGTAATCTCCGTGGAAACTAAGCAAGTGATTAAATATTGCTACTCCCATCATAAACTGCCTCTGATGTCTTGTCTCACAACTGTATTATTTCTTTTTATCTCTAAAAAAGATATTTGACTAGCGGTCCTTGGAAAAGTTTCAGTGGGAAGTGTGATTGCTTGTTTGAAGATAAAAATGTTGCTTGGTTAACATGCTTTATAGTTGCCAAGTACAACTACAAATAATCATTGTTCAAATGTTGCTCCAACCTTGGAAGGGGAAGGTCACAAGTCTTAATATCCCACAAACGAAATAAATGTTATGAGGTTATGAGATTGTTATGTGTATTTGCAATCTAACTTTATCTACCCTCTTGATAGCATTCCGTGTACATGTTGTAAATCATGTTTGTTACTGCTGTGATACATTTTTCTCTGAGGAGCTTGACAAAGCTCATCCTGACTGAGAAACTATGAGTAAAAGACATACATAGATTCCTTTCACTGGAATGAATATGATAGTATTATTTATTCCTTAAGCTGTGAGTTTTTGTAATGAAATGTATACTATTCACATATGGGTAATATAAAAAAGTCTATGTACATATGACATACTGCTCAAATAATAAAAAATGTGTTTGATTTGAAACATCTATTTTGTTTGCAGAATTATACTGAATATATTATTTGCATTTTATTTGTAATTTTTAGAAAGGAAGATAACATGCTAATTAACAAAATATAATTTATAATGAGTTCTGCAGTGACTAAATTATGAAAACAGTGATAGCATTGCATTATACAAGAAGAGCCACATAAATGTGCCAAGCTACTGTATGAATGGGATACAGCTATGTCCAGCAATACATATGTGTGCCTTATGCACAGCATACTGTAATTTCAGTCTTATCCTTCTCAAGTTTACATGTCAATCACCTGGCTTTGTATAAGACCACAATTTCTGTGACTCCTATCAACCTCTGCTCCACTATCATTACAGCACTTCACGGTTTCATTGCACTCTTCAAAACATCTATATAAAATATATGGTATTTAAAATTAATGCCCAATTCTTGCAGTAAAATTTCTAAAGCAGTGACCTAAGAAAATGGGTCACTTCTGTTCCTGGCAAGGGAGTAATAACAAGCTGTATACACAGACTGCTCTAGAGCTAATATAAAGGGAGTTTACAACTGTTTTGTTGTTTAGAATAGACTCTGTCATAGAGTCTAAATGAGAGTGAAGGAAAGGGTTAATAGCCCATTAGGATGTCAGGCATTAAGGACACTTACTAACCTATGTGTCACTCATTCTCTTCCAATATATCCAATACATATTTGAATGAAAATGTGATTATAAATTATTTCTTCTGGGTAAAATACTTTATAAATAATTCCACTGTGTACAATATAGCTATCTACTATGTATAGACATTTATCTTTCTTATGGCCCCACTGCCATACAACTCCATACTTTATTTATTGGGTGTGGATCTATGTGACTTTAGGGATTGGGACCACCATATGTGTGGATAATGGCTGAAAGGTAAAATTCTATTACAATAAGTTTTATTACAATATATTGAAGAGAGATTAACTGAAGTTTGAGCAGGAGTGATATACGTAATTTAAAATGTTCCATCTTAGAAATTGTTTCAATGAGCAAATGTAAAAGCTTACTTACAGATTAATTTCCATTCCAGTGATTTAAAGGGGTGTTTCATCTTTTGACAGTCTATGTTATTTATGGATAAACTGGCATTCAGTACAATGATTGAAGAGTGGCACCAATCCATTTGGGCATCTCCATGCCATCCAGTGATAGTAACATTTAACATTTTGTTACACAGCAACTACTGAAGGAGAGAGAATAAAAATTGAGCTCAACCTTTATTTTCAATATGCTTGCATCCTGCATTCACCAAAACAGGTATAATGCATTTGCAGTGCAGGCAGTGATAAACTGGGGATATCCATTATACTGGGGCAACTTGGGCCCAATCATGCTACTTACCCTAGCTTACATTCCTCTGCGTCTTAGTACAGGGCACCCTCTGAAAAATGCATCACTCCTGCACTGACTACCTAGCATGCTGCTATTTTTAGTTAATTACTTGTTTAGTTATCATTTTGTTTTTTTATAGAGAGCACAGTAGATGTGGACTTTTTTATTACAAGTGGTTTGTACCAAGGAATTAGTTCCATTTAAAAACACAGTTCTGTCGCAAAGAAGTGCGTCTGTAGGTGTGCAAACATTATAATTTAAAGCTTTGCATACAGTACACGCTAATGTTACTAATGTTACATACTAGTACAAATGTATCCTCACTTTGATTTAAGTTAGAAATAACAACATAATAAACTTTACATTTAACCTAAAGATGTGCTACTGAATGGGTGTGAGTTTGGTATTTGATTTTACATGAACATTGTAAATAAAGATTTTGTTTTTGCTCCTGTACACTCGGCAGCCTGTTGAGGAACACTGCTGAAAAGCCATTATTTTTTAAGGTGCATATTAGATGATTACTTGTACAGTTCTTAAGGATCACAAATTGTTAAATCGCAAAGAACAATTTTGTCTTATCCATGGATCAATGTGTATAAAGTAGTGATGTGCACTGGACATTTTTCGGGTTTTGTGTTTTGGTTTTGGATTCGGTTCCACGGCCGTGTTTTGGATTAGGACGCATTTTGGCAAAACCTCCCTGAAAATTTTTTGTCGGATTCGGTTGTGTTTTGGATTCGGGTGTTTTTTTACAAAAAACCCTCAAAAACAGCTTAAATCATAGAATTTGGGGGTCAGTTTGATCCCATAGTATTATTAACCTCAATAACCATAATTTCCACTCATTTCCAGTCTATTCTGAACACCTCACACCTCACAATATTATTTTTAGTCCTAAAATTTGCACAGAGGTCACTGGATGACTAAGCTAAGCGACCCAAGTGGCCGACACAAACACCTGGCCCATCTAGGAGTGGCACTGCAGTGTCAGACAGGATGGCAGATTAAAAAAATAGTCCCCAAACAGCACATGATGCAAATAAAAAAAGAGGCGCAATGAGGTAGCTGTGTGACTAAGCTAAGCGACCCAAGTGGCCGACACAAACACCTGGCCCATCTAGGAGTGGTACTGCAGTGTCAGACAGGATGGGAGATTAAAAAAATAGTCCCCAAACAGCACATGATGCAAAGAAAAAAAGAGGCGCAATGAGGTAGCTGTGTGACTAAGCTAAGCGAACCAAGTGGCCGACACAAACACCTGGCCCATCTAGGAGTGGCACTGCAGTGTCAGACAGGATGGCACTTCAAAAAATAGTCCCCAAACAGCACATGATGCAAAGAAAAATGAAAGAAAAAAAGAGGTGCAAGATGGAATTGTCCTTGGGCCCTCCCACCCACCCTTATGTTGTACAAACAGGACATGCACACATTAACAAACCCATCATTTCAGCGACAGGGTCTGCCACATGACTGTGACTGAAATGACTGGTTGGTTTGGGCCCCCACCAAAAAAGAAGCAATCAATCTCTCCTTGCACAAACTGGCTCTACAGAGGCTAGATGTCCACCTCCTCCTCATCCTCCGATTCCTCACCCCTTTCACTGTGTACATCCCCCTCCTCACAGATTATTAATTTGTCCCCACTGGAATCCACCATCTCAGGTCCCTGTGTACTTTCTGGAGGCAATTGCTGGTGAATGTCTCCACGGAGGAATTGATTATAAATCATTTTTATGAACATCATCTTCTCCACATTTTCTGGAAGTAACCTCGTACGCCGATTGCCGACAAGGTGAGCGGCTGCACTAAACACTCTTTCGGAGTACACACTGGAGGGGGGGCAACTTAGGTAAAATAAAGCCAGTTTGTGCAAGGGCCTCCAAATTGCTTTTATTTCCTGCCAGTATACGTACGGACTGTCTGACGTGCCTACTTGGATGCGGTCACTCATATAATCCTCCACCATTCTTTCAATGGTGACAGAATCATACGCAGTGACAGTAGACGACATGTCAGTAATCGTTGGCAGGTCCTTCAGTCCGGACCAGATGTCAGCACTCGCTCCAGACTGCCCTGCATCACCGCCAGCGGGTGGGCTCGGAATTCTTAGCCTTTTCCTCGCAGCCCCAGTTGCGGGAGAATGTGAAGGAGGAGCTGTTGACGGGTCACGTTCCGCTTGACTTGACAATTTTCTCACCAGCAGGTCTTTGAACCTCTGCCGGAAAGAGAGATACAACGTTGGTTTTAAATCTAGGATCTAGCACGGTGGCCAAAATGTAGTGCTCTGATTTCAACAGATTGACCACCCGTGAATCCTGGTTAAGCGAATTAAGGGCTCCATCCACAAGTCCCACATGCCTAGCGGAATCGCTCTGTATTAGCTCCTCCTTTAATCTCTCCAGCTTCTTCTGCAAAAGCCTGATGAGGGGAATGACCTGACTCAGGCTGGCAGTGTCTGAACTGACTTCACGTGTGGCAAGTTCAAAGGGTTGCAGAACCTTGCACAACATTGAAATTATTCTCCACTGCGCTTGAGTCAGGTGCATTCCCCCTCCTTTGCCTATATCGTAGGTAGCTGAATAGGCTTGAATGGCCTTTTGCTGCTCCTCCATCCTCTGAAGCATATAGAGGGTTGAATTCCACCTCGTTACCACCTCTTGCTTCAGATGATGGCAGGGCAGAATCAGGAATGTTTGCTGGTGCTCCAGTCTTCGGCACGCGGTGGCTGAATGCCGAAAGTGGCCCGCAATTATTCGGGCCACAGACAGCAGCTCTTGCATGCCCCTGTCATTTTTCAAATAATTCTGCACCACCAAATTCAATGTATGTGCAAAACATGAGACGTGCTGGAATTTGCCCAGATGTAATGCATGCACAATATTGGTGGCGTTGTCCGATGTCACAAATCCCCAGGAAGGTCCAATTGGGGTAAGCCATTCTGCGATGATGTTCCTCAGTTTCCGTAAGAGGTTGTCAGCTGTGTGCCTCTTATGGAAAGCGGTGATTTAAAGCGTAGCCTGCCTAGGAATGAGTTGGCGTTTGCGAGATGCTGCTACTGGTGCCGTCGCTGCTGTTCTTGCTGCGGGAGGCAAACATCTACCCAGTGGGCTGTCACAGTCATATAGTCCTGAGTCTGCCCTGCTCCGTGGTTAAGTGGACATTGGGTACAACTGCATTTTTTAGGACACTGGTGACTATTTTTCTGACGTCTGTGTACATTTTCGGTATCGCCTTCCTAGAGAAGTGGAACCTAGATGGTATTTGGTACCGGGGACACAGTACCTCAAGCAATTCTCTAGTTCCCTGTGAATTAACGGTGGATACCAGAAACACGTTTTTCACCACCCAGGCTGCCAAGGCCTGAGTTATCCGCTTTGCAGCAGGATGACTGCTATGATATTTCATCTTCCTCGCAAAGGACTGTTGGACAGTCAATTGCTTACTGGAAGTAGTACAAGTGGGCTTACGGTTTCCCCTCTGGGATGACCATTGACTCCCAGCAGCAACAACAGCAGCGCCATCAGCAGGAGGTGTTACACTCAAGGATGCATTGGAGGAATCCCAGGCAGGAGAGGACTCGTCAGACTTGACAGTGACATGGCCTGCAGGACTATTGGCTTTCCTGTGTAAGGAGGAAATTGACACTGAGGGAGTTGGTGGTGTGGTTTGCAGGAGCTTGGTTACAAGAGGGAGGGATTTAGTTGTCAGTGGACTGCGTCCGCTGTCACCCAAAGTTTTTGAACTTTTCAATGACTTGTGATAAATGCGCTCCAGGTGACGTATAAGGGAGGATGTTCCTAGGTGGTTAATGTCCTTACCCCTACTTATTACAGCTTGACAAAGGCAACACACGGCTTGACACCAGTTGTCCGCATTTCTGTTGAAATAATTCCTTACTGAAGAGGTGATTTTTTTTTGTAATTTGACCAGGCATATCAATGGCCATATTCGTCCCACGGCCAACAGGTGTCTCCCCGGGTGCCTGACTTAAACAAACCACCTCACCATCAGAATCCTCCTTGTCAATTTCCTCCCCAGCGCCAGCAACACCCATATCCTCATCCTGGTGTACTTCAACAGTGACATCTTCAATTTGACTATCAGGAACTGGACTGCGGGTGCTCCTTCCAGCACTTGCAGGGGGCGTGCAAATGGTGTAAGGCGCCACCTCTTCCCGTCCAGTATTGGGAAGGTCAGGCATCGCAACCGACACAATTGGACTCTCCTTGGGGATTTGTGATTTAGAAGAACGCACAGTTCTTTGCTGTACTTTTGCCATCTTAACTCTTTTAAGTTTTCTAGCAGGAGGATGAGTGCTTCCATCCTCATGTGAAGCTGAACCACTAGCCATGAACATAAGCCAGGGCCTCAGCCGTTCCTTGCCACTCCGTGTCCTAAATGGCATATTGGCAAGTTTACGCTTCTCCTCAGACGCATTTCATTTTGATTTGTGGGTCATTTTACTGAAATTTAGTTTTTTTTATTTTACATGCTCTCTACTATGACATTGGGCATCGGCCTTGGCAGACGACGTTGATGGCATTCATCGTCTCGGCCATGACTAGTGGCAGCAGCTTCAGCACGTGGTGGAAGTGGATCTTGATCTTTCCCTATTTTACCCTCCACATTTTTGTTCTCCAATTTTTAATGTGTGGAATTATATGCCAGTAATATATCAATAGCAATGGCCTACTACTATATAAACTGCACACGACAACTAAAATGCACCACAGTTATGGATGGATAGTATACTTGACGACACAGAGGTAGGTAGAGCAGTGGCCTACTGTACCGAACTGCTATATATTTTATACTGGCGGTCAACAAAATTATGCACTGCCCTCCTACTATATATACAACGCACCACTTAAATGCACCACAGGGATGGATGGATAGTATACTTGACGACACAGAGGTAGGTAGAGCAGTGGCCTACTGTACCGTACTGCTATATATTATATACTGGTGGTCAGCAAAATTATGCACTGTCCTCCTACTATATATACACTGCACCACTTAAATGCACCACAGGGATGGATGGATGGATGGTATATTTGATGACACAGAGGTAGGTTGAGCAGTGGCCTACTGTACCGTACTGCTATATATTATATACTGGTGGTCAGCAAAATTATGCACTGTCCTCCTACAATACAGATGTGTCCACTTACATCTTTGCTTTTTCACAAATTTGGCACAACATGCAAAACACGGCTAAGCTGTTTTTCACGAGTAGAGAGTGGATGAATTTTAAAATTTTTGTTTGCCATAATAGAATATGTATAAAGTAACATATTAAAGAAGCAAATTAAGAAAAATCACAAGGAATGGCTAAATCTCTGAGTCTATGACATGCAAAACTGTGCCATACATGGTGGGATATAGCAAAGATGTATGTGGACACATCTGTATATACACTGCACCACTTAAATGCACCACAGGGATGGATGGATAGTATACTTGACGACACAGAGGTAGGTAGAGCAGTGGCCTACTGTACCGTACTGCCATATATTATATACTGGCGGTCAGCAAAATTATACATTGTCCTCCTACTATATATACACCGCACCACTTAAATGCACCACAGGGATGGATGGATAGTATACTTGATGACACAGAGGTAGGTAGAGCAGTGGCCTACTGTACCATACTGCTATATATTATATACTGGTGGTCAGCAAAATTATGCACTGTCCTCCTACTATATATACACTGCACCACTTAAATGCACCACAGGGATGGATGGATAGTATACTTGATGACACAGAGGTAGGTAGAGCAGTGGCCTACTGTACCGTACTGCCATATATTATATACTGGCGGTCAGCAAAATTATACATTGTCCTCCTACTATATATACACCGCACCACTTAAATGCACCACAGGGATGGATGGATAGTATACTTGATGACACAGAGGTAGGTAGAGCAGTGGCCTACTGTACCGTACTGCTATATATTATATACTGGTGGTCAGCAAAATTATGCACTGTCCTCCTACTATATATACACTGCACCACTTAAATGCACCACAGGGATGGATGGATAGTATACTTGATGACACAGAGGTAGGTAGAGCAGTGGCCTACTGTACCGTACTGCTATATATTAAATACTGGTGGTCATCAAAATTATGCACTGTCCTCCTACTATATATACACCGCACCACTTAAATGCACCACATGGATGGATGGATAGTATACTTGACGACACAGAGGTAGGTAGAGCAGTGGCCTACAGTACCGTACTGCTATATATTATTAGTGATGAGCGGGTTCGGTTTCCGATAAACCGAACCCACCCGAATTTTACCTTTTTTACACGGGTCCGAGCCATACTCGGATTCTCCCTTATGGCTCGGTTAACCCGAGCGCGCCCGAACGACATCATCCCGCTGTCGGATTCTCGCGAGATTCGGATTCTATATAAGCAGCCGCGCGTCGCCGCCATTTTCACACGTGCATTGAGATTGATAGGGAGAGGACGTGGCTGGCGTCCTCTCCGTTTCAAGTCGAGACAGTTGATCTGATTGCTTTGCTTGTTTATTTTACTATTGTGGGGAGGATTGGGGAGCAGCTGTTAGGAGGAGTACAGTGCAGAGTTTTGCTGATAGTGACCACCAGTTTTTTTTATCCGTTCTCTGTCTGAAAAAAACGCTCCATACCATATCTGTGCTCAGTATGCTGCATGATATATCTGTGCTGAGTGCTCATACTGCTTAATTGTGGGGACTGGGGAGCAGCTATAGCAGGGGTACAGTGCACAGTTTTGCTGACAGTGACCACCAGTATACGTTTGTCTGCCTGAAAAACACTCCTGTGGTGGCTTTTTTTTTATACTAGTAGTTTAGCAGTTTGCTGACAGTGTCCACCAGGTCCATTATACTGTATATAGCAGTACGGTAGGCCACTGCTGTACCTACCTCTGTGTCGTCACTCGTCATCCATTAAGTATACTAGTATCCATCCATATAGATTGTATACCTGTGGTGGCTTTTTTTTTATACTAGTAGTTTAGCAGTTTGCTGACAGCGTCCACCAGGTCCATTATACTGTATATAGCAGTATGGTAGGCCACTGCTGTACCTACCTCTTTGTCGTCACTCATCATCCATAAAGTATACTATCCATCCATCTACATTGTATACCTGTGGTGGCTTTTTTTTTATACTAGTAGTTTAGCAGTCTGCTGACAGTGTCCACCAGGTCCATTATACTGTATATAGCAGTACGGTAGGCCACTGCTGTACCTACCTCTGTGTCGTCACTCGTCATCCATAAAGTATACTATCCATCCATCTACATTGTATACCTGTGGTGGCTTTTTTTTTATACTAGTAGTTTAGCAGTCTGCTGACAGCATCCACCAGGTCCATTATACTGTATATAGCAGTACGGTAGGCCACTGCTGTACCTACCTCTGTGTCGTCACTCGTCATCCATAAAGTATACTATCCATCCATCTACATTGTATACCTGTGGTGGCTTTTTTTATACTAGTAGTTTAGCAGTCTGCTGACAGTGTCCACCAGGTCCATTATACTCTATATAGCAGTATGGTAGGCCACTGCTGTACCTACCTCTGTGTCGTCACTCGTCATCCATAAAGTATACTATCCATCCATCTACATTGTATACTTGTGGTGGCTTTTTTTTTTAATACTAGTAGTTTAGCAGTCTGTTGACAGCGTCCACCAGGTCCATTATACTGTATATAGCAGTACGGTAGGCCACTGCTGTACCTACCTCTGTGTCGTCACTCGTCATCCATAAAGTATACTATCCATCCATCTACATTGTATACCTGTGGTGGCTTTTTTTTTATACTAGTAGTTTATCAGTCTGCTGACAGTGTCCACCAGGTCCATTATACTGTATATAGCAGTACGGTAGGCCACTGCTGTACCTACCTCTGTGTCGTCACTCGTCATCCATAAAGTATACTATCCATCCATCTACATTGTATACATGTGGTGGCTTTTTTTTATACTAGTAGTTTAGCAGTCTGCTGACAGCGTCCACCAGGTCCATTATACTATATATAGCAGTACGGTAGGCCTCTGCTGTATCTACCTCTGTGTCGTCACTCGTCATCCATAAAGTAAACTATCCATCCATCTACATTGTATACATGTGGTGGCTTTTTTTTTATACTAGTAGTTTAGCAGTCTGCTGACAGTGTCCACCAGGTCCATTATACTGTATATAGCAGTACGGTAGGCCACTGCTGTACCTACCTTTGTGTCGTCACTCGTCATCCATAAAGTATACTATCCATCCATCTACATTGTATACCTGTGGTGCCTTTTAGTTGTGCGCATTAAAATATGGAGAACAAAAATGTGGAGGTTAAAAAAATAGGGAAAGATCAAGATCCACTTCCACCTCGTGCTGAAGCTGCTGCCACTAGTCATGGCCGAGATGATGAAATGCCATTAACATCGTCTGCCAAGGCCGATGCCCAATGTCATAGTACAGAGCATGTAAAATCCAAAACACAAAAGTTCAGTAAAATGACCCAAAAATCAAAATGAAAAGCGTCTGAGGAGAAGCGTAAACTTGCCAATATGCCATTTACGACACGGAGTGGCAAGGAACGGCTGAGGCCCTGGCCTATGTTCATGGCTAGTGGTTCAGCTTCACATGAGGATGGAAGCACTCATCCTCTCGCTAGAAAAAAGAAAAGACTTAAGCTGGCAAAAGCACAGCAAAGAACTGTGCGTTCTTCGAAATCACAAATCCCCAAGGAGAGTCCAATTGTGTCGGTTGCGATGCCTGACCTTCCCTACACTGGACGGGAAGAGCTTGCGCTTTCCACCATTTGCATGCCCCCTGCAAGTGCTGGAAGGAGCACCCGCAGTCCAGTTCCTGATAGTCAAATTGAAGATGTCAGTGTTGAAGTACACCAGGATGAGGATATGGGTGTTGCTGGCGCTGGGGAGGAAATTGACAAGGAGGATTCTGATGGTGAGGTGGTTTGTTTAAGTCAGGCACCCGGGGAGACACCTGTTGTCCATGGGAGGAATATGGCCATTGACATGCCTGGTCAAAATACAAAAAAAATCAGCTCTTCAGTGTGGAATTATTTCAACACAAATGCGGACAACAGGTGTCAAGCCGTGTGTTGCCTTTGTCAAGCTGTAATAAGTAGGGGTAAGGACGTTAACCACCTCGGTACATCCTCCCTTATACGTCACCTGCAGCGCATTCATCATAAGTCAGTGACAAGTTCAAAAACTTTGGGCGACAGCGGAAGCAGTCCACTGACCAGTAAATCCCTTACTCTTGTAACCAAGCTCCTGCAAACCACATCACCAACTCCCTCAGTGTCAATTTCCTCCTTACCCAGGAAAGCCAATAATCCTGCAGGCCATGTCACTGGCAAGTCTGATGAGTCCTCTCCTGCCTGGGATTACTCCGATGCATCCTTGAGTGTAACGCCTACTGCTGCTGGCGCTGCTGTTGTTGCTGCTGGGAGTCGATCATCATCCCAGAGGGGAAGTCGGAAGACCACTTGTACTACTTCCAGTAAGCAATTGACTGTCCAACAGTCCTTTGCGAGGAAGATGAAATATCACAGCAGTCATCCTGCTGCAAAGCGGATAACTGAGGCCTTGGCAGCCTGGGCGGTGAGAAACGTGGTTCCGGTATCCATCGTTAATTCAGAGCCAACTATAGACTTGATTGAGGTACTGTGTCCCCGGTACCAAATACCATCTAGGTTCCATTTCTCTAGGCAGGCGATACCGAAAATGTACACAGACCTCAGAAAAAGACTCACCAGTGTCCTAAAAAATGCAGTTGTACCCAATGTCCACTTAACCTTGGACATGTGGACAAGTGGAGCAGGGCAGACTCAGGACTATATGACTGTGACAGCCCACTGGGTAGATGTATTGCCTCCCGCTGCAAGAACAGCAGCGGCGGCACCAGTAGCAGCATCTCGCAAACGCCAACTCGTTCCTAGGCAGGCTACGCTTTGTATCACCGCTTTCCAGAATACGCACACAGCTGAAAACCTCTTACGGCAACTGAGGAAGATCATCGCAGAATGGCTTACCCCAATTGGACTCTCCTGGGGATTTGTGACATCGGACAACGCCAGCAATATTGTGCGTGCATTACATCTGGGCAAATTCCAGCACGTCCCATGTTTTGCACATACCTTGAATTTGGTGGTGCAGAATTATTTAAAAAACGTCAGGGGCGTGCAAGAGATTCTATCGGTGGCCCGAAGAATTGCGGGCCACTTTCGCCGTTCAGGCACCGCGTACAGAAGACTGGAGCACCACCAAAAATACCTGAATCTGCCCTGCCATCATCTGAAGCAAGAGGTGGTAATGAGGTGTAATTCAACCCTCTATATGCTTCAGAGGATGGAGGAGCAGCAAAAGGCCATTCAAGCCTATACATATGGCTACGATATAGGCAAAGGAGGTGGAATGCACCTGTCTCAAGTGCAGTGGAGAATGATACCAACGTTGTGCAAGGTTCTGCAACCCTTTGAACTTGCCACACGTGAAGTCAGTTCAGACACTGCCAGCCTGAGTCAGGTCATTCCCCTCATCAGGCTTTTGCAGAAGAAGCTGGAGATATTGAAGGAGGAGCTAAAACAGAGCGATTCCGCTAGGCATGTGGGACTTGTGGATGGAGCCCTTAATTCGCTTAACCAGGATTCACGGGTGGTCAATCTGTTGAAATCAGAGCACTACATTTTGGCCACCGTGCTCGATCTTAGATTTAAAACCTACGTTGTATCTCTCTTTCCGGCAGACACAAGTCTGCAGGGGTTCAAAGACCTGCTGGTGAGAAAATTGTCAAGTCAAGCGGAACGTGACCCGTCAACAGCTCCTCCTTCACATTCTCCCGCAACTGGGGGTTCGAGGAAAAGGCTAAGAATTCCGAGCCCACCCGCTGGCGGTGATGCAGGGCAGTCTGGAGCGAGTGCTGACATCTGGTCCGGACTGAAGGACCTGCCAACGATTACTGACATGTCGTCTACTGTCACTGCATATGATTCTCTCACCATTGAAAGAATGGTGGAGGATTATATGAGTGACCGCATCCAAGTAGGCACGTCAGACAGTCCGTACGTATACTGGCAGGAAAAAGAGGCAATTTGGAGGCCCTTGCACAAACTGGCTTTATTCTACCTAAGTTGCCCTCCCTCCAGTGTGTATTCCGAAAGAGTGTTTAGTGCAGCCGCTCACCTTGTCAGCAATCGGCGTATGAGGTTTTACTTCCAGAAAATGTGGAGAAGATGATGTTCATTAAAATGAGTTATAATCAATTCCTCCGTGGAGACATTCACCAGCAGCAATTGCCTCCAGAAAGTACACGGGGACCTGAGATGGTGGATTTCAGTGGGGACGAATTAATAATCTGTGAGGAGGGGGATGTACACAGTGAAGGGGGTGATGAATCGGACGATGATGATGAGGTGGACATCTTGCCTCTGTAGAGCCAGTTTGTGCAAGGAGAGATTGATTGCTTCTTTTTTGGTGGGGGCCCAAACCAACCAGTCATTTCAGTCACAGTCGTGTGGCAGACCCTGTCGCTGAAATGATGGGTTCGTTAAAGTGTGCATGTCCTGTTTATACAACATAAGGGTGGGTGGGAGGGCCCAAGGACAATTCCATCTTGCACCTCTTTTTCTTTCATTTTTCTTTGCATCATGTGCTGTTTGGGGACTATTTTTTTGAAGTGCCATCCTGTCTGACACTGCAGTGCCACTCCTAGATGGGCCAGGTGTTTGTGTCGGCCACTAGGGTCGCTTAGCTTAGTCACACAGCTACCTCATTGTGCCTCTTTTTTTCTTTGCATTATGTGCTGTTTGGGGACTATTTTTTGAAGTGCCATCCTGTCTGACACTGCAGTGCCACTCCTAGATGGGCCAGGTGTTTGTGTCGGCCACTAGGGTCACTTAGCTTAGTCACACAGCTACCTCATTGCGCCTCTTTTTTTCTTTGCATCATGTGCTGTTTGGGGACTATTTTTTGAAGTGCCATCCTGTCTGACACTGCAGTGCCACTCCTAGATGGGCCAGGTGTTTGTGTCGGCCACTAGGGTCGCTTAGCTTAGTCACACAGCTACCTCATTGTGCCTCTTTTTTTCTTTGCATTATGTGCTGTTTGGGGACTATTTTTTGAAGTGCCATCCTGTCTGACACTGCAGTGCCACTCCTAGATGGGCCAGGTGTTTGTGTCGGCCACTAGGGTCACTTAGCTTAGTCACACAGCTACCTCATTGTGCCTCTTTTTCTCTTTGCATCATGTGCTGTTTGGGGACTATTTTTTTGAAGTGCCATCCTGTCTGACACTGCAGTGCCACTCCTAGATGGGCCAGGTGTTTGTGTCGGCCACTTGTGTCGCTTAGCTTAGCCATCCAGCGACCTCGGTGCAAATTTTAGGACTAAAAATAATATTGTGAGGTGTTCAGAATAGACTGAAAATGAGTGGAAATTATGGTTATTGAGGTTAATAATACTATGGGATGAAAATGACCCCCAAATTCTATGATTTAAGCTGTTTTTTAGGGTTTTTTGAAAAAAACACCCAAATCCAAAACACACCCGAATCCGACAAAAAAATTTCGTGAGGTTTTGCCAAAATGCGTCCGAACCCAAAACACGGCCGCGGAACCGAACCCAAAACAAAAACACAAAACCCGAAAAATTTCCGGTGCACATCACTATATATTATATACTGGTGGTCAGCAAAATGATGCACTGTCCTCCTACTATATATACACAGCACCACTTAAATGCACCACAGGGATGGATGGATAGTATACTTGACGACACAGAGGTAGGTAGAGCAGTGGCCTACTGTACCGTACTGCTATATATTATATACTGGTCGTCAGCAAAATTATGCACTGTCCTCCTACTACTGCGCACAACAACTAAAATGCACCACAGGTATGGATGGATAGTATACTTGACAACACAGAGGTAGTAGAGCAGTGGCCTACTGTACCGTACTGCTATATATTATATACTGGCGGTCAGCAAAATTATGCACTGTCCTCCTATTATATATACACTGCACCACTTAAATGCACCACAGGGATGGATGGATAGTATACTTGACGACACAGAGGTAGGTAGAGCAGTGGCCTACTGTACTGTACTGCTATATATTATATACTAGTGGTCATCAAAATTATGCACTGTCCTCCTACTACTGCGCACAACAACGAAAATGCACCACAGGTATGGATGGATAGTATACTTGACGACACAGAGGTAGGTAGAGCAGTGGACTACTGTACCGTACTGCTATATATTATTTACTGGTGGTCAGCAAAATTATGCACTGTCCTCCAACTATATATACACCGCACAACAACTAAAATGCACCACAGGGATGGATGGATAGTATACTTGACGACACAGAGGTAGGTAGAGCAGTGGAGTACTGTACCATACTGCTATACTGGTTGTCACTGGTCAGCAAAATTCTGCACTGTCCTGTCCTCCTATACTACAATGCAGCACATATATGGAGCGTTTTTCATGCAGAGAACGTAGATATTTTCAGCACACTCAGCACAGATACTTGCAGCACACTGAGCACAGATATTTGCAGCACACTGAACACAACTGAGAGGATGCTGCACGTCCTCTCCCTATCATCTCCAATGCACGAGTGAAAATGGCGGCGACGCGCGGCTCCTTATATAGGATATGAATCTCGCAAGAATCCGACAGCGGGATGATGACGTTTGGGCGCGCTCGGGTTAACCTAGCAAGGCGGGAGGATCCGAGTCTGCCTCGGACCCGTGTAAAATGGGTGAAGTTCGGGGGGGTTCGGATTCCGAGGAACCGAACCCGCTCATCACTAGTATAAAGGTATATTTTCTAGATTTTTAGTTAGCTGAAAGAAATTACGTTGTTAAAATTATAACATTGCTTTCTTTTTTTTATTTCCATTCAAACAAGAGTTGAATATTCTTCTATGATTCACAATAAAAGAGATTGCCTATCCTATCCTAAAGCTCTATGGAGCAGTGCAGTTTATTAATTAGAGTTGATTGTTTTATTTCCTTGGAATGATATAGATTTGGAAAACATCGCGCTATTGATAGAATAAAATATAATAATATTGATTTTTGTGATATTATTTATCAGGCTGTAAAAGTTGTCAGAAATGAGGTCGGGAGACTTTATATGAAATAAAAAATATATATACACCTTTTATTTTATACCAAATACTACACCATAAACATAAAACATATATATAAAAAAGGATTTTTTTCCTCTATGCAAGCATCAGATATTTAATAGTCATAGCATAATTCGGGACCTATAAATGAATTAAACTATAATAACAACTCAAATGAGTGTATTATAAAATAGCTACCACGTGTCCTTTATAAAACAATATGTGTCAGATTGTATTTCTTTGCAAGATCCACACGGTTTTAATAGAGATGAGCGGGTTCGGTTCCTCGGAATCCGAACCCGCCCGAACTTCAGCTTTTTTTACACGGATCCGAGCGACTCGGATCTTCCCGCCTTGCTCGGTTAACCCGAGCGCGCCCGAACGTCATCATGACGCTGTCGGATTCTCGCGAGGCTCGGATTCTATCGCGAGACTCGGATTCTATATAAGGAGCCGCGCGTCGCCGCCATTTTCACACGTGCATTGAGATTGATAGGGAGAGGACGTGGCTGGCGTCCTCTCCATTTAGATTAGAAGAGAGAGAGAGTGAGATTGAGACAGAGACACTTGATTTACTGGAGCTTAGGAGTACTAGAGAGTGCAGAGTTTACTAGTGACTGACCAGTGACCACCAGTGCAGTTTTATTTAATATAATCCGTTCTCTGCCTGAAAAAAACGATACACAGTGACTCAGTCACATACCATATCTGTGCTCTGCCCAGTGTGCTGCATCATCTATGTATAATATCTGACTGTGCTCACACAGCTTAATTGTGGGGGAGACTGGGGAGCAGTTATAGGTTATAGCAGGAGCCAGGAGTACATATTATTAAAATTAAACAGTGCACACTTTTGCTGCAGGAGTGCCACTGCCAGTGTGACTGACCAGTGACCTGACCACACTGACCACCAGTATAGTATACTATATTGTGATTGCCTGAAAAAGTTAAACACTCGTCGTGTGACTTGTGTGGTGTTTTTTTATTCTATAAAAAACTCATTCTGCTGACAGACAGTGTCCAGCAGGTCCGTCATTATATAATATATACCTGTCCGGCTGCAGTAGTGATATATATATATTTTTTATATCATTATTTATCATCCAGTCGCAGCAGACACAGTACGGTAGTTCACGGCTGTAGCTACCTCTGTGTCGGCACTCGGCAGTCCATCCATAATTGTATACCACCTACCCGTGGTTTTTTTTTTTCTTTCTTCTTTATACATACTACATCTCATTATCATCCAGTCTATATTAGCAGCAGACACAGTACAGTACGGTAGTCCACGGCTGTAGCTACCTCTGTGTCGGCACTCGGCAGTCCATCCATAATTGTATACCACCTACCCGTGGTTTTTTTTTCTTCTTTATACATACTACATCTCATAATCATCCAGTCTATATAAGCAGCAGACACAGTACAGTACGGTAGTCCACGGCTGTAGCTACCTCTGTGTCGGCACTCGGCAGTCCATCCATAATTGTATACCACCTACCCGTGGTTTTTTTTTTCTTTCTTCTTTAAACATACTACATCTCATTATCATCCAGTCTATATTAGCAGCAGACACAGTACAGTACGGTAGTCCACGGCTGTAGCTACCTCTGTGTCGGCACTCGGCAGTCCGTCCATAATTGTATACCACCTACCCGTGGTTTTTTTTTCTTTCTTCTTTATACATACATACTACATCTCATTATCAACCAGTCTATATTAGCAGCAGACACAGTACAGTACGGTAGTCCACGGCTGTAGCTACCTCTGTGTCGGCACTCGGCAGTCCATCCATAATTGTATACTAGTATCCATCCATCTCCATTGTTTACCTGAGGTGCCTTTTAGTTGTGCCTATTAAAATATGGAGAACAAAAATGTTGAGGTTCCAAAATTAGGGAAAGATCAAGTTCCACTTCCACCTCGTGCTGAAGCTGCTGCCACTAGTCATGGCCGAGACGATGAAATGCCAGCAACGTCGTCTGCCAAGGCCGATGCCCAATGTCATAGTACAGAGCATGTCAAATCCAAAACACCAAATATCAGTAAAAAAAGGACTCCAAAACCTAAAATAAAATTGTCGGAGGAGAAGCGTAAACTTGCCAATATGCCATTTACCACACGGAGTGGCAAGGAACGGCTGAGGCCCTGGCCTATGTTCATGGCTAGTGGTTCAGCTTCACATGAGGATGGAAGCACTCAGCCTCTCGCTAGAAAAATGAAAAGTCTCAAGCTGGAAAAAGCACAGCAAAGAACTGTGCGTTCTTCGAAATCCCAAATCCACAAGGAGAGTCCAATTGTGTCGGTTGCGATGCCTGACCTTCCCAACACTGGACGTGAAGAGCATGCGCCTTCCACCATTTGCACGCCCCCTGCAAGTGCTGGAAGGAGCACCCGCAGTCCAGTTCCTGATAGTCAGATTGAAGATGTCAGTGTTGAAGTACACCAGGATGAGGAGGATATGGGTGTTGCTGGCGCTGGGGAGGAAATTGACCAGGAGGATTCTGATGGTGAGGTGGTTTGTTTAAGTCAGGCACCCGGGGAGACACCTGTTGTCCGTGGGAGGAATATGGCCGTTGACATGCCTGGTGAAAATTCCAAAAAAATCAGCTCTTCGGTGTGGAAGTATTTCACCAGAAATGCGGACAACATTTGTCAAGCGATGTGTTCCCTTTGTCAAACTGTAATAAGTAGGGGTAAGGACGTTAACCACCTCGGAACATCCTCCCTTATACGTCACCTGCAGCGCATTCATAATAAGTCAGTGACAAGTTCAAAAACTTTGGCCGACAGCGGAAGCAGTCCACTGACCAGTAAATCCCTTCCTCTTGTAACCAAGCTCACGCAAACCACCCCACCAACTCCCTCAGTGTCAATTTCCTCCTTCCCCAGGAATGCCAATAGTCCTGCAGGCCATGTCACTGGCAATTCTTATGATTCCTCTCCTGCCTGGGATTCCTCCGATGCATCCTTGCGTGTAACGCCTACTGCTGCTGGCACTGCTGTTGTTGCTGCTGGGAGTCAATGGTCATCCCAGAGGGGAAACCGTAAGCCCACTTGTACTACTTCCAGTAAGCAATTGACTGTTCAACAGTCCTTTGCGAGGAAGATGAAATATCACAGCAGTCATCCTGCTGCAAAGCGGATAACTGAGGCCTTGACAACTATGTTGGTGTTAGACGTGCGTCCGGTATCCGCCGTTAGTTCACAGGGAACTAGACAATTTATTGAGGCAGTGTGCCCCCGTTACCAAATACCATCTAGGTTCCACTTCTCTAGGCAGGCGATACCGAGAATGTACACGGACGTCAGAAAAAGACTCACCAGTGTCCTAAAAAATGCAGTTGTACCCAATGTCCACTTAACCACGGACATGTGGACAAGTGGAGCAGGGCAGGGTCAGGACTATATGACTGTGACAGCCCACTGGGTAGATGTATGGACTCCCGCCGCAAGAACAGCAGCGGCGGCACCAGTAGCAGCATCTCGCAAACGCCAACTCTTTCCTAGGCAGGCTACGCTTTGTATCACCGCTTTCCAGAATACGCACACAGCTGAAAACCTCTTACGGCAACTGAGGAAGATCATCGCGGAATGGCTTACCCCAATTGGACTCTCCTGTGGATTTGTGGCATCGGACAACGCCAGCAATATTGTGTGTGCATTAAATATGGGCAAATTCCAGCATGTCCCATGTTTTGCACATACCTTGAATTTGGTGGTGCAGAATTTTTTAAAAAACGACAGGGGCGTGCAAGAGATGCTGTCGGTGGCCAGAAGAATTGCGGGACACTTTCGGCGTACAGGCACCACGTACAGAAGACTGGAGCACCACCAAAAACTACTGAACCTGCCCTGCCATCATCTGAAGCAAGAAGTGGTAACGAGGTGGAATTCAACCCTCTATATGCTTCAGAGGTTGGAGGAGCAGCAAAAGGCCATTCAAGCCTATACAATTGAGCACGATATAGGAGGTGGAATGCACCTGTCTCAAGCGCAGTGGAGAATGATTTCAACGTTGTGCAAGGTTCTGATGCCCTTTGAACTTGCCACACGTGAAGTCAGTTCAGACACTGCCAGCCTGAGTCAGATCATTCCCCTCATCAGGCTTTTGCAGAAGAAGCTGGAGACATTGAAGGAGGAGCTAACACGGAGCGATTCCGCTAGGCATGTGGGACTTGTGGATGGAGCCCTTAATTCGCTTAACAAGGATTCACGGCTGGTCAATCTGTTGAAATCAGAGCACTACATTTTGGCCACCGTGCTCGATCCTAGATTTAAAGCCTACCTTGGATCTCTCTTTCCGGCAGACACAAGTCTGCTGGGGTTGAAAGACCTGCTGGTGAGAAAATTGTCAAGTCAAGCGGAACGCGACCTGTCAACATCTCCTCCTTCACATTCTCCCGCAACTGGGGGTGCGAGGAAAAGGCTCAGAATTCCGAGCCCACCCGCTGGCGGTGATGCAGGGCAGTCTGGAGCGACTGCTGATGCTGACATCTGGTCCGGACTGAAGGACCTGACAACGATTACGGATACGGACATGTCGTCTACTGGCACTGCATATGATTCTCTCCCCATTGAAAGAATGGTGGAGGATTATATGAGTGACCGCATCCAAGTAGGCACGTCACACAGTCCGTACTTATACTGGCAGGAAAAAGAGGCAATTTGGAGGCCCTTGCACAAACTGGCTTTATTCTACCTAAGTTGCCCTCCCACAAGTGTGTTCTCCGAAAGAGTGTTTAGTGCCGCCGCTCACCTTGTCAGCAATCGGCGTACGAGGTTACATCCAGAAAATGTGGAGAAGATGATGTTCATTAAAATGAATTATAATCAATTCCTCCGCGGAGACATTGACCAGCAGCAATTGCCTCCACAAAGTACACAGGGAGCTGAGATGGTGGATTCCAGTGGGGACGAATTGATAATCTGTGAGGAGGGGGATGTACACGGTGATATATCGGAGGATGATGATGAGGTGGACATCTTGCCTCTGTAGAGCCAGTTTGTGCAAGGAGAGATTAATTGCTTCTTTTTTGGGGGGGGTCCAAACCAACCCGTCATATCAGTCACAGTCGTGTGGCAGACCCTGTCACTGAAATGAAGGGTTGGTTAAAGTGTGCATGTCCTGTTTTGTTTATACAACATAAGGGTGGGTGGGAGGGCCCAAGGACAATTCCATCTTGCACCTCTTTTTTCTTTTATTTTTCTTTGCGTCATGTGCTGTTTGGGGAGGTTTTTTTGGAAGGGCCATCCTGCGTGACACTGCAGTGCCACTCCTAGATGGGCCCGGTGTTTGTGTCGGCCACTAGGGTCGCTTATCTTACTCACACAGTCAGCTACCTCATTGCGCCTCTTTTTTTCTTTGCGTCATGTGCTGTTTGGGGAGGGTTTTTTGGAAGGGCCATCCTGCGTGACACTGCAGTGCCACTCCTAGATGGGCCCGGTGTTTGTGTCGGCCACTAGGGTCGCTTATCTTACTCACACAGTCAGCTACCTCATTGCGCCTCTTTTTTTCTTTGCGTCATGTGCTGTTTGGGGAGGGTTTTTTGGAAGGGACATCCTGCGTGACACTGCAGTGCCACTCCTAGATGGGCCCGGTGTTTGTGTCGGCCACTAGGGTCGCTTATCTTACTCACACAGTCAGCTACCTCATTGCGCCTCTTTTTTTCTTTGCGTCATGTGCTGTTTGGGGAGGGTTTTTTGGAAGGGACATCCTGCGTGACACTGCAGTGCCACTCCTAGATGGGCCCGGTGTTTGTGTCGGCCACTAGGGTCGCTTATCTTACTCACACAGTCAGCTACCTCATTGCGCCTCTTTTTTTCTTTGCATCATGTGCTGTTTGGGGAGGGTTTTTTGGAAGGGACATCCTGCGTGACACTGCAGTGCCACTCCTAGATGGGCCCGGTGTTTGTGTCGGCCACTAGGTTCGCTTATCTTACTCACACAGCTACCTCATTGCGCCTCTTTTTTTCTTTGCGTCATGTGCTGTTTGGGGAGGGTTTTTTGGAAGGGCCATCCTGCGTGACACTGCAGTGCCACTCCTAGATGGGCCCGGTGTTTGTGTCGGCCACTAGGGTCGCTTATCTTACTCACACAGCGGCCTCGGTGCAAATTTTAGGACTAAAAATAATATTGTGAGGTGTGAGGTATTCAGAATAGACTGAAAATGAGTGGAAATTATGGTTTTTGAGGTTAATAATACTTTGGGATCAAAATGACCCCCAAATTCTATGATTTAAGCTGTTTTTTAGGGTTTTTTGAAAAAAACACCCGAATCCGACAAAAAAAATTCGGTGAGGTTTTGCCAAAACGCGGTCGAACCCAAAACCAAAACACAAAACCCGAAAAATTTCCGGCGCTCATCTCTAGGTTTTAATAGATGGCTCTATATGCCGGCATCCCGGCTGTAGTGATTAGTTCAGAATAAATTGAAGGTAAGATAGTTACCGCCTGTGGCTGTCAAAGTTATACCTTATAGCGTCCTTCCTTTCCCGGTGGTGAGGCTATCACCGCCCCGGGCATGTTGTAACGGGTGTCCGTGATAGAATAGGAGACGGGTTACTCACAGGTGGTTCCTGCCGAAGCTGCGTGCCGTCTTTCCTCTCCCGGTGGTGAGGCCGTCACCGCTCCGGGTTGCTGCTCCAATGTGCTCACGAATGCAGCCTGTGGGTCTCCCGCTGTTAGTGTGTTACAGCGTGGGATGTTCGGTGGACAAATTGCCGGACAAATTACCAAGCAGGGCGGAGGGTAATCTGGAAGGTGCTTGTTGGTATTAAGCGGCTGTAGTAGCTCTGTATAAGCTGTCAGGAGCCAATTCGTTTCTCCCGGTGGATCGAGACACTGCTGGATATCCAATATACGTCAACGCGTTTCGTCCCACAATGCACTGGGACTTCCTCAGGACTGCCATCACTTCGTTTATGCTAGAGACCCTAACCAAGTCTCAAAACAGACGCTGCTGTTTACTTACATGAAATAAATAACATAAAAAAACTTTTCTACACTAACAATATATTGAACAGCGCCGGGAGAGTGGGATCAGCATACCACTGGGGATTTCTTCTCCTCCATATCTCAGTTTATTTCCTTGGAATGAGTCACATCCAGAATGAAGATCAAGGAAGGTAAGTATAACACCAAATACTCTACAGAAAATTTAGGGAAATGTTTGTTAATACTTACTGTAGATGGCAAAAAAAAAATGAATAGTGATTATTTTTATTATTTATACTTGAACAACATATATAATTTTTTAATATGAGGAAGGCACCAAATGGCAATATTTAGTAATAATGAAGCACAAGATGACAATATTTGATAATATGATGGCACATGATGACAATAAGAGATGTGCAATTCGATTCTCCGGATATATCCAAATCCATCCGAATTTTGTGGATCTGATCCGAACCAAAACCTGATCCGGATTTCATGAGGAGATCTGATCCAAACCAAGGGCCTAATTCAGACCAGATCGCTGGTACAATAGCGATTGCAGCCTAAAGCCCTTGCTGGAGTGCGCCCGCACAGCGTGCGCACCCCGTGAGACCCACTGAGATGCGAAAGCATCTCAGAACTGGTATCAGGCAGAGGCGATTGCGGGGCGGGAGGGGTCATGGCAATGGTGTTAGAACAATGTTGGTGGGGCATGGCCCGGACAACGCAGCCGTGTTCAGACCATTGCGGGGGTGGGCTGCAGCGGCTGTATGACGTCACATGCAGCCGCTGCGTCCCAGAATGCGTTGGTTAGCCAACTGCACATGTAGGGAGCTACTTGGTGGGTGTGAAAGCATCACCACTGTAGGGGGGGGGGATGGCCTGGCATGGGGCAGATTAGCCCCATGCCAGGCTATTGGTTGACTAAATTACAGGATTTTAGCTGGTTTTATTGATTTTTGTCAATATTTATCAATGATTGTCATTTTTCTTTTATCGGTTTTTAACCAAACCAAAAACTGAATCGAAACCAAAACACTTGTGACCCGGAATGCATCAAGTAGCCGCCTGCGCGGGTAGGGTACTACTTGGCGAGGGCAGGGGGGGGGGAGGGGCTGACATGCAGGGCAGACTAGCGCTGTGCTGGGCATCCTCCCACATCTCAGAGAAACTGATCGCAGATGTGCTCAATTTAAATTAAGTCTGATAGCTAAGTTTCAATATGAATAGCCTTGAAAAACAAAAATTCCAGAAATAGTGCAAATGCTTAGGTACACCCCTATACCTCCTAAGGGGAAGAAAAGCAAAGTTGTCTTTTAGTCTTTCAAAAAGACTTTTCCACAATTAATTCACTTCCATGGTTTTGGAAACAGATAGTATGGTATATGCTGCTACTATACTTTAAACTGGTGTAATTGGTAAAGTTGTGTAGCTGTTTCTGCTCCTTAAACTGTCTTTCCAATGAATAATTGACAAGGATACTTTAAAAATCAGAAGAAATGTGTCATTTTTTCTGAAAGAAATTATATTTTAAAACAGTTCTGGTCTGAGGAGCAAATAATCTGAAAGACTAAATAGCAAGATGATGTGTAGAACATTTGATGAAGCACCAGAAAAAGTGTGATGCTTATGGTTCTGGTCTCTGATTTCCAGGCAGAACAGTGTAAATAGATTGTGCCCCCATACCTATCAGTGACTACTCCTGGGTTAATGGCGACATCATGTTTTGTTCTATAAAAGCCAGTTCCTCTAGCATATTTTTATTTCAAATTTTCCAATTAATTTAATCAGCTATTATGTTATCAGTCTTCGATAGCAAAAGTTAGTGCCAGATGTTCTGAGGTCTTCATGATTCTGTCATGGTTAATTGTACAGTATGGGAAGAATACAATTGCTCTTTGTGAGCCACTAATTGGCACCCAACAGTGCTATTCAATTGTTGCTCCTTCTTCTGACACCCTCCTGAAGTGGTGAGCAGAAACTTGTCAAAACTCTGACTTTTGGGTGCCTAAATGACATTTTCCTTGTCAAACCCAGTACTTTAGATGGTTTTAGCTGCTTTACGCAGCTAAGTCCAGTGTATTTGAATTGCTATGTCTGGTGCCCATTACTTACCAGCATGCAAAACACAATTGCATTTTTCCCTAAGTGTTCAAAAGAGACTCATAGAAAAATATAGAAAAATGACACTATAATTATCTCATCTGTAATCATAGCCAAAAACGTAATTAAGTGTGAAGATACAGTATGTAAACATCAGTGCTTTTATGTAATCAGTTTGGTTTGGATTGGTAAGGGATAATTTGGTCTTGCACTGATTTTACTGCTACGCTGCTTAATTTTAATCAATGAATTAGGCTGTTACCTCTTTTCTGGCAAGTTTTCAGCAAAGTCAAATGCAATAGTTACCACAAACAAGTACATCAAATTCAAGAAGACCAACAGATTCCACTATTATATTAAAAAATAAAGTATACAAACTGACTTCCCAGGTCCTCTAAAACACTAAACAAAAACAACTCCTTGACAAAAGGAAAATCTAGGGTAAGAGATGATTCATATAACTGTATAAAAAGTCAGTATTAAAAAATACAATACATTTCAAAAATACAAACTGTAAGTAAGTACTACAAACCAATAAGCCTTAAATACCACAAAAAATAAGCCTTCTTAACAAGGTTCTATACTATCCCCCATGCTTTTTGCAGTATACATGCTCCCACTGGGTGAAATAATCAGGCACCATGGCCTGGTATACCACTACTATGCAGGTGATACACAACTGTACTTGTCCTTTGCTCCGGGCACTGAGCAACCCTAGATGGCTGTCTAGCTGAGCTCCAGGAGTGGATGAGTGACAGTTGGCTGAGACTGAACCCAGACTAAACAGAGGTCCAACCAACTGGACTTACACGGGATACAGAATTACAAACCACTGATCGTATGCGTAATCTTGGCATTGTCCTGAATGGTGGCTTGACACTTAAACATCAGATATCAGCCATAATCAAATCCTCATTCTTTCACCTGAGGAACATAGCCAGAATCAAACATTTAATTCCCTCAGATGATCTGCCAAAAGTCATACATGCATTTGTATAATCTCGATTAGACTACTGTAATGCCCTCTACTTTGGTCTCCCAGCAAAAGAATTGCACCTCTTACAGCTGGTGCAAATCACAGCCACCAGGCATAACACCAATCCTCTACTCCCTTTGATGGCTGCCTGTAAAATGGCAAAGCATCTTCAAGATTGGATTACCCAGTTTCAAAGCACTACATGACCAGGGCCCAAGATACCTGAAGCAGCTTCTGATTCCATACTGCCCCACTCAATTACTGCGATCTGTAGATGAAGGACTTTTAGCAGTACCTAGAATCTCCCGTAATTCATCTGGGGGTCGAGCTTTTAGTCATGCGGCTCCGACTCTATGGAACTCACTTCCCTGCACAGTGCGAGAGGCCCTGATATCGCTAATGCTGTCTAGGTAGCATGTTGTCCAGTTTCCTTCAAGTATCATGTCACTTCTGGATATCAGGTCATAATGTATTGCCGAGAGAACCCAAAAAGACACACAGCCGTATGTCTCATAGGTAATCTATTTACTGTAGTTTTTTCAGAGCATATATAAGGCACATTGTACATATTAGTCATGGTGGTCAGCTCACATTACTGTCCCCGAAGGTGGGGGCACACTCAATATAACATATGTTCTTTCCATCTTTGGTAATCAGCAAATGTGCAGTGTACAGTTCATTTTACAACAAATTACATCACACACTTTCTATAGATGTTTCTCCCTACCAACAGTGTATATTCTTAACTCTGTACTTATACTGCTGCATCCACCTGTCCCTTACTTCATATAGATAAATATAGTACAGAGAAGTTTGCTGACCATCTCTAAGCTCAATACAGTTCATTAAATCTGTTTCATATAGTGAGGCTTATAACATAATCAGCCCTTACTTGGAACTCACTTCTTTATTCAACATAAAATACCTCCTATATGTGTATTTATCCATTTGATTATTATAACACAATATAGTAATAAAACATTAAGCTAACATTTTCCCTCCTTTTTATAATAAATCAAAGATTACAGGTTTATCTAGCACATTCCTAACAAGTCTATGCAATAACAGTCTACTCTAATGATACTGATGGCTACCTATCTCCCTACAGGTAGGAAGCTACACCCTATTTGTTACAAAATTGGTGTCTTTGTCTTGGCTTTGGTTGGTAGACCTTTGATTCATATCCATTAGGGCAGACTGTTGTTGGACCTGCTTCGCTAGACGCTTCTGTATTGATCTATATTTGGAGGTGTCCAAAGCATCTTTTACTCGTTTCTGGCAAACTGAAAAACAACAAAGCAGCATCTTAAAACACAAATATAATATAATTGCAATTCCAACTGCTTTTAACAAAAACATTAGGATTCCTACAATCCATCCTTTAATTCCACTGAACCATGAAACTGGATTCAGCCATGACAGCCAACCCCATTCACCCTCTAGTGTATCAGGGATATTATGTTTGTTGGCATAAGTCAGTTTTGCATCTTCTATCTCTTGTATATGTTTTTCCACTATTTCTTTTTCAATTGACCTTTTTCTAAAATTTAATACAAAAGAATGTACATTTTTTTTTTTTTATCCAAACTTAACTTTCAAAAGTTTGCAGTGTGATGCATGTACCCAAGCCGCTCTGTCCTTCAATTTCACAGATGTTGGTGTAGTTATTAACACCTGGAATGGATCATCATATCTGGGCTCTAGAGATTTCCTCACGTGTCTCTTCAGGTACACCCAATCTCCTGGCTGGAGATGATGTGGATTCTGATCTGCTGTAGAATCTGGAAGGGAATCATGTGCTACAACATGAAGATGGGTTAGTCTCTCAGTTAGATTTTTCACATAAGCAGTTAAATCACCATGTTTATGCTGCAATTCCTGTGGATAATAACATCCTATCTTAGGTATACTACCAAACAAGATTTCATATGGTGAATAACCTGACTTTTTGTTAGGTGCAGTTCTAAGACTAAATAGTGCCAAAGGCAAACAGTCAACCCATCCCTTCCCTGTGTCTTGCATAGCCTTCATGAGCTTTGCCTTGATGCTATAGTTCATATTTTTTTTCTGGTCCACTTGCCTGTGGATGGTAGGCCGTGTGGAAGGCCTGTTGTATGCCCATGTCCTCCATGATATGAGTCATGACTGCTCCTGTGAAGTGACTTCCTCTATCTGATTCAATCACTTCCGGTACTCCATACCTGCATACTATTTCAGTCAATATTTTCTTTGCTGTATTCTTTGCTGTGGCTTTGGCTACTGGGAAGGCCTCTACCCATTTGGAGAAGGTATCGACACAAACCAGTACAAACTGGAACGGGCCTTGAGTTGGCATCTGAATATAGTCTATCTGTAGTCTCTGAAATGGCATATTGGCTTTTGGAATAGCTCCTGCTGGAGTCTTGGTTCTACTTCCTGGATTTGAAATTCCACATATCCAACATGCTTGTGTGTGCTTCTCTGCTGCCCCTTGGAATCCTGGGGCTATCCATTTTTGGTTGACTTGTCTCGTCATTTGATCTTTTCCTGCATGAGTGATACCATGGCTTACTTGGCACATAGCTGAATATAGTACTCTTGGCAAACATGTCTTATCTTCTGTTTTCCAGAGTCCTGTATCTTGGTCTTGTATGGCTCCCTTCTTTAGCCATGTGGCTTTTTCTAAGGGACCTGCTTGATTCTGGAAAATGATGAGTTGCTGTAGATCAGCCATGTGTGCTGGGTTCTGAGTTTCATCTTCAGCTAGCATTATTTGTACTGCTGATTTGTCAGAGCTTTTGGCTGCTCTCTTTGCTTCGGCATCCGCCAAGTTATTTCCTCTTGTTTCTTTAGTTTGGTTCTTGGTGTGTGCTTGGATTTTTATGATGGCTACTTTGATTGGCTTGTCCAGAGCTTCAAATAGTTTCTTTATCAGATCTGCATGCTGTATCTGTTTTCCTGTAACTGTCTTGAAGTCTCTGCTTTTCCAAATCTGGCCATAATCTTGCGTAATTCCCCAAGCATATCTGGAGTCTGTGTATATATTAGCTGTTGTGTTTTCTGCATACTCCAGAGCTTTAGTGAGAGCTATTAGTTCTGCAGCTTGTGCTGATAGCTGTGCTGGTAAGCTTCCTGAGTCAATGATATCAGTCTCTGTTGTAACAGCATACCCTGTATATGGAGTTCCATTATCATAGTATCTTGATCCATCCACATAGAGGTTGTGCTGGGCATCAGGAAGGGCTGTGTCTGTGACATGAGGTAACAGTTGAGTCTCTTGTTCCATTAGAGCCATGCAGTCATGAGAAAAATTTGTATTGTGAATATCTTCATCACTTTCTGCATTCCCATAGTTCATGTGGTCCTCATCATCCTGGTTATTCTGGGTACCATTGCTAGAGATATTATATGTCTCTCTTCTCCCTCCTTTTGAATCTAGAGATTCATACTCTGCTCCTTCTTCCTGCAATAGGGCTGGTAGTAGAGTTGCTGGGTTGAGGGTAGTGCATCTTTTAATGGTGACATTTGTGGCACTTAGTAAAGCTACTTCATACTTGGTGAGTCTTGCAGCTGATAAGTGCTTAGTTCTGGCTTGCTGTAGTATTTCAGTCACCGCATGTGGTACCTGAATGATCAGTTCATGATTAAGCACAATGTCTATGCATTTCTGTTTGAGGACTGCTGTTGCTGCAACTGCTCTGATGCAGGTGGGTGCTCCTTGGATAATGTTGTCTAGTTTGCTTGAAAGATAAGCCACTGGTCGTTGCTTGCTTCCATGCGTCTGTGTAATGACTCCAAGTGCATGACCTCTTTCCTCATGGCAATAAAGAGTAAATGGCTTGGTGTAGTCTGGCAGACCCAATGCCGGTGGAGATGCTATGGCAGTCTTAAGGTTCTGAACTGCTTCTTCAACTTGTTCTGTGGTGTAGATTGGAGCATCTTTCTTTGTACTGTCATATAAAACTTGCATGTAGATAGAAGCATGTGGTATCCATTCTCTGCAGTACCCAACAAGACCTAGGAATGATCTGGTCTGTTTAATAGTCTTTGGTACTTTGGTTTGTAGAATAAGCCGTTTCCTTTCTTCAGTAAGGTGTCTGGCTCCTTGTGAGATACAGTGACCAAGGAAGATGACCTTCTTCTGGCATAGTTGAAGCTTTGCTTTGGAAGCTCTGCAGTTTTGTTCTTCCAAAAATTTCAACAGTGATACAGTCTCTTGTTTACATTGGTCTTCTGTGCTTGTGGATAGCAGTAGATCATCTACATACTGTATGAGCTGGGTGTTTTCTGGAAACACTGGTCTCCAAGCTTGTAAGATGAGTGACATTGCTTCGGTGTAGTCTGATGGACTGGTTGCTCCTCCTTGTGGAAGTCTGGTCCAACAGTACTGTCTTCCATCATGGGTGAAGGCTAGCATTGCCTGTGATTCTTCAGTGATCGGTACGGAAAAATATGCATTGGTCAAATCAATTACCGTAAACCAGGCCCCTGAAGGTGGGATCTGGTTCAGCAAGGTATGAGGATTTGGCACAATAGGAGAATTGATCACCAGTCTCTTGTTGACTTCTCTTAGATCATGAACAAGTCTATATTGTACTTCTTGTGCTTCATCTTGACCTTGACCTTGACTTTGACCTTGACCTTGACTTTGGCCTTGACCTTGACTTTGACCTTGACTTTGACCTTGACCTTTCTTTTTCACAGGAAACAATGGAGTATTCCATGGGGATCTACACTGGACAATGATCCCATTTTCTTGAAAGGCTTGGATTTGCTTTGTAATAGCTTCAGTTTGTGCTGGGGTGAGAGGATACTGTCTGATTGAGACAGGTATGGTTCCAGGCTTGAGCTGTAGGTGGACAGGTTGAACTCGTAGTAGTCCAGTATCCATTTTTCCTTTTGACCATAGTCTGTCTGGAACTTGAGAAGTAACCCATTCTGGGAGGGTTAGTTCTGAGCTGGACTTGGCAGTTTCTTGCAGTAGGTAAACTTCAATTGCTGCTTCAATGTTAGGCTTCATAATAGCTGGAATATTGCTGGTGTACTTGATTCCTTGTGGAGTATACTGAATAGTAGCTTGCATGATGCTAAGGATATCAGCTCCCAACAAATTCACTGGGCATGTAGGTGAAGTCAGAAATTCAATGGGTACAGGTGTAAGTTCATCATTTATAAGGAGAGAAGTTGGCTTACTTCTTTGAAGAGGGAGGGGCCGTCCTCCCAGTCCTGTCCCATTAACATAGTGATTGGTTAAAAGTTCTTTTGGGACATCAGTTTTCTTAAGTACAGTGACTGCTGCTCCAGTGTCCAAAAGGCATTCCAGGGTGTTTCCTGTAGGTAGAGTAAGCATAACAGTACCTTTAATGGGGTCAGTGTAGGTGTTGCTTGAGCAGGTGGACCCCGGAGCAGGAATCTGTCATTCCCGTTCTACTGTGAAAGCTGGAACACCGTCCTTAGACTTCAGCCACGCACGGTATTTTCTGCAATCTTTCTTCTGATGACCTGTAATCTTGCACCAAAAACATTTACCAGTCATGTCTTCACCTTGTACATCCCTTGTAGTGTAGGGCCTGGAGTTATTAACACCTCCACCTTGGTTTTGGACCTTATGTGTCTTGGTATTAGACTGGGCAGCCTGTACCACATGTATAGTAACAGCTGGTGTTTTGGATGTTTTTTTATCCTGTTTTCCTCTCTCATTGTCCTGAATTCCTTCTAGGACTTCTACTAATGAGGTAATGTTCATCAAATTTGCTTCTGGTCTGACAGCATACAACTGCTGCCTGTATTCAGGTCTAAGTCCATTAAGGAATCTAGTCTTGAACAGTCTGGCATTATTAGGCTCTGCAATGGGAAAACCTTCATTTTCTTGCTTGACAGACAGTCTGTCATAATACTCCCTTATGCTGAGGTTTTTCTGTATCAGATCAGGCTCAGCTGGTGCAGTGTCTCTGATTTGCTGACATCTGACTTGTACTCTATACAACAGTTGTGAGCCTGAAGCCATAGTATAGCGGTTGGCTTCAAGGGGAGCATTCTCAATTTTCCCTCTATCACCATCTGCCTCCTGAGCAGCTATGGCAAGAAGCATATTATATTCACCTATTCCTATAGAAGCTCTAAGAATCTGTTCTAAATCAACCCAACATGGTCTATACACAAGATACACTTGTTTAATCTTTTTTTCAAATTCTGCTGGGCTTTTTCTGATATTTGGTAACTCATTTACAATTCGCATAATGTCTGAGGGGAACCATGGTATGTACTGTTCCTGTTCCACATATTCTGCAATGTATCCGTCATCATTAGGCAATAAATTAGTTGTATGTCTGGGATTAGCATGACTACTAACTCTAACAGGCATTACATTGTAACTTTTACAAGATATTCCTCTTGGATCTCTGTTAGGACTACTAGCAAAGTTCCACAACCTCCTAAATATCCCTGGAGTTTTTGGTTTAACATTTACTCCATCATTAACATTTTGTGATTCACATGGTCCTGAATTTGGCTCTACCCAGTTACCACAAAAGAAACATTTTTCACTTCCCTCCGGAACACATCTCCCACAATAAATACACTTTCTTTCAGGGTAGTGGATAACATCCCTAAGAACCAGTGTACCTTCTGGATTTTTTTCATAACTTAAAGTATTTACATAACGTTTTTCAGGTGTCATTTGTTCTGCATATGTTGCTGAAGGAGTTAAAACTCCTGCTTTATCATGTGTCTTTGATTCTGCATGTATTGATATCAGTGAGGGATATAAGCTCCCTGTAACAGCTGGTGACTTTAGCTCTGTGTGCATTGATACTGCTGAGGGGGCTGACCCCCCTTCCTCATTCCCATCATTATAAATAGCATTACATGTTATTGGAACATAGGGTGGTGGTATTACATTAGACATACAATCATCCTGTTTAAATCTTCTCTCATCTTCCAGTTCTTGTGAAACAATAAGCCATATATTTACAGTGTCCAAATAACCTTTCTTTTGTAACCAGTGACCATCTGTGGCCTGGAACCTTTTCCAAGCCTGAGTATCTAATATTCCTTCTTTTGGAAAATTAGCTCTTTTCAGGATAGCGTTTATTCGCTTTATTCCTCTCCTTCCTTCCCGTTCCACTACAACGCCTATAGGTGTTTTTATAGGTGAGCGCTTCATTCTACTCCCTTTCCCTCCCATTGGGGTAATTAAGCCCTCTGGGTGTGGCCGAATCCACCTGCGGTGAAGAGGGATATGTCCTTGAACGAGAAGTATCTGTGTATTACTGGCTATAAGTTTAGTTTGGACACAAACCTTTAGCCTATTTTTGTTTCTACTGTAAATTAACTTAATTTGACTGGCTTCAACCTACCTCATCTACAATGCATGTAATTTAAAACACCATATTCACTATTTACTAATGTTTGAGAACTTGCTGTGCACACTGCTAGTCTGCTATAATGATCACTAAGTCAATTATTCATTTCTCTGCACTGACAACAATTGAGCATTCAAATGATATCCCACTATACTAGCAAATTCTGTTAAAACGCCTTTCCTATTCTGATTTGCTATCTATGTTGCAAAAAAACACTGGGTAAATACTGCAAAATAATTAACCTTGGTACACCTTTGTACCGCACACAATTGCAAACTTGGTACGCCTTTGTACACAATTTCAATTGTTCTGTGGGCGCATGCGCTTAATAAGACATAGACAAAGATTCAGTCATTTAGCCACTTTAGACTTTGTACAACATGAAACAATGTTTGTATCAATGGTGCAGGCGAGGTACGTTGTGTCTCATATGACCACCCAGGTGCTTCCATTGACAGGTGACAGGACAAGCCTACGGTTGCGCGTGCCAAGGGCCGTCTTTGATGACCTTATGGACCAACCTCCTTTATACACTTTACACCGTTTCTTGTTATCTTAAAACAGACAGTTTACATGACACAGACAGGACAGTAAGCTGTTCATTTATGGCGTCAACTGTTGGTCAGCATACCACAAATTCTAGCTATCATTCAGGTCCCGTAAATGGCTGACCCAACTTTCATACAAACATATGACATACAAACATATGACAACAACTGCAATATGCCTTACGCCTTATCTTTATACTGTAGCTGCAACAAGCAATGCACTTTAGCTTAAGCAGTAAACTTTAGCTGCGCAAGCAATACACCTGTATCTGCCTTAGATTACAACAAGCAATACTTTTTTAGCTGCGCAAAACAACATAATTTAAGTAATCTAGGCTGTGACAAGATACTTGGGTTTCTTTCTAATGACAGTTCAAGGAAAAACATAAATGCACATTGTTTTCTATAATGTACTAAAAATCACACTCATGGAATCTGATTTTGAGTAAAAATATGACTGTTTTTTTACAATAGTTTTACTCACCCAATGTGAAATCAGAGTCCGTGAGAACAATTTTACTTCCACCACAGAAACTTCTCATTAGATGCTTTTCCTTGTGTTAGTCATCCCGTGACGAGCCCTCATTAAATGATATCGCTAATGCTGTCTAGGTAGCATGTTGTCCAGTTTCCTTCAAGTATCATGTCACTTCTGGATATCAGGTCATAATGTATTGCTGAGAGAACCCAAAAAGACACACAGCCGTATGTCTCATAGGTAATCTATTTACTGTAGTTTTTTCAGAGCATATATAAGGCACATTGTACATATTAGTCATGGTGGTCAGCTCACATTACTGTCCCCGAAGGTGGGGGCACACTCAATATAACATATGTTCTTTCCATCTTTGGTAATCAGCAAATGTGCAGTGTACAGTTCATTTTACAACAAATTACATCACACACTTTCTATAGATGTTTCTCCCTACCAACAGTGTATATTCTTAACTCTGTACTTATACTGCTGCATCCACCTGTCCCTTACTTCATATAGATAAATATAGTACAGAGAAGTTTGCTGACCATCTCTAAGCTCAATACAGTTCATTAAATCTGTTTCATATAGTGAGGCTTATAACATAATCAGCCCTTACTTGGAACTCACTTCTTTATTCAACATAAAATACCTCCTATATGTGTATTTATCAATTTGATTATTATAACACAATATAGTAATAAAACATTAAGCTAACAGCCCCAACTATAGAATCCTTCAAAAATAGACTAAAGACTTTCCTGTTTACTCAAGCATTTCCATAATGTCCCTTTAGTATCTACATGCTTCTGTATTTTATGAAAAGCTGTTCTGTACTTCATTGTTTCTGTACTATATTATGCTATGTATCTATTAAGCGCACTGAGTCCTACTGGAGAAAGAGAACTATATAAATAAAATTATTGTTATTATTATTAAAGGGCATTATATTATATATAGCTAAACTGTGTGATTTTCATAACTTACTGTTGACTTACAGTTTACTTATCTCTGTTTAATTTCAGGAAGGCAATTCTCTCGAAAATGACCCTTGCCCTGTTGTGAAAGGCCATTGCCACGTCTCCTGTAATACTAAACACCTGCTCAGCAAAGGCCTGTGATGCAAGCATTGAAAGTAAATCTAGGGACAGAGGCTTCAAATTCACATATGCCACTGAGTTCTGTGCCAACCAAAAGTCCATCCCATGTTCAAAATCTGATACATTCTGAGATGAAAGCTCATCTTTATATTTCCTTATTTCTTGTTGAGCTCTGGCTTTGAGGGGTTTTGACAGTGAAGATGCTGACTGAGTGGACAAAAACCTAAATTGTGGTCGCTTTACTCTTGAGGGCACCTCGTCAACATCATCCTTATTTAACACATCCTCCGCCTGTGCTATTGTTGATGTGGATGCACTGAAGAGGGCACATTTTCCTGCTTCTACCAAAGGTCCATGTATTCCATCATCTGTGTTTTCAATAAGTGTATCTCCAGCATCTGTTGGTGAAAACAACAAGCAGCAGCTGCAAGTGGAGAGAACTTTGCCTCATTGGGAAGTAGGCAGAGTCGGCCATAGGCATAGGCAAACTAGGCAATTGCCTAGGGCATTTGATATGCCTAGGGGCATCAGCAGCTTCTGCTGATTAAAATGATATGCGGCATGCCTATATTCTGTATGTAGCATTTCATATGCAGATACAGCCACAGTATCACACAGTATATAGGCATGCTGCATATCAGTTTAATCAGCAGAAGCTGCTTGTGCATCCTAGCCACATAGCAATGCAAATAAGATGCATTCTCATTAAAAAAAGGTGCCCGACGTTAGCATTGATGCAAGGTTTGTGAGGACACATCTGTATCCAAGCAGAGGCAGAGGTCACAGTGTTAGTGGAAGTGTGAGTGCTGTGTGCATGTGAGTGGGTTGGTTGTGCAGTAGTGTTCGGAATATGTGTAATGAGCATTATGTGTGTCATGTAAAAATGCATTAATAATGTGCAACATATGTGTAAAGGGCCACTGTGTGTGTCATTATGTGTATAAGGGCATTAATAATGTGCGACATATGTGTAACAGGGTACTACTGTATGTGTGTCATTATGTGTATAGGGGCACTAATAATGTGCAGCAAATGTGTAGGGGGCACTATGTGTGTCATTTTGTGTATAAGGGCATTAATAATGTGCGGCATATGTGTAAGGGACATTATGTGTAAAAGGGCATTAATAAAGGTTGTCATAATATGTAAGGTGCATTATGTTTATAAGGACATTAATGTGTCTCATATGTGTAAGGGGCATTACTGTGTGGAATTGTGTATAAATGCATTACTAATGTGTGGCATTATGTGTATAAGGTGCTCTACTATGTGGTGTTGCATATAGAAAGGGCACTACTGTGTCGTCTAATGTGAATAAAGAGCAATAAGGTATGGTGTAATGTGAATAAGGAGCAATTCAGTGTGGTATAAAGTGTATAAGGAGCTCTACTGTGAGGAGTAACGTTTAGAAGGTAAAGTTATACTACTGTGGGATGTAATATGAATTATGGACACTATCGCAAGATAAAATGTGAATAAAGTTGCAGTACTACGTGGTGTAATTGGAATTGGGGTTACTATTGTGTTGCCATGCCCCTTCCCAGCAAGAAGATTCCCCTTTTTGGGCTGTGCGTCAAATGTGCAAACTGTACCTATTTAAAATATAGGGGGTACAAAGACTGCTATGGGTGAGGGGTGATGGTGCTGGGAAAGAGGTGCAAGGTCAGAGGCAGAACCAGCGGTGGTGCTAGGGGGCACCAGCCAAAATCTTGCCTAGGGCATCATATTGGTTAGGGCCGGCTCTGGAAATAGGAAGCAGCTGAAGTGTTTTTCTAGGTTAACTTTCATTTTGTCTGCCAGTCCACACAGGTCTGTAAGCTTATACCAGAGAGAACTGGGATATGTGAGTATTCATTGTATTAGTTAAAAGTGTTTTTGTAGGGTCAGCAAAGGGTAGCAAGAGATCTCTGATAGCAATTAACTTCATCCACTGTCTTGGCAGGAGACAATCCCAACCCATCTCATCTGCAACTTGGACCACAGAATCTGTCACCCGAAGAAGGCATGAAACCATCTGAAATGTGCTGTATCATCTTGTCACACAATCGTTAATTAGAGTAAGTCCATAGAGCTGGCAAAGTTTCTCCATTGCAACTGTAGACCTGCAAAACTGTTTGACAAATGCTTTCACCTTTTCCAAGAGAGCTGCAACAGAGACTTCTTTGTGGATCATGTTGACGATCAACTGTAATGTGTGAATAAAAAAGGGTGTCTGCTACACAATGGACAGAAGACAAACACAGGACTTCATTATTCTTTTAATAAATATATTTTTGACAATGTTATTTTATTTGACATTTAATAACTCTAATAGTATTACCTTGCCTCCTCATTTTCATGTTCTCCCTCACTCTCCTCATCCTCTTCTGAAATGGCAGAGCTTAGTTCTACTTCTAGCATAAAAGCAGCAACCATGTTGCTCCCATTATCTGTGATGACTGTGAGGGGTTATTTACTAAAGCTTCTAAAAATGAAAAGTGGTAATGTTGCCGTAGCAACCAATCAGATTCCGTCTATAATTTTGTAGGATGCAATAGAGAAATTATAGACAGAATCTGATTGGTTGCTATGGGTAACATCACCAATTTTCATTTTTAGAAGTTTTAGTTCATTTACAGCTAATAATCTAATTTTTTGGTATTCCCTACATTTCAGTCAACATAAGATTTGATGGAATGAGCAGTACAGTATTGATGGGAGATTTTTTTGAGATTGAGTAAAATGTGTTCAGGTTGGTTCTGCACAGTGCAAAAGTAACATGCACTTATAGCAAGATAGGAAGCACTATGTCCTTTGGTTATCCATATTTCTAGACAAATCATTTTCTATGCATTGGCTACTCTATCTGTAAATTTATTTATTTCATCCTTATAAATTCTATCAATGAGGTTGCTAATTTTGGTTTTCTTAGGGATGGTCAGTCCCTTTTCAACCACCTCCATCATGTAAAAAAAGGTTTCGTCCTCCACTGTCCAGGCTGGCAGACCAGAACTACCTATCCACAAGGCTAGAGCTCTCGCTTTAGTTTGTTGTTCTTTACATCTGTGTGGTACTTTGAAGCCAAATCGATAACATTCAGAAGAGTTGTCTGTTGCTTATCTTTTTCCCTGCCTGTTTTCTGTACAATGATAGTCTCAGAATCTGAAGGATTAAAAAAGTGTGTTATATTATTTGTACAGCCTATTGAATTACTTCATAATAAGTCTATCTATGTGCACAATATACATTATTTATTATAATTGGTACATGTCACTGAATGCCTGAACTGAACTGTTGGTGACTCTACAATAAACCCCACAAAATAGCTGACTAGGTGGTGTCACCCTTGAACTGTCCTTTTGTTCCCCAAATTCAATATGTTTTAACTCAAAATCAAAATCATGGTACAGTCACAGATTACATATAAAAACATATCCAAAATATGGCTTTAGTTAAAAGATGCAACAAAATCTCTAATCTCCACTCACAATAAGACTCTCCTACTAGTCTCCAAACCATGAAGTTTAAGCATTCCCTGAAAACTCACGACTTCAAGTAAGCTTATAAAATTCCAGAACCGCTAACATAACCTTCATAAGCTGTTTAATTACATAATACACAGTCCACACAACTCCATACAAAACCTTAAGGCTCACATATTTTCTATTTCCTCACTTCCAAGTTCCACAACCTCCTCCTGACCCCTGGCCAACATTACTGTGCGACTAGATCATAGTACAATCGTACAGCCTGCCTTTGCCAATATGAAAGTTTTCCTTGGGCAAAGTTATGTAATTAAAAAGAAAGAATATAATATATATGTATGTGTATATAGTATACACCCACACATATATATAGAGCCTCGGCGCCGACTGAGCTAAGGAATCCCTCCAAATAGGAAAAAATATCCCAATATGCTGCAGCTCTATATGGGAGATCACTGATTCTCCCAAAAATTGAGAAAAACAACCTGATTACAAAATAAAGCGCTGCATACCGGAAATTAATTAATGCTAATTTAATAACACATTAAAAGTGATCAATTACAACACATAAACATATTGCATTCACATAAACCCATTTATAATAAAATTATTAAAATTAATTTAATTAACCTATAAATGAATCTAGATCAAAACCTATCAATGATGCATCACTGGTATATTAGCTATCTAATAACTGCTTGACTTTCGCTGGGGGGCCCCCTGATCTCCGTTAATCGATCACAGTTATATCCTTTTAAGCCATTAATTGCCAAGATGTTAGTTTCCAGATGACCAATTAGTGAGTTAGTATAGCAAGTGTAGTTAGTAAAACCAGCAATGTCCATTCACTGATATTAGTATGACAGTTTAGTCCTCCAAGGTTAACATGGACATATAACCATAGTATTAATCAGCTCTATTGCAAATCACATAAGCTGTCCTGGGCACTGGTTGCCGAGTGGGCTTTGATAGTCAGGGAATCTCACCGACCAGCTGATTGTCTGCTCCGGCAAAGTTTCTGCTGTCGACTCCTCCCTTCGACCGTGCCTCACCTCAGACCCGCTCGAATATACGTGTCCCAGAAATCAACGTGGCTCAGTCCGGTTGTTAACCTCCTCGTTCTCAACGCGTTTCTCCGCCTTTGAATTCAGCGGCTTCCTCAGGAAGCCGCTGAATTCAAAGGCGGAGAAACGCGTTGAGAACGAGGAGGTTAACAACCGGACTGAGCCACGTTGATTTCTGGGACACGTATATTCGAGCGGGTCTGAGGTGAGGCACGGTCGAAGGGAGGAGTCGACAGCAGAAACTTTGCCGGAGCAGACAATCAGCTGGTCGGTGAGATTCCCTGACTATCAAAGCCCACTCGGCAACCAGTGCCCAGGACAGCTTATGTGATTTGCAATAGAGCTGATTAATACTATGGTTATATGTCCATGTTAACCTTGGAGGACTAAACTGTCATACTAATATCAGTGAATGGACATTGCTGGTTTTACTAACTACACTTGCTATACTAACTCACTAATTGGTCATCTGGAAACTAACATCTTGGCAATTAATGGCTTAAAAGGATATAACTGTGATCGATTAACGGAGATCAGGGGGCCCCCCAGCGAAAGTCAAGCAGTTATTAGATAGCTAATATACCAGTGATGCATCATTGATAGGTTTTGATCTAGATTCATTTATAGGTTAATTAAATTAATTTTAATAATTTTATTATAAATGGGTTTATGTGAATGCAATATGTTTATGTGTTGTAATTGATCACTTTTAATGTGTTATTAAATTAGCATTAATTAATTTCCGGTATGCAGCGCTTTATTTTGTAATCAGAAAGTTATGTAATTGAATCAATCAACATACACAAGTCATACTTACCGTATCAAACACAGCACGATGGGTGTATCAAGTGTCTCTTCAAATTCATAGTGTTTTTTGCAGCCATCTTAAAATTGCACAGTACTCCATCCTCATTGGAAATAATACATTGTGTCTTTCTTTCAGTTTAACAATAACTGAAGTGTGTCCATAAATCCTCACTCCATTTCCTTCCCACTGCCAATGCTACAGCCACAGGCCAAGGTGAGGAACTTTTATCATTCAACATTATTTTGTATGTGAAGCTGCCTCTGACGGTGACCAGGTTGTTCATGTCAGCTAATCCCAAGGCCAACACTCACATTATGAACATTGCTAATGGTCACATTACAAACATTGCTAATGGTCATGGTGGATGATATACAGTATGATAAGCAAAAACAGTGCATTTTCTTCCTGTGTGGCACTACAAGTCTCAGGCTCAGCAAGGTAGCCCCCCAATATAAACACACAATCTGCACATAAACAAACTGAAGCTGGATACCCCCAATTCCCATTATATTTCACATATGCCACACTGTGCATGCACCAGCACACATATGCCACACTGTCTATGCACGCTGCCAATTCACATTATATGACACAAAGTGCATGTCACCAGTTCACATTATTTGCCACATTGTGCATTTCACCAGTTGATATTATATGCCACATGCACACTGTGCATCAACAATGGTGTTAATGAGAGTAATTGTCTCCAGGTCAAAAAAGCCAGCATCTCTTCCTTACCTTTGGAATTGATGGTAAAAGAGTGTCCCCTTAACTGCCTTTCCACTGGCACCCTCCTCCATCCCAGAGCTCTGACGGTGTCAGTGGTGCACTGTGCTCAGTTGTTGATCTGATCTGGTTCTTCATTCCAGTCTCCACTAACTCTCCACAAGTCCATAGACACCATTACCCATTTCTCATTTACAGGTCTGTACTGTGTGTCGGCATGGGTGACCGGTCCTGCAGTGCTTCCAGGGTATACCCATTACCCAGATATTCCAACTATTTTGGTCTTGTGAGATTCCATGAGCACTTAAATCTCCAGGCATGGGGAGTCTGAGGGAGACTTGGAAAGGAACTTAAGGTAGGACATAGTTTGGGACAGCATCCTAACACAATAGATCCAGTTATTTAGTCTTGTCGTTATTTGTCAGCGCATCATGAACACAGATTTTCTTAGATTTTGTCATGAAGAATTTTAAATTTATCGTTACAATTTAGTCCTGAAAGAAACTGCTGTTGACGAATACTTTTAGTCAAAATTTTCGTTGGCAAAATTAAAATGGTTCAAGGTAGGAGAGAGAGAATAGGAGAGAGAAGTGAGTCAAACAGGATAAGAGAACAGTGTTGATAGCCTCAATGCTAAGCTTAGTTATGGTAGCCTTATGAGGTTGAGGTGGAGGAGCAAATAGGGAAAAGTTTAAATAGAGCAGAGAGAGGGAATAGGGAGTTGGAGTAATCAAAAATATCATATTGTGAGTGAAGACCAGATGAAGAGAGTGCCCACTAACAAGGAGGGGTGAGGAGGTCCATTGGGAGAGATCAGATGATGAGTTGAGGTTAAGGAGTTTACAGGCAGAGGATTCTATGGATATATTGGGGGTCATTATGAGTTTTTCGCTCACTGCCATTTTTAGCAGATTTACGATCAGGCTAAAAACTGGCAATTCTGCGCATGCGTATGGGCCGCAGGGCGCACACGCTAAGTACTTTCACACAAAACTATGCAATTTTACACAGGGCTGTGCGATGCTTTTCAGTCGCTCTGCTGATCGGTGAGTGATTGACAGGAAGTGGGTGTTTCTGGGTGGTAACTGAGCGTTTTCTGGGAGTGTGCTAAAAAATGCAGGCGTGCCAGACGAAAACGCAGGAGTGCCTGGCCGAATGCAGGGCGTGTTTGTGACGTCAAACCAGGAACCAAACAGTCTGCAGTGATTGCAATCTAGGAGTAGGTCTGGAGCTACTCAGAAACTGCAGGGAAATATTTAATAGTAGAACTGCTAACCTTTCATTAGCAATTCTGCTAAGCTAAGATACACTCCCAGAGGCGGCCTAGGGTTTGCAATGCTGCTAAAAGCAGAAAGCGAGCGATCAACTCGGAATGAGGGCCCTTGATAGGAATGTAAAAGTCACCTAAGATAATGAAGGGAAAATCTGAAGAGAAGAAATGAGGGAGCCAGGAAGCAGTTGTTGAGAAATTTGGAAAGCCAGGGAGATGGTAAATGACTACACAAAGGTGAACAGGTTGAATGAGGTGTATGAAATGGACCTCAAATGTAAAGGATGATTCTGGCAGTATGAGTTTGTAGGAGTAACTGTAGGATAGAAGGACCCCAACACCACCATCATGGTGACCTTCAGGCAGGGGTGTGTGAGAAGCTGAGGCCCCCAGTGGAAAAAGCAGTGAGAGAAGTGATGTCAGTAGGGGAAACACAGGTTTCTGTAGTGGCTAAGAGATTCAGGGAGTTGGAGATAAAAAGGACATAGGTGGGGACCAGTTTGTTAAAGACAGATATGGTATTCCAGAGGGTACAGGAAAGGGAGAGAGTTTGTGGGAGAGATGTGAATGAAATTATCAGGGTTGCCCTAGCATTGGCGTGAGATTAATTTGGATGGCAGGTAAAAATGGAGTGTAGTGATGGTGCATGCTCCTGAGCTAGGAAGGGAAACTGCAAGTGGTGGGCAGGGCGGGAGTTCAGTGTGATATGGGTGGAGGTAAGGTGAGATGATAGGGAGAGGAGGGAGAGGACAGGGCTGAGTGGTGGGGCAGTAGACCCATGGTGGATGAGAGGTGAATAAAAGTAGGGAAACCGGAGTAGACGGGAAGGGAAGCAGAGGGCTGGCTGGGAGATACATGAGGGGAGAGAGGAGGATGTAAAGGAGACTAGGGGGTAGGATAAAGATAGGAATAGGGGCAAAATTACAGATTAGGTAGACACTGAGTGATGGGGGAGTTGAAGAAAACCTGGACATACAGTAGTGTGGATGAGGTACTCTTCAAATATATGTGTGTGTATATATATATATATATATATATATATATACAACAATAGGTAAGCTGGCACTTGAGGGTTGAGTCAACACCCTGTGTTACAAAAGGCACTTATGATTCACACCTTTAAGAGTCAAAACGTGATGGCAACATGTTCCATAATAAAATGTATTATATGTACATAAAAACAAGTTCAAAGTCCATGGTTCATTTGTAAAAGGAGTAATAAGTTGCTCCACACTTAGTGTATTTCCGTTTAAGGTGTCAAGGACAATAGTAGGTGAATTTCTACAGTCTCCTCTTTTTCTTCAATATATATTCAGAGGTGACATCATAAAGGAAGAACAAGAATACCCAACGTGTTTCATCTTATTATAAGACTTATTCAGGGGTACATCTTAACTGTATGGTAAGTATTATAAAAAATAAGTGGATATGGATACCCGACACAGCAATATAAAAAACCCTTAGTATCAGATTACTCAGAGACCTGGCTATCAATGCTGATCCACTAAAGGTTCTCACCTAAGTGAATTCCTGCTACACCTGAGTATCTAGATTTCACTTTCAAGTAGTCGACCCATAAGGATTGGCGGACGACTCAAATAGAAAACCCCTCTGATACTAAGGGTTTTTTATATCGCTGTGTCGGGTATCCATATCCGCTTATTTTTTATAATATTTTTTGTCTTTAACATTAGAAACATCTGGTGGACACTGTAGCAGAACAAAGTTTTCAAAATAGTTAATACGTTTAACAGAAAATAACTTCAGACAATCAGATTTTTATACTTTAAAGCCCATACATTAGATTCAATAGAGAACAAAATATTTTTCTAGAATCCTAATCAATTTATACAGAATTTGATCAATATCAATAAGATATTAAAAATATTGGAAACATTACTAATTAAATAAACTACTGTGGATAACTGTCATAATTTGGGTTTTCAAGTTGATTCAAGCCAGAACACTAGGGTATAGTCAAACATGAAGTGAGCTAACACTGGACAAATGTAATAGAATCTCTGAGACAGCATTACGTAACACTGCGAGCTGGGCTAGGCATGAATGCTGCAGGTGACTGTAACTTGTGAACAGCAGAGGAATATGTCAGGCTAAGAACCTCATGTGTGACATTTACAATGGGAATCAGTTTATTTTCAATAACTTGTATTACAGAATGGAACTAGATTTCAGCAAATGAACCCTATATATTTTCTAAATATATCTAAAATCCCCTCCTTTGCAATTTTTAGCAACTATCCTCTTATTATTGTCAGCTTAAATATTTGTTTGCTCCTTTTTTTAAATCTTTTTTTCCTGAAAAAGGAATGTTAAATTATGCTGCTTTTATGGCAAAATTATGATGATTGCTAAATAAAATATAGAGCCTGATTCTGAGTTACAAATGCGGAGGGGTCCCGTGGATATCTGAATATTGCACATGCACTGTAGAAAGCACCATGCTTACACACACAGAGGAGATTGAAAGAGCAGATGGTCCAATCTGCCTGATGATGAATCATTCTTCCCATGAAATGGGCATTTGTGGGTGGTAACTGGGTGATGTCCATGCAATCACATGGAAATTATGAGTTTGGTTGAAGTGCCATGGGAGTGTTGTGGTGTGTATGCTGACTTCTTTGATCTTTTGGACCTGGTGTACACAGATGGGATTCCTCAATATGAAGAGTGTTTGCAACCATCATGGGGTGAGTATATGTGGCAATACTAATAATAATGACTTTGTATGGAAAAACAGTGGGTGGGCCAGCCATCCACTTGACTAAATCAGCATAGATGGGCATATAGTCACATTACCTGTAGCATAAGATAGCAAGCAGGCAGTAGCAACCTGACAGACAAGCTGACACAAATGCATCCAACCTAATTTGGTGCAAAATGTCAGATTTTAAATTACTGTGTCAGCCACCTATTTAAGTAATTGATGAATTGACAAGTTTGTGTCATGACTATATAAAGCAATGTATGTCTATAGCGACAATTTCTCATTGAAAAGTGAACTAGGTTTGCTCAAAAATGCATCAAACTAATGAGATACCATTCAGACAGAGGAAGATAATGAAAGGCAGATGGATACAGTAAAAGGCAGAGGGAGACAGGGATAGGCAGAGGGAGACAGGGAGAGGGAGATCGAGATCGAAAAAGACATGAGTAACATCTGAAATCAGTGGGTGACAAGAGAAGGCAGTGGAGAGGCAGTGGGTGATAGGGAGGCAGAGGGTGTCAATGAAAGGCGGTTGGAGACAGATAAAGGTAGAGATAGACTGTAAAAGGCAGTGAGAGACAGCCAAAAGCAGTGGGAGACAGGTAGAGGTAGTGGGTGATAGGGAGAGTCAGTATGTGACAGCAAGAGGCAGTGGGAGATAGGGAGGCAGAGGGTGACAGCAAAATGCAGAGGAAGACAGGTAAAAACCGATAGAGACAGCAAAAAGTGAGACAGGGAGAGGCAGTAGTTGACATGGAGAGGCGGAGGGACAAATGAAAATAAATTAGGTAACATCTGAAGGCAGTGCGTAATAGCGGTAGGCAGTGGGTGACGGGGAGGCAGAGGGTGATGGAAAGGCTGAGGATGGTGGGGAGAAGCAGCGGGTGACAAGTGAAGGCATTAGGTGACAAGGAGATCTTGGATGAAAGGGAGATAGTGATGACTGGGGTGGCAGTGGATGACATTTGTGAGGTTACTTCAGGCAGAGACACTTCAGTATTGTGTATGTTTGTAAATCAATAGTTGCTGTTAGAGTCAACCTCAACTGCTGCACAAAGCTGAAGTCATGTAATTTGTGTATGTCACCAGTTTTATGGCCTCATGAAGAGCTGTCTTGGCTCAGTTGGTGAGGTGGGTGCAGGCGGGGCAGAGCTGCTCCTCATATTTGTCCAGCCGAGATTGACACTTCATCTCCAGTGGCACTGCCTTCCTTCAACACTCAGTCACTTGGGGAGAGGAAGGTAGAGAGGTGGAGCAGAGGATAGATAGATTAGTGAGGACCCTTCCAGCTTCATCCGGAACACTTAACATCCTCAGGGTCCTCTTGGTCACGACCCATGGGAGTGCAGCGGCATACTAATGAGTCAGTGTGACTCACTATAAAGCTGTCAGCTGAGGGCCCCTTAATAGCTGCACCGCTGCTTGTTTTGCCACTGCAAACACTCACACACACACACACACACACACACACACACACACACACACACTCATCAAGACTCTTTCCTCAACATACTACTATGAATCCATTAAATGTGCAACACCTTTGTAATGATTACATGCTCAGTCATGAGCTGGGCAGGATGGATTTATTATGTACATATCCTTCTAATATACATAGAATTCAATCTAGTACAAAAACAATGGAATAATTTATAAACAAATAATTTTCCTGTTTTGTATGTTGTTTAATCAATAAATTATATCCAGCCTGATAATGTGTGTAATGCATTGTAATATCTTAAATACAGAAACTCTTATCTTTAAGTAAGGATTAGTGTATTAATCTTCAAATTCATTTATTTGTGTTAAAACCTCAAAGATGAAGAAGAAATTTGCTCAGCATGATACAGATTAAAAGTAGGTCATTGCTAAATGTTAATAGACTTTAATTGTCTATGAAAACATATCAGTTTTAGCATATCTGTGGTCTCTGAATGCAAACTTTCATCATTTGTCTATATTGCACAAATGAGCATATTTTGGCATTGTGAAAATGGCATATTAATGTTATCACCTTTCCTGCCTCTCTCTGGGAATAAAGGGATACAAAATAAGATAAAGACTTAATACAAGAATGACCGTATATGCATCCCTAAAAATTTACTTTGCAACAATATGAAAGTATACCTAGTGATGTATCCTGTTTTTGTTACATCACTAATGACCTTTTGTACATGTTGTAGTTTGTATAGACTCATAGTCATGTCGTAAAGGTGGAATAACCTGTCCCCTAGTAGAGGTTTCTCCTGTTTAGTACCCCTGTGTCTGTGCCTCAGCATTAATACTTGAAACACTGCTGCATTTTCTGCTTACAGCAGTATCCATTATATTGTATATTCTTTATAACATAAGTACTATATGTATCTACTAATACCATCAGGATACTTACAGACAGAGGCGTAACTAGCACGGGGCGAGCAGGGCGCGTGCCCTGGGTGCTGTGTTAGCCCCAGCAGAGGGGGGTGCCACCGGCACCTACACGGCCCGCTTGCCCCATGCAACAGGGTTTCGGCGCTACCCGCGGCGGTCTCCCTGTCTCCCCCGGCTGCTGTGCCTGTCGCAATGTACAGGCAGCGGCAGCTAGAAGCCTCCCCCTACCCCCCCTGCAGTGTCCGTATTGCGTGCGCAGCCTCGGAGGTGCAGGTGAGCAGGCCACAGCTCAGTTTACTGCCGGGAGAGGAGGGGGGGGGGACAGTGTGAGTGCGTGTGTGTTAATTTTTTGCAGTCCAGTGTGTGTGTGTGTGTGTGTGTGTGTGTGTGTGTGGTGGGGGGGCAGTGTGAGTGTGTGTCAATTTTTGCAGTCCAGTGTGTGTTGGGGAGGGCCAAGTGTGAGAATTTGTGTGTAGTCTGAGTGGGTGTGTGTTTGGTTTGGGGGTGGCCAGTCTGTGTGTGTGTAATCTACAGTCTGACTGTGTGTGTGTGTGTGTGTGTGTGTGTGTGTGTGTGTGTGTGTGTGTGTAAGTAAGTGGGTAGGGCAGTCTGTTTGTGTGTTTGATACTGGCTTTACACCTATAGGGCGGGATGTACTAATGGTTACTGCCACGGTAAGCATTAGTACCATTTACCACAGAGGCCATTTACCAAAGAGGGATATGTATTAAACCACGGGCACTGAGATGCCCTTCTCACTCACCATCCAGCTGGGTGGCTGAGCCAGGCGGGTGGAAAGCCAGCAGCAGGGACAGCATGCCAGATATCAGCAGCCGAGTGTGCGGGCTGTACGGTACATGCGAAACGGTGCGTAGCCCAAAGTCAGAGATCGGCAGCATGTTGACTGGCAACAAGCGGCTTCTGCTTCCGCGTTCAACATGCTGCCGATCTCTGGCTTTGGGCTATGCAGGGTGTCCTCTGCCGGTGTACTGCAGCAACAGGGGGTGCGGGCTCTGGAGGCTCTCAGCACTGTTGAATATCCAGCTGCCTCAAGTATGTTCAGCCCGCACCCTCGGCTGCTGATATCCGGCATACTGCTGCTGCTGGCTGTCCCCCCGCCCGGCTCGGCCACACAGCTGTATGGTGAGAAGGGCATCTCAGTTCCCAGGTTTGATACATATGCCTCAGTAAATGGCCTCTGCGGTAAACAGTACTAATGCTTACTGTGGCAGTAACAGCGGGGAGGATGGCGCACATCGGGATCCTGAAGCAGGAGAGAAGATCCCCCTTCGGAGCGCAGCAGACCACACTGAAAAGGGTGCATCCCCGATGCGGTGCTCTGCATCCTGGGTGGCGCCGAAGACATGGAGTGTCAGAGGTGGCAGAAGCGCAGCAGCTTGGGGTGAGAAACTGCTGCAACTCTTCCGCTGCTAAACTCTGCAATTAGTCAATTAAGGTGGTAGGCTCCCCTCACCACAATGCCCCAGAGGCCTTGTTAATTAAGGGGGGTAGAATCCCCTCACTCTATAATGTGAATTTTGGCTCATACCATGTGCTATAACGTGAATTTTGGCTCATACCATGTGCTATAATGTGAATTTCGGCTCATACTGTGTGCTATAATGTGAATTTTGGCTCATACCATGTGCTAAAATGTGAATTTCGGCTCAAAACGTGGGCTATAATGTGAATTTCGGCTCATACCGTGTTGGGTAATGTGAATTTTGGCTCATACCGTGTGCTATAATGTGAATAAGGGGTCCTACTACACTGAAGGACACGCCCGTTTTGAGTGACCATGCCCCCTTTTCCGGAGCGCACACGCGCACCTTCGGCGCGCGCATAATTGCTATCTGCACTTTTTCATTCCCTGTTCAAAAATTCCACTTCGACCACTGCACCTACATCTATACATACACACCCTGACATCTTTTTATACAGTGACACCGGTGGCGTGTGCACATACTTTCCTTTTGTATTTTTTTGTTTTGTGTGGGGGCGCCATTATTGATCTTGCCCTGGGCTTTAAAAACCCTAGTTACGCCTCTGCTTACAGAGTATATATCACATAATCTTTACTATTACTTAGTTATGATATACAGTATAATTGGTATAAATTCCACTGCTTACATACAGTAAGTTTTAACTTTTTCCCCCCATCAGATACATATTTATAACTATATAAGTATTAATTCCCATATCTAGGTTTTAGAGTAATTTACCTCACTGCAGTGGTTCCCAAACGCAGCCCTTGAGGCACCACAACAGTCCAGGTTTTAAGGCTATCCATGCTTAGGCACAGGTGATCAGTACATCAGTCAGTTTGATTACACCATGGGGGTAATTCCAAGTTGATCGCAGCAGGAAATTTTTTAGCAGTTGTGCAAATCCATGTGCACTACAGGATGGGGCAGATATAACACGTGCAGAGAGAGTTAGATTTGGGTGGGTTATATTGTTTCTGTGCAGGGTAAATACTGGCTGCTTTATTTTTACACTGCAATTTAGATTGCAGATTGAACTCACCACACCCAAATCTAACTCTCTCTGCAAATGTTATATCTGCCCCCCCCCTGCAGTGCACATGGTTTTGCCCAACTGCTAAAAAATTTCCTGCTGCGATCAACTTGGAATTACCCCCCATGTGTACACAAGCAGGGATTATCCCTAAAACCTGGACTGTTGGGTTGCCTTGTAGACCGCATTTGGGAAACAGTGTCTTTTATATGACTGCATCATACTTTCCTACCTGACCCTCTCCATGAGGGAGAAAATGCTCTGTTCCTGGACTTTCCTGGTAATGTATGATTGCCATCACCTGTGGTGAGCTAGTTATTTGATAAGAAATGTGTTTCACCACAGGTGATGGCAATCATACATTACCAGGAAAGTCCAGGAACAGAGCATTTTCTCCCTCATGGAGAGGGTCAGGTAGGCAAGTATGGATTGCATATAATTACCACATTTATCTATTGCACTATCCTGCACTTATGTAGACAAACTCACAAATAATAACTCTATTTGCTATTTGTTCTGTTAATTAAAAAGCCCCCAAAATATGCACTTTTTATTGAATGACTACAATTCAGTATTTACAACATGGAGTTCCAGTGATCTCTGTGTCACACACACCCTTTCATTCAATCTGGGCTCTGTTTACATCAAATGACATGATTACACGCCCCCTCACCCAGCACCTATCATATCCGGCAGTTGCTTAGCAACCCATAGCTACTATTGGATCTGGCTGCTGCAGTCGCAATATGATATATACACGATCTAACTTAAAGACCATGATGCCCACTATGTAGACACTCTCTCATACAGTACATAGACACAGGAGATTCCATGAATTGATTGTTTACCTTTTTTCCCTCCACATTTATTTTTAATCACTTTCATGACACTCATAACCTTTAGGCTGTTATTCAATTTGCTGTGGTAATTTACCACAGCTAATTGATTTGCCAAGGGCTATTTAATTACTCCCGATACCCTGCACTTCTCGGGGGGGGGGGGGGGGGGGGGTTATGCGTTGGTTGCCTCAGGCACACAAAGCATAATCCCTGATAAGCAGTTTATAGAGCCGTGATAACACATGGGTCCAGATACTTAGGGGGACATTTACTAAGCAGTGATAAAAGCGGAGAAGCAAGCCAGTGGAGAAGTTGCCTGTGGCAACCAATCAGCACTGAAGTAACATCTATAATTTGCATACTATAAAATGATACAGAGCTGCTGATTGGATGATGGGGCAACTTCTCCACTGGCTCACTTCTCTGCTCTTATCACTGCTTAGTAAATGTCCCCCTTAACCTGGATCCCATGTGTTTTCGCACAAAAAACAGGACATCTTTCTCACCCAAAAAATGGCCTTTAATTGAATAACCCTATAATGACCATTGATCAAAATCATCCATTTTTTCGGCAGAAAAGTATTTGGGGCTAATTGAGTTTCAACCTGCGAGCCCCTTTTATACTGCATACATGAAGCAGCGTGCTGCAGCATGAGCAATGATATACAGTAAAAGAACACATCAGTATGTAACACTTTTTAACTTTTCCTACAGTTTGCTTTTCAAATTATCTCTCAAAATAAAAGTTTTCCTGATTAGTAACCCTTACTTTATGTTTATGTCATAGAGACAACTACTGTACATTGATTACAGGTGCTATTGGTCCACAACTGGAGGGGGCAGTAGCACACGCAGGATGGGTTTCTGAGTACCCAGAAACCCTCCCTGACGGTCTGAATGTTTTTATGAGATGGAGACAGCTCTGTCTCTACACTGACTGCCGCGGCCAGGTCCGGAGCTGCCGCACATTTGTCAGAGCTCTCGGTGCTTTAGATCGAAGACGGCTGGATATGTGCTGCTAGCATGCCTAGCAGCAGCTCCCCTTTGTGTCTCTCCTTCTCCACTTCCCCCGCCCGAAGCAAGCAGCAAACATTGTGGTGCAGTGCACACTACAAGAAGTGCACACTACAAAAAGTCTCCAGGTACTGCTATAAAGTCTCCAGGTACGCAATATAGCCAGCTGTGGCTTGCAATGTATCCTATTCGCTGGCAAAACATAATTTGCTAGGGATCAGGGGTTTCCATATATGTACCTCATTCCAAACATCGGAAAGCCGCAGTCTGTATGATCACCGGCATCCCAACCACCTGCAAATCGAACCCAACTTCATGAAAGAGGACATACTTTATGAATTGTCTTTATGTACTGTATCACATGTGTACAATTCAATATTTTTATTACTCTTATTATAACAGGAGGGCGGGGATGTAATGAAGTTTTAGTTCGGCTAGCATCCCACACGGCCGCCAAACTTGATTACATCCCGGCCAAGATCTTTTTATTGCGTCTACATAAAGGAGCAACATTTTGCATCCCTACAATTACCACCACCTTGACACATTATTTCATGCAAAACAGCAACATGATAACACAACAGGGGAAGTAACCGAACCTGCTTTGGGAATATTCATTTTGGCAGCCTTCTTTCTAGCATAGCACCTAATATTATAAATGATGTGATTTTTCGATTGTTTTGCAAAAAAAAACTGAATCAACTACTAACCTGAAATAATTATTTCAGCAGAGGACACTGCTATTGGAAAATAAGTGATAAAAATTGGTTCAGATTGTGGACTTGTACAGATTGTCCTGGCATTTACAGATAGCGTGGAATGGGTTATTGGAATTGTAACCCTTCAATATTGCAACAGTACATACACAATAAAAAAAATACTGTGTTTAGAATTCATTATTCTTCAGCAATAGAAAAAAATCATTTTTGTTAAACTGGAAAACACACACTGAACTCATATATCAAAGAAAATAATTCTATTGCAGTTCAAAGGTATTTTCATTCGACACAGTACATCTCTTGCAGATTTTGCCCTTGGTCTTGCAGTAGGCAGACTTTTATATACAACCTGATTAGTAATTATTCAGTTTGATTTCTTGCTTCATCCTTGTTATTCACCTATTTTTTCTTTTTTTAATATTCAAACACTTTCTAAGCAATACAACTCAGTTCACAATATTAGACTTTCTTACAGTGAGAACCGTTCTGTTCTGTCCCCAATCATTTGTAGTTCAGGTCTCAGTCTCCTCTATGCTTTAGTTAATTAGTTTTGTTGAAGGTGACTTCTGTCAACTTTTCACACATGGAAAATTATTTGGATAGAAAGTAAAGCAGTGAGAAAAATATCAACCCCAGTGGAAGTGATACTTATATGTTCATACAAGTTAATAAGAATTTATATTAAATGTATAACTACAGAGGGATCTTGTTTGCGTAGCTTATGATTAAGGCAACTGCTGTGGCAAATCAATTGGATGGATGGTCATCTTTCTGTATTTCATATCCCCTATACTGCTTTCCATTTGACATTATAATAAGCTAAAATTCCCCAAAACTGTACACTGCTGCTATATGGAAAGAGCTATAACTGAGCAAAACAGATAAACCAAATATGTATAACAGGGGTCCAATCATCCACCATTTATACCTTGTATCATAATGTATATCAAGGGTATAACTCCCAGAGACAATGGAGATGCCGGTCTCCAGGCTCCAAGCCCTGAAGGGGCACCTGCATTTACATCAGCACCTGTGTGGTTCACAATGGGATACAAGAGTGACGTTGCTCTTCCAACAGAGCTCTGTGATACACCCACTGCTGCTGCAGAGTTAATCAGCTCTGTCCCAAGAGCCATGCAAACACCTGCAATTGGGGACAGGGTGGCCCCTGTCCTGTACCTCTCAGCCTGCACTGCAGCAAGCAACTGTACACCCACCGCTGCGGCTGGAGTGTGAGATGGGACCTACTGATAAAAGCTGACTCTGCATGATGCAGCAGGCTGAATCACAGCCTAGCCCTGCCAATTCACTGCAAGCTCTGGTCCCTGTAGACTGGCTGAGAGCGCTATCTATATAGTTATGTAAATAGTGTGTGGTTTGTTTTTTTTAGGAGGGGCACCAAACTCCAACTTGACTCCAGGCGACTGGGATGAACTTATGTCCCTGCTGTATATTATTGCTGTAAAGTGCATGCATCACTCTTCAGACCGTGACACCTAGTGAGGCAGCAAGTAGAAGCACTCAGATGTGATCAACATCTCAAAAAATTGGGGCATCCACAGATCATCTTTTATATTAGTCAACTCTGGTTTTCTCAAGAGAAGCAAAAAAAAAAAAAAAAAAAATGGGCATCATTTCAATGGTTTCTTTCATCAAGCACAACCATGTATACATGATCTGTATGTGTGTGTGTGTGTGTGTGTGTGTGTGTGTGTGTGTGTGTGTGTGTGTGTGTGTGTGTGTTGCTCGCTCTGGTCATTTATTTTATCTGTGGGGAGAAATTATAAGTTGCAAGACATCTGATACCTGGGGAGTACCTTCTTTAAAGGTGTGAACACAGAACCAAATTTTTTAAAAATTGTATATTTTAGGAGCCTAGCCAGTGACCCTGCTCAACTCAAACTGTAAATTCCCTCAATACTGTGTTTCAGCACTAGAGCTCCCAGAAATTGGAGCAGTGGTATAACAGTGACGGATGGAAATACAGACCAGGGAGGGTTAGTAATGATAACGCCAGTCATGCTATCTATCTATAGTATAGTATAGTATAGTATCTATATCTAGTGGTATAACAGTGACGGATGGAAATACAGACCAGGGAGGGTTAGTAATGATAACGCCAGTCATGCTATCTATCTATAGTATAGTATAGTATCGTATAGTATCTATATCTAGTGGTATAACAGTGACGGATGGAAATACAGACCAGGGAGAGTTAGTAATGATAACGCCAGTCATGCTATCTATCTATAGTATAGTATAGTATAGTATCTATATCTAGTGGTATAACAGTGACGGATGGAAATACAGATCAGGGAGGGTTAGTAATGCTAACGCCAGTCATGCTATCTATCTATAGTATAGTATAGTATAGTATCTATATCTAGTGGTATAACAGTGACGGATGGAAATACAGACCAGGGAGGGTTAGTAATGCTAACGCCAGTCATGCTATCTATAGCATGAGACTCCACACACAGAGAAACTGTCTCATTAACTGACTGCATAACGTCACGTGTGGCTTCTGGCTACACTTTGCACTGGCAATGGAGTAACAAGATCATATTGCAGGAGCAGCTTTTTTTTAATACAATAGTGATTTTTGCTAAACGCCAGTGACTAAAATGCACAATTTAAAATTTTACCCGGTTTGCCTACAGTACATTGAGAATAGCTAAAGTGTTCCACGGTATCCTAAGGCAAATAAATGCATTCACCAGATTTTTAACTGGGAGTTGATACATTTGCATGTACATGGGTTTTCATTAGATGGACAATAATATCCAGTTGCATATAACAGCCCTATTATATGTACAGGAAATTGTGCTACTGTTTTGTCTTCTGTGTTCATTATACAGTATGTACACCTGGGTCATCTTTTATTACATGTATGATCTAGTAAAATACTAGAATGTGATAGGAAAATGTCAGCAAAACTCAGATGATCATAGTAAACACAAGCCAGGGGATAGCTAGCATAAGTAGGCATGAGGAACTACAGTATGTCTTGACGGACACTTTGGGACCCAAGCTATTCTTAATCCATGTCTGACTGTATAATGTATCATCTTCTTTAGCCAATCTAAATTGCATGAACATATAAAGCAAAATAAGCAATGACTCTAGGATAAAAAGATAGAATTTGTGTGTTTCAAATAATAATCTCTTATCTGTCTAATGAAATGTAAGTATGTTATGGGAGTCTTACTTATGTATGCAAATATTCTGCTTTGTTTTCACATGCATGCTACTTATTAGCAATAATAACATAAACAAAGCATTTATGCTTTTACACTGCCTAAGGGACAAGCCAGCTTTTACAATGAACAGCAGCTGCAGAAGCATTTTGTAAAATGGAAATGTACTGTATTAATCATGAAACAATTAGAGTTTTACATTATACTCTTAAGGGCATTGCATACACTAACATTAGAGAAAGAATATTAAAAGCTATTTTTATGTCTGAAAAGAACAGAATGGTTTTGCTGCTTGCAATTTATTGTGAAATTGCTTTTAACTGAAATTGTTCTTCAATATAAAATATATATTTGATTAAGATGTCAATTACAAATAATGGGTTGAAAAAAATTGAACATATCATGTTCAGTCAAAAGAGTTGAAGTCTGTATTGGAGAAATATGGTACAGTATATGCCATTGAAACACTGTTAGCAATACAGTATGTGTCGCTTAAAAATCATGTTTTCCTGGACCGGTAATACTGATATTGGAGGGATCCAGGGAATTCATCTGGACCCTCCAATATTGGTATTTCCAGGACCAGTAATGCTGATTCATCTAGATTCTCAAAAATTGGCATTTCCAGTCCTAGACACTATACTGGAGCACTAGACATCTTGCCCTTTTCATTATTGCCCTATAAGAGCTATAAACATGATTTTTAAGCAACACTTATTACTAACAGTGTTTCAGTGGCAGGCATCATATTTACAGTATAAAGGAAACCACAGTTAAACATACCTTTTAAATAATGCCTTTCACATACTAACAGAGCACTTGTCATTACACTGTATTGAATCTATGTACCAAATGGACTAAGCTGCTAAAACTATTTATTTCCAAGAGTGGTACACATAATTTTCCATGCTTTATTAAATGCATGCCATTGCTGCTATATGCTGAGCCACATTGATGTAAGCCACATGCAGCTATGTATTTAGACACAGGTATAGTTCACCACAGGAACACCAAGAGAGGGAAGGAGCGGGTACTAATTACCCAGCATGGGTTGTTGAAGGGGTCTAGTGGGGTCTCGGGTCCACCACCCCTTCTGCTCATTACTTACCTGTTAGCAGCAACAGCCTACTCCCCAGCAAAGTACATGTTGCTGTGTGCTGGGATACAATGGGTCCAGGGAGGCTGTTGCTGCTGAAGTTTCCTCTGCCTTAATAATGTGCAGTAGAAAGCCATTGAACTGAACCCCTCTCCTTCCCCTCCCGATCTGCCACTGGCTGAGGGGTGCATGGCACCCATCTGTTCCGCACATACTGTTTTTTTATTTTATATTTGTAGGCTACATAGTCACAGCTCAATAATTAGGCCAAACTCCCTACCGTACCCATGTATGGCCCCGCTCCCTACGGCCCATTATTTTGGATAAGCAAATCATATTCATCTTTCAGCCTCTTTATAATTCATACATTATTTATAGCTAGCTTTGCAACTATCGCTGAAAGACTGAATTAAAAAAAAAAATGGCCCTAATCCATAAATTCAATCTTTTAATAAACTTGTAATGTAGCCCTTTAATGACATTTAATAAAAAAGTTTGCCAAATGTCAGTAAAACTCTTTGTTACTATGCAAGCATAGGATATAAGAAACTCTACATACAGTACAGAATGTCCATGCAATTACACTGAAATGCTTATTTCTGTATCAATTTACCAGTAGCAGACATAGGCATACAGTACATATTACAGTCGCTGCCTGAAGGTGGCAGTATGCGTGAGTGGACACTTACCCATAGAGTTAAAATATTAGATGACAATCACTAATAGATCTATTTTGCATACATGGTAATCAAAAACAAAAAAAAACTAATATATGATTCTGTTATATAATAGAGTAAGAATGGGTAAAACATGGAAACTTTACTTCATACTAACACTAGATCTTACGTTTTCACAGATTATTAATCAGCCAAAATCTGTTTAATAATCCAAAATCTGTTTAGCCAAAATATAAACTTCCCCAGTGTTAAGCCCTTGAAAGGAGGTGAGTTTAAAATAAAATAATTCTATGTAGCAGTAACCAAGAATGCATATGCATCCATCCAGGTATGGTTCTGTGTATCATTGTTTGTGTCTCATGGCTCCTGCAGGGGCAGAAAAAAGATGGGTAGGTACTGGCAAGTATAGTAGCATACAGTAAGGGCAATTTTACATAATTGCATAATTGCCTTACAAAATCACATTATGATAGAAATAGATATCTCCACAGAAATGCCATTTAGGAAGTTTTGGGGAAATTAATTAAACTTTCTAAAGAGTGGCGAACTGGACAAGTAGAGAAGCTGCTCATACCAAGCTAGTATTTATAAAGTGGTTCTATAAAATGATCGGTATAAGCTGATTAGTTGCTATGGGCAACTTCTCCACTGGTCCACTTCTCCACTCTGTATAAGGATTATTTCTCAAGGATGCTGGAGGGCTGGTGTAACAATACGCAGCGATGACGATGAGCAACAATATCTAGCCACTTTTGATAATCTAATCTTGCTTATTTACCCCTCCAGCTGACTGTACTCTAATCATTAATGTTGCACGCAGATATATTTTATCAAGTCACAGCCATATATTTACATTACTTAATTGACCTTTCCATTTAGACTACTGCAAGAGAGAGGTTTCCCATTTGATTAGCAATACATTTTTTATGTGCATCTCTTTTGACATACAGTAGGTTCAGAGCATAAATGTGTGTACTTCTAATTGAGATCCATTATGTTCAAGTCTGTAATTTAAAGGTGATATAATGAACCTGTATAGACATTTGTGTATACTGCATGCAATGTGACAACTCTAACAAACACAGTATAAAGTTTGGACTTTTTTAAAGTAACACCTGTACGTCATACTGTAATCTTCTAAATATAAACACGTTCTGTAGATAACAGCTGTCAATAAGTATCTTACTTGTATTTCAATTTCCATGGGAATGCTATAATTTGCTGTTGTCCGTAATTAAAGGTACAGCTTGGCAACCCAGACTACCACTTTGCACCCTCTGCTGAATAAATCCATCAGGTGTATATTTGCATTCTCATGTTAGCAAACCTGCTAATCTCCTTCTCCTGTGTGAACTATGGAACTGAAGTCTGTAATTTAAAAAAAAGCTTCTGCTTGATGATTGTTGTCACATGCGCTCTTAATTTGATTTTGTAAATGTCAGCAGGAGCTGGTTTCATAGTTGCTCATTTATTTCTCACTGCATATTTAATCTTGCTGAAAAATCTGTACAGTGTGAATAGATTTATTGTTAAAGCATTAGAGACTCATCCAGGTTCAGTTTTTGTGGATGGGTGTGAGTGTGCAAGCACAGATTGGTGTAATTGTGGACCATTTGTGGTGCTGTAGGTTTAGCAATACAACTGGGTTATAATATGAGGGCTTTATTTATACAGTATGGTGCATTATTTTAGTGCTGTGTTTCTATTGTATTGTTTATTTTTATTAAACTAAAACTTTCAGATGAATGGCTACTGTACTGTGCAGTTTGAAAGTAAGCTGCAGACTGATAGGACAAGCAGAGCATAACATTCCCTTAAGTGTATCTACTGTACCTAGCCCCAGAAAATTGGTTTAGATATTTGATCTCAATGCATTTCATACTTATTTAAGGCTCACTGCCACGGATGTCTGATAAAGCAAACAAAATCATTACATTAAAAAAAGCCAAGGTCAACTGCTATACTGTCTACAGTCTTCATTAGAGCAATACATTTGGTTTCAAGCAAGGGATAGTTAGTAAACAAACATAGCCATTAATTCATTTATTAAAACTCACGCTTTGTAATTTCACCGGTTCAAAAATAAAGTGTGCATATTCTGAAAAATCTAATAGTATAGCATAAAAGAATAATAATAGACATGCCTTTATTAAAAAACACAAACCATATACAGTATAATACTTTGCTCTTCCCTGTCTTTGACATACATGTCTTAGACATTATTTAAATTACAAAGCTGTTGAACCCGTGATTTTTCAGAGATACATAGTGAAAGCTGGTAATATGATTATCTCACAGGACATCTCACAGTAAGTATGCTCTAGTTATTTTCAGGCAAACATGTGGAAAAGTGAATATGGAATCAACTAAACTAAACTGAAATTCATTTACGTGTGAGATTCTGACATGTTGTTCAACTGCGCAGACTGCAGGTAATCATGGGAGGGGTGTGAGAAAAAATGAGAGAGGTTTCTATCCTGGATAACCTGTAATTTACTAGCACTAAAGTTTCTGATGGAATACACCGTTAATTGAATCCGCCCCCCTTTCCCCTAAAACTGTAACAAACCATAATTGTAACCATTGTCTGCTCAGATATCTTTAAAATGTGCTGTGGATATAAGTTAGGAATTTTTTTTTTAGGAAAATACAGTATAAAGTGGTGAACACAAATCACAAAACTATATTTTAACAATCAGAGTTTGGGAGGAAACTAAAGGGTCATTTTACTAAGCCTTGGATGGAGATAAAGTACCAGCCAATCAGCTCCTAACTGCCATGTCACAGGCTGTGTTTGAAAAATGACAGTTAGGAGGTGACTGGCTGGTACTTTATCTCCGTCCACTTTCTCTCCATCCAAGGCTTAGTAAATAGACTCCTTTGTCATGGGAGCTTATGGCATCATTGAAAAGGTTTGAAAGGGAAAATAATGTTAATTTTCTGTATTTTTTAATACAGTATGTGCATCAATTATCTTCCCTACCCTCTGTCTGAAATAAAGTACCAGCCAGTCAGCTCCTAACTGCCATGTCACCAGAGCTGGATTAAGGCATTGGCCCAGGGTACATAAGACAGGGAGTCCCTAAGATGTAAATGAAAAATTATAATATATATATATATATGATACACACAGTATCCACTGGCATATCTATAATCTGTGCAGTGTGTGTGGTGCACACGGGCCCCTGAGTCTAGAGGGGGCCCCCACCGCACACGCTGCACCCATTTTCTAAATACTCCCCCCTCCAGAGTCCCACGCCGACATCCGTGGCAGTGTTAAAACACCGTGAAAAGGGTGCAGTGGCCATTTTCACTGAGTTCTGCACATGCGCAAAATCACTGGGAAAATGGCCACCGGGCCATTTTCCTGGAAATCTGCGGATGCACAGTAGAGTCTGAGCGCTGTAGTGCTCAGACTCTCAGTGCTGCCGGCAGAGAGGAGGGGGCTCGAACGGAGGATGCTGCACCCGGGGCCTCCTCCTCTCTTAAAGTAGGCTGACCATATTATCCCTTTAACCTTGGACACTCATGAATTACACAGGTTCTGTGGCTGCTTAAAACCAGGTGAAATGCAGGCTTGTCGTCAGCCAGCCACAGAACATGTGTAATTCATGAGTGTCCCAGGTTAAAGGGATAATATGGTCAGCCTACTTAAAGCGCCCCTGGCTTTATCATTTGATCAGCATGTATCATGGGCAGTACGGATTGTGTAATGGTTAGCATTACTGCCTTGTAGCACTGAGGTCATGGGTTCGATTCCCACCATGGCCCTAACTGTGTGGAGTTTGTATATTCTCCCCGTACTTGCGTGGGTTTCCTCCGGGTGCTCTGGTTTCCTCCCACAATCCAAAAATATACTGGTAGGTTAATTGTTTCTCAACAAAATTAACCCTAGTGAATGTGTCTGTGTGTACATGTGATAGGGAACATAGATTGTTAGCTCCACTGGGGCAGGGACTGATGTGAATGGCCAAATATTATCTGTAAAGCGCTGCAGAATATGTGTGCGCTATATAATAATAACAAATAATAAATAATAATACATTTGAACTAGGGAAGCATCGGGTAGTTTGAACAATTGATCTATTTCTTATATCTATATATATATACATACATATGGGTTGGGTCTGATATGCTGGCAGCATCCCAATGATGAAAATCCGATCTGGTATACTTACCTGTCTCCAATGCCCCGCTATCCCTTCCTTCCCGCAGTCTAGAGCTAACCCTCCCCCACCTCTGCAGCCTAACCTTAACCCTAACCCCCACACAGCTTACTTCTCTGGTGGCCCGGCAAACAGGCCCGTCTTAACAGCAGTGTAGGCCCCTGGGCACAGCAATGTAGTGGGCCCCCTACCCATCCTCCAGCGGTAGGGGTGGGGGGTGCTATCAGCGGCAGCTTTGATGTCCTGCGAGCGGTAGTGGGTGTTCTATTTTCCGCTCAGCTTGTAGGACCTGGAGCAGTAATTTCTGCTAATTACTCCTTTACTGCACAGATGGGGCTAAACTGTAGAAGGGGCATTGTGTTGAATGAAGAAGCCCTGGTACATGACTTCCAGGGTGGTAGGGTGTGTTTAATACGTAGGGGAGGGGAGGATAATGGAGTGGGCTTAATATTCATCATTTTCCGGTGGGGGGGGCAGCTTACTTGACTGCAGATATCTCAAGTTCCTGAAAATATATTTCTTAGCTTTGAATGGGATACAAAACTAGAGAGTCCCACCTTTTAGAAGGTGCTAGGGACTTGGGGATCAGAGTTCAGGAGCCAGAGCAATTCACCAACGAAAATATAAAACTGCATACCAGCCGTTTGGAGCTGGAGCAGGGACCAGCTGCTGGAAGGCTGATATCTCTGGCTCTGGGCATAGTAGAGACAAGCTACCAGTGTCCACCACAAGTGGAGAGTCACAGCTTGTGGAGTATACCATCAGAAAAACTCTAAGTCAAACAAAACCCAAGATATCTGGCTGGGAAGAGCAATTAACAGGCTAGGATGGGGACCACTGCTTTCAAGTCGGATATCTCTGGTTTCCCAGGGCCAATTTTCAAAAATCTGGTACCCATGGAAAGAGGGGACCCTCAGCTATCAGCCTAGGGTCCTTATACTCCTGGGGCCCATTGAGCCCATACGAAAAGACGGCCCTGCCGGCAAACACTAGTTTCCGGTTTCCAGTTATCCACTCTTTTCACTGCTTAGTACATCTTCCCCTAAGGGAGCAACCAGTGGCTGTTGTAGGTGGAAATCCCTCTCAATGGCTTTAAGGGTCTCATACAATTGCACTGGAGTACAATAACAGATCATAATTATAGCTTTATGTGTTAATCTGTGGATATTTATTATACTTTCGCATGTGGGACAACAAGTGCACAACATAGAGTATTAAATCTAATAGTAATTCATGTAGGACCTACTGTCAGATGAAACCAAATGGTGACCTTGCAACATTTCCTAATAAAAAAATTCCAGGGCATCTCCACATTCAACTGAAAGCATTGACTTTGCATGCTGATAGTAGGTTTCCAGTGATAGTTGTACTGTATGTACAGGAGTATGCTTATGCCAACTGTAATTAGCTCTTTCTTTTTATGAAATACAGCATTTTATATGACATAATTAAACACCAAACAATTTACAAATATGTAAACAATATAAGGAACAAAAGGTCTTGTTAAATATTTATATCTGAAGTAAATTAAATTATTATTAATGGTAATCACATTCATTATCTAAGATGTTATGTTGATCTAAGTTTCTACTTTGTTTGTAACGTGTTTTTCTGCAGGAAAATTGTACCTGCACAAATATTCCTGCTTTAATGGCAAGCACATATTCTTAATCCCAAATTCCATATTCAAGACTTACCTAGTTAAATCTGACAATCTACTCCAAAAGCAATGACTTTACTCAGCAGAAAATTCATGTAGCTCTGTATCTTGAAATGAGTTTATAGAGAAATTACTTAAATGTAATTTCACGCATTTTTTTCCCTAATCTCTAAATGATGTGCATCGGTGTTACAAGGCTAAAAAAAAATGTGTCATATAGTATTTAAATTAGTTATTCAGAAATATTACACCTTCCAAAGATTAAAAGAGATGGGGAGGGGAGCAAGCCACCTCAAGATGTATCCCTGTCTCCCACTCTCAAAAGGGTTAACTAAAGACATCACTTTGCTTGTTTTGCAATAACACAATACTCTGCATTAACACAATACTCTGCAATAACACAATAGTCTGCATTAACGCAATACTCAATACAACTATCAAGCAGGATGTGAAGAATGTGAAATGTAAAGGAAACTAAGCTAAACTTGAATTAAACAAAAGTTTTCAACATGGTGCTAGGCCAGAGCAGGCATACCACTGCATCCCCTCACGGCCATTAGACTGTGCCTCATATCAGTCCCAACATTAGGTGTAAGGTAGTGGGGCTGGAGGAAACATTGTCGTACATTGAGGTGCATAGTGTGATCAGATTTCTGCATCTAAAGGGCACATCAGCAGCTGAAATTCATCGCTAACTTGTAGAAGTGTGCAGTGATAACGTCATGTCATGGATGGAATCAAGTTTTGGTTTTGTGCAGTACCAGGTAAAAGTGTATCTCTAACTGTATTAGTAGTGTACATTCCAAGTATGGAATATTAGTAGAATAAAGTATGTGTATAGAGTGTGCGTCAGCAAAAAGATATGCTAACGACCTAATACTCAATAAAAGCTTTGATATGAAACTACAATAACTGAAGTTCCAGAAATTTTAGATGTTAGGTAGCTTGACTGCGCTCTCTATTATTATTAGTATTATTATAGAAAGGAAGAAGGTATAAACACTTTGCACTACAGTATTCAGTACAAAGTATAAACACAAATATCGCAATCAAACCACAGACAAGGTGTCAATTACAGGGAAATGGGTCTCCTTTCAAAGTGCAAGGAGACAATGGGGGCAATTAAATTATTTTGTGACTGCCCGAATGTAATGGTCACCCACTGGAGCTATTCAATTGTGTCTCGCCTGCCTTCCAACCCCACATTGGGCACACATGCCCCGTGTACGTGCCCATTAGTACCTGGTTTAGCACATCTAAAGTCCAGCTTAGGGCGCTCAAACTCCCGTTTGAGTGCCCAAACCACATAGTTTTCACAAATTTCAGCTCGTACATTAGAAGGCTGTGAGGTGAAATGTGTCTCCATGGCTGCATGAGCGCCAAAATGGGGCAACAATTGAATTGCTCCATTGGGCACCATCTAGTGGCAGCGGGGGCGACCATCAATTGAATTTCCCCATTGACACAAACTGATAGTACCGTAAGTCTCTTTAGTGAACGTGCATAGGGGGTCATTCCGAGTTGTTCGCTTGTTGCCGATTTTCGCTATACTGCGATTAATCGCTTACTGCGCATGCGCAAGGTTCGCAGAGCGCATGCGCTTAGTTATTTTACACAAAAGTTAGGTATTTTACTCACGGCATAACAAAGCTTTTTCATCGCTGTGCTGATCGGAGTGTGATTGACAGGAAGTGGGTGTTTCTGGGCGGAAACTGGCCTTTTTATGGGAGTGTGCGGAAAAACGCAGGCGTTCGAGTTGCAAAACGCAGGAGTGGCTGAAGAAACGGGGGAGTGGCTGGGCGAACGCTGGGTGTGTTTGTGACATCAAACCAGGAACGAAAAGGACTGAGCTGGTCGCAATGGCTGAGTAAGTCTGGAGCTACTCAGAAACTGCGGGGTAATCGTTACGAGAAAATTAGCGTACCTTTCGTTAGCAATTCTGCTATGCTAAGATACACTCCCAGTAGGCGGCGGCTTAGCATGTGCAATGCTGCTAAAAGCAGCTAGCGAGCGAACAACTCGGAATCACCCCCTTAGTATGGAAAAGCTTTTTTTTATACAAAAGAAAAAATACATATGTCCAACTCCCCCTCAGGCGATGAGTGTCTTTTTATGTATGAATGAGAATTTTTCATAGAGTCACTTATCACCAACAAGCACATTTTATGCCCACAACAAGGTTTTGTTTTACAGCTTTCCCTTCCTATTCCACATACATAAAACTCTCTTGCACTTGCCTGGTTTATAGTAAAATATGTGTTTTACAGAAGAAGGCAATGTGTGAAGGAGAAGCTCTGTTCTTAATCACCTCAATGTGTACTTTAGATGGCATATCTGTCAAAAGAAACAAGAATTACCAAGGAAAAGATCCAATCTGCTCATTACACTGCTGTAACAACTACACTATTAAATTTGATAAAGGGAAATGCATATTACATATTCATTTTGGGGGGAAAAAACACTCAGAAAGTAAAAGTATATACAGTAACAGAAAATAGAATAATATTATAGAGAAAAACATTGAATCCATCTAGACATTTTTGTACATTCTGTACTGTAATAAACATAACCAAAATGGCACAGAAGTGTTGGCAGAGTGAAAGCATCTTGAACCATAATTAACATCCTGAGCATGTGTCAGGCAGTGACTGCCAAGGCAGATCAGGTGTTAGCAATACTGACACAAGTAGCTATTGAAGGATAGGATATTTCCATTTTTAAATAATATCTGTAATAAAGCTAACAGTTGGCCATGAAATATGTCTTTATTTTATTATTATTATTATTATTATTATTATTATTTTATTGATTTTTATAGTAATTTCTCTGAATTTCAGTAGCAGTTTTCTGCCTTTGAGTCTTTTTCAAAATTCTGTTATAGAAAAATAAATATGAGTTGCAGTGATATTGCTGCACAGCACACTGTGCAGCTATCATGGCAGTAAATTACAGATTACACAGTTCAATGTATGCATGCTTCCTATAATTGCACTGAACCAGTAACGTGTGGTCAGGGTAGGCAGGGGAGGCAGAGCCTCACATATCATACTCCCTGTCCTACTCCAGAATTTTGACTATAAAAATGATTAGAATAATACAAAGAAGATATTTATGAATAATAAATATTATCTTTGTATTAATCATATAATCTCTGTTTTATTCTGTTCATGTTTACAGTCAAAACTCACCACCAATTTATATATAGCATGTGCCAGTGGCAGGAGTACAGGAGACAATGGAGTCAGTCACCTCTGGGCTCCAGTTCTAGAGGGGCACCCTGACCTTCTCCATTGCCTCTGGCACAATTTAATCACTATGCGCAAGCCACAAACAGCGTAGGAGCAGCTAAACTCTGCACATTGGCATCAGTAATCTCAGTGCCAGCAATGTCATCTCCTGAAATCCCTGCAGCCCGGCTCCTGTACACCAAACCAACCAACACCCCCCAATCCATGCTTTCTTCCCCTCCGCTATAGGTGAGAAGCAGCAGCAGTGGCTGCAGTGTGGGTACACGGGAATAACTGATGAGACTGGAAGAGGGGACTGATGGAGGAGAGTGATGGGGTGGAGACATATTGCAGGCCAGTGGTGTAACAAGGGCAGGTCAAGAGGGCCGCGTGCCCTAAGCTCCATGACAGGCATGGCTGAGGGGGGTGCACTGGGAATTGAAGCTGAATATAACTAAAGAAAGCTGTCTGTCCAGAGATGTATAGGGGCCCCTTGCTGAGTTCGGCAGCGGGTGTCTTTTGTCCTCACCTGGGGTACAGCGACCTTTAAGTACTTTTGCATGGCTGCCACCCATCCAGGACTTACACGGCGCCATTTATGAAAATCTAAGATGGCCACAGTAAGCCAATTGCGGGTGATGTGTCATCGCCCCCACACTCTAGTACCAGCTAATATTAGCCAGCACGAGGCCAGGGAGGCAGTCTGACAGTGGAGGAGGAGCGATGAAGATCTCCTGAAGATGAAAGATGCTGTGGAAGCCCTGGATGGGCAGCATATATGAAAAAGAGCTTAGTTCACCACCCCTAGGTGAACAATGCACGCCACCCATTTGTTTGTCTTTTTGGGGGTGCCACTTTTCATCTTGCCCTGGGTGCCAAAACCCCTAGTTCTGCCTCTTGTGCAGGCTGTGGTAGTAGAGCACAGGAGAGCACACACACCCGGCTCATGACGTGAGGTAGTATCAGTGCATAAATTGTTTATATTTCAGTATTTGGGACAATGACTGTGTGCGTGTGTGTCTGTGGTATGTATGTATATATATATATATATATATATATATATATAAATCTCATGAACTTCACACATCACTAAGCCACACGTCTGGGTGCTTGATCCAATAAATTAATATTTATTGGATCAATAAATTCCGGCGCATGGTTGGTTCCAGTCCACACTATTCAGGTCCACCTTTGGAATTTTTATTGTTACTGATTGAGTTAATTCTTCACAAAAATTACTTTCTTTTTGACAACACTTTTTATTTACAACTTAAAGGGACAGCGATGGGGTCAAACATGGCCCCATCTTACGCTAACATATTCATGTATGATTATGAAGAAAGATATATTATGGCTAATTGACAATTTTCTCAGTTTATTGCTTTTTACGTCCGTTTTATAGATGATCTTTTTTTGGTGTGGACTGGACCAGAGGCCATGCTTAAGGACTTCGTGGATTCCCTCAATGAGATACCTGGGTCTATTAGATTCACCTATTTAGCTAGTAACAAAATGATACAATTCTTAGATGTATCCATAACATGTGTTAATGGACTCTTTGAAACTGCCTTATTTAGAAAACCGACCGACGCAAACAGTCTATTACTAGCATCTAGCTTCCATCCCCAGCCGTTAAAGAAAGGACTGCCTTTTTCACAACTAGTTCGAGCTGTGAGAATTACATCAAGTTCAGCTGAGTTGAAACAGTCACTTGCCACAATGGGTGAGAATTTCCTAGATCGGGGGTACGATCCGAAATAAATTGAAGCTGCAAAACAAAGATGTTTGAAACTTAAAAGGGAAGATCTATTGGTTCCCCACAAAGAAACAAAAAAGATAAGGCAAGATAGGATGATGTTTGGCACAACCTATTCAATAACATCAGGAGCACTAAGAGCAGCCATTTTGAATCATTGGCATATTATCAGATCAGATCCCAACATTGGAGATCTGTGTGGAGAGAAGCCGCTTTTCTGCTATAAAAGGAGCAACAACTTGAAACAGCAAGTTACATACTTTGACGTTAGTCCCAAAGTCTCACAAGGCAGAAATTGGCTAACCACCACTAAAGGATCATTTAAGTGCTTTGGCTGCGTCAATTGCCGATTTATCCTAACAGGATTGAGTTTCCAACATCCCCTGACAGGCTGCATCTACCATTTGAAACATCGAATGAACTGTGAGACAAAATGTGTCGTCTACATGATATTGTGCCCATGCAAACGCATATATGTGGGCAAAACAGTACGCATGCTGAAGGAAAGAATTGGGATGCACCGCTCTTCAATAAAAAAAGCATTTATGAAATTGGAAACCAATACACCACCTGTAGCCAAACATTTTGTTTCAGCAGGACATGCTATTAAAGATTTCAGCTTCATGCCAATTGATCATATTCCCCCATTAAGGAGAGGAGGCGACAGACATAAGCTTCTACTTAAGCGTGAGTGTCAGTGGATCTATGATCTGCAATCTATGACCCCAATGGGTCTTAATGAAGAATTCAACATGTCGGTTTTCTTATGCTAGTTGAAGAACTTTACGTGTCGGCCTGTATGCTAGTCTAAATAGACCCAGGTTCATATACCTTGATATGTACAGTACAATTCCTGTTCCCCATTACCTGATCCTTTATATGTGTTTGTATTGTCATTTCTTCTCTTTTTAATTTTTTGCTGTCTATTATACATGATTCCTTAATTGGAATCGTTGGTGGTTTGATTGTTGGTGATTAACATCATGAATCTATATGTTGTTCGTACATCTTGGTAACCATAGGAACCATAATCAATCGCGATGTGATTCATACACAATTTGTTTATCTATATATATATATATATATTACTGTTTAGGCTATGTGCTAGAAGGTGAATGACTGCTCTATCATGATGTTTTTGTTTATTTTATTACACACACTGGTTATTTGACAGCGGCTCTTCTTTGTATAGGGAGTCATGACAACGTGTACTTCCGGCCACTGACTTCCGGCACCCGGGAACCCACAGCAGCGTCCCTACCACATTTCCCCGCAAACTGGTTCCAGACGCTGACATCACGACGGAGGCGCCGGCGCCACGGCGGGGAATGATGGCGGGAGCAGCGGGGGAACGCGGTGAAGCCAAGGGGTGGAGACTACAACCCATGCACAGGTGAGACTGTTTGTTCTTCCTCTATTTAAATGCTCCGGTTTCTATTATACACTATACACCCTTTGAGAAAGGTGCGCAGACACCGAAACGGCTGTCAGGGGTACAGGAGGAGTGTCTCCAGGAGTGGTAAACATGCTTGTAAACACTGCTACTTAATGCTTTTTTGGAATCAATTGCTTGAGCATTTATGGAAACTCTTTCTTGATGAACAAATATTTCTTTATTTGGTTGTGCGGATCTCTTCTACTTCACCCAGCTTTGCTGGTTGTGAATACGAGGACTTGTGATATATATATATATATATATATATATATTTACTGTATATAGCTATTTGTGTGTTTATGTGGTGTGTGTGTGTGTGTGTGTGTGTGTGTGTGTGTGTGTGTGTGTGTGTGCATGTGTGTGTGTGGCTGTGTGTGTGTTTATGTGTGTATATGTGGCTGTGTGGGTTTATGTGGTTACAGTATGTGTGTATATGTGGCTATGTGTGTGTGTATATGTGGGTGTGTGTATATGTGGGTGTGTATGTGGCTATTTGTGTGTATATGTGGCTCAGTTTGTGAATATGGCTATGTGTGTATACAGATGTAGTCACACTCATTGAGCATGGCTGCATCGCAGGTGTGGGCACGCTTGCACCTCGGCCCACCACTAAGCATACACAGACGCTACCATTGAAAGTCAATGAGGCACGTGCATGTCTACGATGCACGAGCGTCCCATTTATTCCCGATTAGCATGGCTACATCTGTATGTGGCTGTGTATATACAGGTCTGGCAACAGAAATCTTGAGGCACAATACAGTCATATTTATTACTCCCCTCAATCTCTTCCAGGTAGGTACAGAGTGAAATAAACATGGCTTAAAGTGGTCCTATAGAGGTAGTGGAGCTTAGCATAAATTGAAAACACATGCTTTTGTGAAAAATTAATTTTAAGTAGAGTTGGGCTGGTTCGGTTCCCTGAGAACCGACCCCCTCAAACTTCACTACCCGAGCACGGATCTGAGTCAGGCTCAGGTTTTCCCGCCTGACTTGGAAACAAGAATGAGGCAAAACGTCATCATCCCGCTGTCAGATTCTCACAGGGTTTGGATTCCATATAAGGAGCCGCAAGTCATTTTCACTCCGGCATTGGAGAGTGTAGAGAAAGGATGTGTCTCTGTCCTCAGTGTCCTGCATCAGTTCAGTGGCAGTGTCTTGTGCTGATCAGTCCAGTCACAGTGGTTGTGTCCTCTGCTGCCATATGTCCAGTGCTGCTGTATAAGTCCAGTCCAGTGTTGCTGTCTTGTGCTGCATCAGTCCAGTAATGGTGTCTTGTGCTGCATCAGTCCAGTCACAGTAGTTCTGTCCTCTGCTGCCATATGTCCAGTGCAAATTTCCAAAGATACAAATGTGTCAAATGCGAAATGGCGCTCCTTTCTGTTCAATTTGTTCCTCACAAAGAAAAAGATAAATATATCATGGTGTAGTATATTTGAAACACTTCCACTTCTTATAACAAAAAGATGAAACGAGGCTATTTCCCAAAAGGTGATAGATCCAGAACACCCAGGTTGGTCACCTTATGGAAATATAATTACCTCTATCAGTCCCTCAAACCAATGAGGTATATACGAGTGGATTAAAATCACCCAGCAGAAAAAAGACCATATAGATTTCCCAAGGAGTGAGTAGAAAGTGGAGGGAATCCCCTTATGGTGTTGTAATTACCTCTATGCACCCCTCAAATTAATGAGGTATATGCATGTGGTTTATTCACCCAGCAGGGATGAATCTGAAGGGTTATTTAGGATAGTGGATAGATGATAATAGATCCGTTATGCCCATGTGGGTCACCTTATTGTAGTCTAATTACCTCTATATACCCCTCCAATCAATGAGGTATATGCGTATGGATATTTCACCAAGCGAGATCGGAATACAGGAGTTTCTTAAAATCAGATTCTTTTATTAAAATCCTCCCAGTGAACTTGTAAAAGAGAGGATACTCACATAGCATAATACTGTTTTTTAATATCCATTTTAAAAGACAGACAATAAAAATTACATTTAAAAGGGGGAATCACTGATGAGTCAGAACGCCTACCAGATGTTAAAACACACAGTGCAGGAGATAGGAAAAAGCTGGAAGTCCTCTGCGAGTCCCGGTTACTCCATTTGGAAGTCCAGTTCTTTTCTCCAAAAGAACAGGACTTCCAAATGGAGTAACCGGGACTCGCAGAGGACTTCCAGCTTTTTCCTATCTCCTGCACTGTGTGTTTTAACATCTGGTAGGCGTTCTGACTCATCAGTGATTCCCCCTTTTAAATGTAATTTTTATTGTCTGTCTTTTAAAATGGATATTAAAAAACAGTATTATGCTATGTGAGTATCCTCTCTTTTACAAGTTCACTGGGAGGATTTTAATAAAAGAATCTGATTTTAAGAAACTCCTGTATTCCGATCTCGCTTGGTGAAATATCCATACGCATATACCTCATTGATTGGAGGGGTATATAGAGGTAATTAGACTACAATAAGGTGACCCACATGGGCATAACGGATCTATTATCATCTATCCACTATCCTAAATAACCCTTCAGATTCATCCCTGCTGGGTGAATAAACCACATGCATATACCTCATTAATTTGAGGGGTGCATAGAGGTAATTACAACACCATAAGGGGATTCCCTCCACTTTCTACTCACTCCTTGGGAAATCTATATGGTCTTTTTTCTGCTGGGTGATTTTAATCCACTCGTATATACCTCATTGGTTTGAGGGACTGATAGAGGTAATTATATTTCCATAAGGTGACCAACCTGGGTGTTCTGGATCTATCACCTTTTGGGAAATAGCCTCGTTTCATCTTTTTGTTATAAGAAGTGGAAGTGTTTCAAATATACTACACCATGATATATTTATCTTTTTCTTTTTGAGGAACAAATTGAACAGAAAGGAGCGCCATTTCGCATTTGACACATTTGTATCTTTGGAAATTTGTATTTGAAAGAACGGTGGTATCTTTTTTGTCATTTGTAGGCTGTCACCATATTTCTGTTTATTTAGAGCGCTAGGAATTGTCACCCCATTTTTTTGACTATATGTCCAGTGCAGCTGTATAAGTCCAGTCCAGTGGTGCTGTCTTGAGCTGCATTAGTCCAGTGGTGGTGTCTTGTGCTGCATCAGTCCAGTCACAGTGGTGGTGTCCTCTGCTGCCATATGTCCAGTAATGCTGAATAAGTCCAGTCCAGTTGTGCTGTGTTGTGCTGCATAAATTCAGTGGTGGTGTATTGTGCTGCATCAGTCCAGTCACAGTGGTGGTGTCCTCTGCTGCCATATGTCCAGGGCTGCTGTATAAGTCCAGTCCTTTGCAGTGCTGTTGTGTTGCCCTGCATCAGTACAGTGGTAGTGTCTTGTGCTGCATCAGTCCAGTCACAGTGGTGGTGTCCTCTGCTGCCATATGTCCAGGTGCTGCTGTATAACTCTAGTCCATTGCAGTGGTGCTGTGTTATCCTGCTTCAGTCCAGTAGTGGTGTCCCTGTGCTGCTGTATATGTCCAGTGGTACTGCTGTATATGTCCAGTGATACTGCCATATATTTTCCAGTGGTACTGCCGTATAATTCCAGTGGTACTGCAGTATAATTCCAGTGATACTGCCATATAATTCCAGTGGTACTGGCATATAATTCCAGCAGTACTGGCATATAAATCCAGTCCAGTGATATTGCCGTATATGTCCAGTGGTACTGCCGTATAATTCAAGTGGTACTGGCATATAATTCCAGTGGTACTGGCGTATAAATCCAGTCCAGTGATACTGCCGTATATGTCCAGTAGTACTGCCGTATAAGTCCATCAACGTCGTCTGCCAAGGCCGATGGCCAATGTCATAGTAGAGGGCATGTCAAATACAAAAAGTAAAAGTTCAGTAAAATGATCCCAAAAAATAAATTTAAATGGTCTGAGGAGAAATGTAAACTTGCCAATATGCCATTTATGACATGGAGTGGCAAGTAACGGCTAAGGCTCTGGCCTATGTTCATGACTAGTGGTTCAGCTTCACATGACGATGGAAGCCCTCATATTCCCGCTAGAAAAATGAAAAGAGTTAAGCTGGCAAAATCACAGCAAAGAACTGTGCATTCTAAAATGGGTTCACAAATCCCCAAGGAGGGTCCAAGTGTGTCGGCGGTTGCGCTGCCTGACCTTCCCAACACTGGACGGAAAAAGGTGGCTAGTTCCACCATTTTTACGCCCTCTGCAAGTGCTGGAAGGAGCACCCACAGTCCAGTTTCTGATATTCAAATTGATGTTGAAGTACACTGGGATGAGGTTATGGGTGTTGCTGGCGCTGAGGAGGAAGTTGATGAGGAGGATTCTGATGGTCATGTGGTTTGTTTAAATCAGGCACTGGGGGAGACACCTGTTGTCCATGGGATGAATAAGCCAATTGTGATGCCTGGGCAAAATACCAAAAAAGCCACCTCTTCAGTGTGGAATTATTTCTCCACAAATCCGCTCCTGCAAGCAACACCACCAACTCTCTCAATGTCAATTTCCTCCTCAGTCAGGAACATCAGTAGTCCTGCAGGCCATGTCACTGGCAAGACTGAGGAGTCCTCTCATAACCGGGATTCCTTCGGAGGATCCTTGAGTGGTACGCCTACTGCTGCTGTTGCTGCCGTTGCTGTTGGGAGTTGATCGTCATCCAAGAGGGGAAGTCGGAAGACCACTTGTACTACTTCAACTAAGCAATTGACTGTCCAACAGTCCTTTGTGAGGAAGATTAAATATGACAGCAGTCACCCTGTTGCAAAGCAGATAACTGAGGCCTTGACAGCTATGTTGGTGTTAGATGTGCGTCCAGTATCCGCCAATAGATCAGTGGGACTTAGATGGGATTTGGTACCGGGGACACACTACCTCAAACAATTCTCTAAGTCCCACTTCACTAGGCAGGCGATACAGAGAATGTACAGAGACGTCAGAAAAATTGTGCTCAGTGTCCTAAAACATGCAGTTGTACACACTGTCCACTTAACCACGGACATGTGGACAAGTGGAACAGGGCAGACTAAGGACTATATGACTGTGACAGCCCACTGGGTAGATGTATTGCCTCCCGCAGCAAAAACAGCAGCGGCATCAGTAGAAGCATCTTGCAAATGCCAACTCTTTCCTAGGCAGGCTACGCTATGTATCACTGCTTTCCATAAGAGGCACACCACTGACAACCTCTTACAGAAACTGAGGAACATCATTGCACAATGGCTTAACTTAATTAGACTCTCCTGGGGATTTGTGATATCGGACAATGCCACCAATATTGTACGTGCATTACATCTGGGCAAATTCCAGCACATCCCATGTTTTGCACATACAATTAATTTGGTGGTGCAGAATTTTTTTTAAAATAACGGGCGTGCAGGAGATGCTGTTGGTGGCCCGAAAAATTGCGGGCCACTTTCGACATTCAAACCGTGTGCCAAAGACCAGAGCGCCAGCAGACACTCCTAAACCTGCCCTGCCATCACCTGAAGCAAAAGGTGGTAACGAGGTGGAATTCAACACTCTATATGCTTCAGAGGATGGAGGAGCAGCAAAAGGCCATTCAAGCCTATACATCCACCTACGATATAGGCAAAGGAGGGGGAATGCACCTGACTCAAGCGCAGTGGAGAATGATTTCTGTCTTGTGCAAGGTTCTCCAATCCTTCGAACTTGCCACATGTAAAGTCAGTTCAGACACTGCCAGCTTGAGTCAGGTCATTCTTCTCACCAGGCTTTTGCAGAAGCAGCTGGAGAAATTGAAGGAGGAGCTAAGACAATGTTTGTGGGACTTGTGAATAGAGCCCTTCATTCGCTTTGCCAGGATTCAAGGGTGGTTAATCTGTTGAAATCAGAGCACTACATTTTGGCCACCATGCTCGATCCTAGGTTTAAAGCCTACGTTGTATCTCTCTTTCTGGCAGACACAAGTCTGCAGAGGTTCAAAGACCTGCTGGTGAGAAAATTGTCAACTCAAGCGGAACGTGACCCGTCAACAGCTCCTACTTCACTTTCTCCCACAACTGGGGCTGCAAGGAAAAGGATAAGATTTTCTAGCCCACCAACTGGCGGTGATGCAGGGCAGTCAGGAGCGAGTGCTGACATCTGGTCCAGACTGAAGGACCTGCCAACGATAACTGACATGTCCACTGTCACTGCATATGATTCTGTCACCACTGAAAGAATGGTGGACGATTATATGAGTGATAGCATCCAAGTAGGCATGTCAGATAGTCTGTATGTATACTGGCAGGAAAAAGAGGCAATTTGGATGCCCTTGCACAAACTGGCTTTATTTTACCTAAATTACCCCACATCCAGTGTGTACGCCAAAAGAGTGTTTAGTGCAGCCGGTAACCTTGTCAGTGATTGGCGTAGGAGGTTACTTCCACGAAATGTGGAGAAGATGATGTTCATCAAAATGAATTATAAATTCCTCCGGGAAGACCTTTACCAGCAATTGCCTACAGAAAGTACACAGGGACCTGTGATGGTGGATTAAAGTGGGGATGAATTAATACTCTGTGAGGAGGAGGATGTACACACTGAAAGAGGTGAGGAATTGGAGGATGAGGATGAGGTCGACATCTTGCCTCTGTAGAGCCAGTTTGTGCAAGGAGAGATTGATTGCTTCTTCTTTGGTGGGGGCCCAAACAAACCAGTCATTTCAGCCACAGTCTTGTGGCAGACCCTGTCGCTGAAATTATTGGTTTGTTAAAGTGTGCATGTCCTGTTTATACAACATAAGGGTGGGTGGAAGGGCCCAAGGACAATTCCATCTTGCACCTCTTTTTCTTCTTTGCATCATATTCTATTTGGGGACTAGTTTTTTAAAGTGCCATACTGCCTGACACTGCTGTACAACTCCAGGGGTACTGCCGTATAAGTCCAGGAGTACTGCCGTATAAGTCCAGCCCAGTGGTGCTGTCTTGTGCTGCATCCGTCCAGTGGTGGTGTCTTGTGCTGCCATAAGTCCAGTGGTGGTGTCCTGTGCTGTATATTATTTACTCCAAATAAAAGGGTTATATACATTACTTATATTATTATCCAAATAATTTTACAGGGTTTGCCCTGTGTGGTGTAGGGGTATGCTCACCTGTGCTACACATTATTATAATAGCTCCAAATAAAAAGGGTTATTATTATCCAAATTAATTTTACAGGCTTTGCCGTGTGTGTGTGTGGTTCAGGGGTACACTCTCCTGTGCCACCAATATTGTGCGTGTATTACATCTGGGCAAATTCCAGCACGTCCCATTTGTTTGTGCCGCACACTTGTGTCACTTAGCTTAGTCATACAGCTACCTCATTGCACCTCTTTTTCTTCTTTGCATGATGTGCTGTTTGGTGCCTAGTTTTTTTAAGTGCCATCCTGTATGCCACTGCAGTGCCACTCCTAGATGGGCAAGGTGTTTGTGCAGCACACTTGTGTCGCTTAGCTTAGTCATACAGCGACCTAATTGCACCTCTTTTTCTTCTTTGCATCATGTACTGTTTGAGGTCTTTTTTTCTAAATCAGCCATCCTGTCTGCCACTGCAGTGCCACTCCTAGATGGGCCAGGTGTTTGTGCCGCACACTTGTGTCGCTTAGCTTAGTCATCCAGCCACCTCGGTGCAACCTTTTGGCCTAAAAACAATATTGTGAGGTGTTCAGAATAGACTGGAAATGAGTGGAAATTAATGTTATTGAGGTTAATAATACCGTAGGATCAAAATTGCCCCCAAATTCTGACGAAAGGGTGGTTTTGGCAAAACCAATCCAGATCCAAAACACGAGCATGGAACCAGAACCAAAACACAAAAAGTGCCCGCTGCACATCTCTAATTTAAGTGAATAGCTGGGTCTTTTATATTGTAAAATAAACATTATACTGTACATACTTTTTTTTTTACAGTCTTGTCACCAGCTGAGACTCAAATATTAGGGCCCTTCAAAAATGTACATTGTATGCCACACAGTGCCCCAATTCCCATTATATGCCACACGGTGCACCCAATTCACATTATATGCCAGAGTGGGCACCACAAACAGTGTAATGGTTAACTTTACTGCCTCACATCATGGGTTCAATTCCCACTAACTGTGTGGAGTTTGTACATTCTACCCATGCTTGCGTGGATTTTCTCTGGGTACTCCGGTTTCCTCCCACAAACCAAAAATATACTGGTAGGTTAATTGGCTCATAAAAAAAAATAGCCCTAGCCCTCTACATGTGGTAGAGAATATACTGTAGATTGTAAGCTCCACTGGGATAGGGACTGATGTGAACAGTCAAATATCTGTAAAGCACTGCGGAGAGAGAGAGAGGAGCAAAAGAGAGAGGGTGTCATGGAGAAAGATGGAGATTTTTATGTTTTATATATCCTGTATTTCTAAATGCTGTGGACTGATATAACAATCTTATATATTATCGATCAGTCAAATATTCTATATCAGGACACACACACACACACACACACACACACACACACACACACACACAAAGATGCTGATACAAAACTGAAAGCAAGCCCTCATCATGAGTAATTTTGCTGTATGCTGGAAACTGGTGTGCACAAGTATATTACACGCAGTAATAATGTAAGAAATCCAAATGATATTGAAATGGGTGCTTGTAATGTCCCAAATGAACTGCCGCAAGGAACCTTTCCCTTCCCTTTCCTATTAAAATGTTGACAACAGAAAGTTAGGGTTTGAAGTTAGCGGTTTGGCTGCAAATCGGGTTTTGACATTATGGGGGTCATTCCGAGTTGATCGTAGCTGTGCTAAATTTAGCACAGCTACGATCATGTTCCCAGACATGCGGGGGGGGGGGGGGGTGGTGGTGCCCAGCACAGGGCTAGCCTGCCCCGCATGTCTGTCCGCCCCCCCTCCCGCCGCACAAGTACAAAAGCATTGCACACGGCGATGCTTCTGTACTTGTTGAGTAACTCCCGGCTAGCGCAGCTCCTGTGGCTAACCGGTAGTTGCTCGTCGGTGTCCCTGGTCGCAGCGGCTGCGTGTGATGTCACGCAGCCACTGCGGCCCACCCCCGCACAGTCCGGCCACACCTGCGTTGGCCTGCCCATGCCCCCAAAATGGCGGCCAAACCCCGCCGTGCCGCCTCCTCCCGCCCAGCGACCACCTCTGCCTGTCAATCAGGCAGAGGCGATCGCTAGGGAACGACGGCCTTCGGCCGTCTGGCATGCGCCGGTGCATTGCGGCGCCGGCACATGTGCAGTTCCAACCCGATCGCTGTGTGTGAACAACTGCAGTAAGCGATCGGGTCGGAATGACCCCCTATGTGCTGTACCTCTCAACATTTTAAACACTAAAATTACCATATATTTAGAGAAACGTATACTATTGGATGATAATGCCCCCATGTGCCCCAAATACCCAAAGCATCTGTCACATGGTAACCATCAGCATGTTCCCCACACGGTCCACCACATCCCCCTATACCCTGTACTACTCTATATGTTCCTATACATAACTACACTACAGCACCCATTTCCCACAATAACATTAGAACGCCTTACTGCTTCCCTCCACATGAGCTTATTATAAGTAATATGTGTCTCTCTGAGTCTCAGCTTCTCTGTGCTATGGAGCTCCAGACAGAATTCAATGAGGGTGATGTAGAGTAGACTCAGTGGAGGGAAGGGGACGGGCCTGGTCCAAAGTAGCAGCACACGGGTGTCTGGTCCTGGAGCAGGGACCAACCATCACGTACAATAGATCACTTGCAGAGGAGGTGGGCACAGCAGAGATTGGATACACTCATTGAAACTCTGCTGGGCCGCCTCCTCTCCTCCGGCCAGACCACCTGCTTGTAAATGAGGGATCAAGACTCGATCAGGCTGCCAGAGAGCTGGGACAGCACACAAGGAGAGAGCAACATGCCTGTCTATAGGACCGGCGGATTTTGCAGGTCAAGCATTGAGGTTGAGTGACAGCAGTGGCTGTGAGAGGCGGACTCGAGAGGAGCAGCCTCACCAGTGCTCTAAAGAGAGGCTAACATCTGTGTCACAGCTTCACCCCAGGTCCGCCGCTGAAAGCCGCACAGCTCCAAGTATCACAGCTGCTGCCCAGGTCTGCCCCCAATTCTATTACTCTCTCAATGCCCCTTAAATCCTGCGCGTGGGTCACGTACCCCCTCAGTTGTAGCCCTGCCATGACTACAGTAGCAATAGTATATCATACAAATGTAGTGAACTGCATGTTTTAAAAAGCTCATCAGTATCACAGTATCACAAATGAAATATTTAGCACCACCACCACTCTTTTAAAATGTGTCAACCAGTAATGAATACATCTTTGCACCAACTAGGTGATCTGGAAAACATGGACTGTAAGGGGTGCACTGCTATAGGCTATCTAAAGGGTTAATTATTAATGATGTATATCATACATTACAGAGTGCATAAGGAGACCAATGTGTACAAATATCTAGTGCTAGGTCTCTCCCCCAGACTCTCAGACTTGCTCAAATGCTCTGTAATGGCACCCACATCTGAAATAAAAACATTCAGCTAAGGCAGGATAATCCTACTGCTGCATCTTATGGCTTACTGTGATCACTGGCCCTGGATACTGTATGTCAGAATTACACTGCACTTTGCATGATGCATATTATATATCTGGTTAAGAGCTAATTTAGGCTCACTGCATGGACTGGACACACTCACTCTTAAATTAAGCTTTTGGAAACCCCCTTCTGGAAATCTTGTGTTTACTTGAAGCAATAAAAAATTAAGTTTTATTGTTTAAAGTAGTTATGTATGTATTCCTAAAAATTGTATTTTGCTTTTGCAAGCTCTTAAATCGTATTGTCGAATCAGTGCAACAACAGATGAGATCAAGGATAGTAATAGTATCACTTCTCTCTTTTTACATTGTATGAAGTAAGGTAATGGAAAATCTATAAAGAAAAGTGATAGATTTCTCATCGTTTGACCCTGTGTACCAGCACCATTGATTTCATTGTTCTTTTAAGATATTGTTTGTACCTTCATCTTGGCAAAATAAGAACAGAAAGGAGGCAATAAGCTGTATACTTTCTAATATATAAGAATTCAGTATGTGCATAATTCAATTGCTCTTCAATTTACTAGCATTGTAGCAACCAGTACCATTACTTTAGCTGAAATATGCATCAAACCTTCTAAAGATACAAATAAGTTATAAGTTACAGTATCTAGTACATTCTATAAAATGATAACTAGAACCTGATTGGTTGCAACTTATCTACATGTCTTCTTTAGGTTTGACATTGACCGTCTCTGAGTGTCAAATGAAATAACTATATAAAATATGTTTTTACATTAATTCATTGAATCAGCAATCCCTTGTTGTTCCCAACAGTCCAATTTTGTAGCCAACACTTAGGCCTCAAACCCTGAATTAATTCAACAGATGCAGAAGAAGGCCCAATGGCAAAAGGGTACTAGGAGACAGTTGTACTTGGCCCATGGACACTGTAGGGCCCTGGCCACTAAGGAAACTGTGGAGTCCAGTCAACAGATGTGTCCTCATACATCTTGCCTCAATACACCACACAGCGGGAGATGCCTGGCATGAGTGAGCTCACAGGCCCCATTCAACTCCATTAGCTAAAATGATATATGGCATGCCTATATTCTGTGTGCTATTGCGGCTGTATACGAAGTGCTACAATCCTGCATTTCATATGCAGATACAGCCACAGTTGCACACAGAATATAGGCATGCCACATAACATTTTAATCCGCAGAAGCTGCTTGTGCATCTTATTGCATCATTTTGCAAATAAGATGCATTTTAATGGAAAATTTTATAAAATTTTAATGGAAAATTTGCACAAAAAGATATTCGGCGCTACCAAGTCACGTCACACCATGACATGACTAGAGGGGCTGTTTAATGTGCAGGGAGGCTAGATGTGCAGATATGTTCTATTACATCTAGTCCATATTTCATGTATAGTGCACTGCTACTTGCACTCTGCCGTGCCACTGCATGGCAGGCTATGTGGCCTCATGCTGTATTAAGTCGCATTGGAACGTACTGAAGAGCTGAAAAATCCAGAGAGTGTAATACAACTTTCTGTCCACCAGATGGCACTTTTCCTTAATTGCACTGCGCATGCATCAAATAGCCAATGAAGTTTTTGTAGCACCACCCACTGATTGACTGATGGAACCTGTCATTTGGTACACTATACAGTAGTACGGATGAGCGTTTTGTCAAGAATCCACAGCTACAGTTGCGTGTGTGATAAATTATTACTATAAATCATTTGGTGTGTGAGCCTGTATTTTTTAGAATACTGTACATACAGTATGGAGTGAAGATGCACACGCAGCTTTTCATAAAAATAAACCAATTCAAGCTCAATATTCTTAAGGTGCTCTGCCAAATTTGCTCCAAACTTCCCACTATCTTTCATTTCTATGCTAAACCAAGAAGCACGTCCGACTGTACTGTATACAGTGCACACATCTGTAGGTTCTATTCATAATAACATTTTTGATGTAGTATTTTATTAGAAACTCTGGGCTGCAACTGGCAACATGTTGCTACCAGCGATGGGCTTCTGTCTCTTGCAAATGCACGACAGCCAGTCTGAGCATGTGCATGACTTTCACCGGCTGGGGACCAGGCAGTGCCTAGAAGGCTTCACTGGGTCCATATTGCCGGAAATGGTGACTGTTCACTCTGATGATGAGAGCAATACAGTTGCAAAGAGTTCTAATCTTTATTTAGTGCTGTCTGTTGAATACTGAAAGAAGGAAGCCAGTGCTAAAGGGGTTATGTTCCATTCTTAAGTGGGGTAATCTTTGTAAATGCTGATTTACATACAGGACTAAAAGCAACACTTTAAAAAGACATTTCATACACTTTAAATGGAGCCGCTGCGGCCGCTATACTTAATCCTCAACCTACGTACTTATTACACCATTAGCATACAGAGCCCCGTACCGTGTACGTACTTTGTGTACAAATGCCACACTGGCTGTACAAAGTACACTCAGTGCGTACACACCCAAATATACTCTGTGAACCCTTAACAGCTATACATGTGATAGTAATACACTTATAACCTTAGCAGGGAAAGGAAAACACGACACCAGTTTGTATTTAAAATGCCGGGTTCCGTCACCACAACATATTATTACTGAAAGGGGGTTACAATAACAAAGCAATACAATACAACAGAATAATGGCTACAGTCAATGGTACATACGTGTTTGGTTTTCGCCGCGCTCACCAGTCTGGTTCTCAGTCATCTGGGTAGATGACCATTTGAGTCTGTGTCTGACCAGATGGCTCTTTTATACAATCTACCAAAACTTAGCACAATGGATACTGTAATCTCTTTGTCCATTGGACACAGGGATGGTCATTTACAGTACAGGAGAGGTCATAGGTTGGTTTGAATAGGTGGGTGATGTCTGTTCCAGATGCACTTGTGGGTGATCTCTTCTGGGTTCCCGCCGCATACCAAATGTACAGTAAATACAGTTTATATCTATATTCTGCTCCTGCGCATATCTATTAGCAGGAACGTGCGATCTTCTGCAAACCAACACCGGAATATTGCCCTTAAAATACCCTACAGCTGGATACCAAACACCACCTTATAACCTTGTTCTGTGCCCTCCTATCCTGTAAAGGTGAATCCCTTTGTTCTGATACCATTTAAACTGTTGTAACTTGCTGGTGTGGTGCAGGGAGACCATGTGTACATTATGCACTATTTGGATTAAATATGTAATGTGTTTTGATGGCTTTTCCATGCGTTCACAAACTCTACCGTAAATACTCATACCACGCGCTAATGTGCAGGACCGCGGGAGCGACCATACGCAAATTGCGAATATGCGCACGCACGCAGAACAAGTACACGCACGGAGGCCATCTGTGTGTAGTTTGTACATGATGTGTGTACTGCAATATTTTTCGACTTCGACATCTTTTAATCCTAAACTAGTTATCAACCCGTCCAAATGATGGAGCTGCTGGGAGCAGGGGCTCTGTCATGCTGAGGTGTGTAGCTGTAGGGGTGTGTGTGTGTGTGTGTGTGTGTGTGTGTGTGTGCGCATGCGTGTGTGTGTGCGCGCACATCCAAACGATGCAACACTTTAATTGCTCTGTCTGGCTTCATCTAGTGGCCACTGGAGCACCATAGAGGTGAGGTGCACTATTAGCCTTTTATTCTATAGGATAGCTGAAGCATCATTTAATTTTTTTACAACTAAAATACTATCTGGCACCCTCAAGCAATCTATACCACAACGAACAACTATCTCAACTGACTTACACAATATAAATGTTTATTAATTGTAAACAAATTCAGCTATGAACACAATCCTGGCCAATTTCATGTGGTCTTATTTAGTAACTACTATTATTATTGTTTTTAAAACCCCATCCTATGTATATCTAATTTTGGTTATTTCCATTTTGCCTTATAGTTACTATTCATATGCACACACAGATGGTACAAGACTTAGTGCAGTAAAAGCAACCCTGCATGTATAGACAACTGGGAGAGCATACAGACAACTATAATTACATGAACTGCTCATGTGTGATATACTACATCTATGTGTTTTCTATAGACACAAATGCTAGTATTTAGCTTTATACTATCAAAAATCAGAAATGAAGTATACACAATTACTATCACATTTACTTATACAGGTTGAGTATCCCTTATCCAAAATGCTTGGGACCAGAGGTATTTTGGATATCGGATTTTTCCGTATTTTGGAATAATTGCATACCATAATGAGATACCATGGTGATGGGACCTAAATCTAAGCACAGAATGCATTTATGTTTCATATATACCTTATACACACAGCCTGAAGGTCATTTTAGCCAATATTTTTTATAACTTTGTACATTAAACAAAGTGTGTCTGCATTCACACAATTCATGTATGTTTCATATACACCTTATACACACAGCCTGAAGGTCATTAATACAATATTTTTAATAACTTTGTGTATTAAACAGTTTGTGTACATTGAGTCATCAAAAAACAAAAGTTTAACTACCTCACTCTCACTCAAAAAAGTCCGTATTTCGGAATATTCCGTATTTCGGAATATTTGGATATGGGATACTCAACCTGTATATTATTTTAATTGAAACATAGTTGCTTGAATTTAGAAGCAAGTAAACAACATTATCTACCGTCTTCAACACTTCAGAAATAAAGAATTAAGCATAAGGTAAATGTGCATCCGTAGACGTGGACTTTTAGAAACTATCCCTTAGGCTCTGGCAGACTGTCAACTTGTTAGTATTTAGTGCAGTATTTAGTTATGTGAGCTGGGAGAAACAGGAAGAGCTCAGAGGAATGGAATGATAGGAAACTTTCCAGATGTCTCTATTAAGATTGGACTGACTACTTAGCAAAACAATCACATCTATATCATTTCACATTCATTTTTTTGTTTATATGGGTTAATATACAGTTTAAATACTATATACAAAAATACAAGTGTTTTCTGTGTAAAGAGTAGCTAATATAATGATTTTGACAATAATATAACATTATAATTAATATCTAGAGATGTATTAACCCAAAGAACTTGTATTTGCGTCAAGCTATCTGAATTCAGATGAGAATCTTGGAAGTGCAAGAATTCAGCAAATCATGGCTTTCAACTTATCTAGATTTCCAAACATATGTTTTGGCTGAGCAAAATTTGTTTTTCCCAAGGAATATCCAAGTTCATTCCATCGGCAGCTGCAAACACTACCTGTATTCTTTTTTCTAAACCAGTGAAAATCAAGTTATGCCACACAAAAGGATTTTGCACTGTGCCCTCACTAGTTTTGCACATAATAAATTACGACTTAGGGTGTAATCTGGACACAATCGCAGTTTGAATTCTTTTGTGGAGTGCGCTCGTGCACCCCGGGAGCCCAGTAAGATGTTAAAAGCATCACAGGGCTGCGATCACCTCTGCCTGGTTGACAGGCAGAGGTGGTCGCGAGGCAGGAGGAGGCGTGCCAACGGCGTTAGAATGCCGTTGGTAGGGCTCGGTCCGGACAGGAGCTGCACTGGGAGGGAGCTACTCGCCAGGTGCAAAAGCATTGCCGCTGTGCGATGCTTTTGCACCAGTGCGAGGGAGAGGGGGGGGCAGAGCCAGTCATGCGGGGCAGACTAGCCTCTTGCTGGGAGTCCCCCCACATGTCTGAGAAAATTATCATAGATGTGCTAAATTTAGCAAATCTACGATCAGATCTGAATTAGGCCCTAAGTGTTCAAATCAACCTATCTCAAGAGGATCCTGCTAATAAACATTGAAAAATTGCAACAAAACAGTTATGTATGCAAAATAATCTTATATTGCCTATTACAAAGCAGGTACAAAACAACAATTCAGGGAAATTCAATGCAAAGGAATGGTTGTGTTGTTATAGAGCTTATGGGGGGGTCATTCAAACCTGATTGCTCGCTGCAGTTTGTCGCAGCGCAGCGATCGGGTCGGAACTGCGCATGTGCCGGCACATGGCAGTCGTCGCTGCCTAGCGATTGCATCTGAGACAGAGGCGGTCGCTGGGCAGGAGGGTACTGAATGGTGGCATTAAGCCGCCGTTTAGTAGGTGCAACGCAGGCGTGGCCAGACCGTTGGGAGGGCGTGCCGCGGCAGCCAGCGGCAGCAACACACAACTCCTGGGCAGCCGCAGGCGCTGCGCTGGCCGGGAGTTACTCCACAAATACAAGAGCATCGCCGCTGTGCGATGCTTTTGTATTTGTGTGGGGGAGGGGGGCGGACTAGCCCTGTGCTGGGCGTCCCCCAACATGTCAGGGAAGATGATCGTAGCTGTGCTAAATTTAGCACAGCTACGATCAACTCGGAATGACCCCCTATGTTTCAAACAACGATTTTAGTGATACATAATACTTAAATGTTTGTGATTCATCTTTCTTTTCATTTTTCTGTTGTGCTTTATAGTTTAAAATAATAATATACATCAGAAATGCATGTACTATGTCCATAGCAACTGCAGTTTTTGGAATATTATATTTGTCATTTCAGTTAAGGTTTTTGCATCAACTTTCAAAGCAAGGAAATTAAATCATTGGTGAAAATGTGAATAGTGAAATGGCAAAAATGATATCTAAGCAACAAAAAAAACACAAAAAAACCAAAGCAAATTAAATAGATGTAATACTGTAACTCACTTTCGTTTATTAAAAATGGAGGGGTTGTCTAGAGTTGCACAACTGAAAGGGGGTCTAACCCTGTGTTTGATGGGGGCAGCTAAGATAGGCCATCTGTTAATAGTAGAAACAAAACAGGGAAAACTTAAGAATTACCCTGTTGAATGAGATAGTGATGTGTGCAGTTCATAGAACCATAAGTAGAACCATGTGATGAGAACTGTTAGATATAGTGTATAATAGACAGTAGAAAAACAAAGGTAGCTTAAATGGTATAATGCTTTATTAAAAATCAAGAGGTCAACAATAATTTACATACAGTAGAATTATGTTGATGATTGTACTAAATCAAAGGATATGTCTATACAGAACTGTAACGGAGATGTACCTAAAGACAATAGAGTAATGGCACATGATAAGCACTCAAATCAATTATTGATAGTGTAAAGCACACGATTAATCTATTGCTAAATTACTAAACACTAAATTGTTAGCAGTCTACCATTGTTGGCTGATAAAGGTAAATAGCTAACAAGTACTGTACATATATTTTGTTTCTGGCATGTAGCTAGTATCATAAAAGTAATTTGCAACAGTGGAACAATGAATCAATGGTCAAACTACTGTACAGTATAAGGGGTATAAGCAATTGCGGTCAAATTCCGGCTGGAATTCGACCGTTTATAAATTCAACACAATTCAACAGTCACATACCCTCCCGCCAGGATCCGAATTCGACATATTCAATAAAAAACGGATTCGACAGTCCCGCTGTCGAAAAATGGACCAATTGACAGATATGTGCGTCCTGGATTCGACTTTTTGGACGGCACAAAAATGATTAAAAAACCCAGAAAAAAATTGCGTGGGGTCCCCCCTCCTAAGCATAACCAGCCTCGGGCTCTTTGAGCCGGTACTGGTTGTAAAAATACGGGGGGGAAATTGACAGGGGATCCCCAGTATTTTCACAACCAGCACCGGGCTCTGCGTCCGGTCCTGGTGCAAAAAATATGGGGGACAAAAAGCGTAGGGGTCCCCCGTATTTTTAACACCAGCACCGGGCTCCACTAGTCAGAGAGATAATGCCACAGCCGGGGGACACTTTTATATCGGTCCCTGCAGCCGTGGCATTAAATCACTAACTAGTCATCCCTGGCCGGGGTACCCTGGAGGAGTGGGGACCCCTTAAATCAAGGGGTCCCCCCCCTCCAGCCACCCAAGGGCCAGGGGTGAAGCCCGAGGCTGTCCCCCCCATCCAAGGGTTGCGGATGGGGGGCTGATAGCCAAGTGACAAAATAAAGAGTATTGTTTTTTGTAGCAGAACTACAAGTCCCAGCTAGCCTCCCCCGTAAGCTGGTACTTGGAGAACCACAAGCATGCGGGGGGAAACGGGCTTGCTGGTACCTGTAGTTCTGAGCTGTCAACGCGCATAGCACATACCGCTCCATTATCTTCAATGGTGGGAACTTTGCGGTCAGTGGTGAGGTTACCCACGGTCAGCCGCTGACCGCGAGTGACCTCACCGCTGACCGCAAAGTTCCCACCATTGAAGATAATGGAGCGGCTGTGCGATGTGCCGTCTGACAGCTCAGACGCGCACAGCAAATCAGGAGAGTGCCACGACGTCGTGCTCCCTGATTGGCTGAAGGGACCCTCTGTGACAGTAGTCACGGGGGGTCTCACCATTCGGGGAAAGGGGTCCCATGTGTAAACATGGGACCCCTTTCAGTGCGTGGTCTGGGTAATGCGTTTTCTTTTTTTGCCAAGTATGTGGATTACAAAAAAGAAGACGAGAGATGCTACACTGGATTTTGGTGAGTATAATTTTATCTTCAGGTACCCCATGGATTCTATTTGGAGAAGTGGACAGAGGTCGGCATGTGAACATAGGTAAGTATGTATGTGTCGGCATGTATGTAATAAAGTTTTACTGTCACGGTGTGCGTGTACTGTTTTTATTTGGGTATTTTTTTTGCAGTAGAACTACAGGTGCCAGTGGGCCCATTTCCCCCCGCATGCTGGTACTTGTGGTTCTCCAAGTACCAGCTTGCAGGGAGGCTTGCTGGGACTTGTAGTTCTGCTACAAAAAAACAATACTCTTTTCTTTGACACAAGGCTATCAGCCCCCCATCCGCAGCCCTTGGATAGGGGGACAGCCTCGGGCTTCACCCCTGGCCCTTGGGTGGCTGGAGGGGAGACCCCTTGATTTAAGGGGTCCCCACTCCTCCAGGGTACCCCGGCCAGGGGTGACTAGTTGGGGATTTAATGCCACGGCCGCAGGGACCGATATAAAAGTGTCCCCTGGCTGTGGCATTATCTCTCCAGCTAGTGGAGCCCGGTGCTGGTATTAAAAATATGGGGGACCCCTACGTCTTTTGTCCCCCATATTTTTGGCACCAGGACCGGACGCAGAGCCCGGTGCTGGTTGTGAAAATACTGGGGATCCCCTGTCAATTTCCCCCCCGTATTTTTACAACCAGGACCGGCTCAAAGAGCCCGAGGCTGGTTATGCTTAGGAGGGGGGACCCCACGCATTTTTTTTCTTGATTTTAACCCATTCCCACCTCTTCCCACTGAAAACCATGCTCTCTCAATTTTAGTCAGTTAAAAAAAATATATATTCTTTTAAAAAATATATAAATAATACTTGTGTCTCCTAATAGACAAACCAAGTAGATAATCCCTTCTAATATAAATAGATATGCTATTAGCAATAAAAAAACACAAAAAAACATGTTTTTAAATTTTTTTATTAGATTCCGCCAGCAAAGTGAGGCGGAATGAAATTGACGAAATGACTGTCAAAAAGCACTGTTGTCGAATCGACATTCTTCAATTGAATATACTTTTGTCGAAAAGCCGCATTTTGACCATTGCAGACATGTCGAATTTTGAAAATGTCGATTTGAAAAAAGTCGAATCTGAAACGGCAGTTATTTTGATGAAAAGTACTGTATTGCATTGTCGAATCCAATTCGACAGTTTTTTTTGTTGAAAATGCCCCATTTTTCGACTTTTGCGGCAATTCGGCCGCAATTGCATATACCCCTAAGACTGATACAGATATAAAACTCATAAAATAGGGGGAAGAGGGGGAGGCCAACACTCAGATTGGGTAAAGATCTTGGTAGAAACTTACCACAGCTCAGCTGATGACAGTGTCCTATTTGTGACTAGAGATGTGCGGCAGGGACTTTTCGTGTTTTGTGTTTTGGTTTTGGTTCTGGTTCCATGCTCGTGTTTTGGATCTGGATTGGTTTTGCTAAAACCACCCTTTTGTGTTTTGGTTTTGGTTTCGGATCTGAAAAACATAAAAACAGCTAAAATAACTGAATTTGGGGGTAATTTTAATCCTACGGTATTATTGACCTCAATAACATTAATTTCCACTGATTTCCATTCTATTCTGAACACCTCACACCTCACAATATTGTTTTTAGGCCAAAAGGTTGCACCGAGGTGGCTGTATGACTAAACTAAGTGACACAAGTGTGATACACAAACACCTGGCCCATCTAGGAGTGGCACTGCAGTGGCAGACAGGATGGGAGTTTCAAAAACTAGGCCCCAAACAGCACATCATGCAAAGAAGAAAAAGAGGTGCAATGAGGTAGCTGCATGACTAAGCTAAGCGACAGAAGTGTGCGGCACAAACACCTGTCCCATCTAGGAGTGGCACTGCAGGGGCAGACAGGATGGCACTTTAAAAAACTAGTCCCCAAACAGCACATCATGCAAAGAAGTAAAAGAGGTGCACCAAGGTCGCTGGATGGCTAAGCTAAGTGACAAAAGTGTACGGTACAAACACCTGGCCCACCTAGGAGTGGCACTGCAGTGGCAGACAGGATGGCACTTAAAAAAAATAGTCCCCAAACAGCACATCATGCAAAGAAGTAAAAGAGGTGCAGTGATGTAGCTGTATAACTAAGCTAAGCGACACAAGTGTGCGGCACAAACACCTGGCCCATCTAGGGTTGGCACTGCTGTCCCACTGCACTAATGGCGGATGCTGGACGCACATCTAACACCAACATAGCTGTCAAGGCCTCAGTTATCCACTTTGCAACAGGATGACTGCTGTCATATTTCATCTTCCTCGCAAAGGACTCTTGGACAGTCTTTTGCTTAGTTGAAGTAGTACAAGTGGTCTAACGACTTCCCCTCTGGGATGAAGATCGACTACCAGCAGCAACAACAGCAGCGGCAGCAGCAGTAGGCAGAAGTTGTTCTTGATCTTTCCCTATTTTATCCTCCAAATTTTTGTTCTCCATTATTTTTCTGGAGATATATAACAAGATGCAGAAAAGGAGATCATACCTCTACACAACACAAGGCAATCTTTGTAAAAATTATTTGGATTAAATATTAATAACCCCTTTATTTGGAGTAAATAATATACAGCACAAGACAGCACCACTGACTTTATATGGCAGCAACACTGGACTGGATTTATATGGCATTACCACTGGACTGGACTTATACGTCAGTACCACTGGATTTATACGGCAGTACCACTGGACTTATACGGCAGTATTGCTGGATTTATACGGCAGTATCACTGGACTTCTACGGCAGTATCACTGGATTTATACAGCAGTATCACTGGACTTATATGGCAGTATCACTGGACTGGATTTATATGCCAGTACCACTAGACTGGAAGTATACGGCAGTATCACCTGACTTATACGCAAGCATCACTGGAATTATTCGGCAGTATCACTGGAATTATACAGAAGTATCACTGGACATATACGGCAGTATAACTGGGCAGGATTTATATAGCAGTATCACTGGATTTATACGCCAGTACCACTGGAATTATACGGCAGTATCACTGGATTTATATGCCAGTACTACTGGAGTTATACGGCAGTATCACTGGAATTATACGACAGTATCACTGGAATTATACAGCAGAACCACTGGATTTATACGGCAGTACCACTGGACTGGATTCATACGGCAGTATCACTGGATTTACATGCCAGTACCACTGAAATTATATGGCAGTATCACTGGAATTATATAGCAGTATCACTGGAATTATACGGCAGTACCACTGGACATATACGGCAGTATCACTGGATTTATATGCCAGTACCACTGGAATTATACGGCAGTACCACTGGAATTATTTGGCAGTACCACTGGATTTATATGGCAGTACCACTGCACTGGATTTATACGGCAGTATCACTGTATTTATATGCCAGTACCACTGGAATTATACGGCAGTATCACTGGAATTATACGGCAGTATAATTGAAATTATACGGCAATACCACTTGACTTATATGGCAGTAAAACTGGACTGGATTTATACGGAGGTATCACTGGATTTATACACCAGTACCACTGGAATTATACAGCAGTATCACTGGAATTATACGGCATTATCACTGGAATTATATGGCAGTATCACTGGATTTATATGCCAGTACCACTGGATTTATATGGCAGTACCACTGGACATATACGGCAGTATCACTGGATTTATATGGCAGTACCACTGGACATATACAGCAGTATCACTGGAATTATATGGCAGTACCACTGGACATATACGGCAGTATCACTGGAATTATATGGCAGTACCACTGGACATATACGGCAGTATCACTGGATTTATACGGCAGTACCGCTGGACATATATACGGCAGTATCACTGGACATATACAGCAGTATCACTGGACATATACGGCAGTACAACCGGACATATACAGCAGCACAGGGACACTACCACTGGACTGATGCAGGACAACACAGCACCACTGAAATGGACTGGACTTATACAGCAGCACTGGACATATGGCAGCAGAGGACACCACCACTGTGACTGGACTGATGCAGCACAAGACACTACCACTGTACTGATGCAGGACAACACAGCTTCAATGCAATGGACTGGACTTATACAGCAGCACTGGACATATGGCAGCAGAGGACATCACCACTGTGACTGGACTGATGCAGCACAATACACTACCACTGAACTGATGCAGCACAACACAGCACCACTGGACTGGACTTATACAGCAGCACTGGACATATGGCAGCAGAGGACACCACCACTGTGACTGGACTGATGCAGCACAAGACACTACCACTGTACTGATGCAGGACAACACAGCTTCAATGCAATGGACTGGACTTATACAACAGCACTGGACATATGGCAGCAGAGGACACCACCACTGTGACTAGACTGATGCAGCACAAGTCACTACCACTATACTGATGCAGGACACTGAAGGACACTGACAACGGAGACACATCCTCTCGCTACACTTTCCAAAGCCGGAGTAAAAATGGCAACATGCGGCTCCTTACATGGAATCCAAATCCTGTGAGAATACAACAGCAGGATGATGACGTTTTGCCTTATTCTGATTTCCGAGTCAGGCGGGAAAACCTGAGCCTGACTCAAATCCGGGCTCGGGTAGTGAAGTTCAGGGGGGTTCGCTTCTCAGGGAACCGAACCCGCTCATCTCTATTTGTGACATAGCTTCTGGTAGGGTGGTCTTCTGTATGCCGGCGGTCGGGCTCCCGGCGCTCAGTATACCGGCGCCGGGAGCCCGACAGCCGGCATACCGACACTTATTTTCCCTCGTGGGGGTCCACGACCCCCATAGAGGGAGAATAAAATAGTGTGGCGCGCGTAGCGCGCCACCGTGCCCATAGCGTGGCGAGCGCAGCGAGCCCGCAAGGGGCTCATTTGCGCTCGCCACGCTGTCGGTAAGCCGGCGGTCGGGCTCCCGGCGCCGGGATGCTGGTCGCCGGGAGCCCGACCGCCGGCCAGCCGTAGTGAACCCCTTCTGGTATTAATGAAATTATTGTTGATGTTGTATAAGGAAGTCTGACATACAATACTAAAGATGGCAGTGAGTGCGGGTTGAAGTTGGTTGCCCAATTAGGGCTTCAGGTTGGAGTGATTACTCGTTGAAGGAGGTTTGCTATGTCCATGTGGTGCTGGGTCCAATGCATTGTGGCTATCCTGTGTGTCCTTTTACAAAGATGTGTGTTTGTGAATGCCCAGATTGTTTATTCACTATTATACATTACATCTAACAGGTCTCATCCCATAGATATACCTGTGGTTCTATGAACTGCACCCATTACCACCTCACACTCTAGGTTTCTGCGATCTTGTTTTTACTTTCTATTTATGCCGTAAATGCTTTACTTTTTATCTTCTTAAATCAAAAACAACGGTTTGCAATCAGTTTAACTAAATAGAGCTATTGTCCCAGGATAACTAGTGCATCAAACTGAAACTTCCATTTGACCAATTAATAATTGTGACAATATTTATTTAAAAACAAAAACTGTCTCAAACACCCTTATGTACTGTACCAGCATTTAGCTTGATTGTTAAAATATGTTACACTGGTGCAAGTGGACATTATGGTGCTAATGCAGAGTTGAATGGAAATTGCTCCTGCATTGCATGCATGAAAGTAATTGTACCAGTACACAGAGTTATATGCACTTATCCATATGCTATCATCATTATCAGTACATTCTTGCACCAGTCCTTCCTTGGAACAGCCTTTATTAGACGTACACACAGCACTACAGTTCGGAATTCCGTAGACACGCCACTATTGAAATCAGCCAAAGTCCCATTAGACCCAGTTATGCCCTTCAACTGCAAGTGGAGATGAGACTGAGGGGTAGATGAATGACAGTTCGTTATGGGGGAGAAGTGGTATCAGCGCGGTTATGCGCACTGATGCCGCTTCTCCCCCATGTATGAGAAAGTGTGCTAGGTGACAGGGGTGCTATGTGCCCCTGTCTATATCAGTGCTGCTATCTACAAGAGAGCATGTCGATCTTGTGGGCAATGTATGAGCAGTCAGTAGCACTGGTTGTTCCGACACCTGCAGTTATCGATTTCAACAGCTGCAGGTGTCATTGCCCATACACTACAGCCTGCGACAGCGCTGAACCTGGCTGCGATGGCTGCCAGCTCCTGGCTGCATGTGAGATCTATCAAGAGTAGGGAGATCTCATACATGTGCACTGGAGCCAATGATAATACATCTTGCTGATGTAGCTTCCTGCTTTGTTTCGGTAAAGAGGTGAAGCAGGAGGTGTTATACCCACATGATACGGATTATATGTGCAGTGTAAAAACACACAAAATTCATTTGTAAAACTAACTTGAGTATAACTTTGTATCCGCTCTTACTTGAGCATTTGCCTGAGACTTTAGCAGTGCAGTCCATACAGTTGCTATGGGGCTAAGTAGCATATACAGCCCTGAGCAATAGAAAAAGATGTTCCTTTAACCAACTATGGCTTCAGAATTAAATTATAAAGGAAGTCATATGATTTTAAAAATAATGCGGAAACAATGGCTGGCTTACAATTCAGATTAATAGGCCAGATTGCTACTAAAACATTTATGCCTAGATTTATCAAGCCGTGGAGAGTGATAAATTGCACGGTGATAAAGTACCAACCAATCAGCTCCTGTCATTTTTCAAACACAGTCTGTGACATGTCAGGAGCTGATTGGCTGGTACTTTATTACCATGCTATTGATCACTCTCCAAGGCTTGATAAATGGAGGCCTTAGTTATATTTCCCTATTGAACTGGAGAGCACACATTGTGGTGGAATGTTTTTATGATGCATTGCGGTACCCAGTAAATATGCAAGACATTTCTAGTCATTTGAAAAATAATCGCTTTTTTACAAGGATATTTGTGAAAGTTAAACCATGCTACTTGGCAGACTTTTGTGTAAGGACAATTAAAGAAAGAACCTGGGAAATAACTTGATATCTCAGCTATCATGAGATGGCATGCAAAACCATTGTGGAAACAGCAACTGTGTTCAATAACTCTGGGGCAGATTTATTAATCCTGGAGAAGTGATAAAGTGGAAGGTGATAAAGCACCAGCCAGTCAGCTTCTAACTGTCATTTTTCAAACCCACCCTGTGACATGCCAGTTAGGAGCTGATTGGATGGTCATTTATCACCTTCCACTTTATCACTTCACCAGGCTTATTAAATCTGCCCCTCTGTTATGGAATAAATGTGCAGTAATCTCCCAATAAACTTGATACCACATTGACCCATCCATAGATCTACACCTTCATTCTTCTAAAGACCAATGGAGAGGGGAGATCACTGGGCCTAATACAACAATTTGGAAAGAAGAAAAGGAGATGAAGACTGATTCAGTGATAAGCAAAGTGGCTGGCTTAATAAAGTGAAAAAACTAAAATATAAACTGTTATGTATACTGCTGCCCTCTATGGACCTTTCTTGTTTAATATTGTCTACCTCTGTGTCTGTTTATGGTATGTGTCAATTTTCTTAAAACCATTAAAGCAAATGTGTAAAAAAAATGTATATAAATTCTAGAGTGACCGAATGGAGATAATTATACTAGAGATGAGCGCCTGAAATTTTTCGGGTTTTGTGTTTTGGTTTTGGGTTCGGTTCCGCGGCCGTGTTTTGGGTTCGAACGCGTTTTGGCAAAACCTCACCGAATTTTTTTTGTCGGATTCGGGTGTGTTTTGGATTCGGGTGTTTTTTTCAAAAAACACTAAAAAACAGCTTAAATCATAGAATTTGGGGGTCATTTTGATCCCAAGGTATTATTAACCTCAAAAACCATAATTTACACTCATTTTCAGTCTATTCTGAATACCTCACACCTCACAATATTATTTTTAGTCCTAAAATTTGCACCGAGGTCGCTGTGTGAGTAAGATAAGCGACACTAGTGGCCGACACAAACACCGGGCCCATCTAGGAGTGGCACTGCAGTGTCACGCAGGATGTCCCTTCCAAAAAACCCTCCCCAAACAGCACATGACGCAAAGAAAAAAAGAGGCGCAATGAGGTAGCTGTGTGAGTAAGATTAGCGACCCTAGTGGCCGACACAAACACCGGGCCCATCTAGGAGTGGCACTGCAGTGTCACGCAGGATGGCCCTTCCAAAAAACCCTCCCCAAACAGCACATGACGCAAAGAAAAAAAGAGGCGCAATGAGGTAGCTGTGTGAGTAAGATTAGCGACCCTAGTGGCCGACACAAACACCGGGCCCATCTAGGAGTGGCACTGCAGTGTCACGCAGGATGTCCCTTCCAAAAAACCCTCCCCAAACAGCACATGACGCAAAGAAAAAAAGAGGCGCAATGAGGTAGCTGTGTGAGTAAGATTAGCGACCCTAGTGGCCGACACAAACACCGGGCCCATCTAGGAGTGGCACTGCAGTGTCACGCAGGATGTCCCTTCCAAAAAACCCTCCCCAAACAGCACATGACGCAAAGAAAAAAAGAGGCGCAATGAGGTAGCTGACTGTGTGAGTAAGATTAGCGACCCTAGTGGCCGACACAAACACCGGGCCCATCTAGGAGTGGCACTGCAGTGTCACGCAGGATGTCCCTTCCAAAAAACCCTCCCCAATCAGCACATGATGCAAAGAAAAAGAAAAGAAAAAAGAGGTGCAAGATGGAATTGTCCTTGGGCCCTCCCACCCACCCTTATGTTGTATAAACAAAACAGGACATGCACACTTTAACCAACCCATCATTTCAGTGACAGGGTCTGCCACACGACTGTGACTGATATGACGGGTTGGTTTGGACCCCCCCCAAAAAAGAAGCAATTAATCTCTCCTTGCACAAACTGGCTCTACAGAGGCAAGATGTCCACCTCATCTTCACCCTCCGATATATCACCGTGTACATCCCCCTCCTCACAGATTATCAATTCGTCCCCACTGGAATCCACCATCTCAGCTCCCTGTGTACTTTGTGGAGGCAATTGCTGCTGGTCAATGTCTCCGCGGAGGAATTGATTATAATTCATTTTAATGAACATCATCTTCTCCACATTTTCTGGATGTAACCTCGTACGCCGATTGCTGACAAGGTGAGCGGCGGCACTAAACACTCTTTCGGAGTACACACTTGTGGGAGGGCAACTTAGGTAGAATAAAGCCAGTTTGTGCAAGGGCCTCCAAATTGCCTCTTTTTCCTGCCAGTATAAGTACGGACTGTGTGACGTGCCTACTTGGATGCGGTCACTCATATAATCCTCCACCATTCTATCAATGTTGAGAGAATCATATGCAGTGACAGTAGACGACATGTCCGTAATCGTTGTCAGGTCCTTCAGTCCGGACCAGATGTCAGCATCAGCAGTCGCTCCAGACTGCCCTGCATCACCGCCAGCGGGTGGGCTCGGAATTCTGAGCCTTTTCCTCGCACCCCCAGTTGCGGGAGAATGTGAAGGAGGAGATGTTGACAGGTCGCGTTCCGCTTGACTTGACAATTTTGTCACCAGCAGGTCTTTCAACCCCAGCAGACCTGTGTCTGCCGGAAAGAGAGATCCAAGGTAGGCTTTAAATCTAGGATCGAGCACGGTGGCCAAAATGTAGTGCTCTGATTTCAACAGATTGACCACCCGTGAATCCTTGTTAAGCGAATTAAGGGCTGCATCCACAAGTCCCACATGCCTAGCGGAATCGCTCCCTTTTAGCTCCTTCTTCAATGCCTCCAGCTTCTTCTGCAAAAGCCTGATGAGGGGAATGACCTGACTCAGGCTGGCAGTGTCTGAACTGACTTCACGTGTGGCAAGTTCAAAGGGCATCAGAACCTTGCACAACGTTGAAATCATTCTCCACTGCGCCTGAGACAGGTGCATTCCACCTACTATATCGTGCTCAATTGTATAGGCTTGAATGGCCTTTTGCTGCTCCTCCAACCTCTGAAGCATATAGAGGGTTGAATTCCACCTCGTTACCACTTCTTGCTTCAGATGATGGCAGGGCAGGTTCAGTAGTTTTTGGTGGTGCTCCAGTCTTCTGTACGTGGTGCCTGTACGCCGAAAGTGTCCCGCAATTCTTCTGGCCACCGACAGCATCTCTTGCACGCCCCTGTCGTTTTTTAAAAAATTCTGCACCACCAAATTCAAGGTATGTGCAAAACATGGGACGTGCTGGAATTTGCCCATATTTAATGCACACACAATATTGCTGGCGTTGTCCGATGCCACAAATCCACAGGAGAGTCCAATTGGGGTAAGCCATTCCGCGATGATCTTCCTCAGTTGCCGTAAGAGGTTTTCAGCTGTGTGCGTATTCTGGAAACCGGTGATACAAAGCGTAGCCTGCCTAGGAAAGAGTTGGCGTTTGCGAGATGCTGCTACTGGTGCCGCCGCTGCTGTTCTTGCGGCGGGAGTCCATACATCTACCCAGTGGGCTGTCACAGTCATATAGTCCTGACCCTGCCCTGCTCCACTTGTCCACATGTCCGTGGTTAAGTGGACATTGGGTACAGCTGCATTTTTTAGGACACTGGTGACTCTTTTTCTGAGGTCTGTGTACATTTTCGGTATCGCCTGCCTAGAGAAATGGAACCTAGATGGTATTTGGTACCGGGGACACAGTACCTCCAACAAGTCTCTAGTTGGCTCTGCAGTAATGATGGATACCGGAACCACGTTTCTCACCACCCAGGATGCCAAGGCCTCAGTTATCCGCTTTGCAGTAGGATGACTGCTGTGATATTTCATCTTCCTCGCAAAGGACTGTTGAACAGTCAATTGCTTACTGGAAGTAGTACAAGTGGGCTTACGACTTCCCCTCTGGGATGACCATCGACTCCCAGCGGCAACAACAGCAGCGCCAGCAGCAGTAGGCGTTACACGCAAGGATGCATCGGAGGAATCCCAGGCAGGAGAGGACTCGTCAGAATTGCCAGTGACATGGCCTGCAGGACTATTGGCATTCCTGGGGAAGGAGGAAATTGACACTGAGGGAGTTGGTGGGGTGGTTTGCGTGAGCTTGGTTACAAGAGGAAGGGATTTACTGGTCAGTGGACTGCTTCCGCTGTCACACAAAGTTTTTGAACTTGTCACTGACTTATTATGAATGCGCTGCAGGTGACGTATAAGGGAGGATGTTCCGAGGTGGTTAACGTCCTTACCCCTACTTATTACAGCTTGACAAAGGGAACACACGGCTTGACACCTGTTGTCCGCATTTCTGGTGAAATACCTCCACACCGAAGAGCTGATTTTTTTGGTATTTTCACCTGGCATGTCAACGGCCATATTCCTCCCACGGACAACAGGTGTCTCCCCGGGTGCCTGACTTAAACAAACCACCTCACCATCAGAATCCTCCTGGTCAATTTCCTCCCCAGCGCCAGCAACACCCATATCCTCATCCTGGTGTACTTCAACACTGACATCTTCAATCTGACTATCAGGAACTGGACTGCGGGTGCTCCTTCCAGCACTTGCAGGGGGCGTGCAAATGGTGGAAGGCGCATGCTCTTCACGTCCAGTGTTGGGAAGGTCAGGCATCGCAACCGACACAATTGGACTCTCCTTGTGGATTTGGGATTTCGAAGAATGCACAGTTCTTTGCTGTGCTGCTTTTGCCAGCTTGAGTCTTTTCATTTTTCTAGCGAGAGGCTGAGTGCTTCCATCCTCATGTGAAGCTGAACCACTAGCCATGAACATAGGCCAGGGCCTCAGCCGTTCCTTGCCACTCCGTGTGGTAAATGGCATATTGGCAAGTTTACGCTTCTCCTCCGACAATTTTATTTTAGGTTTTGGAGTCCTTTTTTTACTGATATTTGGTGTTTTGGATTTGACATGCTCTGTACTATGACATTGGGCATCGGCCTTGGCAGACGACGTTGCTGGCATTTCATCGTCTCGGCCATGACTAGTGGCAGCAGCTTCAGCACGAGGTGGAAGTGGATCTTGATCTTTCCCTAATTTTGGAACCTCAACATTTTTGTTCTCCATATTTTAATAGGCACAACTAAAAGGCACCTCAGGTAAACAATGGAGATGGATGGATTGGATACTAGTATACAATTATGGACGGGCTGCCGAGTGCCGACACAGAGGTAGCCACAGCCGTGAACTACCGCACTGTACTGTGTCTGCTGCTAATATATAGACTGGTTGATAAAGAGATAGTATACTCGTAACTAGTATGTATGTATAAAGAAAGAAAAAAAAACCACGGTTAGGTGGTATATACAATTATGGACGGGCTGCCGAGTGCCGACACAGAGGTAGCCACAGCCGTGAACTACCGCACTGTACTGTGTCTGCTGCTAATATAGACTGGTTGATAAAGAGATAGTATACTCGTAACTAGTATGTATGTATAAAGAAAGAAAAAAAAACCACGGTTAGGTGGTATATACAATTATGGACGGGCTGCCGAGTGCCGACACAGAGGTAGCCACAGCCGTGAACTACCGCACTGTACTGTGTCTGCTGCTAATATAGACTGGTTGATAAAGAGATAGTATACTCGTAACTAGTATGTATGTATAAAGAAAGAAAAAAAAACCACGGTTAGGTGGTATATACAATTATGGACGGGCTGCCGAGTGCCGACACAGAGGTAGCCACAGCCGTGAACTACCGCACTGTACTGTGTCTGCTGCTAATATAGACTGGTTGATAAAGAGATAGTATACTCGTAACTAGTATGTATGTATAAAGAAAGAAAAAAAAACCACGGTTAGGTGGTATATACAATTATGGACGGGCTGCCGAGTGCCGACACAGAGGTAGCCACAGCCGTGAACTACCGCACTGTACTGTGTCTGCTGCTAATATATAGACTGGTTGATAAAGAGATAGTATACTCGTAACTAGTATGTATGTATAAAGAAAGAAAAAAAAACCACGGTTAGGTGGTATATACAATTATGGACGGGCTGCCGAGTGCCGACACAGAGGTAGCCACAGCCGTGAACTACCGCACTGTACTGTGTCTGCTGCTAATATAGACTGGTTGATAAAGAGATAGTATACTCGTAACTAGTATGTATGTATAAAGAAAGAAAAAAAAACCACGGTTAGGTGGTATATACAATTATGGACGGGCTGCCGAGTGCCGACACAGAGGTAGCCACAGCCGTGAACTACCGCACTGTACTGTGTCTGCTGCTAATATATAGACTGGTTGATAAAGAGATAGTATACTACTAATATTATATATACTGGTGGTCAGGTCACTGGTCACTAGTCACACTGGCAGTGGCACTCCTGCAGCAAAAGTGTGCACTGTTTAATTTTAATATAATATTATGTACTCCTGGCTCCTGCTATAACCTATAACTGGCACTGCAGTAGTGCTCCCCAGTCTCCCCCACAATTATAAGCTGTGTGAGCTGAGCAGTCAGACAGATATATAATATATATAGATGATGCAGCACACTGGCCTGAGCCTGAGCAGTGCACACAGATATGGTATGTGACTGACTGAGTCACTGTGTGTATCGCTTTTTTCAGGCAGAGAACGGATATATTAAATAAACTGCACTGTGTGTCTGGTGGTCACTCACTATATAATATATTATGTACTCCTGGCTCCTGCTATAACCTATAACTGGCACTGCAGTAGTGCTCCCCAGTCTCCCCCACAATTATAAGCTGTGTGAGCTGAGCAGTCAGACAGATATATATAATATTATATATAGATAATAGATGATGCAGCACACTGGCCTGAGCCTGAGCAGTGCACACAGATATGGTATGTGACTGAGTCACTGTGTGCTGTGTATCGCTTTTTTCAGGCAGAGAACGGATTATAAATAAAACTGGTGGTCACTATCAGCAAAACTCTGCACTGTACTGAGTACTCCTAATGCTCCCCAAAATTAGTAAATCAAGTGTCTCTCTAATCTATTCTAAACGGAGAGGACGCCAGCCACGTCCTCTCCCTATCAATCTCAATGCACGTGTGAAAATGGCGGCGACGCGCGGCTCCTTATATAGAATCCGAGTCTCGCGATAGAATCCGAGCCTCGCGAGAATCCGACAGCGTCATGATGACGTTCGGGCGCGCTCGGGTTAACCGAGCAAGGCGGGAAGATCCGAGTCGCTCGGACCCGTGAAAAAAAACATGAAGTTCTGGCGGGTTCGGATTCAGAGAAACCGAACCCGCTCATCTCTAAATTATACTAACTGTTGAGAATAAGTACATAAACAAATAAATCTAATGAATGTAAACATCAAAGGAGATTGTTCTCACCATGACAAGTTGTTAAAAATCATTAAACTACATAATAATTTTTTTGCCGTACAGTTTTTTTATGTAATAATTGTTTTAATCATCAACTGAGAGAAGGTGTTTGCTTGGATTTGCTATTAAAATTCTATTTGAAAATGCATTCTAGAAGATGCGACTAATAACACACTTTCATACAGAAACAGTTTGTCAATTTTTTAATAGGACGAACATTCTAATTTCTAGAAAATAAAAAATCATACAAATTCAGCACTCACCTAATATTAACACTTCAAACTGTAATTCATCTGAATTCAGGGAATGTTAGTTCCAAAATATTGCAATAGTTTGTTAAGCTGACCTGCCCCTTCACGGCCTTCCCATTTGGTCAGTCCCTACACTGACTTACACAAATCTGAGCAATGCTCACAGGCATCTTTTAGATTTTAAATGCACAGCATGCTTATATCATGTGTTTAGGCCCTATCCCACTCTTTTAAAGAGACAGGAACCACACCCAACCACACCACAGATTTGTGTAAGTCAGTGTAGGGACTGACCAAATGGGAAGGCCGTGAAGGGGCTGGTCAGCTTAACAAACTATTGCAATATTTTGGAACTAACATTCCCTGAATTCAGATGAATTACAGTTTGAAGTGTTAATATTAGGTGAGTGCTGAATTTGTAGGATTTTTTATTTAAATAGTGTGGTCACAATACCACTGGCACCGCGGATGTATGAGTGCTGTGGGTTCTTGCCTATAATTTCTAGAAAATAATTAAATATTTTCCATGACAAAGCTTTGGAAAGAAAGTTACTATTTGATACCAAAAAATATATATGTTTACCTTGTAAATATTTAATGATTACATTGTGTTTAAATATAGACATAGCTAAATGTACTTAGGAAAATAACACTGTATAACACATGTATTAAATAAAATAGTGCAGCACACAATACAGTACTAATATTTTGATAGTTTAGTCTAGAAAGAAGTAGGTTAATATCATGCATGTCATCAGGGTACATTTTGGATGAGCAAACCATCAGATAGTGTAGTTCACAGTACCTACTACCTAACCATATACCCATAGTTTGAGATTTCAAAAATTAGAGACAAGTAAAAGTTTGAACTCTATTTATGGAATATTCTCCTACTCCATTTGGATACAGACTTTTTCAGATTTTCCCAGCAGAATTTGGCCTTAAGTATTTGATGCAGTATTTCTCTTAAAATTTTTATTCTGCTAGGACTTCTATCTCTTTGCTCTGCCTCAATAACAGCACAGAACAGAATGAATTGACACAGTTGTCACATATTTATATGGTATTAAATTAAGTGAAATGCAGAAATCTTTAATGGCATTTGGCATTTGAGTATAAATCAGAATTTGATTGTATTTACAGAAATTTGCCATTAAATTCCAATTATGAGAAATTCCAATGCAACTTCACTAATAGTGCTTTCAGCACATAAGGGGTCATTCCGACCTGATCATTGCTGTGCTAAATTTAGCACAGCTATGATCATCTTCCATGACATGCGGGAGGACGCCTAGCACAGGGGTAGTCTGCCCAACATGTCAGGCCGCCCCCCGCAAACAAGTACAAACTTTTGTACTTATAGAGTAACTCCCAGCTAGTGCAGCTCCTGCGGCTGGCCGGGAGCTACTCATCGCTGCCCGGCTCGCAGAGGCTGCATGTGATGTCACGCAGCCGATGCGGCCTGCCCCCCGTAAGGTCTGGCCACATCTGCATTGGACAGACTGCACCCACAAAATGGCGGCCAAACGCTGCCGTGCCTCCTCCTCCCGCCCAGCAACGCCTCTGCCTGTCAATCAGGCAGAGGTGATCGCTAGGCAATGACAGCTGTCATCTGTCAGCCATGCACCAGCGCACTGCGGCACTGGCGCATGTGCAGTTCTGACCTGAACGCTGTGCTGTGAAGAACTGCAGCAAGTGTTCAGGTCAGAATGACCCCATAGGGCCTTTTTCAGGTTTGTTAGCAAACCAAAAAAGTAAGAAATTTCATTGCATGTGGGGCAGAGGTAACATGTGCATAGAGATTTAGATTTGGGTGGGGTGTGCTCAAATGGAAAACTAAATCTAAATTGTGTAGAAATTAAGCAGCCAGTATTTACCATGCACAAAAACAATATAACCCACCCAAATCTAAATCTCATTGCAGATGCAGGACCGGCAACAGAAACATTGGGTCCCAGTACAGTGATATTTCTGGAGCCTCCTCAGTTTATATATATATAAAAGAGCAACGGAATTTGCTGCGCTATATAAGCAATTGTTCATACAGTAAATAAATATATATTTATTAATTTATCTATACACTTATTTAAATATGCTGGGCTGGACTGCAATAGGGTGTGCAATCCAGCCCCCATCCCTTTCCCTATTTCCTCTATATTTGTGTATATATTGTACACTGGAAGGCAAGGCTTCCTTCCTCTGGTATTGGCACCCCTCCCATTCACCCTAAGGTGTTTTAATTACCAAGGTTCCTGCATTTCAGATGAAACATTGATAAGGGCACTATTTATAGGTAAAAATGGATACATTTATATAATGTGATAGTGTTAAGGACCCATGTGATAAAGTCTCCTGGTTGCGGTACATGGACCCACAAATTTGCGTAAATGTGTGCTAAGAACTTCAATTATACTTCATGTTAATTGTGAGGGTTTATTTAAATTATTTTTACTATCAGTGTTCTTAGTGCTAGGAGTGTGCATCTGCATCTCTCTTCCTCCAGCATAGTATTAAAAGCCTCAGCATGATAGCACCTTTTAATATCTTTAGTAATAGGATGTGCAGTCGAGCCCCCCCCCCCCCCTCCTTTCTCTATATTTGTAAATGTATTGTACACTGGAAGGCAAGGCTTCCTACTTCTGGTATTGGCACTCCTCCCATTCACCCTCAGGTGTTTTAATTAGCTGGGTTCCTACATTTCAGATCACACATTGATAAGGACCTATTTAGAGGTAAGTCCTGAATAAATTTATATAATGTGATAATGTGATAGTATTAGGAATGTTAGGGACACATGTGATGAAGTCACCTTGTTGCGGTACATGGGCCCGCATATTTGTGCAAATGTGTGCAAAGAAGTTCAATTTTACTCCATGTTAATTGTGAGGGTTTATTTAAATTTTTCTTACTATCCATGTTCTTAGTGCTGGAAGTGTGCATCTGCATTTCTCTTCTTCCAGCATAGTCTTAGACCACCAACCCAGGGCAGCCCTGCAAGTACCCTGAGGCATCCTACAGTGCCACAGCACACAGTTTGAGAACCACTCATAGGCGTATGCATGGGGGTGCCTGGTACGCACAGACACCCCCTAATTTCCATTACCCCCTGCATGCCATGCCTGCAGCACAGTGATCGGAGCTGGCCCTATCATTATGCAAGGTACGCGGCTGAAGGCACCACACTTAGAAGGGCACTGCAGCCCGACATACCCTGCAGCAGTTTGCATGGCCTCCCCCACCTGCCTCAGACACTGAGGCACAGACCCTTGTGTTCCCCTTCCCCCATGTGTCTGCTGCTGTCCCCGCATCTGCTGACTCATGTTAGATGTGCATGACAGTCAGACAGCCGTTCGAGTGTGCTGTGGGGTTGGACTGCAAATTGACAGGCGGCCCCTGATGAGGGATCATAGGGATCACAGGTGTGGAGCCAGGCAGCTATTGTATCAACCAGCCGCCGGAGCTCAGCTAGGGGTCCAGGCTGACTGACATGGCTCACGGCAGGCGGAGCTGAGGGGGCAGCACAGTGTTCTCAGTCAGCTGGCTGTGCTGCAGGAGGATTTTCCTGCAGTGCAGACTCAGGGAGACAAGGTGGGGAGTACCACTGACAGAGTGGTCCGCTGGTGCTGATGATCCTGGCTGCAGCCTGCTTCTCACTCACAGGCAAATTGTCTACCTGTGCAAGTGTGATCATCAGCACCAGTGGCTTCCCCTGTCAGTTGATCATTAGATCCAGTTGTAAGAAGTTGGCATGGGGGTTGTGTGCTCCTCCCCTTTCCTGGGAAACTTCAGTCCGCACTTGAAGTAGTTCTGCTCCCTCTCCTGACTCCATATGTTGCTATGCCCCAAAGTCTCTGACAGCTCCTTCCTTATCTCTTGCCCTCCTGCTTCCCCTGGCTGGGCTGGATAAAGGCACTCAGAAAACATTCCCCATCTGCATCTCTGCTCCTACCCACCACTACCCTTTGTGTTTACTCCTCCCCCTTATGTGCCTCTGTCCCCTTCCTTTTCCTTCTGTAATTCTTTGGTTGCTATCTTCATGGTTCCGGAATGAATGGTCGACTATGTTATGGTCGACAATCATTAGGTCGACCACTATTGGTCGACATTTGCATGATCGACATGGACAAATGGTCAACATGTGAAAATGGTCGACACGTGAAAAGGTCGACATGAGGTTTTTTACTTTTTGGTGTCATTTTCTGCGCAATGTGCACCACGTCCCCTCACATGGCTCACGTTGCTTGCCATGCTTCGGGCAAGGTACCTCGCTCTGCTACCGCTGCGCTCAGCACAGATTACCGCTCCCAATCGTAGTCCACATGGATCGTAAAGTATGGAAAAGTTCCACAAAAGAAAAAAAATGTGAAAAACTCTTGTCGACCTTTTCATGTGTGTACCTTTCATGTGTCGACCATTTTCATGTGTTGACCATGTGTCCATGTCGACCATGTCAATGTCAACTAATAGTGGTTGACCTAATGACTGTCGACCATAACATGGTCGAACATCCAAACGGATACCTATTTTCATACCCCCCTTCTTGTGCCTCTGCCCCTTTCCCTATCTGTACCTCTGCTACTTTCTCATGTGTGCTTCTGCCACCCCAAGCCTCCTGTACCTGGTGGTGCCATCTGTGGCAAAGACGATGTCCAAGGTCACATAATTCATCTGATAGTAGGTAAGCACAATTTTCCATTGATCATTTTATATTTCTATTCTATATGTGTGTATAAGCACTTTTACTTTGTATGTTTAATTCTGATGAAATTTTTTAAACTGAAACGTTAATTGACCACACTGGTCTAGTTTCTTTATTTTACTTTGAAGTCCCCGGGAGTGCCGTCCCTATTGCCATAGCTTGCATTGTAAATGTGTGCATATATTTACATTTCTGTTTTATGTGTATTTGTGTATAGATGTATATATATATATATATATATATATATATATGTATTAGCTGAGCCAAGCAGTCAGTAGTTTCCTGAGTGAGATTTTAAGGGTATTTGGCACTGCTGGGTGCATACCGTGTGGTGTAATGTGAATTTCCACTCATATCGTGTATCTGTAATGTGATTTTGGCACATACCATATGGCGTAATGTGAATTTGGCACATACTGTGTGGCTTAACATGAATTTCAGCTCATACCATGTGGTGTAATGTGAATTGCCACTCCTACTACATTGCTTAATGTGAATTTCAGCTCATACTGTGTGGCTTAATGTGAATTTCAGCTCATACCTTGTGGCGTATTATGAATTTTCACTCATACCGTGTGGCTTATTGTGAATTTTCACTCATACCATGGCAGATTGTGAATTCCACTCATACCGTGTGGAGTATTATGAATTTCCACTCATACCATGTGGCGTATTGTGAATTTCCGCTCATACTGTGTGGCATAATGTGTATTTCGCTCATACAGTGTGGTGTAATGTGAATTTGGCTCATACTGTGTGGCGTAATGTGAATTTCAGCTCATAGCGTATGGCGTATTGTGAATTTCCACTCATACTGTGTGGCATAATATGCATTTGGCTCATACAGTGTTGCATAATGTTGGCTCATACCATGTTGCGTAATGTGAATTTCCACTTATACTGTGTGGACTAATGTGAATTTCCGCTCCTACCGTGTGGCATAATATAAATTTTGGCTCATACTGTTTGGCATATTGTGAATAAGGGGTAACTGGTGAGCATGGGGACATGTGTAACAAATGTCATACTTGTACTGCGAACGAGGAGTCTGATGGCATAGAAAGAGGCAAATGTGGCTCTGATGGCACTTGTAAATATTAAACTTTACTTGTGTTGTATTAAAACTCAAATGTTTGCAACCCTAAATCTCCCATACTTTTCAGAGTGGCCCACTCAAAATCAGGGTGTTAGTACTGGGGGGTGCAAAGGTTGGGGTGTAGGGAGGGACGGGAATGCATATGTACCTAGGCCCACCACTCTCTACTTCCGCCACTGGGTCAGGGATAGGTTGGGGAAGTTTATGCAGCAATAGGGTGCAGCAGCAGCTAGGACTCAGGGATATGCAGTAGCAGACAGTCAGTATTGACTGGTGGTCGCACCATTATGTTTTATTTTATTTCACTGGGGTGTATTATATTTAATTTATTAACTAGGAAGAAATTAGATTAAGCCATGTGATTTTACTGAGGGAATGTTAAATAGTGCTAAACATGTTCCTGGGCGGTGCTAGACACGCCCAAAAGGCGGTAGTAGATATGCCCAAAAGGCGGTGCTAAATTTCAGTAATTTAGATGGATAGATGCAAAGTTTTGATCAATGTTTATTCAATTCAAATATACTAAGTGCAGACTTGCAGGACATTTTTAGGAAAACAATACTTCACTTCCACATATACTATATGCCAATCCCTCCAGATATCCCAGTTTAATGCACTTAGTAAGCGGTTGTGATGAATAATTGTTCTGATGTACCAGTCTTAGTTTGTTAATATAGATGATGTAGTATTCAGCTTCAAACTATTATAGGTAATATGGGGTGGGATGTAAAGCCGCCCAAGTTGCAGGCTGCTATCCAAACTTGGACGTTTTTTTTAAAGCAGCAATCATTTACAAGGCTAAACCATGTCTTGCAAAAAACATCCGCTTTCGGCCGGCAACCTGCATCTCTGGCCAACTCGGATGGCATTACATCCCAAGCAAGACTCCCTCACAAAGATAGTACAGCTTCCATAACATAAATAAATTCTCCTCTGCCTTTAACGCAATGTTGAGAAAGGGACCAAGGTGCACTGAAACACATTAACACTACAGAGGAGAATTTATTTATGCCATGGAATCTGTACATTATCTTTGGGGACGTGGCCTGTATGGATTATAATAGCAATAGTAACTGTAAACTTATTAATTGCATGCTTTGGACAGGTGCCTGCCAGGGGGTGTAGTCAATATACCGGCTGTCGGGATCCCGGCATTCAGGAGACCGATGCCGGTGAATTACTGATGCCCAGAATCCCGACAAATGCTGGGTATTCTCACTCGGTTGGTGGGTCCAAGTCAGAAACTGAGTGGGAACAGAACCCAATGCATGGCAAGCGCAGCGAGCCCATGAGGGGACCCGCTGCCTCACTGCTGGGATGCCGACGTCGGTACAGTGACAGCCGGCATCCCATCTGGCGGGATATCATATGTATCCCCCTGCCAGCATCTGTAGCCTCACAAATCAGAAAGCTTTGTTCTCTAAATACCTGTTGATAACTGGAATCTTTATTCATTTAAAAATTCTTGAATTGTTAGTATTATTTCCCTAGTGGACTAGTTGGTCTATTTGCAACTAAAGGCCTTTTGTGGTCTGTGATTTGCTTAGCATTCATTTGACATCCATAGGTCAAAGCCACTGACTAGTGGCTTTAAAATATTGTGGCATAGCAATCTGCCCCTAAAGGGCGGTACTCACGGAGCCCCTAAAGGGTGGTACTAGTCAGATTCTTCGATTTTAAGCATGATTGCTCCGTGTATACCCCCCACAGCGATAGCGATGCACAGCCCCGTGCATCGCTATCGCTGGTGCTAGATTGGCCTGGTTCGTTCAGCACACATCTCTCCCCAGATCTGCCCGTGAATACAGGCATTTAGAATCTATTATCATATTGTCTACAGTGTTTAATGTTTAAAAAAGTACATCCCCTGTGCACGCACAGTTGGTAAGTGGGTATACATGGCCATCACTTACCTGGAAATAAATGTGATATGCGCTAATCCCCTTGTGTAATTCTTCTAACTACAGTAGGAAATTAAAACACAAAAAAAACTTAATATAAAACCATTTATGAATCTTAATTATTTTGCTCAAAATAATATCAGCACCTTACCCTAGTAAGCTGTTTTATACAATTTTTTAATGAGTTATCATGAAAACTTAGGAGATCTCTGGTTACATGTTTTTTTCTGCTCGTAGTTTTGTTAAACTCTCTAATTAACTTAATTATTAAAAAAAAATACTCCTGGGTATATGCAATGTTTGGATATTTTTTATTGTACAACATTAAAAAATTACATGGAAGCCCAAAGCACGGTGCAAAAAATAAAAATGAGCTATATTATAGTTTGTTTATCTACTTTGGAAGCACAGTCACTCATGAAATGACAAGATATAAACATATACAAACAGAACATTAATTTTAAGACTTCCCATTTGGCATTTGTATCTTTTACGTGCACAATTAATTCCGTTAAACTATTTCTTGGTGATTAGGTTGGCACAAGTTGCCTAGTATAACAAACCAAAAATGGAAATTTGCTTTAATGCTCGCCTCTGGTGTTTGCATGAATCTTTTTTTTTACTTTGTAATCACGGCTGGAGGGTAGTAAGCCAATCATATCAGATGTTTTTTTCAAATTTAAGAAGAAACTGCACAAGCAGTATGTGTAGATGGTTTTAAAATGTTTTGAATACATTAAATTTGTTTGTGCTCTTTTAAATCTTTTGGTAAGTGCAGCTAAGGGGCACACTACTCAACTACCGGTGGAATTTGTTAAAAACAAGGTGTTCTATTTTAATGAACAATTATTGTTGCTACCAAATAGGGTGAGCGGGCACAGAGGATGGGATGTGCGATCATCGATAAAGCAAATTAACACCACGGTGATAGCTGCCTCCATACTGTGGCGTGGTGTTGGCTGAGCAGAATGGGGAGTGAAGAGTGATGTATTGCCCTGCCCATAATCTTTCTCCCCTAAAGCTGCCTATCAGGATGGCAGGACAATGTAAAAATTACCATGTTATACAATGAAAGAACCACCATTTAGGACCCAAAACTGGTTGCATCTGCACTCACTGTAAGAAGGACTTTCTGTCTTCATATGGAATGTCTGTAGCTCTTTCAGGGTACTGTACATGCTGTGACTCAGAGGTGCATCAAGAGAGGAGGAGACCTGTGTGCGCTCTCCGTCCAGGCCCCCTCCTCTCTAGCCAGATAAAATCAATTTAAAAAAAGCTTTATTCCTTGAATAAAGTACAAAGGGTTTTATATTTTTTACAGTTTAAAAAAGACATTATCTATTTTTAAACTGTTTATCTATTGTTTAAATTTCCAATATGGAAAATAAAGCCTAAGGCTTGCCATACCACATCAGTCAAGTATCACCCCCCACTCTCCCACCAGAGTAGAAGGTCCTAAACCAGATCTTCCCAGGCTCCTCTATCCCGCTAAAGGAAAAGGTCCTAAATATCAGCATTACTTCATGCTGACCTGCTGAATCAGGGGCTCTGAATACCGCCTGAGGACTGTTTGGTGGGGAAAATTGCTCCTCTGACCTTTGTGTCATGTGTTACCAGCAGGCATGCACCAATTCCTAATCCTTGCCTTCATTTTCAGTTTATCTAGAAAAAGTGTCTTGTTCTGTTTTGCAGGAGTGTGTCAAAGGTGGGGGTAGGCCTAGGTCAGTAACTTTTTTAGGGCCCCATGAGGTTTTAATTTGACTCTGCCTCTCAGATCTTGTTATTGACCCTGATCTCTACAGGTTAGAGGGGGTATAAAGACTATACAAGGATGGATTCACACATTGATTTTCTTACACCTCTCCTCCATACAGTAGATGAAAACCATGTGCTGATCAGTCTGTGGTTATTACTGTAGTAGGGGAATCATAAGCTTGAGGTCTCCCTGTTATGAAAGTAACTAGGCGTGACAGTCTAGCACTGAGGCTGGGTAAGGACTTAGAGAGATGGGCACAGTGATAGTTATTTTAGGGTTGGGTTCTTTGGATGACCGGCATTTGGGATCCCGCCAGTCACCATACCGATGCCAGGATCCTGAGCTTTAGATTGCCGGCGGGGTGGGGGCGAGGGCAATGAAGCCCCTTGCGGGCTCGGTGGCTCACGTCGCTGTGGGAATAGTTCCTGTTAGACGCCATGCCAACTGTCGGGCAGGGCCGTAACTAGGTGTGTGCGGAGGGGGAACCACACATAGCGCTGCAGGGTAAGGGGACGCTGTTGACAGCACTTCTCAATTATCTGGTATAATTACTTTCACTTGCAGCTTCCCAACTTTTTTAAGACCAGCATCTCCTGACTGCTCCTGTCTCCTACCTGACCCCTTCTGTCGCTAATTAACATTCAAGAACTCAACTTGGGATTTATTTGTTATTCAGTCACACTGTCCTTTTTTACAATTCAAGATGCTGACATACCCAGGATTGAAACTCATTGCCTGTGGCATTGCAAACAGACAATCTTTTCATTGAACTGCCCTTGCATAGAAAGGAAGATGATTCCAAGCTAGAGAATTCTAACTATTTGAAGATTACCTTGTACTTTGTGAAAAAATGATCAGCTTTGCGGCTGAGCAGATCTATGTAGTGTGTGGGTGCAAGAAATTGGATTTGTGGCTGCACACTACATAGATCTGCTCAATTGCAATGCTGATTTTTTTTTTTTTACAAAGTACCAGGAGCTTCATATAGTGTTCATAGTTTTTATGTAGGATGAGTCAGCTCAATGAGTAGGGTGTTTGATTAAAATTCAACAGGTTATAGGTTTGAATATGGCAGTATATTGAAATGTGTTATCAGGGTATTGTAACTGAATAACAATGAGCTCTTAAGTTAAGTGCATGAATGTGGTATAAAGAGAATTGGTGTACAAATCCATTTTCTTGCAGTGATCTATAAGTACGTGTGCATAATAAATAAATAAATAAATAAATACATATATATATATATTAGTGTTTCCTTGTGGGCCGGCATACTGAAAATAGCAGCATCAGACCTCGGCTCCCCCACTATGGATCTGGGGGTGGAGTTATTAAAAAAGTTATAGATAGACAGATGATATATAGTTTTTAGAAATGAAGGCACTCAAAATGGACTTTAAAATAAAACAATAGATAGATAGATAGATAGATAGATAGATAGATAGATAGATAGATAGATAGATAGTTTATAGAAAATAAGGCACTCAAAATTGACCTTAAAATAAAACTTATCTTATGGAAAATAAATTTTGGCCCAGGACAGGTTCAGGATTATGATGATGTCATATTTAATGAGAGGTTCAGGAACTCAGTTCCTGCTGGTTCCTGCTGAAAAATAGAACTGTATCGTATATATATCTAAAAAATGGGTGTGGTTCATAGGCTCGACCACACTTAGGTCGGGTCGACCACGATTGGTCGACAGTAACTAGATCGACACGCAAAACAGGTCGCTGCAAGCATTATGTCGACCTGAGCAAGGTCGACATGACAAATGGTTGACATGAGGTTTTATTATATTTTTAGTGACATTTTCTTTGTAGAGTGATCGGGAACCACAATTAGTGCATCATGTTCCCTTACATGGCTTGATTCTGTCGCCATGCTTCAGGCAAGGTACCTTGCTCCACTACTATTGTTCTTGGCACAGGTTACCATTCCCAATTGTAGTCCACGTGGATCGTAAAGTATGAAAAAGTTCAAGAAATGAAAAAAATTGTGAAAAACTCATGACAACCTTTTGTCATGTTGACCTAGAACATGTCGACCTAGAAACCCTGTCGACCTTATGCATGTTGACCAATAGTGATCAACCTAATGACTGTTGACCCAAGTGAGGTCGACCAAGAGACCGGATACCATAAAAAATGTGGGAAGAGGCATCATAGCATGGGCTTTCTCTGGGATCAATCTTGTCATGCCCCTTCCCTGCAAGGCATGCGCCTTATGTCTCTATTGTAAAAATGGGGAGGGGGGTGCCAATTCTCTCTCTGGCACAGGGTACCAAAAGGTCTAGATACGGCTCTGCTATCAGGCTTTCAATTGCTCAGGATCCCGGCATCGTTTTATTGACCGCCGGTTACATAACTACATCCCATTATTTTTTGTTTTGTTTTTAAAGTAGTGCTCTGTGCATGGGGACTGTTTCATTACATGTAGTATTTTTTTGGGGGGGTGAAGTGTGTACAGTAGCAATTGGATATGCTCTTCTCTACCAAACATGTTCCATTAAAAGTATAGGATGAAGTACATTGCTAGGTTCACTCCATGTTTTTAATCAAAAGATACAGACACAATACAGACAAAAGTGGCATATATGATGTCATTAAATTAAGTATACCATCACTTTACTGTACCCAGGCACAGTTGTAACATAGAAGTTAATTATCAATGTTACAGTGTGATCTATAAGTACCAGAGGTGGATTTAGACCTCATGGGGCCCTAAGCAAGACACCGACTTGGGGCCCCCCTTCCTCAAACAATCCTCAGTGTGCCCCCCCACCCCACCAATTGTAGCAGACAGGTTCTGCTGGCCCCCAGTGTGTATGCTCCCCAATCTGCCCATAGCTGATTATAGCAGACGGATGGTAGTTTTACTAGTGTATTGATTACTATTCATTACCAGTTATTTATATAGGGGGTCATTCCGAGTTGTTCGCTCGTTATTTTTTTCTCGCAACGGAGCGATTAGTCGCTAATGCGCATGCGCAATGTCCGCAGTGCGACTGCGCCAAGTAAATTTGCTATGCAGTTAGGAATTTTACTCACGGCATTACGAGGTTTTTTCTTCGTTCTGGTGATCGTAATGTGATTGACAGGAAATGGGTGTTTCTGGGCGGAAACTGGCCGTTTTATGGGTGTGTGTGAAAAAACGCTACCGTTTCTGGGAAAAACGCGGGAGTGGCTGGAGAAACGGGGGAGTGCCTGGGCGAACGCTGGGTGTGTTTGTGACGTCAAACCAGGAACGAAACTGACTGAACTGATCGCAGATGCCGAGTAAGTCTGGAGCTACTCAGAAACTGCTAAGAAGTGTCTATTCGCAATTCTGCTAATCTTTCGTTCACAATTTTGATAAGCTAAGATTCACTCCCAGTAGGCGGCGGCTTAGCGTGTGCAAAGCTGCTAAAAGCAGCTTGCGAGCGAACAACTCGGAATGACCCCCATAGTGCGCACATATTCTGTAGCACTTTACAGAGAATATTTGGCCATTCACATCAGTCTCTTCCTCAGTGGAGCTTACAATCTATGGGGGTAATTCTGAGTTGATCGCAGCAGGAACTTTGTTAGCAGTTGGGCAAAACCATGGCCCTCATTCCGAGTTGATCGGTTGCAAGGCGATTTTAGCAGAGTTACACACGCTAAGCCGCCGCCTACTGGGAGTGAATCTTAGCTTCTTAAAATTGCGAACGATGTATTCGCAATATTGCGATTACAAACTTCTTAGCAGTTTCAGAGTAGCTCCACACTTACTCGGCATCTGCGATCAGTTCAGTGCTTGTCGTTCCTGGTTTGACGTCACAAACACACCCAGCGTTCGCCCAGACACTCCTCCGTTTCTCCAGCCACTCCCGCGTTTTTTCCGGAAACGGTAGCGTTTTTATCCACACGCCCATAAAACGCCGTGTTTCCGCCCAGTAACACCCATTTCCTGTCAATCACACTACGATCGCCGGAGCGATGAAAAAGCCGTGAGTAAAAATACTATCTTCATTGTAAAATTACTTGGCGCAGTCGCAGTGCGAATATTGCGCATGCGTACTAAGCGGATTTTCACTGCGATGCGATGAAAAATACAGAACGAACGACTCGGAATGAGGGCCCATGTGCACTGCAGGGGAGGCAGATATAACATTTGCAGAGAGAGTTAGATTTGGGTGGGTTAATTTGTTTCTGTGCAGGGTAAATACTGGCTGCTTTATTTTTACACTGCAATTTAGATTGCAGATTGAACACACCCCACCCAAATCTAACTCTCTCTGCACATGTTATATCTGCCTCCCCTGCAGTGCACATGGTTTTGCCCAGTTGCTATCAAAAATCCTGCTGCGATCAACTTGGAATTACCCCCTATATTCGCTATCACATGTACACATTCACGCAAGGATTAATTTTTTGGGGAGCCAATTAACCTATCAGTATATTTTTGGATTGTGGGAGGAAACCGGAGTACCCGGAGGAAACCCACGCAAGTACAGGGAGAATATACAATTTCCACACAGTTAGGGCCATGGTGGGAATTGAACCCATGACCTGAGCACTGTGAGGCAGTAATGCTAACCATTACACCATCCGTGCTGCCCTTAAAATCACACCTGGCAGCTATCTAGTCACTGACAGCCTGCTGGGAGTATTCAGCCAGACCAGCACTCGGACATTTTCGGCGAAAATCAGAAATGCCCTCCCGACTCCATGATCTGTCGGCGAGCACCTTGGGACCTGTCTACTGGTAAATCTGCTACTGCACGGTGGCCAGTTTTGACTTAATTGTCAGACCTTGTAAGGGATGAGAGACCTGCTACTAGGGGATGGGTGATGTGCTACAATCAGTATATGTGTGTGTGTGTGTGTGGGGGGGGGGGAGGCACTGATGTATAATGCAGCCACCCATACCTTATAATACTTATTATTACACCTGATAACATTAGTGTTGACTGCATTATAGTGCCTCCCCCCTTACTGATCGTAGCAGCCTGATAGGTCCCCATCCCTTATACTACACATTATTACACCCCTTAGCCAGTATGACTGTATTGATTATATATCTGTGCCCCATTGATTGTAGCAGGCATCTCCCATACACAGTAGTACTTAAAACAGAGTATAATAGCAAATTGATACTGCATATCACCAGTCAGTATGTGCTCCTGCCCAGCCATGACTGTCGCAGGCAGATGTTAAACACTGTACTTAAAATAACACTGTCTACCCCACCCACCCCGATCATCCCCCACTCACACATGATTGGAATTTGAAGTAGGTGGTGGATGTTAAATAAAATGCAAAATACTGTTATAAAGTACACTGGAAGAAATTATGTGTTTATTTTCTGTGCACATCCTGGCTCTTCTCTCTAAGCATCTTACATCATACACACGTGTCATGACTCATGGCTGGTCACATGCACAGTACTGCAGGACTGGAGACACCAGCATGCGCTGGAACCATCACACATCAACTGTCTAATTACTGACAGCCTGCTGGTAGTATTCAGCCAGCTCAGATTTTGGACAATTTCGGTGAACCTCATGGTCTACCAGAAAAGCCCTATATACAGCCTTGTTGGCAGGCCACCTGGGACCAGCAGGGCACCCTGAGATCAACAGGGCCCTAAGCAGCTGCTTTGGTTGCCTTGTGGGAAATCCTCCTCTGATAAGTACATTAAAAATAATACCAAGTAAAACATTAAAAATAATAGCAATTTGCATCCGTTTTTATTTGGCAGTGGTTTAGTTAGCCTCCAATTACCAGAGTTCATCAGTTTTCTAGTAACCAAGCTTTACCTACCGTATAGTTAACATTCACTACAATACTCAAGCTTGAAAAAGTTAAATTCACACCTCATTGGTTTTAAATATTATTATTATTATTATTATTATTATTATTATTATTAGATGATGAATGTAATAATATCTGCTAATTTATTACAGAAAGCCCATTTGGATACTTTATTTCTCATACTTTGGTGAAATTTATTTGAAACAAAGGAAATAGTAAAGTTATTGCACATCCACGAACCCTTTTTTCACAATCATATTCCCATAGACTCTGACACAATAAATGGAGTGAAATGAATGACCTCAAGTTGCTCCTCTAACTCGGAGTTGCTCATTTTCACTGACTCATTGCAGAAACATAGAGTGTAAACAGTACGCTAGACCCTAACAAAAGCACAACTCTTTCTCTTCAGGCCCCCTGCCTTCTGGCAAGAATAGACTAGACACAAAAAAAGTGTCTGTCATTACTAGTCAGCCAAACAGAGCTGCAGTGTTGGATCCAGCAACTCCCTTCCCCCTCTGCACGGACTCCTGACAGAAGGAGGAGAGAAAGCAGCAGAGGAGGAGAGGATACTGAAGGTACAATGAACAGACTGAAATCAGCAGTAGCAGACAGTCCCCCGTTTTACAGCTCAGTCTTCCACGTCCAGTAGCTGTGAGGTGTCTTGTTGGTATGGAGCTTCTAAATGTTTTTTTCAGTCATTCCATGACTGTAAATCACATTATTTTTTTATCTCCATGAATGATTTATTTGATGCTGCACGGTTATCTTGCTCATTGCGACTGTGTACATTAAAGTGAGAGTGGAAGGCTGTGACTGTGGCTAGGCAGCATGGGTCAGGCAAGCAGCGTTGTAGCTGCCCCTCCCCACTCTTACTAGCAGGCGCTGTCCCTGGTGCTGACTGGAGGACTCTATGCAGGTCTGACTGTCCCAGGAAGACTGGAATAGACCCACATCACTTAGCACATCTCTGCAGACGTACATCATCACCGACACCAGTGCAAGTTTGACATGTTGACACAGAGAATTTCCAGGTATTAACTTCCCACAGCTTATCTCACCTACTTCAATATGCTAGCAGCTTAATGCCAAGAAAGTTTGATGTCAGCTTGCCACCTGTTTAGTTTTTATTTTAAGGCATGTGTTATATTGTTCAGTGGATGTGTATATATATATATATATATATTATATATATACATGGATGACTGCAGATTGATTTTTTGTGATCCATTTAGGTATCAACGATATTTTTGCAATTGTGTAAATAACAATTTTAAATATAAAAAAATGCATTATAGTTTTTTTATCATTCATTATAATTTTGTTTCATATTTTTAAATGAATGCATCAATGATTCATGCATGTAGCTTTGCAATGAGTGTTAAGATTCTCTATTGTTTTTAATAAATTCCTCTAGTTTTTTTTTTAATTAGCTTCTGCGGTCAATAAATTAATTGCAAGAAATCATTTGCTCACATGTGTTTGATGATGCTGCTGCTTTTATTATTATTATTATTATTATTATTATTATTATTATTTCTATTCTTCATCTGTAAGTGTACTTTCTTTTCTACTGCCATGATTCAAATATCTTAAGTGAAGCATGGATGCCCTCTTGTGTTTTATGATCCATATTATTGTGATTGATTGTTCTGATAATTAATATACAGCTCAAAGCATTATACATGCATCTCTATTTAATAACATAGGGTTTCATATAGACCTTTGAGTTTAAATATTGAGACATCAGACTTCATAAAAAATATGTGTGTGTGTGTGTGTGTGTGTGTGTGTGTGTGTGTGTGTGTGTGTGTGTGTGTGTTTGCCCTGTATGTGTGTTCCTTAAAGATCACAAATAAATCAGGCAATTGATTTTCTAGGTTCCTCTTCTCAGAAGTAGATGTATTGCTCCAAGGGAGACAAAATTTACAGTTGCCAAAAATATGTCGCTTGTCTTAAGAATGCTTTCTTCACTTGATAATTATAACAATGATTTATTGCAGACTGAGCTCTTATTGCTGTATTTCGGAGGCAATTGCACAGGAGACAAAATCATTCACTGGTTTTAAGGATGATATTTCTGCCAGTGTACCACATATCTGTGGAAATGAATGCTAGAAGATCAATATAAGCTAGTGAAGTGTTGTGATCATCAGACACATTGCAATTGCTAGTAAAAAAAAAATCAATCAATTTAGCAAATGTCAAAACAAGCTTCCTATTTTTAGTGGGAATATATTTCCTCATATAATGAGTTCTATAATAACAATGGAGTAAAGGAGTAAGTTATCACAGAATATTGCTTTAAAGTTTGCATTATGAGCAAAGTTTAATAGGTTTATAGCTAGACATGTGTAGTTTAGTATAATCTAGTTGCCAGATATGTTGGACACTTGGTTTATGTTTGTCATTTGTCAGATGTAGTGTAATAAATCCAGAAAACGTTGTTAGAAACCAATTGGTGATTCAGAATGCAGCTGTAAATACTACTTGGGCTACCTTGAGATTTATCACCTTTCCTCAATAAGCAGATTCTTGTCATAGACTTTGATATATAGACACGGTAAATTCATTAATTAACAAAAGTGACACTCAGTCAAGTTCCTCATACTGTAGCTATAGATAAATAATAATGTATGCGGGGCAACTAAAGCATAATCAGACCCACAAGTTGTTAAGAAGTAGATGTTAAAATAGATATGCAGCATGACATGGATATCTATGTTTCTATGGATATCAATAAAGTTGTGTCAAAAGTTTGTGCTACTGTAATAACCATTTACAATAACAATGCATTGAATATACATATATTTTATTTGTTGTGTTTTATATATTTTTAAATCTGGCATATTTTAATAAAATGCATGATTGTGTACCATTATGACTACGGTTACAGTATCCTTTCTTGAATTAATAAAATAATGATTTTTTTTCTTTGGGTGGGGAGGGGGGGGGGGGGTTGCATCAATTAATCTATTTACTATAAAATACCACACCAAGACCAACAGTATCACACCATAGAGTAGTAATTGTTCTCTATGACTGTGATGGTGTGAATCATATATGGCATGGTCTAGCAAAGATGCTCCATGATTGTTGATTGACTTGCAGTGATGTTTAGGTACTTATCTGGAATGTTAGGCATCCATTTGACTTCATATGTGCTATGTGTGACTATACTGAGTTAGTGATTAACAGGTGTGCATTCATTATGAATTCATAATATTTCTGTATCACTTTTATTTTTCCAGTTTTACTCTTCATACATTTGTTAATATGAATCCATGTGTATATGTTTCTGGTTTCTACTTTTATTGTTATTTCTCGTATGTCACCTATATAATGATATATTAGTTATGTATTGTCTTTTGCATTCAAAGATAGTTGCCAATCAGCCCCTAACTGTCATCTTTCAAACACAGCCTGGAACGTAGCAGTTAGGAACTGACTGGATGGTACTTTATCTCTCTCCACTTTATGACTCGCCAAGGCTTAGTACATCTCCCCCTTAGCCAGTGCCGTTTCTTGCGGCGGGCGAGCCGTGCAACCGCACGGGGTGCCCGCCGTGGCACTTCTTGAACACTTTAAAGTCCATTCCCACCTCCTCCGTGCTCCCGAGTACCCAGCTCGGGGGCGGAGTTTCGTGGAATGATGCGGTGCGTCGTGACGTCACAACGCAATCGCGTCATTCCACGAAACTCCGCCCCCCGAGCTGGGTACTCGGGAGGACGGAGGAGGGGGAGCCAAGCCGGCGGCGCCGCGAAGAGGAGGGAGAGGCAGCGAAGAGCGAGAAGAACCACTTCAACTGTAAGTCAGCCTCTCCCTCTCTCTCTCTCTACCCCCCCTCTGCCACCTGCCATCATGTATACAAAGGGGACACTTACCTGCCATAATATGTTAAATGGGGACACTTGCCTGCCATAATGTGTTAAATGGGGACACCTGCCTGCGTACTGTGTAAAATGGGGACACCTGCCTGCGTACTGTGTAAAATGGGGACACCTGTCTGCGTACTGTGTAAAATGGGGACACCGGTCTGCGTACTGTGTAAAATGGGGACACCTGTCTGCGTACTGTGTAAAATGGGGACACCTGTCTGCGTACTGTGTAAAATGGGGACACCTGTCTGCGTACTGTGTAAAATGGGGACACCTGCCTGCGTACTGTGTAAAATGGGGACGCGTGCCTGCCATACTGTGTAAAATGGGGGCACGTGCCTGCCGTACTGTGTAAAATGGGGGCACGTGCCTGCCGTACTGTGTAAAATCGGGGCACGTGCCTGCCACAATGTGTAAAATGGGGACACTTTCCTGCCGCAATGTGTAAAATGGGGGCACGTGCCTGCCGCAATGTGTAAAATGGGGACACTTTCCTGCCGCATAATGTGTAAAATGGGGACACTTTCCTGCCGCAATGTGTAAAATGGGGACACTTTCCTGCCGCAATGTGTAAAATGGGGGCACGTGCCTGCCGCAATGTGTAAAATGGGCACACTTTCCTGCCGCAATGTGTAAAATGGGGACACTTGCCTACCGTGCTGTGTAAAATGGGGACACTTGCCTGCCGTGCTGTGTAAAATGGGGTCGCATGCCTGCTGTAATGTGTAAAATGAGGACTTTTTTTTTTTTATCCTGTGGTGGCCGTGATGAGATCAGATGAGGCCACGCCCATCTTAACAAAACCACGCCCATTTTAACGAGGCCACGCCCCTTTGCCGGGAGCGCGCATGCTTTTACTCTTTATATCTATGGGGGCGCATTTTTTTATGTGAATGGGGGGGGCGCATTTTTAAATCTCGCACTGGGAGCCAAATTGGCTAGAAACGGCCCTGCCCTTAGCGAATTCAGACCAACATCCCATAGGTCTCTTAACAAAGGTTTGGAAAACATGCCAGGGAATAGATTTTTATATTGCCATTTGTAATTTAAGTCTATATAAAATGTATTATATGTTGTTTATATAAAGAGTAGGTAGGCATTTCTTTACCCAATCTATTATGATAGGCATCAGATAAGGCAGTGATTTGAACTTTGTCAAAACATGGAGGGTAATTCAGAGTTGATCGCAGCAGCAAATTTGTTAGCAGTTGGGCAAAACCATGTGCACTGCAGGTGGGGCAGATGTCACAAGTGCAGAGAGAGTTAGATTTGGGTTGGGTGTGTTCAAACTGAAATCTGAATTGCAGTGTAAAAATTAAGCATCCAGTATTTACCCTGCACAGAAACAAAATAACCAACCAAAATCTGACTCTCTCTGCACATTTTATATCTGCCCCCTCCCCCCTGCAGTGCACATGGTTTTGCCCAACTGGTAACAAATTTGCTGCTGCAATCAACTCTGAATTACCCCCATGGTACAGTATATGCTGACTTTGTAATATGTTTAGAAGAACCTGAAGTGTAATACTTGCTAGCTTTTGCCATCAAAATTATTCTGTCAAGTTACATTTAAATAAAATGAAGCTCATTTTATAGGTACTTTCTGAAATAACTTAAAGCATGCACATTTAAAAGGCTCTACTAAAACTTGTTTTCTGTCAACTGTGATTAGAAAAGTGTTTTTTCCTAGAAAACTACTTTGGGCCTGATGGAGATTTTGAAGCCAACAAAAAAATAACAGCAAATCTGCACATTTGAAAAACCATGTTTCACTGCAGGTGTGGCAAATTCAACATGTGCAGAGAGATACATATAGTAGGTGCGTGGAGAGTTTTTCAAATGACATTGTAAAAATAAAGTTGTCAAGTATTTGTGAGTTACATGCAATAACCGACAGTATTTACCATGTCTACAAAAAATGAAGTGTGTTTACACTTCTAGTAATGCAGTATGGTTTATCTAGGGGCCTAACTGCTCCTTGTTTTTTTTAAAGTTTGCTTCCAACTGTAAAATAGCCTTTTTATGTAGTCATCTATAAAATACATAAAACTTTCATCTTGATAAAGCCTGTATGGCTATATGTACATCACTAGTCTATGTAACACAAATAACAGACAGACATGCAGAATAAAAGGTTATTAATATACTATTGTAACAATACAACATAGCAGTGAAGAGTTTACAATCAAAATTATAACATTTAGAAAAACAGACACATTAGGGAATATTTTAAGTTAAATTCTGAAAATAAGTGCACATAGATGATTATTCAGTGCGGGAGTTTTAGTGTAAAGTCTCTCAGGAGTCTATAACAGAGATTTGATCAAGGTGATGGAACTTGCTTGGCAAATCTTCAGTACGAAAGTATTCCAGAAGAATGGAGCAGTGAGAGAAAAGTCCTCAGGCACGTAGAGCAGTAGTACTGATAGGTGTGAACAAGAAGCTGTTAGGGTTGTTGCAGAGTGAAATCCTAGTTTATATTTAGAAATACATGAAGAAATGTGTGCTATTAACAAGGTGTCATTGGAAAGAGCAGTAATAGATGCAGAATACAGTAAAACAAGTCTTCTGGAGAATTGAGGGTGGATTGTAGTGGATAAAATGCATGCTGTACCCATTCCTTATTTGTAAACCAGAAGAGATATTGTGCCACCTGGTCCAACCCTACAGTATCGATTTCCCATGTGGTCATGATCTATTTCTACAGGCATCCCTATTTATAACATCCGAAAATGTACCAATTGGAGTAAGAAAAAAAGAAGCCAGGAGACAAGATAAAAGAAGATTATAATAGTCTGCACAGGAAAAATGTGCTGTACACATTTGTAGTTTATGTAAAAGAAATGGCTCATACCAACATTCTAGAAGTCGCAAAATTATTTTGAAATTCTTTTATTTGAGATTCTTTTGATATGAGGTTTGAAAATTAAACTAAACAACATGACTCCTAGACATCAAGTTTGTGACAGTGACTCACTTGTGGGGGTGTCGACTGTAAGAGATTCTGGAACTTCAAGTCCACGTTTAGGAGAAACCAATTTTATTTGTATACTAAAGATAAGAAGGTGTTCTTATATATAATTTACTAAGGTGTCCACTGTTAGTTCTGACATTGGGATCTATGTAAGGAACCTATAAGTCCCCACATATAGTCCATTCTTCTGGCACCAAATATTTAGACTACATCTTGTTATATCTTGTAAAACTGCAAACAATCCAGTGCCCTCTGAAGTTTCATGATTAGTAGCAATCAAATCTATATAGCCAAAGAATACTGTACCTTGCATTGAAAGGCTGGCCATCCTGGATAAGTGCTTACTGTAAACTGGTTCACAAGGTCAAGGTTTTTCTTTTGAAATCAAACTCCATATATGGGATTCAGTCAAGATCCCGGGGGTCAGGATCTTGGCAGTCGAGATACCGATGCTGAAATTATGACACAGAGCAAAATGCCAGCACCGAAATCCTGACTGATGAGATCCCAATGAGCATGGACCGGGCATCCAGGGTGGAGTTAGGTTTAGGCTGCAGGGGGAGGACTAGGATTAGGCTGCGGGGAAGGGAGGGTTAGGGTGAGGCTGCAGGGAGGGGTGGTTAGAGTTAGACACTCCCAGGAAAGGTTATGGTTAGGCTGGGGGGGGGGGGGGGGGGGGCAGGGAGGGTTAGGTTTAAGCGAAGGGAAGGAGGGTGTTAGGTTTAGGCACCACTGGGGAAGGTTAGGGTTAGGCTGTGGGGGGGGGGGGCAGGTTTAGACTGCAGGGAGGGCAGGTTAGGAGGGCATTGGGGTAAGGTAAATGTCAGGATTCTAAGCATTGGGTCGGTCTTCTGACTGGCGGCATCCCAAATGCCACCATTTCCTGTATGTATATATATAAATCTGGGATACATAAAAGTTGTGACACAATTATCATATATTACTTTCTGCAGCGGGGTACACTGGGGTTGCACAGGGAATAACATTGGGGTGTAGAGTAGGATCTTGATCTGAGACACTAACAGGCTAAAAGCTTTGACTGTTCCCAAGATGCTCAGTGCCGCCTCCTCTATAACACCGCCTCCATGCACAGGAGCTCAGTTTGTAAGTTGGTGCCCTGCAGGCAGGACACTAACAGGCCGGGCTGCTCCAGCAGCCCTGAAAAGAGATTTTTTAAAAGAAGAAAGAAGACTTCAAGGGCTGCAGCAGAGGCACTCTTAGTGCTAGATGTCATTCTGACATCTCCTGCTGCAGCTCCATCACCTCCCCCGGCGGCGTTGTATACTCCCATGTCCCTGGTTGCTGGGTACTTACAGCAGAGGCTCCGGTTCTTCATGTAGGGCACACACACCGCAGCTCTCCCCAGATCGCAATGCCGCATTAAGGTAAATGGGTCCCCCAGGTGGGAACCGCCGAAAATCGCGATCCGGCATGGCCATTAGGAGGTGGGCGCGCGCGCTAGTGTGGACACTGTGTTGGTACAGGGAACCCACTAGACCACCAGGGCAGGGGCACAGGTCGGTTTTGTATATAAACCATTTTATTATGGCCCACAGTACCCGGTGGTGAAGTCCAGCAAGAGGATAAGGCTCTGACCTGTAGCCCCTCCCCCAGCCCTTGGGCGAAATTTAGAGTAAATGTTCCCGCCCTGGAGCTGCATTTGTCTGTCTCCTTCACTCCCTGTCAGTGTTTGGGTGCCATTACACACATGGTACACTGACTTTGGGACTAGCGGGCAATACCTTCTCTGTAATGCCGCCTGCTTCATCAGTGCTCTGCATTTACAGGACACTTAAGTATTCTACATGTCGTCTAGACAGTGTTAGTTAAGATCAAGTACATACATTCATGGTTATTTAGTACAAATACCTTGTGATATACATGCAGTCTTTACTGTGCATTGTTATATCTCTATATCTACATAGCTTTACTCAGTGGTATAGTTACTTAGTATTGCTGGTCCAGTGCAGTTTTATAGTTGGTAATAATTTCTGCATTGTATATGTAACCGAGTGTGTGCCAATGGCTGCTGTGTGGTCTCTATTTCGTGTATCTCACACATATGGCTATCCCTATATTCTGTACCCTGAGGGGGGGCTAAGTGCATCAGGGTTATCATATAATATAGTGTTTCGCAGGATATACTACTTTGGTATTTTTCTCTGTGTTTTTCAGTCACCACATACCTCTTAAATCCTCAGTTTGTGCTCTGCCTTGCAGTCACGCCATACAGGGGATTTTTGTCAGGTAGTTTGTCTGCTTATCTTGTACTATTACACCCTAGGGTTACGCTTACATATCATGTCTGCTACACAGGGTGATAAATCCATGACTGATCCTGCACCATGCAGTGTTGATGCCACGGATTTCTCGGTTAAAAACGTAGCAGCTGAGGTTTCAGGTACTGAGGGTTCTATACCCCATGGTCAGTCTGCAGCAACGGGGGCAAATCAAGACCCACTTTAGGCTGTTTTCTCTAATTTACTGACTACACTAGTAATTAGACTTGCGCCGCCTGTGGTACCTCCTATGCCATTACAGTCACATAATGTCCCTGCAGTTAACCCGCCATGGGCAGGTACTCTGTTCTCTCGGTTACAGACATTACATCAGTCACTAGCTAAGCAAAATCCTGACTCTCGCCCGCCTAAGACCAGGGGGTCATCTAAATGGGCCATTACTTCCTCACAATCCACACATGTTTTGGATAACTCATCCGATGTAGGTGGCGCTTTCACTGACCCTTCAGAATCTGATGCAGATGCATCTGATGGGGAATTTCAGCCTGCTTTCAAAACAGACAAGTCTGTGGCATGACGGGGCGGGCCTCCCTCTGGGGGATCCCAGGGTAGGAGGCCGACTTCTACAGTTTACCCAGGTATGGTTAAAGACAACTTCAGATGCCTGAGTACGGGAAGTCGTCACTCACGGATACACCATATCCTTCAAGAAACGTCCCCCTCATCACTTTTGCCTGACAGACATCCCTTCGGATCAGGTAAAGGCAAAGACTCTTTGTTCGGTGGTTCAGTCCCTCCTGGACACGGGAGTGGTAGTGCCGGTGCCTCTGGCTCGGAGAGGCAGGAGGTACTATTCAACGCTGTTCCTAGTCCCGATACCGAATGGTTCCTCTCATGATGATACCTCAAGTATTTGAATACGTTTGTGAGGGTCTCCAAGTTTTGTGTGGAAACCCTTCGCTCTATTGTCCTGGCTTTGGAGCCAGGGGATTATATGGTATCCCTGGAAATACAGGATGCTTACCAGCATATACCTATTGCCGTGTCGCATCAGCTGTTTCCTGCAGTTTGCTATTGGCAACCTCCATTATCAATTCCAGGTCTTACCCTTTGGACTGACTACGGCTCTGCAAATCTTCATCAAGGTCATGGCGGTGATGACGGCCCTGCTCCGCCGTCAGGGCATCAGGATCCTACCGTATATTGACGTCTAGCTGATCCTGGAAAATTCCCCAGACGTTCTCCTCCATCATCTAGATCTGACGGTCCAGTTTCTGCAAGCCCCCAGGTGGCTCATCAACTGGAAGAAATCATCCCTGGTCCCTGCTCAGAGCATGGTGCACCTGGGGACATTGTTGGACACACACAACCAGTGGTTGTTCTTGTCTCAGGACAGGATACGGATACAATCCTTCCTCTCTCGTCCGCAAGTGTCGATACACTCGGCGATGCAAGTACTAGGCCTCATGGTGTCAGCTTTCAACATGGTAGAGTACGCTCAATTTCATTCCCACTCTCTGCAAAAGCTGATTCTTGCCAAGTGGGAGGCCCTGCCTAACTGGATCAGGTCTCACATGATCTCCTTGTCTCCGGAGGTTCGTCTGTCACTGAGCTGGTAGCTACAGGACCAACAATTGTGCAGGGGTCGTCCCTTCTGGATCTCCAAATGGATCCTCCTGACGACGGATGCCAGTCTGAGGGGTTGGGGCGTGGTTTTGAGTAGCACTCTCTTCAGGGTCGGTGGGCCAGGGAGGAGTCTCTCCTCCTGATAAACATTCTGGAATTGCGGCCAGTGTTCCATGCTCTGAAACTGGTCCAGAATCTGGTACAGAACAGGCCTGTTTATGTACAGTCGGATAACGCCACCATGGTAGCGTACATAAATAATCAATGCGGCACTCGAAGCTGCATGGCAATGATGGAAGTGTCAAAGATTCTTCAATGGGTGGAATGCCGTCTGCCAGCCATATTGGTCGTATACATTCCGGGGGTCCTCAACTGGGAAGCGGACTTCCTCAGTCATCAGGATGTACATGCCAGAGAGTGGAGCCTTCATCCTGATGTATTTCAACTCCTAGTGTACAAGTGGGGTCTAGGTTCCGGTCTACAGAGCAAGAACAAGGGATACTCCAGCGGCATTCGTGGACACACTGGCAATTCCATGGAACTTTCGGCTGCTGTACGTGTTCCCTCCGGTGTCACTCCTGCCCAGAATAGTGAGGAGGTGAAAGCAAGAAGGAGGAATCCTACTTCAGATAGCTCTGACGTGGCCAAGACGGCATTGATACTCAGACCTACAGGATCTCTTGCTAGAGCGTCCTCTTCTGCTTCCACAATGACCAGACCTCTTCGTTCAGGGCCCTTGTGTCTATGAGGATTTGGCCTGGCTGGCTTTGACGGCGTGGCTCTTGAAGCTTCTGTTCTGAGGTCCAAAGGATTTTCTGAGGTGGTCATTCTAATGAAGGCACGTAAGCCAGCTTCTGCTCGGATTTACCATAGGGTCTGGAATTCTTACTTTTCTTGGTGCGCATCTAACAATCATGATGTTTAATAGTTTAGTGTGGCCTATTTTTTGGCCTTCCTACAACAGGGCCTGGACTTGGGCCTTCGGATGGCCTCCCTCAAGGTTCATTTTTCTGCCTTGTCGGTATGGTTTCAGAGAAAAATTGCAACTCTGCCTGATATTCATAGATTCACTCAGGGTGTTTTACGGATTCAATCTCCCTATGTCCCTCCGGTGGCTTCTTGGGATTTGTCAGTGGTTCTGGAAGCCTTGAAAGAGTCTCCGTTTGAACCTCTTGAATCTGCGGACCTTAAGTGGCTTTCTCTTAAGGTCTTCTTTCTGCTGGCTATTGTCTCTGCTAGACAGGTATCAGATTTGGGTGCTTTGTCTTGTAGGTCCCCCTATCTGATTTTTCACCATGACCAGGCGGTTCTAAGACCACGGCCTGGTTATCTACCTAAGGTGGTGTCTTCTTTCTGCCTTAACCAGGAGATTGTGGTTCCGACCTTTGTCTCTCCTGAATTGTCTTCCAAAGAGAGGTCTTTGGATGTGGTCCAGGCTCTCCGTATCTGTGTGAAGAGGACAGCCTTTATTAGAAAGTCTGATTCTCTCTTTGTACTGTTTGGCCATCTGGCTGGCCTGCTAACAAGCAGACCTTGGCCAGATGGATTAGAATGGTGATTGCACATGCTTATGTACAGGCTGGCCTTCCAGCTCCTGCTACAATCAAAGCTCATTCTGCTCGGTCTGTTGGACCTTCTTGGGTGGCACGCCATGGTGCGACCCTTGAGCAATTGTGCAAGATGGCTACGTGGTCCTCAGTGAACACATTCATAAGGTTCTATGCCTTCGATACTTCCGCCTCCCAAGATGCTTCCTTTGGACGCCGGGTTCTTGTGCCTGCTACAGTGCGTCCCCTCCCTTGAGGAACTGCTTTAGGACATCCCAATGTTATTCCATGTGGAACCGCAGTGTACCCCGCTGCAGAAAAGGATATTTATGGTAAGAACTTTCCTTTGTTAATTCTCTTTCTGCGAGGTACACTGGGTTCCAAAGGGCACCCACCCTGACGCACTTAGCTTCTTTGTGTTTGTATGGCATTAGCCGCTGATACCTTCTCCTGTTGTGAGAATGTGGGGTATGTGGCTACTAACGGTTGTTGTCTCTTTTACCTGCTACTGCATTGGACTGGTTAACAAAACTGAGCTCCTGTGCACGGAGACCGGGTTATAGAGGAGGCGGCGCTGAGCATCTTGGGAACAGTCAAAGCTTTTAGCCTGTTGGTGCCTCGGATCAAGATCCTACTCTACAGCCCAATGTTATTTCCTGTGGAACCCAGTGTACCTCGCAGAAAGAGATTTAACAAAGGTAAGTTCTTACCATAAATCTACTTTTTATACCAAATCACACAGACATAAAACTCAATCCACTTAAAGCAACAAAGACCTGATCAACTTCTTTAATATTTTAGATATGAAGTAAGACAGAATTACCCTGCATTATTCTACAGTAACCTTACCAATCATTGTTAGTTGTTTGCAGTAAAATATGACACTATTATTTCCATAAAACCTGGAAATTTTCATTTAAAGAGGGGTATGCAATTAGTGGCGATTTTTTCGACAAGTCGATAAAAACTGCACTTTTGCTATTTTTAGGGCGAATTTGTATTTGCTCTATTCAATTACAGTGCCATTTTTTCGACTTGTCAAAAAATGCCGGCACTGGCGAAAAACACGTGGATCGGTGTAATCACCGCAGATCCACATGTTTTGTCGAATTTACAGGGGTTTTACTCCGGATTTTGGGTCTGTTTTCACCCATGCCAATTCAACTAAAAAAAAGATGAAAAGGTATGGCAAAAATGTATTAAAAAACTGGCAAAAATGCCTGCAATTAACTACAGTGGGTTGAATTAGTTCCTTTTTTCTGGCTAACCGAAAAACTTGGCACTAATTACATACCACCCAAAGACTTTAAAAATATCTATTTCTATTTGTGTAAATAGTGCTCAAAGTGGGAATTTAGAAGTTGGGGTATGGAAATTTCAAGAATATTGTCAGGGGTCGGAGGCCACCTCAGGCCTCAGTAGCATTCTGGATTTTGATAATATGAGATTAATTTTAGTTTGTTTTTAGTACTATATAGTATGACTTTAAATATATTCCTGCTTCCCTCTCTCTGCCCTGCACCTCTCACTCCCTGCTTCCCTCTCTCATCCCCTGCACTGTTCACACCCAGCTTCCCTCTCTCATCACCTGAGCATACTTTCTGCTAACACCTACTGTCTGATCTTGGGGCTGCAGATGCCACATCCAGCCTCCTTCTGTCTCCAGCCCCCCAGTGACTCTCCAACACAAGACCCTTTCTTTCTCTCCAGCCCTCCAGTGTCTCTCCAGCACCCTTCTGTCTCGTCAGGCACCCAGTGTCTCTCCAGCTCCAGCCCCCTTTTGTTTCTCCAGTCCCCCAGTGTCTCTCAGCTACCCCATGTCTCTCAAGCTACAATCTTCCAGTGTATCTCTGGCTCCAGCTCCCTTCTGTCTCTCCAGCACTCTAGTTTATCTCCAGCCCTCTATATACTCTGGTTCCAATCTGGGAAATTGTTTTATTCAGGGAACTAGTTTTCTGGTAATAGTTATAGTCATATGGATTTATCATTATCATTCATATATATATACTCCCAATGACAAGGTTAGAGCAAATGCCTCTATTTAACATTATCAGCAGAGGTTTCTCTCAAAACAGATGAAGGCTTAACAAAGAAATGTATAGGTTGCCGTCATAAATGGATCTAGATCCTATTCATTAGTCATTGATTACGTAAGTTATTACATATTAAAAACAGAAATTTGGGGGCATGATGGCAATTTGAACAGATGCTGCAATTACACAATATTGCTATTCAGACTTTTTGATATGCTTTTAAAGACATTACATAATTTTTTATATAGAGTTTTATTAGCACAGCAACTCCAGTCTCATGTTTTTTTTTAAACAGTTTTTTTAGTACTGTGGACCCGATTCAAAGATGGACGCAGAACACACAGCAGCTGTGTCTGAGGATGCAGCTGCTCTATGTAATTACAAAAATGCTGCGTAAATAGACGCCTCTTGCATGCTTCTGTGTTCCACTGCTGCCTCTAAAATAAATAGCATCAGATCATTGCATAAATCTTGGCCATCTGAGTAACCCTCAGGTTATGCAGGATTGGTGGTTTTCACTGTGCCTGGACCAAGAAATCTGCATCAGAAGATGCAAAGACATTCGGCTACCTTATGAAGTAGTATGATGGAGTAAATAAAACTTACTCTTTATTTCCTGAAGGCAAAAAGTTACCTGGCAGCAAATCATTATGCTTTACCGACTCCTCCGGCTCCATCAATTCTTGCATTTACAGACTATAGTCAGAACTGAGATAGAAAATGAGGCCTTCTTTTTAGTGTACTGCACAATGGATTGTACTTGTTGCTGTCTACCTATTAACTGCACCTTTCTAGTCTATACTTGATTCCAGAGCCGGCCCTAACCAATTTGATGCCCTAGGCAAAATTTTGGCTGGTGCCCCCTAGCATCGCCGCTAGTTCTGCATCTGACCCAGCAACACTCAGTGGGGCCCACCAGGGGTTTGCCCTGTGCCCCTGTGGGCCAGTTCAACCCTGCATAATGCCCATAATACACATAATTCCAGACAGTAATGCACCTTACACATATGCCCAACATTAGTAATGCCCGTAATACACAAAATTCCACACAATTATGCACCTTACACATATGAACCACATTAGTAATGCACATAATATACATAATTCCACATAGCAATTCACCTTACACATAAGCCCCACATTAGTATATAACGCAATGCAATTTACTGACCACGTTACAAAACTGGATGGCAGGGGAATTTTACGGCATGGACTGACTGAGAAATAAAGTGTGTGGAGAACACTGCCCATGTTATATCCCTGCAGACACCTGGGGTTTGCACAGGGATAAGGGATACAGGATACCAGGGTCCCCCTCCCCCATGTGCACAAGCAGTATAGGTGATGTAAGATTTATGTGGATCAGTCTTCCACAATACACATGTGGTATCATAAGGAGCCATCCAGTAATAACCTTATATAATCAATGAAAGTGTCACAGGTCCAGGAATTGCAGTTACTGGGCTTCTGCTGTCTAAGGTCTCATAAGTCTGGGGCATTCAAGCATGTCGGAGGGAGTTCAAGGGAGTGTGTACTCTATTTGATAAATGTAAACAGCAGTGTATACAAGTACTGATTGAATACATTTGGAAAGTAACAGTTAGTTTGCAGACTGTCCCTCCCAACATGAGATACTGCAGGGACATGCTTGGATGCCCCTAGACATGCTTGGATGCCCTAGGCAAATGCCTAGTCTGCCTATAGCTAAGGCCGGCTCTGCTTGATTCGATGTAGGCAGTTACACCAAAAGTAATAAAGGAATAAATCATATTCATAACTAGCAGAAAAACACTGACACCAATTTATTAGTCGCTAATTTTGATGAACACTTAGTTAATAATCCTAAATACTAGATATATTGATGTTGTGCAGCATCCTGGTCAACTTAAGCTGGCCATACACCTAAAGATTTATTGTCCGATCTGGTTGATTGGAATGAAAATCTGGTAATGGATGACAATCGACCATTTATTCCCAAACACTGGAAAATAGAAAAAATGGTATATCAGACAATACATTTAATTTAACCAATTTGCCCGTTTTACGACGACGCAGTTTTATGACATTAAGCAACAAATGGTCAGTTGTCATTTGCTCCCATACATTACCAGATTTTTATTCCAACCAGCCAGATCTGACAATAAATCTTTACTTGTTGAAATCTCAAAGCTCAAAGTTTGTCAACCTTTTCCTGTATGTGCTGTAAAACTACAAAAAGATTTATTCCTAGCTGAGCAAGACAAGCCATGTTACGGTGAGGAATTTCTGTATATGCCAATGGTGCTCATATTTGAAAACGTTAAAATGCAAGATAATCCTAATAATTAACAATATATTTTTCAGTTGTTACTGAATAACTACATACTGTAAGTACCATGCTATCAGCTTGTTCCAAGATTTTTTTATATTTACAAAAATCGATCTCTCTTTGCTTATGCTAGTGACTTTAATAAATATGATAACTGATCTGAAAAAAAAATAAAGTTCTGATCTGAAAAAAAATAAAGTTTTCCATTTCTGTATGTACAGAGATGGTCAACAATGCGTATGATCAATTCATGTTTTTTTGGAGGGGTTTCACTTTAAGACATACCCACATAGCCACCGTAAATGACAGTAGCCGATTTATCCCTGAGGGTTATTCAATTGCCCGTAATAGCCAGCATTATCTGGGATTTTTTTTCACATGCCCGGGAGCAGGGAAAAAAAAATCCCTGATAACTGACCCATTTTCGCCATCGCTGTAGTGAAAACTATTCAGTTTTGAAATGAGCAAAATGGGCTGCAATTGGATTGTCAAGACCCAAAAAATGGCGGTAAAGCCTTTTTTTCAAATGGAAATTTTTCAGGCACAATTGAATTCCCTCCATGTCATCAAATATGTAATTTGCACTTGTTAACTTCTAAGACTATTTACTGGTTGTTACATTCTGATTATAAGTAAAAAATATTTTAGTGCAAAAATAAATATATTTCTGTAGCAAGATGTAGAAAAAATAATTCTATCAGGTATAAACTGAGGGAAATAAGTAAAATGAGCATACAGTAAGTGTCTTTTAATGCTACAGTAAAATAACAGTGTGCAGTCTGACCCAGCACTCGGCACTCTCCTTGTTAAATATAGTCAGCGGAAAATATTTTTGTAGAGAATCAAACAACACATTTGACTGAGTCCATGAGGACTATTTGTATCCTGTGAATCACACAATCTGATTATGCGTTGTTCCCATTGAGAAAGCTTGTTGCACTTTTGGCTGACAAATTAACAACCTAGGATGTAACAGCTGTTTGCTCATATTTTGCCTCTGTGCATAAACTTACAGTTTTAAAATATAAAGTGTTGTGAATTATGCAAAGCAGTAAAAATACAACACTATAGCAATCTACAGAATATTGTACTCATGGATATCTATATTCAGTACATAGTTGTCTACTGTACTTCCCAAGACTCACAAATTAGGCAATACTTAGTTGCCTGTGATGAGCAGGTCCATGATAGCATGTCCACCCCAAAAATTCCTAGTACTAGGGAATAATGTGATTGCTTTGCATATATAAGGTAATATTTAATTCTATTTTGCAATGCAATTCAATTTACTTTTGATCTTATCTCATAAATAATTTAGTGTACCAATTACAATTACTGTGTAAATGGTTCCACATATGCAGTGGTGTAACAAGGGGGTTGTGAGGGTGGCACATGCCCTGGGCACCATGGCAGGGATGGCAGAGGGGGGCATCACTGACCATGCCCCACTTGCATCCCCAACAGTCCCCCATCCCCCCATCGTTTCCAGCATATTTTTTATACTAAATGGAGAGCAGCGGCACATAGAACTGGTTGTGCAGTAGAAGCAGGTGGTGGGCCAGCTGATGCAGCCCCTCCACTTTCCTCCCCTTCTCTGACACTTCTGCTGCCGGGTGTGGTATGGTATGCCGGCGGCCGGGCTCCCGGCAACCAGCATACCGGCGCCGGATGCGCGACCGCTGGCATACCGACAGCGTGGTAAGCGCAAATGAGCCCCTTGCAGGCTCGCTACACTCGCCACACTATTTATTCTCCCTCCAGGGGGGTCGTGGAGCCCCACGAGGGAGAAAAACTGTCGGTATGCCGGCTGTCGGAATTCCAGCGCCGGTATACTGTGCGCCGGGATCCCGACAGTCGGCAACCTGAAGACCACCCCTGCTGCCATAGCTCGATTTCACGATCGGCCCTTGCACAAACAGGAAAAGACAGGACCTGGTGCCTGGATTGCTGCCGGCGTGAAGGGCACCCGATGATCCTGGCGATGGTAACAGTGGGAGCGATGCAGCTGGCACTAAAAGGGGACATGCCCCTGCTGGAGATACAAAAAGTGCTGCTTCCCTCTCTCCTGCCCCTCTGTCTCTCTCCCGATGTTGTCTCGCTTCTCAGTCTTGCTGTTTCCCCCACTTGCTCTTCTGCCCCACCATCTCTCTCCTGCTACTCTGTCTTTCACTTGCCTCCTATCTCTCCTCCATTTTGCTACTTCCCTCACTCTCCTGCCCCACGTCTCTCTCTCTCTCTCTCTTCTGCTACTGTCTCACCTCTTCCATCTTGCTGCTTCTCACTCTCCTGCCCCTTTGCACAAATGAAACGTCTGGTCTATAATGCTCACCCGCTGTTAGCAAATACTGTAAAACTCTGCTGTGAGCTCAGCTGGGGGGTGTTGTGCTATAACTAAGAATGGCCATCGACCACCAATGATTCCTAATCATCACTGGTTTAAGCCCAATGTTGAATGGTTTTGCCATCGATGGGAGAGAACCAGATAGTTTCCCCCCTTTAATGGCTTAGCATAAACTAATATTTTTTTTCTGTAAGGTCCTGGGACAAGAAGCTTAGCTCCGCCCCAACATCTGCAAAACCCCGCCCCCAGGCTGTGATTGGCCTGTTCGGTCATTCACTGTAATAACAGGGATGACCACCAATGGGTGAATCCATCGATGGTAACCCATAGCATAGTTGGTGATCATCGATGGTCACTCACAGTTTTGCCATTGATGGCCATCCCTAGCTATAACCCTACTTACACTAAGGTGGGGAAGGGATTAGGTGGTGCACAGTGATGCCTGTCTTAACCCTTTCACATTTCCCTCTCTCTCTCACTCTCTTTTTCTCTCTCCCCTGGCCCCTATTAACCCCCTTTGTCACATCTCTCACTCGCTTTCTCTCTGCCACTGGTTGCTCTCTCCATGCCCTCTCCCCTATGTATCTCTCCTCATGCCTTCCCCTCTCTCTCTCTTCCCATGCCTTCCCCCTCTCTCTTCTCTTTCCCACCCCATGCTTCTCCTCCCCATGCCCACATGTGTACATTGCGAAACCCCCAGTGGCCCCACCCCCTCATCTAGGGAACAGTGCACAGACTAGAACCTGATCACAGTGCACAGTCTGGAACCATAGTCCAGTGCAGTCTAATGTTTCATTATACAGGACTATGGTGTAGTATAAGACTCTGTGGAGGCTGGCCACCCCTCTAAGAATGGGCCTCTGTCAGTGCATTCCCTGGTGGGCCCTTCCTAACCTACTCTGACACTGGACTACACCATTTTTGCGGGAGCACGCCAGCCTTCGGTGTGTGCTTGGGTACTGTTTTATTTTTTGTTGGTGGGGCATTGTTCCTTATCATGCCCTAGGTGCCGAAGACCCTTGTTACTCCTGTGCACATACAGATGGAGCCTCCCTCATCATTGTTGTTTCTCTGCCTAAACAGTGGATTAGTCATGCCTAAGTGATAGCTCAGGTTGTTCAGTTGTTGCACAGAGAGGCACAGAGAGGCATGACTTCATATACAGCATGCAATACACATCTTCACCACTGGGTGGCTAATGCTCCACTAATCCAGTACTAAATGCTGAATAGCGGTGGAGTGATCTAAAAGCTCTTGCAAATGGTCAGTGACGACTGTAATGTTACTGTATACTGTACACACAGACCAATGGTCAGACGGAGAGAGTCAATTTAAAAAAAATGAAACCAATAAATCAATCAATAAAATTAGTGTATACAGACGCAAGTAAACATGTTAAAGCAATGGTCCGTTGACGTTAGGGTTATATAAGTGTCCATGTCCTGTAGACTAATCAATAAATAAAAAAGTGTATACAGATGCAAATGAATGTGTTAAAGCAATGGTCCATTGACGTTAGGATTATATAAGTGTCCAAGTCCTGTAGACTAATCAATAAATAAAAAAGTGTATACAGATGCAAATGAATGTGTTCAAGCAATGGTCCATTGATGTTAGGGTTATATGAGTGTCCAAGTCCTGTAGACTAATCAATAAATAAAAAAAGTATACAGATGCAAATTAATTTGTTAAAGCAATGGTCGATTGACGTTTGGCATACAATACTGTATGTGAGCATCCAAGTCTCGTAGCTAATGCAGCAAACCCCATGGGAAGGGACCACTGCTTACATTTACACATGAGTTTGTGTCTCTATCACCAAGCGTCATGGCCAAGCGGTGAAGTGTCCTGCGTCCCATGGTCAGAGTCCTGGGTTAGATTCCCAAAGTGCAAATGTCTTTGTTGTTTTGTTTTTTTTCTTCTTGACACTTTTTATTAATTATTTTTATATAACATTCATATATTTAAGAATCTTACATTCAATAGAATTATGTACACAGGAAAAGACATGTTTCCATAACTAACTGTCAGGCAAATCCGTAGCATAGTACTGTACTGTATAATGTACATTCACTCTGGCCCTCTCTAGTCCTTTCCCCAGCTAAAGCGGCTGTAGTATCTTCATTTACATAGTAGCCCTTCATTTACATACAGTACTGTGTTGGCAATTTATTGACTAAAATAGCCTCTTTGACAAGATCAGTCTCTCAGGGGAGTGGGAATAGTGAAGGGGGAGGTGGGGATTAACCAGCGGAGTTCAGAGACGCTGTCAAAAATATTAATTCTCTGTCGAAACCCAAAAAAAGAAACCAATAAATCAATCAATAAAAATAGTGTATACAGACACAAATGAACGTGTTAAAGCAATGGTCCATTGACATTCGGTTTATATGAGCTATTAAATTAAATTAAAATGGGTTTAAAGCTTAATATCTCCGGTCATGGTGGTCTAGTCTGCTCAGAACTGTGTTGGTATGAAAGGAGAGATGATTAGCATTCAGAGGATATCGACCCCAAGTTTCTGTAAACCCCAAAAGGCTAACGGCAAATGTCAGAACCCATGGTGGCTCTGAATTAACAGGCTCATTATGTTCCGGTTCCGGCTTCATGGAGACCTGAGCTCCGTTTTGAGCTCCGTCCCCCGCTCCTCAATAAACACCTTTTACTAGGCTTTTAAAGCCTCGTTTGGCGCCCGGAGTCCTCCCGCAGTGACCTTGCACCCCTACAGCCGATATGGACCGCTTTTTAACTCCGCCGACGCCGCAACCCCAGATGGACCAGCAGCAGCAGCCGCAGCCTCCACGCCAGGAGAAGCGGCGGGCCGCAGGGACCTTGCAGGCAGACTCTGCAGCAGAGAGTGCACCTCCCCTACACAAGAAAACCGCGGCCGAAGGACCTGGGGGACACGTGAGTGCGGGCTGCGATGCCCCTGTGACTTACTCAGAGGTGGTGGCAGCCATTACAGCTACTATGACCCCACTCCTATCCAAAGCAGTGGCTGATATTACTAGCCAGCTACAACACTTAACCCACAGGGTTTCCAGCGCAGAACAACAGATCAGCGTGGCCTCCCACGATATAGGAAACTTGCAACACACCGTGAAACGTCTCACTAATGACTCTTACCAGCTGTGGAACAAGATAGATGATATTGAAAACAGATCGCGTCGGAATAATATTAGGCTGGTCGGCCTCCCTGAATCTATCAAGGGGCCCGCTATGGCCCATTTTGTCCGCAACACTCTACCCTCGCTTTTAGGCATAGAGGCGGTTTGCCAAGACATGGTAATAGAGAGGGTCCATAGGGTGGGCCCGACTCCGACCCCCAACAGGCCGAGACCCCGTGTTACCCTGTTTCGCTGCTTAAATTACCTACACAAAATGGAGATATGGTCAGCCTCTCGCAAAGCAAAATCCCTATCGTGGGAAGGTCATAAGCTTCATATCTTTCAAGATTACTCCGCTGAACTATCACGGGCCAGGAAATCCTTTTCCCCTGTTTGCTCTCAATTAGTCGCTGAAGGGCGCAAATTTGGCCAGTTACATCCTGCCAGGCTTCGCATTTATGACGGGTCTTCATTTAAGGACTTCTCCACCCCGCCTGACGCTTTGGCTTACCTCCAGGAGCTGTCCCAGGCCAAGGATGCAGACATCTCTGACTCAGCTAAATGAAGAACTGTGCTCCATGTTCTAAAATTGCCTCGTTAAGTTCTCACTGTTTTGCATGATTTCATGTCTGTTTACTGATCTCAGAATTTATACCACTATTTCTTTTTTCTCCATACTTAGTGGCTCATATTCTCATATTCTCTATATTACATGTTATCTCAATGTTCTTAGGTGTAACGCGCTGTCGGGACCTACGGGCCCCAGTTAAACAATTTCACGTTAGTATCTTGTAGCACTTTGAGGATCGGGGGCGGACACGCCCTTCCGTGCTGGATGTGTGTCCTTTTTGACATGTTACTCTATGTGCTATTGCTTGGAAGTCTGGCATCAAATGCTAGCGTTTGTATGCCTCTTTTCATATATGCTCCCTATCTCCCCTCCCGTACACCCCTCCCCTCCCTCACTGCCTGGTACCTCACTCCATTTCATGAGGGCGCTGTCCTACCCTATACAAACTGGCCAGAATGTATGATACCCTTTGACATTGTTATACTAAAAGTTCCCCCTTTTGTCTTTTTATGGTTTAAGATGATGTTTCTTTTTCTCCCTGTTTCCTGCAGGGATGCCTAGTCTACGCTATGCAACCTGGAACGTTGGAGGAATTAACTCTCCAGCGAAACGCAGGAAAATTTTGATTTTCTTACAAAAATCTGGCGTGGACGTGGCATTCCTCCAGGAAACTCACCTGACTCCCTCTGAATCTGCTAAACTAGGAATGCTGGGTTGGTCTGTATTGGCATCTTCTTCCTACGGCTCCAAGGCAAAAGGAGTGGTTATCCTGGTAAAACGCAATCTGACTCATGAGGTACACCGCATTGTTACTGATGATACAGGTAGATATGTGGTGGTCTCGGTGGATATACTGGGCAAGAGGCTCACGCTGGCTAATGTATACATTCCCCCTCCCTATTCTAAGTCATACTTTCAGAGCTTGATTACCCTCCTGACCCCCTTCATGGGGGACAATTTGATTATTGGTGGAGATTTTAATCTGATCTCTTCCTCCATATTAGACAGATCAAACACCCGCGGGACCCCCCCTCCTCTCCCTAAGGTTGGCATCCCCCTTCTTACCTCCACCCTACAGGTTATTGACCTATGGAGAGCCCTGTACCCAACAGAACGAGAATACACCTGTCTCTCAGCGGCGCATGGCTCTCTCTCTCGCATTGACTATTTCTTCATCTCTCATGCTCTTTTCCCTCAGGTCACAGACTGCTCTATTGCCCTCATCTCTCTGTCAGACCATGCTATGATTTCATTGACTATCCATTTCCCAGATGACAGAGACACGACTAGGCTATGGAAATTCCCAACTAGACTCTGCCATTCTGATACTTTCAAATCCTTCTTGGAGGCTGCTTGGGACGACTACTACACTACCAATTCTGAACACCTCCAGACGAATCCCTTTCTGTTCTGGATGGCAGCGAAAGCAGTACTCAGAGGGGCGATTATGTCCTTTACCGCAGCCTCCAACAAGAATTTCTCAAAGCAATATCTGGCACTCCAGAACGCTCTCACTTCAGCCTTTCAGGCATACAAACAAGCACCTTCATCAGCTACTAAGCAAGCATATTTACTTACTAAAACCCACTTTGACGAACACATTTCCGAAATGGGAAATAAATACCTTTTTTCTGTCCACTACAAGTTCCACAAATTCGGGAACAAGTCTGGCCGCTTACTCTCTAACTTACTTCGTGGCACATTCTCACATGCAGTGGTTCACCCTCTCTGCACACAGCAAGGCACACTGACTTCCTCAAACAAGCAGATTGCACACATTATGCAGTCTTACTTCTCCCAACTATACTCATCCTCCCTCCCAAACACCCCGCAACCGCCTTCACCTGCTTCACATCCACTGACATCATGCTCTCAACCACCACACCCTCACCCCATTCCCATAGCTAACTCTCTCAACCCCCCATTCTTTTGGGAAGCACTACCTTACCCTACTCTTACAGATGATATGACTTCTCAACTTCTATCCCCGATCACCATCACTGAAGTCCGATCAGCGATCAAACAATTAAAACCTAATAAGGCCCCAGGTCCTGACGGCTATAGTGGAGAGTTCTATAAACTCCTCTCCCACAAATTTGACTCCAGCCTGGTAGACATTTTCAACTCCTTATTACTAGCTAAGACACCCCCACCACACTTTAATTCGGCACTCCTCAAATTGCTCCCTAAACCAGGCAGAGATCTATCCCACCCAGGCTCCTATCGACCAATATCTTTGCTAAACATAGATGTCAAGTTATTCGCCAAGATATTGGCCGACTGTCTGAAACTCATACTCCCCCACATTGTTCACCCCGATCAGACAGGCTTTATCGCAGGCAGACACTCGGTGGTCAATGTGAGAAGGGTAATAGCGGCCCTACATTCCTGTCATGGTGACATGTCCACTTCAGGATATGCCATTATATCCTTGGACGCGGAAAAGGCCTTCGACCTCGACGAATGGCCACACCTCTACGCAACCTTGTCACGATTTAAATTCCCCGATGCGTTTATTAAAGCTATCCGCGCACTGTATACGTCCCCGGCCACTCAAATTTCCTGCAACGGTTTCCTTTCCAACCCCTTCTATATAGAAAAAGGCACTAGACAGGGATGCCCTCTCTCCCCACTCCTCTTTGCCATCGCTCTAGAACCTCTAGCATTAGCTCTTAGGCTTTCCCCTTCCTTTACTGGCATCTCTGTCGGCAACACTGAGCTTAAAGTCGCCCTGTTCGCCGACGACATGTTATTATTCGTCTCGAACCCTCTCACGTCAGTCCCGGAAATCCTGCGTTTGATTTCAGACTTTGGTGAAACGGCTGGCTATAAGATCAATGTCACAAAATCAGAATTACTTCCTATACACGTTCCCCCCGCCACACTATCCTCTCTCACTCAAGCATCACCCTTCACGATCACTCAGTCTCATTTTAAATACCTAGGGGTAAATATCACACGAGATATTTCACGTACCTACGAAACAAATTTCACCCCGGCCATTAAAGCCGTACTTTCTAAACTAGAAGGTTGGGCTACCCTACCGCTCTCATTGCTAGGGAGGATTGCAGTCCTTAAATCTGTAATATTTCCCAAAATCTTCTATATTATGCAATCTCTCCCATTCAGCCTCAGAGAAGCGGATGGCGCTGTATTGCGCAAAGCTATGACCCGATTTATATGGCATGGGAAGAAACCAAAAGTGGCCTTTGCAAAACTAGTAATGGACAAGTCAATGGGCGGACTGGGTGTCCCAGACTTTCTTTCCTACTCTCTTACAATTTTTCTCAGATATGCAGCGGACTGGCTTTTGGGAAAAAGCACGTATACTGACTTGGCTCTAGATACTGATGCTTTTCGACCTTATTCGCCATGCGCTCTCCTACACACCAAAAAAGCTGACATACCTTCACCAATCCTGCAACACCCTCTATTTCGAGACACGTACTTAAGCTGGGTAAAAATACATAAGAAACTCAAAGCTGACCACACTGTTTCCTCTTATATATCCCTTTGGGGAAACCCTTCTTTTCCTCCTTCCCTTAACAATGCTCTTTTTGTCCGATGGCGGGAGAGGGGGCTGTGCTCCGCTTCACAGGTCTTCGACCCGGGTGGCCATATTGCTCAATTTACAACACTGAGAGACAGGTACTCTATTCCGTCCTCCCATTTCTTTATGTATCTACAAGAGAGACATTACCTCCATTCATTACGCCTCGACTCTATCCTCTCGTCTCCCTCTTCCCCACTAGCAAAGATTCTAAAGCACTGGGAGTCCCATCCCTATAAACTAAAACAAATCTACTCACTCATTGTTAATATCCCATCCATGCCATACATTCCCAGAATGGTTGCCTCCTGGCAAACAGACATTACAAGTGTGACCTCCTATGACCTCCTCTTAGACCACCACCACCGGACCATGTCAATTCTTAGTTCTGCGTACCTACAAGAGGTACATATAAAGTCCATCCACAGAGCATACTTGCCTCCTTATGAACAGATACCCAGTGATCCTGCAATCCCCAATAGATGCCCTAAATGCAAAGGAGCTAGAGCCTCTTTCTACCATTGCCTCTGGAGCTGTACCAAGATCCAACGCTTTTGGAATAAACTATTTGTATTCATAAACACCCATTTCCTCACGGCATTAAGACCCGATCCGTTGGCATGTCTCTGCATAAATTTTTCTATATGGAGATCGAGGAAAGGGATTAGCCTACTTTTCCCTATGCTGACCATGCTATTTACCATAGCCAAAAAAGCAATTCTGAAACACTGGGTTGTCAGATCGACCCCCTCCTTCCCTCCTTAGCCGAAGTTCTGAAAACTATGTTACAATATTTATATTTCGACCGAAGGTCCACTCTCCTTATGGGTCCCTCTGGCCTTGCCGGGTTCAACAAAAAATGGGGCCCTTATATGGCTACTCTAGACCAGACCACTCAATCCACAATAAATGCAGCTTTTGAAAACTCTCAGTGGACACTGTCCAGATAACCTGGCTTCCTTCTTCTCCTTTTCCTATTCCTCTCTTTATCTTCTCGTCAATCTTACAGATTTCTGCTTCTCTCTTGTCTCTCTGTATAATATACATACCTAACCTGTCACCTTATTTAATAATGTAATATTATACCAGTTCAGTTACAATAACTTGATTAAAATCTAGGTATAATGATGTATGATTATTTGTGCATGACTCTACCCTAATATGGTATTTCTGGCTTGGATGGGCGGACAGCCCCCCCCCTTCCCCTGACCTTTCACCCCCCCTCCCCCCACCTAACTATATTTTCATATCTTCCTACTGCATATTGTCGTTTGACTTGATATTCTTGAAATGTTCCATTCTTCAAGCGATCCTTTTCTTCTAGGGATCGTCACATTATGATTAAGATGTTGATGTTTTATTGTCAAACGCATATTTCATATATTTGGAAAACCTCAATAAAAATCAGTTCTTTAAAAAAAAAAACAGGCTCATTATAGTCTATGGGAAAATTGGTCCACTTTGCATCCTGATATATCCGGTTATGGGTGTTCCAGAGACTTGAGACCAGTAAAATACAAAAGAGGAGACTCTTGGCTTTCGGGGCAGACCAATCACTACTTTACGTGACACCGAAAAGGGAAACGGCAAGCAACTGTGTGTCGGGTCCCCTCCAGTTGTCCGCCCAACTTGCACGGGGTGCAGGGTTTCTGGCCAGATAGGAAATACTGTACAGAGATGCTAAGCACTGTTTTGGCATCCAGGAACTTAGAGAAGAGCTTTTATCTCTCTCCATTATACTTAGCAAGATAACACTTGCTGCTGTAGCGTTTACAGCAGAGTATGTTACAAGCTGTTCATGCTATTAGTACTCAAATAGAAAATACCGTACAGAGATGCTAAGCACAGTGATTTGGCATCCAGATACTTAGAGAGGAGCAATAATCTCTCCCTATTATACTTAGAAAGATAACACTTGCCGCTGTAGCCATTAGAGCAGAGTACGTTACAAGCTGTTCATGCTATTTAGTACTCAAATAGAAAATACTCTACAGAGATGCTAAGTGTGGTGATTTGGCATCCAGGAACTTAGGGAGGAGCTTTTATCTCTCCCCATTATACTTAGAAAGATAACACTTGCCGCTTCTAGCCATTACAGCAGAGTACGTTACAAGCTGTTCGTGCTATTTAGTACTCAAAAAGAAAATATTGTACAGAGATGCTAAGGATGGTGTTTTGGCATCCAGGAACTTAGGGAGGAGCTTTCATCTCTCCCTATTATACTTAGAAAAACCACACTTGCCGCCGTAGCCTTTAGAGCAGAGTATGTTACAAGCTGTTCTTGCTATTTAGTACTCAAATAGAAAATACTGTACAGAGATGCTAAGGACAGCAATTTGGAACCCAGGAAATTAGGGAGGAGCTTTTATCTCTCTCCACTATACTTAGAAAGATAACACTTGCCGCTTCTAGCCATTACAGCAGAGTACATTACAAGCTGTTCGTGCTATTTAGTACTCAACTAGAAAATACTGTACAGAGATGCTAAGCACAGTGATTTGGCATCCAGAAACAGAGAGGAGCAATAATCTCTCCCTATTATACTTAGAAAGATAACACTTGCCGCTGTAGCCTTTAGAGCAGAGTACATCACAAGCTGTTCGTGCTATTTAGTACTCAAGTAGAAAATACTGTACAAAGATGATAAGCTCAGTGATTTGGCATCCTGGAACTTAAGGAGGAGCTTTTATCCCTCTCCACTATACTTAGAAAGATAACACTTGCCGCTGTAGACATTACAGCAGAGTACGTTACAAGCTGTTCGTGCTATTTAGTACTGAAATAGAAAATATTGTACAGAGATGCTAAACACAGTGATATTAGCATCCAGGAACTTAGGTTAGGAGCTTTTATCTCTCCCCATTATACTTAGAAAGATAACACTTGCTGCTGTATCCATTACAGCAGAGTTGGTTACAAGCTGCTCAAGCTATTTAGTACTCAAATAGAAAATACTGTACAGAGATGATAAGCATGGTGACTTGGCATTCAGAAACTTAGGGAGGAGCTTTCATCTCTCTCCATTATACTTCGAAAGATAACACTTGCCGCTTTAGCCATTACAGTAGAGTATGCTACAAACTGTTTGTGCTATTTAGTACTCAAATAGAAAATAATGTACAGAGATGCTAAATGTGGTGATTTTGCTTCCAGGAACTTAGGGAGGAGCTTTTATCTCCTCCCATTATACTTATGTTACAAGCTGTTCGAGCTATTTAGTACTCAAATACAATATACTGTACAGATATGCTAAGCACAGTGATTTGGCATCCAGGAACTTAGGGAGGAGCTTTTATCTCTCCCTATTATACTTAAAATTACAGGATTTGGATGCTCACATATCCCTTACATCAATAGACCATACCTGTAACACGTTCGTTTACGTCTGTATGCACTACTATTTTTATTTATTGATTTGTCTGCGGGACTTGGACTCTCACATATTTCTAATGTCAATGGACTATACTGTGGCTTTATCACATTCGTTTGCATCTGTATATACTGTACTATTTGCATCTGTACTGTATATACTTTAATATACTGTATGACATACTGTAGCATATTGTAGCGTAATGAGATGCACCAGTAAAGTAGTTCTTACACTGTAGTTCAGTATTGTATTTTAATGGAGTCCACATGCATGCGCAATGGTGATTTTTAAAAGCGATATCTGGTGGATGATCGCAGGTATTACACTCAAAGATAACTCCAAACGATCTGTGCACCTCCCTATGACTAGGCAAGCCTCCTTGCGCCCAGGCACACTGCGTATGCCTGATCGCGACTAACGCCTCAGCCAGCTAAGATAACAGAGGCTCCATCTATATGAACACAAAATAGCATGTTGACAAATAGGATAATTACCTATTACTTAGAAACAGTCAATTCATTAATGATTATATATTGTTTTCAATTTATTTAAAGTATAGACCTATGTGCTATGCCTCAACATAATCTATAAATTAATTTATGCTAGTTTGGAAGAATTCTATTTCAAACTTCTAACACTATTTCTGTGAAGTAATATAGTCTGATGTGAAGACTAATTTGCTTGGGTACAACTAGTTTATTACACTGTGTAATGGTGGTCATTTCGAGTTGTTCGCTCGCTAGCAGTTTTTAGCAGCCATGCAAACGCTACGCCGCCGCCCTCTGGGAGTGTATTGTAGCTTAGCAGAAGAGCAAACGAAAGGATCACAGAGCGACTACAAAAAAAATTGTGCAGTTTCAGAGTAGCTCCAGACCTACTCCTAGCTTGCGATCACTTCAGACCATTCAGTTCCGGATTTGATGTCACAAACACGCCCTGCGTTCGGCCAGCCACGCCTGCATTTTTCCTGGCACGCCTGCATTTTTTCGAACACTCCCTGAAAACGGTCAGTTCACACCCAGAAATGCACCTTTCCTGTCAATCACTTTGCGGCTGCCATTGCGACTGAAAAGCTTCGCTAGACCTTGTGTAAAAATACTTTGGCAATTGTGAAAGTACATCACGCGTGCGCACTGCACCACATACGCATGCACAGAAGTGCCACTTTTTCACCTAATCACTGTGCAGCGAACATTTTTATCTAGCAATCAACATTGTGCTTTTGCTATTCTTTTTCCTTAAATAATTCCCAATCCACTATTCTACCAAATGAAGCCTTTCTAAAATAAAATAAAAAAAATAAACATGCATAAAAACTGACTGTGCCGTAAAAAAAAAAAGAAAAATACTTATTACAGTTATTTCCAAAATATGAGAATTGGTTGAGTCATGATGTGGTTAATGTTTAAAGATGGCTAGCTACAGTACATAAGATTTGTTAATGACTGGTAGAACATATTGAACACTGCAATAACACATACTGTAAATTAATGTTAGATTCTAAAAATGATAAGATGGTTCAACCTTATGTAAATAATAAAAAAAACCTCCACAAGTTATGGTTAAAATTAGTGATGAGCGGGTTCGGTTCCTCGGAAACCGAACCCCCCCCGAACTTCACCCATTTTACACGGGTCCAAGGCATACTCGGATTCTCCCGTATGGCTCGGTTAATCCGAGCGCGCCCGAACGTCATCGTCTCGCTGTCGGATTCTCGCGAGATTCAGATTCTATATAAGGAGCCGCGTGTCGCCGCCATTTTCACTCGGGCATTGGAAATGTTAAGGAGAGGACGTGGCTGGCGTCCTCTCCGTTTGTGCTTATTGCTTAATTGTGGGGACTGGGGAGCAGCTGTATTATATAGGAGGAGTAAAGTGCAGAATTTTGCTGATCAGTGACCACCAGTTTTATCCGTTCTCCTCCTGAAAAACGCTCCATATCTGTGCTCAGTGTGCTGCATATATCTGTGCTCACACTGCTTTATTGTGGGGACTGGGGACCAGCAGTATTATATAGGAGGAGTACAGTGCAGAGTTTTGCTGACCAGTGACCACCAGTAATCGTTGTCTGCCTAAAAAACGCTCCATATCTGTGCTCAGTGTGCTGCATATATCTGTGCTCACACTGTGGGTACTGGGGACCACCAGTATATTATATAGGAGGAGTACAGTGCAGAGTTTTGCTGACCAGTGACCACCAGTATACGTTGTCTGCCTGAAAAATGCTCCATATCTGTGCTCAGTGTGCTGCATATATCTGTGCTCACACTGCTTTATTGTGGGTACTGGGGACCACCAGTATATTATATAGGAGGAGTACAGTGCAGAGTTTTGCTGACCAGTGACCACCAGTATATATAGCAGTACGGTACGGAAGGCCACTGCTCTACCTACCTCTGTGTCGTCAAGTATACTATCCATCTAGATTCTATACCTGTGGTGCATTTTAGTTTTGCAGTTTGCTGACAGTGACCACCAGGATATAGAGCAGTACGGTACAGAAGGCCCCTGCTCTACCTACCTCTGTGTCGTCAAGTATACTATCCATCTAGATTCTATACCTGTGGTGCATTTTAGTTTTGCAGTTTGCTGACAGTGACCACCAGTATATATAGCAGTACGGTACGGAAGGCCACTGCTCTGCCTACCTCTGTGTCGTCAAGTATACTATCCATCTAGATTCTATACCTGTGGTGCATTTTAGTTTTGCAGTTTGCTGACAGTGACCACCTGTATATATAGCAGTACGGTACGGCAGGCCACTGCTCTACCTACCTCTGTGTCGTCAAGTATACTATCCATCTAGATTCTATACCTGTGGTGCATTTTAGTTTTGCAGTTTGCTGACAGTGACCACCAGTATATATAGCAGTACGGTACGGAAGGCCACTGCTCTACCTACCTCTGTGTCGTCAAGTATACTATCCATCCATTTCTGTGGTGCATTTCAGTTGAGCGCAGTATATATAGTAGTAGGCCATTGCTATTGATACTGGCATATAATTCCACACATTAAAAAATGGAGAACAAAAATGTGGAGGTTAAAATAGGGAAAGATCAAGATCCACTTCCACCTCGTGCTGAAGCTGCTGCCACTAGTCATGGCCGAGACGATGAAATGCCATCAACGTCGTCTGCCAAGGCCGATGCCCAATGTCATAGTAGAGAGCATGTAAAATACAAAAAACAAAAGTTCAGTAAAATGACCCAAAAATCAAAATTGAAAGCGTCTGATGAGAAGCGCAAACTTGCCAATATGTCATTTACGACACGGAGTGGCAAGGAATGGCTGAGGCCCTGGCCTATGTTCATGGCTAGTGGTTCAGCTTCACATGAGGATGGAAGCACTCATCCTCTCACTAGAAAACTGCAGTGCCACTCCTAGATGGGCCAGGTGTTTGTGTCGGCCACTTGGGTCGCTTAGCTTAGTCACACAGCGACCTTGGTGCGCCTCTTTTTTTCTTTGCATCATGTGCTGTTTGGGGACTATTTTTTTTGAAGTGCCATACTGCCTGACACTGCAGTGCCACTCCTAGATGGGCCAGGTGTTTGTGTCGGCCACTTGGGTCGCTTAGCTTAGTCACACAGTGACCTTGGTGCGCCTCTTTTTTTCTTTGCATCATGTGCTGTTTGTGGACTATTTTTTTGAAGTGCCATCCTGCCTGACACTGCAGTGCCACTCCAAAATGGGCCAGGTGTTTGTGTCGGCCACTTGGGTCGCTTAGCTTAGTCACACAGCTACCTCATTGCGCCTCTTTTTTTCTCTGCATCATGTGCTGTTTGGGGACTATTTTTTTGAAGTGCCATCCTGCCTGACACTGCGGTGCCACTCCTAGATGGGCCAGGTGTTTGTGTCGGCCACTTGGGTCGCTTAGCTTAGTCACACAGCTACCTCATTGTGCCTCTTTTTTTTTCTTTGCATCATGTGCTGTTTGGGGACTATTTTTTTGAAGTGCCATCTTGTCTGACACTGCAGTGCCACTCCTAGATGGGCCAGGTGTTTGTGTCGGCCACTTGGGTCGCTTAGCTTAGTCACACAGATACCTCATTGCGCCTCTTTTTTTCTTTGCATCATGTGCTGTTTGGGCACTATTTTTTGAAGTGCCATCCTGTCTGACACTGCAGTGCCACTCCTAGATGGGCCAGGTGTTTGTGTCGGCCACTTGAGTCGATTAGCTTAGTCACACAGCTACCTCATTGCGCCTCTTTTTTTCTCTGCATCATGTGCTGTTTGGGGACTATTTTTTTGAAGTGCCATCCTGTCTGACACTGCAGTGCCACTCCTAGATGGGCCAGGTGTTTGTGTCGGCCACTTGGGTCGCTTAGCTTAGTCACACAGCGACCTTGGTGCGCCTCTTTTTTTCTTTGCATCATGTGCTGTTTGGGGACTATTTTTTTGAAGTGCCATCCTGCCTGACACTGCAGTGCCACTCCTAGATGGGCCAGGTGTTTGTGTCGGCCACTTGGGTCGCTTAGCTTAGTCACACAGCTACCTCATTGCGCCTCTTTTTTTCTTTGCATCATGTGCTGTTTGGGGACTATTTTTTTGAAGTGCTATCTTGTCTGACACTGCAGTGCCACTCCTAGATGGGCCAGGTGTTTGTGTCGGCCACTTGGGTCGCTTAGCTTAGTCACACAGCTACCTCATTGCGCCTCTTTTTTTCTTTGCATCATGTGCTGTTTGGGGACTATTTTTTTGAAGTGCCATCTTGTCTGACACTGCAGTGACACTCCTAGATGGGCCAGGTGTTTGTGTCGGCCACTTGGGTCGCTTAGCTTAGTCACACAGCTACCTCATTGCACCTCTTTTTTTCTCTGCATCATGTGCTGTTTGGGGACTATTTTTTTGAAGTGCCATCCTGCCTGACACTGCAGTGTCACTCCTAGATGGGCCAGGTGTTTGTGTCGGCCACTTGGGTCACTTAGCTTAGTCACACAGCTACCTCATTGCGCCTCTTTTTTTCTTTGCATCATGTGCTGTTTGGGGACTATTTTTTTGAAGTGCCATCCTGTCTGACACTGCAGTGCCACTCCTAGATGGGCCAGGTGTTTGTGTCGGCCACTTCAGTCGCTTAGCTTAGTCACACAGCTACCTCATTGCGCCTCTTTTTTTCTTTGAATCATGTGCTGTTTGGGGACTATTTTTTGAAGTGCCATTCTGTCTGACACTGCAGTGCCACTCCTAGATGGGCCAGGTGTTTGTGTCGGCCACTTGAGTCGCTTAGCTTAGTCACACAGCTACCTCATTGCGCCTCTTTTTTTCTCTGCATCATGTGCTGTTTGGGGACTATTTTTTTGAAGTGCCATCCTGTCTGACACTGCAGTGCCACTCCTAGATGGGCCAGGTGTTTGTGTCGGCCACTTGTGTCGCTTAGCTTAGTCACACAGCGACCTTGGTGCGCCTCTTTTTTTCTTTGCATCATGTGCTGTTTGGGGACTATTTTTTTGAAGTGCCATCCTGCCTGACACTGCAGTGCCACTCCAAGATGGACCAGGTGTTTGTGTCGGCCACTTGGGTTGCTTAGCTTAGTCACACAGCTACCTCATTGCGCCTCTTTTTTTCTTTGCATCATGTGCTGTTTGGGGACTATTTTTTGAAGTGCCATCTTGTCTGACACTGCAGTGCCACTCCTAGATGGGCCAGGTGTTTGTGTCGGCCACTTGGGTCGCTTAGCTTAGTCACACAGCTACCTCATTGCACCTCTTTTTTTCTCTGCATCATGTGCTGTTTGGGGACTATTTTTTTGAAGTGCCATCCTGCCTGACATTGCAGTGCTACTCCTAGATGGGCCAGGTGTTTGTGTCGGCCACTTGGGTCGCTTAGCTTAGTCACACAGCTACCTCATTGCGCCTCTTTTTTTCTTTGCATCATGTGCTGTTTGGGGACTATTTTTTTGAAGTGCCATCCTGTCTGACACTGCAGTGCCTCTCCTAGATGGGCCAGGTGTTTGTGTCGGCCACTTGAGTCGCTTAGCTTAGTCACACAGCTACCTCATTGCGCCTCTTTTTTTCTCTGCATCATGTGCTGTTTGGGGACTATTTTTTTGAAGTGCCATCCTGTCTGACACTGCAGTGCCACTCCTAGATGGGCCAGGTGTTTGTGTTGGCCACTTGTGTCGCTTAGCTTAGTCACACAGCGACCTTGGTGCGCCTCTTTTTTTCTTTGCATCATGTGCTGTTTGGGGACTATTTTTTTGAAGTGCCATCCTGCCTGACACTGCAGTGCCACTCCTAGATGGGCCAGGTGTTTGTGTCGGCCACTTGGGTCGCTTAGCTTAGTCACACAGCTACCTCATTGCGCCTCTTTTTTTCTTTGCATCATGTGCTGTTTGGGGACTATTTTTTGAAGTGCCATCTTGTCTGACACTGCAGTGCCACTCCTAGATGGGCCAGGTGTTTGTGTCGGCCACTTGGGTCGCTTAGCTTAGTCACACAGCTACCTCATTGTGCCTCTTTTTTTTTCTTTGCATCATGTGATGTTTGGGGACTATTTTTTTGAAGTGCCATCTTGTCTGACACTGCAGTGTCACTCCTAGATGGGCCAGGTGTTTGTGTCGGCCACTTGGGTCGCTTAGCTTAGTCACACAGCTACCTCATTGCGCCTCTTTTTTTCTTTGCATCATGTGCTGTTTGGGGACTATTTTTTTGAAGTGCCATCCTGTCTGACACTGCAGTGCCACTCCTAGATGGGCCAGGTGTTTGTGACGGCCACTTGTGTCGCTTAGCTTAGTCACACAGCGACCTTGGTGCGCCTCTTTTTTTCTTTGCATCATGTGCTGTTTGGGGACTATTTTTTTGAAGTGCCATCCTGCCTGACACTGCAGTGCCACTCCTAGATGGGCCAGGTGTTTGTGTCGGCCACTTGGGTCGCTTAGCTTAGTCACACTGCTACCTCATTGCGCCTCTTTTTTTCTTTGCATCATGTGCTGTTTGGGGACTATTTTTTTTAAGTGTTATCTTGTCTGACACTGCAGTGCCACTCCTAGATGGGCCAGGTGTTTGTGTCGGCCACTTGGGTCGCTTAGCTTAGTCACACAGCTACCTCATTGCACCTCTTTTTTTCTCTGCATCATGTGCTGTTTGGGGACTATTTTTTTTGAAGTGCCAACCTGCCTGACACTGCAGTGCCACTCCTAGATTGGCCAGGTGTTTGTGTCGGCCACTTGGGTCGCTTAGCTTAGTCACACAGCTACCTCATTGCGCCTCTTTTTTTCTTTGCATCATGTGCTGTTTGGGGACTATTTTTTTGAAGTGCCATCTTGTCTGACACTGCAGTGCCACTCCTAGATGGGCCAGGTGTTTGTGTCGGCCACTTGGGTCGCTTAGCTTAGTCACACAGCTACCTCATTGCACCTCTTTTTTTCTCTGCATCATGTGCTGTTTGGGGACTATTTTTTTGAAGTGCCATCCTGCCTGACATTGCAGTGCTACTCCTAGATGGGCCAGGTGTTTGTGTCGGCCACTTGGGTCGCTTAGCTTAGTCACACAGCTACCTCATTGCGCCTCTTTTTTTCTTTGCATCATGTGCTGTTTGGGGACTATTTTTTTGAAGTGCCATCCTGTCTGACACTGCAGTGCCTCTCCTAGATGGGCCAGGTGTTTGTGTCGGCCACTTGAGTCGCTTAGCTTAGTCACACAGCTACCTCATTGCGCCTCTTTTTTTCTCTGCATCATGTGCTGTTTGGGGACTATTTTTTTGAAGTGCCATCCTGTCTGACACTGCAGTGCCACTCCTAGATGGGCCAGGTGTTTGTGTTGGCCACTTGTGTCGCTTAGCTTAGTCACACAGCGACCTTGGTGCGCCTCTTTTTTTCTTTGCATCATGTGCTGTTTGGGGACTATTTTTTTGAAGTGCCATCCTGCCTGACACTGCAGTGCCACTCCTAGATGGGCCAGGTGTTTGTGTCGGCCACTTGGGTCGCTTAGCTTAGTCACACAGCTACCTCATTGCGCCTCTTTTTTTCTTTGCATCATGTGCTGTTTGGGGACTATTTTTTTGAAGTGCCATCTTGTCTGACACTGCAGTGCCACTCCTAGATGGGCCAGGTGTTTGTGTCGGCCACTTGGGTCGCTTAGCTTAGTCACACAGCTACCTCATTGCACCTCTTTTTTTCTCTGCATCATGTGCTGTTTGGGGACTATTTTTTTGAAGTGCCATCCTGCCTGACATTGCAGTGCTACTCCTAGATGGGCCAGGTGTTTGTGTCGGCCACTTGGGTCGCTTAGCTTAGTCACACAGCTACCTCATTGCGCCTCTTTTTTTCTTTGCATCATGTGCTGTTTGGGGACTATTTTTTTGAAGTGCCATCCTGTCTGACACTGCAGTGCCTCTCCTAGATGGGCCAGGTGTTTGTGTCGGCCACTTGAGTCGCTTAGCTTAGTCACACAGCTACCTCATTGCGCCTCTTTTTTTCTCTGCATCATGTGCTGTTTGGGGACTATTTTTTTGAAGTGCCATCCTGTCTGACACTGCAGTGCCACTCCTAGATGGGCCAGGTGTTTGTGTTGGCCACTTGTGTCGCTTAGCTTAGTCACACAGCGACCTTGGTGCGCCTCTTTTTTTCTTTGCATCATGTGCTGTTTGGGGACTATTTTTTTGAAGTGCCATCCTGCCTGACACTGCAGTGCCACTCCTAGATGGGCCAGGTGTTTGTGTCGGCCACTTGGGTCGCTTAGCTTAGTCACACAGCTACCTCATTGCGCCTCTTTTTTTCTTTGCATCATGTGCTGTTTGGGGACTATTTTTTGAAGTGCCATCTTGTCTGACACTGCAGTGCCACTCCTAGATGGGCCAGGTGTTTGTGTCGGCCACTTGGGTCGCTTAGCTTAGTCACACAGCTACCTCATTGTGCCTCTTTTTTTTTCTTTGCATCATGTGATGTTTGGGGACTATTTTTTTGAAGTGCCATCTTGTCTGACACTGCAGTGTCACTCCTAGATGGGCCAGGTGTTTGTGTCGGCCACTTGGGTCGCTTAGCTTAGTCACACAGCTACCTCATTGCGCCTCTTTTTTTCTTTGCATCATGTGCTGTTTGGGGACTATTTTTTTGAAGTGCCATCCTGTCTGACACTGCAGTGCCACTCCTAGATGGGCCAGGTGTTTGTGACGGCCACTTGTGTCGCTTAGCTTAGTCACACAGCGACCTTGGTGCGCCTCTTTTTTTCTTTGCATCATGTGCTGTTTGGGGACTATTTTTTTGAAGTGCCATCCTGCCTGACACTGCAGTGCCACTCCTAGATGGGCCAGGTGTTTGTGTCGGCCACTTGGGTCGCTTAGCTTAGTCACACTGCTACCTCATTGCGCCTCTTTTTTTCTTTGCATCATGTGCTGTTTGGGGACTATTTTTTTTAAGTGTTATCTTGTCTGACACTGCAGTGCCACTCCTAGATGGGCCAGGTGTTTGTGTCGGCCACTTGGGTCGCTTAGCTTAGTCACACAGCTACCTCATTGCACCTCTTTTTTTCTCTGCATCATGTGCTGTTTGGGGACTATTTTTTTTGAAGTGCCAACCTGCCTGACACTGCAGTGCCACTCCTAGATTGGCCAGGTGTTTGTGTCGGCCACTTGGGTCGCTTAGCTTAGTCACACAGCTACCTCATTGCGCCTCTTTTTTTCTTTGCATCATGTGCTGTTTGGGGACTATTTTTTTGAAGTGCCATCTTGTCTGACACTGCAGTGCCACTCCTAGATGGGCCAGGTGTTTGTGTCGGCCACTTGGGTCGCTTAGCTTAGTCACACAGCTACCTCATTGCACCTCTTTTTTTCTCTGCATCATGTGCTGTTTGGGGACTATTTTTTTGAAGTGCCATCCTGTCTGACACTGCAGTGCCACTCCTAGATGGGCCAGGTGTTTGTGTCGGCCACTTGTGTCACTTAGCTTAGCCATCCAGCGACCTCAGTGCAAATTTTAGGACTAAAAATAATATTGTGAGGTGTTAGGTGTTCAGAATAGACTGAAAATCAGTGTAAATTATGGTTATTGAGGTTAATAATACTATGGGATCAAAATGACCCCCAAATTCTATGATTTAAGCTGTTTTTGAAGGTTTTTTGTAAAAAACACCCGAATCCAAAACACACCCGAATCCGACAAAAAAACATTTCAGGGAGGTTTTGGCAAAACGCGTCCGAATCCAAAACACGGCCGTGGAACCGAATCCAAAACCAAAACACAAAACCCGAAAGATTTCCGGTGCACATCTCTAGTTAAAATATAAAAACACTGCTGTAATAATGTTCCGCGGAATGTAGAATCAAATATGTCTCTGTTATTTAATTAGTCAGATATATTTGGCTCTGATTCTGCATTATATATGTTATTGAAATCCTGGATACAAATACCAAATATACTGTATTATACTGTATGATACAATATACTGTATTGTTCATTCCATGGTTAATTTTCTGCATGAAGAGAGATAGAATGAAGCTGAAAAGTTTTCTCCAAGGTCTTCATATTTTGTGGCTGGTTGGTTTAATCAAAAGACCTTCAGTTTCCCAGGAGCAAATCTAACTGACAATCTGAAACTGAATGTTTTTTCTATGCTACTGTATATGTGTTTTCATGGTAAGGTTTTATGATTTACTGGCACATCCCATATTGGAGAATCATATATATAGTCAGACAATACAATATATGAGAGCATATAAAAAAAATCTAAATATAATAATCAAAAGAATATTAATTGCCAGAGCTGAATCTAGCACTGTTTATCTCTTAGCTGCAAATAATATTAAAGAATGAAACACTCAAGTGGACAATTATTCCATTGTTGTAAAGTTGCAGCAGAACAGGTTGTATAATATGATGATTAATTCTGCATCATGACAGGCAATTTATTGAGACCTACACACATGCTGCTCGAGGCACAGTATGGTTCGTGATTGAAATTGTTGCTGGCTCAGTGAAAAGTATGGCTCATGTAAATAGGATTTCACATATGACACAGTGGTAGTATTAATGTATGATATATTGTACTGAAGCAATGGAGGTAGTGATTCTAATGACAACAAATTCAGAACTGTATAAATTACCTTTCACTGCAAAGATTTTGTGCTTACTTTCGTAATAGTTAATAACTGAAAGCTGAATGACTAATTACTTATTTCCCTGTTATTTACTAAAATGTAAATGTTATTTCTGAAAGAGTATAATTAGATTTTGTTGAAGTGGATGCTGTCAGTAGTCAATATGTTGACGGGAGATGGTCAGCACTGTTTTAATGTTATTTAAAGCTTTGCAATGGTGTCAGAATTCTAACTTTAAAAATAATGATTTATGATCATTTTTAAACTTATAATGCAATTAACGTTACAATGATTTAAATAAAATTGTGTCAGCAATTTCCAATCGATATAATTCTGATGACATATTGACTGTCGACAGCATTTACCTTAACAAACAAACTACTTCCTGTTATAAGCATTGTGTCATGAAGAAGTATAAATATCACTTTGGTGGGTTTAGTAATATTATTTTCAGTGTAGTCAATTCATGGGCAATTATGATATGGGCCGGAAAGAGATTTTGGCAGATTACAGTTTTGGCCTTTTTTCATGTATCATGTGCCAATGTATCAGCCTGCAATAGAAGCTTTGTCTGCTCCACTAACTGGTTCCACGTTTTATACTGACTTAATGTACAGGCTCAACATGGTCTTGACTTTTCATTGAGGTATAAATACAGCAGGGCTGTTCACATTAGCGTATCCCTTCTCCCAGCACTCAGGGGTGCATTCTAAAGCTCGTAGTGAAAGGAAATTTTGACATGTGCTTCAATGTTTCACAGAGCACAGTGACAACTGTAAGACTATTCTGACGGTATTTATATTGATTTAGTTTTGCATCTTTTGTAACCAATGCTGTTTTACTTTGAATTTTATATAATTTTATATTTTATTATATTTAACTTGAAATGGACTGCCTTATTTCTTTTTACTAAAGCTGATATGTGAATTGCTAACACCTGTGGATTTAAAATATATGTGTCTGCAATAGGGGTAACAATAACTTCAGGACACAGAAATGTACATGTTCTTTTGTATATCCTAATAAAACCATTAATATTTAAGGAAAATCTACACTAAATGGACAGTCTCTCATTCTACAGTATACAGTATATAAAGCTCATTACTGAGTAAGGAAGATTGCATATCTGTGGTTTCAAATAACTTGGGTAATCAAGATCTCATACATCTGTCAGAAGTAATCTGTTTCTCTGTATGTTTGTTGACTGCAGACCTAGAAGCAGCTGCAACTCCTACCTTTTGTGGACAGGGGAGCTGCCACTGTCCATGCTGGAGAGGTAGAAGAGAGGGCCCAGGTCCAGGCGCCTGGGCAGTGATCTGACAGTGGATCTGCCTAGGAGTCTACTGGGTGAAAGATAATGTATATTAGTTCAGTGGTTCCCACACTTGTTTGAACCACAGTGCCCTAGAGAATCAGATTTTTCTCTTACATCCTAGGGGATACTGGGAATCCAATTAGTACCATGGGGTATAGCCGGGTCCACTTGGAACCATGGGCACTATAGAAGTTTGATTACGTGTGTTGGCTCCTCTCTCTATGCCCCTCCTACTAGACTAAGTTTATAAAATGTGCCCGGAGGAGCCGGTCACGTCTCTGGAAGCTCCTGAAGCATTTTCTACATTTATTTTTAAATTTTGTTATTTTCAGGCAGGTCTGGATGGCACCAGCCTGCCTGCACCTTGGGACTTAGGGTGGCGAACAACTCAACCCCACTAAGGTGTAGTGTCCCTTCCCAGGCTAGTGGGGCAGAACCAGCATGGCTGGACTCCATTAGGGGAATGATTTCCACCATTTCTACAAAATTATCTCGTATTTGAAAGGAAAAAAATAAAATGATCCCATATTTACTTCCCCACAAACACAATGCCAGTCCTTATTTCATAGGTACTGCACTGTTCACAGACCTTTATATTTGACTGGATTTCTTCAGTAGAGATATGCACTTGTAGACACACTTATTGCATTTGCATGTAATAAATGGTGTAACAATGAGCTCCCCTATATGGTACTTTGTTTATAAATAAATAATAAAAATAATTTCCCTGTCTTCCCCAAATACTAACCATGCATTAGACAACATGGACTAGAATGCCAATTGGAAAGCTGCCAAAAAAGTAATATTTTCCAGGGTGTCATGAATTATTTGACTAATCAATTTGGGTGGCAAAACATACACAAATTAATTTGGTTACAAACTTCTTATTCTTCAGTATTTACAGTAATACTTTGTAGATTATGGTGATTACAGTATCTTTTGGAGATTAGAGTCTAGCTTTATGTATCTGTAACACAGTCTTGTCCAAGGTTGCAAGGAGGTGGTTCTGTAATTTTATAGCATAACTCCCAAAACTATACTAGGAAAATATCAGCACAGCTAATATCATAATGTAATATTAAAAATGTAAAGAAAACTGCATTCCATCTTTAAAAAAACAATTGTAAAATGTCACAACAAATACATATATAGTAAACACTTTTTTGGAAGTTTCATTTTGCAAATTGTTAGTCATATTTTAAATATATCCCATTTGGCCTTAAATCTTTGTAACTATGACCTTGATATGGCAGCAACAAAAAGTGGAACTTTTTTCACTTGTGCTTTCAATACTGCATCACTCAACAAATAACAGAATGATTTGACCAGTCTATTAACAGCATTGTGTTATGTGTCAGGGTGAAATCTGAGAAAATATTACCCTTATATTACTGTCAGTACAGTACATCTAACAGACCTGTCTTCATCTTTTTCTGTCCATAATCAGATTCATAGCTTCATCCCAGCCATATCAGACTTCATAAGCTTTGTGTGTTGACTACCACATCCTAAAGATTATTATTAAGTGGATTCCCATAGCTCTGGGTTTAACAAGTTTAGTGTGGATAATATTTTGCTCATACGTTGTTCTGACAGATAGTTGATCATTTCTATTCCAAGACACAATTGCTGTGCAGATTATCTTTCAACACAGGGACTTGTCCAGAACTGAATGATGTGTGGTGTAAGATAATTTCCATTAATGGTACATGATATAGTTGTATTTCCATCTATCAGTTTGGACAATATGCAGCTTGGTTTTTTTTTTTGTTTATTAATATTATTATTATCAATGTGTGTGTGCATAAAACTATTTTTTTATTATTATATTCTTTATCTCTGGAACAATGTACATACCATAAGCTGCCACACACCCTGCACTCATATATTTATACTTACCCCTCCAAAGTCCCATGGCGACGGCCGGCATTGCAGACAAAAATCAGTGAGAAAATGGGAGCTGTCAGAGCCGGGATCCGGTCTGAAGATCGACAGTGTCTAGGTCGACAATGTTTAGGTCGACCACTATAGGTCGACAGTCACTAGGTCGACATGGATGGAAGGTCGACAGGGTTTCTAGGTCGACATGTGCTAGGTCGACAGGTCTAAAGGTCAACATGAGTTTTTCACATTTTTTTCTTTTTTTGAATTTTTTCATACTTAACGATCCACGTGGACTACGATTGGAACGGTAAAGTGTGCCCAGCGAAGCGGTAGCGGAGCGAAGGCACCATGCCCGAAGCATGGTGAGCGAAGCGAGCCATGCGAGGGGACGCGGTGCACTAATTTGGGATCCCGGTCACTCTACGAAGAAAACGACACCAAAAAAATAAATCCTCATGTCGACCTTTAGACCTATCGACCTAGCACATGTCGACCTAGAAACCCTGTCGACCTTCCATCCATGTCGACCTAGTGACTGTCGACCTATAGTGGTCAACCTAAACATTGTCGACCTAGACACTGTCGATTTGATGAACCACACCCGTCAGAGCCTACCCACCTGCAGAGAAGAGGAAGCTACATGGAGCCTGCACGCAGGCATTCTTCTCATTTAACTTGCCCCTGGTATTCTCCCACTTACTGTACCTACTAGAGATGAGTGGTCTGAATTACCTGGAATCTCTCACTCTCATCAGGCACTGTCCCTTCTGCCTTCAAGCATGCACTTGTCTCCCCTATTCTTAAAAAACCTACCCTTGATTCAACCAATCTTTCTTCTCCCTTTTGCCTCCAAACTCCTTGAGCATATTGTCTACAACCATCTCACTGTCTTTCTTTTCATCCCACTCACTGCTTGAACCTTTCCAGTCTGGTTTCCGTCCTCAGCACTCCACTGAAACTGCCCTCATGAAAGTCTGCAATGACCTCCTTGCTGCTAAATCCAGGGGCCACTACTCTCTGCTTATTCTCCTTGACCTCTCTGCTGCTTTTGACACTGTAGACCACCCTTTCCTCCTGCAAATCCTTTACTCCGTTGGTTTGCATGATACTGCTCTCTCCTGGCTGTCCTCCTACCTTTCTGACTGTTCCTTCTACCAAGTTTGCTGTGAATGTGGGATCTGACCCTCAATCAGTGCCCTGGACCTGAGAGTAGTTGTCAGGAAAAAGAGACTGGACTCTTACCATGAGGTGGGAGAATGTGTGCTTAGAAAGTGCAGTTCTGTCTCTACCAGTTCTATTATGTTTGTGTATTTATTTATTATGGGATGCTTAATCTTTTCCTGGCCACGCATTTAAATTATATTAAATATGTTTAATATAGCCTATACTATGCACCATCTATAGTGTTAAATACAAATACTGTATTCTATACAGTGTCCACTGTATAAAAAGATTAATGTGTACTAAGTTCTTCTGCCGCTTCTCCAGACTCTCACACTTGCTCCAATGTTCCGCAGAGTGGGAGGTTGTGGACAGCATTTGGAAACCCCCTTCTTGAAATCCTGCATTTGCCCGTGCTGTCCACTAAGGGGTTGTTTCCACTAAGGGGCTGTGTCTATTAAAGGGCTGTGTTTACTAAGGGGCTTTATTCGTCAAGTGGCTGTGTCCATAAAATGTGTCTACTGCTGCAGTGACTCCATACAATTATATATATATATATATTTTGTATGTTATATATGTTTGGTTTGTGCACCATATCCCAGTATGCCGTTCCTCAGAGCATTGCATAAAATCAGTCTGAAGCCAGGCTGTCTGACCCAAGCTCCTACCCAGTTGTGTTAAACAAAAATATTAATAGAAATAGTTACACTATAAGCCCTGTGATCTGCGCAGTTTGAACCAAGTAGCACGTTTAAAAATATAAATACAAAAAATATATCTGTATTGTTTTTGTACTGGATTGTTGGTGCACTTTATTCAAGTGCATTTTGTTCACGTGCCTCTGTAAGCCCTGTATAAGCCTCGAACTGAGCTGCAAGTTTAAAAAAAGAAGAAAAAAAAATATATATATATATATATATGTATATACATATATATATATATATATATATATATATATACACATGTATATTTACACACATGTATATTTACACATATATCATACCTCCCAACATGACCCTCTCCAGGAGGGACACAATGCTCTGCTTCTGGACTTTTCTCTTAACTTGTGATTGCCAGCACCTGTTTTGAACAGGTTAATAGATAAAGAAAGGTCTTACAGCACAGGTGATGGCAATCATAAATTAAGAGGAAAGTCCAGGAGCAGAGCATTTTGTCCCTCCTGGAGAGGGTCATGTTGGGAGGTATGCATATATAGCTATTGTTTGTACTAGTTGGTGCGCTTTACCCTAGTACACTTTGGTCACATGCATCTGTAAGCCCTGTGATCCATGCAGTTTGAACCTAGCTGAAAATTGAAAAATAGAAAAATAATAATAAAAATGATAAATAGCTATTGTTTGTACTTGTTAGTGTGCTTTGTTCACGAGCATCTACAGTATAAACCCTGTGATCCACGCAGTGTGTGGCAATGTTTCATAGATGTGCTGTAAACTGCCATATGTTTGTGCCGCTGCTCTGTCACTTAGTGACTAAACAGCTCACTGCAGCCTTTGGCCAATATTAGTGAAACTACTCTGCTTCTATAGAGTTTGTTGTGTGGGGCACAAAAGCAAATAAAAAAAAGAGAAATATAAATATTTTCAATGCAGTTTTGTTTTATTATTTACTGTATGTCCTAGTTAAGTGAAATAAAAAGTTTGTTTTCATTGCTGTCAAAGAACTTTTTTAATTTTTAAGTCCATTTCTTTTCTTGTTTCAGTTTATATTTTATGACATTGTTTAAATTGGGGTGTAGTTTCTGAACCTAAAACTCCATGCAGCCTTTCCCTTTTTATTTTATATTCCCCGCCCCGTGCCAAGTTTGTAGAGAGACTAACACCACACTTGGTTCCGAGTTGTACACAATGCTGGTGTTCATGAAGATAAGCTAATTACTGTATTCATTACTGCATGTGCGTGAATATCCATAAAGACTCTTATGGTGCATGTGTTACACAGAGTGGTGCTGCTGTAGTTGAATGTTAACAGAAATGCCTCAGAAAAGTACTGGATGTTCTTGAGCTGTTTATAGGTATTTGGTATGATATAGGGGCAGACGGAATGCCGGCTGTCAGTATACCAACAGTGGCAGTCTGTCTACCAGAATTACTCAGCAAGGCAGCGAGTCCCTTTGTGGGCTTGCTGCACTATCCACTCTTCAGGCCGGTGGCTCACTTTGCTTGCCACAAGTTCTATTCCCACTTGGTTGGTGGCGTGGACCCACCAACTGAGTGTGAATACTGGGCGGGTGTCGGGCTTCCATCTGTCGGTAAAATGCTGGCTGTCAGAATTCCTGCATTGGTCTCCTGAATGCCGGTGTCCCGACAGTCAACATTTTAACTGCATCCTGTTAGAGATGAGCGGGTTCCGTTTTATTTGAATCCGAACCCGCACGAACTTCACTTTTTTTTTCACGGGTCCGAGCGACTCGGATCTTCCCGCCTTGCTCGGTTAACCCGAGCGCGCCCGAACGTCATCATGACGCTGTCGGATTCTCGCGAGACTCGGATTCTATATAAGGAGCCGCGCGTCGCCGCCATTTTCACACGTGCATTGAGATTGATAGGGAGAGGACGTGGCTGGCGTCCTCTCCATTAGAATAGATTAGAAGAGAGAGAGAGAGAGATTGTGCAGACAGAGTTTACCACAGTGACCAGTGCAGTTGTTGTTAAGTTAACTTTTATTTAATATATCCGTTCTCTGCTATATCCGTTCTCTGCCTGAAAAAAACGATACACAGCAGTCACACAGTGTGACTCAGTCTGTGTGCACTCAGCTCAGCCCAGTGTGCTGCACATCAATGTATAAAAGCTTATAATAATTGTGGGGGAGACTGGGGAGCACTGCAGGTTGTTATAGCAGGAGCCAGGAGTACATAATATTATATTAATTTAAAATTAAACAGTGCACACTTTTGCTGCAGGAGTGCCACTGCCAGTGTGACTAGTGGTGACCAGTGCCTGACCACCAGTATAGTAGTATATTGTTGTATACTATCTCTTTATCAACCAGTCTATATTAGCAGCAGACACAGTACAGTGCGGTAGTTCACGGCTGTGGCTACCTCTGTGTCGGCAGTCGGCACTCGGCAGGCAGTCCGTCCATCCATAATTGTATAATTATATACCACCTAACCGTGGTATTTTTTTTTCTTTCTTTATACCGTCGTCATAGTCATACTAGTTGTTACGAGTATACTACTATCTCTTTATCAACCAGTGTACAGTGCGGTAGTTCACGGCTGTGGCTACCTCTGTGTCGGCAGTCGGCAGGCAGTCCGTCCATCCATAATTGTATTATTATAATATATACCACCTAACCGTGGTTTTTTTTTCATTCTTTATACCGTCATAGTGTCATACTAGTTGTTACGAGTATACTACTATCTCTTTATCAACCAGTGTACAGTGCGGTAGTTCACGGCTGTGGCTACCTCTGTGTCGGCAGTCGGCAGGCAGTCCGTCCATCCATAATTGTATTATAATATATACCACCTAACCGTGGTTTTTTTTTCATTCTTTATACCGTCATAGTGTCATACTAGTTGTTACGAGTATACTACTATCTCTTTATCAACCAGTGTACAGTGCGGTAGTTCACGGCTGTGGCTACCTCTGTGTCGGCAGTCGGCAGGCAGTCCGTCCATCCATAATTGTATTATAATATATACCACCTAACCGTGGTTTTTTTTTCATTATTTATACCGTCATAGTCAGTCATACTAGTTGTTACGAGTATACTACTATCTCTTTATCAACCAGTGTACAGTGCGGTAGTTCACGGCTGTGGCTACCTCTGTGTCGGCACTCGGCAGGCAGTCCGTCCATCCATAATTGTATTATAATATATACCACCTAACCGTGGTTTTTTTTTCATTCTTTATACCGTCATAGTCAGTCATACTAGTTGTTACGAGTATACTACTATCTCTTTATCAACCAGTGTACAGTGCGGTAGTTCACGGCTGTGGCTACCTCTGTGTCGGAACTCGGCAGGCAGTCCGTCCATCCATAATTGTATTACAATATATACCACCTAACCGTGGTTTTTTTTTCATTCTTTATACCGTCATAGTCAGTCATACTAGTTGTTACGAGTATACTACTATCTCTTTATCAACCAGTGTACAGTGCGGTAGTTCACGGCTGTGGCTACCTCTGTGTCGGCACTCGGCAGGCAGTCCGTCCATCCATAATTGTATTACAATATATACCACCTAACCGTGGTTTTTTTATACCACCTAACCGCGGCAGTCCGTCCATAATTGTATACTAGTTTCCAATCCATCCATCTCCATTGTTTACCTGAGGTGCCTTTTAGTTCTGCCTATAAAATATGGAGAACAAAAAAGTTGAGGTTCCAAAATTAGGGAAAGATCAAGATCCACTTCCACCTCGTGCTGAAGCTGCTGCCACTAGTCATGGCCGAGACGATGAAATGCCAGCAACGTCGTCTGCCAAGGCCGATGCCCAATGTCATAGTACAGAGCATGTCAAATCCAAAACACCAAATATCAGAAAAAAAAGGACTCCAAAACCTAAAATAAAATTGTCGGAGGAGAAGCGTAAACTTGCCAATATGCCATTTACCACACGGAGTGGCAAGGAACGGCTGAGGCCCTGGCCTATGTTCATGGCTAGTGGTTCAGCTTCACATGAGGATGGAAGCACTCAGCCTCTCGCTAGAAAACTGAAAAGACTCAAGCTGGCAAAAGCACCGCAAAGAACTGTGCGTTCTTTGAAATCCCAAATCCACAAGGAGAGTCCAATTGTGTCGGTTGCGATGCCTGACCTTCCCAACACTGGACGTGAAGAGCATGCGCCTTCCACTATTTGCATGCCCCCTGCAAGTGCTGGAAGGAGCACCCGCAGTCCAGTTCCTGATAGTCAGATTGAAGATGTCAGTGTTGAAGTACACCAGGATGAGGAGGATATGGGTGTTGCTGGCGCTGGGGAGGAAATTGACCAGAAGGATTCTGATGGTGAGGTGGTTTGTTTAAGTCAGGCACCCGGGGAGACACCTGTTGTCCGTGGGAGGAATATGGCCGTTGACATGCCAGGTGAAAATACCAAAAAAATCAGCTCTTCGGTGTGGAGGTATTTCACCAGAAATGCGGACAACAGGTGTCAAGCCGTGTGTTCCCTTTGTCAAGCTGTAATAAGTAGGGGTAAGGACGTTAACCACCTCGGAACATCCTCCCTTATACGTCACCTGCAGCGCATTCATAATAAGTCAGTGACAAGTTCAAAAACTTTGGGTGACAGCGGAAGCAGTCCACTGACCAGTAAATCCCTTCCTCTTGTAACCAAGCTCACGCAAACCACCCCACCAACTCCCTCAGTGTCAATTTCCTCCTTCCCCAGGAATGCCAATAGTCCTGCAGGCCATGTCACTGGCAAGTCTGACGAGTCCTCTCCTGCCTGGGATTCCTCCGATGCATCCTTGCGTGTAACGCCTACTGCTGCTGGCGCTGCTGTTGTTGCCGCTGGGAGTCGATGGTCATCCCAGAGGGGAAGTCGTAAGCCCACTTGTACTACTTCCAGTAAGCAATTGACTGTTCAACAGTCCTTTGCGAGGAAGATGAAATATCACAGCAGTCATCCTACTGCAAAGCGGATAACTGAGTCCTTGACAACTATGTTGGTGTTAGACGTGCGTCCGGTATCCGCCGTTAGTTCACAGGGAACTAGACAATTTATTGAGGCAGTGTGCCCCCGTTACCAAATACCATCTAGGTTCCACTTCTCTAGGCAGGCGATACCGAGAATGTACACGGACGTCAGAAAAAGACTCACCAGTGTCCTAAAAAATGCAGTTGTACCCAATGTCCACTTAACCACGGACATGTGGACAAGTGGAGCAGGGCAGGGTCAGGACTATATGACTGTGACAGCCCACTGGGTAGATGTATGGACTCCCGCCGCAAGAACAGCAGCGGCGGCACCAGTAGCAGCATCTCGCAAACGCCAACTCTTTCCTAGGCAGGCTACGCTTTGTATCACCGCTTTCCAGAATACGCACACAGCTGAAAACCTCTTACGGCAACTGAGGAAGATCATCGCGGAATGGCTTACCCCAATTGGACTCTCCTGTGGATTTGTGGCATCGGACAACGCCAGCAATATTGTGTGTGCATTAAATATGGGCAAATTCCAGCACGTCCCATGTTTTGCACATACCTTGAATTTGGTGGTGCAGAATTTTTTAAAAAACGACAGGGGCGTGCAAGAGATGCTGTCGGTGGCCAGAAAAATTGCGGGACACTTTCGGCGTACAGGCACCACGTACAGAAGACTGGAGCACCACCAAAAACTACTGAACCTGCCCTGCCATCATCTGAAGCAAGAAGTGGTAACGAGGTGGAATTCAACCCTCTATATGCTTCAGAGGTTGGAGGAGCAGCAAAAGGCCATTCAAGCCTATACAATTGAGCACGATATAGGAGATGGAATGCACCTGTCTCAAGTGCAGTGGAGAATGATTTCAACGTTGTGCAAGGTTCTGATGCCCTTTGAACTTGCCACACGTGAAGTCAGTTCAGACACTGCCAGCCTGAGTCAGGTCATTCCCCTCATCAGGCTTTTGCAGAAGAAGCTGGAGGCATTGAAGAAGGAGCTAACACGGAGCGATTCCGCTAGGCATGTGGGACTTGTGGATGCAGCCCTTAATTCGCTTAACAAGGATTCACGGGTGGTCAATCTGTTGAAATCAGAGCACTACATTTTGGCCACCGTGCTCGATCCTAGATTTAAAGCCTACCTTGGATCTCTCTTTCCGGCAGACACAGGTCTGCTGGGGTTGAAAGACCTGCTGGTGACAAAATTGTCAAGTCAAGCGGAACGCGACCTGTCAACATCTCCTCCTTCACATTCTCCCGCAACTGGGGGTGCGAGGAAAAGGCTCAGAATTCCGAGCCCACCCGCTGGCGGTGATGCAGGGCAGTCTGGAGCGACTGCTGATGCTGACATCTGGTCCGGACTGAAGGACCTGACAACGATTACGGACATGTCGTCTACTGTCACTGCATATGATTCTCTCAACATTGATAGAATGGTGGAGGATTATATGAGTGACCGCATCCAAGTAGGCACGTCACACAGTCCGTACTTATACTGGCAGGAAAAAGAGGCAATTTGGAGGCCCTTGCACAAACTGGCTTTATTCTACCTAAGTTGCCCTCCCACAAGTGTGTACTCCGAAAGAGTGTTTAGTGCCGCCGCTCACCTTGTCAGCAATCGGCGTACGAGGTTACATCCAGAAAATGTGGAGAAGATGATGTTCATTAAAATGAATTATAATCAATTCCTCCGCGGAGACATTGACCAGCAGCAATTGCCTCCACAAAGTACACAGGGAGCTGAGATGGTGGATTCCAGTGGGGACGAATTGATAATATGTGAGGAGGGGGATGTACACGGTGATATATCGGAGGGTGAAGATGAGGTGGACATCTTGCCTCTGTAGAGCCAGTTTGTGCAAGGAGAGATTAATTGCTTCTTTTTTGGGGGGGGTCCAAACCAACCCGTCATATCAGTCACAGTCGTGTGGCAGACCCTGTCACTGAAATGATGGGTTGGTTAAAGTGTGCATGTCCTGTTTTGTTTATACAACATAAGGGTGGGTGGGAGGGCCCAAGGATAATTCCATCTTGCACCTCTTTTTTCTTTTCTTTTTCTTTGCATCATGTGCTGATTGGGGAGGGTTTTTTGGAAGGGACATCCTGCGTGACACTGCAGTGCCACTCCTAGATGGGCCCGGTGTTTGTGTCGGCCACTAGGGTCGCTAATCTTACTCACACAGCTACCTCATTGCGCCTCTTTTTTTCTTTGCGTCATGTGCTGTTTGGGGAGGGTTTTTTGGAAGGGACATCCTGCGTGACACTGCAGTGCCACTCCTAGATGTGCCCGGTGTTTGTGTCGGCCACTAGGGTCGCTAATCTTACTCACACAGTCAGCTACCTCATTGCGCCTCTTTTTTTCTTTGCGTCATGTGCTGTTTGGGGAGGGTTTTTTGGAAGGGCCATCCTGCGTGACACTGCAGTGCCACTCCTAGATGGGCCCGGTGTTTGTGTCGGCCACTAGGGTCGCTAATCTTACTCACACAGCTACCTCATTGCGCCTCTTTTTTTCTTTGCGTCATGTGCTGTTTGGGGAGGGTTTTTTGGAAGGGACATCCTGCGTGACACTGCAGTGCCACTCCTAGATGGGCCCGGTGTTTGTGTCGGCCACTAGGGTCGCTTATCTTACTCACACAGCGACCTCGGTGCAAATTTTAGGACTAAGAATAATATTGTGAGGTGTGAGGTATTCAGAATAGACTGAAAATGAGTGTAAATTATGGTTTTTGAAGTTAATAATACTTTGGGATCAAAATGACCCCCAAATTCTATGATTTAAGCTGTTTTTTAGTGTTTTTGGAAAAAAACACCCGAATCCAAAACACACCCGAATCCGACAAAAATAATTCGGTGAGGTTTTGCCAAAACGCGTTCGAACCCAAAACACGGCCGTGGAACCGAACCCAAAACCAAAACACAAAACCCGAAAAATTTCAGGCGCTCATCTCTACATCCTGTGTATAGGGGGTGGCAAAACTGATGCATGGGCAACACATGTTATGAGAGTGTCATCTGCATGTTGCAGTAGTTGTGTACACAGACCCTCAGTCTTTCACTCTGAAGGCCATAATCAGATGGAGAAACTGTACCTGCCATAGGAATGGTGCAAGTTTTGATGTTGCTGCTGCTGTTGCCATTTAAAGATGCGCTAGGCATTATTAGAGGGTTTACAGTTGCACAGTGGGCATATCACTCCTTGCACATTCATACACATACAGTAGATGTGTAACAGGGAAGGACTTTGTAGCTGCATTTGCATGAAGTCACAGACAGGTAACTGCCAAAAGACACAGACAGAGGCATGATTAGACATGGTTTCCCTAATGTACATGCAAGGTCACCAGGCTCTGCATGTTTCCAAAGTAAAAAAGTGGGTGCATAATCAAGGGTCTAAAGGGACAGGTTGCAGCTGTCAAAAAGGGAAAAGTACAGTATCACACAATGATGAATCAGAAAATTTTGTCTGCACACATATCTGCCCTGTAAATAAAAAGTGTCTCAAATTATCACAGAATGAACAAGAAACAATTTATTTAGGGAGAAAATCAAAGGGGGTTAAATATATACACAATGATAATTATTTGAAAAATCTAAAGATAAAAAGACATGTTACAAAACTGTAACTGGTAATTTTAATGAATGGATTATACTTGATTGTTGAATGAATGAACTGACTGCAGACTCATGAGATAAATTAGACTACAATAATTCAATTACTAAGTAAATTAATCTGTAACTGGACTAAGGGGGTAATTCAAACTTGATCGCTAGGGTGCGTTTTTTGCAACCCTGCGATCAGGTAGTCGCCGCTTACAGGGGGACTTTATTACCTATGTGCAGGAATGCGTTTCCTTTTGTTGGAGACCTGCACAAACATCAGTTTGTGTGTCTCTGCACTGGCCAGAACTTAGTCAGCCACTGCGTTGATCGGGGCCAGACACCTTCCCTCAAAACGCTGGGTCCCTCCTGCGTTTTCCCAGACACTCCTATAAAATGGTCAGTTGCCACCCACAAATGGCCTCTTCCTGTCAAACCCCTTGTGATCGCCTGTGTGATTGCTTTTTTCGCACCATCGCGTCGCTATGCACCAATGCCCGATGCTGTCGTCCAACTCGCAGGCGCATTGCAGTGCATATGCATGCGCAGTTCTGATCTGATCGCAGGCTGTGAGAAAACGCAGCCTAGTGATCAGGTCTGAGTCAGCCCCTAGGTTGGCAGATGGTAGAACATTCAGTTTGCATGTGTGCAGTTTATCCAAATATTGTTGCTGGGAGAGTGGACCCAATAAACAGTCTGTTCTTGGGAAGAGTAAATAGTAAACCAAGGTATCACTTTATTTTTAGCTTTTTACCAAGCTTGCCTACTACACATACAGGTACATGGCAATTGAGCTGCCGATGTGCAAATATGCATTCCGCAAAAAATCATGAAAATATAGCTTACAGGTTTAGAAGGGTTTGGTAGAGAATGCTGGTGGTCGTATAATCAAAATCCCGACAGTGGAAGGTAAGTATACACGTGGACTACATGGCCCCTTAACCCTAACTCTCCCTCCTGCATCCTAAATTCCCCCTCCCCCTGCAGCCTAACCCCCCTCCCCACAGCCTAACCATAACCCCCCACCAGGCCGCACCCTAACCCTTCCCCCACAGTCTAAACCTAAACCCCCCCAGTGGCTTCCCTCTCCACAGTCCCGTCACTTAATCAGTTGGGATCCTGGCGGACGGAATTCTGGCACCGGTCAGGTGATCCCATTTAGTGTGGCAGTGTCGGCATTCTGAGTAGTGTCCGGATCCCAGCGTTGATATTTCAACTGTCGTGATTGCGACCGCCGGGATCTTGATTGGATCCCATTTAGAGGCATAGCCAGGGGACTGCAAGGGGAGGGGCTGTAAAATCTTAAATGGTGCCTTTGTAGCTGGCCATAAGAGGTATATATAAAGTATGCAATTGTCTTTAACTCTGCTACAGATATGTCTTCATACTGTACATCATTGCTGGAATCATGCAAAACAGCCCATCTCAGTGTGCCAGGTCCCCCTGAAACTCTGCTAACATAGGGCATCTTTAGGCAAAGTGATGCAACTAGGATGCACAAGGAGACTGATAATTATTTTGTTATTTGACAGTTGTTTATGTGTGTGCAACTGAGTCTCTGAATCTGTATACATAGTGCTACAATGCAGTGGTTGTGGCTTTTTTCCATGCCAAGTTCCTTTGAGCTTCGTGTACAGACTCAGTCATACATAGATATAAAAGTGTCACATATCAAATTAATCAGCACAGTCTCTTGGTGTGTCCTAATCATATTGTGTTGCAACTAAGATGCCTTTTAAGCAAAGAAAGGACACCAGATGGTAGAAGAGTTGCACGGGACCTGGCAGCTATCTCATGCTGCATGGCATATTAAGGCTAGATGTACGGTATGTGGAAAAATCTGTTAAGTATATTTTTTACCTGAAAATCAGAGTGACAGCAGAGACATAATAGAAAAAAAAATGGGTCCCACATGATGTTCTTCAGTCACTCATCAGTAGTCACAAGTCTGATGTTCCTAACAAGAGTTGCTGCCCATCAGATTAGCGGAGAAAGAGGAGGAGACTCTGTAGAGTATGTGCTCCAACTTTCCCTTCTGCACCACAGCACAATGGGGTTTATTCAGAGTTGTTAGCAAACCAAGAAAGTTATCAATTGGGCAAAACCATGTTGCACTGCAGGTGTGGTAGATGTAACATGTGTATAGCAATTTAGATTTTGGTGGGTTATATTGTTTCTGTGCAGGATAAATACTGGCTGATTTATTTTTACACTGCAATTTAGATTTCAGTTTGAACACACCCCACCCAAATCTAACTCTCTCTGCACTTGTTACATCTGCCCACATGACATGCAACATGTTTTCGCCCAATTACTAACATTTTTGATTTGCTAACAACTCTGAATAACCTCTAATATCTAGTATCTCACCAAGCCGGATATCAGGGTGTTTACGACTCTTTGGGGGTAATTCCAAGTTGATCGCAGCAGGATTTTTGATAGCAATTGGGCAAAACCATGTGCACTGCAGGGGAGGCAGATTTAACATGTGCAGAGAGAGTTAGATTTGGGTGGGTTATTTTATTTCTGTGCAGGGTAAATACTGGCTGCTTTATTTTTACACTGCAAATTAGATTGCAGATTGAACACACACCACCCAAATCTAACTCTCTCTGCACATGTTATATCTGCCTCCCCTGCAGTGCACATGGTTTTGCCCAATTGCTAACAAAAATCCTGCTGCGATCAACTTGGAATTACCCCCCTTGATGCATAAATGAAATGCAGCAGTGAGTACTTTGGGTACCCACCTTAGATTGACATCTACTGCAGTACCATCCTAATAAATATCATGCATACTTTAATGAGACATAAAAATTCTTTAATAAATAAAGTACTACTTTATATAGTTTGCTGATGTAGCCAGTTGACCCTGGCTGTGTACATTTATAAAACAGTTGGGCAATGAAAGCAAGTTCTAACCTTATAGCATGATTACAAACTGTCTACTCAATGCATCTGGGATATATTATAAACATACTGTAGTATTACAGTGTACATTTTACTGTATCTTGTAGCAAAATGCACATTTTATTACAAGTACATTTATTGAGCTTGTAAAAAGGCTTTATGTTTCATGTTACTGAATAATAAATATGAAGAGTTTGTGCAGTCAATTAGCACTTTTGCCTGTGAAGCAGATTTGATTTTATGCTACGACACACCGGGCAGTTTTTATTTTATTTTTTTACTTTTTTAATGAAAGTAATAGCATAGTGCTAAAAATAAAGCCTGCTGAATTATACATATCTTAAAAGAGTGGCATTTTTCTTAAAAGACTTTCAACATTTAAAATTTTTTTTTGGGTAATTTACATGTTAATTATCAGTCATTTAGCCTGATATAAAATATAATGTTAATTCTATAAATACAGGATCAGCTAATTACAAGGAAATGTATTACATTCTAAATTCTTATTCTATCAGTGCTCCAAAGCGCCAAGACTATTTTGCTACTGCAGTTTGTAAAGTACATAATACATAAATACAATGGGTTTATTATATTTTCTCATATGCAGACCTTTCAAAAAACATAGATTGTGTTGTATCTAGTGAAATACTGTAGGCAGCTGAATGTTTAAACTTTTGGATTAGAGACTATCGGGTACATTTACTAAGCAATGATAAGAGCGGAGAAGTGAGCCAGTGGAGAAGTTGCCCATGGCAACCAATCAGCACTGAAGTAACATTTATAATTTGCATACTATAAAATGATACAGAGCTGCTGATTGGTTGATGGGGAAATTTCTCCACTGGCTCACTTCTCCGCTCTTATCATTGCTTAGCAAATGTTCCCCTATGTGTGCGCTATATAAATAACTGGTAAATAATAATAAAATATTCTGACTGGCATACCTCCCAACTGTACTGTTGTTGTGCCCACTGGCTGCAGTGTCACATGGTGTGGGGCGGGGAGGTTGGGAGGCCCCACTCTCTCGATGCTCAAGTGAACAGTTGGTGTGCACATGCGTATGCCATCTATTCACGGAAGGACTGGGGGCATATTCAGCAGCTCCCGGATCATTTGGGCATGCCCCCACAGTGCTGAAAAATAAGGGGTGGTTGCTCGTGGGCATGACATATCACATGAGGTATTTCTCTCATGGCATAACTACAAGACCACCCCCCCTATTTTGGGAACATGTCTTCAGCATGTGCATATTTCCCTCTCTCTTCGCCGATGAAAAGTTGGAAGGTATGGACTGGCTATAGGTTGATTCAGCCTAGGGAATTCAATCCCAGGATACCGTCCGTGGGATCCCTGCGGCGTAAATACCGGTGGGTTGAGCACAACAAGCCCTTGTGGGCTTGGTGGCGAGTTCCCACCCTATGGGTGTCGTGAACACCCACGAGTGGGAATAGTCCCTGCTAGTTGGCATGCCGGCTGCAGGATTTTGAGGGATCAGGATGTAGCCATCGGTATTGTGACTGGTGGTCTCCTGACCACCAGTCACATAACTACATCCCACTATATTAATACCTGCAGACTGTAATAAACATAGCATGTACAAAAAATGTAAACCACATAAGCTATTTTCTTGTGGAATGCATTTCAAAGTGTGGCAGTACCCTTGTGGAATTTTACATAATAGACGCAAATAGATATTAAAAACTAATACTTAAACTGCCTCTGGATACAGTACTGTTACCGTAACATACATACTTACTGTCTAATTTAAATAAAGGTGTGTTAGTGTATAAAAGAAGCAAACTTTATTGTTGCATTCCAAAGTGCCACTGTGGAATTTTATAAGAGTATTATGGAAACAGTACAAAAAAGTGTCCAACTTTGCAGGTTACTCATAAAAAGATGTGTGACACGTATGTTTGGTTTCATTTTTTGACAACTGTTGACAACACTGCTCCACAGCCATTTTGCATTTGACATTCTACTCCATGTGCTGGTACTGGGGCAGAACCCTCCTCAGTGCAGGATGCCATGTTGCTTTCTGTTTTCTGTGTTTACGGAACAGCAGAAAATCTAAAAATCATTATATATCACAAAGAACTTACCAGAGAGAGAACCCTATGTGGCTGGAAGAGAACTATGTCAACTACACTCCATTGGTTGAGCTGTATGAAATCATTTTACTTCTGTTCCACATTAAGTTGGGCTTAATGAATAATTTTGCATGTATGTTTACCTCTGAAATGGCTTGGGTAGATTAAATATTTAACTCTAAATGACGGAAATTGAGTCTGCTCCTCCTTCAAGGCTGCTGTGCGTGGATTCTTAGGTAATAAAAAAGAGGCCAACTACATGTTCATTGTGAATGAACTATTGGACAACTACAAGAATATGGGTTGTAGAATGTTACTTAAAATTAATTTTTTACAGTCCCATCTAGACTTTTTTCCTGACAACCTGGTAGTGTCAGTAATGAACAGGTGGGAACGTTTTCACCAAGACATCATGACAATGGAGCACCGCTACCAAGGACACTGGGACCCTGAAATGATGAGGGACTTCTGCTGATTCCTTTTTAGAGAGCTCAATGAGACACTCCAGTTTTTAAGCATTTCTGTAGTATTATTAGTATTTTGTAAAAGAATTTGAGAAGAATATTTAAATTCTGTAGAGCTTAATTGAAATTTTTACCTGTCTTTTTTCTGATATTGCTATTATCGCTTTTTTGTATGTACAGTGTCTGATACATGTGATGAGAAAGAGAAAATCTGATTTTTCCACTGTATTCCATAAAATTAGGTGAACGCACATATTTACATTGCCAGTAGCAAAGAATTAAAAAAAACTGGAGTTAGACTCTTGCTTGTTTTTTTCACTGGTGCTGATTGGATGTTTCAGCCCTTATAGGGAAACTCCCTGGACACTTATGGGTTCTAATTAGTAAGGTTTTCAAGACCCACTCACTTAAAAATAGAGGACACAATGACTTCAATAACATGAAAATGAATACATGTGCTCTGATCATAGACAAATGCAGGTACAATTTGTGCAGAAGGCTTATATTCCCACTGATACCAGTGTTGATAGTATCTCATATAAAGCAATAAGACAGTTTCCAAACTTTCTGTTACAATGTATTGTATACAGTACAGTACACATCTATTATGGCAGCTGTTAGCAGCTATCCTGGCAAAACAATGAAAGTCTCAAAGAGGCAAATGGGAAGTTCACCTGGTAGTTAGGAGGGGAGTGAGGCACAAAGATATGTAAATGATGCATAAAAGCAGAGCACAAATTCGGGAGAGATAAGGGCGGTACTCACGGAGCGATATTCTAAGCAATCTGACTAGATTGCTTAGAATTTAAGCATTATCGCTCCGTGTGTACCCCCTACAGTGACAGCGATGCGCAGCCCCACGCATCGCTATCGCTGGTGCTAGATTGGCCTGCATGCAGGCCAATCTAGCGGGTCGCTCACTTCGCCCGCTGGGTGAAATGAGCGCCCCCCCCATCTCCCCCTGCACGCTCAGCACACATCGCGCTGTGCTGAGCGGGGAGAGAGATGTGTGTTGAGCGGTTCGTTCATCTCTCCCACATCGGCCCGTCTATATGGGCCTATACATACAGTAGCAAGGAATAGACTTGGTAAGTCTGTACAGCAGTATTTTTTAAAGGGCAAAACAGATATACTAACAGAATTTTACAGTTATAGCCTACATATTATTTATTTAAAAAAAAATCTGTGATGTTATTTTCATTCGATTTAATAGCTATATACTGAATAATGTCGCTAGCAATATTAATAATGTTTCACATTTCTACTACAGCTTTATATAGTGTGCATTGTGTTATTCTGCTAACAATCCCCTTGATTCTAATGGTAAACATAAGAGTTAGTGTGTGTCTCAGACTAATACTATCTAAAATATATGCGTTTATTCATGGTACCGTCACCACTGACAAACTGCAATTTATGCAGAAGAAAAATGCAGTTTCCAGTGTACGACTCTCTTAATGGTGTTCAGATGGAGAAGGCAAGTAGAAATTACCTGAGGGTAAAAAGTCTCTATGACTGCTGCAATTTTGCTCCAATTTCCTGTGCTTTGTCCAAGCCCTAAAAGCAATGTAATAAAAAACTTTACTATTTAACATCGTAATATATCAGTTTTAATAATAATCCAACCGTTGCTTTACAGGTTGTTTTTTTAACTAGTCTAAATGATCACATTAATGAAGTGGCAGCAAAACGTATCCATGTAGACTTTTATCTGTTTATAATAAAATGCAAAAATAAAGAATGGATCAGCATATCAATACAGAGTTCAGATAGTGAACATTAATGCATTACAGCTTTAATTACATGAAATTAATGTTTTTTGTTTTTTTTTATCTGTTTATTGGTGTTTTTTCATAATATGAGTTCAAAATAGAAACAATGGATTAGCAAACAATGGAGAACATGAAGAGAAGAATAAATTGACATATACATTATGCTATGTTAAAAGGAGAACAGCTCAGATCCGCAGAATATAGACTTGTTCATTACAAACCATATTCTGCTTTTTATCTCAATATTATTGAACCAACTCTGATCTAGAGATATTGTATTTTGGTGGTACCGCCGTATACATCAAACTTGTGGAGTCAAAACAACAGAGATCTCCATCTACGCTATATCAACAGAATAATAGAGAAAGGTATAATTACCTCTATGACCAGATAACCGATTAGCAAATAACAATAATCACGATAATCAAATTCAATTCTTTTGGAATTCGGTATCCTGGCATGTAAATAATATTAAACAGAGGAGAGAGAAAAAGAAGAGAAGTAGCAATTGAGTGCCAAAGAGAGAAGAGAGTGGGGAAGAGGGGGGTAACACATAAGGTTGGCTGGTTGGGGATATGGGGATGTCCTATCTATATATATATATGATGAAAAGAATCGTAATTGATGCAGTAGTATAATTATGAGCAGCAGGGGGATCTCATCCTTCAGGTACCAATATATATTAGTGTGGTGTGTCACGATAAGGTGTCTTCCAGTAATTTCCTATGCAAGAACCATTCTGTGTGTTCGAAAACCTTAAATATTTGAGTCTGAGTGGTCTGATCCCGTGAATCAATATAAAGACCCCATTTTTTATAAAAGGTTTTAATCCCTGATTCAATGTTGATTTGGGCCGATTTTCTGTCGTAGTATAAGATCTGCAGAAGTTTACTGTGTACCTCTGTTAGAGTCGGAGATGTGGACAAGAGCCAGTGGGTCAAGATAATTTTTTTAGATACCGTTACTAGGACGGTTAGGAATGGTTGTATCTTCCGTCTTCCTGGTCCTAAGTCCCATTCTGAGAAATTTGCACACAGGCAAGACAGCGGTGTCGCTTCCGCATGGATATGTAATAGCTGATTAATAAAGGCCATTACTTTATGCCAGAAGCGGCGGATCAGACCACACTCCCAAAACATGTGATAAAATGAAGCTACACTGATATGACATTTAGGGCATTCCCCGGATTCCGTAGGGTTAAATCGAGCATGTTGTATGGGGGATATGTATGCCCTCTGTAGGGTGCGAAGATGGACCTCCTGTAAGTACGGGGAGGCTAAGGCTTTCAGGGAGGAGATATAGTGATCACTGAGTTGTTGATGGGAAGTCAGACTAGGTATGTCCTTACGCCATTGATCAAGTAATCTATTCCATCTATGTTCTGTTGATCTGGAGGTCAGAATGTTATATATCTGTCTGATACGGGTGGGTCCAGCTTTGTGTGCAGCAAGTGAGAGCAATAATGGAGTAGAAAAAGAAGAATTGTCCTGGGGGTGGACATGTTTAAGAGTTGTGTGGTGTAAATAATGCCTGGTTTGGAGGTACATGTAAAAGTGAGTGTGGGGTAGGTTGAACTTTTCTCGAAGGAAGGAGAAAGACAGTATAGAGCCTCCCGGATCAAAGACCTTGGAGGAATTGGAGAGACCCTTCTCTTTCCAGAGTCGGTAATTAGGGTTAATGAGTGATGGAGGAAAGGCAGGGTTGCCCCATAGTGGAATGCATGATGATATCTCTGGATTACTCCTGAATTTTTTGTGTAGAGAGCGCCAGTTATAGTAGATATCATGGAAAAGGGGGTTATTGCGAATCGAGGAGGGGATCAGGGAGGGTCCACAAAGTAGCAAAGCTCCCGGGGAATAGGGAGCAAACAAGGCCTCGTCCAATGCGGAGTCAGTGAAGAGTTCCCTGTCGAACAGCCAGTCAGCAGCGCAGCGAAACAGGGAAGCCATTGAGTAAGACGCGTAGTCAGGGACCCCGAAACCACCTGCCAATTTAGGAGCCATTAATTTGTCTAGAGCAATGAATGATTTCTTCCCTTTCCACAGGAATTTCGACATAATTTTCCGTAGGTATTGAATGTCTCGATTATTAAGTCGTACTGGGAGCATTTGCATAAGGTAAAATAGTTTGGGGAAGACTATACTTTGTAATACAGCTATCCTCCCCAATAATGATAAGGGAAGTAATTTCCAACTGTCCAAAAGTGTTGTCACCCGTGCAAGACCAGAAGAGTAATTTTCTTCATATAATCTAGACAAATTTGCCGGTATTTGGATCCCTAAGTATGTAATTTTTGTGGGAACAATTTTAAAGGAGAGGGATGAAAGAAAGTCTGATATGATGTTTGTAGTGGGGCCTAAGAGTAAAATTTCTGACTTGGCTACATTAATCCTATATCCCGCCCTGTTCCCAAATGCCTGAATCAGACCCAGGATCTCCGGAATGGAGCTCACTGGGTCCGAGACAAACAAGAGCATGTCATCCGCAAAAAGGGCCAGGCGGAGATCAATATCTCCTATTTTGATTCCTTTAAACACTGGGGATTGTCGTTAGGCTATCGCCAGAGGTTCCAGCGCTATGGCAAAAAGTAAGGGAGACAGAGGGCATCCCTGTCTGGTACCTCTGTGTATCTCAAAAGCTGGGGATAGAACTCCATTACATGACACCTGTGTCAGAGGAGTAGTATAAAGAAGTTTCAGGAGATTTACAAAAGAGTCAGGAAAGCCAAAAAGTGAAAGAGAAGAGAAAAGATGGTCCCAGTCGACCAGGTCGAGCGCTTTTTCTGCGTCAAGAGAGAGTATAACTGGGTGTGTGGTGTGAGATAAAGAGGAGGAGGAAGCATAGATAGCTGACAGGACCCGTCTTACGTTGACCTCAGAGTGTCTTCCCCAGATAAATCCCGTTTGGTCCTTGTGTATAATATGAGGGAGTAAATGTTTAATCCGATCTGCTAATATTTTGGTAAGTAACTTATAATCGAGGTTCAGTAAAGAGATTGGGCGATATGATCCCGGCTGAGAGAGGTCCTTCCCAGGTTTAGGAAGAACCTTGAGAATGGCTGTATTAAAATGTCTGGGAAGAGTGTCAGAGGCCAAAACCGCATTCAGGACCGACACTAAAGTTCCACCAATGCGTGGTAGAAGAAACTTATAAAAATCAGCACTGAAGCCATCAGGACCCGGTGCCTTGTCCCTGCCGAATTGTCCAATGACCTTCTTGACTTCTTCAAGTGTGATGGGTTCTAGTAATGATTGGACCATAGTGGGGAGTAGCTGTGGAACAGGGAGAGTATCCCAGAAAGTAGAGGGCCATGGGGAGCCAATAGGAGAAGTCATAGACAAAGGAGGAGGGGTTGGGGAGTATAGGCCTTCATAAAAGGATCTCATCACGTCAGAAATTTCTTGGTTAGTGGTGGTTAGCGCGCCAGTGGATGTTTGGAGCGGGTGTGTGACCATAGGAGGACGAGAACCATTTAGTAAAGTCGTCAATAATTTACCAGTTCTATTGCCAAATTTATAGAATCTATAACTTACTGAGAAGGAGAATCTACTGCCCATAGCAGACATAAATTCATCAAAATGAGTTTTGGCATTAAGATAGGCGAGGCGGTTTTGCGAGGTAGGGGAGGATTTGTATTGCTGGTAGGCTGTCGACAGGGGCCTCTGAAACTCCAAATATTGAGTGGCATATTTTTTATTGTTGGCTGAGACGTAAGATATGATATCACCCTGGAGAACTGATTTCGCAGTCATCCAGAATAATATAGGGTCTTCTTCTAGATGGGATGCATTATTAGTCTCGAAAGATTCCCAGGAGGATTCCAATTTCTGTTGAAATTTTAGGGAGTTTGCGAGATATGACGGGAATCGCCACAGTTTAGGAGATGGGGAGGAGACATTTGGAAAGTGAAGGGTCGCTGTTACCAGGGCATGGTCCGAGAGGGCTATGGTCTCAATTTGGGAATCAGACACATGAGGTAGTAGAGAGTGGGATAGTAGAATGTAGTCTATCCTAGATAGTGTGTGGTGGGCAGCGGAGAGGCATGTGTATTCCTTTTCCGTGGGGTGTAGAGCCCTCTAGATATCTACTGCTTGCAGTCTTTCTGCTAAAAAGGGGACCCCAAGTTTGGGCAGTGAAAGATGTCTCGTGGGGGGATGTGACCTATCTAGGTAGGAGGAAGAAATAAGGTTAAAATCACCACCTAGGAGCAAGGGCTCTGTTAGAAGGGGGGTCAATTTGGCTAGTAGAGTCTGAAAGAACATCTTGTTGTAAGCATTAGGAGCGTAAACATTGCATATAGTGTACATTTTACCATTAATTTTAGCCGATAATATGACATAACGACCATCTGGGTCATCTATAGCTGTTTATTAAGATAAAGGAGTATTTTCCGTCTCTTCGCTGGGGAGTTAAATCCCCCTACATTCCAAGTTCCCACTACTAAATCAGGCATGTTGTCATGATAAAGATAAAACATATGCACCAACTACTATCAGCTTTATACTAATAAAGACAGTCACATCCTAGGAGGGGGGTGGGAGAGAGGGGGGAGGAAGGAGACAATACAAGGGAGGGAGAAGTATTAGAAAAGAAAAAAGTAGGCAACAGGTCATACAATATGAAAAGCATTACCGTACTAATAATCATGCTAGCAATGACCAGCGACCTCCGGCCAACGGTCATGCACAAGGACCAACAACAGTGGTCTCGTGCATGAGCGTTAAAGAACATAAATGCAATAGTAAGGAAGGAATTCCTCCTCGCCGTCGTCTTATAAGTAGTTACGCCCGCCCGAGAAGAAGAGTAGAGAATTATATATTAACTAAATTGTGAGAAGCAGAATGTCATGAGTGACAATCAGGGAGTGGGGGTTACCGAAAAGTAGCTTCCGGAATCATTATAAACTTGAAATATGTCAAACTAAATTATAAAACAACATGAATGAGTAAATCTCGCATCTAAATGAGCTAAGTTATCAATGACATAAGATGTAATCGAATGAAGAAAATATAGAGAAGTGGGTACATATGACTGAGGATATGTATAATCAGTGTTCAGCAGTGACAGTCATTGAACGGCCTGCAGACGGCATTAAGATGACACTGTCAGTGAAGGGGTGCTTGAGAGCGTTCCAGTGGGTTCAATGGATTATAGCGTCGCTGCCGGTGAAGGACGATCTGTGATGTCCACGCTATCCTCTCGTGCAACATTACGTAGGTATGCTGCTGCATCAGCGGGTGACAAAAAGTCCTTGTGGGAGGTACCCTCATAAATACGCAAGCGTGCGGGATAGAGCAGGCCAAACTTGCGGCCCTCTGACACGAGTTGCGTGCAAATTGGGGAAAAAGCCTTACGGGCCCGGGTCAGTTCCACTGAGTAATCCTGGAATATGTAAAGCTTATTACCCTCCCATTGTAAATCTTTCACTTTACGGGAAGCAGACCAAAATGTCATTTTATGAAGATAGTTCAGACATCGGAACAAAGTCACACGTGGGCGCGGTCTGTTGGGGGTAGGGACTGGCCCCACTCGGTGCACTCTCTCGATTACGAGATCATTACAGTCCCGTTCAATGCCCAATAGTGAAGGAAGAGTGGTGCGCACGAAATGTGCCAGTGCTGTGCCTTTTATAGATTCTGGTAGTCCCACTAATCTTATATTGTTTCTTCTCGAACGATTTTCAATATCGTCTAATTTATTCCATATTTGGTAATTTTCTGTAGTGAGAGTTTTTACGGAATGTTGAAGCCCTTCAATGTCATGGGCGGCTGCTTGAAGTTGTGTTTCAGTATGGGTAACCCTCTGTGTCAGGTGCTGCAGTTGTTTGGATATATCACAAACTGCTTGGGACAGGAGGGGTGCCATAGTAGCTGTGATAGCTGCCACTACGTCTCCATATGTGACAGGGGCTGTGGGATCCCGGCATACCTGGGAGCCTTTGTTGTCTGTGCCCTCAGCTGCGGATTTCTTGGACGCTAGGGAGATCACCTCAGGTCCGGTGTCCGGCGCCATGACACTTGTCGCGCGGCGCTTCACCTGCCTGTTCGGCGCTGCTGCGGGAGCCTGTGGAGCCGCTGTCACGGCTGTCACAAAGCGATCCATTGTGATCGCGGATGCTGGCAAGGGTGTTCCAGGCGGTGTGGAGGCTGATATAGCCTTGAAAAGGTGTCTTACAACGGGCGGCGGGGACGGAGCTCCTGCAGTGAGCTTCCTACTCCATGCGTCCCGGAACCGGAAGTCCTGAAATTAATGTTTAATGTAAAGTTTAAAATGTAAGGTTTGCTTTCCTGCTACATTCTTGTAAATAGTCCTATGAGCTGACAATGTGCTGCTTCATTCATCATATAGGGAAATAACTCTCAGGCTTGTATATTCTTATAATAAGAACTTATTTACTGACTATGTTTAATTGAAAGTGATAATCCAGTTGTCTGGAGGAAATGTTCTGTCCATTAAAATGTCCCATATTTTTAAATTTTACTGTAATACTATGTTTATGCTTGTTAATATCTTTCAAATGTGTTTTTACAATCTATGTAATAAGGCTAGAGAGATAAAGCGGAGAGAGATAAAGTACCAGTCAATCAGCTCCTAACTGCCATGTTACAGGCTGTGTTTGAAAAATGACAGGAGATGGCTGGCTGGTCTTTTATCTCCGCCCTCTTTATCTGTCTCTGAGTCTTATTATATAGATGCCTATCTTTGAAAAATGTCAGCTAGGAGTTGATTGGTACTTTATCTCTCTCCCCTTTATCACTCTCCAAGACTTAGTACATCTGCCCGATATGTTTTAACTACTAAGGGGTATATTCAATTGAAGTCGGATCCATTCCGACATTCATTAGTCGGAATGGATCCGACCTGGGCTATTCAATGACATCTCAATTCGACTTTTAAAAAAGTCGAATTGAGAAGCAGGAGGGTAGACGGGGGAGAGCCGTAGGCAGATGGGGGAGAGCAGCGCTACAGCAGTGGCTATAGCGCTGCTCTCCCCCGTCTACCCGCGGCTCTTCTCTGTCTCCCCCCCGTCTCTCTGCCTCTCCCTATCCCTGCTTCACAGCCGCCACTCATGGCAGCATCCACTCACACCTGGCTCCAGCAAACGAGGTCTCGCTTGCTGGAGCCGAGTGGACGCTGCTGTGAGCGGCGTCTGTGACATCCTCCGGCGCTGCTCTCCCCGTCCCCGGTGCGGCTCTCCCCATCTCCGGCGCTGCTCTCCCCGTCTCCGGCGCTGCTCTCCCCATCTCACTTTTACTTTTTTAAAGTCGAACTGAGATGGTTGAAAAGGGGGCCAAAACCTATCGGTTTTGGCCCCGTTTTCGACACAAGCACGTGGATCGGCAACTATTCCGCCGATCCACATGCTTTTCAACAAGTCGAATTCCTTAACTTGTCAAAAAATTTGGGGTTAGATTGAATAGGTCGGAACTCCTTCTGACCTGAAAAAGTCGAAAACAGCAGCTTTCAACTTCAATTGAATATACCCCTATATGTAAAATAACATAAAATCATGTAATAGAAATTCACGTGATCATGTCGTCTTTAGGCAACTATCCACCATTACCAGAGCCAGACTTCTGAAATAGTATTTTAGTTAGAATGAATTTGTCAGTCTCATGTTTCTTGGTTCAGCTTTTCAATGAACTATATCTATTTTTTCATTGACCTCACTATTATCCCCATGGACCATATTAAAGTATTGTTAACAAAATTAAGAATTTGGAGTTATAGTCAAAATACTGTTATACAGATGTGTCCTCTTGCATCTTTGCTCTGAACGTGGCATTCGGGCCACTGAATCCCGTCATGTAGAGTTATAGCATCTTAGTACGGACAAGTCATGGCGTGGCATGAATCCATGCCATGCAGTACACAGTTTAACCGCTGGGTGGCGAATGCTCCACGGATGAAAACTACAGTACTAATAACAATACAGTATTGTGTCACTAATACTGAACAGCTGAAAATACATACTCTCCCCCTCCTACCCAGCAGCATTACACTCTAAACCCCTATTCATGATTTCAGTACTACAGTATCTATGATATTGCATTGTGTACACCCTCCGTGGCGTAAGGCGCACGCTTCACCTCATATTCCAAATAGGTGTCGAGTCTCCTATGGCTGGTTAGTGTGGCCGAGTGGTTAAAGTCAGTGCACTATGTAGCTGGCATCTCAGGTTTGACATCAGGTAACAACATTTTATGGATGGTCCGGTAAAGTGTTGAATACAACATCCAGAGTGGTTTAGCATATTGTTAGTAAACAAAGGACGCACACACCAAATGACTAAATTCTTTATTACACAGTCAACTGCAGCACTGAATTCATGACAAAATGCTGTTAAGTATTAGTGTATAGTGTAATGAATGACAGGTTGCATCAGCCAATCGGCAAGTGGCGCTACAGAGGCTTCATTGGTTATTTGATGAATGTGCTGTGCAATTTAGGAAAAGTGACAACTGGTGGACAGAAAGCTGTATTAAAGTCTCCATCTTTTCCAGAGCCTCAGTATGTTATGTTACAACATTCTGTTACAGGCAGCGGCACTGCAAGGAGTGACTAGCAAGGTCTGCTACAGTTAGAAATTCGTTTGATGAACATATGTCAAAATAAAAGGTTAACCATGGTGACGCACTATAAACTACATGGAGATCTATTTTTTTAGGTTCAAACACCATGTTAATATTCTATAACCTTAAGTCTATTCATGATATGCGAGACAACCAAAATGTTAATGAAATTGCATTTAACTGCTAAGTGTACCCCATCTTGAGACGTACCGTCTTATTAATTTTGATTAGAGAAGAAATATACATATGTAGCTTACTTCTGTGAGACCCCCTTTTGTGAAGCCCTCCTGCCATTACCATTAATCAACCCATCTAGCATGCTAGACAGTATGGCCAGCATGCTAGTCGATTGTGGGCACTCTTTTCGCCCTTCTGCCCATAACAGCAACATGAAATAGAGATGTGCCTATTTCCCTATAGATTGTATGCTTGCGAGCAGGGCCTTCCTACCTCTGTCTGTCTGTTTTTACCCAGTTTTGTTCTATTACTGTTGTTCTAATTGTAAAGCGCAACGGAATATGCTGCGCTATATAAGAAACTGTTAATAAATAAATAAATAAAGATGTGGGTGTAGGTAGGGACATTTTGGCATTCTGTATTTCAGGTTTTTGGGGGAGTTTTTTGCTTCTTGCGTTAAATATCCTGTATCCAGCAGGCCGAGAACTAAGGATAGCACCATATACAGTACAAATAAATACGCATTATCATGCATAAATGAATCTTAAAGTGTCCTTTCCTCCTAGGTATTCAAATAAACCCTGGAAACAGGAAAATATATCTTCCTTTACCCTCTCTAATATAATATTACAAACACTATTTATTTCAGCCACATATTTTATATAGTAATATTAATCTTACATAGAAGCACACATTTTGGAGCTTGCAATACCTTACTTTAAAATTAGACATACAGACCAAGAAAGATTGACATGAAGAAATGGTGATGACATATTCATAACTACTTTTTCTATTAATACTTACCAACAAATCTTCACTACTAATATGGTCTGGCTGTTTATCTTACAGTGCTTTTGTTTCTTCTGAAAACATGAATAAAAAGTAAATGTTGAAAATGTCTAGTCTGATCGGGACATTAATTTAGTCGTTGGCTGACTTGCATGGTCTTTTACCCCCCCCCCTTTACACGCACATGCACAAACACCCCCACACCATGTAAGTCCCAGAGCTATTCAGTTAGAGACCCGTTATCAGCCCACTAGCAGCCCTAAGGCAGCAGTTAATGCTCATCTCTGCTTACACCTCTAGAGGGTGTGAACAGAAATAAACATTAAAACCTGCCTCAGGGCTGCTTGTGGGTTGATCGCAGGTCTCTAATTGAATAGATCCTGGCACTTTACACAAGGAAACAGTCCGGGCAAGTCAACCTGCTGTTAATTGAATCTGCCCATAAATGTTTATTTGTTAAAATACATCATCGTCCACTAAAACAAAAAAGTTAATGAACCTGTTATCAACCGGGATATTTGTTTCTAAACATATTTTTTCAAATATTAAGGCAGAAATACATTGTGGTAATAGACTATATTTATACACACTCATTGATGCAAAACTAGTTTTCTTCTTCATGGAAAAATATACAGATGTAAAAATACACAGACAGTTGATTGTGTTATTAACTGGATTATTCATTAAGCACACACAATTGGCAGATTTTTTACCAAAGTTAGACAACGCTTTTGCGTTACTAAAGAATGCTCAAATTATCTCTTCATTCATTCATTCATTCATTCATTCATTCATTCATTCATATAGGTAGAAAGTAGAAGAAAATATGTTGGAGATAAAAAAGGCATCAGTTTGTTCACAGTCTCCTGTCACTGGTAATGAACATAATAATGGAATTCAGTAAAGTGTCATCAAGATTTCCTCTCAGGGAAAGAGAAAATCTATTAACAATCCTAAAAAAAAAAATCTTTCTTGATGGGAATGAAGCAGCAGTTGTTTTTTTTTATTTTATTTGAAAAAGAGGATGAATAGCCCCCAGTGCTCCATGTATTGATAGAAAGCAAAGGAAGCATACATAAATTATACTATAGTACTTCCACCTGATAGTAATCTGCTGCAATATTGGCAGTAGAAGCTATACTAGTGGCCAGAGTGATCACATTTTGTCATGTAAATGCTTTTCTAACCATGTTCTAATGTATTGCCTGAATGCGTGCTCAGTGCCATTGGTGAAATTGTCAACAAAAAGTGCAGCCAGGTACCCCACAAATGGAGAAATGCTGACATTTATAAAGATGAATAAGCATTAGCAGTGGGTAACCGCTACTGTATATTCACATTTCATACTGGATTTTAAAGAATAATCCATGTGCTGCACAAGATATACTGTACAATGCACACTGATGTGGAAAAAATAAAACTACATTTTATAAGGTACAGTATTTAACTTCAAATACTTATTAAGCTTTCCATATATGGTGCCAACATATTGCAAAGCAGTTTTCAGAGAGTTTTAATCATTCAAGTCACTCCCTGCTCCAGAGGAGTTTACAATCGTATTTATCTACCACAAACATGCACACACAAGGGTCAATGTCATTCAATGCCAGTTAACCTATTAATATTTTATTGGACTGTCAAAGCCATGGGCCCAACATTGTAAGACAGCAATGCTAACCAGTGCCCCACTATGCCACCCTGTATAAGGAAATGTTTCCAGTTTTAGCAAGACCTTTACACATATAGGGTAATTTATGATGCTTGATTCACCCTGATGCATGATACATTGGTTTGCAGGGACAGATGGTGGTGTTGGCAGAGATATAAGTCTCAGTAGACCAATGGCAGGAGTAGGTCTGAGTAAGTACAATACTAGGAGTAAGTATGCACTGAATTTGGAGGCTCATACATTTAAGTGATAAAGGGATTGAAAATATGTATTTTAAGAGCATTTTGCATCAGCTCTGAGCTGGTGTTTTTCATTCTGCAATCAGAGCTGTTGAGACAACCCCGGGTACTGAGGGGGTGTGACCAAATCTGGGAGATTTGGCCCCATCAATCCACCAAAAAAATGTAAAAATTCTATGCATGGCACCAAGAGGAGAGATGTGTGATGCAAAAGGGGTAAGCAACTAACCCGGGCCACTATGGGCGGCAGCTCTGCAAAGGGGCACAATGTACCCCTAAGAAACTGATCCAGGACCCAAAGGGCCTCTCCAACAAGACCAGTCCCAAGAAAAGAGTACCCTCCCCTTTTCTTTCTCTCTGCACCGCTGACTACAATACCCTTTACACTGTTATGTAGATGTATCACAGTAGCTCAATGTTATGAAAGGCTCAAACATTCAATGTCATACTGTAATATATTTAAGTCATAAAAGAGGTTAAATTGAGCTATATTTAAATTTCACTAAATTAACAGAGGGATTCAGAAGTCATGGTTGGACTTTGATGTGAAGGGTACACTTTTGCAAAGTGTTCATCTTCATTTTCCCACCTACTTACAAATATAAGTGCACTCTAATTTGCAAAGTGACCTCCAAAGACCAGAAAATTACCCTTTACCATGATGTGTGAATGCTGGCCCAGTGAGGGGCAATAGTAAAAAACAAAGCATTTTACGGGGTATATTTTTTGTTTGGAAAATGACTTACAGTACTTTTTTCTAAACTTTGCCCATATGTCTCAAATAAAATATGGTTATCCAGACCAGTAAAACCAGTAAAGACCAGACCAGTAAAAGTTAGATACTCCAGTATAAATCTTGATTTTGAGCACAAATTCCATTGAATTAGAGTAAAACTTATTTTACAGTAAAAAAGTTTTCATCTCCTTATGTTGTATCATAGCTCATTGGCATTCTGTTTCTCCATGTTGTGATTATTACCCTACATAACAATAATTTTAATGTTGTAATGCTCAACCAAGGTAATGTTCTAGTGTACGTTTCAGCAAGTGCTCATTTTTTGCAACAAGTAACACATCTCTATTATTATCTATTTGCATTATTTAATTGACATTTCCATTTGGACTACTGTCAGAAAAACTATTTTTTAAATGGGTAAAGTACAGATGAGGAGGTGTGTGTGTTTAAATACATTTTATATTGAACATGTTGCATTTATCAAGACCATGGGTGAATTTAGGGGTCCAGCCTCCCCTAGGCACAATATTATTTGTTACTCCCCTATCACATCACTGCCCTCTTCAAGTCGGGGCCGGTCCCAAAACAGCCCCATCCTCACCAACCCTCCACCACTGACCACTGTCTCCCTCCGCACCAGTTACTAAATAAAAAAATAAGTTGTAATGGCAAAGACAAACAAAATGAATCACCTGGACTCATCTGGACAACATCCTAGCAGGGCTCTCATGCAGGAGAGCATGCTGTGCCACCCCATGTCCGTAACATGCCTAATGGGAAATCTACCACTGATCAAGACACATTTCATTATATTATAATATTGCATTAAAATAGGGCAATGCAGCTTTAACATTTACTACTTACATTAAAAAATTAAATTTTTATGCTATCAGGATTTTTTTCGGACTACTCAATCAGCCCCCATTTTTCTGATCCCAAAAATGTTCACTTTGAATGAAAAAGCACAATGGATTCATGTAAAGTCATGGACCTATGTTTTCTTGGCCGTGATCAGGAAAAAATCCTTGCTTATCATGGATTTGGTTAAGCCCCAATAAATGGTTGCATTAGGGCTAATTGAATAGTACCGGGTGAGTAAATTACTGCAGCTAATTGGGGCAGTATCCTATTAGATGCAATTTCAGTCGATCAAAATGGATGGATATTGCGATGTTTACCCGATGGGCTTTATCATGGTATCCAATTAGAGGCTGTTCTTTATTGCTAAGGCACTCGAAGCATAAACCTCATTAAGTGTCGTCATCGGTTGAAAAGGATGCCAGCATGGGGGCTAATAGGATTGCCCCTGTGATCCTATTATCAGCGGGAAAGTAATGCTGCTAATAGTATAACGCCCTTTGTGTTTAACTGTGATAAGTTGCAGATTAGTCCAGTGGTTATCAAACATTTTTGAATTATTGTGCCCTAGAGTATCAGAATTTTTTTTCACAGCTCCCTAAGCCAAAAGTTTCTTACTGAGAAATATAGAACTAAGGCCCTCATTCCGAGTTGTTCGCTCGTTATTTTTTATCGCATTGGTGCGATTAGTCGCAAACTGCGCATGCGCAATGTTCGCAGTGCGTCTGCGCCAAGTAAATTTGCTAAAAAGTTTGGTATTTTACTCACGGCTTAACGAAGAAATCTCTTCATTCTGGTGATCGGAGTGTGATTGACAGGAAGTGGGTGTTTCTGGGCGGAAACTAGCCGTTTTATGGGTGTGTGCGAAAAACGCAGCCGTTTCTGGGAAAAATGCGGGAGTGTCTGGAGAAACGGGGGAGTGTCTGGGCGAACGCTGGGTGTGTTTGTGACGTCAAACCAGGAACGAAACTGACTGAACTGATCGCAGTGGCAGAGTAAGTCTCGAGCTACTCAGAAACTGCTAAGAAATTTCTATTCGCGATTCTGCGAATCTTTCGTTCGCAATTCTGCTATGCTAAAATACACTCCCAGTAGGTGGCGGCTTAGCATGTGCAAAGCTGCTAAAAGCAGCTAGCGAGCGAACAACTCGGAATGAGGGCCTAAATATTAAATTAAGAAAATTGTGTTTATATGTCATCCTTAGGTCCAGTTATCTGGTGAGGGACAAGATTTGCCTCTGTTTATCCATATATTTATTTGAGTAGCAGCCACCAGCTATGGTTTTGCCTATTACATTGACCATAAATAATTTATATTGGTCCTGGACCACCAATCCGAGGCATCCCTGCAAGTGTACTGAGGCACCCAGGGTGCCACCGCTCACAGTTTGAGAACCTCTGGATTAATCCCGTTATCTAAATTTTAATATTAAAACAATTTGTAGAAAAGTAGATGGTTGCGATGAGACAGCTAGTTACTAACCACACCCACCGTCCGAGTCACCCATTGTATATTCTGATTATGCTTATATTGGAATATGCATTTTGGTGACATACAGTAAGTGAAATAGTAGATACATATTTTTGCACTGCTTATGCTGATTATACAGGGTGTTTCACTCTCTGTAGGCCCCAAAGATTTTCTTATAATCAAAAGTAATCAAAGTAATTGACGTCATTTAGTGAAATTTGACATAGATATACTGTACCTTGGTCTATGAGAAACATGAGGAAGTCATATGAAGTGCTCGCCATTAGCATCCAGGTCATCTGTTCACACATGTGCAAAGTGAAGGCCAGCTGTTCACCACTCTAGTCAGTAGGTGTTCCTGTTTCTGACAGTGGTGTTGTGTACTATGGCGTCCAGTGCCAGCTCCATAGGTGGGGCTGCAGCACAGTTCAAAGTTCAAATAGGGGAGCCACACCTACTGCCACCAACTGTCTTCCCAAACTGACTCACTGGCAGTTAGTGTGACTCCCGTGTTTGAACTTTGGACTGCGCTACAATTAGTTAAAACTCTCCATAACATGGAGCAATGCATTCAAGTTGGCCTGGATGCCAATTGCAAACACTTTCAACACTTGCTACGGCTTCCTCATGTTAATCATAAACCAAGGTACTGTATGTCTATGCCAAATTTCCCTAAATTACAACAATTACTTTGAAAGTTATAAGAAAAACTTTGGGGTTTATGGTGAGTGAAACACCCTGTATATTGAATAATCTGTTCCATTATTAGATTAATGTGATTAGATTTGTTTTTACAACACCCACAGGCATACAATATCCTTATTATGAAATGTATAATATAACATCCACCTTGCTGACTAAAGGTAGTTTTAAACTGATGTTTGCAAATAATATGTAGTAGAATAGATATGTAAAATGACTGTCACTTTCTTGTGTGTCTAGCAGAAAGTGATTGACAGAGACAGAACTGTGCTCAGGGGAATAACAGTGTTATAGATGTGGATTGAGATATGACAATAGACATGTTAAATCTGCCAAAATGAGGATTATAACTTGAATGAGTGTTTGCAGGAGACTGGTAGTGCATGTGGCTAGTAGAGGATCTTGATTGCATAGCAAAGTTACATCATCTGAACATTTTAAAAATACAAATCTGTAAAAAATAAGACCCAACGGCCTATTTGACCAAAACATGTCCCTGATGTCAGTGCACTCCTGTATCAGTGCAAACCCATAGCAATGTTTTGCTATGCCATACCTTATTGGGGTATTATAATTGATACTTTCCAGAATAGGTCCTGTATACAATTACTTTAGGAGCACTAGTGTCAATAATTGTAACTTTTCCATTTTTTTCAATTATGGGGTAAAATTGCTAAGGTGGGTTTTTTTTTTAGAACTGGTGATGTTGCCCATAGCAACCAATCAGATTGTATCTATTATCTTCTAGAAGCAGCTAGATAAATGTTAAGTAGAATTGGTTGCTATGAGCAACATCACCAGTTCTAAAAAAAACCTCCCACCTTAGTAAATGTACCCCTTTGTCTTAAATCATTGTTTTTCAAATTCATCCTCATGGAACCCTAATTGGGTGTTTTCAAGGTCTCCTCAGGAATAATTAGTACCACATGTAGATCTATTGTTTTAGTCAATTAACACAACAGCTAGATAATCTGGAAAACATGCGCTATTAGGCTTTCATGAGGTGTGTGGCATGATTTGCAGACAGTAATAATGTTGACATTTGTCATGTCAACATTCATCATGTAGACACTTGTTAGGGTAATTTAACCTCTTCTGGTCTGGTCTATAAACTCTCTGCAGTCATCAGTCAGAATTCTGTGCATTTAGCAACCGGTTGGGGGTCAGTGAATGAAAAGATGACACAGGATTATGTGTAACCTAAGCAAATCATAATTGACCTGCTAGGGGCAGTCACAGGTTTATTTTTATAGCTTAGAAAAAGAATCATGCTTGCCAATACATTTAGCCAATCAGAATACACCATGTATGTCTCAGACCCTGAAATACATCAATTGTCATACAATGTTCCAATTGGCAACTAGAACATCCTTGAAAATGGTTATTGTTTTGTGATTATCAGTCTTTCGGACATAAACTCAAAACATTCTTCAACATTCTTCCCAATTAGCCTTGGATACATCTGGTGTTGCCTTGTCCTTGAACAATTCATGCTTTAAACAAGATATTCTGAGTATATAGTTTTCTGAATATCTGTGCAATATATTTAAGGATACATGAACACATTTTGTGATTAACAGTAAATATCTTAATAAATGCGAAAAAGCGTGAATCAATATTTTTGCTATACTGCGGAAGCTCCTACACCATCATTTCCCCTCTTTTTGATTCCACTTTTTCTCCCTATTCTACCTACACTAGGCCTGAACTATCCCCTTTCAGTAAACCAGTCCCCTGGACTTATAGCCCAAACCTTGGGGATTACCCCTAACAACAACCAAAGGATAAGCAACTTCATTCTTCTGGCTGGAGAGTCACTGTCAACTTCTTCGAGTGGGAGGCGTGTAATCAGGTATCACGACCTTTCACCTTAATTTGAGGTAGGCATGGTTAGCAGCACTTGATATGGACCATCATATCTTGGTTCAAAGGTCTTTCTCACATGTCTCTTTAAATAGACCCAATCTCCTGGATTTAGCTTATGCGTAGCTGATCCTTCTGGGTCTGGAATGGAAGAAAACACTTGGCAATGGAGGTTAGTCAATGTTTTACAGACCTCCTGTACATAACCTGTTAAATCACCATGATTATGTTGTAACTGTTGTGGATAATAACAACCTGTTCTTGGAGCTGACCCAAACAATATTTTATATGGAGTCAGCTTACTAGGTCTCATAGGTGTGGTCCTAATATTGAACAAGACTATAGGTAGGCATTCTTGCCAAGTTCTTTTGGTTTCTGTCATCATTTTCTGTAGTTTTAGCTTAAGGTCAAAGTTCAGATGTTCCCCCCTCCCACTCGCCTGGGGACGGTAAGGCACGTGGAAGGCCTGCTGTACCCCCAAATCTTTCATTATATGCTGCATGACTTCTCCTGTGAAATGTGTACCTCTATCTGATTCTATAACCTCAGGTACCCCAAATCTACATACTACTTCTGCTATCAGTTTCTTTGCAGTGGTTTTTGCTGTGGCTTTGCTTACTGGCTAGGCTTCGGCCCAGTGACTAAACATGTCCGTTGCTACTAGTACATATTCATATGGACCGCTTCGTGGCAACTGTATATAGTCGATTTGTAGTCTTTGAAATGGATAAGAGGCTTTGGGTATAGTTCCTAGAGGTGTCTTGGTTCTTTGTCCTGGATTGCTGATTCCACAGATCCAGCATCCTGCTACAAAGTTTGTTGCAGCTTTACTGAAGCCTGGAGCTATCCAATGCTCTTGTACTCTATTCACCATGGCTTCCTTTGAATGATGTACTTGTCCATGAGCTACTTGCAACATAGGTGGAAATAGAGCTGCTGGTAGACAGTACTTTAATTCTCTTGACTTCCAAAGTCCATGTTCATCTTCTTCTGCCCCCGATCGTGTCCATTTTTCCTTTTCTCCTTGTGATGCTTGTTGTTGAATTTTGATCAACTCCTCTTCACTGGGCATTTGCTTCACATCTTGAGCTACTAAGACTTGCTCAGGTTCTTTTGATTGTAAAGCAATTCTCTTGGCTTCTGCATCTGCAAATGCATTTCCTTTAGCTTCCATGGTTTGGCTCTTAGTATGTGCTTGTACCTTGATTATGCCAATCCTTTTAGGTAGTTCCAATGCTCTGAAGAGTTCCATAATCAAACTGGCATGTTTGATGGGTTTTCCATTTGCACCTTTGAAGTCCCTACTTTTCCAAATAGCGTAATCCTGGGACACCCCCCAAGCATAGCATGAATCCGTGTAGATGTTAGCGGTCATGTTTTCAGCATGTATGCAGGCTTTGGTCATTGCTATGAGTTCTGCTTCTTGTGCTGACATGCTTGGTGGCAATGGACCAGAATCTATGACTTCAGTTTCAGTTGTTACTGCATATCCTGTCCTTGCGGATCCATTATCATAATATCTTGATCCATCGATGAACAGGTTCATGTCTGGATTGTCCAGTGGTGTATCTTGGACATTAGGAAGAGGTAAAGTCTCTAATTCCATGAGGGCTAGGCAATCATGTAGAGATGATTGTGTTGTATTTTCTGCGTCTGTAGCAGCATTTTCCTCCTCATCTGACGATTCACCATCATTACCATTTCCCACTCTCCTCCCCTCTTTTGAATCGTTGATGGGAAGGAGTGTAGCTGGGTTTAGTACAGTGCATCTTGTGATGGTGACATGGGAGGCGCTTAATAGCGCTACTTTATATTTGGTAAGTCTGGCTGCAGAAAGATGCTTGGTTTTTGCTTGACTTAGTATTTCTGTTACAGCGTGAGGTACTTGTATACATAGTGGATGATCAAGCACAATGTCTGCCACCTTTTCCTTGAGTATCGCTGCTGCTGCTGCCACTGCTCGGACACAGGATGGTGCTCCTCTGATAATCGGATCCAGCTGGGCTGAATAGTATGCCACTGGTCTTTGTTTTGGTCCGTATTTCTGGGTGAGCACCCCTAAAGAATGCCCTCTGTTTTCATGGCAGAATAGGTTAAAAGGCTTTTTGTAATCAGGCAATCCCAATGCTGGGGCTGTTATTATGGCTTGCTTTAGTTTTCTTACTGCTTCTTCAATGGTGTCCCTGTTTTCTGCTGACGCCTCCTTTTTTGTTAATTCATATAGGGGTTGCATCAGTAATGAGACTGAGGGTATCCATTCTCTGCAATAACCAATAAGGCCCAGGAAAGCTCTGATTTCTTTTTATGTTCTTGGAGTTTTTTGCTTGAGTTATTGCTTTTGTTCTTTCATCAGTAAGATGCCTTGTTCCTTGGGATATGCAGTGTCCTAAAAAGATAACTTTTTTTGTACTAGCTGTAGTTTGTCTTTTGACACTCTGCAATCTTCTTCTGCCAAAAAGATGAGTAGTGATGCTGTTTCCTTTTTGCACTTCTCTTCTGTCTGTGCAGCAATAAGTGTTATGAGCCACGGCTGTGGCTCATTTCCATTTTGCATTTTACATAGTAACATAGTAACATAGTATCTGAGGTTGAAAAAAAGACAATTGTCCATCGAGTTCAACCTATTTGTGGTGTCCTATGCATGATGATTTGACTAAAATTTCTGACTGATGCTGCTGTCAGCCATTGCATTTTATCCCTATTTATAGTAACTATAATGCATGACTATGCACCATACCCCTGGATATCCTTTTCCAATAGGAATTTATCTAACCCATTCTTAAAGGTGTTGACAGATTCCGCCATTACAACTCCCTCGGGCAGGGAATTCCAAACACGTATTGTCCTTACCGTGAAAAAGCCTTTACGCCGTATTGTGCGGAATCTCCTCTCCTCTAACCTGAGCGAGTGTCCACGAGTCCTCTGTGTTGATCTAACCAAAAACAGGTCCCGCGCAAGCTCTGTGTATTGTCCCCTTATATATTTGTAGATGTTGATCATATCCCCTCTTAGTCTCCGCTTTTCCAATGTAAACATGCCTAGTCTTTCAAGCCTTTCCTTGTATTCCATCGTCTCCATGCCCTTAATTAGTTTGGTCGCCCTCCTCTGTACCTTTTCAAGCTCCAGGATATCCTTTTTGTAGTACGGTGCCCAGAACTGTACACAGTATCCAAGGTGTGGCCTCACTAGTGATTTATATAACGGGAGTATAATACTCTCGTCCCTAGCATCAATACCCCGTTTTATGCATGCTAATATCTTATTAGCCTTCTTTGCTGCAGTCCTACTTTGGACACTACTTCTTAGCTTGCTATCTATGAGGACACCTAAGTCCTTTTCCAGTACAGAATCCCCTAATTTTACCCCATTTAGTAGGTAGGTGTAATTTTTGTTCTAGTTACCACAGTGCATTACCTTACACTTGTCTGTGTTGAAGCGCATTCTCCATTTGGCTGCCCATGCTTCTAATTTAACTAAGTCGTTCTGAAGAGACTCGGCATCCTCCTCTGTATTTATAGCCTTACACAATTTGGTATCATCTGCAAAAATTGACACCATGCTCTCTAGACCTTCTGTTAGGTCGTTAATGAAAATATTGAACAATAGCGGTCCTAATACTGAGCCTTGCGGCACACCACTTAGCACTTCAGTCCAAGTTGAAAAAGATCCATTAACCACAACGCGCTGCTTCCTATTATCTAACCAGTTTTTGACCCAAGTGCATATTGTGCTTCCTAGCCCTGATTCTTGTAGCTTGTATATAAGTCTCATGTGTGGTACAGTATTGAACGCTTTGGCAAAGTCTAAAAAGATTACATCCACGTCTTTACCCTGATCTAGGTTTGCGCTTACTGTTTCATAAAAGCCAAGTAAGTTGGTTTGACAGGATCTGTCCTTCATAAACCCATGTTGATTCCTTTTAATGACCTTATTGGTTTCAAGGAACTTCTGAATACTATCTCTTAGAATACCTTCCAATACTTTCCCCACTATAGATGTAAGACTAACTGGTCTATAATTACCTGGTTCAGCTTTACTTCCCTTTTTGAATATAGGCACTACTTCCGCTATACGCCAGTCTTTGGGAACCATACCTGATATAACTGAATCCTCAAAGATCAAAGATAGTGGTTTTGCCAGTTCAGAGTGAAGCTCCATTAGAACCCTTGGATGAATACCATCGGGCCCTGGTGATTTATTATTCTTTAAATGTTTTAATCGGTCACAGACTACTTCCTCGCTTAAATAAGTACCTATCAGTGTGATATTGTCATTATTGAGATTGTGTGTCAGTCCCTGAATTGGGTCCTCTCTAGTGAATACTGTTGAAAAAACTCATTTAGTGTGTACGCTATGTCATTATCATTTTTGCTTAAGACTCCCAACTTGTCATTCAAAGGGCCTATACTCTCCTTTTTTAATCTCTTGCTATTAATGTATTTAAATAATTTTTTGGGATTCACTTTGCTTTCCTTTGCTACTAGTTTTTCAGTTTCTACTTTAGCCGCTCTTATTTCCTTTTTGCAATTTTTGTTACATTCCTTATATTGCTGAAATGACTCTGCATCCCCGTCAGATTTGTATTTTTTAAATGCTCGCCTTTTCTTGCCCATAAGTTCCTTAATCTTTTTGTTAAGCCACATCGGTTTATGATTTTTATTCCCTTTTTTGCTACTCATAGGAATATATTTGAGTGTATTTTTAGCTAGTAGGAATTTTAGTACCTCCCATTTCTCCGTAGTATTTTTTCCTAAAAACAAACCTTCCCATTCAATATCTCTGAAAAATACCCTCATCATTTCAAAGTTGGCTTTGCTAAAGTTTAAAGTCCTAGTTGAGCCAGTATAGGGCTGTTTGTAGAAACTGATATTGAATGTGACCATATTGTGGTCGCTGTTTCCTATGGGTTCCCCTACTATAATACCCGATACCAAATCCTGATTGTTTGTTAATACCAGGTCTAAGATTGCATTGTACCTAGTTGGTTCCTCAATTAGTTGGACTAGGTAGTTATCGTTTAGTGTGTTTAAAAACATACTGCCCCTAGCAGTATCACATGAAGTGTTTTTCCAGTTTATCTCTGGATATTTAAAATCTCCCATCACTACTATGTCTCCTACTCCTGCTGCTTTTTCAATTTGCTTTAGTAACAATTCATCATCAGATGCGTTGATACCAGGCGGCCTATAGCATACACCCAATACTAACTTTTTTGTTCCTTTTTCCCCGCATGCAATTTCTACCCATAATGTCTCAACAGTGTCTACAGTCCCCTCCTGACGATCTTCCCATATATTAGGTTTTAAAAACGGCTTTACGTACAGACACACCCCTCCACCCTTTTTATTTAGTCTGTCTCTCCTAAACAGTGTATAGCCCTCTAGATTGACTGTCCAGTCATGAGATTCATCCCACCAAGTTTCAGTAATGCCTATAATATCATACTGTTTGCTTGCTGCAAGTATTTCTAGTTCACCCTTTTTACCAGTAATGCTTCTGGCGTTTACATACATACAACTAAGATAAGTATTTTCCCTTGCGTTAGGGACATCTTTCATCTTATGTGGCAAGGATGACCTGTAATCGTCATTGGTTAGTGCTTTGGTAAAATCCCTTTTAGTACCCATGTTAGTAACCTTACCGCCTGCTCTTACCCTCCCCCCAACTTCTCCCCCATTTCGTTTACTACTGCCGTCCCCACTATTCTCACTGCATGACCCGTAGTTTCTAGCTAAACCCTCCCCCCAGGCTCCTAGTTTAAAATCTCCTCCAACCTTCTAACCATCCTTCCCCCCAGCACCGCTGCCCCCTCCTCAGTCAGGTGCAATCCGTCACGACAAAAGAGATGGCGCCTGACTGAGAAGTCCGCCCAGTGTTCCAAGAACACAAACCCCTCTTTCCTGCACCAATCCCTAAGCCACACATTTACCTCCCTAATCTCCCTCTGCCTCCCTGGACTAGCGCGTGGCACTGGTAATAATTCCGAGAATATTACCTTAGATGTCCTTGCCTTCAGTTTCTTTCCTAAGTCCCTATAGTCTTTCTTAAGGACATCCCACCCTCCGCTAACTTTGTCATTGGTGCCAACGTGCACCAAGACCGCCGGGTCTTTGCCAGCTCCTCCCAACAATCTATCTACCCGGTCCGCGATGTGCCGTACCCGAGCACCCGGGAGACAACAGACTGTACGGCGATCACGGTCCCGGTAGCAGATTGCCCTATCTGCCTTCCTGATGATAGAATCCCCTACCACCACCATTTGACTAGGTACCTCTCTATCTTTTATCCCAACCGCGCCAGAGGGACCGCACCTCTGGATGCTAGAGGGAGCAGTCTCCTCCGGCACCGTCATTTCTTCACTATCATCCTCCGATTCCTCGTCCAATCGGGCAAATTTGTTCGGGTTTGATAGTTCGGAGATGTCGTGCCTCCCCCTCTTTTTCTTCCTTCTAACTGTGACCCAACTGGCTACCTGATCATCATCCTCTTCTACCAGTGAACCCTCCCGCAACTCCTCCACCGTTCTGTCTAAACTACGCTCGAGATTGTGAATCTCCCTCAGTCGCGTAACGGTTTGCTCTAGATCAGTTACCTGGGCTTCCAGGGCAACCGTTCGCACACACCTCGTGCAGATGTATTCACACTGGGCCGGTAGCTCCAGGTGTGCATACATCTTGCACGACATGCACTGAGTGAGGTCCTCAATCACAGCCCCTCCCATATTGTTTGCAAGGTCTAACTCCCTGTTACACTCAAAGAAAAAGCAGCAAAAATAAAAAATAGAAGACAAGCAATATCACTTATACAATAATTAAGCTGGCTTATACTTATCTATCTTTGAGCGGTTCTTGGTCCTTCACTTTTATGCAGCCGTAGTACTCTCTCCTGTGGCACCTATACTCCACTTAGCAGTTGCAGTTGTTCCAGCTCACTGCTCCTCCTTTTCACTCAGCTTCCAGCTCCTGCTAAAAAAAAAAAAAAATGCTCCTCACACCCGCACAATCACAGCCCCTCTGCAACTCCAAGTAAGAGACCCTCTCACTCACTCACAAGGTCAGCCCCTTGCAGCCTCACCAGAAGTTTACTGGCACTGCAAATGTGTGTTCCTGATTGTGTATTATAAAACTCACCTTTTTCTGTATTCTAACTCACCTTTTTACTGTTTCCAACTCTCACTTAGAAATCCCAGCAGCACTTGGAAGAGACCAGCCCCACAGAGCAGGCTCAAAGAGTCTAGTCACTGCTTATAAAGGCTCACCCAGCTGCTTCAATCAGCCCCTCCCCTCCTGATTACTCACACCTGAGTTAACCCCTCTGGCTATCACCTCACACTTTATTTGCTTTTTTTATTTTTTTCCCTCCAAAAGGAAAAAAAAAACAACAAAAAAACCCAGTACAGATATATTAAAACAAAAAGAAACAGTATAGATACAAACAATCAATCAGAATCAGATTACTTTCTCTCACAAAATTACTATCTTTATATGGATAGACAGAGATTAATAAGAGTTCACCTTTTTACTGTTTCCAACTCTCACTTAGAAATCCCAGCAGCACTTGGAAGAGACCAGCCCCACAGAGCAGCAAATTTTGGTTATGTATTTTATGTTATACTTCTGTTTATGTTCCCCGTGGGTGTCATGGGGTGCTCGGATCTCACCCTTAAGGAGAGGATACTGTTATGAACCACAGGTAGTGGTTCATTCCTATTTTATGTTTATAAGTTGTCTTGCAGGCCAGGATTTCCCGTTACTCTGTTTAAGAATACTCTTGTTTGCTGCCGGTGGTGAGCCTGTGTAATTGCAGCTTGTTCCCATGTGTTCAGCCTCACCTGGCTGCTAATTGCATCTTGTCAGTTTGGAGTCATGCAACAGGGCAGCTGCATGACATAATTAATTATGCCTCTCTGTTATATGCTGGCTGAGTGCAATTCACAGACGCTGGTGATATTTCTAGGTATCCAGTCTTCCAGAGTGCTTGAGTTCTGAGCTTGTTCCTGCCAGTTCCTGAGCTCCTGTCTAGCAGTGTCAGTCTAGCTGCTTCCTGTGTCGATTCCTGTGTCAGTCCCTGTGTCGATTCCTGTGTCTGATCCCGTGTCCTGCCGTGAAGCGTTACTGTCCAGAAGTCCTGTGGCTTTACCTATGCCTGGTCGAGTTTCTGGCTTCTTGGTGTCCACCGGCCTGTCGTTTGGGATTCTGCCTGTCCTCCAGTTCTGAGAGTCTGTGTCGGCAGCATTGGGGGTTCCTGTCCATTTGCCAGTATTTGTACCGGTTCCGTGAGTAGCGGCTTTGCCGCGTCCGTCGATCTAGGCCGCTGTATTCCTTGGTTGTATCTGTCACTGGTGTTTTTCAGAGGGTTCTGCTTATGCTGTCACCGCCGGTAAACAAAAGCATTGTGTCGGCGTGTGGTCAGCATTTCCTTAGTTGTTCTTTTCCTTTGGCGGCGGGCCGCACATACATTTCGTTTTAGCCTAGTTAGTAGCCCCTGGCTTTGGTTCTTTCAGTTAGAGGGCCCCTTGTTATTACCCTGTCTCAGTTCACTCTTTGTCTCTCCTTAAGACCTGAGGGGGCATCGGAGTTGGGCAGACCTAATCCGCCCTTCAAACGCGGCTGCCATGGGCCCAAGAAACCATAGTCTCGCAAGAGTGAATTGACAGCACGGGTAAAACAACGGAGGTAGGGTGCCAGGGGCTATTCCCATTCCCTTTCCCTTTCCCAGCATTACGTCCTGGTGCTCTGGACTCACTTCATAACATCTCCCTTGTTCTGAGCACCAGGAACCTAACAATAAGCAGATCATCGACATATTGAACTAACTGGGTGTCTGTGGGTGCGGTCTCCATTTCTGCAGGATTAATGCCATTGCCTCTGAGAAATCTGATGGACTGGTTGCTCCCCCCTGGGGTAATCGTGTCCAACAGTATTGTTTACCTTCGTGAGTGAATGTTAGAAACTTCTCGCTTTCTTCTGTAATAGGGACTGAAAAAAATGCGTTCGCGAGATCGATTGTCGAAAACCATGCAGCTTAAGTCGGAATCTGATTGAGTAAAGTGTGAGGATTGGGTACTATTGGAGTATTGACAACCAGTCTTTTATTGATTTCTCTTAAATCATGAACAAGCCTATATTGAACTTCATTTGTATTAGTTCGTTTTTTCACGGGAAACAAAGTAAAATTAAAAGGGGATCTGCATTCTTTAATAACCCCCACCTTCTTGTATTGTTCCACTTGCTGGGTTATGGCTTTTGATTGTGCTTCTGTAAGAGGATATTGTCTGATTGATACTGGTTGCGTTCCTGGTTTCAGCTGTAGCTGTACTGGCTGAACCCGCATGTGTCCAACATCATTCTTTCCTTTGGATCAGAGTTTTTCTGGTACTGCCTTTAACCAGTCAGGTACATCAGCCAAATCTTGTTTTGGTGCTGGGTTGGAATCTTGTCTTATATGATATATCTGTATGGCTGCTTCCATCTGTTGATGAACCTTCTCTGGTAATTTAATTCCTTTTGGTGTATACTGTATGCAAGCTTGAATCAACTTTAGAACATCTGCTCCTAATAAGTTTACTGGGCAAGTACTAGAGGTGAGGAATTGGACCGGAATGGGAGTTTCAACGTCTTCAATGGTTAATACCATAGGTTTACTTTCCTTTAATTTCACTGTAGTTCCTTCTAAACCAGTTGCTAGAAGTGTTTCAGTGGTCATTAATTCACTTGGTACCTCCTGCTACTGTAAAATTGTTCGGCTTGCTCCCGAGTCTATAATGCATTGATATTGGTGACCTGTTGGCAGTACAAGGGTCACTTGATCATTTTCTTGTTCAGATGGTGTTTTGGCAGGGAGGTACCTCGGGAAGCCACTTCTTCATGCTTTAGGTTTTTCTTGCTGGTTTTCACACCATTCCTTGTATTTTCTGCAATTCTTCTTGAAATGTCCTTCTTGCTTGCAGAAATAACACTTTCTGTCATCTTGCTTGGTTCCTTCTTTTGAGTTCCTTCCTGTGGCCCCTTGTGTTGGGCTTCTGATTTTCCACTTGCTTTGTTCCTGGACAACGTGAACTGTTACCTTCGGTATGGCATTCTTTTCTTTGGCTTTTCTTATTTTTTCTATCTCCCTTTCCTCCATTCCTTCTAGCACCTGAACTATTGCTTCAAGTTCCATATAAGAAGTTTCTGGCCTAACCTGGAACAACTGAGTTCTATAGGCTTCTGACAACCCATTTAGGAATTTAGTTTTTAACAGTCTTTTGTGTTGAGGGTTATCTGTTGCATATCCTTCATCAGTGTGTCGTATAGTGACTTTATCATAGTAAGTTCTGATGGACTCAGTCTTCTCCTGTTTCAAGCCTGGGGCTGCTGGTGCCCTGAGTGTCTGTGCATGACACCATCTCTTAAGTCTTGTCATGTACATCTTTCCACTTTCGAACGTTGTTCTATTTTCCTCTGCCGGGGAGGCCTCTATGGCTGGGTAATCATTTGCTGCAATTGCTACTGCCATGGTGCTCACTGCTGGAGCTGTTCCTGGTCCTAGTATAGCCTCACACAACTAATGATAGTCGACCCATGCTGGTGTCCATATGGCTTGAATTCTTTCCATATAGGCATAAAATGCTGCTGGGTTTTTTCTAGGATCTGGGGACTCTGCAACTATATTTGCGAGGTCATTGCCATACCATGGTTTGTGGTGTTGGCTCTGTACGATGTATGGTTCATCCACCCTGGTTGCATCATTTGTGTTGTGTATTCTCTGCACTTGTACTGGATACAGAGAAATAGGCAATGATGACCGTCTTTCAGCATTTCTAGTTGCATAGTTATCTTGGCATGGCGGTTCATGGGGTGAAATCCAGTTTCCACAATTTGGGCAATGTTCATATCCTTCTGGAATGCAAAACTGACATACCGGACACAATCTTTCTGGAAAATATATCACTTTATTCTGTACATTATGTACCTGGGCATGAAAAGCTGTAGAGGCTGTGTCTTGACCCCTTGCTTCTCCTCTCCGCCTGATTTGCACCCTTTCGCCTATAGTTCCTGATTGTGGACTATTGTTTACTGGACTCATAGCTTGATTCCAGGTGTCCACCACTCGTTTAAACATGAGGGGAGCTTTAGGTTGCCAGTTTCTTTGGTTTGATCTTGTTGGGGTTTCTTGTGATAAAGTATCAGGACACTGGGGCATACTCTGTACACATAGCTCAGGTAAATCATTCGGGTTTTCAACCACAGATCCTTTCAAGATAGGGCTGATTATTCGCCACTCTTTTCCTGGTTCATCTCTTTTCAATTTCACTGTTAGTGAGCTTGCAGATGATTCAATTCTGTTCATACTAGGGGTACCTGGGTGTGCATGCATGTCTGAGTATAGGGGTGGGGTATGGTGTGGAGGTGCTGTTACTGGAATCACAGGCAGTGAATTTAACACTGGTTGTGGTGCTATTGGGTACTCTGGTACAAAGGGGAAATCATTTTCCTCATCTCTTCTTCTATTTTCTGCTTGTAATTCTTTTGCTACAGTGATCCAGATGGATACTTGATCTCTACAATTATGCTTAATTATCCAACTCTTGTTACAGGAGGCAAATTTTTCCCATTTCTCTAAGTCTAGTGTCCCTTCTGACGGAAAACCTGCTCTTTTGAAAATTTTACTTATTCCTTTCAGAGCTTTTCCTCCCCTCCCTGTTACTAACAATATCCACGGGTTTGTCGGGCCCTGACATCTTTACAGACTGCGCTACCATGCCTGGGTGTGTGTGCGCAGAACCCCTCCTGATGTGGTATTAAAGTAACCCCTAATGAGGGACTTAAAATCTCCTTTCAGAGCTTTCCTCCCCTCCCTGTTACTAACAATATCCACGGGTTTGTCGGGCCCTGACATCTTTATAGACTGCGCTCCTATGCCTGGGTGTGTGTGCGCAGAACCCCTCCTGATGTGGCATTTTAGTAACCCCTTATGAGGGAATTAAAATCTCCTTGTGAGACGCTGACTCTGAAGAATCTCTTCTATCCTTGTACCTAAAGAGCTCCTTAAATCCGTCTGTGGACAAATGACTGGGGTTGTAGTGTTGTTCCTTCCTCCCTGTATTGGTGGAAAATCTATTAGTACTGCTCCCCAAGTGAGACCTGCATAATAGATTATTTCTTCTGGATCACTGAGATGCGTCCCTAATATTATTGTTAAGTCACTCCAAGGGTCTATCCCCCTGCCTATATAGACTCCTGCTTGTACCAGTACCCCTGTTGTTCCTTGTGTTCTTGGTAAACTCCCCACTATTCTTGGAATACGTTCACCTTGTGTCTGGAGAATTATGTATCCTGTGCACCTTGGGCAATCATACCTGAGTCTCCTTGCTATTGGGTCCACCATTTAAGTTTATTCCTTGTTTCCTTTCAGACAGTAGCTGTTCTTTGTTACTGACCCAATCCTACCCCTTAACTGTCTTGCATAGGGACATACATTATATACAGTACAATGTGTGCAGGAGAATCTAGTTACTGGCACTGGTTTCACTGTTTAGCAGACACCCGACTCCCCCCACCTTTTCAAAAGCATATTGGCAGAGTACATACAACAGTGCAAGGATCCAAAAACAAGGATGACAATAAGTGCTATCTTCTGACAGACAAACTGAATAACCCCTTGCGCTATTTAATTGGAGGCAACATGACATGAATACACTCAATAGAATAATTATAAGGTAATTTTAATATCTATAAAATCAATCATGTATAGGTTACATAGACATAATCATAAAAAATTGAGTTAATTAGTATGCGCATACAAGTAAAAAAGCTGAATGCTAAACCTACTAATTGAGCATAAGAGGTGGATCATATAGCTACTAGTGACCACATAGGGCTAATTCAATAATCATAAGTTGACAATGTCCTTATTTTTGTTCTCAGAATAGGACAGTCCCATTAGATGTGCTCATAAAAATTTCATGATTAAATATCATGTGGTGTGATAAAAAATAAATATGGAGCCTTTGTTTAGGTATATACCGATAAATGAGTTTAACCAATTGCTCATATATATGAATAGTTCTTTACATGTGTAAAAGCTATCCAGAATACATGGAAGAAATTTGTATATCACCCGGGGCTTGGTGCACAGCAAGCACCTGTAGAAGAAAGCTCCCGTCTTCCACAGTCCGTAAGTGGCGTCCTCCGTCTCCCACTGTGTCTGGCTCTCGTGCACACACCTTTGATCGCTTTGAGAGAGAGAGGTTGGTCCGGCTCCCGGAGCTCTGCGCACCGCAGGCGCTGATCAGTTGATTTTGCTCCCGTCTTCAAGCCGCCGCATATAGCATCCTCCCGTCTCCCGCTTGTCAATCTCGAGCAGCGCTGCACATCAATATGGACCTATAGGAAATGTCCACTGGGTCACATAGGGCACCTTCTCTGATGCGTTTCGCTTCTAATTGAAGCTTCCTCATAGAGTAAGGTTTTACTCAAAGGTGATCAAAGGTGTGTGCACGAGAGCCAGACACAGTGGGAGACGGTGGACGCCACTTACGGACTGTGGAAGACGGGTTCTTTCTTCTACAGGTGCTTGCTGTGCACCAAGCCCCGGGTGATATACAAATTTCCTCCATGTATTCTGGATAGCTTTTCCACATGTAAATCACTATTCATATATATGAGCAATTGGTTAAACTCATTTATCTGTATATACCTAAACAAAGGCTCCATATTTATTTTTTTATCACACCACATGATATTTAATCATGAAATTTTTATGAGCACATCTAATGGGACTGTCCTATTCTGAGAACAAAAATAAGGACATTGTCAACTTATGATTATTGAATTAGCCCTATGTGGTCACTAGTAGCTATATGATCCACCTCTTATGCTCAATTAGTAGGTTTAGCATTCAGCTTTTTTACTTGTATGCGCATACTAATTAACTCAATTTTTTATGATTATGTCTATGTAACCTATACATGATTGATTTTATAGATATTAAAATTACCTTATAATTATTCTATTGAGTGTATTCATGTCATGTTGCCTCCAATTAAATAGCGCAAGGGGTTATTCAGTTTGTTTTTGGTACACCTGGTTTCAATCAGGTGAGATTGTGTTGGCCATATCCACAGGCCATTATACCCTGCTTGCGGCTATCTAGATTGCATGAGTTGCGAGAGCAAGTTTAGATTTTTGTGTGGAGTGGGTGTGATTATAGATATAGACACCCATCCGCAATTGTTCAAATTTAACCAATATTAGTAGCGCCTGACATTAGTATTAGTATCTTCTGACAGACGACCACTTCTTATATCTGGTTTCTCTGTCTTCTGGATACCCTCTCACTGCTATGTCTGTTATCTGTGTACACGGCAGCTGTTTGAGGCTGTACAGGCAAATGGGTCTTAGACTTTGGATTATGTGGTTCCTAGGCCAATAGGTTATGATGTTAGACCAATCATTCTCAATGTAATGTTCCAACAATTCCCTTTTTAAATGACAACCTATTGTACAATAAAATTCATCATCATTTTCCACATAACCAAATGAGACTTCAGTGCTTGTAATTGCCACCAATCTCGGTGCTACAGACCCTTTGTATTTTCTTAACACAACAACACAGGTACAAGATTTACATACACCTCTTTGGTTATTTATCAATTCCAACTGTTTATCAGCATTAGAATACACCTTGGCCATACGCCACCTTTTTTGTAAATGTAAAAGTTTCCTGGATATTTGATTAATTCCCCCTGTACACTTGTGACAAATTAGCTGAAGATATTTACTCACAATTCAACAATATAACATACATGTATGGTACCTTAAAAAAAATTTCTTCTGACTGACACTGGGCTCTTTAAGATATTCTCTGATCTTCCTAACTGGACTTCCCCAGATCCATTCAAGAAGCGCTGAGTCAAGTGAGCAGGTAGAAATCTACACATTAAATCTCACTTACCGTTTTTTTTTTTATCAGCGATTCCTGAAAGATCAGAGGATTTGTTGCCAGTGGAGGAGATGCTGGAATATCCCGGACGAGCACCCAAAATGTTAGGGTAATTTAACCTCTTCTGGTCTGGTCTATAAACTCTCTGCAGTCATCAGTCAGAATTCTGTTCCTTTAGCAACCGGTTGGAGGTCAGTGAATGAAAAGATGACACAGGATTATGTGTAACCTAAGCAAATCATAATTGACCTGCTAGGGGCCGTCACAGGTTTATTTTTATAGCTTAGAAAAAGAATCATGCTTGCCAATACATTTAACCAATCAGAATACACCATGTATGTCTCAGACCCTGAAATACATCAATTGTCATACAATGTTCCAATTGGCAACTAAAACATCCTTGAAAATGGTTATTGTTTTGTGATTATCAGTCTTTCGGACATAAACTCAAAACATTCTTCAACATTCTTCCCAATTAGCCTTGGATACATCTGGTGTTGCCTTGTCCTTGAACAATTCATGCTTTAAACAAGATATTCGGAGTATATAGTTTTCTGAATATCTGTGCAATATATTTAAGGATATATGAACACATTTTGTGATTAACAGTAAATATCTTAATAAATGCGAAAAAGCGTGAATCAATATTTTTGCTATACTGCGGAAGCTCCTACACCATCACACTGATGGAGTGATGACATGTTAAAATGCCGACATATTGTCCCTGGAGATCCAGCGGTGACTTACCTGATCCTTATGGCTGCAGCGGCTCCAGTGCAGCTTCCAGGTCCCATAAGTCATGTGACCATCACGTCCGAGTCATACCTCCGATCCCCAAGCACTGCAGTAATTATTATTCCCCTATCCCTAACCACAATCCCCCCTCCACACAGCTTTACTTAGTCCTCCCCCAGTGCCTAATCCTATCCTCCCCCCTAGTACCTGCAGCCTAACCCCATCCTCCCCCTACTGCCTTCTCCTAACTGCCCCCTAGTGCCAGCAGCCTAACCCTAATACTGACTAGAGATGAGCGGGTTCGGTTTCTCTGAATCCGAACCCGCCAGAACTTCATGTTTTTTTTCACGGGTCCGAGCGACTCGGATCTTCCCGCCTTGCTCGGTTAACCCGAGCGCGCCCGAACGTCATCATGACGCTGTCGGATTCTCGCGAGGCTCGGATTCTATCGCGAGACTCGGATTCAATATAAGGAGCCGCGCGTCGCCGCCATTTTCACACGTGCATTGAGATTGATAGGGAGAGGACGTGGCTGGCGTCCTCTCCGTTTAGAATTAGAATAGATTAGAGAGACACTTGATTTACTAATTTTGGGGAGCATTAGGAGTACTCAGTAGTGTACAGTGCAGAGTTTTGCTGATAGTGACCAGTGACCACCACTTTTATTTATAATCCGTTCTCTGCCTGAAAAAAGCGATACACAGCACACAGTGACTCAGTCACATACCATATCTGTGTGCACTGCTCAGGCTCAGGCCAGTGTGCTGCTTCATCTATTATCTATATATAATATTATATATATCTGTCTGACTGCTCAGCTCACACAGCTTATAATTGTGGGGGAGACTGGGGAGCACTACTGCAGTGCCAGTTATAGGTTATAGCAGGAGCCAGGAGTACATAATATAATCCGTTCTCTGCCTGAAAAAAGCGATACACAGCACACAGTGACTCAGTCACATACCATATCTGTGTGCACTGCTCAGGCTCAGGCCAGTGTGCTGCATCATCTATTATCTATATATAATATTATATATATCTGTCTGACTGCTCAGCTCACACAGCTTATAATTGTGGGGGAGACTGGGGAGCACTACTGCAGTGCCAGTTATAGGTTATAGCAGGAGCCAGGAGTACATAATATATTATATAGTGAGTGACCACCAGACACACAGTGCAGTTAATTTAATATATCCGTTCTCTGCCTGAAAAAAGCGATACACACAGTGACTCAGTCAGTCACATACCATATCTGTGTGCACTGCTCAGGCTCAGGCCAGTGTGCTGCATCATCTATATATATTATATATCTGTCTGACTGCTCAGCTCACACAGCTTATAATTGTGGGGGAGACTGGGGAGCACTACTGCAGTGCCAGTTATAGGTTATAGCAGGAGCCAGGAGTACATAATATTATATTAAAATTAAACAGTGCACACTTTTGCTGCAGGAGTGCCACTGCCAGTGTGACTAGTGACCAGTGACCTGACCACCAGTATATAATATTAGTAGTATACTATCTCTTTATCAACCAGTCTATATATTAGCAGCAGACACAGTACAGTGCGGTAGTTCACGGCTGTGGCTACCTCTGTGTCGGCACTCGGCAGCCCGTCCATAATTGTATATACCACCTAACCGTGGATTTTTTTTCTTTCTTTATACATACATACTAGTTACGAGTATACTATCTCTTTATCAACCAGTCTATATATTAGCAGCAGACACAGTACAGTGCGGTAGTTCACGGCTGTGGCTACCTCTGTGTCGGCACTCGGCAGCCCGTCCATAATTGTATATACCAGTGACCTAACCGTGGTTTTTTTTTCTTTCTTTATACATACATACTAGTTACGAGTATACTATCTCTTTATCAACCAGTCTATATATTAGCAGCAGACACAGTACAGTGCGGTAGTTCACGGCTGTGGCTACCTCTGTGTCGGCACTCGGCAGCCCGTCCATAATTGTATATACCACCTAACCGTGGTTTTTTTTTCATTCTTTATACATACATACTAGTTACGAGTATACTATCTCTTTATCAACCAGTCTATATTAGCAGCAGACACAGTACAGTGCGGTAGTTCACGGCTGTGGCTACCTCTGTGTCGGCACTCGGCAGCCCGTCCATAATTGTATATACCACCTAACCGTGGTTTTTTTTTCTTTCTTTATACATACATACTAGTTACGAGTATACTATCTCTTTATCAACCAGTCTATATATTAGCAGCAGACACAGTACAGTGCGGTAGTTCACGGCTGTGGCTACCTCTGTGTCGGCACTCGGCAGCCCGTCCATAATTGTATATACCACCTAACCGTGTTTTTTTTTTCTTTCTTTATACATACATACTAGTTACGAGTATACTATCTCTTTATCAACCAGTCTATATATTAGCAGCAGACACAGTACAGTGCGGTAGTTCACGGCTGTGGCTACCTCTGTGTCGGCACTCGGCAGCCCGTCCATAATTGTATATACCACCTAACCGTGGTTTTTTTTTCTTTCTTTATACATACATACTAGTTACGAGTATACTATCTCTTTATCAACCAGTCTATTTATTAGCAGCAGACACAGTACAGTGCGGTAGTTCACGGCTGTGGCTACCTCTGTGTCGGCACTCGGCAGCCCGTCCATAATTGTATATACCACCTAACCGTGGTTTTTTTTTCTTTCTTTATACATACATACTAGTTACGAGTATACTATCTCTTTATCAACCAGTCTATATATTAGCAGCAGACACAGTACAGTGCGGTAGTTCACGGCTGTGGCTACCTCTGTGTCGGCACTCGGCAGCCCGTCCATAATTGTATATACCACCTAACCGTGTTTTTTTTTTCTTTCTTTATACATACATACTAGTTACGAGTATACTATCTCTTTATCAACCAGTCTATATATTATCAGCAGACACAGTACAGTGCGGTAGTTCACGGCTGTGGCTACCTCTGTGTCGGCACTCGGCAGCCCGTCCATAATTGTATATACCACCTAACCGTGGTTTTTTTTTCTTTCTTTATACATACATACTAGTTACGAGTATACTATCTCTTTATCAACCAGTCTATATATTAGCAGCAGACACAGTACAGTGCGGTAGTTCACGGCTGTGGCTACCTCTGTGTCGGCACTCGGCAGCCCGTCCATAATTGTATATACCACCTAACCGTGGTTTTTTTTTCTTTCTTTATACATACATACTAGTTACGAGTATACTATCTCTTTATCAACCAGTCTATATATTAGCAGCAGACACAGTACAGTGCGGTAGTTCACGGCTGTGGCTACCTCTGTGTCGGCACTCGGCAGCCCGTCCATAATTGTATATACCACCTAACCGTGGTTTTTTTTTCTTTCTTTATACATACATACTAGTTACGAGTATACTATCTCTTTATCAACCAGTCTATATATTAGCAGCAGACACAGTACAGTGCGGTAGTTCACGGCTGTGGCTACCTCTGTGTCGGCACTCGGCAGCCCGTCCATAATTGTATATACCACCTAACCGTGGTTTTTTTTTCTTTCTTTATACATACATACTAGTTACGAGTATACTATCTCTTTATCAACCAGTCTATATATTAGCAGCAGACACAGTACAGTGCGGTAGTTCACGGCTGTGGCTACCTCTGTGTCGGCACTCGGCAGCCCGTCCATAATTGTATATACCACCTAACCGTGGTTTTTTTTTCTTTCTTTATACATACATACTAGTTACGAGTATACTATCTCTTTATCAACCAGTCTATATATTAGCAGCAGACACAGTACAGTGCGGTAGTTCACGGCTGTGGCTACCTCTGTGTCGGCACTCGGCAGCCCGTCCATAATTGTATATACCACCTAACCGTGGTTTTTTTTCTTTCTTTATACATACATACTAGTTACGAGTATACTATCTCTTTATCAACCAGTCTATATATTAGCAGCAGACACAGTACAGTGCGGTAGTTCACGTCTGTGGCTACCTCTGTGTCGGCACTCGGCAGCCCGTCCATAATTGTATATACCACCTAACCGTGGGTTTTTTTTCTTTCTTTATACATACATACTAGTTACGAGTATACTATCTCTTTATCAACCAGTCTATATATTAGCAGCAGACACAGTACAGTGTGGTAGTTCACGGCTGTGGCTACCTCTGTGTCGGCACTCGGCAGCCCGTCCATAATTGTATATACCACCTAACCGTGGTTTTTTTTTCTTTCTTTATACATACATACTAGTTACGAGTATACTATCTCTTTATCAACCAGTCTATATATTAGCAGCAGACACAGTACAGTGCGGTAGTTCACGGCTGTGGCTACCTCTGTGTCGGCACTCGGCAGCCCGTCCATAATTGTATACTAGTATCCAATCCATCCATCTCCATTGTTTACCTGAGGTGCCTTTTAGTTGTGCCTATTAAAATATGGAGAACAAAAATGTTGAGGTTCCAAAATTAGGGAAAGATCAAGATCCACTTCCACCTCGTGCTGAAGCTGCTGCCACTAGTCATGGCCGAGACGATGAAATGCCAGCAATGTCGTCTGCCAAGGCCGATGCCCAATGGCATAGTACAGAGCATGTCAAAACCAAAACACCAAATATCAGTAAAAAAAGGACTCCAAAACCTAAAATAAAATTGTCGGAGGAGAAGCGTAAACTTGCCAATATGCCATTTACCACACGGAGTGGCAAGGAACGGCTGAGGCCCTGGCCTATGTTCATGGCTAGTGGTTCAGCTTCACATGAGGATGGAAGCACTCAGCCTCTCGCTAGAAAACTGAAAAGACTCAAGCTGGCAAAAGCACAGCAAAGAACTGTGCGTTCTTTGAAATCCCAAATCCACAAGGAGAGTCCAATTGTGTCGGTTGCGATGCCTGACCTTCCCAACACTGGACGTGAAGAGCATGCGCCTTCCACCATTTGCACGCCCCCTGCAAGTGCTGGAAGGAGCACCCGCAGTCCAGTTCCTGATAGTCAGATTGAAGATGTCAGTGTTGAAGTACACCAGGATGAGGAGGATATGGGTGTTGCTGGCGCTGGGGAGGAAATTGACCAGGAGGATTCTGATGGTGAGGTGGTTTGTTTAAGTCAGGCACCCGGGGAGACACCTGTTGTCCGTGGGAGGAATATGGCCGTTGACATGCCAGGTGAAAATACCAAAAAAATCAGCTCTTCGGTGTGGAGGTATTTCACCAGAAATGCGGACAACAGGTGTCAAGCCGTGTGTTCCCTTTGTCAAGCTGTAATAAGTAGGGGTAAGGACGTTAACCACCTCGGAACATCCTCCCTTATACGTCACCTGCAGCGCATTCATAATAAGTCAGTGACAAGTTCAAAAACTTTGGGTGACAGCGGAAGCAGTCCACTGACCAGTAAATCCCTTCCTCTTGTAACCAAGCTCACGCAAACCACCCCACCAACTCCCTCAGTGTCAATTTCCTCCTTCCCCAGGAATGCCAATAGTCCTGCAGGCCATGTCACTGGCAATTCTGACGAGTCCTCTCCTGCCTGGGATTCCTCCGATGCATCCTTGCGTGTAACGCCTACTGCTGCTGGCGCTGCTGTTGTTGCCGCTGGGAGTCGATGGTCATCCCAGAGGGGAAGTCGTAAGCCCACTTGTACTACTTCCAGTAAGCAATTGACTGTTCAACAGTCCTTTGCGAGGAAGATGAAATATCACAGCAGTCATCCTACTGCAAAGCGGATAACTGAGTCCTTGACAACTATGTTGGTGTTAGACGTGCGTCCGGTATCCGCCGTTAGTTCACAGGGAACTAGACAATTTATTGAGGCAGTGTGCCCCCGTTACCAAATACCATCTAGGTTCCACTTCTCTAGGCAGGCGATACCGAGAATGTACACGGACGTCAGAAAAAGACTCACCAGTGTCCTAAAAAATGCAGTTGTACCCAATGTCCACTTAACCACGGACATGTGGACAAGTGGAGCAGGGCAGGGTCAGGACTATATGACTGTGACAGCCCACTGGGTAGATGTATGGACTCCCGCCGCAAGAACAGCAGCGGCGGCACCAGTAGCAGCATCTCGCAAACGCCAACTCTTTCCTAGGCAGGCTACGCTTTGTATCACCGCTTTCCAGAATACGCACACAGCTGAAAACCTCTTACGGCAACTGAGGAAGATCATCGCAGAATGGCTTACCCCAATTGGACTCTCCTGTGGATTTGTGGCATCGGACAACGCCAGCAATATTGTGTGTGCATTAAATATGGGCAAATTCCAGCACGTCCCATGTTTTGCACATACCTTGAATTTGGTGGTGCAGAATTTTTAAAAAAACGACAGGGGCGTGCAAGAGATGCTGTCGGTGGCCAGAAAAATTGCGGGACACTTTCGGCGTACAGGCACCACGTACAGAAGACTGGAGCACCACCAAAAACTACTGAACCTGCCCTGCCATCATCTGAAGCAAGAAGTGGTAACGAGGTGGAATTCAACCCTCTATATGCTTCAGAGGTTGGAGGAGCAGCAAAAGGCCATTCAAGCCTATACAATTGAGCACGATATAGTAGGTGGAATGCACCTGTCTCAAGTGCAGTGGAGAATGATTTCAACGTTGTGCAAGGTTCTGATGCCCTTTGAACTTGCCACACGTGAAGTCAGTTCAGACACTGCCAGCCTGAGTCAGGTCATTCCCCTCATCAGGCTTTTGCAGAAGAAGCTGGAGGCATTGAAGAAGGAGCTAAAAGGGAGCGATTCCGCTAGGCATGTGGGACTTGTGGATGCAGCCCTTAATTCGCTTAACAAGGATTCACGGGTGGTCAATCTGTTGAAATCAGAGCACTACATTTTGGCCACCGTGCTCGATCCTAGATTTAAAGCCTACCTTGGATCTCTCTTTCCGGCAGACACAGGTCTGCTGGGGTTGAAAGACCTGCTGGTGACAAAATTGTCAAGTCAAGCGGAACGCGACCTGTCAACATCTCCTCCTTCACATTCTCCCGCAACTGGGGGTGCGAGGAAAAGGCTCAGAATTCCGAGCCCACCCGCTGGCGGTGATGCAGGGCAGTCTGGAGCGACTGCTGATGCTGACATCTGGTCCGGACTGAAGGACCTGACAACGATTACGGACATGTCGTCTACTGTCACTGCATATGATTCTCTCAACATTGATAGAATGGTGGAGGATTATATGAGTGACCGCATCCAAGTAGGCACGTCACACAGTCCGTACTTATACTGGCAGGAAAAAGAGGCAATTTGGAGGCCCTTGCACAAACTGGCTTTATTCTACCTAAGTTGCCCTCCCACAAGTGTGTACTCCGAAAGAGTGTTTAGTGCCGCCGCTCACCTTGTCAGCAATCGGCGTACGAGGTTACATCCAGAAAATGTGGAGAAGATGATGTTCATTAAAATGAATTATAATCAATTCCTCCGCGGAGACATTGACCAGCAGCAATTGCCTCCACAAAGTACACAGGGAGCTGAGATGGTGGATTCCAGTGGGGACGAATTGATAATCTGTGAGGAGGGGGATGTACACGGTGATATATCGGAGGGTGAAGATGAGGTGGACATCTTGCCTCTGTAGAGCCAGTTTGTGCAAGGAGAGATTAATCGCTTCTTTTTTGGGGGGGGTCCAAACCAACCCGTCATATCAGTCACAGTCGTGTGGCAGACCCTGTCACTGAAATGATGGGTTGGTTAAAGTGTGCATGTCCTGTTTTGTTTATACAACATAAGGGTGGGTGGGAGGGCCCAAGGACAATTCCATCTTGCACCTCTTTTTTCTTTTCTTTTTCTTTGCATCATGTGCTGATTGGGGAGGGTTTTTTGGAAGGGACATCCTGCGTGACACTGCAGTGCCACTCCTAGATGGGCCCGGTGTTTGTGTCGGCCACTAGGGTCGCTAATCTTACTCACACAGTCAGCTACCTCATTGCGCCTCTTTTTTTCTTTGCGTCATGTGCTGTTTGGGGAGGGTTTTTTGGAAGGGACATCCTGCGTGACACTGCAGTGCCACTCCTAGATGGGCCCGGTGTTTGTGTCGGCCACTAGGGTCGCTAATCTTACTCACACAGTCAGCTACCTCATTGCGCCTCTTTTTTTCTTTGCGTCATGTGCTGTTTGGGGAGGGTTTTTTGGAAGGGACATCCTGCGTGACACTGCAGTGCCACTCCTAGATGGGCCCGGTGTTTGTGTCGGCCACTAGGGTCGCTAATCTTACTCACACAGCTACCTCATTGCGCCTCTTTTTTTCTTTGCGTCATGTGCTGTTTGGGGAGGGTTTTTTGGAAGGGACATCCTGCGTGACACTGCAGTGCCACTCCTAGATGGGCCCGGTGTTTGTGTCGGCCACTAGGGTCGCTAATCTTACTCACACAGTCAGCTACCTCATTGCGCCTCTTTTTTTCTTTGCGTCATGTGCTGTTTGGGGAGGGTTTTTTGGAAGGGCCATCCTGCGTGACACTGCAGTGCCACTCCTAGATGGGCCCGGTGTTTGTGTCGGCCACTAGGGTCGCTAATCTTACTCACACAGCTACCTCATTGCGCCTCTTTTTTTCTTTGCGTCATGTGCTGTTTGGGGAGGGTTTTTTGGAAGGGCCATCCTGCGTGACACTGCAGTGCCACTCCTAGATGGGCCCGGTGTTTGTGTCGGCCACTAGGGTCGCTAATCTTACTCACACAGCTACCTCATTGCGCCTCTTTTTTTCTTTGCGTCATGTGCTGTTTGGGGAGGGTTTTTTGGAAGGGACATCCTGCGTAACACTGCAGTGCCACTCCTAGATGGGCCCGGTGTTTGTGTCGGCCACTAGGGTCGCTTATCTTACTCACACAGCGACCTCGGTGCAAATTTTAGGACTAAAAATAATATTGTGAGGTGTGAGGTATTCAGAATAGACTGAAAATGAGTGTAAATTATGGTTTTTGAGGTTAATAATACTTTGGGATCAAAATGACCTCCAAATTCTATGATTTAAGCTGTTTTTTAGTGTTTTTGGAAAAAAACACCCGAATCCAAAACACACCCGAATCCGACAAAAAAAATTCGGTGAGGTTTTGCCAAAACGCGTTCGAACCCAAAACACGGCCGCGGAACCGAACCCAAAACCAAAACACAAAACCCGAAAAATTTCAGGCGCTCATCTCTAATACTGACATTGGTAATTCAGAGTTGATTGCAGCAGCAAATTTGTTAGCAGTTGGGCAAAACCATGTGCACTGCAGAGGGGGGGGGGGGGCAGATAGAGTTAGATTTGGGTGGGTTATTTTGTTTCTGTGCAGGGTAAATGCTGGCTGCTTTATTTTTACACTGCAATTTAGATTTCAGATTGAATACACCCGACCCAAATCTAACTCTCTCTGCCCCCCCTGCTGTGATCAACTCTGAATTAGGCCCACTGTGACATGTCATCATTGTAAATGTCAACCTAATGACTACATCCCTCTATGATGACTGGGTGTGGTCTAGATATTAGTAAGATATCTGGACTGACTTCATTTCTTGCTAAGCTCTCTGAAGGCATCTAATAATTATATTACTGTACAGGGGAAGAGATGTGGTGCAGCAATAAATAAAACTTGAGGACTGACATGGCTTAGGTATAAAACAAGGTGCATCTACCAGTGTCCTTTCATTTAAAGAGGAATCTTTTATCCCCACATTTTTTGCCAAATCAAAATTGACCCTTTAAAACAGAAAAACAACTAAAAGTTATTTTTTGTGTAAGTTTCATCACCAGGCAATTATAGTGATGCCAAGAAGTGGCAATCCTTCACTGTAATAGAAAATGTTGACACATCAGTATCTATGGAAACTGCACAGAATCATTCTTATCTGTGATTATCTGAATAAGCCTATGTTCCTTAGGCATACAGTGTTAGCTATTGAGAAATGCTGCAAAAATACTGCAAGTAAAAATGTATTTGTTTTTTTAACCAAGCTATATTTAGTATCTGTAATACAGAATGCAAACCGTTTTGGCTGGGTATACAGTATGTATTCGCTCTATGGGACTGTCTGTTTAACAGAAGCGTAAGCCACTTCAGTGTTAATTAAGCCTATATTTACCATGTTTCCATTGTGTGACAATTATTTAAAATCAATTAATGTTATATGTTTGTTATATATGACATGGTAGAAGCTTATGTTGCTCTAGTTTAACACTTTGAAACACAATTTTGCAAAACTGTATGCCTATTTTTTTTAAATGCATTTATTAAGCAATTATTGTTATTATGCTATTCTTCATAATTATTTGCATTAAAAAAAATCTACTTGTACTTACCTACAACTTACTGAGGGTAATTTAACCTTAAAATTTAAATCGTCTCCTTAAACCTTCCAAAAATTATGTATTGTCCCATCACTTTTGTAAAAGGGATTAATCATAATTAACTTTCCAAGATCCCATGTCCATTATATCAAAAGTATATAGAGTTTGGCGGTTGGATTTTTTATGGGGAGATTTCAGACCCAAAAAAATATGGTTCCCATGGTTTCTTAATCACTTTCAATGGAATAACTTTAAGAAGTTTCCCAAAACTTATATAGTTAAAAAATTGATCTATGCATAAAACTTTAGCAGTATGATGCCATTCGATGTAGGCTGTTCCCTTTTAAGGTACACACTAAATGATTCACATTAAAACTTTTTTGGGGTTTTAATTTTTGTTTTTAAATACTAAGGACCAGATTTATCAAGCCTTGGAGAGTGATAAATAGTGCGGTGATAAAGTACCAACCAACCAGGTCCTAACTACCATTTTCCAAACACAGCCTGTACCTTGGCAGTTAGGAGCTGATTGGCTGATAATTTATCCCTGTGCAATTTATAAATCTGGGCCAATATAATCTTTTTAACACCTTAGCTGCTAAGTAACTAACTAACTAACCTTAATTAGTGGAAGCCAGAATGAAGGAGACCATCCCCATCCCTGGACTCCAAAAATATTCTGTAGTGTAAAGTTATTGTCTGATGACTACACTGATCACAAGAAATACAATTTTAATAATTAACCTATTTTTAAAGAAGGGACTCCCCTCTTTCAAATCAGGGAGCCCTCAAATTTCTAGATATGATTATGGGGTCTCTAGGGGGATAAAGGGAATTAAGTTCCATCCTCTTCAGCAGTGAAAGGGTTAAATTATTATAAAGCACTTTAACTTTTTTACTTCTAACTTCAAACAGAAAGAGATTCAAAGTTTAACATGTTAAACATATCAATTTAACCACATGAGATTCTACCACGCCAAGCTGGGCTTTCCTTAACATGGTCGCATCTGATGAAACCATGTGATAGGAGCCTGCCGGTGGCTGCTGGAAGTTAAGGTGGGTACACAATTGCCGATAAAGTAAATGATGTTGCTCATTTTGTGCTTCCTGAGTGACATCATTTAACAAATCGACTAGTGTGTACACTGCCCAGTGATGAGCGATACGCAGCCCCTGCAGATTGTAAACAACCCTCACTGTTGGCCTTGTATCCAGCTCAATTTGGACTGTCATCCAAAAACTGCATGCACGGCCTGTCCGCGGCATGACTTCACTGAGCAATATCAATTGCATATCGCTCACTGTTTAAGCACTACCGACAACCACCCCGGCAGTGAAGGGAACACACTAGGCGATGTCACTCATAGAGCTCATCGCCTAGTGTCTACCCACCCTTAATCTTCCAGCATCTGCTGAGCTGGCCCCTCAGTTGCCACAGCATCCTTCCCCTATAGAAGGGAGGGGGGCTGGGGGCATGATTCTAAAAGGATTGCCCATCTGTGTATGCAGCTTCCCTTCTCTCCTCTGGCTCCAGGCACTGCTGGAGGTGGCTGCAACCAGGGATCCTAATAAGATTGCCCACCAACCTGGGCTGGATACACTGTCCTCTCTCGACCTCCTAGCTAGCAGTGAGTCATGGGCGATCTTTAGGATCCCCCACGCCCTGCTGCTGGCTGTTCTGTGGGATTGAATTCTTGCAAGAAGTGTAATTAAATTATGTTTATATAGATTTAGAAAGTTTATTGGTGTCTATCTATCTACAGTATCTTTCCTGTATAACACTTTTCCCCAAGTAACGGGAAAATTGGGTTTTCAAAGTGGCCCTGGAAATATTTTTAGAAGTGGCCTTATGTAGGCAGATCCAAAAACAGTGGGTGTGGCTAACACAGAAGTAGGCAGGATTAGCACATAATTAGTAGTCAAGGCTAAAGAAAAACATTCAATAGTATCTGGCGTTACAGCAACACAAGGGGTAGCATATGACAGTAGGCAGACCCGACACACAAAAAAGTCTACAAAGTATAGCACTATACAGTACCCCAAGTATTTGATGTAATGGTATTGTACAGTATGCTACAGTATGTGCCATTTTGTTGTTACTTTTAAAACACTCCCTGGACCTACTTCTGCCTATATGTACCTTGTTCTGCCACCAGCCCAGTTCTACTCTACCACCTCTGCCCTCATATCCTCCAGCCCAGCTCTGTCATCTCAGCCTAGGGAGGCAAATCCCGGGATCAAGATCGGCAGGATTCCAGGATTTAGGCAAAAAAATCCAGGCTTCAATCCCGGGATTAGAAACAACAATCCTGGGGATTGCGGGATTTACCTGCGTCATCCACAGGAGGCTCACACGCCGCCCGAATCCCACCTCCCAGCTCCGCCTGCCGCTGGCAGTACGTACTGTGCAGCATGATATAATGTCAGAGGTCATGCTGCGCAGTCTGATGCTAGCTGTCCATGCTGCCCCGGACAGCACCTCTCTGCCCGCACCTCACAGCCCGTGAGCCCTCCCACCCATGATGGTGAGTCTAACGCCAGCCACCCACGCTGCCCGGACCATACCTCGCAGCCCACGAGCCCGGCTCCCACCTACAATGGTGAGCATTTGTGTATTCTGGGCTTGGCTGGGGTGGGTGGGCCTTCAACCCAATTTTGGGTATCCCGGGAATCCCGGGATTTACCTTTTTTCAACCCTGATACCCAGGATTGAAAAAAAGGCCCGGGATTGGCCTCCCTACCTCAGCCCTTGTACCCTGCTCTGCCTCCAGACCTGCTGTGCTCTGCTGCCTATTACCCTTATACCCTGCTCTGCCTCCAGCCCAGCTCTGCCACCTCAGCCCTTACACCCTGCCCCAGCTCAGCATTGCCACCTCAGCCCTTATATACCCAGGTCTACCTACAGCCCAGCACTGTCACCTCAGCCCTTATTCCCTGTTCTGCTTCCAGTCAAGCTCTGCCACCTAAGCACTTATACCATACTTATTTGAGCAGTCCCAAAGTCGTCTGGTCTGCCAGGAAAACCTCATGTAAGGTCAATGGGCAATCTGACCCTGAATGATATTCTTCAAATGTAATAGCAGTGTCATTTCATATAGGCCAGGAACTAGGTACTAAGCCTTGAAAAGTAATTAATACCCCTTTCACACTGCCAATGCTGGCTCCCACCCGGGAATTAAAAACGGGTCCTTCCCGGGTGGGATCCAGCATTGGAGCCTAAGCGCTGGCTTCCTGACCCGGCAATTTTCTGGGCCGGTTGCCATAGTGGTGGTGGTGGGGGGTGGGGGTGGAGCCGGCAGCAGGAGCGGAGGCTGCACTGGGAGATTGGCTCATACGTTATTTCTCTCCACTTTATCACTCTCCAATGCTTAGTACATCTCCCCCATAGTACCAGTGGAATGTATTATATTGGCAGCATCAGACATCACCTAGAGAGTGCTTGACTTACTATTGCTGGCAGCTCTCTGATCCCTGTTGTCTCCCAGTGGTGCAGTTCTGTCTGGGAGGAGCTCGGGGATGATGACTGGAGGACCTTTGTCTCGTCTACTCTCCCAAATTTAGAAGCTCAGAGCTCCTCCGGGCTGCATGCCTCTGACAGAGGCTGGCAGCAGCACAATGGTGAGTGACGCGCCGCTGGAGGCAAAGCTACATGTGCTGCTGGGTGTGGAGCTAGACACTGCTAGGGGCGGAGTCACACACTGCATTGGGCCCTCACAGTCGACAGGCCTCCTGGGAAACTTCCTGGTGATTTTAGCCACTAATCTGCCACTGCTCCAAGTAAATAGGAGTTATTTAACCATTGTTCATTATAATTTTATTAACACATTTGCATATTAATAAAATTATACTGAGTTGGTTTTAATAGATCTTATGTACATAATTTCATAATAATAAAATTTAAATTTTGGGGACAATTTTAGAAAAAATATTAGCAACTTAAGTGATTAAAGTTTAAACATGTTTGAAACTGCTTGAATAGAGTTAAACTAGTTTGACTTTATTGAATGAGGTTCAATTTTATTAATACATTTTTAAAAAAATGAGAACGTCAGGAGATTTTCTGAAGTTAAACACCACTTCATTAAAAAAGCCATAGTAGTTTATTCAAGCATCTCTATTCAGGAGAGAAATGTAATGTTCAGAGTGATCCTGGACTATGGCTGTAGATGAAAGCTCTCTGCTTTTTACTGCAGAGGAAGGATTTAAAAAATATATATGAATGATGCAATAGTAATATACAGTTATACTATGATAACTTAAAATCTACATAGTATATGACAAATAAAATACAAATAAAAACATTACTAAGCCTATCAATGGATCAGAATCAGCAGAGTGGGTTAGACTATCTAAACTATCATACTGTGAGCAAAGTTCTACACTTCTGAAGTTCTACAGTTTACACAATCTGTTGTAAAGGGTATACTGTTACTTTCATCTTTCTCTTCATAGATCACAGCTTTTATCAAACTGTGACTATTATGCAAGTGCTTTTTGTAAAGCGTCCCTACTGTCATTATATTTTCCTCCCTGTGCATTAACATTTGCTGACTATGAGAAAAGATGCCATCACTTCACATCAGCTTTCAAACTTCTCATTACCTCTTTCCAAATTAATCTACAGTAATTCTTAGATATAAAATACAATATAATAGAGCAGTATATATCTTATTATGGTACAGTTCCATTGTTTGCACAATTTTTGCATACCATAATGTGTATAAATAAGCTTGTATTATGCATATTCTCGGGATAGGTCATTTACTGATATTTATCAAATGAGAAGCATTCTAAAAGGTCAGTTTCACAGCTTTTTACATAATGAGTTTCTATGGAAACTTATGATATTTCATTTTCTTCTTTTTTTCAATTTAATTCAGACATCTGGAATTATATTTTACCAACTGTTGTCATAATATTGATCTATGTACAGTATGTATATATCTATCTATCTGTGACCAATAACTGAGTAATTAATGTAATAGAAGTGTAGGGTTTATTTAAAGCCATGGATACAATACAGAATACTGCTGTCACTGGTTTATTTTTATATATGTTTGTTTTTTTATCTCTGATATCCCAAAATGCTCCAATAGGTAGATTCAGTGTAACCCTTTGCTAACTGAGCTGTACATATCATTTACTTGAACACTGGGTTTTGAGTAAAATACAAATGGGCACTCACGGCATGTCCGTACACATATTCATCTCATATACACTTGCATCTCTTTACGTTTTGAAAGGCCGACATGGGTACGCACAGGTCGAATATTGTACATGTGTGTTTCTGCCTATGAGAGTGGAGTCAATCTGGATGCAGACACATATATACTTCAGATGGGAGGGATATCTCCTGCTAATACTTCAGGGCTAGATCAAAGATCTGTGCTGCTGCTGATCATCATAATCAGCACTGATCTTTATAAAGTAAAACAAGAAATGAGTAACAATAAATAAATAATAAATATAAAAAAGAACAGTATGGTTTAACCTAGCTCAAAAGTGAACTTAGCACAGACATTTGTAGCTTTGGCTTGTTAACTTTAATGCAGGAAAAAAAGGACATGATGTCCCCATCGCATAAGACACAATCAGTAGCAGGACATGATTGGCTGGCAGGGGCGGATTGGGATGGAAAACCAGCCTGGGAAATTTATGGAAGCAGTCCTAATGGGGGCGGGGTCAATGGGGGGGGGGTCTGTCGAGGTGGTGAGTTTCCTCCTCATAGGGACTGTCTGAGTTGGACGCAGTTATGGCCCACCTTGCATCCTTTGCTGAATTTCCGTATGTGACTTTTTGCAAATGACTTTACAATACAGTTACCTAGTGTACATCCATGCATCCAAATATGCAAGGACTGAGACGCCCACTGTCAGTGTCTACAGATTCTGCAATCATGCTTTGTGAGTCTTTAGACGCCACCATTAGTCGCACTATTGAAACTTTCACCAGCGCTATGCAAGGTGCAGATTATTAGTTTGAGTATGGTCTCCAATTCAACGTCTCTATATGCAACCACTTTCAGCAACATACCCATATCACTCCAATAAAAAGTCCATACTACGTTTCATCTACATGTGATTAGCCAACGCCCTGTAACTATACAGGAATTCCCGACACATTTCTAATACACTTCTTGGTGCATGTGTCTGTCTCTGTACTGCTATACTGTATGAACACTATCGCGATGCATTCATGCGCGGTTCAACTCAGACACAAGTGCAGATGAAAATAAATAAATGTAAAATATAGCTTTTGATATTACAATTTGTTTCACATTTCCACTGCTGTTTGAAAGGCCAAGTCACACCAAGAGGTTTTATAATGCTTGGCTTTAGCATATATATATATATATATATATATATATATATATATATATATTAAAATGTATTAACATTTATGTGGCACTAGAATATTCCATTGCACTTTCTTTCAAAGTTGGGCAGGGGCAGATTGGGAACTGAAAGTGGCACTGGAAAAATTTATAGACGTTGCATTACTTGGGCAGCACCACCCCAGTTACCATGTAACCATAGCAGCAGCACCACCCCTCACATGTCAACAAACAAAACATTCCCCACATGCACATCGGCCCACTGGGTATCTTCCTTGTCAGTCCTATGGCCAATCTACCCCTGTTGGCTGGTATCACTATAACATAGAAACCCACAGCATAGGGTCCTCCTGTCATAGTGGGACATGACCCTAGCCTTTTCAGAATGGGGCTGAATGTTATAAGGAAACAGGAATGCAGAAACAATGCATACCACCCTTTAAAGAAAAACAGCCCTAAGCTGATAGCTAGATATAGATCCATATGGGATATCAGTGGCCTTCATTGTATTCATGAGGTTTACTTGCTCACGTTGCGAATTTTGAATGTTACTTGTGTTGTCAGTGTCTTCAATTTATTTATTATTTTATTTACAGTTTCTTATATAGCGCAGCTACTATTAACTAACTACTCTTGGCTGGCAGGAATATAATTAATTATGTTTTGGAAATGTTGAGTTTGAGGTGGTGAGATGACAGCCAGGATGAAATGGCAGACAGGCATTCAGTGACATGGACCACTATAGATGGTGATAAATCAGGGGAGGATAGGTAGATTTGAGTATCATCAGCGTACAAATGATACTGAAATCCGAAGGAGCTGATTAGTTTACCAAGAGATGAGATATAAATTGAGAAAAGCAGAGTACCTAAGTCTGAGCCTTGCAGTACTCCAACTGATAGAGGTAGGAAAGAGGAGGTGGAATCAGAGAAGTAAACACTGAAAGAGCAATTAGATAGGTAGGATGAGAACCAAGAAGGGGCTGTGTCCAGAAGTCCTAAGGATTGTAGTGTTTGTATGAGAAGAGAGTGGTCAAGTGTCAAAAGCAGCAGAGAGATCTAGAAGAATAAGAAGTGAGTAATGACCTTTCGATCTAGCAGTGACCAGATCATTTACCACTTTGGTCAGTGCTGTCTCTGTGGAGTGTTGGGCATGAAAGCCTGACTGATGTGGGTCCAGTAAGTTGTAACGTAGTAACATAGTTATTGTAACACAGTAATTGAGGTTGAATAGAGGCAAAATGCCCATTGTGTTCAAACTGTATTCTGTATTAAGTTGAGTTGATTATAATGTCCTGCTGAAGTAATGTTTTATGACTAGTTAACAACTATAAACCATGTTTCACCCGGATTATCAACATCGATATTTTAAATGTTATAACCTTGGATATCATTTTCAATCAGAAATTTATCCAATCCAATTTTAAATACAATTACAGAGTCCGCCATTACCACCTTCCCTGGCAGGGAATTCCAAATCCTTATTGCTCTAACAGTGAAGAACGCTTTCCTCCGTTGCGTACGGAATTTTCTCTCCTCCAGCCTCAGCGAGTGCCCACGTGTCCTAGAGTTCTTTTAATAAATAATTTCTCTGATTACTCTTTGTAATGTCCCTTTATATATTTGAAGATATTAATAATGTCTCCTCTTAGACGCCTCTTTTCCAGTGTGTATATATTCATCTTAGTAAGACTTTCCTTGTAATCCAATCCCTCTAGCCCTTTAATCTAATTTGTAGCTCGCCTTTGAACCCTATCGAGTTCACTAATATCTTTTTTATACAGTGTTGCCCAAAACTGAACACAATATTCCAGGTGCGGACGTACCAATGATTTGTACAGTGGCAGGATTACATCCTGGTCCCTTGTCTCAATTCCCTATTTTATGCACGCTAGCACCTTACTTGCCTTCTTTACTGCACTTTGACATTGTATATGGTTTATTAAGCCTATTATCAATGAGTACCCCAAAATCTTTTTCCAATACTGTTACCCCTAGACTTTCCGAATTTAATATGTAGGATGCAAGTTTGTTTTTAGTCCCAAAATTCATAACCTTGCATTTTTCTATATTGAACCTCATTCTCCATTTAGACACCCAGATTTCAAGTTTAGATAGATAATTCTTCAGAGACTCCACATCTATTTCCGAATTAATTACCCTACACAGTTTAGTATCATCTGCAAAGATTGACTCTGTGTTTTCCAGGCCTATTTCTAGGTCATTGATAAATATGTTGAACAGTAGTGGCCCGAGTACGGACCCCTGTGGTATTCCGCTGACTACTGGTGTCCAGCTGGAGAACTTCCCATTGACCACTACTCGCTTTTCCCTGTTATCCAGCCAGTTACTTATCCATGTACAAAGAGTTTTTCCTAGGCCAAACTCCTTTAATTTGATGATCAGTCTCCTGTGAGGCACTGCATTGAAGGTTTTTGCAAAATCTAATTAGACCACATCCACTGCTTTTCCCTGGTCAAGATTATCGCTCACTTCCTTGTATAAGCTAATTAAGTTAGTTTGACATGAACTGTCCCTCACAAACCCATGCTGGTTCTTGCTAATAATCTTAGCAGTCTGTAGATACTCCTGTATGCTATCCCTTAGAATTCCTTCCAATATTTTCCCCACTATAGACGTGAAACTAACTGGTCTGTAGTTACCCAGATGATTTTTGGATCCCTTTTTAAATAATGGCACTATCTCAGCTATACGACAGTCCTTCGGCACCATGCCTGATCTAATTGAACCAATGAAATCAAGTATAGGGGTCTTACTAGTTGTGACCTAAACTCCATAAGAACCCTTGGGTGAAGTCTATTAAGATCAGGTGATTTATTCATCTTAATTTTGCTTGGTCTCTCCTGGACTACTTCTTCACTTAAACAAGATCTAACCACGAATCATTACTGCCACTATCATTATGCACTACTGCCACCATGGTGAAATCAATTCACATTAAGTATTTTGAGAACAGCTAGATTAAGAAAGAAGGGCAAAGGGAAGAAAAAGAAAAAAAGGATGGAGTAGAAGCAGTAGCTGACGCCCATGGGCCTGAGGATGGAGCTAAGAATAAGAGGGGGGGTGGTGATCTACGTTCTGCAACGAGCCAAGGGGCCCAGACCTGCTCAAAAATGTGACCTCGATCATGGATGTAATATGTAATCCTCTCCATTGATGCAATATGCTAGATTTTGGCTTTAAGGGAAGGGAGAGAGGGGGGAGAAGGATTTTTCCAATTAAGAGCAATCAGTGATTTTGCCACAGTTAGAATGTGTGTAGTCAATTTTTTGGAGAATTTATCAGGGATCGGGGGAGCAAAAAGATCCAGGGGTCTTTCAACACGGGAGATTCCAGAAGGGAGTTCAGGAGGGAATGAACTAGGTTCCAGAAGGGAACAATGATTGGGCAGGTCCACCATATATGAAGCATCCACAGTTCCTCCAGCAGTTAGGGGAGGGAGATGGGAAGAGTTTACGGAGTCTATCAGGGGTATAGTGCTAGCGATAGTAAATCTTGTAAGCAGTCTCTTTGAAAGCAGTAGCAATAGAGCTTTTAGCTATCTCCAGTCTCATGTCTTCCCAGTCTTCACTCTCCAGGGGGGACCCAAGGTCACGCTCCCAAGCGAGTTCGTGGGACCAGGAAGAGGGAAGGGAAGAATCTAGTAGGAGCGAGTAAACTTGGGATATTAAGCCTTTGGAGAGGTGGGAGTTTTTACATAGACTTTCAAAGGGGGTAAGGTCATGGAGCAAAGCAGAGGAGGGCAACGAACCTAAAAAGTGGCAAATTTGTAGGAATTGAAAGGGATTAAGCATGTGCGAAGGGGTCTTCTGTTGGAGATCAGATAGGGACAACCATTGGCCTCGATCGGCAAAATCAATCGGGAATTTAAAGCCCAACTGTGTCCATGCACAGAACCTCGTAATCGAGAATCCAGGAGGAAACAGAGGGTACTGCCAGATAGGGGTCAAGGGTGAGGGAGTAGTGGTAAGGCCCATCTTCAGAGAGTGAAAGTCCCAAATTTTAAGAATAAATTTAATGGTGGGGAGTAGAATGGACTTTGGGGGCCGGAAGGTAGAGGACAAACCCCACAGGGGGGTCAGGTCGGGAAAGTTGACATAGGCTGATTCGATATCCAACCAGGAGACGGACCCAGGAGGAGCATAAGAGGTGACAATATGGGAGAAATAGGAGGCTAGGTAATAAAGTTTGATATCGGGAAGACCCCTACCGCCAGCGGAGGTCGGTCTTTTCAGAATGTTGGCAGCGATGCCGGGGGGTCTGTGATTCCAGATAAAACAAACAAGGGCTCGCTGAATATTACGAAGGAAGGAGGCAGGGACAGCCACAGGGAGGGTCTGAAAAAGATAGAGCCATTTGGGGACTATATTCATTTTAACCGCTATGATCCTACTCAGCCACGAAATGAAGAGACTGTTCCAGGACGTTAAGTCAGCATGTGTTTTGGTGAGAAGAGGTGGAAAATTTTCATGAAAGAGAGAGTCGTAGCGGGAGGTCAAATAAATACCCAAATATTTGATATTTGTAGGCTGCCATTTAAAGTTGAAGTTGGTGCGGAGGGATTCAGCTTCCCTGTGGGGGACATGAAGCGGCATAGCCTCTGATTTGGAGTAATTGATCTTGTAGGCTGATATAAGACTATAAGATTGGAGGACCGAGAATAAATTTGGGAGTGAGATAAGCGGCTGAGTCAGGGAAAGTAGAATGTCATCAGCGAAGAGGGAGATTTTGGAATCGGTACGGCCTACTTCTATACCATGTATACCCTGGTGAGCTCTAATTTGGGAGGGTAGCGGTTCAATAATGAGGGCGAATATTAATGGTGATAGGGGGCATCCCTGACGTGTACCATTAGAGATGTGTACCGGGGCAGATGGGACATTATTGATAAAGACTGTGGCGGAGGGGGTGGAGTATAGTGCCAGAACACCAGTGAGAAAGACACCAGACAAGCCATAGGCCTCCAGGGCAGCTCTCATAAAACTCCATAAGATCTGATCGAAAGCTTTTTCAGCATCTAAGGAGAGCATGATAGTAGGGGACCCCCTGGAATTCGAGATATAGATAAGATCGATAGCACGTCTGGTGTTGTCCCTCGCCTGGCGTCCCGGAATAAACCCCACTTAGTCGTAGTGGACAAGGGAAGGGAGAGATGGGTTAAGGCGGTTGGCCAGAATTTTAGCAAATATTTTTAAGTCCAGGTTTAGGAGGGAGATAGGTCGATAACTAGCACAGTTAAGGGTGTCCTTTCCTTCCTTAGGGATCACCACAATCCTAGCCTCTAACATCTCAGGAGGGAGTCACCATGGATAATCCTATTAAACAGGGACTGAAGGTGGGGGGAGAGAAGGTCGGATAATTTTTTTAGTAGAGAGCTGTAAACCCATCTGGGCTAGGGGATTTACCAATCTTTTGCATGAGTATAGTCTGGGCAATTTCTTCCACTGAGATCTCACTGTTAAGATGATCCATGGCGTCCTGAGGAAGTTTAGGCAAGTTGGAAGCAGAGAGAAAATGAGAGACCAGGTCAGAGTGGGACGGAGAGGATGAAGCAGTCGAGGGGGGTAGTAGGTTGTACAAGTCATCATAGTAGGATTGGAAGACGGCCCTAATGGCAGCAGGGTCATGAACTAACTGATTGTGGGGGTCTCTAATAGAGATAATATTAGTTTTGGCCCCCGCGGATCGGAGTCGTGCCGCCAGGATTTTGTCTGTTTTATCCCCCTTCTCATAAAAAGACTGGCATAGCCATTTAAGGCGTTTAGCCACTTGTCTGGAGATAAGGAGATCGAGTTCCACTTTGACTGTATGGAGTTGAGACAAAATAACCTGGTAAGAGGATGCCTTATGCTGGGCCTCAAGGGTATGGAGTTTAATAGAAAGTTTGGTAAACTGGGTGAGAGACTGATGTGCCCACGGAGAACTGCCTTGTGTGCCAACCAGAGAATGTTCTACTTTTTTAACCTTTTACTCTTTGTGTATTTAAAAAAACTTTTTAGGATTGGTTTTACTCTCTATAGCGATTTGCTTTTCATTTTCAATTTTAGCTGCTCTTATTGCTTTTTTGCATTTTTATTGCATTCCTTGTAATACTAGAATAACTCCTCCTTTCCATTAGTTTTAAATGCTTTGAAAGCACACTTCTTTTTATTCATATCTGCCTTGACCTTTTTGTTAAGCTACATTGGTTTGAGTTTAGTACTCCTGCGTTTACTGCCCATGGGAATAAATTTGTGAATATTGCTATCTAGCAACCCTTTTAAAGCATCTCACATTTCCAAAGTGTTCTTGTTATGAAACAAAATTTCACACTCAATGTCGTTAAGTGCACATCTCAGCATACTAAAATTAGCCTTCCTAAATGTAAATGTTTTGGTTGAACCCTTATAGCTATGTTTCCTGAAACTGACGTCGAATGTGATCATATAGTGATCACTGTTACCCAAAGTCTCCCCAACTTTACTGTTTGACATAATGTCCATATTACTAGTAATTACTAGATCCAGAGTAGTTTTACCCCTAGTTGGGTCCTCGACTAATTGAGACAAGTAGTGATCCTTTAACATATTTAAGAACCTGTTGCCCCTAGCTTAAACACATGAATCGTTACTCCAATTTATATCAGGATAATTAAAATCCCCAATCACTAAGATGTCCCCCAATCCCGCAGCCCTTTTGATTTGCTGCAAGAGTTGTTCTTCCTCATGTATACTAATATCTGGCTGTTTGTAGCATGTGCCTATGGCTAGTTTTTTTGCATCAATACCCCCACTTGAGATTTCAACCCATAGTGACTCCACATTATCGCCAGTTCCCTAATAAATAACCTCCTTTAAGTATGGTTTAAGAGATTGTTTAACATAAAGACATACACCTCCTCCTATTTTGCTTGCCCTGCCCCTCCTGAAAAGAGAATACCCCTCCAAGTTTGCAACCCAGTTGTGAGAGTCATCCCACAATGTTTCCGTAATACCTATAATTTCATGCTCAGCCTTTGATGCTAACAATTCCAATTCCCTCATTTTACCTGCTAGGCTTCTTGCATTTGCAAGCATACATTTTAGTTTAGCAGTTGCCTTGTCTGTTTGTTTTTTTTAAAGGTATCCTATCATGGTTTACTAGTGCCTCCCTAGAGTTACTCTTACTGACTGTCCTTCTCACTCCCTCTTCACCCCCACCATAGTTAATACTGCCACCTTACTCTTCTCTTTGATCAACACAATGTTTCCATCTAAACTCTCCGCCCTGACATACTGTAAGTATTTTCCCTCTTGCTCTGTAGATCATTTTCCATATGCTGTAATGATGACACATGATTGTTGTTGGTTAATGTTTTGGCAATACCTTTGTTAACACCCTTTTTAGAACCCATTTAAATACCCTTGCCCTTGCTGGCAGCTCTTTCCCTCCCCCCTTTCTCTACCCCCATTTAGTTCACTACCACCATCCTTACTATTCTCACTGCATGACCCATAGTTTCTAGCTAATCCCTCCCCACAGGCTCCTAGTTTAAAAGCTCCTCCAACCTACTAACCATCCTTCCCCCCAGCACCGCAGCCCCCTTCTCATTCAGGTAGGAGTTACAAAAGTGTGTGAGGCGAGTGTAGGCAAGTCTCTCAAGTAGCTTGGAGAGACATGGGAACTGAGAGATGGGACGGTAATTAGAGAAAGCGTTTGGGTCAAAATTGGGCAGTACAGGTGGTGTAATGGTCAACATTACTGCCTCACAGCATGGAGGCCATGGGTTCGATTCGCACCATGGCTCTATCTGTGCGGAGTTTGCATATTCTCCCCATACTTGCATGGGTTTCCTCCAGGTACTCCGGTTTCCTCACACAATCCAAAAATATACTGGTAGGTTAATTGGATCCCAACAAAATTAACCCTAGCGTGAATGTGTGTGCGTGTACATGTGGTAGGGAATATAGATTATAAATTCCATTGGGGCAGGGACTGATGTGAATGGCCAAATAATCTTTGTAAAACGATACGGAATACGTGTGCGCTATATAAATAACTGGTAATAATAGTAATAATAATAATAATTGTGTTTTTTTCAGAATGGGAGTAATCACTGCATGCCTGAACAGTGACGGGAAAGATACCAGTTGAGAGAGAGATTACAGATTATAGTTGAGGTTGGTATAAGCACAGGAGATACCGTTTTACTGACTTGTGAGGGTACAGGATCAAGAGAAGAGGTAGTGGAGTAGGAGGATGAGTAGAGTGTTGATACTTCATCTTCACTTGTGGGATCAAATGAAGAGAAAGTGCCAGAGGGTTCAGGTAGGAAATTGAACAGGTCACTGGCTGAGTTAAAGCATACCATTTCATCTCAGATTTTATAAATTTTATCCTTGAAGTAGGAAGCAAGTTCTTGTGCACTGATAGTAGCTAGTGGGTGGGGGTAAATAAGTGATTTAAACATATTAAAAAGTAGCTTGGGGTTGGTGGCATGAAAAGAGATGAGAGATTGGAAATATGTTTGTTTGGCAGTGTCCAAGGCCTGACAATAGGAGTGGTAGGTGGTCTTATATGTGAGAAAGTTACTTGGATTATGACATTTACGCCACTGATGTTACACTTTACATTACATTTTTGTTGGTGTCTTATAGATTTAGAGAGCCACTGTTGGCATCTAAGCCTACGTGGAGTGTAATGGGTAGCTGGAGTCACTTCATAAAGGGCTCTCTCTAGAGTCTGGTTCAGGTGGGATACAGCAACTGGTGAGAGCAGTTGTTGCAGAGAGGTGGAACGTTGTTGAAAATGTATATTTTTAGTATTTCTGTGGGATAGAGGAGGCTTGCTTGGTTTTAGTGTCATAGAGTTTGGAGTAATGGAAGAGATTGAGAAGGTGATCAGGTTGTGATCAGAGAGAGGAAAAGGAGTGTTAATGAATTCAGAAACTGAGCAGAGCCTGGTGAATACAAGATCAAGGCAATGGCCCTCCTGATGAGTAAAGGAGTAAGACCATTGGGTGAGGCCAAGAGAAGAGGTTAGGGAGAAGAGTTCGGAGGCATGAATAGATTGTGGGCTGTCAAGAGCGATGTCGAAATCACCCATGATGATGGTGGAGAAGGCAGAGGATAAGAAGTGTGGGAGCCAGGCAGAAAAATCTTCTAGAAATTGTTTTTTGGGTTGCCCAGGTGGGCTATAGATGGCTGCAACACACAGAGAGAAGGGGGTGAAAATCCTGATAGAGTGAACTTCAAACGATGTGAATGTGAGTGATGGAACCTGTGGTAGAACTGTGTATGTAAGAAATTGGGACAGTAATATTCCAACCCCACCTCCTTTACCATTTTATGTTTATGAGTTTGAGCTAACAATAATACTAATTTTATTTCTATGGCACTCTTATTCAATAAGAGTCAAAGCACTTTACAGTTAGCTCATCATAAATCATTTCTCCTGATGAAGTTATGATGACCACAGTATGTACAAATGGCAGCAAATACAGGATAAGAGGTTTATTTACTAAGACTTGGATTGAGATAAATCCAACGGAGACAAAGTACCAGCCAATCGGCTCCTAACTGCTATGTTACAGGCTGGGTTTGAAAAATGACAGGAGGTGATTGGCTGGTACTTTATCTTCTATAATAGGATTTAGTCCTTAAGGTGGTAAACAGTAACTCAATAACCATTGATGTAAAATCACATGTAAATATTTATTATTAAAAACATACAATACGTGAACACTGAAAGTGCAAGGTGACCATGGGTAATTCAAAAAAAGTGACTTGTGCTTTTTTTCTTTAAAACCCACAAAGATGCTCTCACCCTCTTACTGTGGTGCGGTGGGCTAGCTTATGAATAAGCTGGTGTGGTCCTAGGCTGAGCTAGCCAAGCACCACCGCAGAAGGATTATCAGCATGGATTCACTTCCAGTTCACCTGTATTTCTCCTCAGTCCAAAGCAACGCGTTTCGGTTCCACAGAACCTTTCTCAAGAATTGGATGAGGATTTCATATCCTGTAGTGTCTTTTATACCTGGTTAATGAGCTACTCAATTGATTAATCAGTTATGATGTCACTTCCTGTCTCTGAAACCGGAAGTGACGTGTATGCGTTCCAGTGCCGTTTTTTCATAAGTTCTTTCCCTTAAAACACTTTTCTCCACTCTTATGTAGTATGCCACCTCACTGTCTGACATACCCACTTCGTAGTGTTTGGAAAAATGTCCAGATAAGCCAAAGTTTCGTCGCGCCTACGCTTCCGTTTACGCTAGCCGGAAGTCACGTGGGCGCTGTCTCACATCCGCTTCCTGTCGTGGTTATGCCGCGTGTATCTCCTCCCTCCGGAAGTGAATATAATGCGGTCCATACATGCGTTCCACACGGAGCCACAGGGATCCATTACAGGGAAGCCTCTTCAGCCATCTTGTTTCAGGGATAAAGTGCTGGCGTGCATGTACTGGAAGCGGCCGGGAACACCCACTCGTTACCTTTCTTAGTGGTACTTCGTATTCCAAGCCTGTCCATCCCTTTTACCCGAATGGGGTCCCATACCAGCTTCGTTAGTTCCACATTAGGATACATATGGAGATGGTGTTGTGGAATAAAAGATAAACAAGAAAAAAAGAGAAGAATATGAATTAAAACCATGACATAGTGGACCTATAATTGAAAACTAAAAAGGACATATAATGAATCAATACCAGCAAATCATATTAAAATATCAGTGGATAATTTAAAATATCAGTGGATAATTTAAAATAATTTAAAATAACTCCTGGGACATGCACCTCGCCAACGAATATATGTTAATCTAAAAACCACTTTAGTTCGAAGTCCACATTATGCCTCCTGGGTTTCAAAGTATCTAAATTAAAAATCCACTTCATTTCACATTGTGCAAGTCGCTTTTCCAAATTTTTATTCTTCCAATTTGGTTTGATTTGCTGTAGTCCTAAAAATCGTTTAAGATGACCTTCACATTTGTTATGTGTGGTCCTGAAATGGTCAGATAGGGGATGGGTTTCCAACCTCTTGCGAATATTGTATATATGCTCCGCAGCTCGAGTTTTCAGAGGGCGCGAGGTCTTTCCTACATATATCAATCCGCATTTACATTCCAGTAAATATACAATATTTCGGGAATGACAGGTCACGAAGTCATTAATCCTATATTTAGAACCATTCACTTCTAATTCAGTGATTTTGCGCGGTATGTCCTTCTTACTAGTAGTGCGGCACATCAGACACTCTCCACATCTGTGGAAACCCTTGTTACAACTTCTGACCCCTGTATTCTCCGTAAGGCTACTCTGGACCAAATGGTCCTTCAAACATTTGGCTTTTTTGTAGATAAACAACGGTTTGGGTGGTAAATGGTCCCCAAGTACCGGGTCATCTTTCAATATACGCCAATTGTTCCTAAATATATTTTCAATCTTCTTGTGATAGCCCCCATATCTCGTGATGAAGGCCCATTGATACGGATTCTCTCCTTGATGCTCCTTTACTTTCTCTACAAGCAAATCCTTTCTGTCTATTCTCTCGACCTTCTCTTTTGCTTTTTCCAGAAGTACATCGTCATATCCTTTTTCCCGAAAACGATCTGTCATTTCATCCATCTGTATGTCCAAGATTGCCTTATTGGTGCAATTTCTTTTCAATCTTTTGTACTGGCCAACAGGAATATTCTCTAGCCACCTATGGTGGTGTTCACTGTTTATATTCAGGTAGGCATTAGAGTCCGTTGGCTTACGATGGGTTTTAGTACAGATCTCGTTGTTTTCTATGTATATACTCAAATCCAAGAAGGGTAATTCTTCTTTACTCTGAGTGTACGTAAGCACAATGTTAAACTGATTACAGTTGAGAAGGTCCTGAAATTTGCAAAGAGATACCTCACTACCTTTCCAGACCATCAAGATATCATCAATGAACCGCCACCAGCATACCAGGCCCGCCCCCAGCTCTCTCAAAGGGTCCACTGTAGATGCCTCCCAGTAGGCCATATAGAGGTTGGCATAGCTGGGGGCAAACCTGGTGCCCATGGCGGTCCCCCTGATCTGCAGATAGTAGGTGCCCTGGAAATAAAAATAATTATTTCTCAAAATGAGGTCAATCGCCTCTAAGATGAATTCCTTTGTAGTGTTGTTATAGGGGCTTTTTTCAAGGAAAAATTCCACTGCTCTCTTGCCTTTATCCCAATCAATGATCGTGTATAGTGAGCTTACGTCTGCACTCACTAGAGTGCAGTCCGTACCCCAATCAATGCGGTCTAATTTTCTAAGAACATCTCCTGTGTCCTTCAAGAACGCTAGTGTGTTAGTAACCAATGGTTGTAAAAAGGAATCCACCATAGCCGACAAGTTGGATGTAACACTGTTGGTGCCCGTGATAATGGGGCGTCCGGGGGGGTTGGATAAGTCCTTATGGACTTTTGGCAACACGTAAATAGTGGGTGTAGATGGCTCATCAATGAGAATGAAATTTTTCTCCTCCTCCGTGAGGGCCCCATGGTTTACCGCCTTTTGTATTAGATCCTCTATTTTCTTAATGATGTTAGCAAGAGGATCTGATTTTAATTTCTTATACGTGTTCTCATCGCCCAGTTGTCTCTCTATCTCCTTGATGTAATTATCATGATTCATGATAACTACCCCCCCCCCCCTTGTCTGCAGGTTTTACTACAATGGTTTTGTTCTCCTGTAGATTCTGTACTGCAAGGAATTCCTTTCTAGAGAGATTTTTCTTTTTCGTTCTTGGTATTTTTCTTAATTCTTTAGTGACAATGGAATTAAAGCAGTCAATGCTGCCTCCTTTCACATGTTTGGGATAGAAATGTGACTTCTTCCTAAACTTGGATCGTTCTACAGGGTCCTCCTTATTGGCACTTTCTTTCCCCATGAAAAATTTCTTTAGGGAGATTTTGCGGATATACTTCTGCAGGTCCACAAATAATTCAAAAGGGTTGGGATCACTAGATGGTGCAAATTTCAACCCCTTTAATAACACCCTCTGTTCCTCTGAAGTTAGCACATGGGAACTGAGGTTGAATATCTTGCTCTGCATATTCTGACTATCTTCCTTATCGTTTGGAGAGGGTCCCTCCTTGGTAGATCTTCTAGATTTGGATCTGGGTTTTTTTGTGGTTATTTTCCCACCTCTTTTCCCCCGTTTAGTACGTTTGGGGATCGAAAAAGTTATTCTCTTCTTGGGATCCAGTGTCCTCTCTCTAAAAAAGAACGACCGGATTGTGGGGTGGACACATGGCCAGATCTAATATTCACTATATTTCTTTCCCTAGGGATATATTCTGGCTCAAGATGAGGATCATATCCTCTTCTTGTATTGGTTTCAATTCTTCTAGAATAATACCCTGCATTTTTCCAGGATGTAGATGAGAATTCATCTCCATATTTTTTCCTTGGTGTTTTCTCATGGCCTCCTACTCTACCCCGAGTCGATCCCTCTATGCCGTCTCTCTCCTGGGATTTTGGTTTATTTCTATTTCTTCTCTGAAAAGTTGTCTTTTCCTCATCACCATTTCTTCCCCTCCCTGTTTGTCCAAAGTGGGGTTTATTGGGTCTCTTGCGCCAAGTGGGAGTAGATTTGCCCCCCCGCCCATTATTTGGTGCCCTAAATTTTTTAATATTTGGTGCAAAAAGTTGGGGTTCTGGCACCTCCTGGGTTTCTTCTGAATCGCGTAGTAATTTTCTTTTCTTCCTTGCTTTCAGTTCTTTGGTTTCCCTTTCTAGTTTCTGTGTAATGAGTTTCTCCTTCTCCTTTACTTCTTCTACCTCCAGATATGGGTCCACTAGAATTTTTAAGGAATCAATATCTTTATTTATTTCTATGAGGTTTTTCTTCCTCTCTTTTATTATTAATTCCATCAGGGACAGGCTACAGTGGGTTAAAATTTTATCCCATTCCATGATGAATGCCTCATTATCATTGGTGAAAGAGGATTTTTTAATGATCTTAAGACCTTTCGGAACTAGGTGGTGCACTAGGTAATGTTCTAACGTGGTTACCTCCCACCAAATCCTATTCTCTTTCACCATCAATTTCTCTAATTTATTTAATACAGTAGTGAGGTCTTCATCCTCCACATTGGAGTCTATTGCGGATTCATCAAAGAATCCTTTAGATAAATTCCTCCTTGTTTCCCTAAATGTGAACATCCCTGCTGCAGACTAATATGTACAGGTGTTTAAAAGGACTAATCAACAAAAGAAAATTAGTACAATACCAGAGTTGCACAGTGAAACAGAAAAAGCTGCCCAGACACACTGTTCAGTGGGGGAAAAAACACCAATTCCCAATGTTACAGAGAGAAAAGAATGGTGAACAGAGTACCACTGGCGCTGGATCCGTATGGATGTATATGGGCCCCCAATAACGGGATCCTGTACCCCTATAATAGGATTTAGTCCTTAAGGTGGTAAACAGTAACTCAATAACCATTGATGTAAAATCACATGTAAATATTTATTATTAAAAACATACAATACGTGAACACTGAAAGTGCAAGGTGACCATGGGTAATTCAAAAAAAGTGACTTGTGCTTTTTTTCTTTAAAACCGACAAAGATGCTCTCACCCTCTTACTGTGGTGCGGTGGGCTAGCTTATGAATAAGCTGGTGTGGTCCTAGGCTGAGTTAGCCAAGCACCACCGCAGAAGGATTATCAGCATGGATTCACTTCCAGTTCACCTGTATTTCTCCTCAGTCCAAAGCAACGCGTTTCGGTTCCACAGAACCTTTCTCAAGAATTGGATGAGGATTTCATATCCTGTAGTGTCTTTTATACCTGGTTAATGAGCTACTCAATTGATTAATCAGTTATGATGTCACTTCCTGTCTCTGAAACCGGAAGTGACGTGTATGCGTTCCAGTGCCGTTTTTTCATAAGTTCTTTCCCTTAAAACACTTTTCTCCACTCTTATGTAGTATGCCACCTCACTGTCTGACAGTGAAGAAATAGAAATAAACCAAAATCCCAGGAGAGAGACCGCATAGAGTAGGGGTGGGCAAAATGCGGCCCGCGGGCCGGATGCGGCCCGCAAACCGATCCTGCCCGGCCCACTGCCTCCCACCAGCGAGCAATGACAAGCGGCCCGACCGGCTGAGCTGCTTGTCATTGCTCTGCACTGCAGTACCTCCAAGCTGCCAGCGGCGCCTCTCTCCCCTGCTGCTCCTGCTGCTGCGTTGTAGCAGCCTCCTCCAGAGTCCCCAGTGACAACGGCTGTGTTCAGCCGAGAAGGGGGCGGGGCTACGTGCCAATGAGGGGGCGGGGCTACACGGGACCTCAGGGGGCGGGGCTACACGGGACAAGAGCCAGACTGCTACAGATCCATCTTTCCTGCCACTGCCAGCCAGATCAGTAAGTTACTGGGAAAAGTGAAAGAAAGTGTGTGTGTGTGTGTGTGTGTGTGTGTGTGTGTGTGTGTGTGTGTGATAGTGTGTGTATATTTTTGTGTGCGGGCAGTGGCGTCAGACTGTTTTTAGGTTTGGGGGAGAGATCTTTAGCTCTCGCTGTACCAACCCCTCCCGTGTTCTGTCACCATGTCACCCCCGTGTTCTGTCACTGTATCACACCCCCCGTGATCTGTCACTGTGTTTCCCCCCCCCGTGTTCTGTCACTGTTTAACCCCCCCTGTGTTCTGTCACTGTTTAACCCCCCCGTGTTCTGTCACTGTGTCACCCCCCCCGTGTTCTGTCACTGTCAACCCCCCCGTGTTCTGTCACCGTGTCACACCCCCCGTGTTCTGTCACTGTGTCACCTCCCCGTGTTCTGTCACTGTCACCCCCCCGTGTTCTGTCACTATGTCACCCCCCCGTGTTCTGTCACTGTGTCACCTCCTCGTGTTCTGTCACTGTGTCACACCCCCCGTGTTCTGTCATTGTGTCACCTCCCCGTGTTCTGTCACTGTCACCGCCCCCCGTGTTCTGTCACTATGTCACACCCCCCATGTTCTGTCACTGTGTCACCTCCCCGTGTTCTGTCACTGTCACCCCCCCCGTGTTCTGTCACTATGTCACACTCCCCATGTTCTGTCACTGTGTCACCTCCCCGTGTTCTGTCGCTGTCAACCCCACCATGTTCTGTCACCATGTCACACCCCACGTGTTCTGTCACTGTCACCCCCACCGTGTTCTGTCACCCCCCCCCTCCCCGTGTTCTTTTACTGTGTCACACCCCCCGTGTTCTGTCACCGTGTCACACATCCGTGTTCTGTCACTGTCACCCCCCCCTCCCCATGTTCTGTCACTGTGTCACCCCCACCGTTTTCTGTCACTGTGTCACACACCCGTGTTCTGTCACTGTCACCCCCCTCCCCGTGTTCTGTCACCGTGTCACCCCCACCGTGTTCTGTCACCGTGTCACACACCCGTGTTCTGTCACTGTCACCCCCCCTCCCCGTGTTCTGTCACCGTGTCACCCCCCCCATGTTCTGTCACCGTGTCACCCCCACCGTGTTCTGTCACTGTGTCACACCCCCTGTGTTCTGTCGACCCCACCGTGTTCTGTCACCGTGTCACCCCCACCGTGTTCTGTCACTGTGTCACCCCCACCGTGTTCTGTCACCGTGTCACACCTTTCCCCAGGGGCCATAAGACACTGGATAATTTGCTTGCTGCACAATAATTATCCTAAATAAAATGTTAATGTGTAAAAAGGCTCTCTACCTGCCGTAATGTGTGTAAAAGGGGCTCTACCTGGTGTAATGTGTGTAAGTGGCGCTGTGTGGCGCAATTTGAATAATGGAGACTATTGTGCAGCATAATATGAATCTGTATTATTTTTTGACCACACCCATTCCACATGAAGCCACGCCCCTATATTTTTGGCAAGTGGGGCGAGCTGCTATTTTGTATGTGGCCCTCGGATACTGACAGGAAATGTCAAGTGGCCCCTCAGCTGAAATAATTGCCCACCCCTGGCATAGAGGGATCGACTCGGGGTAGAGTAGGAGGCCATGAGAAAACACCAAGGAAAAAATATGGAGATGAATTCTCATCTACATCCTGGAAAAATGCAGGGTATTATTTTAGAAGAATTGAAACCAATACAAGAAGAGGATATGATCCTCGTCTTGAGCCAGAATATATCCCTAGGGAAAGAAATATAGGGAATATTAGATCTGGCCATGTGTCCACCCCACAATCCGGTCGTTCTTTTTTAGAGAGAGGACACTGGATCCCAAGAAGAGAATAACTTTTTCGATCCCCAAACGTACAAAACGGGGGAAAAGAGGTGGGAAAATAACCACAAAAAAACCCAGATCCAAATCTAGAAGATCTACCAAGGAGGGACCCTCTCCAAACGATAAGGAAGATAGTCAGAATATGCAGAGCAAGATATTCAACCTCAGTTCCCATGTGCTAACTTCAGAGGAACAGAGGGTGTTATTAAAGGGGTTGAAATTTGCACCATCTAGTGATCCCAACCCTTTTGAATTATTTGTGGACCTGCAGAAGTATATCCGCAAAATCTCCCTAAAGAAATTTTTCATGGGGAAAGAAAGTGCCAATAAGGAGGACCCTGTAGAACGATCCAAGTTTAGGAAGAAGTCACATTTCTATCCCAAACATGTGAAAGGAGGCAGCATTGACTGCTTTAATTCCATTGTCACTAAAGAATTAAGAAAAATACCAAGAACGAAAAAGAAAAATCTCTCTAGAAAGGAATTCCTTGCAGTACAGAATCTACAGGAGAACCAAACCATTGTAGTAAAACCTGCAGACAAGGGGGTGGTGGGGGGTAGTTATCATGAATCATGATAATTACATCAAGGAGATAGAGAGACAACTGGGCGATGAGAACACGTATAAGAAATTAAAATCAGATCCTCTTGCTAACATCATTAAGAAAATAGAGGATCTAATACAAAAGGCGGTAAACCATGGGGCCATCACGGAGGAGGAGAAAAATTTCATTCTCATTGATGAGCCATCTACACCCACTATTTACGTGTTGCCAAAAGTCCATAAGGACTTATCCAACCCCCCCGGACGCCCCATTATCACGGGCACCAACAATGTTACATCCAACTTGTCGGCTATGGTGGATTCCTTTTTACAACCATTGGTTACTAACACACTAGCGTTCTTGAAGGACACAGGAGATGTTCTTAGAAAATTAGACCGCATTGATTGGGGTACGGACTGCACTCTAGTGAGTGCAGACGTAAGCTCACTATACACGATCATTGATTGGGATAAAGGCAAGAGAGCAGTGGAATTTTTCCTTGAAAAAAGCCCCTATAACAACACTACAAAGGAATTCATCTTAGAGGCGATTGACTTCATTTTGAGAAATAATTATTTTTATTTCCAGGGCACCTACTATCTGCAGATCAGGGGGACCGCCATGGGCACCAGGTTTGCCCCCAGCTATGCCAACCTCTATATGGCCTACTGGGAGGCATCTACAGTGGACCCTTTGAGAGAGCTGGGGGCGGGCCTGGTATGCTGGTGGCGGTTCATTGATGATATCTTGATGGTCTGGAAAGGTAGTGAGGTATCTCTTTGCAAATTCCAGGACCTTCTCAACTGTAATCAGTTTAACATTGTGCTTACGTACACTCAGAGTAAAGAAGAATTACCCTTCTTGGATTTGAGTATATACATAGAAAACAACGAGATCTGTACTAAAACCCATCGTAAGCCAACGGACTCTAATGCCTACCTGAATATAAACAGTGAACACCACCATAGGTGGCTAGAGAATATTCCTGTTGGCCAGTACAAAAGATTGAAAAGAAATTGCACCAATAAGGCGATCTTGGACATACAGATGGATGAAATGACAGATCGTTTTCGGGAAAAAGGATATGACGATGTACTTCTGGAAAAAGCAAAAGAGAAGGTCGAGAGAATAGACAGAAAGGATTTGCTTGTAGAGAAAGTGAAGGAGCACCAAGGAGAGAATCCGTATCAATGGGCCTTCATCACGAGATATGGGGGCTATCACAAGAAGATTGAAAATATATTTAGGAACAATTGGCGTATATTGAAAGATGACCCGGTACTTGGGGACCATTTACCACCCAAACCGTTGTTTATCTACAAAAAAGCCAAATGTTTGAAGGACCATTTGGTCCAGAGTAGCCTTACGGAGAATACAGGGGTCAGAAGTTGTAACAAGGGTTTCCACAGATGTGGAGAGTGTCTGATGTGCCGCACTACTAGTAAGAAGGACATACCGCGCAAAATCACTGAACTAGAATTGAATGGTTCTAAATATAGGATTAATGACTTCGTGACCTGTCATTCCCGAAATATTGTATATTTACTGGAATGTAAATGCGGATTGATATATGTAGGAAAGACCTCGCGCCCTCTGAAAACTCGAGCTGCGGAGCATATATACAATATTCGCAAGGGGTTGGAAACCCATCCCCTATCTGACCATTTCAGGACCACACATAACAAATGTGAAGGACATCTTAAATGATTTTTAGGACTACAGCAAATCAAACCAAATTGGAAGAATAAAAATTTGGAAAAGCGACTTGCACAATGTGAAATGAAGTGGATTTTTAATTTAGATACTTTGAAACCCAGGGGGCATAATGTGGACTTCGAACTAAAGTGGTTTTTAGATTAACATATATTCGTTGGCGAGGTGCATGTCCCAGGAGTTATTTTAAATTATTTTAAATTATCCACTGATATTTTAAATTATCCACTGATATTTTAATATGATTTGCTGGTATTGAATCATTATATGTCCTTTTTAGTTTTCAATTATAGGTCCACTATGTCATGGTTTTAATTAATATTCTTCTCTTTTTTTCTTGTTTATCTTTTATTCCACAACACCATCTCCATATGTATCCTAATGTGGAACTAACGAAGCTGGTATGGGACCCCACTCGGGTAAAAGGGATGGACAGGCTGGGAATACGAAGTACCACTAAGAAAGGTAACGAGTGGGTGTTCCCGGCCGCTTCCAGTACATGCACGCCAGCACTTTATCCCTGAAACAAGATGGCTGAAGAGGCTTCCCTGTAATGGATCCCTGTGGCTCCGTGTGGAACGCATGTATGGACCGCATTATTATCACTTCCGGAGGGAGGAGATATACGCGGCATAACCACGACAGGAAGCGGATGTGAGACAGCGCCCATGTGACTTCCGGTTAGCGTAAACGGAAGCGTAGGCGCGACGAAACTTTGGCTTATCTGGACATTTTTCCAAACACTACGAAGTGGGTATGTCAGACAGTGAGGTGGCATACTACATAAGAGTGGAGAAAAGTGTTTTAAGGGAAAGAACTTATGAAAAAACGGCACTGGAACGCATACACGTCACTTCCGGTTTCAGAGACAGGAAGTGACATCATAACTGATTAATCAATTGAGTAGCTCATTAACCAGGTATAAAAGACACTACAGGATATGAAATCCTCATCCAATTCTTGAGAAAGGTTCTGTGGAACCGAAACGCGTTGCTTTGGACTGAGGAGAAATACAGGTGAACTGGAAGTGAATCCATGCTGATAATCCTTCTGCGGTGGTGCTTGGCTAACTCAGCCTAGGACCACACCAGCTTATTCATAAGCTAGCCCACCGCACCACAGTAAGAGGGTGAGAGCATCTTTGTGGGTTTTAAAGAAAAAAAGCACAAGTCACTTTTTTTGAATTACCCATGGTCACCTTGCACTTTCAGTGTTCACGTATTGTATGTTTTTAATAATAAATATTTACATGTGATTTTACATCAATGGTTATTGAGTTACTGTTTACCACCTTAAGGACTAAATCCTATTATAGGGGTACAGGATCCCGTTATTGGGGGCCCATATACATCCATACGGATCCAGCGCCAGTGGTACTCTGTTCACCATTCTTTTCTCTCTGTAACATTGGGAATTGGTGTTTTTTCCCCCACTGAACAGTGTGTCTGGGCAGCTTTTTCTGTTTCACTGCGCAACTCTGGTATTGTACTAATTTTCTTTTGTTGGTACTTTATCTTCGTTGGCTTTATCTCCATCCAAGGCTTAGTAAATAGACCCTTAAGTCTCTTGTGCGTTCACATTGATATTGGTGAGCATCTCAACTAAAATCTTCTAATATACTACTGTACATGGTCAATTTCCATGTTAAGCCTAATCCTGTATGAATTTTTCTCATGATGTCAGGCATATTGAAAAAAATCTTTAGGCATTAAGAGATGTAGGGGGGAATTTGGTTGTGGGCGAATCCATTTGCCTTGCCGAAAATGAGCAGAGCCACTGTACTTTTACGGTAGTGGGATTTCACCCAAAAGTGTTCGCTACCTCATATGATAGCAAGCACTTTTAAGCAAATTGTGGTACGAATCGGCCGGGGGAAGGGTGCGAGAAGAGATGTGCTTGCCGGCATTTAAACACCATGGCAACATTATTTTGAACCCTTCGTCCACAATTGAATCCCCACATAATATAATATCCATAAGAACAAAACAATTCAATAGATATTAATAACATAATTGATCTGAAACATCAATGAAATATGCCTAATGTAAAATGGAATAATATATATATATATTATTTTTTTATTTTTTATTTTTCTCTGTAACAAGCATGAAAAATATCTTCTGAACAATTAAATATTTATGATCATGACCAAGCAATAATATTGCAGTCATTAATATCATAAGAAGTTACTGATTAGGGCAGCAGAGGGATCTCTCTTGCACAATGTAGTAATGTACCACTTAGAAGCACCCATCAATCCCAATGCTCCCAAATCATCATGCAAATCAATCTACCACTTCCCCTTGGGAGCAATTACAAGTGCTACAGACATTTTTCTGAAGGTAAAGTGGATGTTTGAATGAAAGACTATCTATTGCATACCAGTTACTTACAAGTGTCATGGGCAGAATATGTATGTATGTATTTTAAATATTTAAGATGATCTGTCTAATAGGCGACAAATACATACTATATTATTCTCTTTTACATAATCTTAGCCCTGATTATGTAATCATAACCACAGTAACAATAGATTTTTATATGGTCGCAACATGTAATATAAAGAACAGAATGGAGCTGCTGCGCATGCCCAGTGGCAGCAGCTTTTACTATTAAGTTTGCTTTAGGTAGGGCCGTAACAAGGGTTGTCCGAGCCAGTGGCGGAACTAGCGAGCGGTGGGCCCAGGTGCGACAAAATGCTTTGGGCCCCCCACATCCCCCCCCACACACATCCCATCCAAGTCCACCCCCTCACCCCTGGAGAGGATCTGGTGAGGGGGACCTGCTCAGGGCCAGAGAAATGGATACCTAGCAACAGTGCCGTAACTAGACATTTTAGCACTGTGTGCAAGAAACGGCATCGGAGCCCCACCCCTGCATGCTAAACAGGGGCAGTGCGCGCCGTAGGTGCGCGCAAAAATACATAGTGGCGTGGCTTCGTGGGGAAGGGGTGTGGCCACAAAATAATACCAATTCATAAAACGGTACACAGTAGTCTCCATTATTCAAATTACGCCGCACAGTAGCACCACTACACCAGGTAGAGACCCTTTTACACCTTACAGATTCCTCTTTTTACACATTACAGCAGACAGCGTGCACTTTTTACACATAACGACAGACAGCGTGCCCTTTTTACACATAACGGCAGACAGCGTGCACTTTTTACACATAACGGCAGACAGCGTGCCATTTTTACACAACAGCAGACAGCGTGCCCTTTTTACACATAACGGCAGACCGCGTGCCCTTGTTACACATAGCGGCAGACAGCATCCCCGTTTTACACATAACGGCAGACAGCGTCCCCTTTTTACACATTACGGCAGACAGCGTGCCCTTGTTACACATTACGGCAGACAGCGTCCCCATTTTGACACATTACGGCAGGCAGATTCCCCATTTTTACACATTGCGGCAGGCAGATTACCCCTTTTTACACATAGCGGCAGGCAGATTACCCCTTTTTACACATAGCGGCAGGCAGCCCTACATTTTTACACATTGCGGCAGGCTGATTCCCCCTTTTTACACATTACGTCAGGCAGTCCCCCCTTTTTACACATTGCGGCAGGCTGATTCCCCCTTTTTACACATTACGTCAGGCAGTCCCCCCTTTTTACACATTGCGGCAGGCAGTCCCCCATTTTTACACATAGCGGCAGGCAGGCCCAAGAAAGAAAGAAAAAGAGAAAAAGAAAGAAAGAAGAATTATACTTACCCTCTCCGCCGGCTCAGGCTCCTCGGTGCAGCCGCGTCAGACGATTCCCGGGCAGTAGAGGAGGTGCAGGACGGAGGTAAAGAAGGGAGCCGCAGCAGCGCTTTGTTACTGGTGGAGGCGCTGCTGCTGCTGCCCCTCTGCTTCCCTATAGGCTGTTTTCGGAAGACAGCCTATAGTGAAGCAGAGGGGCAGCAGCGCCTCCACCAGTAACAAAGCGCTGCTGTGGCTCCCTCCTTCACCTCCCTCCTCCTCCTTCCCCCGTCAGTGCCGCTGCTCCTCTCCTCTCCGGGTGGCTGTGCACTGCGGGCAGCGGTTGCCCGCAGCGCACAGCGGCATGTAATGAGTCAGTTTGACTCATTACATGCTTGGGCCCCTGGACAGAGGCGGGCCCCAGTGCAACGCACTGCTTGCACTGCCGGTAGTTCCGCCTCTGGTCCGAGCAATGCCATCACTCCTGCCACAGGGCCCTGCGGACGGCACTATTGTTGTCCCATGGCATTTCACAAAACTTGCATTTGGTTTACAGGGTGCCTGGAATGGCACCCTGCAGAGCCAGTGGCGTAAGTATGCCCCAGTCACCCGTAGGCATGATAAATGTTGGTGCCCCCCTACATACTGTATATACACACACACCATACGTATCTATCCGGCATTCAGGGTAAACAGTAGCAGCATGCTCAGGTGCTTTTCCCAATAGTAATATAGATACACAAGCAAAGTGGATGGCACTCCAAGTCAGTCATCACAATAATATAGACACCAGCATACCTTTATAGCACAACCACAGTACTCCCTCACCCACCAGTGGGTCCCAATGGAGATGCTTTAGCGCAGTGGTGTGCCAGTATATATATATATATATATATATATATATAGATATATATATATATATAGATATATATATATAGATATGTATATATATATAGATATATATATAGATAGATAGATAGATGGTTGGGCAGTACGGATGGTGTAATGGTTAGCATTACTGCCTCACAGCACTGAGGTTATGGGTTCGATTCCTACCATGGCCCTAACTGTGTGGAGTTTGTATATTCTCCCCGTACTTGCGTGGGTTTCCTCCGGGTTCTCCGGTTTCCTCCCACAATCCAAAAATATACTGGTAGGTTAATTGGCTTCCAACAAAAATTAACCCTAGTGTGAATGTGTCTGTGTGTACATGTGATAGGGAATATAGAGTGTAAGCTCCACTGGGGCAGGGACTGATGTGAAAGGCCAAATATTCTCTGTAAAGCGCTGCGGAATATGTGTGCGCTATATAAATAACTGGTAATAATAATAATAATAGATAGATAGATAGATAGATAGATAGATAGATAGATAGATAGATAAATGTAGAAAAGGGCGCCTGCTAGTGTCTAATAAAATTGTATAAGGTGTATACCCAGTGTGAGTGAGAACAGGACACTACTTATCTGGTATGTAAAAGGCTTTTTCCTTTGGTCATAAGACCAATACAGGTACATGAAAAAGATAAGAACAAGGTAACATAGCACGTACAGTTTTCACGCACTTTTCAATCCAAAGATCAAATGAACCAGTTGTATATAAAAAAACATTGTGGGTATAAGCAAAGCCCACAATTTAAAATTCACAGCCAGGGATCTTTTAAAAAGTTTTTCACAAAATTTAATACAACACATAAAACACATAAAATGGAAGAAATGCAAGCGTACAGGATAACAGAGTATGACAAGCTTATCTATCCATATCAGGAATAAGATACATCTGATTTTCCATAAGTGTCCAAATGAATGGTAAAAATTCAAACGTACAAGAAATAAATATTAACAAGCTTATCTGTCCATAAAAGAAGTTCAGGTGCATCAGTTCCAACGCGTTTCGTCAGTAATTAGACTTCATCATATTTACTGACTTTCACTTAAACTTACATATGACTCACACACCTCTCTCACACACACACGCCTCTCACAAGCCTCCTTCACTTAAACACACACACCTCACTTACACACACACACCTCACTTAAAAACATGCACACACAAAACAGTGCTGTCAACATTTATTAAATACCCCCCAGCACCCCCCTTCCCCTCCCACTACTAACACCCCCCAGTGCAGCTTGAGGCAAGTGCTGCCAGTGCCTACCTGCTGCTATCAGCCCAACGGAGGAACAGAGATGAACAGAGAGCTTCACTGAGGGAGGAGATGCACTCTGTCTGGAGCTCCCCTTAGCTGCAGCCAGAGTCAGCTCTGTATATATGACGAGGAGGCAGCTTCCATGTCACTGGCACAGCTCCTCCGCAGCGAACGATTTAGGCTGCAGAAGGTAATGGGGAAGATGTGCCCCCTTGAGGTCAGGAGCCCGGCGGCAGCCGACTCCACTGCCTCCCACAGTTCCGCCACTGTGCAGAGCCACCTCTAGTTTCTTAGGGATTCTGTGGCAGTGATCTTCTTCCTGGTGTGGGCACAGAATTTGGGAGAGGGACTGGCACTGGGTGGCACAGAACACTGCTCCAGCACTGGGTGTGTTCGTGGTCTGAGTGCCCAATCAGTGCACCAGACCAGGTAGCAGTTAATCAGCAAGAAGAGACTAGCATCTTAAAACGAGGTGGAGTAATGTATGATTAGAAAGCTCAGTTCTGTCTCTTACTGCTTATATTATGTATGTATGTATTTATATTATGTGACATTTAACCTGTTCCTGTCAACTTAAGCTAGTTACACACTGGCTGATCTATCGTCCATTCTATTGAACGACCGATATATTGCGGGTCCGATGGCCAGTGTGTACGGGTGATATGTCTGTAAACTCTGTCATTCACAGACCTATCACGTCTGCCCTGCTGCACAGCCAATAAGCCAATGGACAATATATCGTTAAATATATTGGCACGTGGGTGTGTGTGTACGGGTGGTTGGCCGACTGCCCGTACATAAGCTGCAAGAGCTGGTGGTGACTGACAGCTGAACTGGGCGGGTGTGTGTAAATGCCCACCCAGTTTGTGACATCAGTCCCCGATGGATCGGGCGGTGTGTATGCACAGCACCCTGCCCGATCCGGATTTAGCTATACCTGCAGATAAATTGATCTGCAGATATATCATTAGGTGTGTAGCACAGAGCCGGCCATAGGCATAGGCAAACTAGGCAATTGCCTAGGGCATTTGATATGCCTAGGGGCATCAGCAGCTTCTGCTGATTAAAATGATATGCAGCATGCCTATATTCTGTTTGTAGAATTTTATATGCAGATACAGCCACAGTCTCACACAGTATATAGGCACGCTACATATCATTTTAACCAGAAGAAGCTGCTTGTGCATCCTAGCAACATAGCAATGCACATAAGCTGCATTTTCATAAGAAAAAAGGTGCCCGATGTTAGCATTGAGGCAAGATTTATGAGGACACATCTGTATCCAAGCAGAGGCAGAGGTCACAGGGTTAGTGGCAGTGTGAGTGCTGTGTGCATGTGAATGAGTTGGTTGTGCAGTAGTGTTCAGAATATGTGTAAGGAGCATTATGTGTGTCATGTAAAAATGCATTAATAATGTGCAACATATGTGTAAGGGGCACTGTGTGTGTCATTATGTGTATAAGGGCATTAATAATGTGTGGCATATGTGTAACAGGGTACTACTGCATGTGTGTCATGTGTATAGGGGCACTAATTATGTGCAGTCATTATGTGTATAAGGGCATTAATAATGTGCGGCATATGTGTAAGGGACATTATGTGTAAATGGGCATTAATAAAGGTTGTCATAATGTGTAAGGCGCATTATGTTTATAAGGACATTAATAATGTGTCTCAGATGTGTAAGGGGCATTACTCTGTGGCATTATGTGTATAAGGTGCTCTACTATGTGGCGTTGCGTATAGAAAGGGCACTACTGTGTCGTCTAATGTGAATAAAGAGGAATAGGGTGTGGTGTAATGTGAATAATGAGCAATTCAGTGTGATGTAATGTGAATAAGGGGCTCTACTGTGAGGAGTAACGTTTATAAGGTAAAGTGATACTACTGTTGGATGTAATATAAATTATGGACACTATTGCATGATCAAATGTGAATAAAGTTGCAGTACTGTGTGGCGTAATTGGAATTGGGGTTACTATTGTCTGGCCATGCCCCTTGCCAGCAAAAACACACCCCTTTTTGGGCTGAGCACCAAATGTGCAAACTGTTCCAATTTTAAAAATGGGGGGTACAAACACCAAAATAAGGACTGCTGTGGGTGAGGGGTGATGGTGCTGGGAAAGAGGTGCAAGGTCAGAGGCGGAACCAGCGGTGGTGCTAGGGGGCGCCAGCCAAAATCTTGCCTAGGGCATCATATTGGTTGGGGCCGGCTCTGGTGTAGCGTGTACCCAACAAGACTATGCCATAGACCATCTACAGTATAGTGTTAATTAATAATGGTGTATTACATACACTGCCAAGTGTATACGGAGGTAAATATGTACAGTACATAAATGTCCTGGGCTGGTACTAGGTTCTTCTGACTCGATCTAATGCTCCACATAACATGGGTTGTATTGTATAATGCACAGGTTCTCAAACTCGGTCCACAGGACCCCACACGGTTCATGTTTTGCAGGTCACCTGTAGATTTAAAAAATGTGACAGTTGGTGATGCACAGTGCACCTGCTGGGGGACATGGAAAACGTGAACTGTGTGGGGTCCCGAGGACCGAGTTTGAGAACCACTGGTATAATGGGTCTAACCAGGGGCGGCTCCAGAGCTGGGGCTGCAGCACAGTTCAAAATGCAAATGGAGGAGCCATACCTGCTGCCAGTGTGTCCCAGCAGCGGAGTTTGGTGGCATTTGAAATGGCAGTTGGCGGCTAAACCCTATTTACATTTGAAACTGTGCTGCAGCCCCACCTCTGGATCCGCCACTGGATCTAACATCTGAAAAAAAAGGGTCTAGCCCCACTGTCACCAGCCAAGTTAAGGCTGGTGAGGGCCCCGGGTATCAAACATGTTGGGGCGCTACTACTAAAATTGCAAAGACACCCCACTGAATGCGCACGCGCTTACACAGACATGCACACTCTCTCACACACACACTCACAGAGCAGCATCAGCTTGGCCAGCGACAGCAGCGGCTCAGTCAATTTCTCGCGGGCTAGTGAAAGAAAATCTTGCAAGACACTGACTTGCCGACGGCTTGTGTTACTTACTGTACACGAAGCTCCTCGGCGGCATCTGAAGGAGACTGCTCCTATTTAAAAGCAGTCTGTGGGGGCCCCGGGATGTCGCCCCTCCCTTAATCCAGCTTTGCATGGCCTAATTACAGAGGCTTAGCCATGCTCCGTCTAAAAAAATCTTGAAAAAACTCATTGTTTGTGAGCCACGGTGCAACGCTAACCTGTACCGGGGTGCTGTACGCCCCACTGATTGCTAATACCCAATGCAGGCAGAAGAGACTGCTGCACTCAGCAGTTGCCTCCCTAAAACCACTGTAGCCCAATATACAGAAGCTTGTGCTGGGCTGAAAAGAGAGGCTGCAGTTCTGCAGGCTGACAGGTAAAAAGGGGGGAGGGGGTGCATATCCAGGCCCTGCCAGACCCTTTAAACATGACCTTGCTGGATAATTAGTACCTGCTCCCCCTTCCTCTCTCGGTGCCACTGACTGCCACATTGCATACCTCCCAACATGACCCTCTTCAGGAGCGACACAATGCTCTGCTCCTGGACTTCCCTCTTACTTTATTAATGACTTCACCTGTGCTGAAACACCTTTCTTATCCATGAACCTGTTCAACACAGGTGCAGACAATCATATATTAAGAAAAAAGTCCAGTAGCAGAGCATTATGTTCCCTCCTGGAGAGGGTCATGTTGGGAGGTATGCACATTGTACTGTGATTATAGGCCTAGTATATGGCTGAAGTATTTTATACATTACAATTTACTTGAGGCGGACTGTACCTTCAGTGCTAATTATGCTCCCTGAATATTCTCAGTGAAAAATGGGGAGCACCACATTTTTTCTCTCTAGTTATACAGTATATAACAGATGACAGAAAAAAAAATTCTAAATTTCTTTATTGATTTTCATTAAGAGAGTACAATAAAAACACATGTACGAAAAGATGCAGTAAGGTAAACAAAAAACATAACGTCATTTTAAAGTTTACATGGCTCTCCCCACATGCCATCACTGATAATTGAAATGGATAGATGGCATAAAACAGATGCAAACACAATTTGTAGCAGTCATGGCAGAATTGACAAACCAATTAAAATGATCATTTACATTTTTGGGAATGTGATCTATTTAGGTGAGCAACTCTTTTGTTTCGCTACAACCCTCAAATGCAAATAGACAGTATCCTGTTGATACATATAACATCATTAGTTAAATGTTTTAAAAAATGTATCTTCCTGTCTTTGCCACATGCAACCTCTCTCAACTGTTACATGTACCTTTATTTTTCTATTACACATGGCATTTTATTCAAAGCGATAATGATAAATAAATAAAGGAATATATAATTTACTATTTACCTACTACAGTTAACATCCATATGATTTTAACTACCCTTGTTCTCCCCTACTGCAATGGCTTGTTGCAGTGAGGTTCCACAGCTTATATGTTTCATATATTTACAAGCTGGCAGCTGTTTCACACCAGAAACACATAAAATGTAAGTATGGTGTAAATAGAATAATGTGTTTTTCTCTCTCTCTCTCTTCTAGTATTCACATTCTTTGAAGTGTTTTGGAAAAGTGACAGATGTGCTGCAATGGTTACATAAATTATTTGGCTTGCCCGGAATGAGATGCTAATTCCTATTTGTTCCCTGACGCTTCTTTACAACATTCAGCCCAGAATGAATTATATCATGAAATTTCACAGACATTTTCAAAGAACAATCCTCCTGCTTGCCACTTTTTGCATGGTAAGCATTGTAATTTCTGCATACTATTTGTACACTGGTTATAAGCAAGACAATGACATTTCCGAAGCATCGATGGAAGTAGAGTGTGGCGATATTGAATCTCTACCGTATAAACTGCTAGAACAGAAAACTGGAAAACCATCAGTTTCATTGTCAACAGATACCATAATCTTGGTTTTTATAGAGAGTCAATACTCTCAACTTGGTCAAGACATTATTGGTATTCTAGAATCAAGCAGATTTAAATTCCATGCAGAAATTGCTCCCGGAAAAGGTGACCTCCCGCCGCTAACAGAAAATCACATTGGAAAATATGCACTAATTGTATATGAAAACTTTATGAAATATGTAAACATGGACACATGGAATAAGGAACTTCTGGATAAGTACTGTCTCCAGTATGGAGTTAATGTTATTGGATTCCTTAAAGGCATGGAAAACAACATTCAGACTTTTCACTTAAAGGGCTTCCCATTTATGTTACACAATAATATGGCTGTCAAAAACTTTTGTATTAATCCCAAAGCACCCTTACTTCATATAACGAAACCTTCAAAAACAACAAAAGGTGCTTTGCTTGGAAATGAATGGAATGTTTTTGAGGTAAATCACTCATCTTACCAACCCATAGTTTTTACAAAAGTAAAAATGCCTATTGGTGTCCCACCCCAGCTGTCTAAAATGTCCTTATTTGCCACAGTTATTCATGATTTGGGACTTCATGATGGAATTCAAAGGATCTTCTTTGGCAATAACTTGAATTTTTGGCTGCACAAGCTAATTTTTGTGGATGCTCTATCTTTCCTCTCGGAGAAGAAATTTACCCTGTCTCTTGAAAGGTACATCCTTGTGGATATAGATGATATTTTTGTGGGTAAAGAAGGGACCAGAATGAACATCAATGATGTTAAGGTAAGTCTTACAGTCATTATTCTCTTTCTTATTTCCAGTTGATATACTTTGTACAGTATAATGAATTGGCTCTCCAGTTTTTTAATGAGCAATTTATTACAATCTATTATATCACACAATTACTGTAAAATATTTTAGTTTATATAAAAACAGGACAGTGTAGGTACTGTATAACATGTATACATGGAATAAAACATACATTGTGGCAAAGGTTACAATAATAATAATAATAATAATAATAATAATAATAATAAAAGAAATTACTGTATAGAAACTAAATGTGATTATTTAGTAATTGTTAATGTATATCAATAGCAATAAAAAAATGATTTACATTTTATTTAACACAGAGCCATCAGATATTATGTATACATCACTCCACACATCATGCTGTAAAAAATTATTTGCTCTGATTTAATATTGGTTTATTATTTAAACTCTAGTTTTCAGTTTTTTCTGTAAACGAATTAAATGAATGACAGATCACATCATACTGTGCAGTAATTATAGATTTTTATATTAAATCATCATTTACTCCATCATATTTCAGAAAGTTCCCATGTGACTTTTCAGTGTGGATGACTTTTACATAAAATTGTGCCAAACCAAATTTCGCAATTAAAACTTTTTTAGTGCAATTACAAATGAATGATACTATTTGGCTACTTTAAGAATTAACGTGATATACCGCAGGACTAGGTTGTTTTGGAGGCTTCAAAACAACCATAATCACAGGTTGAAACAATTCTAAAATGTGCTACAAACTGCATATATGTATTCAAATTTACCTAAATGCCAATGATCATCACTACAGTCAAATTTAATTATGTAATGATGGTGCTAGAAGTGGGTGAAGAGCGAGAGAGTCCCTGAGCCTAGAAGCAGCCATGGTGAATATTTTAAAATGTAATTTGACAGTGAGAGATAATGGTGTAGAAATAATAGAAGAAGGAATGGAGAATCCACCTAGGAACACATTGAGAAATAACAGTTTAACATTTTCTAAATATAGAGAAATATAGCAAACTAAAAATATAGACTGTAGCAAAGTGTGAGTTTGAGGAGTGATTATTAGAAGCTGAATATAGGACAGATTGTAGAAGGCAAAGCTGACAAACTGATAAAGGAAGATAATGCAGTAGTGAAAGTGACATAAAATGACCCGTGCATGAGCGTTTTAGCTGTGTGAAAACTGCAGATGTTATCACCAGAGCTCTTACAAAGATAAAATTGATTTATTTTAACACCTTCAGGTTCATTTGTTTTCTTAAGACACACCATTATACTTTATGTAGAATTGGCAACATGCATCTCTTTACACCTAGAGAGGCAGATTGAGGGTAGAAGGGTGGACAAGTGAAGGTCAATACAGTAAAGACATGTTCACGCAAGTACAACTCAATTATAGGTGATATGTGAGTGTCATAAGGTGTATTTGTTACTGGTTCTGGTGGGTCTTGGAACATTATGCCATCATGATGATGTCTCTCAGCAGCGCTATCTAGCGGCTTCTGAATGGCATTGACTTATCCAGGTGAGGAGTTTTATTAATTGGCATTGTCACTGTATTATATAAACCTGTGACTATCTATTCTTATTAAGTATGTGTATTTTCCATTTGGAATGCTACAAAAAAATGTTTTTATTTAATTTCACTTGACTGTGTTTGTATTTAATTACAAATAAAATATAAAGCGTAGGTATCATGTATTAATAATACCGCAATGTGAATGTCACTGTATTTCATTTTTAAATTGCTTACAAAAAGGGTAATATATTTTACCACTAATATTATCAAGCCATATCTTTATGGTATCCGTGAGCTTTCTCTATATTATCACTACATTAATGTGAGAAATACAAATGTGTCATCATTCATCTTTGCTGCAGTCATGACAAACAGCCTCCTGGCACGCCAGGTCACATGAGAATCTTCTAGCGTTTGGTGCCTTTTTGCCAAAACCGCATTCTTGGTCACAAAACACAATGCAACTAGTATGCACGAGGAGACTGTACTGATGAATTTGATAGTTGACACTAGAATATCTGTGTGTGACTGAGTTACTAAGGGGTCTATTTACTAAGCCTTGAATGGAGATAAAGAGGACGAAAAAAAATTACCAGCCAATCAGCTCCTTACTGCCATGTCACAGGCTGGGTTTGCAAAATGACAATTAGGAGCTGATTGGTTGGTACTTTATCTCCATCCACTTTATCGCCATCCAAGGCTTAGTAAATAGACCCCTTAATCTGTACACAAAGTGCTACAATGTAGCAGCCACAGTTTTTTTTCCAATACAAATTCTGTTCTGCTCCATATACAGACTTGGTCACACACAATATACAAGTGTCACATATCAAATTAATCAGCACAGTCTCCTCATGTATCCTAAACATGACATGGTGGCTCACTCAGGCCAGGCATCTCTCACTAAATCTTGCATATTTAGGCTAGATGTATGTGGACACATCTGTAAGTATACACAATTGCGACACCTTATATTCGCCTGGGGAAAATAGACTTGAGTTGAACAGAAACACAGCATACAGTATGTGTCTTTTTCTTATGTATGTTCTGGCAGTAGCACTGAGAGAGGGGGTGGTACTAATTACCTGGGCCCAGGTCTGATGGATGGAACTTAAAATACATTTTTTTCTGCATTTATTTCAAAGGGTCATGACCACACCTCCTGTGATTAGGCCACACCCCCTTGAAAGTACCTGGGCCCAGCCAGGCTCAGTATTGCCCTGTGTTCTGAGCCTATATGCATCCAACTATAAATGAGCCCTATCGTATTAAAAAAATGGTTTTAAAAAAATATGCCTTAAACAGTATACACATATAGTATTATTGAAACTGTACTAAAACAGCACTCAGCTTCAGAGGTATGTACTGTATACTGTATATGTAGCCTATAAAACAATTTATTTGTCTGACTTGATGTAGCATCAATGTCTTTCTAATTACATTACACGCCAGGGCAACAAAAATAAAAAGACTTGTAAGAAACCATTTAGCACAGTCACAATATTGTTTATTAGATTCCATTTCTTCACATCTGGTTAATGACCTTTCATGTTAATCTATGTAGAAGTGTTCTTTGCTAGGCTATTCTCAGGCTGCCGTCTGAATCAATTTAAAAGCCAAAGCAAAATTGGCAACTCAGACACAAAACAAAAGATCCATATTTGTCAAAGTGTAAACAACAATATTCTAGCTTTTGTAGTGTTATGTTGTTTTTGGAAGCAAAGTGTTATGAGCTCTGAAGATTACCCTGTCTGTAAGGCTCCCACAGCGAACATCTGACCTTTTGCATGGATGTAGTGTAGACTGTATGGAAACCGATAGCTGGTCTTGGCTCTATGATCAGCGTTTAGTACTACAGTAGATCCAGTGATGAAAAGCTGTTTGCAGAAAGGACACTATAAAAAGCCAGTGCCCCTAGCAATACTCACAAATACAATGGGATATTGCATTATTTCCGTGCACAAATTGAAAGAAAAAAAAACATACTGTATATTGTATATTAAGTAATGTACCTCTAAAAACTACAATATTCTCTTTATTTATAAGAATAAGTAGAAAAGATGTACAGTTAATAAAGAAAGACGTGTTTTGTCATTATTTCTGCTCTATTGTTATATTATTTTTATAGTAAATATAATTTCAGCATAACCATTTCTGAATTATAGAACTTCATTTCCAGTGCTCCCTAATATTCTTAGTGCAAAATGGAGAGTGCCATATTCTTCTCCCTAGTTATACTGTTACAGATGCCAGGAATGTCATTATGGAGTTTGCATGGCTCTCCCCATATTCCACCACTGATTATAGTTACATTTATAGATGACATAAAACAGATGCAAACACAGTTTGTAGCAGTCATGACAGAATTGATAAGCCAATTAAAATAATAATTTACATTTTTGGGAATGTGATCTTTTTAGGTGACCAACTGTTTTGTTTAGCTACAATCCTCAAATGCAAATTAGCCGTGTCCTGTTGATACACATAACATCATTAGTTGAATAAAAAAAATATGGATGCTCCTCTGTCTTTGCCACACGTAGCCTCTATTATGTACCTTTTACTTCTCTACTTACACATGGCATTTTGTACATCCCCCCTCCACTTTCAGCCATTCAGGTGGGAGCCTATAGAAGCTGCTTTATGTGTCACTGTGCAATAATAATGATAAGCATACTGATTATATGAACAAGTCAATCATTGCTATCAGTGTCGCTGCTATGGGTAATGCTTACTCAATGAATAAAACCCTAAAATAAATGACCCTGGGGCGGTATTAATATTGGCGATGACAATGAAGTGCTCCCATTCTGACTATTGCTCTTCCATGTCGTGACCACTAATAACCCAGATTTTTGTTGTTGTACCCCATAGATGTTGCTATACCTTAATTATTGGCAAAGGGGCTGATTCTAATTATTGGTATCCGGCACTGGATAGAGTCAAAAAGTAATTCTGCCTGTGCAGACAGGACCCCAACCAGCATCAGATCATAATCAGCTTGCCCCCCCAGCTTTGGCTGCCAACAGACTTCTAGTGGCTAGATAACCTTCTGCCTGCCATATCTATCACACATAATCTGGGGTCGGGCAGAAGGTTAGGAAACCAATAGATTCTATTGACAGTAGAGTCTGAGGGGCAGGCTCATCATGATCCAACGCTGGTCGTGTCCTGTCTGCTATGCTGCTATTGTTCCCAGCTAGTTCCTGTTGACTTCACACTGACAGTGGGTCCCGGTTGGCAGTGTTGGGCAGTGTTTGGGGGAGCTGTTGCTGTGGCTCCCATAGTTCAAATTTGGTTTGTGTTGCAGCCTCCCTACAGCAACCACCACTAGACGGCAATGCTCTCTCTATGAGGGTACTAATCCCCTTCTTTGCTAGAGGTGCTCAAACCCCTATATATACCCCTGCTGGGGCATGTGCCGATGCTAATAAGATGATTGTGGCAGTTTGTGTAAAATCTATGGGCTTCTCATTTGCAGATGCACAGACCCCCGCTTTAGCTGAATAGATTCTCAAATTAGCATTAGGTAGTAATTAGGCTTTCCCGGCTGCCTGCAACTACAGTCACTATGGGGCATATTCATTATCCTTAAAATGTAAAAATTTCTACCCTCCTAATGTACTAATTGTGACATTCATCAAACTCAGAAAAAGCATTTTTTTTGTGAGTTTGAGAATCTGCCATCCAGAGATTGCGAACAGCCCCCTAATCCCTTCACAAGCTGCCATTTACATGGCAGCTTGTGCAGCAGAGGAGGGAGAGGGGGTCTGCAGCTGCAGTGTGAATTCTGCAGCCTGACTGCCCCCAGTAATAAAGTGCTAGTGGTGGGGGGTAGAGGGGGCCACGGCTGCAATAATCCTGTCTGCAGCCAAGCGACCCTGGCAATTAGGAGCCACCAGTGCTGATAGTAGGGTGGTATAGGGTGGTACAGAGTACCATAAATAAATATGGTGGTGGTACGCAGTACCACCAGCCCACCACTGGGGCATAATTTATAAGGGGGATTTTTGAAAACAGTGTCTGTGTGTGGCATAATATGTAATAGGCATTACAGTGTGTGGTATAATATGTAATAGACATTACAGTGTGTGACATAATGCGTAATGGGCATTATGGTGTGTGGCATGTGTAATGGGCATTACGGTGTCTGGCATAATGTGTAATGGGCATTACGTGTGTGGCATAATGTGTAAGGAGCATTACGGTGCGTGGATCTTGGCCGCCGGCCACCCATACTACACCCATGTGGTATAATATGTAATAGGCATTACTGTGTGTGCCATAATGCGTAATGGGCATTATGGTGTGTGTCATAATGTGTAATGGGCATTACGGTGTGTGGCATAATGTGTAATAGGTGTTACGTGTCTGGCATAATGTGTACGGAGCATTACGGTGTGTGGTATAATATGTAATATGCATTGCTGTGTGTGCCATAATGTGTAATGGGCATTACGGTGTGTGGCATAATGTGTAATGGGCATTACGGTGTGTGGCATAATGTGTAATGGGTGTTATGGTGTCTGACATAATGTGTTATGCGTGTTACGGTGTGTGGCATAAAGTGTAAGGAGCATTACAGCGTGTGGCATAATGTGGCCTTGCCCACTAAGAAAAAAAATTCTACTTGCACCACTGGGAGCCACCCACAGTGATCAGCAACCCGGCAATACTGGGGGGCGGCCACTGCACTCTCACTTTTTATTTTTTCGAAAGTGATAGTTTTCTTATGGGGCATCATCATGAAAAAATTGTGTGAGAATACAATGAGAATTGAAGACTAAATATTGTCATTGCACAATTTTTTCATGATGAATATTCCCCATTGTGTGAGACTGAGAATCTTGCCCAATGTGTGCAAATGCACATCACTAATAAGTGTTAAGCCCCCTTACAATGTAGAGATGTTGATAGCTGAGAATAACTAAAAGCTGAAAATAAAGTGTCAAAATAGATGAGGTTCTTTGCAATATAGCTGGGGTTCTGTGATGTAAGACTGGAGGTGTTAGTTGTGTATGGCTACATACCGGGGGAAAAGAAACAAAGCTGCTACCTTGCCTGTGGCACCTTTTTGGTCTTAGGCTAACCCTTCTCTGGTGATGTGCGTGTATGTATGTGTAGGTATGTAGTGAGTTGGGACGTAAGCTGAGAATTCTAATCACATGTATATATAAAAAATACAGTTAGTGCTGCTCCTCATGACTGCAAATCTGTACATACCACACTGCATCTTGCAAAATGAAGGTATGAGGTATTAGGTCATACTTTCATTTTGTTTTTTTGTTTGTTTACATTTTGCTGGGTCACCTGCAAAATATAAGCATGTATTGAAAGGATGATGGGGTAACACAACAGCAGATGTACAGTATCTGCTGCCATTTCCCTGTTTCCAATCACAATAGCAGCCCCTATAAATTTCTATGAAAGCTGGTATATTGTGAAAATGACCATGCTCTAGAATGTGAAGCATTCTGGAGCTTAGTCCGGGTAGCTAATGTCATATTTACATGGTGTTCTATAGGCTATATTGGCTAATGTCCACCCCGGTAATGGCCACTTGCCCATGCACAGTAACGTATCAGAGTCCTGTGGCTCAAAGTAAAGTGATTACTTTACACATTGTATATCACACACAGAATATAACAGCATAACATTTTAATCAGCAGAAGCTGCTTGTGCATCCTATGGCATTATATTTAGAGATGAGCGGGTTCGGTTTCTCTGAATCCGAACCCGCCCGAACTTCATGTTTTTTTTCACGGGTCCGAGCGACTCGGATCTTCCCGCCTTGCTCGGTTAACCCGAGCGCGCCCGAACGTCATCATGACGCTGTCGGATTCTCGCGAGGCTCGGATTCTATCGCGAGACTCGGATTCTATATAAGGAGCCGCGCGTCGCCGCCATTTTCACACGTGCATTGAGATTGATAGGGAGAGGACGTGGCTGGCGTCCTCTCCATTTAGATTATAAGAGAGAGAGATTTACTGGAGCTTAGGACTAGGAGGAGTACTGTAGAAGTGTAGAGAGTGCAGAGAGTTTACTAGTGAGTGACCACCAGACAGTGCAGTTTATTTAATATATCCGTTCTCTGCCTGAAAAAAGCGATACACACAGTGACTCAGTCACATACCATATCTGTGTGCACTGCTCAGGCTCAGCCCAGTGTGCTGCATCATCTATATATATTATATATCTGTCTGACTGCTCAGCTCACACAGCTTATAATTGTGGGGGAGACTGGGGAGCACTGCAGTGCCAGTTATAGGTTATAGCAGGAGCCAGGAGTACATAATATTATATAGTGAGTGACCACCAGACAGTGCAGTTTATTTAATATATCCGTTCTCCTCCTGAAAAAAGCGATACACACAGTGAATCAGTCACATACCATATCTGTGTGCACTGCTCAGGCTCAGCCCAGTGTGCTGCATCATCTATATATATTATATATCTGTCTGACTGCTCAGCTCACACAGCTTATAATTGTGGGGGAGACTGGGGAGCACTGCAGTGCCAGTTATAGGTTATAGCAGGAGCCAGGAGTACATAATATTATATAGTGAGTGACCACCAGACAGTGCAGTTTATTTAATATATCCGTTCTCTGCCTGAAAAAAGCGATACACACAGTGACTCAGTCACATACCATATCTGTGTGCACTGCTCAGGCTCAGCCCAGTGTGCTGCATCATCTATATATATTATATATCTGTCTGACTGCTCAGCTCACACAGCTTATAATTGTGGGGGAGACTGGGGAGCACTGCAGTGCCAGTTATAGGTTATAGCAGGAGCCAGGAGTACATAATATTATATTAAAATTAAACAGTGCACACTTTTGCTGCAGGAGTGCCACTGCCAGTGTGACTGACCAGTGACCTGACCACACTGACCACCAGTATAGTTAGTAGTATACTTATATTGTGATTGCCTGAAAAAGTTAAACACTCGTCGTGTGACTTCACTTGTGTGTTGTTGTTGTTGTTTTTTATTCTATAAAAATAAAACTCATTCTGCTGACAGACAGTGTCCAGCAGGTCCGTCATTATATAATATATAATATATACCTGTCCGGCTGCAGTAGTGATATATATATATTTTTTATATCATTTATCATCCAGTCGCAGCAGACACAGTACGGTAGTTCACGGCTGTGGCTACCTCTGTGTCTGCACTCGGCAGGCAGTCCGTCCATAATTGTATACCACCTAACCGTGGTTTTTTTTTCTTCTTTATACATACATACTACTACGACATCTCTTTATCAACCAGTCTATATTAGCAGCAGACACAGTACAGTACGGTAGTTCACGGCTGTGGCTACCTCTGTGTCTGCACTCGGCAGGCAGTCCGTCCATAATTGTATACCACCTAACCGTGGTTTTTTTTTCTTTCTTCTTTATACATACATAGTTACATAGACATCTCTTTATCAACCAGTCTATATTAGCAGCAGACACAGTACAGTACGGTAGTTCACGGCTGTGGCTACCTCTGTGTCTGCACTCGGCAGGCAGTCCGTCCATAATTGTATACCACCTAACCGTGGTTTTTTTTTCTTTCTTCTTTATACATACATAGTTACATAGACATCTCTTTATCAACCAGTCTATATTAGCAGCAGACACAGTACAGTACGGTAGTTCACGGCTGTGGCTACCTCTGTGTCTGCACTCGGCAGGCAGTCCGTCCATAATTGTATACCACCTAACCGTGGTTTTTTTTTCTTCTTTATACATACATACTACTACGACATCTCTTTATCAACCAGTCTATATTAGCAGCAGACACAGTACAGTACGGTAGTTCACGGCTGTGGCTACCTCTGTGTCTGCACTCGGCAGGCAGTCCGTCCATAATTGTATACCACCTAACCGTGTTTTTTTTTTCTTTCTTCTTTATACATACATAGTTACATAGACATCTCTTTATCAACCAGTCTATATTAGCAGCAGACACAGTACAGTACGGTAGTTCACGGCTGTGGCTACCTCTGTGTCTGCACTCGGCAGGCAGTCCATAATTGTATACTAGTATCCATCTCCATTGTTTACCTGAGGTGCCTTTTAGTTGTGCCTATTAAAATATGGAGAACAAAAATGTTGAGGTTCCAAAATTAGGGAAAGATCAAGATCCACTTCCACCTCGTGCTGAAGCTGCTGCCACTAGTCATGGCCGAGACGATGAAATGCCAGCAACGTCGTCTGCCAAGGCCGATGCCCAATGTCATAGTACAGAGCATGTCAAATCCAAAACACCAAATATCAGTAAAAAAAGGACTCCAAAACCTAAAATAAAATTGTCGGAGGAGAAGCGTAAACTTGCCAATATGCCATTTACCACACAGAGTGGCAAGGAACGGCTGAGGCCCTGGCTTATGTTCATGGCTAGTGGTTCAGCTTCACATGAGGATGGAAGCACTCAGCCTCTCGCTAGAAAACTGAAAAGACTCAAGCTGGCAAAAGCACCGCAAAGAACTGTGCGTTCTTCGAAATCCCAAATCCACAAGGAGAGTCCAATTGTGTCGGTTGCGATGCCTGACCTTCCCAACACTGGACGTGAAGAGCATGCGCCTTCCACCATTTGCACGCCCCCTGCAAGTGCTGGAAGGAGCACCCGCAGTCCAGTTCCTGATAGTCAGATTGAAGATGAAGATGTTGAAGTACACCAGGATGAGGAGGATATGGGTGTTGCTGGCGCTGGGGAGGAAATTGACCAGGAGGATTCTGATGGTGAGGTGGTTTGTTTAAGTCAGGCACCCGGGGAGACACCTGTTGTCCGTGGGAGGAATATGGCCGTTGACATGCCTGGTGAAAATACCAAAAAAATCAGCTCTTCAGTGTGGAGGTATTTCAACAGAAAAGCGGACAACAGGTGTCAAGCCGTGTGTTGCCTTTGTCAAGCTGTAATAAGTAGGGGTAAGGACGTTAACCACCTCGGAACATCCTCCCTTATACGTCACCTGCAGCGCATTCATAATAAGTCAGTGACAAGTTCAAAAACTTTGGGCGACAGCGGAAGCAGTCCACTGACCAGTAAATCCCTTCCTCTTGTAACCAAGCTCACGCAAACCACCCCACCAACTCCCTCAGTGTCAATTTCCTCCTTCCCCAGGAATGCCAATAGTCCTGCAGGCCATGTCACTGGCAATTCTGACGAGTCCTCTCCTGCCTGGGATTCCTCCAATGCATCCTTGCGTGTAACGCCTACTGCTGCTGGCGCTGCTGTTGTTGCTGCTGGGAGTCGATGGTCATCCCAGAGGGGAAGTCGTAAGCCCACTTGTACTACTTCCAGTAAGCAATTGACTGTCCAACAGTCCTTTGCGAGGAAGATGAAATATCACAGCAGTCATCCTGCTGCAAAGCGGATAACTGAGGCCTTGACAACTATGTTGGTGTTAGACGTGCGTCCGGTATCCGCCGTTAGTTCACAGGGAACTAGACAATTTATTGAGGCAGTGTGCCCCCGTTACCAAATACCATCTAGGTTCCACTTCTGTAGGCAGGCGATACCGAGAATGTACACGGACGTCAGAAAAAGACTCACCAGTGTCCTAAAAAATGCAGTTGTACCCAATGTCCACTTAACCACGGACATGTGGACAAGTGGAGCAGGGCAGGGTCAGGACTATATGACTGTGACAGCCCACTGGGTAGATGTATGGACTCCCGCCGCAAGAACAGCAGCGGCGGCACCAGTAGCAGCATCTCGCAAACGCCAACTCTTTCCTAGGCAGGCTACGCTTTGTATCACCGCTTTCCAGAATACGCACACAGCTGAAAACCTCTTACGGCAACTGAGGAAGATCATCGCGGAATGGCTTACCCCAATTGGACCGTCCTGTGGATTTGTGGCATCGGACAACGCCAGCAATATTGTGTGTGCATTAAATATGGGCAAATTCCAGCACGTCCCATGTTTTGCACATACCTTGAATTTGGTGGTGCAGAATTTTTTAAAAAACGACAGGGGCGTGCAAGAGATGCTGTCGGTGGCCAGAAGAATTGCGGGACACTTTCGGCGTACAGGCACCACGTACAGAAGACTGGAGCACCACCAAAAACTACTGAACCTGCCCTGCCATCATCTGAAGCAAGAAGTGGTAACGAGGTGGAATTCAACCCTCTATATGCTTCAGAGGTTGGAGGAGCAGCAAAAGGCCATTCAAGCCTATACAATTGAGCACGATATAGTAGGTGGAATGCACCTGTCTCAAGCGCAGTGGAGAATGATTTCAACGTTGTGCAAGGTTCTGATGCCCTTTGAACTTGCCACACGTGAAGTCAGTTCAGACACTGCCAGCCTGAGTCAGGTCATTCCCCTCATCAGGCTTTTGCAGAAGAAGCTGGAGACATTGAAGGAGGAGCTAACACGGAGCGATTCCGCTAGGCATGTGGGACTTGTGGATGGAGCCCTTAATTCGCTTAACAAGGATTCACGGGTGGTCAATCTGTTGAAATCAGAGCACTACATTTTGGCCACCGTGCTCGATCCTAGATTTAAAGCCTACCTTGGATCTCTCTTTCCGGCAGACACAAGTCTGCTGGGGTTGAAAGACCTGCTGGTGACAAAATTGTCAAGTCAAGCGGAACGCGACCTGTCAACATCTCCTCCTTCACATTCTCCCGCAACTGGGGGTGCGAGGAAAAGGCTCAGAATTCCGAGCCCACCCGCTGGCGGTGATGCAGGGCAGTCTGGAGCGACTGCTGATGCTGACATCTGGTCCGGACTGAAGGACCTGACAACGATTACGGACATGTCGTCTACTGTCACTGCATATGATTCTCTCAACATTGATAGAATGGTGGAGGATTATATGAGTGACCGCATCCAAGTAGGCACGTCACACAGTCCGTACTTATACTGGCAGGAAAAAGAGGCAATTTGGAGGCCCTTGCACAAACTGGCTTTATTCTACCTAAGTTGCCCTCCCACAAGTGTGTACTCCGAAAGAGTGTTTAGTGCCGCCGCTCACCTTGTCAGCAATCGGCGTACGAGGTTACATCCAGAAAATGTGGAGAAGATGATGTTCATTAAAATGAATTATAATCAATTCCTCCGCGGAGACATTGACCAGCAGCAATTGCCTCCACAAAGTACACAGGGAGCTGAGATGGTGGATTCCAGTGGGGACGAATTGATAATCTGTGAGGAGGGGGATGTACACGGTGATATATCGGAGGGTGATGATGAGGTGGACATCTTGCCTCTGTAGAGCCAGTTTGTGCAAGGAGAGATTAATTGCTTCTTTTTTGGGGGGGGTCCAAACCAACCCGTCATATCAGTCACAGTCGTGTGGCAGACCCTGTCACTGAAATGATGGGTTGGTTAAAGTGTGCATGTCCTGTTTTGTTTATACAACATAAGGGTGGGTGGGAGGGCCCAAGGACAATTCCATCTTGCACCTCTTTTTTCTTTTCTTTTTCTTTGCATCATGTGCTGATTGGGGAGGGTTTTTTGGAAGGGACATCCTGCGTGACACTGCAGTGCCACTCCTAAATGGGCCCGGTGTTTGTGTCGGCCACTAGGGTCGCTAATCTTACTCACACAGTCAGCTACCTCATTGCGCCTCTTTTTTTCTTAGCGTCATGTGCTGTTTGGGGAGGGTTTTTTGGAAGGGACATCCTGCGTGACACTGCAGTGCCACTCCTAGATGGGCCCGGTGTTTGTGTCGGCCACTAGGGTCGCTAATCTTACTCACACAGCTACCTCATTGCGCCTCTTTTTTTCTTTGCGTCATGTGCTGTTTGGGGAGGGTTTTTTGGAAGGGCCATCCTGCGTGACACTGCAGTGCCACTCCTAGATGGGCCCGGTGTTTTTGTCGGCCACTAGGGTCGCTAATCTTACTCACACAGCTACCTCATTGCGCCTCTTTTTTTCTTTGCGTCATGTGCTGTTTGGGGAGGGTTTTTTGGAAGGGACATCCTGCGTGACACTGCAGTGCCACTCCTAGATGGGCCCGGTGTTTGTGTCGGCCACTAGGGTCGCTTATCTTACTCACACAGCGACCTCGGTGCAAATTTTAGGACTAAAAATAATATTGTGAGGTGTGAGGTATTCAGAATAGACTGAAAATGAGTGGAAATTATGGTTATTGAGGTTAATAATACTATGGGATCAAAATGACCCCCAAATTCTATGATTTAAGCTGTTTTTTAGGGTTTTTTGAAAAAAAACACCCGAATCCAAAACACACCCGAATCCGACAAAAAAAATTCGGTGAGGTTTTGCCAAAACGCGTTCGAACCCAAAACACGGCCGCGGAACCGAACCCAAAACCAAAACACAAAACCCGAAAAATTTCAGGCGCTCATCTCTTTATTGCATCTAAAACACAAAACTAGTTGCTCTGCGCTACCAAGTTACGTGGCACTCGCGTTATGTGTAATGCGGCTTTGTAGCGTATGGAGCAAAGTTGTAAGATGACACATCTGTAGATAGTTATATAGGGGGACACAGGGATAAAAAGTACATATTCAACAGGCTTTGTGGACATGGGAAATAAGGCATAACTATAGTAATTGTCACAGACCTCTCATTTCTTCACAACCAATGCAACTTCACTTTACTGGCGCCTGCTTCTCTCTGTATCCTCCGGGGTCCAGAGGAAAGGTAAGGGGCTGCTTTTTCACATTTCCCCAGTGGCTGCTAATGTCTGCAGACGCTTGGTGAGTAGTGCTGCCGGGCTGACTGATCAGCAATGATCAGCAACATGGCATGGAATGGGGATATAGAGGGAAAATATTTATAACCATTGGATATCCAGGTCCACGTTGTAAAGGAAGCCGAAAATTGGTTTATTATAATAATTTTTATTAATTGTTTTATATTGTACATATTATTAACGCCCACTTTATTGTCATTTCTTGTATCCTGCAGTATTCCAGAGTTTGCTCAGCCTTGCTTCACTCTCTGACCTAGGGTTTGTTGTGAATGCTAGTTTCCAATCTGCAGCACCTTCCCAGACTGATTGCACAGGTGCACAGACTTCAGATCCCAGCAGTGTTCTCAGACCAGTCGTTAACTACTTGTGTGCCTGAGGTTTATTCAAGTTCCTGTGTGCAGTCTATGATATTCCCTGACATTGCTGCCTTCCATGATTTCCAGCTGATCTCTTCTCCAACCTAAGTCTCTGTTCAGCCAGCCAGCTTTTTTTGCAGCCAATCACAGTCCGATAGGAGGTTTAAAGGAAGTAATCTGGGCCTGTGCAACTAGTCACATAGTGTTACAAGTGAACCTGTATTTCTTCTTTGTGGCACTATCAGGCCCAGCATATCCTCAGCCAGTAACCAGTCTGGTCCTGCATATCCTCAGCCGGTAACCAGTCCGGTCCTGAATATCGTCAGCCAGTGACCAGTCCTGTCCTGCAAATCCTCAGCAAGTAACCAGTCTGGTCCTGCATATCCTAAGTCGGTAACCAGGCCAGTCCTGCTGTATTCCTCAGCTGGTAGCCAGTCTGGTCCAGCAGCCTCTCTTCAGTGGGTAACCAGTCTGGTCAAGCTGTATTCCTCAGCAGGTAGCCAGTCTGGTCCAGCAGCATCTCTTTAGCCGGAAGCCAGTCCGGTGCATCTGCATTCCTCAGCCGGTAGCCAGTCCAGTCGCATCTCTTCAGCAGGTACCCAGTCTGGTCCAGCTGTATTCCTCAACCGGTAGCCAGTTCGGTCCAGCTTTCTTCAGCCGGTGACCAGTTTGGTACATTACCACTGCGTGGTTCATAACCTTGAACTCCTATCAAAGGCAGTTCTCACTACTACCCAAACCCCATGCGAAAGAGCTATATTCAGCCTCCTCGACTCCAGCTCCAAGCCTCAGACCCTACACATCTCATCACCTGACCCAGATAACCTTGTGCACAAAACCATGACAGGGGCTGCTTGGGACTGCAGCATTAACATCTATAACTGTTGCCCCTGGCTGCTCTGCCAGTTCAAGGAGAGCAGCACTCCTGATGGACAGCAGTACTGCAGTGGATGCGGTTCGTGACACAAGGTGGGGTAAATAGGTCATGTTGTCATGTTTCTAGCTCCCCCTTCTTGCTTTCATTGTGGTCTTTGCAGCCAGTTACTGCTGAGGTTTCCATATTCATCACGTAAGATCTCAGTTTTAATGTTCTTTTTTATTTTAGCGAGTATTTGCTGCACTGTCCACACCATTTCTGATCCATCTGATTTTACAGGTGTTGAGGATGTAGAAAGATTGGTGCTAGCTTGTATTATCAAATATGGAAAGCCAGTGATCCTGCCGTAAAATTCCAGTAATCCTGCCGTAAAATTCCAGTAATCCTGCCGTATAATTCCAGTGGTACTGGTGTAATTACAGTAATCCTGCCATATAATTACAGTAATCCTGCCATATAATTACAGTGGTACTGACGTATAATTCCAGTAATCCTGCCGTATAATTCCAGTAATCCTTCCGTATAATTCCAGTAATCCTGACGTATAATTCCAGTAATCCTGCCGTGCAATTCAAGTGGTACTGTCGTATAATTCCAGTAATCCTGTCATATAATTCCAGTGATCCTGCCATATAAATCCAGTGATCCTGCCGTATAAATCCAGCAGTACTGCCGTATATGTCCAGCGGTACTGCCGTACATGTCCAGCGGTACTGCCGTATATGTCCAGCGGTACTGCCATATAAATCCAGTGATCCTGCCGTATAATTCCAGTGGTACTGGCGTATAAATCCAGTGATCCTGCTGTATAATTACAGTGGTACTGGCGAATAATTCCAGTAATCCTGCCGTATAATTCCAGTAATCCTGCCATATAATTCCAGTGATATTGGCGTATAATTCCAGTAATCTTGCCGTATAATTCCAGTGATCCTGCCGTATAATTCCAGTGATCCTGCCATATAATTCAAGTTATCCTGCCGTATAATTCCATATAAATCCATATAATTCTGTATATGTCCTGTCCAGTGGTGCTGCCATATAAATTCAGTGGTGCTGTCCTGTGCTGTATATCATTTATTCCAAATAAAGGGGTTATTCATATTTAGTCAAAATAGTATTTACAGGGTTTGCCCTGTGAGGTGTAGGGGTATGCTCTCCTGTGCCGCATATTGTGTTATATAACTCCAGAAAAATAATGGAGAACAAAACTTTGGAGGATAAAATAGGGAAAGATCAAGAAACACTCCCTCTTAGTGCTGAAGCTGCTGCCACTAGCCATGACATAGACAATGAAATACCATCAACGTTGTCTGCCAAGGCCGATGCCCAATGTGATAGTAGAGGGCATGTAAAATCCAAAAAGCCAAAGTTCAGTAAAAAGACCCAAAAAAGATTTTTAAATAGTCTGAGGAGAAACCTAAACTTGCCAATATGCCATTTAGGACACGGGGTGGCAAGGAACGGCTAAGGCCTTGGCCTATGTTCATGACTAGTGGTTCAGCTTCACATGACTATGGAAGCCCTCATCCTCCAGCTAGAAAAATTATAAGAGTTAAGATGGCAAAAGCACAGCAAAGAACTGTGCGTTCTAAGATGGTATCACAAATCCCCAAAGAGAGTCCTTGTATGTCGGCGGTTGCGATGCCTGACCTTCCCAACACTGGATGGGAAGAGGTGGCTTCTTCCACCATTTGCACGCCCCCTGCAAGTGCTGAAAGGAGCACCCACAGTCCAGTTTCTGATGTTCAAATTGAAGATGTCACTGATGAAGTTCACCAGGATGAGGATATTGGTGTTGCTGGCACTGAGGAGGAATTTGACAATGAGGATTCTGATGGTGATGTGGTTTGTTTAAATGAGGCACCAGGGGAGACACCTATTGTCCATGGGATGAAGAAGCCCATTGTGATGCCTGGGCAAAATACCAAAAAAGCCACCTCTTTGGTGTGGAATTATTTCTCCACAAATCCGGACAACAGGTGTCAAGCCATGTGTTGCCTCTGTCAATCTGTAATAAGTAGGGGTAAGGATCTTAACCACCTAGGAACATCCTCCCTTATACGTCACCTGCAGGGCATTCATCAGAAGCCAGTTTCAAGTTGTGAAACTTTGGGTAAGAGCGTAAGCAGTCCACTGATACCGAAATCCCTTATTCCTCTTGTACCCAAGCTCCTGCAAGCCACACCACCAACTCCCTCAACGTCAACTTCCTCCTCAGTCAGGAACATCAGTAGTCCTGCAGGCCATGTCACTGTCAAGACTGAGGAGTCCTCTCCTAACCGGGATTACTCCAGAGGATCCTTGAGTAGTATGCCTGCTGTTGTGCCGCTGCTGTTGTTGCTGCTGGGAGTCAATCGTCATCCCAGAGGGGAAGTCAGAAGACCACTTGTACTACCTCAACTAAGCAATTGACTGTCCATCAGTCCTTTGTGAGGAAGATGAAATATGACAGCAGTCATCCTTTTGCAAAGTGGATAACTGAGGCCTTGACAGCTATGTTGATGTTAAACGTGCGTCCGGTATCCGCCATTAGTTCAGTGGGACTTAGAGAATTGTTTGAGGTACTGTGTCCCTGGTAACAAATCCCATCTAGGCTCCACTTCACTAGGCAGGCGATACCGAGAATGTGCAGAGACGTTAGAAAAAGTGTCCTCAGTGTCCTACAAAATGCAGTTGTACCCATTGTCCACCTAACCACGGACATATGGACAAGTGCAACAGGGCAGACTAAGGACTATATGACTGTGACAGGCCACTGGGTAGATGTATTGCCTCCCGCAGAAACAACACAGTAGCGGCACCAGTAGCAGCATCTTGCAAACGTCAACTCATTTCTTGACAGGCTATGCTATGTATCACTGCTTTCCATAAGAGGCACACCACTGACAACCTCTTACGGAAACTCAGGGACATCACTGCACATTGGCTTACCCCAATTAGACTCTCCTGGGGATTTGTGATATCAGACAATGCCACCAATATTGTGCGTGCATTACAACTGGTCAAATTCCAGCACGTCCCATGTTTTGCACATACAATTAATTTGGTCGTGCAGAATTTTTTTTAAATGACAGGGGCATGCAGGAGATGCTATTGGTGTCCCGAAAAATTGTGGGCCACTTTCGGCATTCAGCCACCATGTGCTGAAGTCTGGAGCGCCATTGAGCACGCCTGAACCTGCCCTGCCATCACCTGAAGCAAGAGGTGGTAACGAGGTGGAATTCAACACTCTATATGCTTCAGAGGATGGAGGAGCAGCAAAAGTCTTTCAAGCCTATACATCCACCTACGATATAGGCAAAGGAGGGGGAATGCACCTGACTCAAGTGCAGTGGAAAATGATTTTCATCTTGTGCAAGGCTCTCCAACCCTTTGAACTTGCCACATGTGAAGTCAGTTCAGACACTGCCAGCTTTAGTCAGGTCATTCCCCTCATCAGGCTTTTGCATAAGTAGCTGGAGAAATTGAAGGAGGTGCTAAGACTGAGCGATTCCGCAAAGTATGTGGGACTTGTGGATGGAGCCCTTCATTCACTTTGCCAGGATTCAAGTGTGGTCAATCTGTTGAAATCAGAGCACTACATTTTGGACACCGTGCTCGATCCTAGGTTTAAAGCCTATGATGAATCTCTCTATATGGCAGACACAAGTCTGCAGAGGTTCAAAGAGCTGCCGGTGAGAAAATTGTCAACTCAATTGGAACGTGACCCATCAACAGCTCCTCCTTCACTTTCTCCAGCAACTGGGGCTGCGAGGAAAAGGATAAGATTTCCAAGCCCACCTGCTGGTGGTGATGCAGGGCAGTCAGGAGCGAGTGCTGACATCTGGTCCAGACTGAAGGACCTGCCAACAATTACTGACAGCATCATAGTAGGCATGTCAGACAGTCCGTAAGTATACTGGCAGGAAAAAGAGGCAATTTGGATGCCCTTGCACAAACTGGCTTTATTTTACCTAAGTTTCCACCCCTCCAGTGTGTACTCTGAAAGAGTGTTTAGTGCAGCTGGTAACCTTGTCAGTTATCTGCATAGGAGGTTACTTCCACAAAATGTGGAGAAGATGATGTTTATCAAATGAATTATAAATTCCTCCGGAAAGACCTTTACCAGCAATTGCCTCCAGAAAGTACACAGGAACCTGTGATGGTGGATTCCAGGGGGACAAATTAATACTCTGTGAGGAGGTGGATGTACACAGTGAAAGGGGTGAGGAAACTGAGGATGAGGTCGACATCTTGCCTCTGTAGAGCCAGTTTGTGCAAGGAGAGATTGATTGCTTCTTTTTTGGTGGGGGCCTAAACAAACCAGTTATTTCAGCCACAGTCATGCGCCAGACCCTGTCATTGAAATGATTGGTTTCTTAAAGTGTGCATGTCCTGTTTATAGAATTCCATCTTGCACCTCTTTTTCTTCTTTGCATCATGTGCTGTTTGGGACCTAGTTTTTAAAGTGCCATCCTGTCTGGCACTGCCGTACAACTCCAAGGGTACTGCCGTATAAGTCCAGTCCAGTGGTGCAGTCTTGTGCTGCATCCGTCCAGTGGTGGTGTCTTGTGCTGCCATAAGTCCAGTGGTGGTGTCCTGTGCTGTATATTATTTACTCCAAATAAAAGGGTTATATACATTACTCATATTATTATCCAAATAATTTTTACAGGGTTTGCCCTGTGTGGTTTAGGGGTATGCTCGCCTGTGCTGCATATTATTTTAATAGATCCAAATAAAAGGGTTATTATTATCCAAATACATTTTACAGGCTTTGCTGTGTGTGTGTTTGGTTTAGGGGTACGCTCTCCTGTGCCACCAATATTGTGCGTGTATTACATCTGGGCAAATTCCAGCACATCCCTTGTTGTTTGTGCCGCACACTTGTGTCGCTTAGCTTAGTCATACAGCTACCTCATTGCACCTCTTTTTCTTCTTTGCATGATGTGCTGTTTGGGCCTTGTTTTTGAATAGTGCCATCCTGTCTGCCACTGCAGTGCCACTCCTAGATGGGCCAGGTGTTTATGCTGCCCACTTGTGTCGCTTAGCTTAGTCATTCAGCTACCTCATCGCGCCTCTTTTTCATCTTTGCGTGATGTGCTGTTTGGGGCCTTTTTTATATCTGCCATCCTGTCTGACATTGCAGAGAAATTCCTAGATGGGCCAGGTGTTTGTGCTGCACACTTGTGTCGCTTAGCTTACTCATCCAGCAACCTTGGTGCATCCTTTTGGCCTAAAAACAATATTGTGACGTGTGAGGTGTTCAGAATAGGCTGGAAATGAGTGGAAATAATGTTATTAAGGTTAATAATACCGTAGGATCAAAATTACCCCCAAATTCTGTGATTTTAGCTGTTTTTATGTTTTTTTCAAAAATCATCCAGATCCAAAACCAAAACGTAAAAGGGTGGTTTTGGCAAAACCAATCCAAAACCAAAACACGAGCGGGGAATTAGAACCAAAATCAAAACACGAAAAGTGCCCGCCGCACATCTCTATTCTAAGGTATCTCATTTAAGATGAGGCAAATGTATTATGCCTTGGAGAGTGATAACGTGGAGAGAGATAAAGTACCAACCAACCAGTTCCTGCTTGTCATTTTGTCAAACATGGCAGTTAGGAGCTAATTGGCTGGTGCTTTATCTCTCTCCACTTTATCACTCTACAAGGCTTGGTACATCAGCCCCTGTATGTGAAGTACAGTATTCATTAGTTAATACAGTACATGACTTGTGATTTTAAATTGTTTAGTGACATACCCCTATTTCCTTACCATCCTTTTTCTTTCCGTATACCTCCCATTGAATATTTGCTTGAAAACCTAATAAAAACATGACATCAAAAGATTTAAAAAAAACTATAGTGGAACATAAGGGTGAGATGAAGCTAATTGTATACTGTGGGCCAGATGTAGTGCCGCCCGAGTTCTTAAGTGAGTGTTCCTTTTAAAAAAAGTCAGAGTTCAGCCGTCATCTCACATGGCCGCAGCAGCATTACATCCGGCCTTGTATGTGAAAATTTAGTTTTTAGTCTCTCATTAAAGAAATGGCAAATGTAATTATACCACATTTTACTGAAGAGGGTGTTTTGAAATAAATATATATTTATATACAACAGTTTCTTTTAAATAACAAACCAATTTATAATAGATATGATTTTAATGCAAATGTACAATAGAATTATTTATGGAATGGGGGTGTTTGCATTAGAAAAACATTGGCATAAATGAAGGCTTGTAAGCAGCTTGCATTCACTACAGTAATGGTGACATCTAGTCAGTGAAGCATCAACTAATATTCAATTAAATGTATATTAGCATTCTGCTAACAAGGCTATAATCACTTTATAGCATATCTGATATAGACCTTTGCGAGAACATAAAATAGCAGTGACACTGATAACCAAATAATGGAGACACGCCATAAACCAGTGTAAATGATTAACATTACTATATTTTACAATATGTTATCTAAAGTAAATATGAAATATTATGCCTTGATGATGCAGATAAAAGACACAGATCATGTTTATTGGGAGGAATTCTGTGCCAGGCGACAGATATATTAGGCTATGTGGAAGACCATTGTAATGCCCTCATTATTTTATATCTTAAGAGAGATAACACAACGCTGGTGAAGGAATTGCTAGAGAATGAAAATAATTCCTTCCTTGTCACTTGCCCTCTTTAATAAGCTATAATGCTTCTCTTTTATGATTTTTCGCTATTATGGTTTAATTGTGCAATGTATTAGCTGCCTACAGTTCGGTATTGGAAAGATAAGTAGTAGTGCAGTGTGACAACAGGATGTACTTTATTTGAAGCCAGTTTCTCAACATTTGTGTCATGTAACCCTTAAGGCTCAAAATGTTTTTCAAACCCCACTGATATGTATACATTTCTGCTAAGAAACCAGTTATTTAAGTGTTGAAAACCACCCCTTCCAGTTTATTGTGTATAAATAGTATTCACTACTAATACAAATAAAATTATATTTGTGTTTAATTTAAGTAAAATGGACTCTTGAATATGTACTCTTGAATATGTACCTGCAAAGGGTGCACTTTACATAGGTTGAGAAACTAATGCTGCTGTGTGTGTTCGTTTGCTAAAGTGGATTTTTACACAGATATAAATTAAATGCATTTATTTCTCTGTGGAATGGTATTAAAAAGCAAAATTCGCCCCAGCAAATGGCAATACAAAAGTTCCACTTTGCTTTCCATTCCATTTAATGATATTACACACTGTGAGGCTGATTCTGAGTTGGCTACATGTATGTTATTATTATAATTATAATAAAATAAGCATCTACCCAGTGTGGAAACTTCCATAAATCTTGTAAAAACTTGTAATTGTATAAATCTTGTGTACACTGGTAATTGTAGGTACCAGCCCCTCTATTCACAGAAAAAAGCACTGTAAGAGGTAGACATAAAAGCAAAGCATAAATACAATGCAACTCAGTGAGTACAGAGCATGTATACAAACATTGCAATAAAACCATTAACAAGGAGGGACAAAAACAGAGAAAAGGGTTAAGGAACTTGCTGTAGCTAAAGTACAGTCAGCAGGCAGTGATGTACCAGAGCCGAAACAAGGATTTTCGGCACCTGGGGCAAGGAGGTTATTTGGCACTTCCACTCCAAAAAAAAAAAAAGAAAAAGAAAAAATAATAAAAATACAAATTAACGGTTTAAAAAAAAAAGAAAGACAACTGCGCCACACAGTAGTCTAAACATATTCTAATTACACTGCACAGTAGTACCCCTCATTACACCACTCCATGGGGGAGAAAGGGAGAGAGAGTAATCACACACATAAGTACATACAGTGCCCCTTCCCTGAGTCACACTCACCATTTAGGCAGGCTCAGGCTGATGCTGGATAGTGAGGTCTCCACTCTCCTCCCCTCCTCTTTCCCATGCTGGCTGGGTTTGTTGTTCTGACACTGACAGTGCAGTGCCTTGTAACCCCCACCCTCTTTCTTGATTGCACCTCCGGCAGCACTGTTACTGGACGTGGCTGATGAACGACTTGGGGGACTAAGGTAACATGTGGAGGTGGTGCCCTGCCTACGCAGCCATGCCACATAGCTAAGGGTCAATCTCTATTTCAGGATTTTGTGAGGTAGTTGCAACTAATTTGCAATTGCATCGCTGGGCGTTGCTACACAAGCTAGGTGGCCTTGCCCTGTGCTGGACAACCCCCAGCATGCGATTTTAGTGGTTGCAGATTTTGCTAAATTAGCAAAATCTGCAACCAACTCTGAATAACCCCTTCAGTGCGGATGAGACAGCAGTCATTGGAGGAGTAGATTGAATAAGAGGCACTGTGGACAAAGATATAGGTGGTCATTCCGAGTTGATCGCAGCCAGCAACTTTTAGCTGCTGCTGCGATCAATAGTCCACGCCTATGGGGGAGTGTATATTAGCTTAGCAGGGCTGTGATCGCTTGTGCAGCCCTGCTAAGCTAAAAAAAAATCAAGCAGAAGTAGACTAGGCCTGGACATACTGTACTTACCCTGTGCGATGGATCCAGCGATGATGGGCCCGGCTTTGACGTCACACCTCCGCCCTCCGTTGTCCTGGACACGCCTGCATTTTACTCACCACTCCCCGAAAGCGGTCTCCAACGGTCCACGCCTCCTTCCTGTCAATCTACTTAGCGGTCGCCGCTGCGACCGCTTCCGTCGGTAGCCGCGACGTAACCCGGCGCCCCCTGTCGCCGGGAAATGTTGAGCATGCGCACAGTGGCCGCTGCGCATGCGCATTCCGCACCCATTCGCACCACAGCGAAAAACCGCTGCGTGCGAACAGGGCGGAATGACCCCCATGGTTGGAGATGCAGGTCTCTCACAATTCTGGGTCAAATACAGTGGAGTCACACTATCAGCTGGGATTCGCACTACAAAACATCAGGGAAATAGAGTTTAACAGCTGGTGATTTTCAGAGGGATCCCCTGCATAGGAGGTTTGGACTTCACTGCGCCCATCATGCAGGTCGCAGCCCCCTATGTAATGCTATGATGCAAAGTTACAGTAGTTCTGTTGAGCAAAATTTGGGAGATACAGTCATCAGGTCGACCACACTTAGGTCGACAGTCATTAGATCGACTACTATTGGTCAACGTGCAATAGGTCGACATGGTCACTAGGTCGATGTGAACAAAGTCAACATGGAAAAAGTTTTTCACCTTTTTTTATTTTTTTGAACTTTTTCATACTTTACGATCCACGTGAACTACGATTGGAAATAGTAACCTGTGTCAAGTGCAGCGGTAGCGGAGTGAAGCACATTGCCCGAAGCATGGCGAGCGGACACAGTGCACTAATCGGAGTTCCCCATCACTTTACGAAGAAAACAACACCAAAAAAAAAAAAACTCATGTCGAACTTGTTCCATGTTGACCTTGTTCATGTCGACCTAATGACAATGTCGACCTAGTGACCATGTCGACCTAAAGCATGCTGACCAATAGTGGTCGATCTAATGACCGTCAGCCTAAGTGTGGTCAACCTAATGACCCATACCCAAATTTGGTTCCCAGTTTGATAAAGAGTAGTTAGCAAGAAAGGTTTTGTAATGGCAATAAAACCAAGGAATATCTTGAGGGCCCTATTGGATGCTAATTCACTCCTTACTTAAAACATGAATATTCTACATTCATAAAACTGCCACTACCATACACATTGCAAATGGATAGTAAATATGGGCCTAATTCAGACCTGATCGTAGATGTGCTAAATTTAGCACATCTCTGATCAGTCAGACAGACATGCGGGGGGACGCCTAGCATAGGGCTAGTCCGCCCCGCATGTCAGGCCCGACCCTCTTTCCGCACAAATACAAAAGCATCACACAGTGGCGATGCTTTTGCACTGGAAGAGTAGCTCCCAGCCAGCGCAGCTCCTGCGCGCTGGCAGGGAGCTACTCGTCGCTGCATGTGTATCAGCGGCTGCATGTGACGTCACACAGCCGCAGTGGCCCGCCCCCCCCCCCCAATGGTCCGGGAACGCCTGCGTTGCCCCAACCACGCCCCATAAATGGTGACCAAATGCCGCCGGCCAGCCCCTCCCGCCCAGTGACCGCCTCTGTCTGTCAATCAGACAGGCGAAAATGCACAGCAGCAATCAGGTCTGAATTGGCCCCTCTATCCCTTGGTCTCATCAGTAATGTTTGCTATTTGGTACAGTGGGTATACTCTTGTTTATAAGAGGGGAGTCCTTCTTAATAGAAGATAATAGTCTTACCTGACAATACAATCAGTACACTACAGGAAATATAAAAAGAACAAGGGCAGTATCCATAAAAATTAACAAGCAATAAAATGCAGAAAATAACTATTGAGCTACTGTATACAGCAATGCATAGTTATTAATTGGTAGATATAAAAACAAAAGATACAGTATTTAGCTATTTTACTTTCTTAAACCAACTGTGCATTCAATACATAAAATTGTATTTGATTTAAATATATATACAGTAGTTTGTGGGGGAAAAAGGTATGCATTGCATACTGTACTGGACAGAAAGTACTGGTAGATTGATATTAGAATGTGAAAAGCCCCAAAAGTGCCCAAATCATTTCAATACAAAGGTGAAAAAAGCCTCAGCAGTGAAGTCATTCCATTTAATTCATGTGTATGCTCAAGTTAGGGAGTGGCCCACAATGGGACAGGTGAAAACTAGTGATGAGCGGGTTCGGTATCTCGGAAACCGAACCCCCCCGAACTTCACGCTTTTTACACGGGTCCGAGGCAGACTCGGATCTTCCTGCCTTGCTCGGCTAACCCGAGCGCGCCCGAACGTCATCATCCCGCTGTCGGATTCTCGCGAGGCTCGTATTCTATCGCGAGACTCGGATTCTATATAAGGAGCCGCGCGTCGCCGCCATTTTCACACGTGCATTGAGATTGATAGGGAGAGGACGTGGCTGGCGTCCTCTCCGTTTAGAATAGAAATAGATAGTGAGAGTGAGACACTTGATTTACTGGAGCTTAGGAGTACTCAGAGAGTGCAGAGTTTACTAGTGACTGACCAGTGACCACCAGTGCAGTTTTATTATTATTTAATATAATCCGTTCTCTGCCTGAAAAAAAACGATACACAGTGACACAGTATACCATATCTGTGCTCAGCCTCAGTGTGCTGCATCATCTATGTATATCTGACTGTGCTGAGTGCTCACTGCTCACACAGCTTAATTGTGGGGGAGACTGGGGAGCAGTTATAGCAGGAGTACATATATTTAACAGTGCACACTTTTGCTGCCAGAGTGCTACTGCCAGTGTGACTGACCAGTGACCAGTGACCACCAGTATATTGTGATTGTCTGCCTGAAAAATTTAAACACTCGTCGTGTGGTGTTTTTATTCTATAAACGCATTCTGCTGACAGTGTCCAGCAGGTCCGTCATTATATAATATATACCTGTCCTGCAGTAGTGATATATATATATTTTTTATATCATTATCATCCAGTCTATACTAGCAGCAGACGCAGTACGGTAGTCCACGGCTGTAGCTACCTCTGTGTCGGCAGTCGCTCGTCCATAATTGTATACCTACCTGTGGTGTTTTTTTTTTTTCTATCTTCTTCATACTAGTAGTTAACTTTAGGAGTCTGCAGTGCTGACAGTGTCCAGCAGGTCCGTCATTATATAATATATACCTGTCCGGCTGCAGTAGTGATATATATATATGTTTTATATCATTATCATCCAGTCTATATTAGCAGCAGACGCAGTACGGTAGTCCACGGCTGTAGCTACCTCTGTGTCGGCAGTCGCTCGTCCATCCATAATTGTATACCACCTACCTGTGGTGTTTTTTTTTCTATCTTCTTGATACTAGTAGCTTACTTTAGGAGTCTGCAGTGCTGACAGTGTCCAGCAGGTCCGTCATTATATAATATATACCTGTCCGGCTGCAGTAGTGATATATATATATGTTTTATATCATTATCATCCAGTCTATATTAGCAGCAGACGCAGTACGGTAGTCCACGGCTGTAGCTACCTCTGTGTCGGCAGTCGCTCGTCCATCCATAATTGTATACCACCTACCTGTGGTATTTTTTTTTCTATCTTCTTGATACTAGTAGCTTACTTTAGGAGTCTGCAGTGCTGACAGTGTCCAGCAGGTCCGTCATTATATAATATATACCTGTCCGGCTGCAGTAGTGATATATATATATTTTTTATATCATTATCATCCAGTCTATATTAGCAGCAGACGCAGTATGGTAGTCCACGGCTGTAGCTACCTCTGTGTCGGCAGTCGCTCGTCCATCCATAATTGTATACCACCTACCTGTTGTGTGTTTTTTTTTTCTATCTTCTTGATACTAGTAGCTTACTTTAGGAGTCTGCAGTGCTGACAGTGTCCAGCAGGTCCGTCATTATATAATATATACCTGTCCGGCTGCAGTAGTGATATATATATATTTTTTATATCATTATCATCCAGTCTATATTAGCAGCAGACGCAGTACGGTAGTCCACGGCTGTAGCTACCTCTGTGTCGGCAGTCGCTCGTCCATCCATAAGTATACTAGTATCCATCCATCTCCATTGTTTACCTGAGGTGCCTTTTAGTTGTGCCTATGAAAATATGGAGAACAAAAATGTTGAGGTTCCAAAAATAGGGAAAGATCAAGATCGACTTCCACCTCGTGCTGAAGCTGCTGCCACTAGTCATGGCCGAGATGATGAAATGCCATCAAAGTCGTCTGCCAAGGCCGATGCCCAATGTCATAGTACAGAGCATGTAAAATCCAAAACACCAAATATCAGTAAAAAAAGGACTCAAAAATCTAAAATAAAATTGTCGGAGGAGAAGCGTAAACTTGCCAATATGCCATTTACCACACGGAGTGGCAATGAACGGCTGAGGCCCTGGCCTATGTTCATGGCTAGTGGTTCAGCTTCACATGAGGATGGAAGCACTCAGCCTCTCGCTAGAAAAATGAAAAGACTCAAGCTGGCAAAAGCACAGCAAAGAACTGTGCGTTTTTCGAAATCACAAATCCACAAGGAGAGTCCAATTGTGTCGTTTGCGATGCCTGACCTTCCCAACACTGGACGTGAAGAGCATGCGCCTTCCACCATTTGCACGCCCCCTGCAAGTGCTGGAAGGAGCACCCGCAGTCCAGTTCCTGATAGTCAGATTGAAGATGTCAGTGTTGAAGTACACCAGGATGAGGAGGATATGGGTGTTGCTGGCGCTGGGGAGGAAATTGACCAGGAGGATTCTGATGGTGAGGTGGTTTGTTTAAGTCAGGCACCCGGGGAGACACCTGTTGTCCGTGGGAGGAATAGGGCCATTGACATGCCTGGTGAAAATACCAAAAAAATCAGCTCTTCGGTGTGGAAGTATTTCAACAGAAATGCGGACAACATTTGTCAAGCCGTGTGTTGCCTTTGTCAAGCTGTAATAAGTAGGGGTAAGGACGTTAACCACCTCGGAACATCCTCCCTTATACGTCACCTGCAGCGCATTCATCATAAGTCAGTGACAAGTTCAAAAACTTTGGGCGACAGCGGAAGCAGTCCACTGACCAGTAAATCCCTTCCTCTTGTAACCAAGCTCACGCAAACCACCCCACCAACTCCCTCAGTGTCAATTTCCTCCTTCCCCAGGAATGCCAATAGTCCTGCAGGCCATGTCACTGGCAATTCTGACGAGTCCTCTCCTGCCTGGGATTCCTCCGATGCATCCTTGCGTGTAACGCCTACTGCTGCTGGCGCTGCTGTTGTTGCTGCTGGGAGTCGATGGTCATCCCAGAGGGGAAGTCGTACTCGTAAGACCACTTTTACTACTTCCACCAAGCAATTGACTGTCCAACAGTCCTTTGCGAGGAAGATGAAATATCACAGCAGTCATCCTGCTGCAAAGCGGATAACTGAGGCCTTGGCATCCTGGGCGGTGAGAAACATGGTTCCGGTATCCATCATTACTGCAGAGCCAACTAGAGACTTGTTGGAGGTACTGTGTCCCCGGTACCAAATACCATCTAGGTTCCATTTCTCTAGGCAGGCGATACCGAAAATGTACACAGACCTCAGAAAAAGACTCACCAGTGTCCTAAAAAATGCAGTTGTACCCAATGTCCACTTAACCACGGACATGTGGACAAGTGGAGCAGGGCAGGTTCAGGACTATATGACTGTGACAGCCCACTGGGTAGATGTATGGACTCCCGCCGCAAGAACAGCAGCGGCGGCACCAGTAGCAGCATCTCGCAAACGCCAACTCTTTCCTAGGCAGGCTACGCTTTGTATCACCGCTTTCCAGAATACTCACACAGCTAAAAACCTCTTACGGCAACTGAGGAAGATCATCGCAGAATGGCTTACCCCAATTGGACTCTCCTGTGGATTTGTGGCATCGGACAACGCCAGCAATATTGTGTGTGCATTAAATATGGGCAAATTCCAGCACGTCCCATGTTTTGCACATACCTTGAATTTGGTGGTGCAGAATTATTTAAAAAACGAGAGGGGCGTGCAAAAGATGCTGTCGGTGGCCAGAAGAATTGCGGGACACTTTCGGCGTACAGGCACCACGTACAGAAGACTGGAGCACCACCAAAAACGCCTGAACCTGCCCTGCCATCATCTGAAGCAAGAAGTGGTAACGAGGTGGAATTCAACCCTCTATATGCTTCAGAGGTTGGAGGAGCAGCAAAAGGCCATTCAAGCCTATACAACTGAGCACGATATAGGAGGTGGAATGCACCTGTCTCAAGCGCAGTAGAGAATGATTTTAATGTTGTGCAAGATTCTGCAACCTTTTGAACTTGCCACACGTGAAGTCAGTTCAGACACTGCCAGCCTGAGTCAGGTCATTCCCCTCATCAGGCTTTTGCAGAAGAAGCTGGAGACATTGAAGGAGGAGCTAACACAGAGCGATTCCGCTAGGCATGTGGGACTTGTGGATGGAGCCCTTAATTCGCTTAACAAGGATTCACGGGTGGTCAATCTGTTGAAATCAGAGCACTACATTTTGTCCACCGTGCTCGATCCTAGATTTAAAACCTACCTTGGATCTCTCTTTCCGGCAGACACAAGTCTGCTGGGGTTCAAAGAACTGCTGGTGACAAAATTGTCAAGTCAAGCGGAACGCGACCTGTCAACATCTCCTCCTTCACATTCTCCCGCAACTGGGGGTGCGAGGAAAAGGCTCAGAATTCCGAGCCCACCCGCTGGCGGTGATGCAGGGCAGTCTGGAGCGACTGCTGATGCTGACATCTGGTCCGGACTGAAGGACCTGACAACGATTACGGACATGTCGTCTACTGTCACTGCATATGATTCTCTCCCCATTGAAAGAATGGTGGAGGATTATATGAGTGACCGCATCCAAGTAGGCACGTCAGACAGTCCGTACTTATACTGGCAGGAAAAAGAGGCAATTTGGAGGCCCTTGCACAAACTGGCTTTATTCTACCTAAGTTGCCCTCCCACAAGTGTGTACTCCGAAAGAGTGTTTAGTGCCGCCGCTCACCTTGTCAGCAATCGGCGTACGAGGTTACATCCAGAAAATGTGGAGAAGATGATGTTCATTAAAATGAATTATAATCAATTCCTCCGTGGAGACATTCACCAGCAGCAATTGCCTCCACAAAGTACACAGGGAGCTGAGATGGTGGATTCCAGTGGGGACGAATTGATAATCTGTGAGGAGGGGGATGTACACGGTGATATATCGGAGGATGATGATGAGGTGGACATCTTGCCTCTGTAGATCCAGTTTGTGCAAGGAGAGATTAATTGCTTCTTTTTTGGTGGGGGTCCAAACCAACCCGTCATTTCAGTCACAGTCGTGTGGCAGACCCTGTCACTGAAATGATGGGTTGGTTAAAGTGTGCATGTCCTGTTTATACAACATAAGGGTGGGTGGGAGGGCCCAAGGACAATTCCATCTTGCACCTCTTTTTTCTTTCATTTTTTTTGCGTCATGTGCTGTTTGGGGAGTAGTTTTTGGAAGGGCCATCCTGCGTGACACTGCAGTGCCACTCCTAGATGGGCCAGGTGTTTGTGTCGGCCACTTGGGTCGCTTATCTTAGTCACACAGCTACCTCATTGCGCCTCTTTTTTTCTTTGCGTCATGTGCTGTTTGGGGGGTGTTTTTTGGAAGGGCCATCCTGCGTGACACTGCAGTGCCACTCCTAGATGGGCCAGGTGTTTGTGTCGGCCACTTGGGTCGCTTATCTTAGTCACACAGCTACCTCATTGCGCCTCTTTTTTTCTTTGCGTCATGTGCTGTTTGGGGGGTGTTTTTTGGAAGGGCCATCCTGCGTGACACTGCAGTGCCACTCCTAGATGGGCCAGGTGTTTGTGTCGGCCACTAGGGTCGCTTATCTTAGTCACACAGCTACCTCATTGCGCCTCTTTTTTTTCTTCTTTGCGTCATGTGCTGTTTGGGGAGTAGTTTTTTGAAGGGCCATCCTGCGTGACACTGCAGTGCCACTCCTAGATGGGCCAGGTGTTTGTGTCGGCCACTTGGGTCGCTGAGCTTAGTCATCCAGCGACCTCGGTGCAAATTTTAGGACTAAAAATAATATTGTGAGGTGTGAGGTGTTCAGAATAGACTGAAAATGAGTGGAAATTATGGTTATTGAGGTTAATAATACTTTGGGATCAAAATGACCCCCAAATTCTATGATTTAAGCTGTTTTTTAGGGTTTTTTGAAAATAACACCCGAATCCAAAACACACCCGAATCCGACAAAAAAAATTCGGTGAGGTTTTGCCAAAACGCGTTCGAACCCAAAACACGGCCGCGGAACCGAACCCAAAACCAAAACACAAAACCCGAAAAATTTCCGGTGCTCATCACTAGTGAAAACCCCAGCGGGCCCCACTGCCTGGGGCCCACCTCCTCCTCTAAGGATCAGGTTCCAGGCTGTGCACATAATACATATGTTACTTTATACTGCAGAGGACTATGGTGTATTCTCTACAGTGCATTAATCTGGTAAATGATAATGCATGGAATATACAGTATTAATAAAGGCGCACAGACCATGTACTCTCTAATGTTTATCTAAACCTTTGTGGAGACTGGCCACACCCCTACATATGGGCCCTACCACTGCATTCCCCCGCTGGGCCCTTCGTACCCCAGTCCGACACTGGCTCCAGCTAAAGTATATTTTATTATTAGCCCACCTGCTGAAATTCTCATATGCCCAGATCAGTACTCTTCTGAGTTCTCCACTGCATCTGTTCATATTAAAGCCAGTCAATCTTCATTCGTTACATGTGTTGATTAGATATTAGTAACATCTGTTTAATCAGTTAATGTAAACTAGTCCAAAAATTAAATAAATCAGCTCAGTAAATGAAAGAATCATCTTCAGTTGCAGTTCTGTCCCTCCATATATAACAATCAAAAATTCATATGACAGTTCTTCTAACATCTGGGGTGAGATAGCTGGTACCCAAGGCTGCAATCAGCAGAAAGCATCCTGTGCAAGCTGTAAACATCTAATAGATCAGATGCCAAAATGTATTCAATAGCAAAATGAAACAAAAGCTTAAACAAGAGATGGGGAAATGGCAGAATGTGGCTAATGGGTTTATTTATGAAAGGGAGAATAAGTCTGCTCCCTGGTTATCTGGCCTATCCTCTCTTTAAAAAAAATCATTGCTGATGACAACAAAGGTTAATTGAAAAAAAAAAAGTTTAATTGAATAAATGTATAAAAAGGGAAAAGAGACTAGCACTTCAACCAAAAGTGCAGCAATAATGCAGGAGTGGTCACCAACACACTTTGTAGTATACAAAGTCAAAAGTTTGCAATCATGCGCACCCATGAGATCTTAGATCAAGGGGTCATTCCGACCTTTTGCACTTTTTCACAGCGGTGCGATTGGATCTGAACTGCGCATGCGCGGCGGCCACAATGCGCAAGCCCGTCGCTGCCCGGCGACGGGAAATGCCGGGCAGCGTGGGACCTTACAAAGAATGCAATCGCAAGGTGATTGACAGCAAGAAGGCATTTCTGGGTGGCAACTGACCATTTTCTGAGAGTGCCGTGGAAAACGCAGGCGTGTCCAGGCGTTTGCAGGGCGGGTGTCTGACATCAATTCCGGGACCTGACAGGCTGAGGTGATCGCAAGGGCTAACTAAGTTCTGAGCTACTCAGAAACTGCACAAAAACTTTTTGCACAGCTCCCCTGCACATGCGATCGCACACTTGCTATGCTAAAATACACTCCCCCATAGGCGGCGACTATCTGATCGCACGGCTGCAAAAAACTGCTACCATGCGATCAACTCAAAATGAGGGCCCAAGTCCAACAGCAATTCTTCAAAGGGATGATTTAAAGTGCACACATCGAGGATTACTGTCCTCTCCACTCAAAATTTCTTCTTTAATTAAATTAACTCTATTCCACCGTTGGTGTGACCTTTTTGCAGGCTTTTTGGTCCACACTCGTCCAATTCATATAATAAAAAAAAGGAAAGGGGTATACTGTATATAGTGAAATACTGCTTAATTTTTTAATAGAAAATGCTTATAAAAACATAGAAACATCTCTTCAAAGCAAGAAATCCACCAATAGCATAAACCAGCTTGCGTACCTTATGGTGTGGGGTGTCAAGAGTGCCCACCCTAAATCAGCGCAATGATGTATTCAGTACCCTCCCGGGTTTAGGACACTGAATATGCGCTGCGATGGTACCTCCTTGTTCTCCTTACACTAGGATTGGTAGGTCTGTCTGGTCACCAATGCGTTTCAGCTCTCATGGAGCCTTTTTCAAGGTATATGGTGGACTTGAGAGGTATACCCTCAAAAATGATCTGATTGGTCAGACCAGACGGAAACCAATTTTCACATCTCAAGTGTATAATAGTGGATATAACAATACATTTACAATCATATTCATCATATACAATATTTCTATGCAATAATAAAATTATTTTTGGTCCCAAATATCCAAAAATGCTCTTAAATGATATAAACAAGGCGTGCGTTCCAAATCCTGTGGAATGCACGCTACTTCTGGGTTTTGACTTCCTCTAGTACCAGAAGTTAACCGAACTTCCAGTAATGTAAGCACACCTGTGAATATTCTGAGCTGTATGGTGTGCATCCTCCCACTTCCGCTCCCTGGAATGCACACTTGTGTGTGTTTCACACAAGGTAGTCCGTATTCCCATGTTTGTTCCAGTGAGCTTAAATGGGAGGATGCGCCCCATACAGCGGAGCCTATTTGCACGCCTTGTTTGCTGAAGAATATACTGTACACAGGGGCAGATTTAACAGTGAGTATTATTCTTGTTATCACTCGTAACTAATATTAAATTGTTCTCCAGCCAAAGAGCTCTTGTCATGTTAAATGACAGTTACAATAGGAGCTAATTGGTTGGAGCACCATTTATCAAACATAACTAATGATAACAAGGATATCACTCATTGTTAAATGTGCACCATAATCTTTTTTAAGTTAACAAGCAGAACTGAAAGCCAATGTCAGGTTTGTTAGCAACTGGGCAAAACCATGTTACACTGCAGGTGGGGCAGATGTAACAAGTGCAGAGAGAGTTAGATTATTTTTTTTTGGGGGGGGGTATATTGTTTCTGTGCATGGTAAATACTGGCTGCTTAATTTCTACACTGTAATTTAGATTTTAGTTTAAACACACCCCACGTAAATCTAACGCTCTCTGCACATATTACATCTGTCCCATCTGCGGTGCACGTGGTTTTGCCTAATTGCTAACTTTTTTTGTTTGCTAACATGCCTGAATAAGGCCCAAATTCACTAATTACAGAAGTTCTGGTTGGAATATTTGGTGCAATATGACAACATTTTAAGTTTTATCTTGATTGCAACATTGTATTAAAAAGTAGATAGGGTAAACTTTCACTAATGTTTATTATTATTATTTTTTTTTGCAAACATATTTATAGCTTGCTCATGTGTAACATGATAAAATTGCTTCAGAAATATTGCGAGCACTCCGATTATTCATCCCTATACTGTATCTGCAGGCGTCTGATTTTCACCTTTTTGCAATTGTGACCTGCTGGTTAAAAGAAAGTGTTGAATGCATTGTTTTCCAGTGTTTTAGTCCTGACCTACTGTATGCTTAGATTGTCTCCATGTAAACAGCAGACACCTGCAGGCAGGAAGAGCAATTTTCCTATGTGTTTTCAGCTGTATATTCCTATGGGAGTTGTTCAGTTTGCCGGTTGTCGGGATTCTGGCGGTCAAGATACAGACGGCGGAATCCCGACAGCCGACAATGCCGCCAGCCAGAATCCCTGAAAAACAGGACTATTCCCACTTCCATAGAGTGGGAATAGATCCTGTGGCGAGCACAGCGAGCCACCGAGCCCGCAGCGTGGTGAGGGCACAGAGCCCACAAGGGGACTTCTATCGCTCACCCCGCTGCCAGCATTCTGGTGGATGCAATGCCGCTGTCGGCACTCGGCATCCCGTCGGCCTGTAAATGGTATGTATTCCATTCCTATAGCTCTTGAATTGCATTCCATACAAAATATAAATAGAACATTGTGGGAACATCTTATATGTGCTAGCTGTTATAAGGATTTTTTATGTGAGAAATTAAGCCTTAGTGGTATGGGGCAGTATTTACCAAACAATGGGTTTGACCTTAAAATGTAAAATGGCACAAATTCTAAAGCCCACTGTGTTATGACTTTAGTATTGTATTAGTGATACTTTTGTGGTCATTTTGTGGTCATAACAGCTGAGAAACTGTCACTTTAAGAAGCTTCGGATTCTGAACTGTAACAATTAAGGTGTGTACACACGGTGAGATATTTCTTTGCAATTTTGACTAAGGTGAAAGTCACTTTGCGATACCGATGTGCAGTCAGTATCGCATGCCTAGATAGACTGTGCAGGCAAGTAAGTTTTGACTATCTCGTGTGAAAGATAGTCAAAATTGAAACTTAGCCAAAATCGGACAAAGCCAGTATCGCAAGCACAGTCATTATATGTTTGTGATACCAACCTAGTCCCTGTCGCATAGTGAGAATAAAGTATAGCCCGAATCTCACAATGTGTATGCACGTTTAGAGTCAATTTACAAATCCATATAAAATTTGTCTTAAAATTGGTTATACCTAAGATGAAAAACAGTGATTTTTGGTAATGTTTCATATTTATTTGTTTCAAATAAGACAAAAACGTTTATTTAGTGAATTTAGGGGGTCATTCCAACCCGTTCGCACGCAGCGGTTCTTCACTGCGGTGCAAACAGGTCGGAACTGCACATGTGCGGTGGCCGCAATGCGCATGCGTGCCGTTGCCCAGCTACAGCCGTCGCCGGGCAACGACAGGAAGAGAGAAGAAAGTGATTGCTAGCGCGATCGCAAGAAGATTGACAGCGGGGAGGCGTTCTGGGGCGGATACTCACCGTTTTCCAGGCATGGAGATCTTAACGAAGGTGTGTCCAGGCGTTTGGAGGGCGGATGTCTGACGTCAATCCCGGGACCTTCGTCACTGGATCCATCGCACTGGATAAGTAAGTCTGATACTAGTCTTAGCATAGCAGGGCTGCACAAGCGATCGCAGCCCTGCTGTGCTAAAATACACTCCCCCATAGGCGGCGTCAAGTTGATCGCACGAGCAGCAAAAAGTTGATACGTGCGATCAACTCGGAATGAGGGCCTTAGTCTCCATATAGACTGAATTATTTAATACTATGTGATTTATGATTTCAATCACTCTCTGAGCAAGTTTTATTATTTATGATAAATAAGTCATTAATATGCTTTTACTCATTATTCTATAGTGACATACCTACGTGCAATACTTGACAAAGGTCTACTGACTAAAGGCCCTATTTATCAAGTGTTTTCTAATAAAATGATGTAAAAATAGCAAAATTCACAGACATTTCATTTCATGCAGAAGGCTAATTAGCGCTACAGATCGCAGTCCCCTTATTATCAAAGGGGACTACAATCTGTCCCCTGTGTACCAAACTCCAAAAAGTGAAGCTTTTTGGCGTTTGACCCCATTAGTTTACAACATCTTCAGATGATGTAATCTGCTTTAACCCTATGAAGGTATACCTGCAGGAGGGAGATTCCTCCATGTAGCCTCCATCCAGCGCCGATTCCAGAAACTGACACAGTGCGCATGTACAGTGTCAGATTGCCCTGGAGGAGTCTTTCACAAAACTTCTCCAAAATGCTAGGGAAATATCTCACAATGGGGCAGATGTATTAACCTGGAGAAGGGATAAAGAAGTGATAAATCAGTGATAAGCGCAAGGTGATAATGCACCAGCCAATCATTACGGATTTGAAAAATAACAGGAGCTGACTGGCTGGTGCGTTATCACCTTGCACTTATCACTACTTTATCACTTCTTTATCCCTTCTCCAGGATTAATACATCTGCCCCAAGGACAGCAGTTATCATCAGTGCTGCGATTATTAATGCATAGGCCCCTACATGATTGGAGTATCATTGTCACCCAAAGTAAGAGGACTATACAGATTTCAGGATCAGACCATTTCAAAGAACTTTGTAACATATAAAAACATTGGGTATACAGTATATAATATGTAAAATATCAAAATAACATTGACAGTACTCTCAGATATGAAATCTACTGTTCTCTGCAACTCTGAAAAAATAATTCTATCAGTCTATTATTTGTACAGTAAATCATTTCTATTTGATATAATGTGGAAGATACCGGAACCACCTATCCCTTTGCACATTGCCAGAAAAGGTTATAAACATTTTCTCTAATAAGTCAATTCATTTGCACTACTAACATACCAAAAACTCTGATTAATTGGTTATAAAAATTGCTTGCTCAAACTAAAATTATGTAAATGTTCAAGGTGGGTTTTTTTTCCAGTTAGCTTTTTTTAATTAGTTTACAGGTTTATAACCTACAATTAAAGAATAAAAGGATGTGAACAAGTTTATCTTCACTAACAGCAGAATAATGAAATCACTTGGTGGAAATAATTGGGTTTTAAGCAAAGCAATGTTTTAACAAAAAGCTAATGATGCAGAGCCCCAAGATTTAGCATGTATGGATTAAACAGCTAATTATATTACCTTGTTAGAAAACCAGTAACAAGACATGTATGTAAATCATTTGAACAATTTGAAAACCCACACCAATTAATACTTTTGAAATTGGTTTCAATTTAAATAGATGTTTATTCTCAATATATTTCTCAACGCTGTGAAAATGATCATTAAAAACTAGAGATGTGCACCGGAAATTTTTCGGGTTTTGTGTTTTGATTTTGGATTCGGTTCCGCGGCCGTGTTTTGGATTCGGACGCGTTTTGGCAAAACCTCCCTTAAAAATTTTTGTCGGATTCGGGTGTGTTTTGGATTCAGGTGTTTTTTTTTTTAAAAACCCTCAAAAACAGCTTAAATCATAGAATGTGGGGGTAATTTTGATCCTATAGTATTATTAACCTCAATAACCATAATTTACACTCATTTCCAGTCTATTCTGAACACCTCACATCTCACAATATTATTTTTAGTCCTAAAATTTGCACCGAGGTCGCTGGATGACTAAGCTAAGCGACCCAAGAGGCCGGCACAAAACAATTGGCCCATCTAGGAGTGGCACTGCAGTGTCAGACAGTATGGTACTTAAAAAAATTGGCCCCAAACAGCACATGATGCAAAGAAAAGAGAAACAGAGGTGCACTGTGGTCGCTGGATGGCTAAGCTAAGTGACACAAACACCTCAATATCACAGGAATTATTAATTCTAATCAATGGTATTATTGGTCCAAATCACTGGAAGAAAATGACAAAATCACTGGAATTAAATGGCAGTAATGTCGGGAATTATATCAAATGGCAGTACCACTGGACATATACGGAAGTGTCAGACAGGATGGCACTTTAAAAAATAGTCCCCAAACAGCACATGATGCAAAGAAAAGAGAAAAGAGGTGCACTGTGGTTGCTGGATGGCTAAGCTATGCGACACAAACACCTCAATATCACAGGAATTATTCGCTCTAATCAATGGTATTATTGGTCCAAATCACTGGAAGAAAATGACAAAATCACTGGAATTATTCGTTCTAATCAATGGTATTATTGGTCCAAATCACTGGAAGAAAATGACAAAATCACTGGAATTATTTGGCAAGATACCTGTAATTAATAATTATAAATCACTGATATTAATGGGTAAAATCTCGCTATCACCTGCCTAATGAAGTGGAATCTAGATGGGATTTTGTACCGGGGACAAAATAACTTCATCAATTGTCTAAATTCTAATGCACTAATGGCGTGAAACGGGCACACGTCTAACAGCACACTGATTATACTGAGCACTGATTATACTGAGAACTGATTATACTGATCACTGATGATACTACAGAGTACTGACACTGAGCAGCGAGAACAGCGCTGGACTATTGTACTGTAGTATACTGGTCCCCACAATGCAGCAAAGATATTGAGCACTGATCCGGAGAATAGAACTGAGTCTGACACGGAGCTGCAAGATACAGCAATGGCCTACTGTACTGTACAACTATATACTGGTGGTCACCAAAATGCTGCACTGTACTACTATATACTGGTCACAACAATGCAGCACAAATATGGATACTTGCAGTGACATGGAGCTGCAAGATACAGCAATGGCCTACTGTACTGTACAACTATATACTGTTGGTCACCAAAATGCTGCACTGTACTACTATATATACTGCTCACAACAATGCAGCACATATATGGATACTTGAAGTGACATGGAGCTGCAAGATACAGAAATGGACTACTGTACTGTACTACTATACTGGTGGTCACCAAAATGCTGCACTGTACTACTATATATTATATATATATATATATATATATATATATATATATATATATATAGTATATACTGGTCACACAACAATGCAGCAGATATTGAGCACTGATGATCAGGATACTGTCTAGAACTTAGTCTGACACGGAGCTGCAAGATACAGCAATGGCCTACTGTACTGTACTTCTATAATTATATACTGGTGGTCCCCACAATGCAGCTCACAGAGCACAGATATTTGCAGCACACTGAGCACAGATATGGAGCTCTTCAGGCAGAGAACGTAGATATTTGCAGCACACTGAGCACAGATATTTGCAGCACACTGAGCACAGATATTTGCAGCACACTGAGCACAGATATGGAGCTTTTCAGGGAGAGAACGTAGCCACGTCCTATCCGTTCAATCTCCGATGCACGAGTGAAAATGGCGGTGACACGCGGCTCTTTATATGGAAACGAATCTCGCTAGAATCCGACAGCGGGTTGATAACGTTCAGCCTCGTTGGGGTTAACCGAGCAAGGCGGGAAGATCCGAGGCTGCCTCGGACCCGTGTAAAATAGGTGAAGTTTGAGGGGGTTCGGATCTCAACGAACTGAACCCGCTCATCTCTATTAAAAACAGACTATACATACACCTGACCATAATTCTGGAGAGCCACCATTGATATATGTACAGTACATACCAGTGGCGTGCGGTGAGGTCAGTGGCTGGTGAGGCACTGCAGCCATAATGTTCGCTGAGTCCCGCTGATGACCCCTACCGCTGCCGCGCTGATACCCGCTACCACCCCCAAGCCGATGCCAGTTACCGCCGACGTCCCTGATGCATCAGCTTGTGCAGGTGAGGGATCTTTTCAGATCCCTCCCCGCTGTCAGAGACAGACAGGCAGAGGATGTGAGAGGATGGTGGAAAGAGTCACATAGAGGAAAGAGACAGGCAGACAGACAGGCAGAGGATGTGAGAGGATGGTGGAAAGAGACACATAGAGGAAAGAGACAGGCAGACAGACAGGCAGAGAATGTGAGAGGATGGTGGAAAGAGACACACAGAGGAAAGAGACGGACAGGCAGAGGATGTGAGAGGATGGTGGAAAGAGACACACAGAGGAAAGAGACGGACAGGCAGAGGATGTGAGAGGATGGTGGTAAAACATATTTTACTGTAGCTTGTGACTAAAAGACCAGTGACCACTACCCAATCAGAGCACCGATCGCAGTAGCCATATGGCCCTGCGCACAGTGTGAACCGGCCCAACAGAAGGGGGCATGGGACCAACCTGGGGGGGGGGGACTAGCTTGGCTCCCAGTGTCACAGGCACACAGTGCTACAGATTACCTTGGATCCAACACTGTCCCAGATGTGCTAGGCAATTGCTAGGGGCCGTCTCTGGGGGGGTCACCATGGCTGTAGACATGCCCCCTTCCTCACATAGAACCTTTCTCATGCTGACAGACAGACTCAGCAGCGGTCCCTCCTTGCAAGAAAGCCTTCTCACCCTGCGGGGCTCCCAGCACCTGTAGAGATCCCCCCTGTCACAGAGTCCGACCATGGATCCATGAACCTCCCCTCCATGACACTCCCGGCTGACCTGGACACCTGTCAGTGGTGCAGTTTACAGAGAGGATCTGGATAGGGTGCAAACAACTCTGTAATCAGGCACCCTCCTAACTGTGGCGCCCGCGCCTTACACAGCCTTGTACGCAGAACCAGCCCTAACCAATTTGATGCCCAAGGCAAGCTTTTGGCTGGTGCCCCCCTAGCACTAACTCTTTACGCAGCATTACATCACTACACTACATACCTACCCACTATACACTGCACTACATCAGTACATGATATCCCCACAGTATGAGGCACTAAATCACTACTGTACACCCCCCTATATGTCGCAGTACATTTCTACACTAAATCACTACACTAAATACCACCATATACGCTGAACTACATCACTACACTAAATACCCCCTTATACGCCGCACTACATCACTACACTAAATACCCCCTTATACGTGCACTACATCACTACACTAAACACGCCCTTATATGCGCACTACATCCCTACCCTAAATACGCCCTTATACGCACACTACATCACTACCCTAATTACGCCCTTATATGCGCACAACACTAAATACGCCCTATACGCGCACTACACCTCTACACTTAATACGCCCTTATACGTGCACTACATCACTACAATAAATACGCCCTTATATGCGCACTACATCACTACACTAAATACGCCATTAGGGTTCTTCACTGTTAGGGCAATCAGGATGTAGAATTCCCTGTCAGGGAAGGTGGTAATGGCGGACTCTGTAATTGGATTGAAAAAAGGAATAGATACATTTCTGAATGAAAAAGCTAGCCAAGGTTATAATACTTAAAATATCAGCGTGGTTAATCCGGGGGTAACATGAGTTATAGTAGCTAACTAGTCATAAAACATTATTTAGCAAGTATGTAGAATCATCACAACTTAAAACAGGTTGAACACGATGGTCAATTTGCCTCTATTCAACCTCAAATACTATGTTACTATGTTACTATGTTATATGCGCACTACATCACTACACTAAATACGCCCTTATACGCGTGCTACATCACTACACTAAATACGCCCTTATACGCGCACTACATCACTACACTAAATACGCCCGTATACGCCGCACTACATCACTACACTAAATACGCCGCACTACATCCCTACACTAAATACGCCCTTATATGCCGCACTACATCACTACACTAAATATGCCCTTATACGCCGCACTACATCACTACACTAAGTACACTGCACTAAATGACTGCACTGCACTACATTCCGCACAATAACATTTTACACATCCTTGTGCCACCCTCCACATGAACTTACTATGATGAAGTCCTCTCTCTGTCCACCGGAGCTTTAAAGTCAGTCAAGGGCGATACTGCGACATGGTAGAGTGGTAGGAGGAGACAGCTGGATAAATCAAAAGAGAAGAAGTGGAAGGAGGGGGCGGGATTTGGTCCTTCAGCTGGGACAGTGCTGGGTAGAGGGTAAGTGAGGACTGACTGATGGGAAGTAGAGGGCGGAGCCTGATCCACAGGCCGGGACAGAGCAGGGTAGAGGGATAGTTTCAGGGCTGTCTGTGTGGAAGAAAGGGCAGGGTCTGATCCACAGGCCAGGACAGAGCAGGGTAGAGGGATAGTTGCAGGGCTGTCTGTGTGGAAGAAAGGGACGGGGCCTGATCCTCAGGCCGGGACAGAGCAGGGTAGAGGCATAGTTACATGGCTGTCTGTGAGAAAGAAGGGGGCGGGGCCTGATCCTCAGGCCAGGACAGAGCAGATTAGAGGGATAGTTGCAGGACTGGCTGTGAGGAAGAAGGGGGCAGAGCTTGGTCCTCCAGCAGGGACAGATCAGGGAAAAGGGAACTGGGGACTGCTGGGGGAAGAAGGGACGGTGTCTGATCCTCCATCCAGACCAGAGCAGGTTAGAAGGGAATCGGGGACTGGGCTGGCTGAGCGGAAGAAGGGGGCGGGGCTTGATCTTTCAGCCTGGATAGACTGAGGGGAATCGAGGACAGGAAGAAGTGTTGCGGGGCTTGGTCCTCTGGCTGGGAGAGAGCACACCCCGCACAGGGCTTAAGGGGTCTGGCCTAGTCATATTAACAAGAGATAGTGGGGTAGAGGGGAAGAAGGGGGCTGGCTTGCTCCTGTGGATAGGAGGGAGCACTGGCATAGATTAAAGAAAGGGGGCAATTCTGTCTTGCAGTAGATGTTAACTAAGAGGAGGAGACCCGTTCTCTTCGTCCTCACCACGACCACACTGCATTCCTGGTAATGACCCCGCAGCATCTCAGCAGTGTCTAGGGCCATCTCTGCTTGTACCAGGTCCAGATGTAATGACAGGGTCGACCCTGCCCACTGCCTTATCACAGCTTCCTCAGTGACAGTGGTGTGCTTTCATGTGAGCTGACAGCACGCCCCTGTCAAAGCAGCACTCCTAGTAAGTGCCGCTTCTACTGCTTTTTTTAATGGGCTTTCACTGCCCAGTGCTTGGCTCCGCCCCCAGCTTCCATCCCTTTACACTGATAGCAGGAGGCACCGACAGCGGTGCCTCCGACACACATTTAAATCAGGATTTTGGTACTTACCGATAAATTCCTTTCTCCGATTCCACAGGGGCCACTGGAGCGTAGTTACAATGGGGAAATAGTAGGCAGTAATTGGGAGCTGGCACTTTAAAACTCTCACACTGTGGCTAGCTCCTCCCCTACTATCTTCCCTCCAAGCCAGTCTAAGTAAAACTGTGCCCGAGGAGAGCTGGAATAAACAAAACCTTAAGGTAGAGGAGGTTAATGACGCCCTGTAAACCAGGATAACACAACCCAAACCTGGAACAGAACCTAACAAACAACAGGCTAGCCCCAACTCAATCAGCAGTCATATGGTGATCTGCAAACCGTTAAGCAAAAAACAAGGAGGAACAGCGCTGGGCGGGCGTCCAGTGGCCTCTGTGGAATCGGAGAAAGGGATTTATCGGTAAGTACCAAAATCCTGATTTCTCCTTCATCCACTAGGGGCCACTGGAGCGTAGTTACAATGGGGATGTCCCAGAGCTCCCAAAATGGGTGGGAGAGCGCTGAGAGTCCTGTAAAACCGCTCGGCCAAACTGTGATGCAGAGGCCGCAAAAGTGTCAAACTTATAGAATTTGACAAAACAAATGTCGGTCCGACCAAGTAGCCGCCCGACAAAGTATTCATGGAGACCCCACGGGCAGCCGCCCACGAAGGTTCCACAACGCGCGTAGAGTGCGCTGAAATGGAAAACGGAGGCTCCCGAGCAACCGCCAAGAAGACTGTCTGATGGTTAGATGTATCCAACGGCCCAGGGTATGCTGGGACCCCGGCTATTTAGTACGGGAGCCTCATACAGAAGAACTTCGTCGAATAGCCTAAGATCTCTGTAGAGAGAGTCGGTGAGCCCTGACAACCTTCAAAGAGGGCCGAAAACACTGGGGTCAGATTTATAGGAAAAACGGACATCCCCTCTGGAAGAAACGACCGCTGAGTCTGAAGCTCAGCCGGGGGAGTTGCCAATAAAGTACTCCCTGAAAGAGAGCCCAAACTTACGGCCGGCAGGCTGATCTCTTTTGGAAGAAAAACCGAAAGGGCAGAGACCTAGATTTCAGGTCAATGTATTTTGAAGCGCAGCCGAGCAAAACTTTCCAGAGAAACCAAAGATGACGGCTGAATGGTAACTGAAAGAAGGGGAAAACCCCTGTTATCCTCACTATGCCCTATAAAGTTTTCCAAAAGTGGCAAAAGCGAGAAGAGGTAACAGACTTCTGAAATCGGGGCCCAGTAGGCATAACTGAACTAGGGAACTCCTCCCTTCTGAGGTCTGGTGAACAGTCACACGGTTAAACTGAACCAGTTTAAGATGAACAAAGAAAAGGACCCTGTTGAAGTAGACAGTCTAGTCGAGGTAGGAGCCAAGGCTCCTGTACTGACAACAGGTGTAGCTGTATCTTCAAGTCATGTGCGGCCCAACCGGAGCCACCGAGAGGACTAGCGCGCATATTCCCGTCCTGTGTTACCGAAGTGAGGTAGGAATAAAAAAGGGAGGCAGGATAGAAAAACCCGAAACTCCAAGGAGCCCTGAGGGTATCCTCGGCTACTACCGCTAGAGCTCACGTCCGAGAGCAGTAAAGGGTTAAAGAGTCAGACAGAACGCCCTGAGGTCGATCCGAAATCTCCGCCAACAGCGGACCAGCTGAGAAAACTCCGGGAAATTAACCCTCACCCGGGAGTCTGACCTGGCGGCTTGACCTGGAAAGAAGAATGTTGTCCTTCGCTCAGAGGGGAGTGTAGGCGACCACTCATTGCGTCGCAACCTGACTTAAGAAATAGAGTACCTGGTGCCGAGGAAGGAAAAATCCTCTGACGGACCGTGTTGAGAAAAGTCTACGAGGAGCATAAAGTGGATCCGTGTCGAACCAGAAGCTCCTGGATCCTCTGGAAATTCAGAAGCCACCTAATGTACAGAGTTGGATTGTAGCAGTAGATTGTCCCATTAGGGAACAAACCTCACTTCCTGCCCTTGAAAAAGAGTTATTCTGTGATCTTCCTGAACCCTGTGGGAGCGGAAGAGAGACTGAATGGAAAGGACCGACAGTGAAAATGAGAATCCTGTAATGCAAATCTGAGAAAAGCCCGATGAGGAAACCCAACGGAACTCAGTAAACAGGCATCTCTGAAGACAAGGGACGCGTAAAACCCCCTTTTTGTCTGTTTAAAACTAGCAATCACAGACTGAAAGGATTCTAAGGACAGAATAGGCGTGGCCGAGCCATCTGGCTTCGGAACGTGAAAAGAAAACAAAGGCCTGAGAACTTTCCCGATTCAAATGATATGTGAAAAACAGGGATCAACACCCTTTGCGGTTAGAAGCATATGGAGCGCCGCCTGTATTATGACTCTCTTGTCCTTGTAAATCGGCCGACCCATGCCGAAGGACTCCTGAGACGGCTGTACTCCAAAATCTAATCTGTAACCGCCCAAGCCTTCTCAGTTCTCCCCGTAGGACCACCGACCTGCGCCTACCCTGGGACCCTCCAGGTGGTAGGAAGGTCTAACCTGTAGTGGGTGTATAGGATGACCTAAAATCAGACTGGACCGAGGATGCTGAGCCTCTGCTTCAGCCTGTTACCCTGAGATCCCCTGGCGACGGAGATATCGCCCGTGTGGAGTGGAAGCCTGAAAGGGCACGGAAAGATCTAAAGGAAAGACCGGTAAAGGTCCGTCTTGGAGCTGAGGCTAGTAGTAGGAGAAAGAAAAGTGGACTTACCTCCAATGGTTCAAGAAATCCTGCAGAAGTTTCTTCCCCTGAACCATCTGCCCCGTAGAATTTCATATTCACCTGTCACTGTCGCAGCCCCAGCGGTCTTTGGTTTAAGACAGCCCAGGCGAAAATGCAGGTTCCGAGTCTGCAGACCTCAAAAGAACATAAAAGCAGAATCCTGATTCTGATCTGTCCCAAAGTATCAATTGATCCTGATGCGAAATATCCTGTAACCTAGAGGACAATTGTTCCACAACCTACCTGCTCCGGACAAGGTAGAACCCCGCTGCCGTATATGTCTCTTCGATGGATACCTGAGCAATGTTGCCTCAGGAAAATGGCAGCTTGTTGGACCGGTGATACATTGAGGGGTATACCTGGAAAGGTTCTGATGCCATTTCCTTCCATCTGCGGGGAAAGGATAGGAAAACCAACATTGTTTGATATATGAAACTTTGTATTCGGGTGTCTGCAAGCAGCCTACCGGAGCCTGCCTAGCCCATCCGAAACTGGACCATTTCGTCATTGGCGTCGAACCCTGATGGACTTGACGTGTCCGCCTCCCTTACCTGCAGTATCAAGACGAACTGCTGTATAATGCACCTGGATATTCTGAGACACAGGTTCAGACTGCACCGAAACCGGACATCCTCCGTATCCTGGACATCTCTCGCCTCCTCCCAGAGAGGCCTTTCCACCGCTGAGTCGTGTAACATGGAAGGCTATCAAGGTTCATTTAGAAACCTGGAGAGGGGAAATGACGTACAAGGTCTCTGGTTAACAGTGACATTACCGGCATAATCTGAGCTGTTCAAACAGGAGTGTCCTGCAGGTGCGTGGAGGGCTAAGCAGATGGCTCCACCGCATACTTCACACCTAAGAGGGAATTCTTTTTGACTATCCAAGGTGAGACAAACGAAAGGAGAAAAGGTGGGTTAAATAAACCGAGCCCTATGTAAGGTCTGCACTATAACGTGTAGTGACCGACACAATTTAAATAAACTTTCTGGAGCAGCGGAGACCTGAACCAGTAGCGCTGCGCTGTGGGACAGGATTCCTAGCCACTAGGCTATAAGAGCTCCCTTTAAAGTTGTTTTTTTTTTTTTTGGGATTCAAACCCTGGTCCCCCTGTTCAGATACCCGCTACTAGCGTACTGAGCCGCAGCGCTATTTGTCTGATGCCTTAAAGTATCTGTTGTGGTACTTGAACCCCGGCCTCTGTGGTTGGGTGTTTAGGGGATTAGTGTGCTGAGCCACACTGTTTCATATATACACATTCCCCAAATTACCAATATCATTAGTACCCAGTGACACCAAGGAATAATAAAGGGAAGGCAACACCCCGTCCTGTATGTAGTGTACCGCTAATTTAGGTGCACCAGATGTTTTCGGTACTTTATTATTATAAAACATTGTGGAAGTGGTTTTACCCCCTATATATATGGTATTGTATGCATATACATACATATACACACATATATATACATATACACACACACACACACACACACATATATATATATATATATATATATATATATATGCATCACACACACAGTGAACCCAACAGGGTAGATAAATACTGTCTATGTGAAATACTGTAGGGTAAATAAATATTGCATACCAGATTTTAATCATTAATGAGCTGAGCCCCAGCTCCTGTTTGAACTACAGCCTCTATGAAATGCCTGGCTGAGGACTCCCCTGCAGGGAGGGATGTAGCCAAAGTGAGGTAAAATAAATATGTCCGCATCTCCCTGCACAGAGAAAACTAACATCCCCCTAAGACAGGCTCTGCTGCCTGACCCTGAGCGCTGGGAACCGCCGCCGGGAGCCCGCTGTAAGCTTTACCCCCACCATTACCTCCTTGCAGCGGCCCAGGGAGCCGAGGACCTGTAATCGGTGCTGTAGCGGCCCGGGGTCCGGAGAGCAGAGGTGCTCCGGAGAGTGGAGGCGGAGGTGTTCCAGAGAGCGGAGGCGGAGGTGCTGTAGCGGCCGTGTACACGCTGCTGCAGCGGCCGGGGAGCGGAGGCGCTGTAGCGGCCGGGGGGCGGAGAGCCCTGAGCCCGCCGTACAGAGCGGGAGTTAGCTCCGCCCCCCCCGCTTTGGCGCCAAATTTAAAATGAAAAACCCGCTGCTGTGCAGAGTAAGCGGGAAGCGCCCTGTATCTCCCCGGCCGCCTGTATGCTGCGGCCGGGGAGCGGAGAGCGCCAAGCCCGCAGTACGGAGCGGGAGTTAGCTCCGCCCCTCCCCTTTTCTGTGAGATCTACAAAATACATAAGAACAATGCTATTGTATATGGCACATGCACACATAGCTTTTCCACAGATACTCTCTTACTGTGTAAAATACAAAGTGCGCCTTTGATACCCCCCAGCCTTCTATGACTGGGGAGTATAGGGGAGCCGTCCAACCACCACATAATACCACTAAAACTGACAGTATAAAATATAAATCAGTCTGGAGGAGGGGGGAGATTGTACTCACCGCTGTCCTGTAGTTCCGTCAGGCGTCGTTCACTGCTCGACAGAACGGCCCCGACACGCGTCGCACGCAGCGGTGTCCGGCCCCTTTTTAGATTTACCGCTCTGGTGGAGCGGCCCCGACACGCGCCGCACGCAGCGGTGTCCTCTCTTATACTCACCGCTGCCATGCTGCCGGAATCTTCTGCTGGTGGAGCGGCCCCGACACGCGCCGCACGCAGCGGTGTCCGGCCAACTCAGGAGAGCTCAGTGTCTCCCTCAGCCGGGGCCCATCCCGAGCCGCACGCAGCTGCGATGGGACCCCGCCGGCAGCTCCCGCGGTGCAGACTGGCAGTGGCAGAGCTGTCAGTCTGTGTGTAAGAAAGAAAAATAAAATAATAAAGAAAAAAGAAAAATTTCTTCAGCTAAACCCAAGTGAACCAGCTCCCTTGGGCACTAAACTAAGACTGGCTTGGAGGGAAGATAGTAGGGGAGGAGCTAGCCACAGTGTGAGAGTTTTAAAGTGCCAGCTCCCAATTACTGCCTACTATTTCCCCATTGTAACTACGCTCCAGTGGCCCCTAGTGGATGAAGGAGAAACACAGATATTTAAAGGGTAAAAATTATTAAAATAATGTGAAGGCTAAAGCAGATACTTATGACACAGAATATGTGTCATAAGTATCTTCTTTGTATTATTTTAATCAGTAATGACAGGGAAGGTACTGCCTCCCCTGACTGCACGTCCCTGGTACACGCCCTTTAATAAACTGTGATGTTATTTTGATTAAAACATAGCAATTCACAGCATACTTTAAAAACAGCAATAAAATTACAATATTGATAACATAAAGTACATGGACTGTATCATCAAATTATGCTCAAATTAAGATTGATTTAGTTGAATTTGTATTAAACACACCAAATACTTTTTTTATTTAGTTGCAAAATTTGCATTGGACCATATCAACCAATCAGAATTTAGCACTGGTCTCTCTAGTGTTCCTTAGAACATAAAACATTATTCTTATTGTTATGGTTTAATGCAAAGTTTTCTGCTAATAAGTACTGTACAATGAACAACATTGGTTTTCGGAATGCCTCTATTTTAACAAATCTTGTAAGGGGCAACAGAGTTGATAACCTGGAAATTTAATGAAGGTCATTACTGAAAACTGTCATATACTGTAGTGTCAGAAATACACTACAGTTTTTCTTAATGAAATTCCAAACAGATTTTATTTATTTTTTTATTTTATTTTTTGGGGGGAGAGGCAGGGGCCCATTATTGTTTTTCAATGTGCTTTGAGATTAATATTGCCCAAACTGCCTTGCTTATGTAATTAGTGGACATCTTTCAAGGTCTGCCTATTCAATACTCTCAGTATGATAGCACGTTCAGTGACTGCAAATCTGTAATTGTGTCTCCTTTTTGTTTGTGCATCTGACCTTTTGCCTTGATCCTCTACTCTCTGAAGTCTATAAACTATCAGTTACTGAAACTAAGGCTATGACATGAATATATAAAGTACTTGGGGGCCTATTTATCAAATTCGTTTTTCATAAACTTATTCCAAGACTGGAGTTTCTGCATAATTCTATGTACTCCAGCTATGTAGCAACAGCTTAATGGAGAAAGGCTAACTACCACTGCAGCCCGCTGTCTACATTAATGTCAATTCCTTTGGGTTTCACTATCTTCAGGTGGAAATAACTGCTTTATGCTTATGGAAGCAATTTAGCAGGAGAGGATTTTACAATACCTTTATCGTAGTATCTGCTCAGCATCCATATCTGACAATGGACCTCATTCATCTTGGACTGATAGTGAAACAGAAATTTAGATTTTCTCAGAACAGCTTCTACTAAAAAATGCATGTGAAGAACAAGGTGAAGAGATGCCCACCGATGCATTCGCATAATTGCGATGCATGCCCAGAAATCGAGTACCATCATCAGTTTCATTGACCACAGGATATATGCAGTCACAGTGGCGACATGTTTTTAATCGCAGCTGCCATCAGATGCACTCCAGGAAGACGTCCCTGACACACCTGCGTTATTCTGACAACTCCTTACAAACGCTACATAACCTCCCACAAACTATCACTTCATGGCAATCGTTATCGTGGTTGCAGCGCATGCACAGCTGTCTGATAATTGGACTATTTGCAAATTTGCAATTTTGCAACTGAAGCTGAATAAGGCCGACAGTGCAGATTCACAGTGTCAGATTCTCTGGAGGAATCTTTCACAATTGAGAGACTCCTGACACCCCGGCAATGTAACTCGTTGGTTAGTGCTACTGCTGTCCCTGTCAGTTACACTTAGTACATAGCTGTGATAATCATGTTAAAATATATATATATATATATATATATATATATATATATATATATATTATCCTCGCTGTGTTGTACAATTAAAAAAATCATGGCACTTTCGCCGTTTTTAGTACATGTTCCCTCTGGACGGGAAAATTAGTAATAAATCTACCTCCCTGCTTATGCAGGTGTTTTCTAAAAGGACTACTCAAGTCATTATGTCCTGCATTAATTACAGAGGGCTTTATATCACCATTAAAATTCCCTTCCTTTAATATCAGCTATATTTGATCCTATTCATTTTGCATCAATGTTTACAAAATTCAATTTACATGAAGACAATTACTTAACCTAGATGAAAGAGGGCAAAGAATGTAAAACATTTAAAACATAGGATGGGCAATATGAGTGCATTCTAATGCATTCCAGGTTTAGTGATGCCCTAAAAGTATTTTAAAATTGTGTTTCTATTACATATTTATAGACCTTTTTTAATCAGTGTTTCATTGTCTAGTAAGCAGCATTGTAATATTTCGTTCTAACCCAGACCACGGGCTGGATGTAATGACGCCTGAGTTCAGCGGCTGTGCGGGATGCCGAACGAACTCGGACGTTTTTTCTAAAGGGGCAATCACTTACATGGTATGCTTTTGTCTTGTAAGTGATTGCCCCTTTAAAAAAAACATCCGAGTTCAGCCGGTATCCTACACTGCTGCTGAACTCGGGGCGACATTACACCCGGCCCCATATGTCAGTACTCTTCTACACTAGACACACAACTGATGGTAAATTTTTAGAAATGCCAGGTTTCCTGTTCGGGTACATTGCCTGCTGACAGATAAAGTTGTGCAGGGATCCAGCCAGTGTGGTCAGCTGATCACTGTAAAAAAAAAAAACATGCTTATCAGACCCAGGGGCCGGTGAGGGCTACTGTCATCCAGTCCTCCTGAGATGATGTGTGACCCAGGTGCAGTAAAGTGATGCTGTGAAGCAGCAGGAGGAGGATCTGAAGACCGGCAGCCCTCTATTCACCAGTCCCTAGTCTGGAATGAGCATGGGGGAGGTCGCGGTGTGGAGCGGTGGTCAGTTGCGATGTGGGGGAGACACGATGATGGCAACAGCGGCGATGTCAGCAGCAGCACATGTGCATTACATACTTGGGGTAATTTTCACAAAAAATACCTTGATATGTCTGTAAAGTGGCATCACATGCTCTGTCCCTGCGATTATTGATAGAGATGAGCGGGTTCGGTTTCTCTGAATCCGAACCCGCACGAACTTCATGTTTTTTTCACGGGTCCGAGCAGACTCGGATCCTCCCGCCTTGCTCGGTTAACCCGAGCGCGCCCGAACGTCATCATGACGCTGTCGGATTCTCGCGAGACTCGGATTCTATATAAGGAGCCGCGCGTCGCCGCCATTTTCACACGTGCATTGAGATTGATAGGGAGAGGACGTGGCTGGCGTCCTCTCCATTTAGATTAGGGTTGAGAGAGAGAGAGAGAGATTGACCTGAGGCTGTGATACTGTAGAAGAGAGTGCAGAGTTTAGTGACTGACGACCACAGTGACCACCAGACAGTGCAGTTGTTTGTTTTATTTAATATATCCGTTCTCTGCCTGAAAAAAACGATACACACAGTGACTCAGTCACATACCATATCTGTGTGCACTGCTCAGCCCAGTGTGCTGCATCAATGTATATATATATCTGACTGTGCTCAGCTCACACAGCTTATAATTGTGGGGGAGACTGGGGAGCACTGCAGTGCCAGTTATAGGTTATAGCAGGAGCCAGGAGTACATAATATTATATTAAAATTAAACAGTGCACACTTTTGCTGCAGGAGTGCCACTGCCAGTGTGACTAGTGACCAGTGACCTGACCACCAGTATATATAATATTAGTAGTATACTATCTCTTTATCAACCAGTCTATATTAGCAGCAGACACAGTACAGTGCGGTAGTTCACGGCTGTGGCTACCTCTGTGTCGGCACTCGGCAGCCCGTCCATAATTGTATATACCACCTAACCGTGGTTTTTTTTTCTTTCTTTATACATACATACTAGTTACGAGTATACTATCTCTTTATCAACCAGTCTATATTAGCAGCAGACACAGTACAGTGCGGTAGTTCACGGCTGTGGCTACCTCTGTGTCGGCACTCGGCAGCCCGTCCATAATTGTATATACCACCTAACCGTGGTTTTTTTTTTCTTTCTTTATACATACATACTAGTTACGAGTATACTATCTCTTTATCAACCAGTCTATATATTAGCAGCAGACACAGTACAGTGCGGTAGTTCACGGCTGTGGCTACCTCTGTGTCGGCACTCGGCAGCCCGTCCATAATTGTATATACCACCTAACCGTGGTTTTTTTTTCTTTCTTTATACATACATACTAGTTACGAGTATACTATCTCTTTATCAACCAGTCTATATATTAGCAGCAGACACAGTACAGTGCGGTAGTTCACGGCTGTGGCTACCTCTGTGTCGGCACTCGGCAGCCCGTCCATAATTGTATATACCACCTAACCGTGGTTTTTTTTTCTTTCTTTATACATACATACTAGTTACGAGTATACTATCTCTTTATCAACCAGTCTATATTAGCAGCAGACACAGTACAGTGCGGTAGTTCACGGCTGTGGCTACCTCTGTGTCGGCACTCGGCAGCCCGTCCATAATTGTATATACCACCTAACCGTGGTTTTTTTTTCTTTCTTTATACATACATACTAGTTACGAGTATACTATCTCTTTATCAACCAGTCTATATATTAGCAGCAGACACAGTACAGTGCGGTAGTTCACGGCTGTGGCTACCTCTGTGTCGGCACTCGGCAGCCCGTCCATAATTGTATATACCACCTAACCGTGGTTTTTTTTTCTTTCTTTATACATACATACTAGTTACGAGTATACTATCTCTTTATCAACCAGTCTATATATTAGCAGCAGACACAGTACAGTGCGGTAGTTCACGGCTGTGGCTACCTCTGTGTCGGCACTCGGCAGCCCGTCCATAATTGTATATACCACCTAACCGTGGTTTTTTTTTCTTTCTTTATACATACATACTAGTTACGAGTATACTATCTCTTTATCAACCAGTCTATATTAGCAGCAGACACAGTACAGTGCGGTAGTTCACGGCTGTGGCTACCTCTGTGTCGGCACTCGGCAGCCCGTCCATAATTGTATATACCACCTAACTGTGGTTTTTTTTTCTTTCTTTATACATACATACTAGTTACGAGTATACTATCTATTTATCAACCAGTCTATATATTAGCAGCAGACACAGTACAGTGCGGTAGTTCACGGCTGTGGCTACCTCTGTGTCGGCACTCGGCAGCCCGTCCATAATTGTATATACCACCTAACCGTGGTTTTTTTTTCTTTCTTTATACATACATACTAGTTACGAGTATACTATCTCTTTATCAACCAGTCTATATATTAGCAGCAGACACAGTACAGTGCGGTAGTTCACGGCTGTGGCTACCTCTGTGTCGGCACTCGGCAGCCCGTCCATAATTGTATATACCACCTAACCGTGGTTTTTTTTTCTTTCTTTATACATACATACTAGTTACGAGTATACTATCTCTTTATCAACCAGTCTATATTAGCAGCAGACACAGTACAGTGCGGTAGTTCACGGCTGTGGCTACCTCTGTGTCGGCACTCGGCAGCCCGTCCATAATTGTATATACCACCTAACCGTGGTTTTTTTTTCTTTCTTTATACATACATACTAGTTACGAGTATACTATCTCTTTATCAACCAGTCTATATATTAGCAGCAGACACAGTACAGTGCGGTAGTTCACGGCTGTGGCTACCTCTGTGTCGGCACTCGGCAGCCCGTCCATAATTGTATATACCACCTAACCGTGGTTTTTTTTTCTTTCTTTATACATACATACTAGTTACGAGTATACTATCTCTTTATCAACCAGTCTATATATTAGCAGCAGACACAGTACAGTGCGGTAGTTCACGGCTGTGGCTACCTCTGTGTCGGCACTCGGCAGCCCGTCCATAATTGTATATACCACCTAACCGTGGTTTTTTTTTCTTTCTTTATACATACATACTAGTTACGAGTATACTATCTCTTTATCAACCAGTCTATATATTAGCAGCAGACACAGTACAGTGCGGTAGTTCACGGCTGTGGCTACCTCTGTGTCGGCACTCGGCAGCCCGTCCATAATTGTATATACCACCTAACCGTGGTTTTTTTTTCTTTCTTTATACATACATACTAGTTACGAGTATACTATCTCTTTATCAACCAGTCTATATTAGCAGCAGACACAGTACAGTGCGGTAGTTCACGGCTGTGGCTACCTCTGTGTCGGCACTCGGCAGCCCGTCCATAATTGTATATACCACCTAACCGTGGTTTTTTTTTCTTTCTTTATACATACATACTAGTTACGAGTATACTATCTCTTTATCAACCAGTCTATATATTAGCAGCAGACACAGTACAGTGCGGTAGTTCACGGCTGTGGCTACCTCTGTGTCGGCACTCGGCAGCCCGTCCATAATTGTATATACCACCTAACCGTGGTTTTTTTTTCTTTCTTTATACATACATACTAGTTACGAGTATACTATCTCTTTATCAACCAGTCTATATATTAGCAGCAGACACAGTACAGTGCGGTAGTTCACGGCTGTGGCTACCTCTGTGTCGGCACTCAGCAGCCCGTCCATAATTGTATATACCACCTAACCGTGGTTTTTTTTTCTTTCTTTATACATACATACTAGTTACGAGTATACTATCTATTTATCAACCAGTCTATATATTAGCAGCAGACACAGTACAGTGCGGTAGTTCACGGCTGTGGCTACCTCTGTGTCGGCACTCGGCAGCCCGTCCATAATTGTATATACCACCTAACCGTGGTTTTTTTTTCTTCTTTATACATACATACTACTACGACATCTCTTTATCAACCAGTCTATATTAGCAGCAGACACAGTACAGTACGGTAGTTCACGGCTGTGGCTACCTCTGTGTCTGCACTCGGCAGGCAGTCCGTCCATAATTGTATACCACCTAACCGTGGTTTTTTTTTCTTTCTTCTTTATACATACATAGTTACATAGACATCTCTTTATCAACCAGTCTATATTAGCAGCAGACACAGTACAGTACGGTAGTTCAAGGCTGTGGCTACCTCTGTGTCTGCACTCGGCAGGCAGTCCGTCCATAATTGTATACCACCTAACCGTGGTTTTTTTTTCTTTCTTCTTTATACATACATAGTTACATAGACATCTCTTTATCAACCAGTCTATATTAGCAGCAGACACAGTACAGTACGGTAGTTCACGGCTGTGGCTACCTCTGTGTCTGCACTCGGCAGGCAGTCCGTCCATAATTGTATACCACCTAACCGTGGTTTTTTTTTCTTTCTTCTTTATACATACATAGTTACATAGACATCTCTTTATCAACCAGTCTATATTAGCAGCAGACACAGTACAGTACGGTAGTTCACGGCTGTGGCTACCTCTGTGTCTGCACTCGGCAGGCAGTCCATAATTGTATACTAGTATCCATCTCCATTGTTTACCTGAGGTGCCTTTTAGTTGTGCCTATTAAAATATGGAGAACAAAAATGTTGAGGTTCCAAAATTAGGGAAAGATCAAGATCCACTTCCACCTCGTGCTGAAGCTGCTGCCACTAGTCATGGCCGAGACGATGAAATGCCAGCAACGTCGTCTGCCAAGGCCGATGCCCAATGTCATAGTACAGAGCATGTCAAATCCAAAACACCAAATATCAGAAAAAAAAGGACTCCAAAACCTAAAATAAAATTGTCGGAGGAGAAGCGTAAACTTGCCAATATGCCATTTACGACACGGAGTGGCAAGGAACGGCTGAGGCCCTGGCCTATGTTCATGGCTAGTGGTTCAGCTTCACATGAGGATGGAAGCACTCAGCCTCTCGCTAGAAAAATGAAAAGACTCAAGCTGGCAAAAGCAGCACAGCAAAGAACTGTGCATTCTTCGAAATCCCAAATCCACAAGGAGAGTCCAATTGTGTCGGTTGCGATGCCTGACCTTCCCAACACTGGACGTGAAGAGCATGCGCCTTCCACCATTTGCACGCCCCCTGCAAGTGCTGGAAGGAGCACCCGCAGTCCAGTTCCTGATAGTCAGATTGAAGATGTCAGTGTTGAAGTACACCAGGATGAGGAGGATATGGGTGTTGCTGGCGCTGGGGAGGAAATTGACCAGGAGGATTCTGATGGTGAGGTGGTTTGTTTAAGTCAGGCACCCGGGGAGACACCTGTTGTCCGTGGGAGGAATATGGCCGTTGACATGCCAGGTGAAAATACCAAAAAAATCAGCTCTTCGGTGTGGAGGTATTTCACCAGAAATGCGGACAACAGGTGTCAAGCCGTGTGTTCCCTTTGTCAAGCTGTAATAAGTAGGGGTAAGGACGTTAACCACCTCGGAACATCCTCCCTTATACGTCACCTGCAGCGCATTCATAATAAGTCAGTGACAAGTTCAAAAACTTTGGGTGACAGCGGAAGCAGTCCACTGACCAGTAAATCCCTTCCTCTTGTAACCAAGCTCACGCAAACCACCCCACCAACTCCCTCAGTGTCAATTTCCTCCTTCCCCAGGAATGCCAATAGTCCTGCAGGCCATGTCACTGGCAATTCTGACGATTCCTCTCCTGCCTGGGATTCCTCCGATGCATCCTTGCGTGTAACGCCTACTGCTGCTGGCGCTGCTGTTGTTGCTGCTGGGAGTCGATGGTCATCCCAGAGGGGAAGTCGTAAGCCCACTTGTACTACTTTCAGTAAGCAATTGACTGTTCAACAGTCCTTTGCGAGGAAGATGAAATATCACAGCAGTCATCCTGCTGCAAAGCGGATAACTGAGGCCTTGACAACTATGTTGGTGTTAGACGTGCGTCCGGTATCCGCCGTTAGTTCACAGGGAACTAGACAATTTATTGAGGCAGTGTGCCCCCGTTACCAAATACCATCTAGGTTCCACTTCTCTAGGCAGGCGATACCGAGAATGTACACGGACGTCAGAAAAAGACTCACCAGTGTCCTAAAAAATGCAGTTGTACCCAATGTCCACTTAACCACGGACATGTGGACAAGTGGAGCAGGGCAGGGTCAGGACTATATGACTGTGACAGCCCACTGGGTAGATGTATGGACTCCCGCCGCAAGAACAGCAGCGGCGGCACCAGTAGCAGCATCTCGCAAACGCCAACTCTTTCCTAGGCAGGCTACGCTTTGTATCACCGCTTTCCAGAATACGCACACAGCTGAAAACCTCTTACGGCAACTGAGGAAGATCATCGCGGAATGGCTTACCCCAATTGGACTCTCCTGTGGATTTGTGGCATCGGACAACGCCAGCAATATTGTGTGTGCATTAAATATGGGCAAATTCCAGCACGTCCCATGTTTTGCACATACCTTGAATTTGGTGGTGCAGAATTTTTTAAAAAACGACAGGGGCGTGCAAGAGATGCTGTCGGTGGCCAGAAGAATTGCGGGACACTTTCGGCGTACAGGCACCACGTACAGAAGACTGGAGCACCACCAAAAACTACTGAACCTGCCCTGCCATCATCTGAAGCAAGAAGTGGTAACGAGGTGGAATTCAACCCTCTATATGCTTCAGAGGTTGGAGGAGCAGCAAAAGGCCATTCAAGCCTATACAATTGAGCACGATATAGTAGGTGGAATGCACCTGTCTCAGGCGCAGTGGAGAATGATTTCAACGTTGTGCAAGGTTCTGATGCCCTTTGAACTTGCCACACGTGAAGTCAGTTCAGACACTGCCAGCCTGAGTCAGGTCATTCCCCTCATCAGGCTTTTGCAGAAGAAGCTGGAGACATTGAAGGAGGAGCTAACACGGAGCGATTCCGCTAGGCATGTGGGACTTGTGGATGGAGCCCTTAATTCGCTTAACAAGGATTCACGGGTGGTCAATCTGTTGAAATCAGAGCACTACATTTTGGCCACCGTGCTCGATCCTAGATTTAAAGCCTACCTTGGATCTCTCTTTCCGGCAGACACAAGTCTGCTGGGGTTGAAAGACCTGCTGGTGACAAAATTGTCAAGTCAAGCGGAACGCGACCTGTCAACAACATCTCCTCCTTCACATTCTCCCGCAACTGGGGGTGCGAGGAAAAGGCTCAGAATTCCGAGCCCACCCGCTGGCGGTGATGCAGGGCAGTCTGGAGCGACTGCTGATGCTGACATCTGGTCCGGACTGAAGGACCTGACAACGATTACGGACATGTCGTCTACTGTCACTGCATATGATTCTCTCAACATTGATAGAATGGTGGAGGATTATATGAGTGACCGCATCCAAGTAGGCACGTCACACAGTCCGTACTTATACTGGCAGGAAAAAGAGGCAATTTGGAGGCCCTTGCACAAACTGGCTTTATTCTACCTAAGTTGCCTTCCCACAAGTGTGTACTCCGAAAGAGTGTTTAGTGCCGCCGCTCACCTTGTCAGCAATCGGCGTACGAAGTTACATCCAGAAAATGTGGAGAAGATGATGTTCATTAAAATGAATTATAATCAATTCCTCCGCGGAGACATTGACCAGCAGCAATTGCCTCCACAAAGTACACAGGGAGCTGAGATGGAGGATTCCAGTGGGGACGAATTGATAATCTGTGAGGAGGGGGATGTACACGGTGATATATCGGAGGGTGATGATGAGGTGGACATCTTGCCTCTGTAGAGCCAGTTTGTGCAAGGAGAGATTAATTGCTTCTTTTTTGGGGGGGGTCCAAACCAACCCGTCATATCAGTCACAGTCGTGTGGCAGACCCTGTCACTGAAATGATGGGTTGGTTAAAGTGTGCATGTCCTGTTTTGTTTATACAACATAAGGGTGGGTGGGAGGGCCCAAGGACAATTCCATCTTGCACCTCTTTTTTCTTTTCTTTTTCTTTGCATCATGTGCTGATTGGGGAGGGTTTTTTGGAAGGGACATCCTGCGTGACACTGCAGTGCCACTCCTAAATGGGCCCGGTGTTTGTGTCGGCCACTAGGGTCGCTAATCTTACTCACACAGTCAGCTACCTCATTGCGCCTCTTTTTTTCTTTGCGTCATGTGCTGTTTGGGGAGGGTTTTTTGGAAGGGACATCCTGCGTGACACTGCAGTGCCACTCCTAGATGGGCCCGGTGTTTGTGTCGGCCACTAGGGTCGCTAATCTTACTCACACAGCTACCTCATTGCGCCTCTTTTTTTCTTTGCGTCATGTGCTGTTTGGGGAGGGTTTTTTGGAAGGGACATCCTGCGTGACACTGCAGTGCCACTCCTAGATGGGCCCGGTGTTTGTGTCGGCCACTAGGGTCGCTAATCTTACTCACACAGCTACCTCATTGCGCCTCTTTTTTTCTTTGCGTCATGTGCTGTTTGGGGAGGGTTTTTTGGAAGGGCCATCCTGCGTGACACTGCAGTGCCACTCCTAGATGGGCCCGGTGTTTGTGTCGGCCACTAGGGTCGCTAATCTTACTCACACAGCTACCTCATTGCGCCTCTTTTTTTCTTTGCGTCATGTGCTGTTTGGGGAGGGTTTTTTGGAAGGGACATCCTGTGTGACACTGCAGTGCCACTCCTAGATGGGCCCGGTGTTTGTGTCGGCCACTAGGGTCGCTTATCTTACTCATACAGCGACCTCGGTGCAAATTTTAGGACTAAAAATAATATTGTGAGGTGTGAGGTATTCAGAATAGACTGAAAATGAGTGTAAATTATGGTTTTTGAGGTTAATAATACTTTGGGATCAAAATGACCCCCAAATTCTATGATTTAAGCTGTTTTTTAGTGTTTTTTGAAAAAAACACCCGAATCCAAAACACACCCGAATCCGACAAAAAAAATTCGGTGAGGTTTTGCCAAAACGCGTTCGAACCCAAAACACGGCCGCGGAACCGAACCCAAAACCAAAACACAAAACCCGAAAAATTTCAGGCGCTCATCTCTAATTATTGATACATCCATGCAATGTAGTCAAAATCGCATTGCGAATTGGGTCAGTTTTGTCACAACACATCCACATCCCCAGATGCAGATTGTGATAAATCGCACCCTGTAAAAGAAGCTTTATATTTTGCTCCAGTGCTACAATATATGTATTCTTCTTGCCTATTCTTATGAGAGGTGGTTGGCTTGACTCATATGTTGAATTTGGATCTATGATGTTTCAATTAGAGATGAGCGGGTTCGGTTCCTCGGAATCCGAACCCGCCCGAACTTCATGTTTTTTTTCACGGGTCCGAGCGACTCGGATCTTCCCGCCTTGCTCGGTTAACCCGAGCGCGCCCGAACGTCATCATGACGCTGTCGGATTCTCGCGAGGCTCGGATTCTATCGCGAGACTCGGATTCTATATAAGGAGCCGCGCGTCGCCGCCATTTTCACACGTGCATTGAGATTGATAGGGAGAGGACGTGGCTGGCGTCCTCTCCATTTAGATTAGAAGAGAGAGAGTGAGATTGATTTGAGACAGAGACACTTGATTTACTGGAGCTTAGGAGTACTGTAGAGAGTGCAGAGTTTAGTAGTGACTGACCACAGTGACCACCAGACAGTGCAGTTTTATTTAATATAATCCGTTCTCTGCCTGAAAAAAACGATACACAGTGACTCAGTCACATACCATATCTGTGTGCACTGCTCAGCCCAGTGTGCTGCATCATCTATGTATATATCTGACTGTGCTCACACAGCTTATAATTGTGGGGGAGACTGGGGAGCAGTGCCAGTTATAGGTTATAGCAGGAGCCAGGAGTACATATTATTAAAATTAAACAGTGCACACTTTTGCTGCAGGAGTGCCACTGCCAGTGTGACTGACCAGTGACCTGACCACACTGACCACCAGTATAGTTAGTAGTATACTATATTGTGATTGCCTGAAAAAGTTAAACACTCGTCGTGTGACTTGTGTGGTGTTTTTTTTTTTATTCTATAAAAAACTCATTCTGCTGACAGACAGTGTCCAGCAGGTCCGTCATTATATAATATATACCTGTCAGGCTGCAGTAGTGATATATATATATTTTTTATATCATTATTTATCATCCAGTCGCAGCAGACACAGTACGGTAGTTCACGGCTGTAGCTACCTCTGTGTCGGCACTCGGCAGTCCATCCATAATTGTATACCACCTACCCGTGGTTTTTTTTTCTTTCTTCTTTATACATACATACTACATCTCATTATCAACCAGTCTATATTAGCAGCAGACACAGTACAGTAGTCCACGGCTGTAGCTACCTCTGTGTCGGCACTCGGCAGTCCGTCCATAATTGTATACCACCTACCCGTGGTTTTTTTTTCTTTCTTCTTTATACATACATACTACATCTCTTTATCAACCAGTCTATATTAGCAGCAGACACAGTACAGTAGTCCACGGCTGTAGCTACCTCTGTGTCGGCACTCGGCAGTCCATCCATAATTGTATACCACCTACCCATGGTTTTTTTTTCTTTCTTCTTTATACATACATACTACATCTCATTATCAACCAGTCTATATTAGCAGCAGACACAGTACAGTACGGTAGTCCACGGCTGTAGCTACCTCTGTGTCGGCACTCGGCAGTCCGTCCATAATTGTATACCACCTACCCGTGGTTTTTTTTTTCTTTCTTCTTTATACATACATACTACATCTCTTTATCAACCAGTCTATATTAGCAGCAGACACAGTACAGTAGTCCACGGCTGTAGCTACCTCTGTGTCGGCACTCGGCAGTCCATCCATAATTGTATACCACCTACCCGTGGTTTTTTTTTCTTTCTTCTTTATACATACATACTACATCTCTTTATCAACCAGTCTATATTAGCAGCAGACACAGTACAGTAGTCCACGGCTGTAGCTACCTCTGTGTCGGCACTCGGCAGTCCATCCATAATTGTATACCACCTACCCGTGGTTTTTTCTTTCTTTCTTCTTTATACATACATACTACATCTCTTTATCAACCAGTCTATATTAGCAGCAGACACAGTACAGTAGTCCACGGCTGTAGCTACCTCTGTGTCGGCACTCGGCAGTCCATCCATAATTGTATACCACCTACCCGTGTTTTTTTTTTCTTTCTTCTTTATACATACATACTACATCTCTTTATTAACCAGTCTATATTAGCAGCAGACACAGTACAGTAGTCCACGGCTGTAGCTACCTCTGTGTCGGCACTCGGCAGTCCATCCATAATTGTATACCACCTACCCGTGGTTTTTTTTTCTTTCTTCTTTATACATACATACTACATCTCTTTATCAACCAGTCTATATTAGCAGCAGACACAGTACAGTAGTCCACGGCTGTAGCTACCTCTGTGTCGGCACTCGGCAGTCCGTCCATAATTGTATACCACCTACCCGTGGTTTTTTTTTCTTTCTTCTTTATACATACATACTACATCTCTTTATCAACCAGTCTATATTAGCAGCAGACACAGTACAGTACGGTAATCCACGGCTGTAGCTACCTCTGTGTCGGCACTCGGCAATCCATCCATAATTGTATACCACCTACCCGTGGTTTTTTTTTCTTTCTTCTTTATACATACATACTACGACATCTCTTTATCAACCAGTCTATATTAGCAGCAGACACAGTACAGTAGTCCACGGCTGTAGCTACCTCTGTGTCGGCACTCGGCAGTCCATCCATAATTGTATACTAGTATCCATCCATCTCCATTGTTTACCTGAGGTGCCTTTTAGTTGTGCCTATTAAAATATGGAGAACAAAAATGTTGAGGTTCCAAAATTAGGGAAAGATCAAGATCCACTTCCACCTCGTGCTGAAGCTGCTGCCACTAGTCATGGCCGAGACGATGAAATGCCAGCAACGTCGTCTGCCAAGGCCGATGCCCAATGTCATAGTACAGAGCATGTCAAATCCAAAACACCAAATATCAGTAAAAAAAAGGACTCCAAAACCTAAAATAAAATTGTCGGAGGAGAAGCGTAAACTTGCCAATATGCCATTTACCACACGGAGTGGCAAGGAACGGCTGAGGCCCTGGCCTATGTTCATGGCTAGTGGTTCAGCTTCACATGAGGATGGAAGCACTCAGCCTCTCGCTAGAAAAATGAAAAGACTCAAGCTGGCAAAAGCAGTAGCACCGCAAAGAACTGTGCGTTCTTCGAAATCCCAAATCCACAAGGAGAGTCCGACTCCAATTGTGTCGGTTGCGATGCCTGACCTTCCCAACACTGGACGTGAAGAGCATGCGCCTTCCACCATTTGCACGCCCCCTGCAAGTGATGGAAGGAGCACCCGCAGTCCAGTTCCTGATAGTCAGATTGAAGATGTCAGTGTTGAAGTACACCAGGATGAGGAGGATATGGGTGTTGCTGGCGCTGGGGAGGAAATTGACCAGGAGGATTCTGATGGTGAGGTGGTTTGTTTAAGTCAGGCACCCGGGGAGACACCTGTTGTCCGTGGGAGGAATATGGCCGTTGACATGCCTGGTGAAAATACCAAAAAAATCAGCTCTTCGGTGTGGAAGTATTTCACCAGAAATGCGGACAACAGGTGTCAAGCCGTGTGTTCCCTTTGTCAAGCTGTAATAAGTAGGGGTAAGGACGTTAACCACCTCGGAACATCCTCCCTTATACGTCACCTGCAGCGCATTCATAATAAGTCAGTGACAAGTTCAAAAACTTGGGCCGACAGCGGAAGCAGTCCACTGACCAGTAAATCCCTTCCTCTTGTAACCAAGCTCACGCAAACCACCCCACCAACTCCCTCAGTGTCAATTTCCTCCTTCCCCAGGAATGCCAATAGTCCTGCAGGCCATGTCACTGGCAATTCTGATGATTCCTCTCCTGCCTGGGATTCCTCCGATGCATCCTTGCGTGTAACGCCTACTGCTGCTGGCGCTGCTGTTGTTGCTGCTGGGAGTCGATGGTCATCCCAGAGGGGAAGTCGTAAGACCACTTGTACTACTTCCACCAAGCAATTGACTGTCCAACAGTCCTTTGCGAGGAAGATGAAATATCACAGCAGTCATCCTACTGCAAAGCGGATAACTGAGGCCTTGACATCCTGGGTGGTGAGAAACGTGGTTCCGGTATCCATCATTACTGCAGAGCCAACTAGAGACTTGTTGGAGGTACTGTGTCCCCGGTACCAAATACCATCTAGGTTCCATTTCTCTAGGCAGGCGATACCGAAAATGTACACAGACCTCAGAAAAAGAGTCACCAGTGTCCTAAAAAATGCAGCTGTACCCAATGTCCACTTAACCACGGACATGTGGACAAGTGGAGCAGGGCAGGGTCAGGACTATATGACTGTGACAGCCCACTGGGTAGATGTATGGACTCCCGCCGCAACAACAGCAGCGGCGGCACCAGTAGCAGCATCTCGCAAACGCCAACTCTTTCCTAGGCAGGCTACGCTTTGTATCACCGGTTTCCAGAATACGCACACAGCTGAAAACCTCTTACGGCAACTGAGGAAGATCATCGTGGAATGGCTTACCCCAATTGGACTCTCCTGTGGATTTGTGGCATCGGACAACGCCAGCAATATTGTGTGTGCATTAAATCTGGGCAAATTCCAGCACGTCCCATGTTTTGCACATACCTTGAATTTGGTGGTGCAGAATTTTTTAAAAAACGACAGGGGCGTGCAAGAGATGCTGTCGGTGGCCAGAAGAATTGCGGGACACTTTCGGCGTACAGGCACCACGTACAGAAAACTGGAGCACCACCAAAAACTACTGAACCTGCCCTGCCATCATCTGAAGCAAGAAGTGGTAACGAGGTGGAATTCAACCCTCTATATGCTTCAGAGGTTGGAGGAGCAGCAAAAGGCCATTCAAGCCTATACAATTGAGCACGATATAGGAGGTGGAATGCACCTGTCTCAAGCGCAGTGGAGAATGATTTCAACGTTGTGCAAGGTTCTGATGCCCTTTGAACTTGCCACACGTGAAGTCAGTTCAGACACTGCCAGCCTGAGTCAGGTCATTCCCCTCATCAGGCTTTTGCAGAAGAAGCTGGAGACATTGAAGGAGGAGCTAACACGGAGCGATTCCGCTAGGCATGTGGGACTTGTGGATGGAGCCCTTAATTCGCTTAACAAGGATTCACGGGTGGTCAATCTGTTGAAATCAGAGCACTACATTTTGGCCACCGTGCTCGATCCTAGATTTAAAGCCTACCTTGGATCTCTCTTTCCGGCAGACACAAGTCTGCTGGGGTTGAAAGACCTGCTGGTGAGAAAATTGTCAAGTCAAGCGGAACGCGACCTGTCAACAACATCTCCTCCTTCACATTCTCCCGCAACTGGGGGTGCGAGGAAAAGGCTCAGAATTCCGAGCCCACCCGCTGGCGGTGATGCAGGGCAGTCTGGAGCGACTGCTGATGCTGACATCTGGTCCGGACTGAAGGACCTGACAACGATTACGGACATGTCGTCTACTGTCACTGCATATGATTCTCTCACCATTGAAAGAATGGTGGAGGATTATATGAGTGACCGCATCCAAGTAGGCACGTCACACAGTCCGCACTTATACTGGCAGGAAAAAGAGGCAATTTGGAGGCCCTTGCACAAACTGGCTTTATTCTACCTAAGTTGCCCTCCCACAAGTGTGTACTCCGAAAGAGTGTTTAGTGCCGCCGCTCACCTTGTCAGCAATCGGCGTACGAGGTTACATCCAGAAAATGTGGAGAAGATGATGTTCATTAAAATGAATTATAATCAATTCCTCCGTGGAGACATTCACCAGCAGCAATTGCCTCCACAAAGTACACAGGGTGCTGAGATGGTGGATTCCAGTGGGGACGAATTGATAATCTGTGAGGAGGGGGATGTACACGGTGATATATCGGAGGATGATGATGAGGTGGACATCTTGCCTCTGTAGAGCCAGTTTGTGCAAGGAGAGATTAATTGCTTCTTTTTTGGGGGGGGTCCAAACCAACCCGTCATATCAGTCACAGTCGTGTGGCAGACCCTGTCACTGAAATGATGGGTTGGTTAAAGTGTGCATGTCCTGTTTATACAACATAAGGGTGGGTGGGAGGGCCCAAGGACAATTCCATCTTGCACCTCTTTTTTCTTTTCTTTTTCTTTGCGTCATGTGCTGTTTGGGGAGGGTTTTTTGGAAGGGCCATCCTGCGTGACACTGCAGTGCCACTCCTAAATGGGCCCGGTGTTTGTGTCGGCCACTAGGGTCGCTTATCTTACTCACACAGTCAGCTACCTCATTGCGCCTCTTTTTTTCTTTGCGTCATGTGCTGTTTGGGGAGGGTTTTTTGGAAGGGACATCCTGCGTGACACTGCAGTGCCACTCCTAGATGGGCCCGGTGTTTGTGTCGGCCACTAGGGTCGCTTATCTTACTCACACAGTCAGCTACCTCATTGCGCCTCTTTTTTTCTTTGCGTCATGTGCTGTTTGGGGAGGGTTTTTTGGAAGGGACATCCTGCGTGACACTGCAGTGCCACTCCTAGATGGGCCCGGTGTTTGTGTCGGCCACTAGGGTCGCTTATCTTACTCATACAGTCAGCTACCTCATTGCGCCTCTTTTTTTCTTTGCGTCATGTGCTGTTTGGGGAGGGTTTTTTGGAAGGGACATCCTGCGTGACACTGCAGTGCCACTCCTAGATGGGCCCGGTGTTTGTGTCGGCCACTAGGGTCGCTTATCTTACTCACACAGCGACCTCGGTGCAAATTTTAGGACTAAAAATAATATTGTGAGGTGTGAGGTATTCAGAATAGACTGAAAATGAGTGTAAATTATGGTTTTTGAGGTTAATAATACTTTGGGATCAAAATGACCCCCAAATTCTATGATTTAAGCTGTTTTTTAGGGTTTTTTGAAAAAAAACACCCGAATCCAAAACACACCCGAATCCGACAAAAAAAATTCGGTGAGGTTTTGCCAAAACGCGGTCGAACCCAAAACACGGCCGCGGAACCGAACCCAAAACCAAAACACAAAACCCGAAAAATTTCAGGCGCTCATCTCTAGTTTCAATGCAATAAAACCAGCACCAATCTTATAAATTCTTCACCAAATATCTCTTGCCGCAGAAAATAATTATTGTTGGCAGAGTGTCCAGGGTTACCTGGTGCAGTGATGTCAGTCCACACACTTAGTGACTTAAACAGTAATGCAGGTTTATTTAGTGTACACAGGTGACTCAGATATAACACTGATAGCTGTAATCAGGAGCACATATATCACACAAGTAACAGCATTAGGTAGTGGTACTTATCAGGAGATGTCTGTGGTGGTAAAGCATAGAGGACTGCACAGCCATGCAGTCTGACTCCTGCTGTAGAGAAGATGATGCATGCACTGGAACACTGAGTCTCTGTAGCTGAAACTCTGTCTCTCAGTCTCTCACTGTGTGTCACACTCTCCTCACTCATCACTAGTTGGAGGAACAGTAACTTACATCGTATAACTCTGCCTCCCAGTGACTCCTGGCACTAGAGGTCTATCACTATGGTATGCACCCATAGACTGATACACAGCAGGAGACAGGTACAGAGTGCACCATATCCTAACACCCTCCCTCGCTCAAGACTGTCTCTGGTTAAAGAACATGACATTTTATCAAATAAATCAACAAAGTCACTCCTGCAACTGAAAACATAACGTGAAGCAAAAACAGTAAGAATAAATCAACATTAACCATATTCTAGTCCACATTCCATCAAGAATGCAAGTAGCAAGAGTGATGACAGTCCTTTGGTCAACATGTTGGCAATATATTCTTCACTTGCAACATATTCCACATTGACTGACTTGTTTTCCACCAACTCACAAATTAAATTATGTCTTATAGCAATATGCTTAGACCATTCATGATGCTTTGTGCTACAAGAACATCAGTTGCTCCCTTGTTATCACACTTTAGGTTGACGATCTCACTGTGGTAAAGAAGACCTAATTCTCTTATCCAAAGCACTTCTTTTGAAGTTTCTGTGAGCGCCATGTACTCTGCATCTCTTGTAGAAAGAGCAACTGTGGGTTGTTTCGAACTTGCCAAGCTTACGGCTGAGCCTGCCAGTGCAAACAGGTATCCAGTATAAGAACATCTATCATCCTCATCTGATCCCCAGTCGGCGTCACAGAATACTTTTAGGCTGGTATCTAATGATCTTGTAATTTTCAGCTTTATTGAACTTTGAGGTACTTTAGTATTCTCTTTACTGCAACCCAGTATTGTCTTCCAGGATTATTTGCAAGCTGCCTTGCCCGACTCACTGCATGTGTGATGTCAGGTCGTGTCCCAATACTTGCATACATCAAACTACCAATAGCATTTTGATAAAGGATTTCTTGCATTTCCTCTATCTGCATCTTGCTACTTGGTGACATGGCCTTGAAACGTCTTTTCCATGACAGCATCACTTAACATAGTCCGTGCTCTCTCAACAATTGTGCAGTTTGCCCACTCACTCACGCCATTCTATTCCGGTGTGTAGGCAATTGTTAGCTGATGCTTTATGCCATATTTTCTAAGGAATGCAGCTAAGACTTTGTTATCATACTCTCCACCATTTTCTGATCTCAGTATCTTTAGTTTCAAACCTGTCTAATTCTCCACTATGTTTTTGTATTCCTCAATTTTGTTGACAACTTCACTCTTCTCCTTAAGGAAGTGTAATTTTTGTGGCGTCATCAATGAGAGTCATAAAATACCTGTAGCCACTGATTGATTCTTCCTCCATTGGACCACACATGTTTGTGTGCACTAGAGCTAACTGTGTCTCTGCTCTAATAACTGACTTTGGAAATGGGTTGTGAGTTTGCTTGCCTTTTAAGCAACTCTCACACATGGGTCTTTCAGCGTTGCTCATGGTGATCCCTGTTACCATTCCATCTAGCAGTTTCTGGACATTGTCATAACCCAAATAACCAAGCATTTGTTCCACAGCTCCATTGGCTGTTTTCTTCAATAGCCATCATTGCAGTACACTCATCAGCGTCCAGGACATATAATTGGTTGCACCTGGTTGCTGAAGCAATAACAGTCCCTCTTTTATTATGCACCATACACTTGCCCTTCTGAAATTGGACTTTGGTGCCTTTTTTCTCTAGGACGCTGATAGCAATGAGATTACTTCCTAAAGCTGCACGTACAACACATCTTGGATATCTGTAACAACTGTCTCACCTCCAATTCTTAAATGTACTGTGATTGTCCCAGCTTATACAGTAATGCAGTTAGGGCCTTATTTCCAATTCTTGTAACTGTAGTGGGAACACACGGTGTTAAAGAATTGAACCAATGCTTATTGATTATTGGCCCTCGAGTCCATGTACCAGCAATCCTTCCTATGACTGTCTGCTACATTCAGTGCTGATACATTCTTGGAACTGCAGCAACTTGGCTCTTACAATCTCCATTGTTAGTTTAGTGTAGTTTGATTATAACTAGAGATGAGCGGGTTCGGTTCTCTGAGATCGGAACCCCTGAACTTCACCTATTTTACACGGTTCCGAGGCAGCCTCGGATCTTACCGCCTTTGCTCGGTTAACCCGAACATCATCATCCCGCTGTCGGATTCTCGCGAGATTCGTATTCTATATAAAAAGCCGTGCGTCGCCACCATTTTCACTTGTGCATTGGAGATTGAATGGAGAGAATGTGGCTGCGTTCTCTCCCAGAAAAGCTCAGTAATCTGTGCTCAGTGTGCTGCAAATATCTGGGCTCAGTGTGCTGCAATTATCTGTGCTCAGTGTGCTGAAAATATCTACGTTCTCTGCCTGAAAACACTCCATATCTGTGCTCAGTGTGCTGCAAATATCTGTGCTCAGTGTGCTTTATTGTGGGGACTGGGGACCACCAGTATATAATTATACTTATAGTAGTACAGTACAGTAGGCCATTGCTGTATGTTGCAGCTCTGTGTCACTGCAAGTATCCATTCCATATCTGTGCTGCATTTTTGTGAGCAGTATATATAGTATTACAGTGCAGCATTTTGGTGACCCAACAGTATATAGTTGTGTACAGTAGGCCATTGCTGTATCTTGCAGCTCTGTGTCACTGCAAGTATCCATTCCATATCTGTGCTGCATTATTGTGAGCAGTATATAGTAGGATAGTGCAGCATTTTGGTGACCAGCAGCATATATATATAGTACAGTACAGTAGGCCATTGCTGTATCTTGCAGCTCTGTGTCGCTTCTAGTATCCTGATCAGTGCTCAATATCTGCTGCATTGTTGTGACCAGTATGTATACTGTACTGTGCGACGTGTGTTATACACCTGGAGATTATACATCCTGTAATCTGTACTGAGCGATGTGTGAGATACACCTGGGGATTATACATCCTATATACTGTACTGTGTGATGTGTGAGATACACCTGGGGATTATACACCCTATATTATTATTATTATCCTTAATTTATATGGCATCACAAGGGTTCTGCAGCGCCCAATTACAGAGTACATAAATAATCAAATAGGAAAACAGCAACTTACAGTTGATGACAGTATAGGACAAGTACAGGGTAAATACACATAGTTACATCAGCAGATGACACTGGAATAATGATCAGGTGGCAGAAGACTGCTGGATGTGGTACAGTTGAAGAGGGTGGTCTTCTGTATACCGGCAGTCGGGCTCCCGGCGCTCAGTATACCGGCGCCGGGAGCCCGACCGCCGGCATACCGTCACTTATTTTCCCTCGTGGGGGTCCACGACCCCCATAGAGGGAGAATAAAATAGTGTGGCGCGCGTAGCGCGCCACCGTGCCCGTAGCGTGGCGAGCGCAGCGAGCCCGCAAGGGGCTCATTTGCGCTCGCCACACTGTCGGTCAGCCGGCGGTCGGGCTCCCGGCGCCGGTATGCTGGGCGCCGGGAGCCCGACCGCCGGCCAGCCGTAGTGAACCCGTTGAAGATTATTAAAGTAAGACAAAAGATAAGCACATGAGGGAAGAGGGCCCTGCTCGTGAGAGCTTACAATCTAAAGGGGAGGGGTAGACAGACATGGGAGACACAGATGGGGTACATAGAGAACGTGGAACAGAGGGTTAGGATGAGATTTGGCTGGGTTTGGTGAAGAAGTGGACCCCCAGAAGGCACAAGTCAATACTTAACATAGCAACATTTTACTGGGCTATGCAGGAGAAAATTAAAAATAGGGGAAAATAAAAATTTAAAAAAAGAATTGATAACTTCTACCACTTTCAGAAAGGTCAATGGAAGCTGAAATAATGGACAACTACCTCATGGAAGCCAGATACAGTATACCAAACAGTACTTAGCAGAGTTAGGAATGAGTGCTTATGAAATACAGTAACATTTTGTCATAATATTTCAGAAGCTGCATGGCTGGTCTCTTGCACTCTTTTGCTCTAATACACCACCTGCTTTAGGATTTATATTCAAAAACATTATGTCTCCATAATCCCAAAAAGTCAGTCTTCTTGGAAAGTGGTTTGTTCCTTTGTAAGGGAAAGAGAACAAACGTTCTCAAACAACGGTTTCTCAATTTCTTTTTCCTCTGGGAAGGGATTGTGGATTCGCAGGAATATCTGAGCATTTCTGTAATCAGAAAGCAGCGACTTTCTACAAATGTTTACGAATAATTCCAGTGATTTTGTCATTTTCTTCCAGTGATTTGGACCAATAATACCATTGATTAGAACGAATAATTCCAGTTATTTTGTCATTTTCTTCCAGTGATTTGGACCAATAATACCATTGATTAGAACGAATAATTCCAGTGATTTTGACATTTTCTTCCAGTGATTTGAACTAATAATACCATTGATTAGAATGAATAATTCCTGTGATATTGAGGTGTTTGTGTCGCTTAGCTTAGCCATCCAGCAACCACAGTGCACCTCTTTTTCTCTTTCCTTTGCATCATGTGCTGTTTGGGGCCAATTTTGTTGAAGTGCCATCCTGTCTGACACTGCAGTGCCACTCCTAGATGGGCCAGGTGTTTGTGCCGCCCTCTTGGGTTGCTTTGCTTAGTCGTCCAGCAACCTCTATGCAAATTTTAGGACTAAAAATAGTATTGTGAGGTGTTCAGAATAGACTGGAAATGAGTGGAAATTGTGGTTATTGAGATTAATAATACTATAGGATCAAAATTACCCCCAAATTCTATGATTTAAGCTGTTTTTGAGGGTTTTTTGTAAAAAAACACCCAAATCCGACAAAAAAATTTCAGGGAGGTTTTGCCAAAACGCGTCCGAATCCAAAACATTGCCGCGGAACTGAATCCAAAACCAAAACACAAAAAAATTCCGGTGCACATCTCTAATTATAACGCACAGGGCTGCCATCAGAAACTGTGGGGCCATAGACTGACAAAATAGTCAGGGCCCCCCTCCCCCATAAAAAATGGTGGGTGGAGCTACAATGGGCATAGGGCATCAATTAGTGTGTAAAACTATTTTTTCTTTAATTTTTGTAAAGTTTGGGATGTGGGTGTGGGGAATCCATAAAAAATATATAGTGATGAGGCAGGATGAGGGGCAGGGCAAGAGGAAAAGTGGTTTGTGAAGGGCACAGGGAAAAGGTGGGTGGCGGGGGCAATATATGAGAGATCAGTAATGTATGGATATGGGGGGACTAAAACTGGAAAGTCACAGGACAGGGAAGACAGGACCAAAGGGGGAAGCAGGGATGGGAGGTTTGGACCTATTGGGAGCACAGGGATGGTTGACATGGTGGGGGTGGCACATGGCAGGGAGGGACAGACATTAAGAAGGTGTGCAGGGCAGGGGAGGCTGTACCTTTGGGCACAAGAATGAGAAGGCTTGACCTTAATGGGGGACACAGAACAGGGATATCTGGACCTTAATGGAGGGGCACAGGGTAGGGGAGGCTAGACCTTGGATGAGGGCACAGGGCAGAGAAGGCTGGCTCTTAATGGGGGGAGGGGGCACAGGGCAGGAGAGGCTGGACCTTGGATGAGGGCACAGAAAGCTGGCTCTTAATGGGGAGGCACAGGGCAGGGCAGGCTGGACTTAAGTGAGGAAAGCACAGGGCAAAGAATGCTGGCCTCATGGCATGCCTTAGATATGAAGACGGATTGTTGATGGATGATGGTGGGAGGCGACCACCGCTGCTGTTGCTCCCGCTGCCTCCTAGGGCTCCCTTTCCCCTGCAGACAGATGGTCCCTGTTGCACATTGTGGTCCGGAAGCCTGTCAAGCATGAACACAGCACTGTGGCATTTTAGAGTTCCTGCTGTCCATGAACCAATCACAACTCGTGGACTGGCAGCCAATCAGAAGTGGCCACATCGGCCGCTCCTGATGCAGGCTGCTGGACTACAGTCTGCTAGCGGACATCAGGAAATTCAAAATGGTGCCACAGCAGTACTGTCTTCACGCTGCTGGCCCACAGTCGGCTCTCGGACCCCCCTGTCTATCCGGGTCCGGGACGCCAGTACCCCCTGATGGCAGCCCTGATAACACAGCCACCAAAAAATCAAATTCTGGTGCCAGATTCTGTAACGTAGCCATTGCAACTTCTTCCTCATCCACTTGTGCCCCCACAGATGCCAACTGCTGAGCTATAAAAGATAACTTATTAATATAATCGTTCATGTCCTTGCAGGCACTTAGTTTCGTTCCATATAGCATGCGTCTTAAACTTATCCTTCTCAAAAGACCTTTATCTTCATAAGCATTTTGCAGGGCTGTCTAAATGTCCTTAGCTGACACTTTTCCACTGACTATTGAATAGACATGCTCCTCCACAGCTAAACCTATCATACCGATGGCTCTGTCTATGTCATCTGGGTTTGGACCTGCTCCCGGGTCTATAGTAACCTTCCACAACTTCTCCTGCTTAAGCTGCATTTCCATTGCAAACTTCCATATAGCATAGTTTTATGAACCTTTCAGCTTAGCAAAGCTCAAGCTGTGTCCTGTGTTATACATCCTTTCTGTACTTATAAAAATTGTCACTTTAAACTGTGTCACTGTGATTATTCAACAGCACTCAGGGGGTTAATCATCAAGTACATACGGGTCTAGATGCGGGGCTGAGCCCATAACCTGTTGGCAGAGTGTCCTGGGCTATCTGGTGTAGTGACGTCAGTTCACACACTTAGTGACTTAAACAGTAATGCAGGTTTATTAGTGTACACAGGTGACTCAGATATAACACTGATCGCTGTAATCAGGAGCCAATATATCACACAAGGTAACAGCATTAGGTAGTGATACTTATCAGGAGATGTCTGTGGTGGTAAAGCATGGAGTCTGACTCCTGCTGTAGAGAAGATGATGCATGCAATGGAACACTGAGTCTCTGTAGCTCACGCTCACGGCTCAGCTCTGCACACTTGTACACAGGACTCTCTTTCTCAGTCTCTCACTGTGTGTCACAATCTCCTCACTCTCTCACTAGATGGAGGAACAGTAACTTACATCGTATAACTGCGCCTCCCAGTGACTCCTGGCACTAGAGGTCTAATACTAGGGGATGCAGTGCCGTAACTAGACATTTTAGCGCTGTGTGCAAGAAACGGCATCGGCGCCCCCCCTAACATAAACCGGTGGCAGTGCATGCCGTAGACGCGTGCAAAAAATATAGGGGTGTGGCTTAATTGGAAAGGGGTGTGGCCACAAAATAATACCATTTCATAATGGTGCACAGTAGTCTCCATTATTCAAATGACGCCACACAGTAGCGCCACGACACCAGGTAGAGCCCCTTTTTACACATTACGGCAGACAGCGTCCCCTTTTTACACATTAAGGCAGACAGCTTCCCCTTTTTACACATTACGGCAGACAGCGCCTCCTTTTTTCCACATTACGGCAGACTGCGTCCCCTTTTTTACACATTACGGCAGATAGCGTCCCCTTTTTACACATTACGGCAGACAGCGTCCTCTTTTAACACATTACGGCAGACAGAGTCCCCTTTTTACACATTTCAGCAGACAGCGCCTCCTTTTTACACATTATGGCGGACAGCGTGCCCTTTTAACACATTACGGCAGACAGCGTCCCCTTTTTTACACATTACGGCAATATAGTAATATGTCACAAACAGATATATGGGGGGATGGTCACACACAGATAGTGGGGAAGTATACCATGATTTACTAGTTACTCAGCCAATCAGGAGAGCTGAGCTGAGCCCCTTGATCTGAAGACAGTAACAGGTTAATGATAGCGCCCCAACATGGGAGCCACTTACTCAGTGCCAGGCGCAGTAGGGGAAGCAGCAGGATGCTGATCCAGGGCAGCTCATCTTTCCCAAGCTGACCTCTATCTGCTTCAGACGCCTGTGTGCAGACAATGGATTCCGGAGCCTGACTCTGATGCTGGAAGCTGCACTGGACAGGTGAGGAGGACTGCGGGCGGGTGGAAGAGCCTCTCCGTCTCCTGGGCGGCTGTGTCCCTCACTGCCTGCCGCAGCTACTGCCTGACATCAAAAGGCTCTCCCCGCTGCTGCTGCCTGCTTCCTTCCTCCTCCAAACCTCTCTCATGGACTGCTCTCTCTCCCCTCTTCCTCCTGCTACTCCAGGACAATAATTCCTGCTGCCTGATTTACTGCAAGTCCACGCCGGCACTGTCTGTCTCCCCGCCGCCCTCTTCACTGTAGCGCCTTACTCGCCTCCGTACTCGGCGTAATGGGTGGGCCGGCCCTGCACATTAGTAACGCTGGAGCAGCGGCGGTGCAGCTGGGGTGCAGAGGGCGGGAGGAGAGGAGGATGGATAAGAGAGCACCCACTCAGCAGTGCCGTAACAAGCTATGTGGCGGGTGAATGCAGAGATTTTTTCCGCCTCACAGCGCATTGCGCTGTGTGCAATGCCCCTCTCACACATAGCTAGTTACGGCACTGAGGGGATGCACCCATAGACTAATACACAACAGGAGACAGGTACAGAGCACACAATATCCTAACAATTATAAGATTGTATATCTGGAACTCCTAGCTGTGAACTTGGACCTAAGAATAATAGAGGTATTTGCTAGATGGGACTGTCACAACTCATGTATTTTCTGTGTGCACTTAAAGAGAAAGATGTCACAGATGAAATTGGAGAATAAGTCAAGTTTATTTATGTAAAATCCAAACAAGGTAGAGAGTGCAGTGAAGTTAAGCAAGAGCAGGTCATAGTTGAGTAATCAAGCTAATACACTCATGAAATTGCAATGGCTGATAAATTACTGGAGCATTTCTTGAAATGATTAAGTAGATTAAAGGCCAGAATGCACAGATATTACACAAATATTACAGAAAATGAGATGTAGGCAATTGGCAAGATCATGCATCAACTTGGGTCAGGTTTATTTATTTATTTATTATCCTTTATTTATATGGCGCCACAAGGGTTCCGCAGCGCCCAATTACAGAGTACATATGCACATAGTCAAAACAGGAAAACAGTGACTTACAGTTGATGACAATTTAGGACAAGTACAGGGTAACTAAGCATAACTACACCAGTAAATGACAGAGAAGTTCCAGGTGGCCAAAAAACTGCTTGATTTGGGCAGTTGAGGATTATTAAAGTAAGAAAAGGATAAGGATAAGGATAAGCACATGAGGGAAGAGGGCCCTACTCATGAGAGCTTACAATCTAAGGTTGCAAAGTAAAGTAAAATATGCAGCACAAACTAAACAGGAACAGTCCAGGTTTGCAATGTGGTATTAGGAATAATGGGGGTAATTCTGAGTTGATCGCAGCAGCCAGTGTGTTAGCAATTGGGCAAAACCATATGCACTGCAGGGGGGGCAGATATAATATTTGCAGAGAGAGTTAGATTTGAGTGGGTTATTTTGTTTCTGTGCAGTGTAAATACTGGCTGCTTTATTTTTACACTGCAATTTAGATTTCAGTTTGAATACACCCCACCCAAATCTAATGATCTCTGCACATGTTATATCTGCCCCCCCCCCTGCAGTGCATATGGGGGGTCATTCCGAGTTGTTCGCTCGGTAAAAATCTTCGCATCGCAGCGATTTTCCGCTTAATGCGCATGCGCAATGTCCGCACTGCGACTGCGCCAAGTAAATTTGCTATGCAGTTAGGATTTTTACTCACGGCTTTTTCATCGTTCTGGCGATCGTAATGTGATTGACAGGAAATGGGTGTTACTGGGCGGAAACAGGCCGTTTTATGGGCGTGTGGGAAAAAACGCTACCGTTTCCGGAAAAAACGCAGGAGTGGCCGGAGAAACGGGGGAGTGTCTGGGCGAACGCTGGGTGTGTTTGTGACGTCAAACCAGGATCGACAAGCAGTGAAATGATCGCAGATGCCGAGTAAGTCTGAAGCTACTCAGAAACTGCTACGAGGTGTGTAATCGCAATATTGCGAATACATCGTTCGCAATTTTAAGATGCTAAGATTCACTCCCAGTAGGCGGCGGCTTAGCATGAGCAAATCTGCTAAAATCTGCTTGCGAGCGAACAACTCGGAATGACCCCCCATGGTTTTGCCCAATTGCTAACAAACTTGCTGCTGCGATCAACTCAGAATTACCCCCAATACCTCCAGAATACAGTATAGTGATTGCAAGTAAGTAGAATGTAATAATGTCCAGTCCTACAATAGCAAAGGCACTGTGAACAGAAACCCAATGCGAAAATAACTGAAGAAATGCAAAATTACTGGCTACTGATGGCGCACAGTAGTTTGTACACTGCATGTTGGGAAACTTAACATGTTAAATATCAACTTATTGGCAGTTGCCAAAAAAAAAAAAAAAGATTGCTTTTTTGGAGCATTCTTTTATGTTTTCTATATGTGATGATTAAATTGATATGAATGTTAATTTTAAAACGTAACTTTTAATATTCTTACTTAAGATAATAGGGGTAATTGTTATTTGTGTGACTCTGTAAATAATTAAATGTATGTCACCATCTCCTTATTCTAAATATTTATTAAAGGACAATATTTGTCTCCGTTGTGATTTTTTTGTGTGAATGAAATTTTTACTTAAATCCAATGTATGGATAATCAGTGCCCAAGTCATACAGCTTAGATCAGAGTATAATAAGTAGTTAATTTAGGGCATAGTTATTCACCTATTATTTTAGCAGTGATATGTTGTTATGGCCGCTACAGCATACAAAACATTTCCATATAAGATTATAGGTTAGGAATCGGTTTTCAACCTTATTGCTAATTATTCCATAAAACCTTCACCAGTTAACACCTGTAAATATATCCTGATTGTAAGAAGAATATTACATAGCTGTCATAGACACACTCATATTATTATTATTATTATTATTATTATTATTATTATTATTATTTTTATTGTTACTGTTCTACCACCTTCAATCCTATAGAAAGAAACTATGAATCTTGGTTCAAATATTTGAGATGTTATTACAGTGTATCAAGACATTAAAGTTTTGCTACCTTGAATTGAACGGACTCACAATGTTTAGGGGTATATTCAATTGCAGTCGAAAGAATTCCCGGGATTTACCCACAGGCAAGCTGCTGTCCAGGTAATCAGCGCTGTTGAGCGGTGTCAGAACACCTATACACCAATGCGTTTCCACCCTTCACTAGGGTCTTGTTCAAGGTGCCAGTAACGTGTGCTGATTACCTGGACAGCAGCTTGCCTGTGGGTAAATCCCGGAAATTCTTTCCCACAGACTTTCATGGTGTTATGAACTGTTTGATTGCAGTTCCAACATCTTTGGTATTTATCCTCTGTACCGAGTGATAGAAGGACTGCCACTCAAAGGGCTTCTGCTTTAGTCTGCTGTGTATTAGGAATTGTCATTGTCCTGAATTGTCAATTTATATTGTATGTGATATTAAACTGTACTTCACTATATTTACTTATCCTCATTTACATATTGGCACGAGTTCTTTCTGAAATGAGGATAAGTTGTTGGAAATCATCAAAGAGCTAAGACTACCGAGGAGTGCTAGTTAAGTAATTTCTCCGCTATTTTTATCTGTTTTGCACTTTTGGTGAAGGGTGGAGGAGACCTTCAAGGAGATTTTACTGACAAGCTGCTTTTAGTGTGCATGGAATCACCACCGCTATATTTGTATAGCTAACTAAAAAAGTTAGCAATTGGGCAAAACCATGTTGCACTGCAGGTGAGGCAGATGTAACATGTGCAGAGAGATTTAGATTTGGGTGGGGTGTGTTCAAACTGAAATCTATATTGCAGTGTTGGAAAAAAAACAGCCAGTATTTATCATGCACAGAAACTAAATATCCCATGCAAATCTAAATAATAAGCATAATGCAGGATTGGTGTAAGAATTTTGGGTAATGACTTCTACGGGTTCTGCATTCCACCCTCACAAGGTACAAGGCAAGGCAACTATCTCGGGCGCACTGTGTAAGGTTTCCATGAGTGTAATAGTCTACCCTTAGAAGAGATGACACAAAATGGAGTTATTGCAGCATCCTAATGCTCAGAGTAAACTCCCAACAAAACTGTTAGGTCCAAGTATTCATCCCTTTCACAAACATACCAGATGAGGCAGCCATGTTTGGCACACTGTAAAGGTTACACTGTGGTAGGTTAGCCATACAAGGGCCAATGCATATATGGGAAAACTGAACTTGTGTAGTATCCCTTTACTGAAAGATCCACATAAAGTGCTTTCTGCTGGCTGAGGAACCATCTGAGGCACCCTTCACTGATGCCCTGCATAGGTTGCCGCTGGCAGGGATGTGCAATCAGTGGAGGTACACATTACAGGAATAGCACATGGTGGTGCTGAAGTACTCTGTAAGGATATAAAAAAACACATGGTAAGCACACAATAGCAGGTAAACAATGGAAGGAGGAAAATTGAGATAACATTATTTTGATCAAATTTTAAATGTCTTGTTCTCATGGGAGCAGCACGGATGGGTATGAGAATGTGGGGAGCACACTAATGTCCAATGGATATTTCCCTGCTGAGCTTGTTCCTGGTGTTCTCCCCCCACAGCTCCCTTGAGGGATAGACCCAGGGGCAGTCCTGATGTTCTCAGCCAGAGGGGTAGTAGGTCTAGGGGTCTATTCATGAAGCAATCAAAAGAGTGAAGAAGTGAACCGGTAGAGAAGTTGCCCATGTCAACCAAGTAGTTTTGCGGTAACATTTTTAAAGTGCATTCTGTAAAATTGTATGTAGCAGCTGATTGGTTGTCATGGGCAACTTCTCCACTGGCTCATTTCTCCACACTTTTCACTGCTTTGTGAATAGACCCCTAGTCCTGGTGTTCTCATAGCAGGCGTGAGGAGCCACTACATAATGATCCTGAGCTTTGTTGTTTGTAAAAATTGTTTTATTTTAGATTCTAGAGTAGTCAAAGGTTCAAATCCTGGTAAAACATAGTTTCTAACTGCATCCTCGAAATTGCATCCTTAAAATGCTGTTTTGTAAATAATACTCTTAAATACTACACACTTTATCAGCTGGCACAGGGGTAGGTGTGTTCATCAGTATGTTCAGCAATCTAATTAACAGAGGAGGTGTTGCATTGCAGACAAGATCATAGTTTCAGATAAACTTTCTTGGGGTGTGAAAAGTGTAGCCAGAGATAGATGGAAAACTCAAATACATAAACATTATAAACGTGAAGATGGTTTTTACTTTTTACCTGTGAAGAAAAGAGAGCTGGGAGTCCAATTCCAGTTATAACTTCATCCTTGAAATGACATCCTTAAAATGCTGTCTGTCAATCAGCTCCTGTCATTTATCAAACACAGCCTGTAACATGGCAGATGCGAGCTGATTGGTTGGTACTTTAATGGTCATTTACAATTTTCACTCACTGTTCTCGGTACTACTAACACAACACCTCTCTCATTGGGAGTCTCTAAAGTCTCTGTTCTCAGACCTCCGATTTCCTCTCATTACACCTATTTTCTTAGCGAACTAAAACACTTTTGACCTCCACTACATATCTGTGATCTCAGATGACTCAGAAATGTATTGTTCTTATCCTAACCATTCTCCTGACCACTGCCTCTCTGTCATCTCCAACTGGATGTAAAACACTACCTAAAACTCAATGTCCAAACAGAGCTCATCATCTTCATCTTCTAATGACTTTGCCCTTTTTTTTTATAGTTTTTCTCAGTATTATACCAAAAATAGGGTGAAAAGGGAATCCTGCACCAGAAAAATATTGTAATTGGATAATACTTATAAGATCTTTCCAAATATTGTCCCTGGTTATTTCCTGATTATAAAATAGCAGTGTAATAAGCAGGGCAAGATTAACAATGTGGTGGATGGAGCTCCAGCTCCAGGCCGCTACATAAAAATAGGCCCATCAACAGGAAAGCATGATGATGACCAGCCACATGGTTGGCCATAAATAATAAGGATTAAAATTACATTCGTATTTACCACACAAAATGAGGCAAATTTTGTACTTTTCTATATTTCCGGAGACATTGGGGCTTATAGTGTATGGTGCCTACATGGCAATGGCCTCCCCTCCTCCGCTTCTCATTATAGGCCCTTAAACATTTTCAGCCCCAGGCCCATGCGGCAGTTAATCCGGACCTGGTAATAAGTAGTCGATAGGGCTAGATGGGCAGTGAAACTCTAGATCTATACCTTAGCACTCTAAAATTTAAACTACCAAGAGACAAAGGAGAGCTAATAGAATTGGGCGCCCTTCGATCTTATATTGAAATAAGTAAAATTACATAATTTCATTAGGTATACATTAAAAAGGAGGGGAATAAATCCTCCAGATAGTTTCCCAAAAAAACTGAGAATTGTCCAATAAATACAAAAGATATTAATCTACAGTATTATTTAGTATATTGTTGGTATTTGTAGTAATTTCTATCAGATATACAGTACTGTATATGAATTAAAATATATAAAATAGTAAAGTGTATTAAAAAGTACTGTGTCCTCTTAAATCTCTGTGTATATATGCGTGTGTGTGTATATATATATATATTATTTTTTAAATTTATTAGAGATGAATGTCACGTTCTGGGCCCAGATCCGACTCCGGCCCGGAACTTCCTGCCAGACTCGGAAACAAGAACGAGGCAAAACGTCATAATTCCACTGTCGGATTCTCATGGGTTTTGGATGCCATATAAACAGCCATGCGTCACCACCATTTTCAATCTGGACTTGGAGAGTGAGGGAGACAGACCTCTGTCTCTATGGGTGGTGGCGTCGGTGGGGTCAGTATGTGCTCTGTAGGGGTGCTGCTCCTGTCACTGTGGTGTACCTGTGTGGTTAGGGGTGCTGTCGTGGCTGTCCTCACTGCCACTGGTGTTTCATGTGCTGTTAGGGGTGCTGCAGCTGTACATGTGTGTTGTTGCTGTCCTGGCTGTCACTGTGTTGTACAGGGGGCAGGGGCACTGTCCTCCTGTATGCTGTAAAATTCAAGGGTGCTGTTATTAAAATAAAAGCACACTGGTCCTATATGCTGTGAAAATTCAGCAGTGCAGTTGTTAAAATAAAAGCACACTAGTCCTGTATGCTGTTAAAATAGAGGGGTGCTGGCCCAGTCTTGTATGCTGTAAAAATTCAGGGCTGCAGTTGTTAAATTAAAAGTACACTGGTCCTGTATGCTGTAAAATTACAGACGTGTAGTTATTAAAATAAAAGTACACTTGTCCTGTATGCTGTGAATATTCAGGGGTGCAGTTGTTAAAATAAAAGTACACTGGTCCTGTGCACTGTAGAAATTCAGGAGTGCAGTTGTTAAATAAAAGCACACTGGTCCTGTATGCTGAAAAATACAAGGGTGTTGGCCCAGTCTTATATGCTGTTAAAATAGAGGGGTTCTGCTGTTAAAATAATATTACACTGGCCCTGTATGCTGTAAAACTACAGGGGTGCCATTTTTAAAATAAAAGCACACTGATCCTGTATGCTGTGAAAATACAGGGGTGCTGGCCCAGTCTTGTATGACCTTAAAAATACAGGGGTGCTGCTGTTAAAATAATATTACATTGGCACTGTATGCTAGAAAAATTCAGGGGTGCTGTTAAAATAAAAATACACTGGTTCTGTATGCTGTAACAATACAGGGGTGCTGTGAAAATAAAGGGGCACTGTCCTGTGTACTGTAATAACAAAGGGGTGCTGTCCTGTAAAATGTGAAAAAAACAGTTTGAGGAAAAAATAGTGGAAGATCAGGAACCACTTACAGTTCCTAGTACTAGTGCTGAAGCTGCTGCTGCCACCAGTCATGACATTGATGATGCAATTCCATCAATGTCATCTGCTAAGGCCAATGCCCAATGTCATAGAGGGCATGTAAAATCCAAGAAGCAAAAAATAATAATCAGAAAATAAATTATCTGATGAGAAATGCAAAATTGGCAATATGCCATTCATGGCACGAAGTGGCAAGGAAAGGCTAAGGCCTTGGCCTATGTTCATTACTGGTGGCTCAGCTTTCCATGAGGATAGAAGCTCTCCTCCCTCTCGAAAAATAAAAAAAATAAGCTTGTAAAAGCACAGGAAAAAACAACTGTGCGTTCAGAGACCACAAATCCCCAAGGAGAGTCCAAGTGTGTCTGCAGTTGCGATGTCTAGGCCTGGCCTTCCCAAGGCTGTATGGAAAGAGGAAGCTCCTACCAACATTTGCATCCCCCCTGTAAGTGCTGGGAGGAGCACCGCCAGTCCAGATGCTGATATTGAGATTGAGGATGTCACTGTAGACGTACAACAGGATGAGGAGGATATTGGTGCAGCTGGCGCTGAGGAGGAAGTTGACGATGAGGATTCTGATGGTGATGTGGTATGTTTGAATAAGGCACCAGTGGAGACAGTTGTTGCGCATGGGGTGGAAAAAGCTCATTGTCATACCTGGGCAAAATACCAAAAAAAGCCACGTCTCGGTGAGGAATTATTTCTCCACAAATCCGGACAACAGGTGTCAAGCGATGTGTTGCCTTTGTCAATCCGTAATAAGTAGGGTAAGCACGTTAACCACTTAGGAACATCCTCCCTTATATGTCACCTGCAGTGAATTCATCAGAAGTCATTGTCAAGTTCAGAAACTTTGGGTAAGAGCATAAACAGTCCACTGACAACTAAATCCCTTCTTCCTCTTGTACCCAAGATCCTGCAAGCCACACCCTCAACGTCAAATTTCTTCTCAGTCTGGAACGTCAGTAGTCCTGCAGGCCATGTCACTGGCATGACTGACGAGTCTTCTCCTAACCGGGATTCCTCCAGTGGATCCTTGTGTAGTACACCTACTGCTGCTGCTGCGGCTGCTGTTTTTGCTGCTGGGAGTCGATCGTCATCCCAGAGGGGAAGTTGGAAGACCACTTGTACTACTTCATCTAAGCAATTGGCTGTGCAACAGTCCTTTACGAGGAAGATGAAATACGACAGCAGTCACCCTGTTGCAAAGCGGATTACTGAGGCCATAACAACTATGCTGGCGTTAGACATGCATCCGGTATCTGTCATTAGTGCAGTGGGATTTAGACAGTTGAAGGACGTACTGTGTGCCCGGTACCGAATCCCGTCTAGATGCCACTTTACTAGGCAAGTGATTCTTGGACTGTACAGGGACATTAAGAAAAGTGTCCTCAGTGTCCTGAAAAACACGGTTGTACCCACTGTCCTCTTAACCATGGACATGTGGACAAGTGGAGCAGGGAAAACTAAGGACTACATGACTGTGACAGCCCACTGGATTGATGTATTTCCTCCCGCAGCAACAACAGCAGCGGCACCAGTAGCAGCATCTCACAAATGCCAACTCATTCCTAGGCAGGATACACTGTGTATCACTGGTTTCCATAAGAGGCACACCGCTGACAACATCTTATAGAAACTGATGGACATCATCGCACAATGGCTTACCCCACGTAGACTCTCCTGGGTCTTTGTGATATATGACAACGCCACCAATTTTGTGCGTGTATTACATCTGGGCTAATTCCAGCACGTCCCATGTTTTGCACATACAATTAATTTGGTGGTGCAGAATTTCTTGAAAAAATGACAGGGGGGTGCAGGAGATGCTGTTGGTGGGCCGCAAAATTGCGTGCCACATTCAACAACTGTGTTCCGAAGACTGGAGCACCAGCAAACACTCTAGAATCTGCCCTGCCATTACCCGAAGCAAGAGATGGTAACAAGGTGGAATTCAACACTCTATATGCTTCAGAGGATGGCGGAGCAGCCAAAGGCAATTCAAGCCTATACATCCAACTACAATATAGGCAAAGGAGGGGAAATGCACTTGACTCAAACACAGTGGAGAATGATTTCCGCATTATGCAAGGTTCTCCAACCCTTCAAACTTGCCACATGTGAAGTCAGTTCAGACGCTACCAGCTTGATTCAGGTCATTCCCCTCATAAGGCTTTTGCAGAAGCAGCTGGAGAAATTAAAGGAGGAGCAAAGACAGAGTGATTCCGCTAAGTATGTGGGACTTGTGGATGGAGTCCTTCATTCGCTTTGCCAGGATTCAAGTGTGGTCCGTCTGTTGAAATCAGAGAACTACATTTTGGCCACCGTGCTCAATCCTAGGTTTAAAGCCTACATTGTATCTCTCTTTCTGGCAGACACAAGGTAACTTCGGTGCAACCTTTTGGCCTAAAAACAATGTTTTGAGGTGTTCAGAGTAGACTGAAAATTAATGTTATTGAGGTTAATAATACCATAGAATCAAAATTACCCCCAAATTCTGTGATTTTAGCTGTTTTTATGTTTTTTTTTTTAAATCATCCAGCTCCAAACCAAAACCCGAAAGGGTGGTTTTGGCAAAACCAATCCAGGTCCAAAACATGAACGGAGATCCAGCTCCAAAACCAAAACACGAAAAGTGTCCGTCGCACATCTCTAATATAGATAGATAGATAGATAGATAGATAGATAGATAGATAGATATGAGAGTTTGAACTTGTGTGGACTGTGTTGTACAAATCAAGGGTGCTCCTATAAATTGTTTAATGTAACCTCAAGGGGATTGCTTGGAATGGCTGTAGTAATTGTACAATTCAATAGGGCTGTCTAAGTATTAAAGTGGATACTCATACGGAATAATGATGTACAGTAGATGCACATTCAATGAAAAACAGTAGCTGTTCTGTGTAACTCAGAGAGTGAGATATACATTGCAACAGTTTTGATCCATTCATCAGTTGCTGGAGGGACTGATAAGTTACTGGAGGATAGAATTTCTCCTCCTAGTGATTTGTACATTGATCATAATATGATAGTCAGGTATATAATTTATGTTTTATGTTTTATGGTTCATTCATATGATTTACCACTTATAGGGTATAGATCCAACTTTAAATTGCATGTGAGGTCCCCACACAGGTGATCCTCTATTCACTCCTAGTGAAACGTGCGTATAATAAATTGCAGTACGATATAGCCCTTGATTTTGTTGGTGCTAAGGGCGTGATCCACGCTATTCCAATATTGATGCAAACAGCCAATGCTTTTGCTTCTGCACATGCATCCGGGTCACATTGCACATACTTCCAAATTTTGTTCATACAGAGTCACAGATAAAATGTAGACAGTAGCAGAAATGTAAGGGGCACCCCTGGCTGGTGATTGGAATGTAACAGGGGCTGGCTAAATAGACACAGACATTTTGGTTGTATGGGAGTGTTGCAGGTGTGTCCAGAACGTTCTGCTGAAAGTGGTTGCATAAAAAAAAAAAAATTAGCATCTCACGTAGAGGTCTATGCTCAGATGGACAAACTGCAAAGCGTTCCCCACTTATATTTATAAAGCTCATAGTCACTGTATGTCTTATATTACCACAGAAAAAACAGACAGATTGAGTGACAATAAAGTCATAAAGGCTAATTTTTTATTTACTGTTCAAATACATGTTATATCTGTGTGCCATCTGCATTTGCAATGGTGTTTTAGATAAACAGTACCCAATAATACCCCAGTATGTCTTATAGCACGGATGGAATAGCTCTTATAACATTTGTGTAGACTTTAGTACTTTTGAAAGGACCATTCTGAGCATAATGTTACATGTCAAGATAATTTATAATGAAATATCCACTAATGGTCAGTCCCTTTATTAATGGGCAATTACTATGTCACTTTTATAAATCAATCAAAATGGAGATGACTACATTATATTACAGCAATGAGATATATTAATTAGTCTCAATAGCCCCCCTTCATCAGTGAGTAGTGAATGCATTGTTTTGCTCTCTTATACGTGGGTACAATAATCAGGACCTCATCATCTCCAATATTCAAATTACTGTAGGCTACTTGCCCACCTGTCAAAGCTGTCCCGCTCACCTTTGAGGAGTACCACAATGTACTTTCCCTTTTGCCATCTTTGCACAGCCTCTAATCTAGAGCTTTCCTCCTCTCTGATAACCACCTCTAACTCTCACCTCCAGGATATCCCCCATGCTGCAGCCCACCTGACCAGACTCCCTCCCACCCCAAACTGACTATATTTGCAGTTTGCTGCGGAATCAAGATTTGATACCCTATGCTACAGTAGTGCATGACTGTGCATCTGCATGCATAAAGCTGGCCATCCACTAATTTTATACCAGCCACTGCAACCAACATCATTAGTTTTCTACGCTTGGACCAGCCCAATGCCAGATGCATGAGATCTGTCAGAAACAGGGATCCATTCATGAATCAGAATCCCACCTCATCTATCTCTCATCAGCCGGCACCCCAGCTGTCTTATCAACCAACCCCCCTTCTGTCTCTCATCAGCTAGCCCCCATTTGTCTTATCAGCCAGCCCCCATTGTGTCTCTCTTAACCCAGCCCCCTTCTGCCTCTCATCACCCATCCTCCCTTCTGCCTCTCACCAGCCATCCTCCCTTCTGCCTCTCACCAGCCATCCCCCCTTCTGTCTCTCATCAGCCACCCCTCCCTTCTGTCGCTCATTAGCCAGACCCCTTCTGTGTCTCCATCTCCAGCCCCCGCATCCAGCCCACAGTCACTTAACTTATCTTGGGTCTTCTGGCTGCATTGAAGCTGGCTTCTCTGTCAGCAGTGTGGTGTGTGTGACGTCATTACATCACATGCGCCTGTCTCAATAAATGCTAAATAAAAATCTTGTGCCTGGGAACTGCCAAGTGACAGTAACTGCCCGGAAGCAGCACAGATAGAACTATCTTGCACTGCTGCAGTGATCAGCAGAGTGCAGGCAGCGGAATACTGTAAATAGATTTATCTGTGCATCCTGACAGCTGGCGCCCGGAGGCCAATGCTTACATCGCCTGTGGGAGTTCCACCACTGTTCCCACAAGTCAGGACAGTTTCAAGTGATTGTATTGTCACGGTTCTGTTCCCACCCATAGACACCCATTTTACAAAGAGATTAAAGATCCTTCTGACTCAGAATAGGACAGAAATATGCAAAATGTGCCCCTAAATGTAGCTAAAATCTATCATATATAAAGCATAATTGAAGAACATCTGGCCAGTATATCAATCCAAAACAATAAACTAACAAAGTGTTAATGTTGAAGAAAATAATTATCTGCTTTTAAGAATAGTAACTTATTAGTGAACATTTTACTGTCACCTTAGTTAAAAATAATGCCTAATTTATTTGTGACATTCTCTATTCCATTCTACACCCAGTCGAACTAGAAAAATACTTGCCATCTGCTGTAATATATCTTTAGTGTGCTCAGCATCTTGTTGTGAAATCTTAAATGCTAAGTAAAATGTCAGGTCATGTAGAGAAATAACAGGTATTGCATCCTAAATGTTAGCTCAGTTTGCATGTGAAAGGGAAACAGATCTAAATTACACGGCTTGACTGTAACATAGAACTGTACTATATCATTTTAACTGTTTTGCTTCTTGCATCGGCAAAGAATGCTGAGACTCAGCTATTCCTATGCTCTGTAAATACTTGCTAGGACTTTTAAACAACTCCATTACTTCCATGGGTCAGTGGCGCACAGGTGGTTTCATTACACACTTGTGTAGCAGTTATGTGTTTTCAAACAGAGATTAAAGTATAAACACAGAAAAAAATGTCAGCTTCCCCAATGGCTAAGAATCATAGTGATTGGTCTGTAATATTATAGGGATACATATGATATCCCAGCAGACAGGATGCAGCTGTCACTATACTGACAGCTGCATCCTGTCTGCCGAAATCCCGTCAGGAAGACCCCTCGCAGGCGTGCTGTGCTCACCACGCATCAGACTGGGCGTCTCGCTTCGCTCATCACAGGTTCTATACTAGAGTGACCATATTATCCCTTTTACCTGGGATACTCATGGATTACACAGGTTTTGTGGCTGGCTGACTTCAAGCCTACATTTCAGCTGGTTTTAATCAGCCACAGAACCTGTGTAATCCCGGAGCATCCCAGGTAAAAGGGATAATATGCTCATTCTATTCCTACTCGGTTGGTGGCGTGGACACATCATCTGTTACGTGTGCTGTCTGCAGCTCTGTTATGTTAGTTTAATTGCAGCACTATTCTGTCTGCTTTATTGCTGTAACACATACTTGCTTACCTGACCCTCTCCATGAGGGAGAAAATGCTCTGTTCCTGGACTTTCCTGGTAATGTATGATTGCCATCACCTGTGGTGAGCTAGTTAATTGATAAGAAAGGTGTTTCACCACAGGTGATGGCAATCCTACATTATCAGGAAAGTCCGGGAACAGAGCATTTTCTCCCTCATGGAGAGGGTCAGGGAGGCAAGTATGCTGTAGCAGCACACCTGTTGGGAAATGCCTTGTTACCTTACTCCAGCATGTGGTTTCTTGTTAAAGTCAGGAGCCTGGTGGATGTGCAGCAGCACAGTTGCACTGAGGGGGTCATTCTGACTTGATCATAGCTTTGCTAAATTTAGCACAGCTACGATCATGAACACAGTCATGCGGGAGGATGCCCAGCACAGGGTTAGCCCGCCCCACATGTCAGTCCCTGCCCTGTCACCAAAGTACAGAAGCATTGCACAGCAGCAATGCTTTTGTACTTCAGGAGTAGCTCCTGCCAGCACAGCTTTTGTCTGCTGGCTGGGAGTTAATCGTCGCTGCCCGGCTCATAGCGGCTGCATGTGATGTCACGCAGCCGCTGCAGCCAGCCCCTTCCCCGCACAGTCCGGCCACACCTGCGTTGGCCGTACCACGCCCACAAAATGGCCATGCCGCCCCCTCCCGCCCATCGACCGCCTCTGCCTGTCAATCAGGCAGAGGCGATTGCTAGGCAGCCATGTGCCAGAGCAATATGGCACCGGCGCATGAGCAGTGCTGACCTGACCGCTGTGCTGCAAAGAACTGCAGCGAGCGATCAGGTCAGAATGACCCTCTGAGTTAGTAATTAAAGGGGGCTTGTCTGGACTGAACCTTGTTTTTGTTTAGTGCTCCCTTTATATTCCCAGTCTACCCATTATTCCATGCTGGTAATAGAATTGGGTTGCTGCATGAGACTTTGGGCCTCAGTATCAAGTCCCAGTCCTGTTGGAACTAGAGATGAGCGGGTTCGGTTTCTCTGAATCCGAACCCGCCAGAACTTCATGGTTTTTTTCACGGATCCGAGCGGACTCGGATCCTCCCGCCTTGCTCGGTTAACCCGAGCGCGCCCGAACGTCATCATGACGCTGTCGGATTCTCGCGAGACTCGGATTCTATATAAGGAGCCGCGCGTCGCCGCCATTTTCACACGTGCATTGAGATTGATAGGGAGAGGAAGTGGCTGGCATCCTCTCCATTTAGATTAGGGTTGAGAGAGAGAGAGAGAGATTGACCTGAGGCTGTGATACTGTAGAAGAGAGTGCAGAGTTTAGTGACTGACGACCACAGTGACCACCAGACAGTGCAGTTGTTTGTTTTATTTAATATATCCGTTCTCTGCCTGAAAAAAACGATACACACAGTGACTCAGTCACATACCATATCTGTGTGCACTGCTCAGCCCAGTGTGCTGCATCAATGTATATATATATATCTGACTGTGCTCAGCTCACACAGCTTATAATTGTGGGGGAGACTGGGGAGCACTGCAGTGCCAGTTATAGGTTATAGCAGGAGCCAGGAGTACATAATATTATATTAAAATTAAACAGTGCACACTTTTGCTGCAGGAGTGCCACTGCCAGTGTGACTAGTGACCAGTGACCTGACCACCAGTATATATAATATTAGTAGTATACTATCTCTTTATCAACCAGTCTATATTAGCAGCAGACACAGTACAGTGCGGTAGTTCACGGCTGTGGCTACCTCTGTGTCGGCACTCGGCAGCCCGTCCATAATTGTATATACCACCTAACCGTGGTTTTTTTTTTCTTTCTTTATAGTCATACTAGTTACGAGTATACTATCTCTTTATCAACCAGTCTATATTAGCAGCAGACACAGTACAGTGCGGTAGTTCACGGCTGTGGCTACCTCTGTGTCGGCACTCGGCAGCCCGTCCATAATTGTATATACCACCTAACCGTGGTTTTTTTTTCTTTCTTTATACATACATACTAGTTACGAGTATACTATCTCTTTATCAACCAGTCTATATTAGCAGCAGACACAGTACAGTGCGGTAGTTCACGGCTGTGGCTACCTCTGTGTCGGCACTCGGCAGCCCGTCCATAATTGTATATACCACCTAACCGTGGTTTTTTTTTCTTTCTTTATACATACATACTAGTTACGAGTATACTATCTCTTTATCAACCAGTCTATATATTAGCAGCAGACACAGTACAGTGCGGTAGTTCACGGCTGTGGCTACCTCTGTGTCGGCACTCGGCAGCCCGTCCATAATTGTATATACCACCTAACCGTGGTTTTTTTTTCTTTCTTTATACATACATACTAGTTACGAGTATACTATCTCTTTATCAACCAGTCTATATATTAGCAGCAGACACAGTACAGTGCGGTAGTTCACGGCTGTGGCTACCTCTGTGTCGGCACTCGGCAGCCCGTCCATAATTGTATATACCACCTAACCGTGGTTTTTTTTTCTTTCTTTATACATACATACTAGTTACGAGTATACTATCTCTTAATCAACCAGTCTATATATTAGCAGCAGACACAGTACAGTGCGGTAGTTCACGGCTGTGGCTACCTCTGTGTCAGCACTCGGCAGCCCGTCCATAATTGTATATACCACCTAACCGTGGTTTTTTTTTCTTTCTTTATACATACATACTAGTTACGAGTATACTATCTCTTTATCAACCAGTCTATATATTAGCAGCAGACACAGTACAGTGCGGTAGTTCACGGCTGTGGCTACCTCTGTGTCGGCACTCGGCAGCCCGTCCATAATTGTATATACCACCTAACCGTGGTTTTTTTTTCTTTCTTTATACATACATACTAGTTACGAGTATACTATCTCTTTATCAACCAGTCTATATTAGCAGCAGACACAGTACAGTGCGGTAGTTCACGGCTGTGGCTACCTCTGTGTCGGCACTCGGCAGCCCGTCCATAATTGTATATACCACCTAACCGTGGTTTTTTTTTCTTTCTTTATACATACATACTAGTTACGAGTATACTATCTCTTTATCAACCAGTCTATATATTAGCAGCAGACACAGTACAGTGCAGTAGTTCACGGCTGTGGCTACCTCTGTGTCGGCACTCGGCAGCCCGTCCATAATTGTATATACCACCTAACCGTGGTTTTTTTTCTTTCTTTATACATACATACTAGTTACGAGTATACTATCTCTTTATCAACCAGTCTATATATTAGCAGCAGACACAGTACAGTGCGGTAGTTCACGGCTGTGGCTACCTCTGTGTCGGCACTCGGCAGCCCGTCCATAATTGTATACTAGTATCCAATCCATCCATCTCCATTGTTTACCTGAGGTGCCTTTTAGTTGTGCCTATTAAAATATGGAGAACAAAAATGTTGAGGTTCCAAAATTAGGGAAAGATCAAGATCCACTTCCACCTCGTGCTGAAGCTGCTGCCACTAGTCATGGCCGAGACGATGAAATGCCAGCAACGTCGTCTGCCAAGGCCGATGCCCAATGTCATAGTACAGAGCATGTCAAATCCAAAACACCAAATATCAGTAAAAAAAGGACTCCAAAACCTAAAATAAAATTGTCGGAGGAGAAGCGTAAACTTGCCAATATGCCATTTACCACACGGAGTGGCAAGGAACGGCTGAGGCCCTGGCCTATGTTCATGGCTAGTGGTTCAGCTTCACATGAGGATGGAAGCACTCAGCCTCTCGCTAGAAAAATGAAAAGACTCAAGCTGGCAAAAGCAGTAGCACCGCAAAGAACTGTGCGTTCTTCGAAATCCCAAATCCACAAGGAGAGTCCGACTCCAATTGTGTCGGTTGCGATGCCTGACCTTCCCAACACTGGACGTGAAGAGCATGCGCCTTCCACCATTTGCACGCCCCCTGCAAGTGATGGAAGGAGCACCCGCAGTCCAGTTCCTGATAGTCAGATTGAAGATGTCAGTGTTGAAGTACACCAGGATGAGGAGGATATGGGTGTTGCTGGCGCTGGGGAGGAAATTGACCAGGAGGATTCTGATGGTGAGGTGGTTTGTTTAAGTCAGGCACCCGGGGAGACACCTGTTGTCCGTGGTAGGAATATGGCCGTTGACATGCCTGGTGAAAATACCAAAAAAATCAGCTCTTCGGTGTGGAAGTATTTCACCAGAAATGCGGACAACAGGTGTCAAGCCGTGTGTTCCCTTTGTCAAGCTGTAATAAGTAGGGGTAAGGACGTTAACCACCTCGGAACATCCTCCCTTATACGTCACCTGCAGCGCATTCTTAATAAGTCAGTGACAAGTTCAAAAACTTTGGGTGACAGCGGAAGCAGTCCACTGACCAGTAAATCCCTTCCTCTTGTAACCAAGCTCACGCAAACCACCCCACCAACTCCCTCAGTGTCAATTTCCTCCTTCCCCAGGAATGCCAATAGTCCTGCAGGCAATGTCACTGGCAATTCTGACGAGTCCTCTCCTGCCTGGGATTCCTCCGATGCATCCTTGCGTGTAACGCCTACTGCTGCTGGCGCTGCTGTTGTTGCTGCTGGGAGTCGATGGTCATCCCAGAGGGGAAGTCGTAAGCCCACTTGTACTACTTCCAGTAAGCAATTGACTGTTCAACAGTCCTTTGCGAGGAAGATGAAATATCACAGCAGTCATCCTGCTGCAAAGCGGATAACTGAGGCCTTGACAACTATGTTGGTGTTAGACGTGCGTCCGGTATCCGCCGTTAGTTCACAGGGAACTAGACAATTTATTGAGGCAGTGTGCCCCCGTTACCAAATACCATCTAGGTTCCACTTCTCTAGGCAGGCGATACCGAGAATGTACACGGACGTCAGAAAAAGACTCACCAGTGTCCTAAAAAATGCAGTTGTACCCAATGTCCACTTAACCACGGACATGTGGACAAGTGGAGCAGGGCAGGGTCAGGACTATATGACTGTGACAGCCCACTGGGTAGATGTATGGACTCCCGCCGCAAGAACAGCAGCGGCGGCACCAGTAGCAGCATCTCGCAAACGCCAACTCTTTCCTAGGCAGGCTACGCTTTGTATCACCGCTTTCCAGAATACGCACACAGCTGAAAACCTCTTACGGCAACTGAGGAAGATCATCGCGGAATGGCTTACCCCAATTGGACTCTCCTGTGGATTTGTGGCATCGGACAACGCCAGCAATATTGTGTGTGCATTAAATATGGGCAAATTCCAGCACGTCCCATGTTTTGCACATACCTTGAATTTGGTGGTGCAGAATTTTTAAAAAAACGACAGGGGCGTGCAAGAGATGCTGTCGGTGGCCAGAAGAATTGCGGGACACTTTCGGCGTACAGGCACCACGTACAGAAGACTGGAGCACCACCAAAAACTACTGAACCTGCCCTGCCATCATCTGAAGCAAGAAGTGGTAACAAGGTGGAATTCAACCCTCTATATGCTTCAGAGGTTGGAGGAGCAGCAAAAGGCCATTCAAGCCTATACAATTGAGCACGATATAGTAGGTGGAATGCACCTGTCTCAAGCGCAGTGGAGAATGATTTCAACGTTGTGCAAGGTTCTGATGCCCTTTGAACTTGCCACACGTGAAATCAGTTCAGACACTGCCAGCCTGAGTCAGGTCATTCCCCTCATCAGGCTTTTGCAGAAGAAGCTGGAGACATTGAAGGAGGAGCTAACACGGAGCGATTCCGCTAGGCATGTGGGACTTGTGGATGGAGCCCTTAATTCGCTTAACAAGGATTCACGGGTGGTCAATCTGTTGAAATCAGAGCACTACATTTTGGCCACCGTGCTCGATCCTAGATTTAAAGCCTACCTTGGATCTCTCTTTCCGGCAGACACAAGTCTGCTGGGGTTGAAAGACCTGCTGGTGACAAAATTGTCAAGTCAAGCGGAACGCGACCTGTCAACATCTCCTCCTTCACATTCTCCCGCAACTGGGGGTGCGAGGAAAAGGCTCAGAATTCCGAGCCCACCCGCTGGCGGTGATGCAGGGCAGTCTGGAGCGACTGCTGATGCTGACATCTGGTCCGGACTGAAGGACCTGACAACGATTACGGACATGTCGTCTACTGTCACTGCATATGATTCTCTCAACATTGATAGAATGGTGGAGGATTATATGAGTGACCGCATCCAAGTAGGCACGTCACACAGTCCGTACTTATACTGGCAGGAAAAAGAGGCAATTTGGAGGCCCTTGCACAAACTGGCTTTATTCTACCTAAGTTGCCCTCCCACAAGTGTGTACTCCGAAAGAGTGTTTAGTGCCGCCGCTCACCTTGTCAGCAATCGGCGTACGAGGTTACATCCAGAAAATGTGGAGAAGATGATGTTCATTAAAATGAATTATAATCAATTCCTCCGCGGAGACATTGACCAGCAGCAATTGCCTCCACAAAGTACACAGGGAGCTGAGATGGTGGATTCCAGTGGGGACGAATTGATAATCTGTGAGGAGGGGGATGTACACGGTGATATATCGGAGGGTGATGATGAGGTGGACATCTTGCCTCTGTAGAGCCAGTTTGTGCAAGGAGAGATTAATTGATTCTTTTTTGGGGGGGGTCCAAACCAACCCGTCATATCAGTCACAGTCGTGTGGCAGACCCTGTCACTGAAATGATGGGTTGGTTAAAGTGTGCATGTCCTGTTTTGTTTATACAACATAAGGGTGGGAGGGCCCAAGGACAATTCCATCTTGCACCTCTTTTTTCTTTTCTTTTTCTTTGCGTCATGTGCTGTTTGGGGAGGGTTTTTTGGAAGGGCCATCCTGCGTGACACTGCAGTGCCACTCCTAGATGGGCCCGGTGTTTGTGTCGGCCACTAGGGTCGCTAGTCTTACTCACACAGTCAGCTACCTCATTGTGCCTCTTTTTTTCTTTGCGTCATGTGCTGTTTGGGGAGGGTTTTTTGGAAGGGACATCCTGCGTGACACTGCAGTGACACTCCTAGATGGGCCCGGTGTTTGTGTCGGCCACTAGGGTCGCTTATCTTACTCACACAGCTACCTCATTGCGCCTCTTTTTTTCTTTGCGTCATGTGCTGTTTGGGGAGGTTTTTTTGGAAGGGACATCCTGCGTGACACTGCAGTGCCACTCCTAGATGGGCCAGGTGTTTGTGTCGGCCACTAGGGTCGCTTAGCTTAGTCATCCAGCGACCTCGGTGCAAATTTTAGGACTAAAAATAATATTGTGAGGTGTGAGGTGTTCAGAATAGACAGAAAATGAGTGGAAATGATGGTTTTTGAGGTTAATAATACTTTGGGATCAAAATGACCCCCAAATTCTATGATTTAAGCTGTTTTTTAGGTTTTTTGGAAAAAAACACCCAAATCCAAAACACACCCGAATCCAACAAAAAAAATGCGGTTAGGTTTTGCCAAAACGCGGTCGAACCCAAAACACGGCCGCGGAACCGAACCCAAAACCAAAACACAAAACCCGAAAAATTTCAGGCGCTCATCTCTAGTTGGAACACTGCTTCTTAGCTATAGTTCTGCAGAATACTTCTTTCTTTGTCCCTGCAATCAGTCCATCATTTATGTCCCTCTTTTATGTGTTTATGTGAGTGCATTGTGTGGTTCTTGTGAGAGCCTGTCAGTTCCATTCCACTACAGTCTCTCTCTCTCTCTCTCTCTCTCTCTCTCTCTCTCTCTGGCCCCTCTCACTGTGTACATAGTTTCAGTCCTATCAGTCTGTCCTCGGACCAATACCTTGTCTTAGTCTGTCCTTGTCTATCTTCTACACTGCTCCTTTGTGTTGGTACTGTGGTTGCCAGGAGTAACATCCACTTGCCTGGAGCATTATACTGTATGTGGTTTGTATTTCTCTTGTGCTTTCCCTCTCTGTATTCAATTGTTATACACGTCTGTGGTTGCCAGTAGCAACTACTGTGGGTTTGGAGCATTGCTTGTCATTTATGTACCAGTTGATATGTGTCTTATCCAATCCTGATCCCACTATGTGTTATACTCCTATTACCAGTACCTGCCAGTCCAGCTTTATCTGGTCCTTGTCTAGTGTGTGCCCATTTGTCCAGCTTTAACACACTCTGTGCCAGGTGGGTGTCAACCCCAGCATATTTCCTTGCACTTGCCCAGCCTCCAATTGTTTCCTTGTCCACACTAAGACCGGGGGGGCATCTGAGTACTGGGTGGACTTAATCCACCTGGGAAAGGCAGCTGCTAAAGGTGAAGCTTTAGTACGCAGGAGACTTGAGTATTACCGGGTTTGCACAACACTCAATCCAGATACATTTCCTGGATCATTTCTATCAACACTGAGTCCTGATATATTCCCCAAATCGTAACACCAACTGTGTGGGAATACTGAGCGATTTACGGGATTACGTGTGTCGGCATTTTACTGGCTGTTGGGAATGTGTTGTCAATCTCCTGATCACAGGGATCCCGGCAGCCGGTATGTTGACTGCATCCTGTATTAAGGGGGTCATTCCGAGTTGATCACACGTAGCAACTGTTTGCTGCTCGTGCAATCAACTAGATGCCGCCTATGGGGGAGTATATTTTAGCATAGCAGGGCTGCGATCGCTTGTGCAGCCCTGCAATGCTAAAAAAGTTTCCAGCAAAACAAGACCAGGGTCAGACTTGCTTACCCTGTGCGACGGATGCAGTGACGAAGGTCCTGGGATTGACGTCAGACATCCGCCCTCCAAACGCCTGGACGTGCCTGCGTTTGCCTCACCACACCTGGAAAATGGTCAGTTGACGCCCCGGAATGCCTCCCACCTGTCAGTCTTCTTGTGATCGCCGCTGCGATCACTTTTTTTGCTGGAACCGTTGCCGGGCAATGATGCGTGGGCATAATGTGTCCACCGCGCATGCGCAGTTCTGACCCGCTCGCACCGCTGCGTCAAACTGCAGTGTGAGAACAGGTCGGAATGACCCCATATATGTAGTGTGGTTAGTGTCGAGTCTCTGAATAGATTGAAAACAAAGATGCTTGGGGCACATGATTGTACTACTGTTAGTCAATCATGTGCTGCACTTTCTTGCCCAAATATCATCATTAGTGTTAGTTACCCTCCTCAGCTGTTTCATTCTATTTAGTTTATTCTAGTTGATTGTAATAAATGTATCAATACACTTTTAAGTTCATGGCCAATCTATTTAATAAAGCAGCAAAAAGGGTTAATGTTCATACTTTTTTTTAAAGATGTAACTAAAGCAGCTATTTACTAACCCAGGCAGATGTCTGTCAAACAAGAAACAAGAAATTGACCGAGTTAAAATGATTAGAAGGTGATAGTGTAGGTGGATGTGTATTGTACATGTAGAAATCATTACATTAACTGATATTAATAACTGGGTTTGAAACCTTCCATTGCTTAGATACCAGTGGTATTTAGCAATATTCAGAAAGCAATAAAATGCTGAGAGCTAAAGTGCTAGCCAATCAGCTTCTGCCTTACATTTTACAGGCTGTGTTTGAACAATGAGTCATGAGCTGATTGGTTGGTACTTTGGCCCTCATTCCGAGTTGTTCGCTCGCAAGGCGAATGTAGCAGAGTTACACACGCTAAGCCGCCGCCTACTGGGAGTGAATCTTAGCTTCTTAAAATTGCGACCGACGTACGCGCAATATTGCGATTACAAACGAGTTAGCAGTTTCTGAGTAGCTTCAGACTTACTCTGCCTGTGCGATCAGTTCAGTGCTTTTCGTTCCTGGCTGACGTCATAAACACACCCAGCGTTCGCCCAGGCACTCCCACCGTTTCTCCGGCCACTCCTGCGTTTTTTCCGGAAACGGTAGCGTTTCCAGCCACACGCCCCTAAAACGCCGTGCATCCGCCCAGTAACACCCATTTCCTGTCAATCACAATGCGAACGTCGGAGCGATGAAAATGCCGTGAGTAAACTTACTTTCATCATAGTAAAGTTACTTGGCGCAGTCGCAGTGCGAACATTGCGCATGCGCACTAAGAGAATTCTCACTGCGATGCGATGAAAAACTCCGAGCGAACAACTCGGAATGAGGGCCTTTATCTCTCACAATTTTATCTTTCTCTAAGCATTGATAAATACCCCCCCTAAAAAGTATTTTGTCTAAATCACTTTTTTTTATCACATGCTGCTCTACTTTCTATCAACAAATATTTAGCAATTTTTTGTGAATTTTTGTATATTTTCAGCTTTTTTGGGGGAACTTTGAGAGAATATGCACCTTGCAAAAACTTTCAGATTACAAGTGGTACACTGAACATGAAAATAGTCCTTAACATGTTATGTCACTGTATCCATTGCAAACCATGACACGGAATACAGAACAGAGTGAGACATCTATAGGTACAGCACTAGTCTCCATGCAGTAGGTGATTGTTAGCACAGCACTTGTTGCTGGCTCTAGGAAGTGATTAAAGTCACTATGATACTGTTGATCTTGGCTCTGAGCAGTTAATTACAGTCATGGCACTAGTTTCTGGCTCTAGGCAGTTGCTAATTGCAAGTACAGTGGGGCAACCAAGAAATCAGAGAAGCAGTATGACCAAAAATGGGTTCTTGGCCATATCCCTCTCGGCATAAAGTATTATGCATTTCTAAGAATGTGAGAATTCCTCTGACTGACCTGGGACCCTCTCAGGTATCTTAAGGCCCGTACACACTGGTCGATATATCGGGCGTTCTCTTGAACGGCCGATATATCGCGGGACCGTCGGCCAGTGTGTACGGCCGATACGTCTGTGAACTCCGTCGTTCACAGACGTATCGCGTCGGCCGCGCAACACAGCCGACGGCCAATATATCTACCGATATATTGGCGCATCGCTGTGTGTGTACGGGGCGGTCGGCCGACCGGCCGTACACATGCTGCAGCGGCCCACCGCCCGTACACATGCTGCGGCGGCCGGCAGTAATTGACAGCTGAACTGGGCGGGCGTGTGTACACGCCCGCCCAGTTCATGACGTCAGCCCCGACGGATCGGGCAGTGTGTATGCTGAACACACTGCTCAATCCGTCCATAGATATATCTGCAGATCAATTGATCTGCAGATATATCTATTAGTGTGTACCCACCTTTAGACAGGCCTGGGTCTGGGTAAACTGTAGTTTCTGGTTCCAGGCAGTTGGTGACTGCAGGTGCAGCACTAGTTTCTGGCTCCAGGCAGTTTGTACTTGCAGGTGCTGTGCTAGTTTCTGGCTCCAGGCAGTTGATGACTGCAGGTGCAGCACTAGTTTCTGGCTCCAGGCAGTTTGTACTTTCAGGTGCTGTGCTAGTTTCTGGCTCCAGGCAGTTGATGACTGCAGGTGCAGCACTACTTTCTGGCTCCAGGCAGTTTGTTCTTTCAGGTGCTGTGCTAGTTTCTGGCTCCAGGCAGTTAGTGACTGCAGGTGGAGCACTGGTTTCTGGCTCCAGGCAGTTTGTAATTGCAGGTTCTGTGCTTGTTTCTGGGTCCAGGCAGTTGGTGACTACTGGTGCTGTGCTAGTTTCTGGCTCCAGGCAGTTCATAATTGCAGGTGCTGTGCTAGTTTCTGGCTCCAGGCAGTTAGTGACTGCAGGTGGAGCACTGGTTTCTGGCTCCAGGCAGTTTGTAATTGCAGGTTCTGTGCTTGTTTCTGGGTCCAGGCAGTTGGTGACTACTGGTGCTGTGCTAGTTTCTGGCTCCAGGCAGTTCATAATTGCAGGTGCTGTGCTAGTTTCTGGCTCCAGGCAGTTAGTGACTGCAGGTGGAGCACTGGTTTCTGGCTCCAGGCAGTTTGTAATTGCAGGTTCTGTGCTTGTTTCTGGGTCCAGGCAGTTGGTGACTACTGGTGCTGTGCTAGTTTCTGGCTCCAGGCAGTTCATAATTGCAGGTGCTGTGCTAGTTTCTGGCTCCAGGCAGTTAGTGACTGCAGGTGGAGCACTGGTTTCTGGCTCCAGGCAGTTTGTAATTGCAGGTTCTGTGCTTGTTTCTGGGTCCAGGCAGTTGGTGACTACTGGTGCTGTGCTAGTTTCTGGCTCCATGCAGTTCATAATTGCAGGTGCTGTGCTAGTTTCTGGCTTCAGGCAGTTAGTGACTGCAGGTGGAGCACTGGTTTCTGGCTCCAGGCAGTTTGTAATTGCAGGTTCTGTGCTTGTTTCTGGGTCCAGGCAGTTGGTGACTACTGGTGCTGTGCTAGTTTCTGGCTCCAGGCAGTTCATAATTGCAGGTGCTGTGCTAGTTTCTGGCTCCAGGCAGTTAGTGACTGCAGGTGGAGCACTGGTTTCTGGCTCCAGGCAGTTTGTAATTGCAGGTTCTGTGCTTGTTTCTGGGTCCAGGCAGTTGGTGACTACTGGTGCTGTGCTAGTTTCTGGCTCCAGGCAGTTCATAATTGCAGGTGCTGTGCTAGTTTCTGGCTCCAGGCAGTTAGTGACTGCAGGTGGAGCACTGGTTTCTGGCTCCAGGCAGTTTGTAATTGCAGGTTCTGTGCTTGTTTCTGGGTCCAGGCAGTTGGTGACTACTGGTGCTGTGCTAGTTTCTGGCTCCAGGCAGTTCATAATTGCAGGTGCTGTGCTAGTTTCTGGCTCCAGGCAGTTAGTGACTGCAGGTGGAGCACTGGTTTCTGGCTCCAGGCAGTTTGTAATTGCAGGTTCTGTGCTTGTTTCTGGGTCCAGGCAGTTGGTGACTACTGGTGCTGTGCTAGTTTCTGGCTCCAGGCAGTTCATAATTGCAGGTGCTGTGCTAGTTTTTGGCTCCAGGCAGTTAGTGACTGCAGGTGGAGCACTGGTTTCTGGCTCCAGGCAGTTTGTAATTGCAGGTTCTGTGCTTGTTTCTGGGTCCAGGCAGTTGGTGACTACTGGTGCTGTGCTAGTTTCTGGCTCCAGGCAGTTCATAATTGCAGGTGCTGTGCTAGTTTCTGGCTTCAGGCAGTTAGTGACTGCAGGTGGAGCACTGGTTTCTGGCTCCAGGCAGTTTGTAATTGCAGGTTCTGTGCTTGTTTCTGGGTCCAGGCAGTTGGTGACTACTGGTGCTGTGCTAGTTTCTGGCTCCAGGCAGTTCATAATTGCAGGTGCTGTGCTAGTTTCTGGCTCCAGGCAGTTAGTGACTGCAGGTGGAGCACTGGTTTCTGGCTCCAGGCAGTTTGTAATTGCAGGTTCTGTGCTTGTTTCTGGGTCCAGGCAGTTGGTGACTACTGGTGCTGTGCTAGTTTCTGGCTCCAGGCAGTTCATAATTGCAGGTGCTGTGCTAGTTTCTGGCTTTGGCTTTGAATTCTTGCCTGTACTATAAAGTTCTGCTGACATATAGTGTACAATTTTCAGGAGTCTCAGCACCCTGTTTCATGGCTTCGTGTGTTGAAAGTCTGTCATTCTCTAAAATTAGGTAAACATGGAGATCTAGAGGGTACAGAATGTCATAAAATTGTGATTTCTTAACATGGATATGTAAATATCAATAGTTGTACAGCCATACTTGCCTATAGATGTAACCAGGTTTGCTGTTACTGTATGTATAGGCATACACATAGCGACATGCTGCATGGCACACCAGGCTGTGAATAGTCACACTTGGTGATCGCCCATAGAGTTTAATGATGTGCACATCACAGTCACACACTAGTTGCGCCATACGAGCACACATTAGTCGCAGGTACACTAGTCATGCCAGCGTGGCTACATCAGTACTTTTGAGAAAGCATTTCAGGGAGGTTGCGTAAGCAGCATTTATGAGTGCAGTATTAAAGTGGAAGTGTACTGTTCTGCTTAAGCATTGTTGATCAATAGGACCTAGTCGTTGATGAAAACACACTAGTATCTTTCAGGGTGTGTTCATGTATTGTGTTCTACTCACTATTGGTTCCATATACTATACTTTAAGTGGCTATTAGAAGACTTATTTGAAATGAATGTAGCCATAAGGATCTCTGAGCCTCATAACCAATGTAGGGAAATGGCAGTGGTGGTCCCAGAGGTGGCGTGGCAGTTCAGTCCAAAATTCAAATAGGGGAGCCACACCATCTGCTGCCCCAAACGCTGTATAACATTGCCGTCCAAGACTCACTGACAGTTGGTGTGGCTTCCCTATTTGAATTTCGGACTGCTCTGCAGCCCCATCTCTGGATGATCCCATTTGAATGTATATATCTCTTATTAATTTTTTTTCAGGTATATAACAGCTACATAATGTGGTTAAGGTACAATCTGGGAGATTGATAGGCCCTTCAGTGAGTCAGGGGTATTTTAACTATATCATGGAGTCTCCCTTACATTCAGGGAGAATTGGCAAGTACAGTATTTGTACAGCCGAAACTTTGGGTAAATGGTTAAAACATTGCGCTATGCAGTGCTCAAATAAAATTGAGACTAAGTATCTAAGTATATATATATATATATATATATATATATATTGGCTGTGGATCCATCAGAAAAAAGTCAGCAGACTTCAATTAAAAATAAATAATAATACACATTTCTCTAACGTCCTAAGTGGATGCTGGGGACTCCGTAAGGACCATGGGGATTAGCGGCTCCGCAGGAGACTGGGCACAACTAAAGAAAGCTTTAGGACTACCTGGTGTGCACTGGCTCCTCCCACTAAGACCCTCCTCCAGACCTCAGTTAGATTCTTGTGCCCGGCTGAGCTGGATGCACACTAGGGGCTCTCCTGAGCTCCTAGAAAGAAAGCATATTTAGGTTTTTTATTTTACAGTGAGATCTGCTGGCAACAGACTCACTGCAGCGAGGGACTAAGGGGAGAAGAAGCGAACCTACCTAACAGGTGGTAGTTTGGGCTTCTTAGGCTACTGGACACCATTAGCTCCAGAGGGATCGACCGCAGGACCCGACCTTGGTGTTCGTTCCCGGAGCCGCGCCGCCGTCCCCCTTACAGAGCCAGAAGCAAGAAAAGGTCCGGAAAATCGGCGGCAGAAGACTTCGGTCTTCACCAAGGTAGCGCACAGCACTGCAGCTGTGCGCCATTGCTCCTCATGTACACCTCACACTCCGGTCACTGATGGGTGCAGGGCGCTTGGGGGGGGCGCCCTGAGGGCAATATATGACACCTTGGCTGGCAAATCTACATCATATATAGTCCTAGAGGCTATATAGATGTAAAATTACCCCTGCCAGTATTCCAGAAAAAGCGGGAGAAAGTCCGCCGAAAAAGGGGCGGGGCTATCTCCCTCAGCACACTGGCGCCATTTTTTCTTCACAGTGCAGCTGGAAGACAGCTCCCCAGGCTCTCCCCTGTAGTTTTCAGGCTCAAAGGGTTAAAAAGAGAGGGGGGGGCACTAAATTTAGGCGCAATATATGTATACAAGCAGCTATTGGGGGAAAAATCACTCAGTTATAGTGTTAATCCCTGCATTATATAGCGCTCTGGTGTGTGCTGGCATACTCTCTCTCTGTCCCCCCAAAGGACTTTGTGGGGTCCTGTCCTCAGTCAGAGCATTCCCTGTGTGTGTGCGGTGTGTCGGTACGGCTGTGTCGACATGTTGGATGAGGAAGGTTACGTGGAGGCGGAGCAGAGGCCGATAAATGGGATGTCGCCCCCTGTGGGGCCGACACCAGAGTGGATGGATAGGTGGAAGGTATTAACCGACAATGTCAACTCCTTACATAAAAGGCTGGATGACGTAGCAGCTGTGGGACAGCCGGCTTCTCAGCCCGCGCCTGCCCAGGCGTCTCAAAGGCCATCAGGGGCTCAAAAAACGCCCGTTACCTCAGATGGCAGACACAGATGTCGACACGGAGTCTGACTCCAGTGTCGACGAGGTTGAGACATATACACAATCCACTAGGAACATCCGTTACATGATCTCGGCAATGAAAAATGTGTTACGCATTTCTGACATGAACCCAAGTACCACATAAAAGGGGTTTTATTTTTGGGGAGAAAAAGCAGCCAGTGTTTTGTTCCCCCATCATATGAATGAATGAAGTGTGTAAAGTAGCGTGGGTTCCCCCGATAAGAAACTGGTAATTTCTAATCAGTTACTGATGGCGTACCCTTTCCCGCCAGAGGATAGGTCACGCTGGGAGATATCCCCTAGGGTGGATAAGGTGCTCACACGTTTGTCAAAAAAGGTGGCACTGCCGTCTTAGGATACGGCCACCTTGAAGGAGCCTGCTGATAAAAAGCAGGAGGCTATCCTGAAGTCTGTATATAAATATACACACACTCAGGTATTATACTGAGACCTGCAATTGCCTCAGCAAATTAGTGCTGCTGCAGCGTGGTCTGATACCCTGTCAGATGATATTAATACCCTAGACAGGGATAATATTTTGCTAACATAGAGCATTTTAAAGACATCGTCTTATATAGGAAGGATGCACAGAGGGATATTTACCGGCTGGCATCCAGAATTAATGCAATGTCCATTCTGCCAGGAGGGTATTAGAAACCCGGCAGTGGACAGGTGATGCTGCCTTTAAAAGGCACATGGAGATTCTGCCTTATAAGGGTGAGGAATTGTTTGGGGATGGTCTCTGGGACCTCGTATCCACAGCAACAGCTGGGAAGAAAATTTTTTACCTCAGGTTTCCTCACAAAAGCCTAAGAAAGCACCGTATTTTCAGGTACAGTCCTTTCGGCTTCAGAAAAGCAAGCGGGTCAAAGGCGCTTCCTTTCTGCACAGAGACAAGGGAAGAAGGAAAAAGCTGCTCCAGGCAGCCAGTTCCCAGGATCAAAAATCTTCCCTCGCTTCCTCTGAGTCCACCGCATGACGCTGGGGCTCCACAGGTGGAGACAGGTGTGGTGGGGGCGCATCTCGGGAACTTCAGGGACCAGTGGGCTTGCCCACAGGTAGATCCCTAGGTTCTGCAAGTAGTATCACAGGGATACAGGCTGGAGTTCGAGGCGACTCCCCCTCGCCGTTACCTCACATCAGCCTTGCCTGCTGCCCTCGGAGAAAGGTAGTACTGGCGGCAATTCACAAGCTGTACTTCCAGCAGGTGAAATCAAGGTACCCCTCCTTCAACAAGGCCGGGGTTACTATTCCAAAATGTTGTGGTACCGAAACCAGACGGTTTGGTGAGACCCATTCTAAAATTGAAATCCTTGAACACTTATATACGAAGGTTCAAGTTCAAAATGGAATCGCTCAGGGCGATTATTGCAAGCCTGGAGAATTTCAGGGTGTCACTGGACATCAAGGATGCTTACCTGCATGTCCCTATTTACCCTCTTCACCAGGTGTACCTCATAATTGTGGTACAGGATTGTCATTACCAATTCCAGACGTTGCCGTTGGTCTGTCCCCGGCACCGAGGGTATTTACCAAGGTAATGGCCGAAGTACTTATCCCGTACTTGGACGATCTCCTTATAAAGGCGAGGTCCAGGGAGCAGTTGTTCGTCGGAGTAGCACTATCTCGGGAAGTGCTACAACAGCACGGCTGGATTCTGAATATTCCAAAGTCGCAGCTGGTTCCTACGACGCGTCTACTGTTCCTGGGTATGGTTCTGGACACAGAACAGGATAAAAAGGGTTTCTCCCGGAGGAGAAGTCCAAGGAGTTGGCATCTCTAGACGGAGACCTCCTAATACAAATACAGGTCTCGGTGCATCAATGCACGCGAGCCTTGGGAAAGATGGTAGCTTCTTACGAAGAAATTCCATTCGCCAGGTCCCATGCAAGGATCTTCCAGTGGGATCTGTTGGACAAGTGGTCCGGGTCGCATCTTCAGATGCATCGGCGGATAACCCTGTCTCCAAGGTCTCGCTGTGGTGGTGACTGCAGAGTGCTCATCTTCTAGGGGGCCGCAGATTCGGCATACAGGACTGGGTCCTGGTGACCACGGATGCCAGCCTTCAAGGCTGGGGGGCAGTCACATAGGGAAGAAACTTCCAAGGCCTATGGAAAAGTCAGGAGACTTCCCTACACATAAATGTTCTGGAACTATGGGCCATTTACAATGCCCTAAGTCAGGCTAGACCCTGCTTCAACCTCGGCCGGTGCTGATCCAGTCAGACAACATCACGGCGGTTGCTCAGGGAAACCGACAGGGCGGCACAAGAAGCAGGGCGGCGATGGCAGAAGCCACAAGGATTCTCCGATGGGCGGAAAATCATGTGTTAGCACTGTCAGCAGTGTTCATTCCCGGAGTGGACAACTGAGAAGCAGACTTTCTCAGCAGACACGACCTCCACCCGGGAGAGTGGGGACTTCATCCAGAAGTCTTCCAAATGATTGTACACCGTTGGGAAAGGCCACAGGTGGACATGATGGCGTCCCGCCTCAACAAAAAGCTACAAAGATATTGCGCCAGGTCAAGGGACCCTCAGGCGATAGCTGTGGACGCTCTGGTAACACCGTGGGTGTACCAGTCGGTGTATGTGTTCCCTTCTCTGCCTCTCATACCCAGGGTAATGAGAATAATAAGAAGGAGAGGAGTAAGAACTATACTCATTGTTCCGGGTTGGCCAAGAAGAGCTTGGTACCTAGAACTTCAAGAAATGATCTCAGAGGACCCATGGCCTCTGCCGCTCAGACAGGACCTGCTGCAGCAGGGGGCCTGTCTGTTCCAAGACGTACCGCGGCTGCGTTTGACGGCATGGCGGTTGAACGCCGGATCCTGAAGGAAAAGGGCATTCCGGAGGAAGTTATCCCTACGCTATTTAAAGCTAGGAAAGAAGTGAACGCAAACCATTATCACCGCATATGGCGGAAATATGTTGCGTGCTGTGAGGCCAGTAAGGCCCCAAAAGGAGGAATTTCAGCTAGGTCGATTTCTGCACTTCCTACAAGTCAGAGGTGACTATGGGCCTAAAATTGGGTTCCATTAAGGTCCAGATTTCGGCTCTATCGATTTTCTTCCAAAATAGAACTGGCTTCACTGCCTGAAGTTCAGACTTTTGTTAAGGGAGTGCTGCATAGTCAGCCCCCGTTTGTGCCTCCAGTGGCACCGTGGGATCTCAACGTAGTGTTGGATTTCCTGAAGTCGCATTGAGTTGAGCCACTTAAATCCGTGGAGCTACAATACCTTCACGTGGAAAGTGGTCATGCTGTGGGCCTTGGCGTCGGCCAGGCGTGTATCAGAATTGGCGGCTTTGTCATGCAAAAGCCCTTATCTGTATTTTATATGGATAAGGCGGAATTGAGGACTCGTTCCCAATTCCTTCCGAAGGTGGTATCAGTTTTTCATGTGAACCAACCTATTGTGGTGCCTGCGGCTACTTGGGACTTGGAGGATTCCAAGTTTCTGGACGTAGTCAGGGCCCTGAAAAATATATGTTTCCAGGACGGCTGGAGTCAGAAAGACTGACTCGCTATTTATCCTGTATGCACCCAACAAGCTGGGTGCTCCTGCTTCTAAGCAGACTATTGCTCGCTGGATCTGTAGCACGATTCAACTTGCACATTCTGCGGCTGGACTGCCGCACCCTAAATCTGTAAAAGCCCATTCCACGAGGAAAGTGGGCTCTTCTTGGGCGGCTGCCCGAGGGGTCTCGGCTTTACAAATTTGCCGAGCTGTTACTTGGTCGGGGTCAAACACTCTTGCAAGAGTCTACAAGTTTGATACCCTGGCTGAGGGGGACCTAGAGTTTGCTCATTCGGTGCTGCAGAGTCATCCGCACTCTCCCGCCCATTTGGGAGCTTTGGTATAATCCCCATGGTCCTTACGGAGTCCCCAGCATCCACTTAGGACGTTAGAGAAAATAAGATTTTACTCACCGGTAAATCTATTTCTCGTAGTCCGTAGTGGATGCTGGGCGCCCATCCCAAGTGCGGATTGTCTGCAATACTTGTATATAGTTATTGCCTAACTAAAGGGTTATTGTTGAGCCATCTGTTGAGAGGCTCAGTTGTTATCATACTGTTAACTGGGTATAGTATCACGAGTTATACGGTGTGATTGGTGTGGCTGGTATGAGTCTTACCCGGGATTCAAAATCCTTCCTTATTGTGTCAGCTCTTCCGGGCACAGTATCCTAACTGAGGTCTGGAGGAGGGTCTTAGTGGGAGGAGCCAGTGCACACCAGGTAGTCCTAAAGCTTTCTTTAGTTGTGCCCAGTCTCCTGCGGAGCCGCTAATCCCCATGGTCCTTACGAAGTCCCCAGCATCCACTACGGACTACGAGAAATAGATTTACCGGTGAGTAAAATCTTATTTAATTTTAAATACACACAACACAAAAACCTATATGGAAATGTTTATAAAGGCATATGCTAAATTAACAGGTTATCTCAATTGAGACTATCCCTGAATATCATAAATCATACAGATAAGAAATGTTAGTTTGGTTTCACTAAACTTTCATATATATAATGATACTCAATGTGGAAAGATTGCTACACTGTCCTTTGTAGACAATATGAAACAATTGTTGCAATAGGCTGTTACACTGTGTCCACACATGGGATAGATTAAGAACTGTTCAAAGTCTAGGTTTAGAGCAAGTGCTGGATATTTACCACCAAATGTGTGTCAGTTCTCCCACCGTTATAACGTCTCCGTCCCTTTAAACCCAGTGGTGAAGCTGTCACCGCCCCGAGTGATGTTAGTGCCGATGTGAATGCTGCAGCGGGATAGCGGTGGGTGGTCTTGACAACTTGCTCTCCCCGTGATATTGGACCAATGCAGTGATATTTGTGAGTGTAGCGTCAACATGTTTCGTCCCACAATGCCTTGGGACTTCCTCCCTGTGCACGGCATTGCGCATCGGCGCTAACATCACCCGGGGGAGGGGGGGTGACAGCCTCACCACCGGGTTTAGAGGGACGGAGACATTATAATGGTAGGAGAACTGACACACATTTGGTGGTAAATATCCAGCACTTGCGCTAAGCCTTGACTTTGAACTGTTCTTAATTGCAGCTGGAACTCCGGCATACAAACTAAAAATCTATCCCGTGTGCGGACTCAGTGTAACAGCCTATTGCAACAATTGTTTCATATTGTCTACAAAGGACACTGTAGCAATCTTTCCACATTGAGTATCATTATATATATATGAGAGTTTGGTGAAACCAAACTAACATTTCTTATCTGTATGATTTATGATATTCAGGGATAGTCTCAATTGGGATAACCTGTTAATTTAGCATATGCTTTTATAAACATTTCCATCTAGGTTTTTGTGTTGTGTGTATTTAAAATAAATGTGTATTTTTAATTGAAGTCTCCCGACTTTTTTCTGACGGATCCACAGCCAAAATTTATATACATATACACTTAGTCTCAATTTTATTTGAGCACTGCATAGCACGATGTTTTAACCATTTATCCATCTACATATGCTAGAGACTCTAACCAAGTTTCAAAACATATGCAGCTGTACTTCTATTTATTTACTTAAACCTATTACTAGCGCCAGGAGGGTGGGGTTGGCGTCTCCATTTCTAAGCTGAAACTTTGGGGCCTAATTCAGAACTGATCGCTGTTGTATGAAATCGCACAGCGGGTGATTATCAAATGACTGCGCATGCGTATGGAACATAATGCGCAGGCGTGAGGCCAAACTGCAGAAAAAATCTTGCATCTTTTTTGATTGCTAGGTGAATGCAGGCTTATTGACAGAAAGCAGGCCTTTGGGGGTGGTAACTGGCCATTTTCTGGAAGTGTCAGGAAAAATGCAGCCGTTTCAGGGTGGGAGTGGGACGTCTGCTCCAGCCCAATCACCCTGTTTCTTTCGCACTGTAGGAGTAAGTCCTGGGCTACGCACAGACTGGAAAAATCATTTGGTGGTGAGTGAGTTGGGAATGGATTTGTAACTAGCCGGTGTTTGCAAAACTTTTTGCATGACGTACTCAGACTTGCACGGGGCAGTTTTTCACTCTGTCTGGGCTGTGACTATCCGATCGCAAACCGCTGCAAATTTGCAGAGGTGAAATCAGTTCTGAATTATGCCCTTCATTACTGTATACTGTACCTGTACATTCATCTATACCCCTTGGCATAGTTGCCTACTGTACCTTTTAAGTCTCCTCTCCAATCGTTATCTGAGGAGCAATGCAGGAGGACTAGATAACAAAGGGAATGTCAAAGAGAAGATGAGATCAGTCCACTGTCAGTAGAAGGCTTATAAGGAAGCTCCTTGTAAAATGTAGGAGCAGCAGCAGCATTAAACAGGTGAATCACTGTCAGTAGGAGATTTAAAACAGCTGTCACTAGATCTACAAGTATAGTACAAATGCCTGGCGGATTTTGGTAAACAATCTGAGAGGTACAGTAGGACTCCACACTTTAGGTTCCTGACTAGTTTCTGTGTCAAAGACACTTTTATCAAAGGATCAGCAAAGCCTTGAGATCCAGTGACGGACGTTTTAAATCTCCAACTGACAGTGATTCACCTGTTTAATAACTGCTGCTGCACGGTTATTTTTGTTTGTTTGTAACACTGTCAGAACCTACAGTACCTGCATTTGCATGCATGCCTGATGTTGAAACCTTGATGTGTTTTGAGTTGGGCATATCTTTAAATATATGTGATTCACATACACATGCCTTACCTCAGTGCAAAATGATTATCTATAATGGGCCCCACACACTGGCAGATAACAGTGAACGATATGAACGTTCTCGTTTATTAAGGAACGAGAACTCATTCATATTGGTCAGTGTGTAGGCACCAATGATGAACGATGCACGGCCCCGTGCTCATTCTTCACTGGTGCCGGGTTGCTTATGCATGCAGGCCAATATATACAATCTCGTCCATATCAGCATGCAGTGCCATGGAGCCGAGTGATGGAGGGAGTGAAAAAACTTCACTCCCCCCCCCCCCGTAGCCTCCCCCCCGCCGGCCGTTGGGCAGCTTAGCGGCGGGTCGCCTGATGTTTAGGGCCTTTATATGATGCGCATAGAATACTGGTAGGCTGACTTAAAGTGTCTGTACTCACTTCAGGTCAAGTACTGTAGATTTTTATAATCAATGTTTATTACTTACAGGAAGCATTTTCAAACACAGAGGAATGCTACACATACTAAGAGTAATTGTAAAGAAGATGCAAATAATCTATTACCGATTTTATAGCATTTACAGTAGTTGTGGTGCTCACTACTTGATAGAGCTTTTAGCCTGCATGAGTGCTGTCTATACCTAATTGTTATAGAGGGTATATGTCAACGCACTGTCAAAGTCAAAAATATTACATAAAGAGAACATACAAACTACACACATTTAAGTCGCTATACTTGCAAATACGTGCAGCGAGCACAGCAATATATGGTAACACACTAATTTACACGGGCATGCCACAGAGATGGATTCGACACTTATTTCACACAGTACATAATTATAATAATATCAAGCGCCAGACATCATGATGATTTAGAATTGTATATAATGAATTAATGTCATGAATGTGTATTATTTGAACGGAACCAGATACACCTGTCATGTTTACTATTAAAACAAGCAGATTGGTGTGTAGATTAATTTGATACTTGTTATTAAGTTGTGGGACATTGCAGCGGATAATTATGATTACATGTATAAAAGCTAAAATCACTTTGTTAGAACAATGAATGTTACAGTGGACAGGGAACTCAGGCCAGCCCTTTGGCAGTCTTCAAGGCTGAACCTGATCAGCATATACAAAGAGAATAGTGACTCATCATGAACCCCTCCCCCAGAAACTAGTTAACACATTTTCTGGTCACACAGGAAGGTAGTTCCTGTTTCTTTTGGTCTCAGAGTTACTTGCTTTTTGGTCTCAGAGGAAGATGGAGTCCCAGCATTACTTTGCAGAGAGAGAGAGAGAGTGATATGGAAAGACGAATCTATATAATTTAAGGATAATGGTATTGTATCGCTGGCATGTAACTGTATGTAACTTTATGTATTAACTGCTTACTGTATGAGTTGTAACTATAGGTATACTGTACTTTGTAATATATATTGAATCCATATCCTTTTTAATAACAAATATATACATCAATGAGCTTTGGAACTCAGATAATGTGTGGGTGTATTGTTTTCTCTTATAGGGTTGCAGTGTTTTGCAATGTTTAGTGCACATTCATAGGATATGGTAATAAGAGGTGCAGGCATTTACAATATATATATTAGAGCGGGCATTTTAAATATTTGTGAGAAATCAATTTGGCATTCTTAGATGAGGGCTCTTACGGGATATCAGGGTCTTAATGATGCACTGTACATTACAAATGTGGCTGTAATTGACCGGCTCCAATGGACGCATTGAGAAGCTGATGAAAATAACATTCACGTTAATGTATTTTTGTGTTATCAGTAAGCCAATGATATGAAATTCAAGGGACAATGCGTTTCTCATAATATTTAAGATGCTAAAATGTATTTTTATTGTTGCAAAACAAGGTTCAAAAAAGTCATATGGTGTTTGATTCAGATTGGATTGTTTATCTGTTTAAGTAGGTTTAAAAGTATATTTAAAAGTTGCTGCATAGCCTTGATATAGTGTTTTTTTTTAACTCAGGCCTAAAATAACTTCAGGTGCTTGTATGATGTGTGATTTCTTTGTGACAAAGGAAGCCGCATGGTCTGTCCTCCATTTTGGAATAACCACATGGCCTGTCCACCATTTTGTGTAACCCTCATGGATGTGGAAGGGGGAGGAGCAGCGGCCATTTTGGGAAGGTCATTTTTCTAAATGGCTGATTTTCAGTCTGCTCAGAATAATCCGCTTTCCGTGGTCACATGAAACACGATTTATGAGTTACCAATGCATTTATTTAACCCATGCCATAGTCAATTACAAATAGTTTCAATGGGGCCTAGTGAAAGTTAATAGTGAGATGAATAAGAATTACACACAGATATAAACAAAGTTTTTATTTTCTTTTACCTCTAGGATTTAGTTAACTCTGCTTGCTATAAAATAGCCATTGAAATGCAAATTAACCTGTTTTCTAATGAATCTGCACCTTTAGTCTGCACTATTGAGCCATCTCTCCCAGATATACCTCTCCTCCCCAACCTCTCACCAGCATCTACAAATTGATTTACCATGTTGTGTCCTACATCAAATGCAGGTAATACAGTACATAGAGATCCTGTGGAAACACTAAAGCAAAACATAATATACAGTAAGTGGAATCCTGAAAAAAAAAAATACACATTATAGCAGTATCGTCAGCACATACAAAATTGGGGTTTCTCTTGCAGTAATTGAGTACCAGCCTTCGATTAAAAAAAGTAAAAAGTTAAGAAGATTTAGATTGATTTAAAATTCTTTGCTTGGAATGGAAACAAATTAAATACATGCATATAAAATAGCTAAGAGCCACTAAATATAGACATGTGTTCAGCAGTGATAAAATAAATGATATGCATATTTAGTCTTACCTGAAGCACCAGATCTGGCTTTCACCAGCAAATGGACAGAGCCTTTGAACGGTGAATTATGCTTCCTGGAATTAGTAAATCAGAATTATATCTTGACATTGTGTAGTTTCTCTACTTGCTGTACTTGTTTTTTATTTTCCCATTTGCAATTGATAATCTTCAATTTAATCACAGAAATAGGATGCAGATTATCAGTTTTCTTACTGTGTGCCACATCCTCCTGGCTTTTTAACTCAGGGTTTTTGTATTCTAATCTGTTCTCCTTTAACTCTGAGATAATGTACTTGCATCTAGTTTGCTCTGAATGGTCTCCTTTCTACCTAACAACTCATTCCTAAAATATCCCCAGAAAAATGCATGGTGTTATGTGGTTGAATCACACTCTCAGTTTATTAGTGATTTACTCAATAATCATATCTATATAATTGAAAAAGGGTGCTTTTTTTGCTGGAGACAGGCCCTCTATGAATAGGCTTACCATACTATACTAAACCGGGATGCTAATGAATTACACAGGTTCTGTGGATGGCTGACCTAAGTCTGCATTTCACCTGGTTTTAATCAGCCAGGAAACCTGTGGAATCCATGAGCATCTTGGTTTAAAGGGATGGTATGGTAAACCTACAGTATCTACGGAATGAAGAGATTTGTTGTCTTTCTCTACTGAACGCTTTGCAAGAAGAAGCCTTTTTAACAGGACTGCAATAGCAGTAAATATTGAAATATTTGAAGAACACAGTAGCTAAAGGGGTGTGTGTGTGTGTGTGGGGGGGGGGGCGGGGGGGGGGGGCAAAAATTGCACTGGTATTACACAAAGTGACAATGTGACACATGTAGTGGTTTAGAACCTTTCAGACAAATTGTTAAAAACAATCCTCTGAATAGTGAGTGGTAACTCTGGTCCAGTGTACTGTGAGACACAGTTTAAGCAATTTGTGAAGCAATGAAGAAATCAGAGTGCCTATTAGTGTGTATAACAGGTGTGATAGATGATCAGGCTCACACCCCAGGTGAGACCAAAAAATGTGTTTAAGATAAAAAGGAGAAATGCAACTTATCTCATTTAAAACATCTTCAGTATTATGAAGAATAGCGACATGGTTATGAAAAACAAAGAATATAAAACATAGTGTGTACCATTTAGATAATTAGTATTGCATACATATACTATAATTGTATGTCCGGGAACTAGACAGTCCCAATAAGGATCCTGCACAGATACTCATGTATAATCAAACAGTATTTTAATAAAACGGTCAAACAAACAGTGCAGGTGGCAAATGTACAAGAGTAAAAAAACCAATAGGGCTTATCTGTCCTTTGGGAGAATCAGGGATATACAGTCAGATCCAGCCCCAACACATTTCATCTCAGGTTATGAACTTCATCATTTGGTTACATGAGGGGTACCGGGCATGCTTTTTATAGCAGTGTAGACAGGAAATGTCTGTTACATATTGCATCACTTCCTCTCTCCAATCAAAAGGTGGAAAGTTGGTATTTGACCACATTTTTAATATATATATGGAGTGTACAGTGATACAGATATATAACACTTATCAGTAGTATGATCGTAAATGTAAAAAATGGGGCATAAACTAGCAAAAAATCTGTTTAGATTCCCAGAGTAATGCTGGGAATGCATGTGGAACACACTGCGTAACTTCCGAGAATGGGAAACATGGGAAGTTTGTGCCACTTACGGGAATGGAAGCGGCACTACAGGACTTAACATGTTTAGTTCACACTAAAGATTAGCGGGTTTGGATCTCAGAGATCTGAACCCCCACAACTTCACGATCCGAGCCGGGAACCGAGTCCGGCTTCGGACTTCCTTCCAGACTCTGATCCTAGAATGAGGAAAAACATCATCATCATCATCCCACTGTTGGGTTCTTGTGGGTATTGGATTCCATATAAGGAGCTGCGTGTCACTACCATTTTCACTCCAGACTTGGAGAGTGAGAGAGACAGACCTCTGTCTCTCTGTGGGTGATGGCATCATGTGGGGTCAGTGTGTGCTCTATAGGGGTGCTGTCCTGCGTGCTGTTAGGGGTGCTGTCCTGTGGTGTCCTGTGCTGTTAGGAATGCTGTACATGGGTGTTGCTGTCCTGTGCTGTGCAGTGGCACTGTCCTGTATGCTGTAAAATACAGGGGTGTTGTTAAAATAAAGGTACACTGGCCCTGTCAAGTATGCTGTAAAAATAAAGGGGTGTTGTTAAAGTACAGGGGTGCTGGCCCTGTCCTGTTTGCTGTAAAAGTACAGGGGTGTTGTTAAAAAAAATGGGCACTGTTCTGTGTGCTGTAAAAATAAATGGGCACTGTCCTGTGCAATGGAGAACAAAAATTTGGAGGAAAAAATAGTGAAAGGTCAGGAACCACGTCCAGTTCCTAGTACTAGTGCTGAAGCTACTGCTGCTACTAGTTATGACATTGACAATGTAATTCCGTCAATGTCGTCTGCTAAGGCCAATGCCCAATGTCATAGAGGGCACGTAAAATACAAGAAGCAAAAATTAATAAACAAAAAAATAAGAAATTATCTTCTGAGAAACGTAAAATGGGCAATATGCCATTCATGAAACAAAGTGGCAAGGAAAGGCTAGGGTCTTGGCCTATGTTCATGATTGGTGGCTCAGCTTCTCATGAAGATGGAAGCCTTCCTCTGTCTCAAAAAATGTAAAAAATAAAGCTTGTTAAAGCACAGTAAAAAACACTGTGTGTTCAGACTCAGAGATGTCACAAATCCACAAGGAGATTCCAAGTGTTTCCATGGTTGCCATGTCTAGGCCTGACCTTCCCAAGACTTTATGGTAAGAGAAGGCTCCTACCACCATTTGCACACCCTCTGCAAGTGCTGGGAGGAGCACCAACAGTCCAGATGCTGATATTGAGATTGGGGATGTCACTGTAGAAGTACACAAGGATGAGGAGGATATTGGTGTAGCTGGCGCTGAGGAGGAAGTTGATGATGAGGATTCTGATGGTGATGTGGTTTGTTTAAATAAGGCACCAGTGGAGACAGTTGTCCATGGGATGAAAAAGCCCATTGTTATGCCTGGGCAAAATACCAAAAAAAACACCTCTTGGGTGTGGAATTTTTTCTCCACAAATCCAGACAACAGGTGTCAAGCGATGTGTTGCCTTTGTCAATCCATAATAAGTAGGGGTAAGGACGAAAACCACCTAGGAACATCCTCCCTTTTACGTCACCTGCAGTGCATTTATCATGAGTCATTGTCAAGTTCAGAAACTTTAGGTAAGAGTGTTAGCAGTCCACGGACACCTAAATCCATTTTTCCTACTGTATTCAAGCTCCTGCAATCCCCACCACCAACTCCCTCAAGTTCCTCCTCAGTCAGGAACAGAAGTAGTCCTGCAGGCCATGTCACTGGCATGACTGATGAGTCCTCTCCTATCCGGGATTCCTGCAGTGGATCCTTGGGTGCTACACCTACTGCTTCCACTGCTGTTGTTGCTGCTGGGAGTCGATCGTCATCCCAGAGGGGAAGTCGGAATACCACTTGTACTACTTTAACTAAGCAATTGACTGTCCAACTGTCCTTTGCGAGGAAAATAAAATATGACAGCAGTCACCCTGTTGCTAATCAGATTACTGAGGCCATAACAACTATACTGGTGTTAGATGTGTGTCCGGTATCTGCCATTGATGCAGTGAGATTTAGACAGTTGATGGACGTGCCGTGTTCCCAGTACCAAATCCTGTCTAGATTCCAATTCACTAGGCAAACGATTCCCGGACTGTACAGAGACATTAATAAAAAGTGTCCTCAGTGTCCTTAAAAATGTGGTTGTACTGTACCCACTGTCCACTTAACCATGGACATGTGGACAAGTGGAGCAGGGCAAACTAAGGACTACATGACTGTGACAGCCCACTGTGTAGATGTATTGCTTTCTGCAGCAACAACTGTAGCGGCACCAGCAGCAGCAGCATCTTGCAAATGCCAACTCGTTCCTAATCAGGCTACATTATGTATCACTGGTTTCTGTAAGAGGCACACCGCTGAGAACCTCTTTCATAAACTGAGAGACATCATCGCACAATGGCTTATCCCACTTCTGGGGATTTGTGATATCTGACAATGCCACCAATATTGTGCAGGAATTACATCTGGGCAAATTCCAGCATGTCCCATGTTTTGCACACATAATTAATTTGGTGGTGCTGAATTATTTTTTAAATGACAGGGGCGTGCAGGAGATGCTGTCGGTGGCCCGAGAAATTGCGGGCCACTTTCGACATTCAGCGACTGTGTGCCGAAGACTGGAGCACCAGAAAACACTCTTGTACCTACCCTGCCATCACCTGAAGCAAGAGGTGGTACTGAGGTGGAATTCAACCCTCTATATGCTTCAGAGGATGGAAAAGCAGCAAAAGGCCATTCATGCCTATACATCAACCTAAGACATAGGCAAAGGACGGGGAATGCACCTGACTCAAGCACAATGGAGAATGATTTCCATGTTGTGCTAGGTTCTTCAACCCGTCGAACTTGCCACATGTAAAGTCGGTTCAGACACTGCCAGCTTGAGTCAGGTCATTCCCCTCATCAGGCTTTTCCAGAAGCAGCTGGAGAAATTGAAGGAGGAGCTAAGATGGAGCGATTCTGCTAAGTATGTGGGTCTTGTGGATGGAGCCCTTCATTCGCTTTGCCAGGATGTTGAAATCAGATCAGTAGATTTTGGCCACCGTGCTCGATCCTAGGTTTAAAACTTATGTTGTGTCTCTCCTGCGGACACAAGTCTGCAGAGGTGCAAAGACCTGCTGGTGAGAAAATTGTCAACTCAAGCGGAACGTCAACAGGTTCTCCTTCATTTTCTCCTGCAACTAGGGCTGCAAGGAAATTAATTGCGGTGATGAAGGGCAGTCAGGAGCAAGTGTTGACATCTGGTCCGGACTGAAGGAGCTGCCAATAATTACTGACATGTCTACAGTCACTGCATATGATGCTGTCACCATTGAAATAATGGTGGAGGATTATATTGGTGACAACATCCAAGTAGGCATGTCAGACAGTCGGTATGTATACTGGAAGGAAAAAGAGGCAAATTGGAGGCCCCTGCACAAACTGGCTTTATTTTACCTAGGTTGCCCCGCCCCTCTCCAATGTGTACTCCGAAAGAGTATTTAGTGCAGCCGGTAACCTTGTCAGCGATAGCCATAGGAGGTTACTTCCACAAAATGTGGAGAAGATGAAGTTAATCAAAATTAATTATAAATTCCTCCAGGATGACTTTTACCAGCAATTGCCTCCATAAAGAACACAGTAACCTGTGATGGTGGAGTCCATTGGGGACGACTTAATACTCTGTGAGGATATAAACACTGAAAGGGGTGAGGAATCGGATGATGAGAATGACATCTTGCCTCTGTAGAGTCAGTTTGTGCAAGGAGAGATTAATTGCTTCTTTTTGGTGGGGGCCCAAACAAAGCAATAATTTCAGCCACAGTTGTGTGGCAGACCCTGTCACTGAAATGATTGGTTTGTTAGTGTGCGTGTCCTGTTTATACAACATAAGGGTGGGTGTGGGGGCTCAAGAACTATTCCATCTTGCACCTCTTTTTTTGTTTGCATTATGTACTCTTTGGGGGCCTAGTTATTAATACTGCCATCCTGTCTGCCACTGCATTGCCACTCCTAGATGGGCCACGTGTTTGTGCTGCCCACTTGTGTCACTTAGCTTAGTCTTCCTGCTGCCTCATTGCAACCTTTTGGCATAAAAACAATATTCTGAGGTATGAGGTGTTCAGAATAGACTGGAAATGAGTGGAGATGAATGTTATTGAGATTAATAATACTGAAGGAACAAAAAAATCAAATTCTGTGATTTTAGCTGTCTTTATGTTTTATGTTTTTTTTATTTGTTTTTTTAAACAGATCCAAAAGCAAAACCAAAACCTGAAAGGGTGGTTTTGGCAAAACCAATCCAGCTTCAAAACACGAACGGAGATCCAGATCCAAAACCAAAACCCAAAACCCAAAAAGTGTCCGGTGCACATCTCTATTTCCCACTTGGGGGATATAAGCGAGTCATTCTTACTCCAAGGACGGAGGAAAAATAGTGTTTCAAAACATATTTACACAGCAGTAATGTTTGGAATGAGGCGCCACGGCCATCTTGAGTGGTGGAATGCACGGCCATTCCATGGGTGGAATGCACAGCCATTTTTGGAACAGTCTAGTGATCTTTCCTGACCATGGAACGCACGCCCATTTTCTTTGAGGGATGAATGGAGAACATTTATCTCTCAGATACTAGCGATCACCATCTTGTGGTTTCCACAAGGGTTATTTATAACGTGCATATTTATAGATATCAAATCGACTTCAAGTATTTTAGATGATAAAGCCAGTTGATGGAGATATTCACAGTGTCTATGTGAAAAGAACAGTTGTTGGTGGCAGACAATTGTATCTATAGTTAGAACATCAAAAAGATGTGCATATATTGATATAGGGAATATAATGCAAGTATGCACTTAGGGCACAGAAACAAATATATTTGTAACTAAAGAAAAATGTATGTACACTATATGAAGGATTTTCTGAAAAAGGTTAAAGTTACAAGAATGGTGCAATATAAAATCCTTCATTGAGGCCCGAGGGAGCCAAAGTTCTTAAATCAAAAACCCAGAACATTTCACATTTGGAAAGTTTATTCAAGATGTCTCCGCCTCTTGCCAAGTTTAACAATACTAATAGCTTTAAAGGTCAGGTCATCTGGGTTGGAGTTATATAGGTCTTGGAAATGTCTTGAGATTGCATGATTCATTACTTTGTTTTTAATATTCCTTGAGTGCTATTGCATCTGCAGTTTGAGTACTCTTTTAAATTTTCCAATATATTTTAGACCACAGATGCATCTTAGTAAATAAATGACCATTGTGGAATTGCAGTTGGCAAAGTACTTACTGTATATTCCTTCATGTTATCATGGTTGCAGAATTGTCTTCTATTAGGGTGAATGTATTTACATACAGTATGTTACAGTTGCCACATTTGTAGAATCCTTGGAATTTTCTTGAAGAGTCTTGTGAGTTTTGGTCTGTAGGAGACTGCGTGCTAGAATCTACTTCAAGCTATTTGTTTTCCTATAACAATACATGGATGGATGTCTTTAAGGACTAGGTCCATAAATAACACTTTTTAATGTTTATTGCAGGATCTTTTGATTACTTTTTCCCAACAGTTAAAGGTTGTGATCAACGGAATATTGTTGGTCTTTCCTTTCTTCAGTTGTGTGTGGACAATATCCCTAGTTGATGGATGTTGCACTTTGTTCAATGCCATTTTCAGTACTTCATTTGGATTTTCTTTTTCTCTAAATCTTTCTGAATAGGTTTCCAGCAGTTGGTCACATACCTCTTTTGCAGTACATTTTCTTTTAATACAGTTAAATTGTGAGTATGGGATATTTGTTTTCCCTTTGAGGGCATGGCAACTCTTGAAATGTAGGTAACCGTTGGTGTCAACGGGTTTGATGTAGTTGCAGGTAGTGATGTTTGAGTCATTGCTGGAGAGTACCAGATCGAGAAACTCCACTTTCTCTTTATCACAGTGGTAGATAAATTTCAAGTCATATGTATTGTTTGAGATGAACTGAAAGAAATCTTGAAATGTGGTGTTGTTTCCATCCCAGATTATTAGGATGTCATCTATGTATCTTTATATAGTTTTAGGTGTTTTTGCAATAGGTTACTGGAGTAGATGAATTCCTCCTCCCAACACACATCAGCAAATTCGCTAAATTTGGGGAGAATATCGTCCCCATAGTGGTTCCGCATGTCTGAAGAAGTTGTGGCTGAGAATAAACATTATAACGTAACAGATACCATTTTTATGCAAGGTTGACATGTTTAAAGGGTTAGAAGTTCCAGACTGCGGAGACTCTCAGATCCAGACAGTCAGTCCTGGAGTGACTCCGCTGTCCAAGATGTTACGATTCCTGTACTCCAGACTGGAGAAGATCTTATGGCAGAGATCTGAGTACAGGAATGAAATACAGGTTGTGGGAGCTGGAGAGCCTAGTAACCCCTGGCGCCCTAACTCCGTTGTCTCGCCCGTGTTATCAGAAATCCCCTGCGAGACTATGGTTGCTTGAGCCCATGGCAGCCGCGTTCGAAGGGCGGATTATGTCTGCCCAACCCCGATGCCCCCGCAGGTCTTAATGGGAGACAAGGGGAAGTCCGAGACAGGGAGATAACAAGGGGCCCTCTGACTAAGCAACCAAGCCAGGGGTTACAAGCTAACTTAACTAAATCAAAAGGTATGTGCGGACTAGCCGCCAGGGAAAAGGACAACCAAGGATCCACAGATCCGACACTCCTATCCGGCACCGCTGGACACCAGAGTGGATCTTGTGGAAGCGGAATCCTCCGCAAAGCTCCAGAACTCAAAATAAACACAATAATAAATAGTAGCGGACAAGCCGCAACACACGGCTGCGCCGCGACTCACGAACACCACCAGATGTTAAAGGTGCTCGGTCAGACTCCAGGAACAGATGGTAACTTCCGAGTACTGGATCACTGAGAACAGGAACAAACGAACAGACCGGGACTGGGAACTCTCTCTGCAGCAGAATCAGGCAAACAGGAAGCTATCACCGGCGTCTGTGAGGAGTCCTGGGAGTGCTTTTAACAGAGAGTCTTCCAATCAGCTGTTTGGAGGCTGATTGGATTAAATGCCATGCAGCTGACAAGCTGCATGGCCAGGAAAACAGATGAGTGATAATTACAACATGCCGTGCAGCTGCATGCTACACAGCCAGGAAACCAGTGATGATATAAAGTTAGACCCAGCAACGGGGAACACGATCCGACAGTGGCGTCCCCGTTGCTAGGCGCCGGCCGCACTGACGAGCGTACCCTCGGCGCCTAACAGTACCCCCCCCCTTGAGGAGGGGTCAAGGAACCCCTAAATCCGGGTTTCTGAGGAAATTCTTGAAAAAATGCCCTTTTGAGCCTTGGGGCATGAAGGTCCTCATCTAGGACCCACGACCTTTCCTCAGGACCATAACCTTTCCAATGCACCAAAAAATAAAGCCGACCCCGGGACAGCTTGGAATCGAGAACCTTCTCAACCACGAACTCCTGCTGACCCTGTACATTAACTGGTGATCTCCCCTGAGGTTTTTTACGAGGAAATCTGCTAGATGAAACATATGGTTTGAGCAAAGAGCAATGGAAGGTATTTCCGATTCGTAACGTTTTTGGTAGCTGTAACCGGAAAGCAACTGGATTGACTTTTTTGATAATGAGAAATGGTCCAATAAATCTAGGACCCAATCTGGCTGAGGTTTGTCGAAGTTTGATATTGCGAGTCGACAGCCACACCCTGTCTCCTACTCTAAAAGTGCACGGCCGCCGGAACCTGTCCGAAAAATCTTTTTCCTTGAAAGCTGCTTTTCTGAGAGCTATGTGCACTTTTTTCCAAATAAGTTTAAGATGAGAGGTCAGGGCCAGAGAGGAGACAGAGGAATGTTGGAAAAATGAATTAGCTCTGGGGTGGAAACCAAAAACTGCAAAAAATGGAGACACATTGGTGGAGGAATGACAGGCATTATTATAAGCAAACTCTGCCAATGGAAGAAACTCAGACCAGTCATTTTGGAGTTTGTCCGAGTACAAACGCAAATATTGTTTTAAGGATTGGTTCACTCGCTCAGTCTGTCCATTTGATTGTGGATGATAACCGGAGGTTAATGATAATTTCATTTTTAACGAAGCACAAAAAGACTTCCAAAACTGTGCAATGAATTGTGGACCCCTGTCAGAAACAATATCAGTGGGTAACCCATGGAGTCTGAAAACATGACGGAGGAACAAGACTGCCAATCCCTGGGCAGATGGCAATCGGGGAAGACCAATAAAATGAGCCATCTTACTAAAACGGTCCACTACCACCCATATGACTGTGCATCCAGCTGACAGAGGGAGATCCACCACAAAATCCATGGAGATATGCGACCATGGTCTAAGAGGAACATTCAATGGCATAAGTTGACCAATAGGCAAAGAACGGGGAACTTTATGCTGTGCACAGACCTGACACGAAAAAACAAACTCTTTAATGTCTTTAGAAAGACCAGGCCACCACACTGAGCGGGATACCAATTCAAAAGTTTTAGCGACTCCCAGATGCCCTGCAACTTTGCTATCATGAAATTCCTCCAAAACAGTTGCTCTCAAAAACTCAGGAACAAAAAGACGACCAGCAAGAGTATTTCCCGGAGCTTGATGTTGAAGCAGCTTCAATTGAGAAAAAACATCCTGTGTGAGACCTGCCTGAATGACTGAAGGCGGAAGTATGAGAGTAACAGGACTGTTGTCTTGAGCGGGAAGAAAACTGCGTGAGAGGGCATCTGCCTTGGTATTCTTGGAACCAGGTCTGAAGGTGATAATGAATTTGAAACGAGTGAAAAATAAAGCCCAATGAGCCTGTCGGGCATTCAGTCGCTTAGCTGATTCAATGTATTGAAGATTTTTGTGATCTGTCAAAACAGAAATGGTATGGGTCGCTCCTTCAAGCCAATGTCTCCACTCCTCAAAAGCCCATTTAATAGCCAGCAACTCCCGATTACCAACATCGTAGTTGGATTCAGCAGATGAGAATTTCCTGGACATAAAGGCACAAGGATGTAACTCAAGGGAATCTGGATCCTTCTGAGAAAGGATAGCCCCTACACCAACCTCCGAGGCATCTACCTCAACGATGAAAGGCAATTCTGGGTTGGGATGTCTAAGGACAGGGGCTGAGACAAAGGCTTGTTTCAAGGCCTGAAAAGATACTTTAGCTTCACATGACCAATTGGTAGGATCTGCTCCCTTCTTAGTGAGTGCCACAATGGGAGCAACTATGTCAGAGAAAGAGTGAATAAACCTTCTGTAGTAGTTCGCAAACCCTAAAAAGCGCTGAATTGCTTTTAAGTTGGTGGGTTGCGCCCAACTCAGGATGGCTTGGAGCTTCTTAGGTTCCATTCGGAATCCCCGAGGGGAAATAATGTACCCTAAAAAGGATACCTCCGTGACGTGAAATTCACACTTCTCCGGTTTGGCATACAAGTGATTTTCACGTAATTTCTTAAGTACCTGACGCACCTGGGTAACATGTTGTTCTATAGAGTCAGAATAAATCAAAATGTCGTCTAAATAGACCACAACGAATCTTCCCAGAAACTCACGGAGCACATCATTAATGAGATCCTGAAAGACTGCCGGAGCGTTAGATAGGCCGAAAGGCATGACCAGATACTCATAGTGACCTGATTGAGTACTGAATGCCGTTTTCCACTCATCCCCCGATCTGATTCTAATGAGATTATATGCTCCTCTCAGGTCAATCTTGGAAAAAATGACAGCCGAACGTAGCTGATCAAAGAGGACAGAGATCAGAGGCAGAGGGTAAGTATTCTTTACTGAGATTTTATTCAGGGCTCGAAAGTCAATGCAGGGTCTGAGGGAACCATCCTTCTTCTCTACGAAGAAAAAACCTGCACTTAAAGGGGATTTAGATGGCCTGATAAACCCTTTCTCAAGACTTTCTTTCACATACTCATTCATGGCCACAGTTTCAGGACCAGACAATGCATATAACCTTCCTTTAGGCAACGTGGCACCAGGAATTAACTCAATGGTACAATCATAAGGCCTATGGGGAGGCAAAATATCCGCATTGCCCTTGGAAAACACATCCAAAAAATCTTGGTATTCTCCAGGAATATGTGCGGACCTGGCAGCAGCTACTCGGATAGGAAGTGTAATACATTCTTTATCACAGATGGTACTCCATTGTAGAATCTCCCCAGACTGCCAATCTATGATGGGATTATGAAAGGCCAGCCAAGGGTGACCCAGAACCACAGGAACTGCTGGACAATGGGTAAGAAAAAACTCAATCTTTTCAGAATGTAGAGCTCCCACCGAGAGCAAAACAGGAGGTGTACATAGAGAAATAACCCCATTGGATAAGGGACTCCCATCTAAACCATGCATGGTGATACACCTACTTAAGGTTAACTGAGGAATACCTAAGGCCTTGGCCCATGTTAAGTCCATAAAGTTTCCTGCAGCTCCACAGTCCACAAAAGCAGAGACCGAGGAACAGAGGCTGTCATAAGAAACTTTAGCAGGAACCAATAGTGAATTATTTGAGGAGATGAGCTGTAGACCAAAGTGAACCCCCTCACTATTCACTTGGTCAGGAAGTTTCCCGACTTGTTTGGGCAACTACGGGCAAAATGTCCCTTACCTCCGCAGTACAAACACAGACCAGAATTTTGCCTCCTGGTTCTTTCTTCCGGAGACAATTTGGAGAGACCAATCTGCATAGGCTCCTCCATGTCTATCGGAACGGAAGAAACACAGGGAAAAGAAACTACAGATGCCCCTTTCTCAGTCCTCCGCTCTCTGAGCCGACGATCTATTTTAATAGAGAGCTCCATGAGTTTATCAAGGTTCTCAGGAGCGGGATACTGAAGGAGGCTGTCTTTTATAGATTCAGATAAGCCGAGGCGAAACTGACTGCGCAGGGCAGGATCATTCCAGCCACAGTCGTTCGACCAACGGCGAAACTCCGTACAATAATTCTCTGCAGGATTCCTACCCTGTCTTAGAACACGCAACTGACTTTCTGCGGATGCCTCTCTATCAGGGTCGTCATACAATAGCCCTAAAGATTTCAAAAAAGCGTCTACAGACGATAAGGCCGGATCGTCTGTCTTTAAACCAAAAGCCCAGGTCTGAGGATCCCCCTGAAGCAGAGAAATTATAATTCCAACCCGCTGAGCCTCCGTACCTGAGGAAACTGGTCTTAAACGAAAATACAGTTTACAAGACTCTTTAAAATTAAAAAACTGTTTTCTATCCCCAGAAAAACGGTCAGGCAGATGCATTTTTGGTTCAGGGATGACCCTCGGGGAAGTCCGTAACAGATCTTCCTGTGAGCTCACCCGGAGGGACAGATCCTGAACCATCTGGGTAAGTTCCTGAATCTGACTAACCAAAAACTGGCCAGGATTTGGCCCAACACCGGTGGGATTCATGAGGCCGACAAAATTCTCCCTACTGGATAAGTGAAAAAATTAACTCCTGTTGAAATTTTTTCTTTTGTCTGGCCGGTGATAATGTTACGATTCCTGTACTCCAGACTGGAGAAGATCTTATGGCAGAGATCTGAGTACAGGAATGAAATACAGGTTGTGGGAGCTGGAGAGCCTAGTAACCCCTGGCGCCCTAACTCCGTTGTCTCGCCCGTGTTATCAGAAATCCCCTGCGAGACTATGGTTGCTTGAGCCCATGGCAGCCGCGTTCGAAGGGCGGATTATGTCTGCCCAACCCCGATGCCCCCGCAGGTCTTAATGGGAGACAAGGGGAAGTCCGAGACAGGGAGATAACAAGGGGCCCTCTGACTAAGCAACCAAGCCAGGGGTTACAAGCTAACTTAACTAAATCAAAAGGTATGTGCGGACTAGCCGCCAGGGAAAAGGACAACCAAGGATCCACAGATCCGACACTCCTATCCGGCACCGCTGGACACCAGAGTGGATCTTGTGGAAGCGGAATCCTCCGCAAAGCTCCAGAACTCAAAATAAACACAATAATAAATAGTAGCGGACAAGCCGCAACACACGGCTGCGCCGCGACTCACGAACACCACCAGATGTTAAAGGTGCTCGGTCAGACTCCAGGAACAGATGGTAACTTCCGAGTACTGGATCACTGAGAACAGGAACAAACGAACAGACCGGGACTGGGAACTCTCTCTGCAGCAGAATCAGGCAAACAGGAAGCTATCACCGGCGTCTGTGAGGAGTCCTGGGAGTGCTTTTAACAGAGAGTCTTCCAATCAGCTGTTTGGAGGCTGATTGGATTAAATGCCATGCAGCTGACAAGCTGCATGGCCAGGAAAACAGATGAGTGATAATTACAACATGCCGTGCAGCTGCATGCTACACAGCCAGGAAACCAGTGATGATATAAAGTTAGACCCAGCAACGGGGAACACGATCCGACAGTGGCGTCCCCGTTGCTAGGCGCCGGCCGCACTGACGAGCGGACCCTCGGCGCCTAACACAAGACTGCTCCTCGGTAACTATCCAACTATTCCTCTCATTAACAAGCACTGCTGCTGGGGATATATATTCACCCTATTAAGGTCCAAAATGACCTTTTAACTGTTGGAGAATTCTCTATTCCATGGTACCAGTTTACCAGCTCACATCAGAATTCTTGTACCAAATCAATAGCTGTTATAGTTTCATAGATTTTTTTATACTTTTATACCACAGGGAGGTTCTTGAATTCAATATTATAATAAATTACCTTTTAATATATTGTTGTATGCGTGTATTATTAAGTACCAATTGGGTAAAAAAAATTAATTTCTGAGAGGTTAGCATACCTCTTTCTCAATTGGCTGCTGATATACATCTGGTAATTAGAGCATCATTTAGTACAACACCAAGAACTGCACGTTTTTCTGATACTGTGCTGTGGCTGTTCTAGATTGGCTGCTGGACAGTGTCAGATTCAAAATGACAGAGGCAATGTGCCGCTGTCTCTCCATGGATACCTACCAGTGTGCAAAGTGTAATCAGCTGGCTGTGTGGCATCAAATCCCCCTTGGCCCATCTGGGCATCAGTACTTCTGGATTTTCAGAACTGCCAGATGGCCAGTCTGGCCCTGCTTACCTGTTACCATTAATACCACTTATTTGCAACTTTTGCCACCTTAATGATCCCATCATAATAGCAAGGGCACCCAGAGACTTCTGTCTGTTATATTGGTATAATATATACGTTTTATAATTTATAAATACATTTTTTTTTACTATTAATATAGACATATAATTTTTAGGATAACCTCAGCTCTGCAATAAGAAATTTGTAATGTCCAATTTGTAATGTCATCCAGGTGCACGAAAGGCAGGGGTTATTCTAAACTAGAAGCAAAAAACAGGTATCCCCCAGCACTCGGGATGACATCAGCAGCAGTATTTGAAAACTACATGGTGGTAGATAATTCAGAGTTCTCAGTTGCATATATTTGCAAGATATTGTAAGCCTCCAGCCCAACTTCAAGTTGGCAAGGGCCAGGTACCCCAGGGCAGCACACCAGTGATAAGCTAAAGTATTAGTGAATGTTAATAAGAACCTAGGGGTGTGTCCAGGTAAGCTTGCTCCCAATTTAGATATTTTTGTGTATGTGCCTTTCCCATGTGGCCCATTAAGCAGTTATGTGACCCAAATACGGTGCTTATATAAATTCCTAGAAGATAGCAGGATCAAGAGGGGTGTTCCAGTGCTTCTCGAACCTTTAGTTCAAAAACATACACTCTATATAATATATGCTCACCAATTCTTAAGTGCTATAGAGCCTTAGCCTTATGGTTGCAGATTGTACTGGTGGCTTTCATACCATCTGGTAGGTTTTCCCTAGGATACTCAGAAAGTGTTATGAAAAAAACATTGCTTTTTTCATGACTACATTCACTTACAGTACATGTTAAATGTTTGTGTTAGCTATCAGGAGACAAGCAGCAGATAAGGGTAATCATTAATTAAATAGGAAATTCACAGGAAACTGCACATTTTCCAAAAAATGGGGATAATAAATATTCTCCTTTGTGCAATAAAAAAAAAATATTGAATAGTGGCATCTACTCCATTTAAATATACAGAAGGGTGAGGTGAAAAAAAGTGCTGATATGATCTAAAACAAAATTGAACAATTGTAAATTTAGTATCTTTATCAAGTCAAGGGTAACCACATGAAAACTTAGAAACCTTCAATGACATTCTCAGTGAAGTGTCTGTGATACTTCTGTTCTTGGCAATTTCTTTGTAAATATTGTAGTGTACAGTGTAAGAGGAAATCTGGTAATACACGTGTTTTAATATTAAATTGGGGTTAAAAAAAGCTTCCTACTTTATATGTTACTTACAGTATATTTAAAGACATATAACAGGCAATAAAACATACAGTATGAAGTGTACACTAAAACATACATTATAATTAGGCTTCCTACCATAAATCAAGAGTCCACTATTCATTATTTTCATGAGTCTACTATTTATTATGGTGTTTTGTATTTTAACAGAAAATATGACACATCCCCAACTACTTAAGGCTAAAAACTCTATGTTAAATCTTTAGTAAAATCATTATAGTTTTACATTATATATTAGATGCTACTGTGTAAATCTAAATTATGATGCACTATTGGAGGAAAATTTGACAATTGCTTTTTTTAAATTATCTTAAAGTATACAAATGTGGCTGCATTTTTTTGTATGAAAATCATATAAATTATCAGCATAATAGAACATGTATATGATCTAATTGCTGGCTCATTCTTTGAATATTTATTTGACTATCTTGCAGTGGGCCTTTGTAATGCAATTGTTAATAGAAAAAGTTAAGTAATTACATTTTTATGTAAATATATTCAGTTCTGAAGATGTGTGGTATTCACAAAAGACAAATGATATTATAATATTTAATAGTCTGTATAAATTATACAAATTCTGGAATGGTATCTGATAACCTTTAGTGTTGATGCAATTATTCATTACCCCCCCCCCCCCTGGTGACTTCTTGGTTCTGGCCAACAATTTCCTGTTGGGTTAAATAGCAAGATAAATCTCTGGATGATAGCAATTTTTAACTGAAAATTGGTTTAATAAGCTTTTGCTAATTTATAGTTTTCTGAATATTTACTTTTCTATTTTACAGGCTCTTCTTGACACACAAAAATTACTTAGATCTAAAGTTTCAAATTTTACTTTTAATCTGGGATTTTCTGGAAAATTCTACCACACAGGTGAGTGCATTTAATGAAAATATATATTTTTTAAATAGACTTTTCATAAGAACATTGTTTATACTTGAACTTTCCTGAGGCTACTTCCCAGTTCTTGCTTTAAAAATACAACCTGATTTTTGTCCATGGTATGTAACTTGACTAAATGCAGTGGGCGGAGATAAAGTACCAGCTAATCAGCTCCTTACTGCCATGCTACAAGCTGTGTTTGAAAAATGACAGGTTGGTTGGGACTTTATCTCTGTTTACTTAATCTCCATCCAAGGCTTAGTAAATAGACCCCCTAGATATCTCAGCAGTGCCTCCATGATAACATCAGATAGGAAACTAGTAGTAGGAGTAAAAGCAGTTTAACAGATAGAGATCTATTCCCATCAACCAGTACATGATTAGCAGCACAGCATTACATTTTCCACAGTAATATAGCCAGGTGAGTAGGAACAGTTGTTCCATTTCAACATTATATGTATTTCAGATGTAGTTGGTATAAAAGTACTAAAACACACCAATAGTAAAGGGTCTGATCTTTTTACAAGTTAGCAAATTCATTTTTGCATATACTACATGAGCAGATGTGAATTTATGCATTTTTGTGTATCTAAATCCTATTCTGAATAGAACTCAGAGGGATCTGTCGTTCCATGAACTTGAGCATTTCAGGGTGGCAAGTGGGCAAGAACAATGCAAGTGCAGTTAACCATCCTGACATTTGGGAGTTTTGTGGGCTTATATCAAAAGCTCTGAGTGAATCTGAGCCATGCATACTGTATGTGGAAGGGAAGGCTATTTCTACTGGATCTCTTGCACCCATTATGAGTCTGGTGCAGGTACTAATCAGTGAGCAGCACTGATTCTTACTCGCAGATGCACAAACTCTACAGAATCCTGTATTAGTATAAGGTAATAAATCAGGCTTCCATGGCTTCCAGCAACTACTGCCTCTTTGTGGGCACTGAGAATCGGCCCCAAAGTCTGTAACAATTAACATTCTAGCACTTATTAAGTCAATGATTTATTTCCTTTTAATGCAGAACAAGATGGCAATTTTACTAAACCCAGTTTTAAATTTTTTTATATTGCACTTTCAATGGGTGGAAATCCACAAAATGTGTTTGTAATAAATAAAACAATTACATAATTATGATATATTTAATGTGATTCCTAAAAAAAGTTACAGGCTTTACCAATTTGGTGATTTCTTCATCATATGAACTCTTTCATATGCAACCACCTCATAAACAATAACTTTAAAAACATAGGACAATCAGCATATACATATGCAGACAACTCTTAAAATAGATTTACACTATATCTGGATGGTTGGAATGAAAATCTGGTAATGGATTAAAGCAAATGACAATCGAACATTTGCTCCCAAACAGTGGAAAACGGACAAAAACTGTTGTTCATGCAACTTGGTTAAATAATGGATTTCACCAATTTGTCTCAACGACAGGTTTGCAATATTTAAATATCATTCAAAAGAACATAAACATTTATTAATTATAAGATATTATTTTCCTTTAATTAGAGGACTATTGCAACTACTGTAAAAATAGCAAACATTAAGACTCCTGAGAATACTGAAATTAATTTCTGTGTGGTTACAGTTAATGCAAGAAGTAAGTCACAACTTCTTGCAATTGAGAACTTATTCAAGACCAGGTTTGCTTTTAGACTGCCAAAAATATAATGAAAACTGGAAACTTTAAGTTATTTGTGGAGTTCTGTTTCATATACTATTTCACTTTGACAATATTTGAACAAATGTTTGCTATTAAACAAATGTTATCCATCACTATGCTTTAGGTTAGTATCTTAATGTTTCCTGTCATTCTGATTTCAGGCACTGAAAAGGAGGATAAAGGAGATGACCTCTTGTTGGGATCAGTGGATGAGTTTTGGTGGTTCCCTCACATGTGGAGCCACATGCAGCCTCATCTTTTCCATAACGAGTCTTCACTAGTGGAACAAATGATTCTCAACAAGAAATTTGCTCTGGTAATAATAAAATAATTTAAAAAAAATGCATGTGTGGTGTAGCAAGTCCAGTACATAGCATACATTGCAGTCATTTATGGATTGTTACTTTTTTTATACATTTGGGGCTAGATTTATAAAAGCACTGGTTATGAAAGCCACTTATCATCCGAGCTTCCACTGATTTTAAAACCACAATAGAAATAAATGCAAAACTAGCATGTAATTAGTCCTATTGCTATTTGAGACTATTGATCAAATCGGTCGATGATGGTCTGCTTAGAAAAACTGTGCACTGGGTGAAAATTGGAGTTAAAATGGTTTAAAATACAAAAAATTGGGCCTGATGCAGAGTTGAATGCAATTTGTGCACAGAAAAAATGCACACATTCATCAATATGCAGAGTAGCACATATCTTTGTTGTTGGACCGCTCCCAGACCGCATGCATAATTTGTTAGCCTATTATCACTATCATCAATGTGCACATACTGTGCAACAGTATGTAGAGAAAAACATTCAGGGAGAGATACCACCACACACACAAAAAGTGCACAAATACAGTATATGGATACTTAATACATGGACAATGAGCCCCTCAACAGTTCTTCCTTGATGATTGGTTCTTATCGGTGCTCTTCAATACCTCAAAGGATATATGCATTTTTTTTCAAGAAACAGCATGGATTTTTGTTTTGCATGATGTCCACTGAAGGTGACATATGATTTTACATCAACTGTGAAAAACATCTACCATATTACACCCTAAATGTAACTTTCTTTGATTTTATTTTACCTGCTCATATGAACCCCAGTTTCGATATATAAACCTTGGGTTAATAGAAACTAGGGATGTGCAGCGGGCATTTTTCGGGTTTTGTGTTATGGTTTTGGATTCAGTTCTGCAGTTGTGTTTTGGATTCGGACGCGTTTTGGCAAAAAATCACTTAAGAATTTTTGTTGGATTCGGGTGTGTTTTGGATTCGGTGGTTTTTTTTAAAAACCCCTCAAAAACATCTTAAATCATAGATTTTTAGGGTAATTTTAATCCTATAGTAATATTAACCTCAATAACCATAATTTCCACTACTTTTCAGTCTATTATGAACACCTCACACCTCACAATATTATGTTTAGTCCTAAAATTTGCACCGAGGTCGCTGGATGACTAAGCAAAGCAACCCAAGTGGGCAGCACAAACACCTGGCCCATCTAGTAATGGCACTGCAGTGTCACACAGGATGGCACTTAAAAAAATAGTCCCCAAACAGCACATGATACAAAGATAAATTTTAAAAAAGAGGCGCAAGATGGAAATGTCCTTGGGCCCTCCCACTCACCCTTATGTTGTATATACAGGACATGCACACTTTAACAAACCCATCATTTCAGCAAGAAGGTCGGCCACACGACTGTGGCTGAAATGACTGGTTGGTTTGGGCCCCCACCAAAAAAGAAGCAATCAATCTCTCCTTGCACAAACTGGCTCTACAGAGGCAGGATGTCCACCTCCTCCTCATCGTCCCATTCCTCACCCCTTTCACTGTGTACATCCCCCTCCTCACAGAGTATTAATTCCTTCACACTGAAATCCACCATCACAGGTCCCTGTGTACTTTCTGGAGGCAATTGCTGGTAAATGTCTCCATGGAGGAATTGATTATAATTAATTTTGATGAACATCATCTCCACATTTTCTGGAAGTAACCTCCTACGCCGATCGCTGACAAGATGACCAGCTGCACTAAACACTCTTTCGGAGTACACACTGGAGGGGGGGCAACTTAGATAAAATAAAGCCAGTTTGTGCAAGGGCCTCCAAATTGCCTCTTTTTCCTGCCAGTATACGTACGGACTGTCTGACATGCCTACAGTGATGCTGTCACTCATATAATCCTCCACCATTTTTTCAATGGTGACAGAATCATATGCAGTGACAGTAGACGACATGTCAGAAATCGTTGGCAGGTCCTTCAGTCCGGACCAGATGTCAGCTATTGCTCCTGACTGCCCTGCATCACCGCCAGCGGGTGGTTTTGGAAATGTTATCCTTTTACTGGCAGCTCCAGTGGCGTGAGAAAATGAAGGAGGAGCTGTTGGCGGGTCATGTTCCGCTTGACTTGACAATTGTCTCACCAGCAGGTCTTTGAACATCTGCAGACTTGTGTCTGCTGGAAAGAGAAATACAACGTAGGCTTTAAACCTAGGATCAAGCACGGTAGCCAAAATGTAGTGCTCTGATTTCAACAGATTGACCACCCGTGAATCCTGGTTAAGCGAATAAATGGCTCCATCCACAAGTCCCACATGCCTAGCGGAATTGCTCTATTTTAGCTCCTCCTTCAATCTCTCCAGCTGCTTCTGCAAAAGCCTGATGAGGGAAATGACCTAACTCAGGCTGGCAGTGTCTGAACTGACTTCACGTGTGGCAAGTTCAAAGGGTTGCAGAACCTTGCACAATGTTGAAATTATTCTCCACTGCACCTGAGTCAGGTGCCTTCCCCTCCTTTGCCTTTATCATAGGCAGATGTATAGGCTTGAATGGCCTTTTGCTGCTCCTCCATCCTCTGAAGCATATAGAGAGTCTAATTCCACCTCGTTACCACCTCTTGCTTCAGCTGATGGCAGGGCATGTTCAGGAGTGTTTGCTGGTGCTCCAGTCTTCGGCACGCAGTGGCTGAATGCCAAAAGTGGCACGCAATTATTTGGGCCACCGACAGCATCTCTTGCACACCCCTGTCATTTAAAAAAAAAAATCTGCACCACCAAATTCATTGTATGTGCAAAACATGGGATGTGCTGGATTTTGCCCACATGTAATGCTTGCACAATATTGGTGGCATTGTCCGATGTCACAAATGCCCAGGAGAATCCAATTGGGGTAAGCCAATCTGCGATGATGTTCCTCAGTTTCTGTAGGAGGTTGTCAGCTGTGTGCCTCTTATGGAAAGCGGTGATACAAAGTGTAGCCTGCCTAGGAACGAGTTGGCGTTTGCGAGATGCTGCTACTGGTGCTGCTGCTGCTGTTGTTGCTGCGGGAGGCAATACATCTTCCCAGTGGACTATCACAGTCATATAGTCCTTAGTCTGCCCTGCTCCACTTGTCCACATGTCTGTGGTTAAGTGGACATTGGGTACAACTGCATTTTTAGGACACCGGTGACTCTTTTTCTGACGTTTGTGTACATTCTCAGTATCGCCTACCTAGAGAAGTGGAACCTAGATGGTATTTGGTACCGGGGACACACTACCTCAAGCAATTCTCTAAGTCCCTGTGAACTAACGGCGGATACCGGATGCACGTCTAACACCAACATAGTTGTCAAGGCCTGAGTTATCCGCTTTGCAACAGGATGACAGCTGTGATATTTCATCTTCCTCGCAAAGGACTGTTGGGCAGTCAATTGCTTACTGGAAGTAGTACAAGTGGTCTTCCGACTTCCCCTCTGGGATGACGATCTACTCTCAGCAGCAACAACAACAGCGCCAGCAGCAGCAGGCGTTACACTCAAGGATCCATCGGAGGAATCCCAGTTAGGAGAGGACTCATCAGACTTGACAGTGTCATGGCCTGCAAGACTATTGGCATTCCTGTCTAAGGAGGAAATTAACACTGAGGGAGTTGGTGGTATGGTTTGCAGGCGCTTGGGTACAAGAGGAAGAAGGGATTTAGTTGTCAGTGGACTGCTTCCGCTGTCACCCAAAGTTTTTGAACTTGTCAATGACTTCTGATGAATGCGCGCCAGGTGACGTATAAGGGAGGATGTTCCTTGGTGGTTAACGTCCTTACTCCTACTTATTACAGCTTGACAAAGGCAACACACAGCTTGACACCAGTTGTCCGCATTTCTGTTGAAATAATTCCACACCGAAAAGGTGATTTTTTTGGTATTTTGACCAGGCATGTCAATGGCCTTATTCATCCCATGGACAACAGATGTCTCCCCGGGTGCCTGACTTAAACAAACCACCTCTCCATCAGAATCCTCCTTGTCAATTTCCTCCTCAGCGCCAGCAACACCCATATCCTCATCCTGGTGTTCTTCAATAGTGACATCTTCAATTTGACTATCAGGAACTGGACTGTGGGTGCTCCTTGCAGCACTTGCAGGGGGCGTGCAAATGGTGGAGGGAGCCACCTCTTCCCGTCCAGTGTTGGGAAGGTCAGGCATCGCAACCAACACAATTGGACTCTCCTTGGGGATTTGTGATTTAGAAGAACGCACAGTTCTTTGCTGTGCTTTTGCCAGCTTAACTATTCATTTTTCCTCATGTGAAGCTGACCCACTAGTCATGAGGAACATAGGAGAGGGCCTTAGCCATTCCTTGCCACTCCGTGTCGTAAATGTCATATTGGCAAGTTTACGCTTCTCCTCAGACACTTTTAATTTAGATTTTTGGGTCATTTTACTGATCTTTTTTTTTTTTGGGGGGGGGGGGATTTTACATGCTCTCTACTATGACATTGGGCATCGGCCATGGCAGACGACGTTGATGGCATTTCATAATCTCTGCCATGACTAGTGGCAGCAGCTTCAGCACTAGGTGGAAGTGGATCTTGATCTTTCCCTATTTTACCATCCACATTTTTGTTCTCCATTTATTAATGTGTGGAATTATATGCCAGTAATATATATCTGGAATTAGACGTCAGTAATGTCTAAAATTAGATACCACTAGATGGATACCAAGTACCACTGTGACTGGAATGATGATGACCTATGCACAGTGACAGGACACTACCACAGCACCCTACAGCAGCAAGATGCAGCACAAGACACTGGACTTTTAGTCACCACAATGCAGCACAAGACAATGAGTAGTGATACTGAGCACTGATGAGGATACTAGAACTGACACTTGGCAGCGCGAACAGCACTGGACTACTGTACAGTAGTATTATATACTGGTCACCACAATGAGCACTGATACTGAGCACAGATATTGAGCACTGATGAGGATACTAGAACTGACATGGAGCAGCAAGATACAGCAATGGACTACTGTACTGTACTACTATATACTGGTCACCACAATACAGCACTGATAGTGAGCACAGATATTGTGAACTGTTCAGGATACTAGAACTGACATGGAGCAGCAAGATACAGCAATTGACTACTGTACTACTATATACTGGTCACCACAATGCAGCACTGATACTGAGCACAGAAATTGAGCACTGTTCAGGATACTAGAACTGACACGGAGCAGCAAGATAAAGCAATGGACTACTGTACTATACTACTATATACTGGTCACCACAATGCAGCACTGATACTGAGCACAGATATTGAGCATTGTTCAGGATACTAGTACTGACATGGAGCAGCAAGATACAGCAATGGACTACTGTACTGTACTACTATATACTGGTCACCACAATGCAGCACTGATACTGAGCAAAGATATTGAGCAATGTTCAGGATACTAGAACTGACACAGAGCAGCAAGATACAGCAATGGACTACTGTATTGTACTACTATATACTGGTCACCACAATGCAGCACTGATACTTAGCACAGAAATTGAGCACTCTTCAGGATACTAGAACTGACATGGAGCAGCAAGATACAGCAATGGACTACTGTACTACTATATACTGGTCACCACAATGCAGCACTGATACTGAGCACAGATATTGAGCACTGTTCAGGATACTAGAACTGATATGGAGCAGCAAGATACAGCAATGGACTACTGTACTAAACTACTATATACTGGTCACCACAATGCAGCACTGATACTGAGCACAGAAATTGAGCATTGTTCAGGATACTAGAACTGACATGGAGCAGCAAGATACAGCAATGGACTACTGTACTATACTACTATATACTGGTCACCACAATGCAGCACTGATACTGAGCAAAGATATTGAGCAATGTTCAGGATACTAGAACTGACACAGAGCAGCAAGATACAGCAATGGACTACTGTACTATACTACTATATACTGGCCACCACAATGCAGCACTGATACTGAGCACAGATATTGAGCACTGCTCAGGATACTAGAACTGACATGGAGCAGCAAGATACAGCAATGGACTACTGTACTACTATATACTGGTCACCACAATGCAGCACTGATACTGAGCACAGATATTGAGCACTGTTCAGGATACTAGAACTGATATGGAGCAGCAAGATACAGCAATGGACTACTGTACTAAACTACTATATACTGGTCACCACAATGCAGCACTGATACTGAGCACAGAAATTGAGCATTGTTCAGGATACTAGAACTGACATGGAGCAGCAAGATACAGCAATGGACTACTGTACTATACTACTATATACTGGTCACCACAATGCAGCACTGATACTGAGCACAGATATTGAGCACTGTTCAGGATACTAGAACTGACACGGAGCAGCAAGATACAGCAATGGACTACTATACTGCACTACTATATACTGGTCAACACAAAGCAGCACCTTTGTTGCTGTGGCCCTAGAGAACAATGCTGAGGCAACAGTTTCTGGACTTTGAAGCTAAATTTCTTCCTTGATACTAGCATACATTCCGTCCAACAGTCCCAGAACAGTGGTGGACATTTTCTGATGAAGTTCTGACCAGAAATTAGGAGAATGTGCTGCTGGAGCACACAGAGTCAATTTATCCAGTGCAGAGAAATTGATTAACAGAGGAGAAAGGTATTCTGTAGCACTCCAGAAAGTTCTGAGCAGCCAGAGTAACCTATTTTCAAAGTGTTCTCTGATTTGGACTGGGTCTTTCTCTTATGAACCCCCTGTGTGCTGGTTAATCAACAAGTCACAACATTGTAGCAGTGAATACAGTATGATGTTTATTGTGGGAAATTACAATGGCAGGAGGATGCAGGTAAACTTGATATGCAGACAAACATATAAAACACAAATTACTGGAAGCAGCATAAATACTAGGTATGTGGGTACATAAACAATGCAGATATTTATGATATTTGAAGATCATCTAAAGGCTGATGAATTTGGAAACTTGAATAGTAATGACAGAAGCAATCAGAGTCCAGAAACAAAAAGAAGAGTTACTTTAGCTTGGCAGCCACAGAAGCTCACACGAACATAAACAGGTGATGGTATCCAAGAATCTTGGCAAGGCAAAACATGAAACAAAAGTACAAACAGAAATTCCTTGGGTTGGCAGATCCATAAAACATAAACAAATAACATTAAACATCAGTGAACCTTAATGATCCAGCACTGAGTCCGGGAATCAGACAGATTAGGCAGCTGCTGAGCATAGTCTATGTTGGTCATTAAACAGAATCTAAAGAGCAGCACCTACAGTATGGTAAGGACCAGTACTGCAGCTCACATAACAGGAGCCCTGGCTACCTCAGGTGGTGCAAACTTTTCCCTGCCATTTTTCTTTAATTTTATTCATTTTATAGGAATTAAAAACTGCCATTAGGTGGCATACCTTCTAATTTTGATAGAAGATCTTAGAAGATGACACAATGCACTAGAGATGTCAAAAGATAGCTTCTATAGGAGATAACTTAAAAACAGCTGCCCACTTCAGTGTCCACTGTGCATGCAAGAGTTATGAATTCATATTTCATGTGGCTACTAAACAGGGTAAATTCTGTGCAGTTATTTGTACTTAGGTTAAAAATTACTTGGGAGGTCCTGGCATGGACCATGGATTATTAACCGGCCAGTCAGACATCAGGGACTTTACATCACTATGGGGGTGGAAAAGTTTATAAAAGGTATGGTAAAAGGCATTGTGCTCTTAGTCAGTCTTTGAGGGATAAAGTGCAAGCCTGAACCTTAATTTCCTGCCATTTCCTGAGCCCAGAATAAGCCGAATACAATTCCAAGTATTTATTTTTTATTTTGAAATTGCAACACATTTGTCTGAATTCTGTAACCCTTTTTATTGATATTATTGTTGTAACAAAGCATTGTACTTCGTTTTGAAAATAAGTGTTCTTTATTAGACTATTTTCATATACAGTATGCTCCAGAACCTAGTATTCGAAGACTATATTAGATTGCAAAGGTTACACTACAACTATTAATTACTGGAAGCATGGATAGGCCAACTGAGTGCTAGTTTGTGTCATAGAAAGAGCATAATTGTGATAGAGGGATTGGGAAGCTGTGGCATTTTATATTTCTACAGGTGGTGGCAAGGAAGAGAGGTGTATGGTATAATGGAAAGAGTGTGCTAGAAAATTAATTGTGAATATATTAGGCTTTGCCCTCGTTACATCAGGACTTGGGGATCTGCATGATTACAGTCCTGTTGATAATGTAGTGCCAATTGTGGAGGGGGACTGGAAACCCTAATTACAAATATAATGAGGTGCTATAATGGTGGGTCTTGTAGTTACAGTAAGAAAGAGGAAAATATATATATATATATATATATATATATATCATGTGCATTGGCATTATATTTTCTCTTGCTAGTGTAGTGCCAGTCAGGTTTGTTCAGTTATTGGCTCTGATCAAGTGTGAGTCAAACAGGGATGCCTATGGGGGTAATTCAGAGTTGATCGCAGCAGCAAATTTAATAGCAGTTGGACAAAACCATGTGCACTGCAGGTGGGGCAGATATAACCTGTGTAAAGAGAGTCAGATTTGGGTGGGTTATTTTGTTTCTGTGCAGGATAAATATTGGCTGCTTTATTTTTACACTGCAATTCAGATTTCAGTATAAACACACTGCACCCAAATCTAACTCTCTCTGCACATGCTATATCTGCCCCCCCCCCCCCCCCCCCCCCCTGCAGTGCACGTGGTGTTGCCCAAAATTTGCTGCTGCAATCAACCCCCTATGTTGGGAATGATGTGTGTGCAGGTGTTGTTATTTTAGAGTTATATAGGCAGAAACCAGCAGATGACTTAAGCTAAGAACAGCCCAGTTACTTAGCCAGTGGTGTGGTTTATTGAAATATAACAGATGCTCACTGTAGTATATACACTGGTTCTCATGGACTGAAGCATCAGGGTAGTGGGGTTCAATACAGCTCCTCAGCAGGATTCTGCAACAGCTTCATGCAGGTAATCACTGGGATCTCTCTTATGCTAAGCAGGAGAGTCTGTCTCCTGCCATGTCACTTCTCACATAGTACGTAAGTAAGGATCTACAAGATGGCTGCACTAATAAATCATAATGGAGGATAGACCTCCCTTGCTCCTAGTGCCCACAATGTATGCTACAAGCTTCTTCATGTTACACAAATATTTAATTTCAGCTTTATCGTAGCAACCAGTAAGAAAGGTAGGGATAAATGAGTTGGGGCTGAAATGCCAGTGGTTGGGATGTCGGTGGTCAAAATACTGACTGTGGCATCCCGATTGCTAGAATCTTGACAAGAGTTAGGAAACAATTCTAACTAACATCCCTAGTCCCCTAACCCACCAAGCCCTACCCTCCCTTCTTGCAGCCTAACCCTCCCCAGTGGTGCATAACCCTAACACCCCCATCCATCAGCCTAAACCTAACCTCCCCCCTGTAGCCTAACCCTGACACCCCCCTCCCCTCAGCCTAAACCCAACCCCTCTACCAGCAGCCAAACTCTAACCCTACCCCAAAGACTTAACCTAATCTCCACCCCCAGTGTGGCTTACCTCTCCAGGGGCCCAGCAGTCCATCAATCCCGGCTGTCGCAATACCTGCGCTGACATCATGATCCTTTTTGGGATGACGGCACTGGGATTCTGATCTGTGTCGGGATACTGGCATCTGTATTTTGACAGCCAGGATCACGACCATCAGGACCCTGACCTGATCCCGGATAAACACATAAAACTTCAACATACCATGTGCAATGATCTGGTCATCTTGGGAAACATAATAGTAAGAGTTGCTTCACTGACAGCATGGACAATGGAAACTGTCTCTCGACTCACGGACTTGGGACTGTTGTCACTGTCATGATTATTGGCATCTTTTACACTTGGGACTTTTAAAGCATACAAAGTCCTTTTTCCTTTCTTGGACTGCCGTTCACATGAACTGGACCCTGACTTTGGCTTCTGGATGTCCTGAGGCTCATTGAATGTGATGTTTGTGAGTTCTTCATCATATCCCTTAAATGGCTTGCAAATATTGGATCTGACAGAAGATCTTTTCTGTGACTCAACTTCCACACTGGTAGTCTCTGACTCAACTACATCTCCGGCTGCTTTCATGTCCAGCGACACATATGTTCTAGCATTGGTCATCTTTTTCTGCATCTTTTTTGCAGGAGAGCATCTTAGTCATACGAGGAGACTGTGTTGATTAATTTGACATATGACAGTGTATCTTTGTGCAACTGAGTCTCTGAATCTGTACATGAAGTGTGACAATGTAACAGATGCAGCTCTTTTCCAATACAAATTCTGTTGTGCTCTGTATACAGACTCAGTCACACACAATATACAAGTGTTATATATCAAACTAGCTGTTCTATCTGTTCGTCGCATGGGAGTTTCTGATTTTCATGGTTGTAAATATAAATGAGTGTTAAAAATTTGGTAAATCTATAGAGATGTAAATTTGAGACAGCTTAACATAAGTAAATATTAATCCATCGTTCTTGGCATTACCTGAGGAGCACCCGTAGCAGACATGGTAAAAAGTGACAGGCCCATTTTTGTAGTTTATTAAATTCTACACACTGGAGGTGCAATCCAAATTTTGATTGCCCATCTGGGCATTATAATTGCATCGGTGATGACGTCATTATGTCAACCTCCTTTACATCCCCTTAGGGGAGGTTTATTAAATTTCTAATTACGTAGTTTTTCTATTTCCCACCTTCAGAATACCTATGTTAAATTTAATCTTCCACCCATATTGGGAAATAAGAGAATCAGTGATGAGTCAGTCATACCCCTTTCACACCACACAAATAACCCAGTATTGACCCGGCATATTGCCGGGTCGACATGGGTCGGTGTGTGGTGTGAAAGGGCCATGGTCAGAATCCTGGGTAGCCTGACCCAGTAATTCAACCCAGGAATAAAGCAATGTTATTCCTGGGTTGAATACCAGGTCAGTGACAGCGTGAACGGGTTCCCCAGTCAATGCAACCCGGGACCCATTCACTAGATAGGGAGAGGCAGCGCGGAGATGAGCTCATCTCCCAGCATCGCCCCCACTGCTGACTCCACCCCCCAATGCTATGGCCACTGACCCAGCATATTGCCCGGTCGGGAAGCCAATTGTTAGGGTCCAATGCTGGATCCCACCCGGGAAGGACCCATTTCCAATTCCCGGGTGGGATCCGGCATTGGTGGTGTGAAAGGGGTATCAGTCAGTGACTGAGTGAGGGTTTTAGCTTATTTGTAGTTTATTTAATTTTACACACTGGAGGTGCAATCCAAATGTTGATCCAATTGTCTGTTTCTGCGTTATCGTTCACGCAACACAAGCCACGCATCGGTAATGATGTTATTATGTCAACCCCCTTTTCATGTCTTTAGGGGAGGTTTATTATAATTCTAATTATGTTGTTTTCCTTTTTCCCACCTGAAGAATACTGGTGTTAAATTTCAGCTTCCTAACATGTCGGGAAGTAAGAGAATTAGTGATGAGTGAGTGAGTGAGTGAGTGAGTGAGTGAGTGAGTGAGTGAGTGAGGGCTTTAGCAATTTTGTAGTTTATTAAATTCTACACACTGGGGTGCAATCCAAATTTTGATCCAATTGTCCGTTTCAGTGTTATCATTCACGCAACGCAAGCAATGCTTCGGTAAAGACGTCATTATGTCAACGCCCTTATTATCCCCTTAGGAGAGGTTTATTATAATTCTAATTACCCGAGTATAAGTCGACCCGAATATAAGCCGAGGCACCTAATTTTACCACAAAAACCTGGGAAAACGTATTGACTCGAGTATAAGCCTAGGGTGGGAAATGCAGCTCTAGCCGTACACAGCCCTCATAGTCCCAGATATGCCCTCATACTGCCAGATATGCCTCCACAGTGCCAGATATGCCCTCATGCTGCCAGATATGCCCCACAGTGCCAGATATGCCCTCATGCTGCCAGATATGCCCCACAATGCCAGATGTGTCAGATATGCCCTCATGCTGCCAGATATGCCCCACAGTGCCAGATATGCCCTTATGCTGCCAGATATGCTCCACAATGCCAGATGTGCCAGATATGCCCCACAGTGCCAGATATGCCCTCATGCTTCCAGCTATGCCCCACAGTGCCAGATGTGCCAGATATGCCCCACAGTGCCAGATATGCCCTCATGCTGCCAGATATGCCCCACAGTGCCAGATATGCCCCACAGTGCCAGATATGCCCTCATGCTGCCAGATATGCCCCACAGTGCCAGTTTATTACTTACCCGCGCTGTTCCGTCGCTCCCGCGCTGTCTTCTGAAGGAGGGACACGGAGGGCACAGCGCGCGGCTCTCCTGTGTCCCTCCTGCGCCTCCGGCGGCAGCGGCGTGTGTGTTAAAGGAAGTGCCAGTTCGTGCACTTCCTTTAACACACACACGCCGCTGCCGCCGGAGACGCAGGAGGGACACAGGAGAGCCGCGCGCTGTGCCCTTCATGTCCCTCCTAAATACTCACTCGAGTATAAGGCGAAGTGGCTTTTTCAGCACAAAAAAAGGTGCTGAAAAAGTCGGCTTATACTCGAGTATATACAGTACTTAGTTTTCCTATTTCCCACCTGCAGAATACACATGTTAAATTTCGTCTTCCTAACATATCAGGAAGTAAGAGAATTAGTGATGAGTCAGTCAGTCAGTAAGTGAGTGAGGGCTTTTGCATTTATCTATATAGATTAATCAGCAGTCTCTTTGTGCATCCTAATCACATTGCATTGTGAGTAAGATGCTCCTTTTTTTTTAGCCAAACAAAGATGCACGACATTAGCAGAGTTGCACAGAACCTGCTGGCTCAGTCAAACCAGGCATTTTATTATACTGTACATAATGTATTACGGCTAGATGTATGAGGACACATCTGTACGCAGACAGGCTGTACTTCCAAAAGTTCTGAGATGATTTTCTCTTTGACCACACTTCAAAAGATGTTATGTGCTTTAGGGCAACTGTAGGAGAACGGTTCTTGATATAAACTGCTGTGGACATGACTTCTGTCCAAAACTGCTTGTCCAGGCCTGCATCCTTAACATACATCTTCCTCTCTATTAGACCACAGTGTGCCCATTCACTGACACCATTATGTTCAAGAGTAGAGGCAATTGGTGCTCTATTCCATATTTTGTTAACATTTCTTCCACCTCACTGTTGGATATTGTCCACCATTATCAGATCTCAGAGTCTTGAGTCTGCGAGCGGTTTCGTTTTTCTACAAGTCTCTTGTCTCTGTAGTTTGCAATCTTTTTTGCCACTTCAGATTTTTCTCTGACACATGTCATCCTTGTGAAATCATTTATAATTGTCACAAAGTACACAATCTGTATATACTCACTGACTTACTTCCATTGGACTACACATATCTGAATGTACTATCACAACTGGTGCTGTAACTCTGCTTGCTGATTTGGGAAATGATTGAAGACTTTGTTTCCTGAATATACAGCTCTCACATTTGGGTTTCTCTGTGTCACTTACTGTGTCACTTACTGACATTCCTGTGACCATATCCAAGGTGACCAATTATTCTACTAAAATTCTAGTAACTGTGACTCACTTGTCATCATCCTATCATCACATACCTGTGCTTCATTGCAAGGACATCCAATTGCTGACACCTTGTGCTATAGCTACAGTATGATGGTCGCTCTTCTATCTCTCACAATGCACTTTTCTCAAGTTAGTGAGCTATGTGGCCTCTCTGTTCTAAGACACTTAAGGCGATTAAGATTTGTTCCTATCTCTAGTATATAAAGCAGATCTTGGATCTCTGTTACTTTTGTTCTTCTTACAATTTTAAAGTGAACTTTAATTGTACGAACTTTAGTAGCTGTAAGCACTTGGCTGCTAATCCCTTTAAAAATGATAGGGTCCCACTTTGTTAATGTGGTGAACCACTCTTCATTGCAGCTGAAATGCCTTGTTGTTTTCTGTGGCTATCTGTGTCACTCAGGGCCAACTCATCTCTGGCATTGCAATTCTTTCTTTACATATGATTCACACTCTTTTGCTTGCACTCAGATGCATTGTGACCTGTCTTGTGACAATTGTAACACTTGAATTTACATTTTCTATCTTTCTCACTCTGTCTGTAATGCAGTAGTCTCATCATTTGAATCATGGGGTATACATTCCTGGGACGTTAATAACTTTGATCTGACTGTGTCAAACTCAGGCGTTAAATTCCGCAATATTGCTGCAGCTATTTCTTCATCATCCACTTGCACTCCAACAGACGTTAATTGGTGACAGACATTATTTTGTCTATGTAATCACTCATACTGCTATATTCTCTTAATTTTGTGTTATTCAGTACAATGTACATCTTAAATTTATTTCCTCATGAGACCTCCATCCTGATACACTGCTTGGAATGCTGTCTACATATCTTTCGCTGATGGCTTCCCATGTATTATAGAGTACACGTGTTGCTACACTCTCATGCTTATGCATCCCATGGCTCTCTGTATATCATCTGGGTTTGAATCTGCATCTGTTTCCACAATGGCCTTCCACAGCCTCTTATGTGTCAATTGCATTTCCATAGCAAACTTCCAGGTTATATAATTCTCTTTACCCTTTAGCATGATAAATATAATGCAATACCTGTGAAAAAATGCTGTGGTTAATGCAATTAATGTAAATACTCTTTTCTTTAAAAATGGATGGACAGGGTCCATGCAGTTATAACTGCAGTGGGTTCCGTAGTAGATGCCAGTGACTGGAGCCGCATTAGGGTTAGAGCATTAGAGCACATGCTGACTAATCTGTCCCTGATGCTTACTAACCTTTAGCGGTGAATCTCCGCTGTGTCTGGATGGTCCCCTCTGCGTGCAGCGTGTCTCTGACCATTGGCACAAAATAGTGATGTCAGTGCTAGGTCTGTGTATCGCACCCGTCCTCAATTGTTCAACGTGTTTCAGGCTGTTCCGCCCTTCTTCATTGATTACACCCCTAGTCTGGGGTCTCCTTATTTATAGTGAACTCTTTATTGGTTAATTGATTAAAAATAGGTAATTTCTTTAAAATTTCATTAAAAGCGGGGAGCTAATAGCGTGAAACTAATAGCATAGTCCCGGATTAAATTCAAATTACATAGATAACAGTGTAAATAAAATATTAAATAAAGAAAATTTGAGTTAAAACAGGTATTGCATTATTAATGGGTATTAATTAATAAGGTGATGTGATGGGAAAATGCTTAAAGTAATTGCTATGGTATAGTTATCTTAAAGGAAAGCATTAAGATTGAAATCAATGTTTAACCCATTGGGTTGTATGTAATGTCTGTAAATGAAATATCAATTTTGTTTCTTGTTTGCGAAGTTCTTTGCAGAAATCACCACCCCTCCAGTTTTTCTTTATTTTTTGGATGCTTATGAATTTAATTCCTTTGGATTTCTATTATGGGTTTCACAAAAATGTTTAGAAAGGCTGTGGCTGAGAAGTCCTTTTTTAATATTAAAGATGTGTTCCGCAATCCTGACTTTGAGTTTTCTTTTCGATTGTCCTCCATACTGGAGACAACATGGGCATTCCAGTAGGTAGATAATCCCTTCGGTTTAACGTGTAATTTTTTCTTTTATTTTTTATTCTTTTTTGGTAATGTTTGACTGAAAATCTGTGATTGGTTGTGTGTTTGTTCTTTTTGTTGTCGTGCATGGTAAGCAGTTCAGGCTGTGAAAGTGTCCATTTCTGTCCCGAATTGGTGCTTCCATCATTGGTATATAGCTCTGTACAAGTTCTTCAAATCTGATGCTTTTCAGTAAATCACTCTAGGATGGGTCCTGTGGTCAATTTTTACTGTTAGAAAAAAGTTATATCCAGGAGATTAAACAGTGGTGGGAAGTTACCACCATAAATAAATATTTGTAACTGGGTCTAATTCCTAGGGGTTTAAGAGTACAAAAATAACCCACCTTCGATCCAGTACAACCCGATTTCTTTATGAAATGGAACCAAATTCTAGATCAGTACTCCAACGAATTAATAACACTAATTGTACAAGACAGGAGAAAATCTTTGGAATCCATTAGTGAAAGAATTAAAACAACTGAGAAAAAATTTGAGCCCCTCAAAAATATGAAGGAATACACGGATTTGATGAAAATGACGAACTAAAAAATGGAAAAACTGGAAGAGAAAATTATACTACCAAAACATAAGAAATTCCACAGAGACCTTACAGAAAATACACACATTCAAAAAATTTTAAGAAGGAAAGCAAACCCCTACTTACTGATGAACATCAAAATAACAGGAAGAAATTTGAACAATCAGACAACGCAATACAGAAACACCAGATACACATATGAGAGAAAATATGAGCAGAGAGGACTGAAGGAATTTCAAACAACCGTTAATTAATAAAAAACACCCACACCAATACAGAGAAAGAAATATTTACCATATGGCTCTAAAAACTTTCAATACAAAGATGAAAGCACAAATGGAAACCTAGTTTGAAGTTCATAAAAATTGGGGAGAGAAAAAGCAAAAAATGAAGAAAGACTCCAATATCAAACACTCATGCAAAACACTGAATCAAGGAATCGATTAACAGATGAGAGAAGTAACACTAAACAAAAAAGCGGACATTTACTGAAGATTCTAATGAAGATGAAGAATTTTTAGTATCTCTCATGGAGGAGGAGAAACACCCAGAATGGAACAGAACACCATGAACACAAAATACATTTCTAAAAAAAAGCAGATTCGCCAGGAGAAGGGGTGTCAGGGGTGGAAGAAATAAGAAAAAGATAACATCTAATTACACCACCACAAGTGAAGGTATTTTCAATCTCAGAAGTAAACAACTGACGGAACAACAGATCACCTTGCTCTATAAAGGATTTAAGTTTTCACCCCATTCCAGTGCAAACCAATTTGACTTATATATTGACAAACACAGATTCATTAGAAAACTTTGCGCAAAAAAATTATTTGAAAAAGAGAACAGTAAACTAACCGAAAAAGATGAAAATGATATCTTCACTCACAGTAACTACAAACGAAATTAAAAAAAATTTCCCAGTCACATAAAAGGTCCACATATATAAACTTTCCAGAAATTAGTCGAGAATGATATAAGGATGATCACGGGGAATGAAAAAAAGAAGTTCAACCTAACAAAAATGGAGAAACAAGCACTTGAAGAACTGAAGAAAGACAATACAATGGTACTAAAGCCAGCAGACAAACGGGGTTGTCTGTTTATCCTGGACAAGATCCAATATGAAGCAGAGATTGACAACCTCCTGTCAGACAGCCAAACATACAAGATCTTGGAAGGAGATCCTACCAAGAATTACCAGAAAGAACTAAGAGAAATATTGGATGAAGGTCAGGACCTTGGAATACTCACAATAAAGCAATTTGATTTCATATTTGCGGAACATCCAAAAACACCCACTTTTTACCAATTACCAAAGCTCCATAAGGATCAAAAAAACCTTCCCGGCCACCCGATTGTATCAGGGATAGGATCTCTTTCAGCTAACCTCTCCAAATATGTTGATTTTTTTTCCTACAGGAATTAGTCCAAACACAGAAAAGTTATCTTAAAGATACCCTGAATGTCCTACAAATACTGCCAACAATTGAATGGAAAGACGATTATATTCTTTGTACAAGTGATGTACGTTCCTTATATACATGCATTGACCATGATTTAGGTTGTAATTCAACTAGACACTTTATATCTAAAGACACCACATTGCCAAATGCACAAATTAACTTTATAATGGACTGTATTAATTTCATCCTTCATCGAACTTACTCCTGGAACCAGGGCCAATATTATAATCAAATCAAAGGGACAGCGATGGGCTGTTCATTCGCACCAAGTTACGCGAACCTCTTTGTGGTGAAATGGAAAGAGGAAAATATCTGGCAATATAACCCATACACAAAGCATTTGATTCTATGGAAATGGTGTGTAGATGACCTGCTGTTCATCTGGCAAGGACCCGAAGAACCACTATAGGAGTTTCTACAATAAAGGAATACTAACAGTTATGGATTGGAGTTCACTTCACACACAAGCAGAGACATAATCATATATTTGGACCTGGAAATTTTCATACGGAACAATACAATAAACACAAGGACTCAAACGAAACAAGTTAGTGGTAATAACACATTACCTAGCACCAGCAATCATCACAGTTACTGGCTGAAAAATGTACCAGAGGGACAATTTATGAGGCTAAAACGGAATTGTATGGAGAATGAGACCTACCTACAACAAAGTCAGGAGATGAAAAAGAACGTCACCCAAAGAGGTTATAAAGAGGAAATATTACAGGCAGAGATAGAAAAAGTAGCTTTATTGGACAGAGAAAAGTCGATACAGTACAAAAGCAAAAATGAACATAAAGACTAAACTGTTATTTTCATAACACAATGTATCAGTCAGCACTATATACTTGAATCCATCCTAGCAAAACACTGGCATATTCTGCACTTGGATAAACAATTACAAAATCACATAGGAACCCGTCCTAGAGTGATTTACAGAAAAGCATAGAATTTGAAGCAAGAACTTGTACAGAGCTACATACCAACAATGGAAGCACCAATTCGGGAGAGAAATGGACACTTTCACTGCCTGAACTGCTTACCATGAACGACAACAAAAAGAACAAACATACAGCCAACCACAGATTTTCAGTCAAACATTACCAAAAAAGAATATAAAATAAAAGAAAATATGACATGTGAAACTGAAGGGATTATCTACCTACTGGAATGCCCATGTGGCCTCCAGTTTGTAGGACAATCAAAAAGAAAACTCAAAGTCAAGATTGCGGAACACATCTTTAATATTAAAAAAGGACTTCTCAGCCGCAGCCTTTCTAAACATTTTTGTGAAACCCATAATAGAAATCCAAAGGAATTAAAATTCATAGTCATGTAAAAAATAAAGAAAAACTGGAGGGGTGGTGATTTCTGCAAAGAACTTCGCAAACAAGAAACAAAATGGATATTTAATTTACAGACATTACAACCCAATGGGTTAAACATTGATTTCGATCTTAATGCTATCCTTTAAGATAACTATACCATAGCAATTACTTTAAGCATTTTCCCACCACATCACTTTATTAATTAATACCCATTAATAATGCAATACCTGTTTTAACTCAAATTTTCTATATTTAATATTGTATTTAAACTGTTATCTATGTAATTTGAATTTAATCTGGGACTACGCTATTAGCTTCACTCTATTAGCTCCCCGCTTTTAATGAAATTTTAAAGAAATTACCTATTTTTAATCAATTAACCAATAAAGAGTTCACTATAAAGAAGAGGCCCCAGACTAGGAGCGTCATCAATGAAGAAGGGCGGAACAGCCTGAAATGCGTCGAACAATTAAGGACAGGTGCGATACACAGACCTAGCGCTGACATCACTATTTTGTGCCAATGGTCAGAGACACGCTGCACGCAGAGGGGACCAGCAGGACACAGCGGTTATTCAGTGCTAAAGGTTAGTAAGCATCAGGGACAGATTAGTCAGCCTGTGCTCTAATGCTCTAACCCTAATGCGGCTCCAGTCACTGGCATCTACTACGGAACCCACTGCAGTTATAACTGCATGGACCCTGTCCATCCATTTTTACAGAAAAGAGCATTTACATTAATTGCATTAACCACAGCATTTGTTCACAGGTATTGCATTTTAAATACCAAGTGCTCCTTTATTGGATACTATTATTTGCTTTTATTAAAGGAGCTGCCACACATTTATATATTCATTAGCGCGGATTTTACCTTATTTTACATCAGACTGGATGATAGACCTCCCTGTGTCCCAGGCACGGATACAGAGGGGGGCGGTGGGGGCGGTCGCCCCCCCTAGCACATTCCTGCCTATGGACAAACTGTCTGTGAAGTCCTGCTCCTTAACCCATTCCTATCTCAGCTGGCTGTCAGCTATAGTCAGTGGTGTGAGTTGCAGCAGCTCACAGCAGGTGCCCCTTCCTCCCCACTCACCCTTTTGGCCTGCACAGCAGTTAATCAATCAACATAGTTTGTTGATTGAGACTGCTTTCATCTCCCCAGCGTCTCTGTGCTGATAATAGGAGATCCAGGAAGTGGCTGTGTGTTGGGGGCGTGGCTTCAATTACATGAGAGGCTAGTGGGCTAATAGAAACAGTATAGTGTGTTGACTTTTCTGCACACTGAGAGCATGCTGGATTCCTGCACCCAGAGACCAGCCAGCTGCCAGAGGGACTTTCCTGCCAACCTGTACCATTGACCAGCCTGTGGAAAAGGGACCATCTTACCAGCCTGTTGCAGTGGAACCAGCCAGTAAGAGATCTTCTTGCTATATTCCCTAGGCAGGGTGTTACAGGTTGAGTCTCCCATATGTGCAACACAGTAGAACAGAGGATGTCTGTAGTAGTGTATAGGTTTTAAAACATTCCTTGTATTTCATAATATTAAACATTACATATCATGTCCTGTCAGTGAAATACTAAAATTATAGCGAGATGCGTGTAAAACTACAGAAAGAAAGTGTGCATAAAAATACTATACAAAAAATATGGTGTATGCTAATCTGTCCTCTATTTGGTTAATTTCTCATAAATAACACCATACTCCTTCTATGAGAATCAACTTGGAATTGTCCTCACCGTATAATTCACCTACAAGGTGACCTCACAAATGAGTATTAGTTACAACTGTCTTCAAGTTCCTGTATAGTATTGGTCCTATAATGTGCATCAGTTTATATATCAGTGGGAGAGATCCCTTGATTATAAATGGCACCCTAATAGCTGGTAGGATATATTGCAAGATATGCAGGTAAAGGAGTTGTTAGTGGGTGTTTGGTATAATAATCACTTCTACAACACATCAAATCAAAGTCCCCCAATATGACATCTATCCAAATCCCTAAAAATATTTCAATTGCTTGATATGGTGCGTCCTCGGGAGCCTCACTCTCTTATAACTGATGTCATTACAGACAAGGGGCCTAATTCAGACCTGATCACTGCTGTGCATTTTCACACAGCAGCCGATAAGGTCTGAACTGCGCATGCGCTGGCACATGCCAGACAGCCGACGGCCATCTCAGCCCTGCCAGGCAGAGGCAGTCGCTGGGCAGGAGGGTGCGGTCCGGGCAACGCAGGTGTGCCCGGACCGTGCGGGGGGCAGGCTGCTGTGTGACATCACACGCAGCCGCTGTGACCCGGTCAGTGACTAGTAGCTCCCTGCCTGTGCGCAGGAGCTGCGCTGGTATGGAGCTACTCATCAAGTACAAAAGCATTGCCGCTGTGAGATGCTTTTGAACTTGTACGGTGGGGCAGAGCCAGACATGCGGGGCGGACTAGCCCTGTGCTGGGCGTTCCCCGCATCAAGTTTGAATTGTGCCCAATGTCTTGTCACTGTTGTTGCCACAAATGACATATTTTGATGGCCCTCTATTATACCATCCATATGTTCATCATAATTTATGACACGTCATGTACAGTTGTGTTACCTACAGTATACAAAGTTGTAATTCCCTAATATTGGGGTATAGCAAAAAAATATTAAATTAAAGCAGAATGCCTGGATTCATTATGATTGACTTATTCTATATCAGCACCTCATATTAACATGAGAAACAATAACAATCTAATAATAGATATATAAAATAGACAATCCTAGCAGTGCGCACAAGCAGAAAAAAAGCAGCTCGGTGAGTTCAATATTTTACTTAAAGTTATCCTCACATCTTCACCAAATATGTGCCAAAAAAGGTTGAATAGAAGTTATCCAGCGCTACTGCATACAGTATGTAGGTCATTCATAAATATACCACTTCAGATACAGCAGATGTCATATATCACAGTATACTTCTTATTAGGCTCATTCAGATATACCCAAAATGTAATAGATAAGCAATTATGGTGAAATACTGTTTAATAATTGTAAGATTTAATATGAGAAAAACAAAAACATATAAACTCCACACAGATTACAGGTATTTCCAAGTGGCCACATTCTGACAATTACCAGCTAGACATGATCTGTTTTAAAGCAGTTCAGAATGCACTTGAAACCGTGCAAGTCCTGGGTTCTCCCACTGGTGCAGGCTCAGGTTTGGCTGAAATTTACAATTATTAAACAGTACTTCACTATATTTGCTTATCCCTTTCATTTTGGAGATAGCTGAGTGAGCCTAATAAGAAGTATGACATCTGCTGTATCTGAAGTGGTATATTTATGAACAACATACATATGCAGTAGCACTGGCTAAATTCTATACAACAATGTGATAATACCTATAATTCCTTAAATTAATTGTATAAATCAGATATCTTTGGTATACTAGCAACATTTTTCTGGGAGAAAAAAAAAAGTGTAGTGGGGGGATTTCCCAAACCTATGTGGCACATAGATGCAAAAGGGATTTAAATCCACGGGTGAACTCCTGCGAGTATTACGTACTCTCACTTAATCCTGGTTAGTCTCAAACTCCATTATTGGACAATTACAAATGTGAAATTCATCTGTTAGGGTTGGCAAGTGTTGAGTACTGTGTGGGATTACCAAATAATTGGCCTAACCCCCCAAGACTCTGTGCCTAAAATCCCCTTGGTACTATTCAGCAGTTCCCCTTATTATAGTAATATAACAGGGTATTATAATGTGTCTTCCCTTCCTGGTTCAGCAACACCTAGTATGCCAGTTGTTACCATTTGTATCCATAAAAGTTGCTAGTATCCCAAAGAAAGGAATTATAGGTATTATCACATTGTTAATGTTTCTCATTTTAATATAATGCGCTTATATAGAGTCAGTCAATCATCAAGGTTTATGATAATACTTTATTTCATAACGACGTTGACATATAAACCTTGATGATTGACTGTCTATATCAGTACCTCACATTAAGATGAGTAATTATTTGCATCTATTTCTCCAGACATTTTGTTTTTATTTAATTATTTTATTTAATTTTCTTTTGCTATACCCCAATATTAGGGGATTATAACTTTTTATACTGTAGGTATCACAACTGTACGTGACGTGTCATACATTATGATGAACATAAGGAGGTATTTGGATAGATGTCATATTGGGGAACTTTGTGTTGATGTGTTGTAGAAGTGATTATTATACCTAACATCCACTAACAAATCCTTTACCTGCAATTATACCTATTTGTGTGATGGAGGAATTTGGACTGGAGAGGGGAGGAGTCAAGATGAGAGAGGAGGAGTCAAGATGAGAGAGGCGAGGAACGGGACTGGAGAGGGGAGGGGTCAAGATTAAACCGTAAACCGCCCCCCCTAAAAGAAAAGTCTAGATCCGACCCTGCTGTGTCCTAGTGCCGGCATGTTTGCACAGTAGGGGCTTTATAACAACCTATCAGTGTCTCTGCCATGTATTTATGCTTCTGTTCAACTCTGCGTAGCCAGCAGTTTTGTCACCATGCCCTTGCTGAACATTTTCTACATGAAAATACCCAGTTACATGTATTCAGTGTGATAACACTTAAATATGCATGACTTTGCATTAAACATACCTGCATATGCTTTTTTTAGGAGCATGCACAATATGAAAAATCACAAGATGCTCCACAAACAGTTGTATGTTCAACTATGCATATGGCGCCATTTAGCAATGCACTCACTGGCAGTTTAACATTCTCCTATGATGCATTGCCATGCAATATGATCAGTGGTCAATGACTACAAAAAGTGAATGCCTGTAAATACAGTAATTGCAGCCAATCTATCAATTCATAGAAAACTAGTCAGAAATGAGGCACACTGTCTTATACCCCTTCCACACTGCCAATGCAGGATCCCACCTGGGATTTGGAAACAGGTCCTTGCCGGGTGGGATCCGGCATTGGCCGCTGCTGCAGGCTTCCCCGACCCGGCAATATGCCGGGCGGGTTGCCATAGCAGTGGGGGGTGGGTCAGAGGTGGAGGTGGCGCTGGGAGATGAGATCATCTCTGTGCCGCCTCTCCCTGCTGTAGTAAATGGGTCCCGGGACGCATCGACCCAGGAGCCCATTTACGCAGCTATTGACCCGGTATTCAACCCGGGTATAACACTGCTTTATTCTTGGGTTGAATTGTCGGGTCAGGCGACTTTCATACCGCACTCTGACCCGTGTTGACCCAGCAATATGCCAGGTCGATACCGGGTTATTTGTGCGGTGTGAAAGGGGTATTAATTATGCTTTGCTCCATGTGAAATAATGCCTCAGTGATGTCACTAGTTCTTGATGATTCGGAAGTCTGTATTGCCATGGATGTTGCTTCAACCCTTTAAATGTTTCTCCACTGTGTTTAGGAGATTGGTACGGCAATAGCTTGATATTATTATTATTATTATTATTATTATTATTACTATTATTATTATTACCCATTCCCTTATCATAAAATACTAAATTTGACTGTATATGAAAATAGGTTGAAACAACATAAAAATAATATAGCAAACAACATAGAAAGCAACCCATATGTGGATCATAACTCCTTTTTAAGCATAGCACATCCAAGTAAATGAGTCTGCCTCATTTCCCTTAAACCCATTTAAATGCATTTCTTTTCTTACCATTATTGTTGAGGCGACATACGTTCAGCAGTGTGATCAAAAGAAGAAATTCTCAATGTGATAAAATACAGAATAAATGTTATGCTTTTGTGCATTATACATTAACCGCTCACCAAAGTAAAATATCAGAAAGCCAATGGATAAAACATAAATCAATGACTAAAAAAATAAGAATTAAAAAATAGAAATCTAAAAAGCTTAGAAAGTATCAAACTGGGAACCATATCTCTGAATAACATATATATTTTAAATTACATCCATTCCTATCCTGAAGTTATATAAAATACTGCATGCACAAAATAGATGTTGTATTGCTTCAATTACTGCCCACAGATCATTTTTTTTTCAGTTCATGTATTCCGTTTTCAGTTATTTCTCATCCTTCTGATGTTCCCCTAAGCTTTATAACCACCCACACTTCTATTTAGTTGAATGTTCTTACTATCAGTGAACTCTCTCTAAAAGCAGGTCTTCGTGGTTTAAGGATGGTGGACTATGCTTGCTCTGATATCTCACAGATAATGCTTTTGAACACTACAACATTGATCATTTCAGCAAAAGAAAAACTTTTAGCAAAATATGAAAAGAAAAAGTGAATTTAAACCAGGCTGATATATTACAGTGGCTTTTAATAAAATTGTGATTTTATGTATTTATTTATTTATTTTGCATATTTGACATATTTAGTATATATATATCTAAATCTACTAAGAGTTAGAGATGTGAGCCAGACCATTTTTGTTGGCTTTGGTTTTGGTTCTAATCCATTGTCGGGTTTTGTTTTGATTTTGCCACAACAGTCTTGCTGATTTTGGTTTTGAATTGATTTTGGCCTTTGATCTGTATATATTTTTATTTTATTTTCAATCTATAGAAAAAAAGATAAAATCACAGAATTTGGTCCTTTTTTGTTCATGTAGTATTTTAACCTCAATAATATCAATATCAAGTAATTTCAAGTCAATTTTGAGCACCTCACAATATTGTTTTCATCCAGTTTAGGCCAAAGGCGTCAGCGAGCTGGCTGGTTACTAAGTGACAGAGCAGCAGCACAAACATGGCAGTTTATTGCTGATTTTTGAAACTGCAACACAGCACTGGCATAAATGAAAAATGGTTAAAGATGGAACTTGTCCTTCGGCCCCCCTTGTCACCCACCCTCATGTTGGATATTAAAAAGGACAAGCACTTCAGTGACAGGGACTCCCAATTTTGTGCTGAAGTGCTTTGTTTGTTTGGGCCTCAACAAAACAAGCTAACAATGGGCTTAAGGCAGCTAAGCTAACTGTTCTACAGTGCCAAACTGCCTGCTCATCATACACTGCAGGGATTCACAGTTTTTTTTTAAATATATATACATGAACAAACACACTGGAGTACAGTGCACAGAACAGTACAAACAATAGAACAATATATATTTTTTAAATATATTTTTTCAACTTGCAGATTTGCTTACACTGCAAGGATTCAAAAAACTTTTCTATATATGTGAACAAAGTTGCACTGCGGTGCAATGCACAGAACAATACAAAATAATTATACAACCATTTTTTTAAATTTACAAACACTACTTCGACCAGGAATTGATTCCCTACAAATATAGAGGAGCGCCGTCTGCACCAGTCAAAAGAGACAATGTGTGAATAATTAAAATATATATACTTTTATTGTATCATAAATCTAATATCATATAATGCTGCAGCATAAAAATTTATTCAATCAGTATAAACCATAATTGAATGAACAATCCATCAATCCATATATTGCATATACTTTTCTAATTCATAATACACAATTAGCATACATCATTAAAAAAGTCCAACGGACTTATATGTGCAAAACTTCAGAGGCTGATCCTAATTATGGATTATTCTTAAATGTTCACTAGACTGTATATAAAATGGTATGGGCTGTATCTTCAAACACTCAATGTGTTCATATGTCCCAAAACTGTGTAATGTTCTTTTTAGAAATGTGTGCACACACTAATTAAATAGATGGACTATTACAACACATATTAGCCATTATATCACCTCCAGATGGTATATTATTTGGATGATCCCGTGGTTCCACTCCCTCTGCTGGTGCTTATCCGTTATTGCAGACTATCTGGAGTTAGGATCTCTCACAGAAAACATCCACAGTGTTCCAGCTCCCTCTGCTGGTAGTTGGCCGTAATTGCAAATACACTGATGGTTGTGCAATGAGCACGAGCTGGTTTTAAGTAGCGATGAATGGAGATGATAAGCCTGGCACAGTCACCATGAAAAGCGTTTCTCTGCCTCCTAGTACATTCAGCAGCTTCCTCAGTTTGAATGACTGCATTCAGTGTACTCCATTTATATAGCCACTGCAATTTGTAATTCCTGCGCCGATTTGCGCATGCGCACTTACTCATGTGCTCCAAGCCTCAGTTTCAGTCCAGCCCTTATATATATATTCAATCTCTGTCTCTTGGCAAGTGCTAGCGCTTGGGAGTGTATGCTCTTGCCTGCACACTGGTAGTGTGGGGACAAGTGTGCATATACATATTGCTTCTTGTTCATTTTTTTTAAATTCTTTTTTTTTTTCAACCTGCAGCTCTGCTCACACTGCATGGAGTCAGACCACTTTTATATGTATGTGAAGTAAATATAGTGCACTGGGGTACAGCATACTGGGGTACAGTGCACAAAACAGTACAAACAAATGATACAATAATTTTTTTATTATTTTTCTTGCAGCTCAGCTCCCACTGTGTGGAATCAGACCAATTTTATATTTACATTTATATATTTATATTTACATGAAGTGCACAAAGAGCACTAGGGTACAGCATACTGGGGTACAGTGCACAGAACAGCACAAAACAAATTACACAACATTTTTTACAATTTTCTTAACTCACAGCTTAATTTAATCATATTTTTTACTTTTTAATTTTTTTAAAGTATTTAATGTTTTATTTTTTTGCAACTGAATATAATGTATTCATGCTGCTTATATGTGAATGTAATGGGTGTGGAATGGCCTACGTAACCAATAAAGCACCACTGTGTGACAGAGATAGACTAGAGGGACTGGACACAGTTTGTGGATGGACATAGCACTTGTGGTTGAATACAGCCACTTGTTGATGGACACAGCACAGCCAATCGAATATGGACACAACACAGCCGCTTAATGGACACAGCACAGTCACTTGTAGATGAATACAACACAGCCACTTGTGGATGGACACAGCACAGCCACTTGTAGGTGGACATAGCACAGCCACTTGTTGGTGGACACAGCAGAGCACAGCGCACTACACAGCAGCATTACTCTAGTGAAATGGCGTTGAGTCACCATCACAAAGTCCTTATATAAAATCCAAAACCCACATGAATCCAACACCAGGAGGATGGCATTTAGCCTTGATTTGGAATCCCAGTCTGGTGGGAAAACCGAGCCTAGGGTATGATTGACTTGGAAACCAGAAGTTTGGGGGGGCTCAGATTCAAGATAATCTTAACCGCTCATCTCTACTAAGAACGCACTCATTTTTAACCCTTGAAATGTTATTTTCTCAGTTACTGTAATGGTGTTTAGGTGACAATGAGGGTAATTTACAAACATTGCATTTGAGTGGACATTTGCAAAAATGGCAAGCAAATAAGGCATTCATTTCTTTGTCTACTTTCAAACATATAAATTATTTACCATACTCCTATGTTGAAATCAATGTAAGTTTCCACCCAATGCAATGTAAGTAACTGGAGGAAAAAAGCAGGCATTGCTTTTCTACATATCTTCCAGACACTTGGAGCCCTGGAATAATAAAGTGTCTGGAGGGTAAGAAACACAGTAAATCCACAGAATTGGCAATACAATGTTTTAAGAGCAATTTGTGAGAGGTGTCACTTTTGATCTCTAAGCTCTTAAACTGGGTACACACTTTTGTAATCACTGGCCTTACCAGATAAACACTCCCTATCACCCAAGTGCTATGTCCCCAATTTAAGACCATGTGAGCCTCGTACACACTTTGCTAGAAATAGCTCAGTGTGCACGGGATTGGGAGGTTAGTCTGAAAAATATTAAACACATAAAATGCGATTTCCTAATCCTGACCATTGCGGGAACATTATAAGCTGTTTATCAGCTGACGTTCCTGCAATGAATCTGAATACACACTTGTACAATCATAGGTCCACTCACCTGTTATCGGGTGATTGTGTCACGGATTGTATAGGTGTGAACCCAGCTTTTCTTAGGACCTTCTTAATTGTATTAATGTCTGAGAGCCTATACCTCTACCATTGTCTTAGTTCCCCTGCTCTTTCTTTAGGAGCAGTGGTAGTCCAAATTTTGATAAGTAACAGTATCCCATGGACTCCACTTAATTATAGAACTTGATAGAAACTATATGAAAACGGGGCCTGGACTGCACACCCTAGCTTATTATAATGGGATGTGCTACCTTGCTGGGACTAAGTACTGTAATACTACAACATAGGAACAAAGGGTGCAGGTGCACCATACACCATTAAAATTATTATAACCATAATATAATATTTGAGGTTCTTGGCATATATTGGCCAGTATATGAGCCTGCCCACCTGCTTCACATTGACCTCATCGGACAGGTCCCTAACACTATAGGGGTTCACCTCCGGGACACAGAGCACCCCCAGACCACCCCAGCCAAACCACCCCAGGGCATCACACAGAAAAAGGATAGGAGTGAAAGATCAGTGTTAAGCAAATGAAAGAGGCTGCTGAATGTAAAAGAAAAGAAGAGGACAGCAGTAAAGTGTCAGAGTGTTAGAATGTGAAGTTTAGCTGAGCAGTGTTATAAGTAAAAAATATGTGAAAAAAGTTACATAAAAATAAAACAAACACAATGTGATATAAGTGTTAAAAGTAAATGTAAGGTGGTGATGCCCCAAGGTGGCCCATCCAGAGCAATATAGTGAGCCCTCGCCCCAAAAGCTCACCCCCAAACTCACTTTGTATATAATTAAAAGGATCATACCTATGTCTTTTGTGCAGTTAGAATGTGCTGGTTCCCTGTTTAAAAGCCTAAGAGGCAGTGGGTGGGGTGCTAATCCAGAGATGAGGGCTGTCCCAATCCCTCAGGCGTGTATACACACACATAATATAGACTATATGAAAACGGGCCTGGACTGCACACCCTAGCTTATTATAATGGGATGTGCTACCTTGCTGGGACTAAGTACTGTAATTCTACAACATAGGAACAAAGGGTGCAGGTGCACCATACACCATTAAAATTATTATAACCATAATATAATATTTGAGGTTCTTGGCATATATTGGCCAGTATATGAGCCTGCCCACCTGCTTCACGGTGACCTCAACGGACAGGTCCCTAACACTATAGGGGTTCACCTCCGGGACGCAGAGCACCCCCAGACCACCCCAGTCAAACCACCCCAGGGCATCACACAGAAAAAGGATAGGAGTGAAAGATCAGTGTTAAGCAAATGAAAGAGGCTGCTGAATGTAAAAGAAAAGAAGAGGACAGCAGTAAAGTGTCAGAGTGTTAGAATGTGAAGTTTAGCTGAGCAGTGTTATAAGTGTAAAAAATATGTGAAAAAAGTTACATAAATATTGGGATAGCCCTCATCTCTGGATTAGCACCCCACCCACTGCCTCTCAGGCTTTTAAACAGGGAACCAGCACATTCTGACTGCACAAAAGACATAGGTATGATCCTTTTAATTATATACAAAGTCAGTTTGGGGGTGAGCTTTTGGGGCGTGGAGCTCCCTATATTGCTCTGGCTGGGCCACCTTGGGGCATCACCACCTTACATTTACTTTCAACACTTATATCACATTGTTTTTTTTTATATTTATGTAGCTTTTTTCACATATTTTTTACACTTATTACGCTGCTCAGCTAAACTTCACATTCTAACACTCTGACACTTTACTGCTGTCCTCTTCTTTTCTTTTACATTCAGCAGCCTCTTTCATTTGCTTAACACTGATCTTTCACTCCAATCCTTTTTCTGTGTGATGCCCTGGGGTGGTTTGGCTGGGGTGGTCTGGGGGTGCTCTGCATCCTGGAGGTGAACCCCTATAGTGTTAGGGACCTGTCCGATGAGGTCACCGTGAAGCAGGTGGGCAGGCTCATATACTGGCCAATATATGCCAAGAACCTCAAATATTATATTATGGTTATAATAATTTTAATGGTGTATGGTGCACCTGCACCCTTTGTTCCTATCTTGATAGAAACTAGTCTTGCAGCAGTCCAAATGGTATCTACACTAAAATCTTTAAGGGAGCATGATGTGAGTACAGAAAGAGTCATTTAACTATAATAACAAAATGTGGCTGTTCTGCAGGGAATACATACAATTCCCTGGTGGACAGGATGCCAGCTGCTATGATCCCGACAGCAGGATCCCATCCTCCAGCATGCCAGCAGCATGGCGAGCACTAGAAATACCCTTGTGGGCTCTCCACGCTGCAGGCACGGTGGCTCGCTGCGCTCACCACAGGTTATATTTTCCCTCTATGGGTGTCATGGACAACCACATTGGGAGAATAGCCTGTGTCACCGGTATTCTGGCGGTGGCATTTCACCACCTGTTGGGATTCTGACATCAATATTGTGACCAGCAGGATCTCGACTGGTGGTATTTTAACCACTTCCCGTTCTGCAGAAGGTGCTTCGCTATAATGATATAAATTATTTTCAAGGGACTCTTTCAAAATATCCAAGAAAGAAAAAGCCCTAATTATTAATATTGTGTCTCTCTGCTGAACATTCAGTTAAAAACTGTGTAATACATACATAATGGTATTAATTTAAAACCAAATACGAATACAATTCAACATAAAGGCTTTACATTTTTTAATTGTCTGAAATTTATGTTGACACATACAGTAAAAAGCACAAGCTTAACCTATAAGATAAGATACTAATATAAGGTTGTACAGGTTGAGTATCCCATATCCAAATATTCCGAAATACGGAATATTCCGAAATACGGACTCTTTTGCGTGAGAGTGAGATAGTGAAACCTTTGTTTTTTGATCGCTCAATGTACACAAACTTTGTTTAATACACACAGTTATTAAAAATATTGTATTAAATGACCTTCAGGCTGTGTGTATAAGGTGTATATGAAACATAAATGAATTGTGTGACTATAGATACACTTTGTTCAATGCACAAAGTTACAAAAATTATTGGCTAAAATTACCTTCCAGCTGTGTGTATAAGGTGTATATGTAACATAAATGCATTCTGTGCTTGGACTTAGGTCCCATCACTATGATATCTCATTATGGTATGCAATTATTCCAAAATAAGGAAAAATCCAATATCCAAAATACCTCTGGTCCCAAGCATTTTGGATAAGGGATACTCAACCTGTACTATAAATCAAAATCATATCAGTAGAATTTTTTTTTCTATAAATCAACTTTCAACATTATGAATTGCACAAAAGCACACTACATATTATAAATACATATGAATACTATGATTTTTCCAACTAATATCATATACTTAACAGTAGGTAACTTAATCTCATCTTCACTTAATTGGTCGAATTCCTTTCATTAAAATAATGTGCCTAACATGATCGTTGTGTTGTCAAAAATAATATATGGGTACAGTTTCTGTATATACCAGCTCTGAATAAAGATCTTCATGTTTGGATGGTTTTGCTGTTAGCCCAAAGCAAGACTTCAATACTTGGCATGTTTTAAGCAACAAAATATGATATTATATAAAATATGACTTTGGCAATGTCTTTGCACCACATTGCAGATTCACTGAATATTTAACACATCAATTTGTCTTCAAATGATGACAGATGTATGCTTGGCAAAATGCACAGTCTACAAATAACACAGCTACTGTAAGTTCTATGAATCCACCTGTAATAAAGCTCATTTAGCACTGTATTTGTATTGGAACAAATACCCCTGATTCTCCATCTTGCCCTCATCCTGCAAACCAATTTACATCTACTGTATTATTGTGTGACTGTGTTTCGGAAAATGTGCATAGTGGAAATGTGCAGAGGGAAAGAGTGACAAATTACTTCAAAGTACACCCTACTACTATTTTAGCACCACTTATTCATTAATGTAAAATGTTTGGGTTTCCCGCTATACTTCCTAATCATAACTAATAAAAAAAATGTAACTTTTTTATTTATTAAAGGTACCCAATAATACAATTTTGTAACATTATTGAAAATGCTAAATCTAAGTAGCCCATAGAATAATCTGTTAAAAAAATAAAATAAAATATTAATATATCTGATGATGTGATACAACTGAATAGAGTCAGGCAGGCCTTTTGTCATCCTTCTAAGTTTAGTATTATATTACGTGTATGACGCACCTTTGCGTCTGATGCATCCATAAGCCAATATTCGTAACACAACGTACCGCAAAATTACAGTGCATTATCTACCTGATTGAAGTTGTTATGTTGTAAAATCATTTTGCGCTTTTGTTGAAGAAAGGGTAAAATTTCTCATAATGGGACAGATGTACTGTTACACAGATTCTCAAATTCAGTCATCAGGAACCCACACAGTTCATGTTTTCCAGGTCACATGTGGGTTTTTAAAATGTCACAGTTGGTCATGCATAGTGCATCTACAGGGGACCTGGAAAACGTGAACTGTGTGGGGTCCTGATGACAGAGTTTGAGAACCCCTGTATCAAAGCCTTGGGGAGTGATAAAGTGCAGAGAAGGGGTCTATTTACTAAGCCTTGCATGAAGATAAAGTGGATAGAGATAAAGTACCAGTCAATCAGCTGCTATCTGCTATGTCTTAGGCTGGGTTTGAAAAATGTCATTTAGGAGCTGATTGACTGGTACTTTATCTCCATCCAAGGCTTAGTAAATAGACCCCAAAGTACCAGCCAACCAGCTACTGTAATATAATTTTTTAAACACAGCCTGTTACGTGGCAGTTAGACTCTGATTGGCTGGTACTCTATACCTATACCTTGTTTACAATATTTTATCATGGGATGCATACAAAATGTGAGATTTCCATAACATATTCCAGGTGATATACTGCATAATATTAAAATGGGAAGTAGTAACTGAACCAGGCAGTAGAAGAGTTGGAGAGTTCTTTGCTGCACTCTGGAAAATTGATCCCTGCAACTTCCACTGCATGTAGAAATTGTGCAAGACACAGGGTAAATTTACTAAGATGGGAGTTCTATTTAAGATTGGTTGTTGTCCATAGCAACCAGATTTAAGGTATTATCTTCTAGAAGGTGCTAGATAAATGAGAAGTATAATCTGATTGGTTGCTATGGTCAACATCTCATCTTAAATAGAACTCCCATTTTAGTAAATTTACCCCACAGTTGGGTTCAGTGGTTCTAGCAGTTGGACAGCGATAGCAACAGCTATACCAGTTAAGCTCAATGCATCCAACCAGTGAACAGCATCATGGATAGTTAAACTCTTGAAAATTAGTATTACTTCCATTGATAATAGGTTCCACTGTCATTCATGGCTATCAATATATTTTACAGGAGCATGGTATTCCCACTGACATGGGTTATGCAGTGGCTCCGCATCACTCAGGTGTCTACCCAGTACATATTCAACTTTATGATGCCTGGAAAAAGATCTGGAATATCAAAGTCACAAGTACAGAGGAGTATCCACACCTGAAACCAGCACGTTACAGACAGGGATTTATACACAAAAACATCATGGTAAGTTTGAAGTGGAGCACCTTATTTGTTTTTGCAGGTGATGTGAGAATGAGTGCTGTGTGGAGAAAAAAACGAAATACTCATGACCTGGATTGTATTAGAAAATACTTGGACAAATTACCCTTGTCATGTGACATGTTACTATGAAATCTGCTGCCAATGTATCTCGGAGCATTCAATCCATACTTGACATAACTTCCAGAGTCAAATACAGTGCAGGTATTCTCTGGGAACTCCCCAGTGAAGCACAGACTTAGTTGCTGTCACCATACACGTCATAGCTCCCTAGGTAAGCAATGAACTTGACTGGAGATGAGTTGACTCTGCACCTCTGAACGTTGTGTCAGATTCAAACTGAATACGCTGAAATGCATGGACGCTAATATAATGGTAGTGTGGTGCTTGGTGACAATACAATCACTAAAAAATTAATATATTGATGAACAGAGGGACAGAGCATACCAAAACAGAGACAATAAGCAGGCCAATGATAAGGGTATGAGATTGGCAAGCAAGGTCAGAATATGGTCTGGGTTAAGGGCAAGATGCAGGGAAAAAGTATCATGGAACAAGACAAGATCAAAACACAGGAGAGATAGTGAGGTCAAATGCAAATCAGGATCAGCAACAAAGGATCAGTCAGAAAAGATTCAGCAGATGTAGCTAGTCAGGAAACAAGCAGTATAACCAGCACTGAAGGATGAGTTGAATGGCCATTTTACAGTGAATGGAGCCAATAGGCTGTGAGAATATCTGCTTTATAATAATCAATGGAAACTACTGCAACTGCATGAGGAGAGACATCCAGGACAACATAACGATAAGGCCTGACATCCCCATAGCAACCATCTGAGAACAATCAAGCTAGCCATGTCATCACGGAGGAAACCAGCTGCCGCTGCTCAGCTGGGATTACGTTTTAAAACAGATTTATTAAAGAATCATAGAAACAGCTGTATGAAATATACAGTTAAAGAAAATTTGATTTTGAGTTACATACAGTAATAGCCAACATCTAAGCACAGGGGATTCATTTGAAGACTGGGTATAAAGACATTAATTGACTAAGCAAGCATGACCTTTCAACCGTCTGCACATTATCCTTAATCTCAGTAATAAAATCATCCCTGAAATATCATCCACACTCCCACACCACTCAACATAAAATAACCCAGACCATCCACATGCCACTCTTGTTACAAAATGCCCCATGTGCCACTCAGAACTCCCACCTACCAGTAGGTCATTCAGACTGATTCCCACAAAGCAAGGATGGAGTTTGCATTGCACACCATCCTCCTTCTTCTATTAGATTAACTAGGACTAGATTAGATAGGACAACTGATTCTCGAGATAAAAAGTAATTAAAGAGAATTGTCATGATAATGTTATCACATCAATAAGAGTTTTACGCAGGGCTGTTTTTATGGCTGGGCAAGCCGTGTGATCCAGTGTTTGCATAGTATTTTATGCGGACGCAGTTTCCCATGGGGTTTGGTGGGAGCACTACAGTACCACCACAATGTGCACTGCATCTATTCACAGTGCAGGGAGAACCTTGGGGCAGCCTAGCATCTCTGAGAGTGCTGGACACACCACCACAGTGATGCAAATGGAGGTTGTTGTAAGGCCATGCTCCTCCCATTTCTCTATGCCCCCCCCCCCCCCTTCTTTTTTTTTAGCCATGCAAGCAGGGACCTGATTCTACTTCAGGTAAAACTTGGAGGTATGGAGATGCAGAGAATAGAGGTGTAGGAAATCACATTGCACATGGTTATTTTAACACAGAGATACAGGCTCACCTCTCATATTGGAGCAGTTGTACTTAGCCTTGGAGAGAGATAAAGTACCAGGCAATCAGATCCGATCACTTTTCAAACACAGCCTGTAAGATGACAGTTAGGAGCTGATTTTCTAGTACCTTATCACTCTGCAAGGCTTAGTATATCTCCCCCATTATCTTGAGAAGGCAGGATAAGCAAAAACAGAGATTAGAGGTGTGGGAAAAAGCACACTGCTTTACACAATTAATGCCATGGGACTGGTTACTACAGTAGTTACGTTGCACTGTGGAAAATCTGCAGAATTATTCATAATTAAGAGCAGTATTAAGAAAAAAACAAAGAGAAATTGGTAATATCAAGATTTGATATATATAGATCGGGTTGAGTATGCATGATCGGTGTTCTCACATATCAGATGGCCAGCAGTGGGGGGTATTACCACTCTGTGGGTGTCGTGGACACCCACGAGTGTGAATAGTCACTGTTAGCATGCCGACTGTCGGGACTGTAAGGGGGTGGGATTCCGATGTCAGTATTGTGACCGTAGGTCTCCTGACCGCCGGTCACATAACTGCCTCCCTATAGATCTTATAGCCTGCCAGAGTGGTTCATGGTAACACATCTACATTTTTCATGGGATTGCTGCTTTAAATGTTGATATTATTAGTCATCAACTTTACAATGTGATTTATTTTTTTTAAGTGTGCATTTTTCATTTTTATATTAAACTTTATAGGTGAAATATATAGCCAAACCTCAATTCTACACTTTAAAGGAAAAAAATAGGAGAGAGTAAGGTACTTATAGTATATTATCCCCTGAGCAAGAAAAAATTAGACCAAAGAAGAATGAAACCATCTACCTCTATTTCAAGATGTATCCTGTCAATAGAAATTATAAAAATGTATTTGTCACAAAGGGCCATGAAATTATGACTTCTAAAAAAAAAAGGGGGTCTTGCGGCTCAGCTTGCCCCAAATTAGGGATACATTGATTTGAATAAATAGGTAAATAGACCAATCTGGGGGGCACACTGACCAACTGACTTTTACAAGTTTTAACATGAGCATAATTAAAAAATATATACAGTATTTACTAATTCCTTTACAAATAGTCATTTACTTTCTTAAAGCTAACATTAAACAATATAAAAGCCACCAAATAAAGTTTATCATTCGACAATAAACAATTTTCATATATCATCTGTTTGGCATTTCAACGATTATTCAACATCCCACCCATCAATGTTGCTGGAAAATATGAATTATTGCCCTAACCTTGCCGTTCCTCCTGAATTTTGAGGTTGAGGCACTGTAGCTTTTTCAACAAATCATTTTGGGGGAGATTTATCTAAATTTGGAGAGATGAGATTTAAAGTACCAACCAATCAGCTTCTGTCATTTTACTGGTTGTGTATGAAAAAGGACAGTTGATTGGTTTGTACTTTATTTCTCTCCACTTTGTCTATATCCAAGATTTGATAAATGTCCTCTTTTGTGGAAATAATGCCATATAATGTTCCTTGAATAACAAAGTAGGTTTCTCTTTGACAGAGTTCCCCCAGATTCTTCTGAGAGATCTTGCACTCACTTTGTCTTCCTCATACTACCTAGCCACAGAAGCACTCCTCCTCCTTCACTGCCCCCGGGGCTGCTCCTCTACACTCCGGCGACAGCACACGCACACAGGCGGCTTGTAATGAGTCAGTTTGACTCATTACAATGCCGCTGATGACTTTAGGGAATGTGGGCAGTTTCGCCCCCAGGGTGACTGCGCTGTGTGCCAGGCACACCTGGCACACACATAGTTACGACTCTGAGCGCAACGCTGCACCAGACCACAGAAGCAGGGATAGCGCACGGCTGCACCAGACACAGCCACACAGTGTCAGGCTCTCGCAGGAATTCACTGCTCTATCCCGCAAGACTCTGTACAGACCTCCTTGGCAGCTGCTGTGAAATAATGACTGAGCCGTCGCATGTACTTTTCTACGTTTAGAGCATCAGTGTGTGGGGGGCTCTAATGTGTGGAGGGCCCAGGACTACCGCCCCTGTTGCCTCTCCCTTAAATCTGGCCCTGCTTCCTCAGTTTCAAACTGGCTATTTACCCCACCTACACTATTTTGGGGGAAAAACTGCCTATCTTCATAATTCAAGTTAATCTCTAGCTAAATTATTTAAATGGTTTTATACACTGGCAAATCACCAACTTATATTTTTAGGCCTGGATACATCTGCTTTGAAACAACAGTCAGAATACGTAACATGTATAATTTAATTTCGCAAGCAAAAAACTATTTTTTTGTGAAAAAAAAAGTATACTTTCTACTTTACCAAGTGCTTTTCTCCATCACAGCCAGGTATAAATGATGGGTTCTAGATACAGGGAGTGGGTCAGCTTACCCACCAGCTCATTTTACCCCACTCTCCGCTTTATAAAACCTGGGACAGTCACTAGCGCATGCAGGGGGTTTTCCGAGAAACCTAGAAACCCCCCCCCCCCCCTGCCACCGATACATCGCCGTAGGTGAGAGATTTTCTTGGGGGGAAAGGTGGTGGAGCTATGTCAGTGGAGCTGTCAGTGACGCTGCAGCTATGTCAGTGACACTGCAGCTGCATCTGCAGCTGTAGCACACAGCTCCTCTGAGTCCTAGGTACTGTACTGTAGTTCCCAGGGGCTACTGATGCTGGAGTGCTGGCCGGGTGACAAACTCATTAATATAGTCTGTCCTGAGTCCCGAACGTCCGTCTCTCATCGCCGGCGCTGGGATATTGCTGCTGGCTGGCTGCTACACCACTGTACATGCCTACATGGGGAGAGTGGCTGCTGCTCCAGGGGGCTGGACTGGTGGTATCCATGATTGTTTCACTGCTTGCCCTACTGTGCACGACCTCCAGCCTCAAGGTGAACGTAACTGTGGGACCCTGGGGGATGTAGGGAGCCCAGCAGATGGACTGGTGTGTTCACACACTAGATACTGTAGATATAAATATATATAGATATATATAGATATATATATATAGATATATAATTATATATATTTCTCTTACGTCCTAGAGGATGCTGGGATCCATATTAGTACCATGGGGTATAGAAGGGTCCACCAGGAGCCATGGGCACTTTAAGAGTTTAATAGTGTGGGCTGGCTCCTCCCTCTATGCCCCTCCTACTAGACTCCGTTTAGAAAATGTGCCCGGAGGAGCCAGTCACAGCTAGGGGAGCTCTACAGAGATCTCTTAGAAAAAGTTTTTTTCTTTCATTTCAGTGTTTGTTATTTTACAGGGAGGCTGCTGGCGACAGCCTCCCTGCAGTGAGGGACTGAGGGGGGGATCAGTGTCCACCCTGCGGGGTCTTGAGCCACTGCTCCCACTGACTGGACATTGAGCTCCAGAGGGGTCCGACCGTGCCCCGCCGGCAGCCAGCCACCACCCCCTCAGGGAGCTGAAGTGTGGCGAGTGAGTCACTGCAAGCGGGGGGACAGTGTGAAGAGGGCGGCTAGAGGGTAGGAGCGCGGTCTTAACCGCGCTCCTGGCAGGCTCAGCTGTACTGCGGTGCGCGTTGGGAGGGGTGCCCTGGGCCAGCTCCGGACCCTACACTGTCCACTACAGGCCTGTCGGGGTCTGCGGATCCAGGCCAGCACAAATCCTCCGGCCAGTATAATCTTTGAAAGAGCAGGAAGACAGCGCCATTGAGGGGGCGGAGCTTCTCAGAGCAGACCCAGCAGCGTTCAGCGCCATTTTTCCTGCCTGCACTCACTACCAAGTGGATCCAGGTCCCTCCAGAGCAATCTCCAGCTATCTGTACGGTACCAGGGGGTTGTAGAAAGGGGGGGAGGCTGTATAAAGGCTGTGTCACCTATTAAGGGACACAGTCAGCGCTGGTTAGGGACTCCCTATACCTCTAATAGTGCTGTGTGTGGGTTGGCTCCAATCTTTGTGTCTCTCTGCCATTCTTGGGGGGAAACTCTGTCTACATAATACCCTGTGTGTTTGTGGGGTGTTTGAGGGTGTGTGACAACATGTCTAGGGACACTGTTTCATATGCTGCAGAGGATTTGTCTTCCCAGGAAGATTCCATTCCATGTAATCAGGATTGCACAGATCCCAGCTAGAGAGCCAGAGTGGTTAGTCTCTCTGAGGGGGACTATTTCTCAGATTTCTGATAGAGTTGCTAGGACTGAGTATGCCACTCAGGTCTTCCAGTCCTCTATGGTTGTATGGTCTGATACTGCCTCCTCGGGGTCCCCTGCGGTACATTTTCACAAACATGCACTTGCAATTATGCAGGATGACATGGACACCGACTCTGACGCTGCAGACGGTGACGGGGATGTATTGAAGGGGACAGCATCACTTAACAAGGGGGTGCAGTTGATGATTCAGGCTGTTAGGGATGTTTTACACATTTCAGACACAGCTCCGGAACAGGTGGAGGAGGCCTTCTTTACAGATAATAAGAAGCCCCCCCTCACCTTCCCAGCATCCAAAGAATTAAATGCTATCTTTGAAAAGGCATGGGAAACTCCGGAAAAGAAATTCTAGATTCCCAAGAGAGTCTTGGTGGCTTTTCCCTTCCCAGAGGAAGATAGGAAGAGATGGGAGTCCCCACCGATAGTCGACACCTCTGTCTCCAGGCTGTCCAAACATGTGGTGTTACCGGTACCGGGATTTACCGCATTAAAGGACCTGGCAGATCGCAAGGTGGATACTACACTGAAATCCATTTACACGGCTTCAGGGGCTATATTGCGGCCTACTATAGCCTGTGCTTGGATTGCTAAAGCTATTGCCAGGTGGTCAATCACTCTGCAGGAGGAATCGACTACGCTGGACAAAGGTGACGTTGATTTATTTTTATGTAATATTCAGGATTCTGCAGGGTTCCTGGTGGATTCCATGAAAGACCTGGGATCCATGGTTGCGGGGATCTCCTCCATGTCCGTCTCGGCTTGCAGGGTTCTTTGGCTGTGTGGAAATGTTTGGAGGTCCTACCATACAAAGGTCAGGCTCTCTTTGGGGAGGCGCTGGATGCGTGGATTGCCACGGCTACCGCGGGTAAGTCTCCTTTTCTCCCCTCAGCTGCACCGGCTAGGAAGAAGCCTTTTTCCTCTACCACGTCACAGTCCTTTTGGCCTGCGAGACCTAGAAAGAATAAGCCTTCGAACACCTTCTTCAGAGGTGGTCGTGCCAAAGGAAAGAAACCTGCTCCCACATGTTCCCAGACCAAGAAGCCCGCTTCTGATACCCCTAAGTCCTCCGCATGACAGTGGACAGCTAGGCCTGGAGGAGGGTCAGGTGGAGGCAAGACTCTGGCAGTTCAGCCACGTCTGGGTGTCATCGGGTCTGGACCCCTGGGTCCTGGATATAGTGTCCAGAGGTTACAGACTGGAGTTTCAAGATCCCCCGCCTCACCGTTTCTTCAAGTCAGGCTTGCCAGCCCTGCTGGTAGACAGGACAATGGAACAAGGGTTATTATTCAAACCTTTTTGTGGTACCAAAACCGGAGGGTTCGGTATGGCCTATTCTAAACTTAAAGTCTTTGAACCCTAATCTCAGGGAGTTCAAATTCAAGATGGAATCTCTGAGAGCTGTCATCTCAGGACTGACGGAGGGGGAGTTCCTGGTGTCTCTGGACATTACCTCCACATTCCCATTTGGACGCCGCATCAAGCATATCTCAGGATTGCGCTGATGGACAATCACTATCAGTTCCAGGCGCTGCCGTTTGGCCTCTCCACACCACCAAGGATCTTCACCAAGGTGATGGTGGAGATGATGGTTCTCCTCCGCAAAAAGGAGGTGAACATAATTCCATATCTGGACGATCTCCTGATCGCACTCACGACACAGCTGCTCAGGAAGCATGGTTGGATCCTGAACCTTCTAAAGTCTCATCTGGAGCCGACAAGGTGGCTGTCTTTCCTGGGAATGATCCTCGACACGGGAGTGTAGAGGGTATTTCTCCCGATGGAGAAAGCGTTGGTGATTCAGACAATGGTCCGGGATGTCCTAAAGCCTACCCGGATATTGGTTCATCAATGCATACGCCTTCTGGGGAAGATGGTTGCCACCTACGAGGCTCTGCAGTACAGCAGGTTTCATACTCGACCTTTTCAGCTGGACCACTTGGACCAGTGGTCGGGCTCTCACCTACACATGCACAAAAGGATACACCTGTCTCCGAAAGCCAGGATTTCACTCCTCTGGTGGCTGCAACTTCCGCACCTTCTGGAAAAGCGAAGGTTCCAATTCAAGACTGGATCCTTTTAACTAAGAGGTTGGGGAACAGTCGCTCTGGGGGAAATTTTTCCGGGACATTGGTCGGATCAAGAATCACTCCTCCCAATAAACATCCTGGAACTCAGGGCCGTGTACAATGCCCTTCTGCAAGCAGCACACCTTCTACAGTAGGGGTGGGCAACATGCGGCCCGCGGGCCGGATGCGGCCCACGGACCGATCGTGCCTGGCCCGCTGTGCCCCACCGGAGTGCAATGACAAGCGGCCCGATAGGCCGCTTATCATTGCACAGCTCTCAGACGCGGCGCCGCTGAGGAAATCCCGGTCACGTCACAGGGTCAGCTGACCGGGATTTCCTCTGTTACCATGCGCGCGCTGGGCGGCACGGGGGACGGGGACTGCAGTGAGCAGGAGCGGTGACTGAGTGAGGAAAAGAAGCGGTGGCCAGCGAGCGGAAGCAGGAGAGGCCACATCAGCAGCGACTCCAGGCGGCAGCAGCGCGGATCATCGGACAGTAGGGATCGTCTGTCACTGTGACAAACAGGTAAACCCCCTGTCCAGCCAGCGCTTCAGCTGCCATATAGGTTTAGGGGTGGGGAGGCGCGGAGTTAAAATCTGCAATATGGGTTTAGGGGAGGGAGGGAGGGGGGGGGGAAGAAGGGACTGTCTGCCATAATATGTAAAAAAGTGGGACGCTGTCTGCCGTAATGTGTAAAAAGGGGGACGATGTCTGCCGTAATGTGTAAAAAGGGGGACGATGTCTGCCGTAATGTGTAAAAAGGGGGGACGATGTCTGCCGTAATGTGTAAAAAGGGGGGACGATGTCTGCCGTAATGTGTAAAAACGGGGGCACTGTCTGCTGTAATGTGTAAAAAAGGAGACGATGTCCGCCGTAATGTGTAAAAAGGGGGACGATGTCTGCCGTAATGTGTAAAAGGGGAACGATGTCTGCCGTAATGTGTAAAAAGGGGGACGATGTCTGCCGTAATGTGTAAAAACGGGGGACGATGTCTGCCGTAATGTGTAAAAACAGGGGCACTGTCTGCTGTAATGTGTAAAAAGGGGGACGATGTCCGCCGTAATGTGTAAAAAGGGGGACGATGTCTGCCGTAATGTGTAAAAAGGGGGACGATGTCTGCCGTAATGTGTAAAAAGGGGGACGATGTCTACCATAATATGTAAAAAGGGGGACGATGTCTGCCGTAATGTGTAAAAACGGGGGCACTGTCTGCTGTAATGTGTAAAAAGGGGGACGATGTCTGCCGTAATGTGTAAAAAGGGGGACGATGTCTGCCGTAATGTGTAAAAAGGGGGACGATGTCTGCCGTAATGTGTAAAAACGGGGGCGCTGTCTGCTGTAATGTGTAAAAAGGGGACGCTGTCTTCCGTAATGTGTAAAAAGGGGGACGCTATCTGCCGTAATGTGTAAAAAAAAGGGCACGCTGTCTGCCGTAATGTGTAAAAAGGGGACTCTTTTTGAGTATTTTGTGTGTGGCCCTCGAATATTCGCTGGAAGTGTTAAGCGGCCCCCCAACTGAAATAATTGCCCACCCCTGTTCTACAGGATCGGGCTGTTCAGGTGCTGTCGGACAATGTGACCACAGTGGCCTACATAAACCGACAAGGCGGAACAAAGAGCAGGGCTGCCATGTCAGAGGTGTCAAAAATACTCATCTGGGCAGAAAGGCACATGGTGGTGATATCTGCAGTCTTCATTCTGGGTGTAGACATCTGGGAAGCATACTTCCTCAGCAGACACGATCTCCATCCAGGGAAATGGGGCCTCCAACCGGAGGTGTTCAAGGAGATAACCGGTTGGTGGGGGGTTCCTCACATAGACATGATGGCCTCCCGCCTCAACAAGAAGCTATGGAGGTACTGTTCCAGGTCAAGAGACCCACAGGTAGTGGCGGTGGATGCACTGGCAACACCGTGGGTGTTCAAGTCAGTGTATGTGTTCCCTCCACTTCCTCTGATACCAAGGGTTCTTCAGCTCGTGAGAAGAACAAAGTCTCTGGCAATCCTCATTGGCCAAGAAGGGCTTGGTACGCGGATCTGCTGGATCTTCTGCTGGAAGATCCACAGCCTTTACTTCTTCGGGAGGATCTGCTGCTGCAGGGTCATTCGCTTATCAAGACTTACTGTGGCTACATAGATCTTAGCTCAGAAAGGTATCCCGAGTGAGGTAATTCCTACCCTGATACAGGCCAGGAAGGGGGTAACGTCTAAACATTACCATCGCATTTGGAAGAAATATGTTTCTTGGTGTGAGGCCAAGAAGTTTCCGGCGGTGGAGTTTCAACTTGGACGTTTTCTCCTTTTCCTGCAAGCAGGGGTGGATACGGGACTGAGATTGGGCTCCATCAAGGTCCAGATCTCTGCTTTGTCCATCTTCTTCCAAAAACAATTGGCTTTTTTTCCTGAGGTTCAGACCTTTTTGAAAGGGGTTCTGCACATCCAGCCTCCCTTTGTGGTGCCTACGGCACCATGGGTTCTTGATGTGGTGTTGCAGTTCCTGCAATCTGCTTGGTTTGAGCCTCTACAGGAGGCTGATCTCAAGTTTCTCACAAGGAAGGCGGTCACCTTGTTGGCCTTGGCTTCTGCACGACGCGTGTCGGAATTGGGGGCTTTATCTTGTAAAAGCTCCTATCTGATCTTCCATGAGGACAGGGTGGAACTTAGGACTCGTCCACAGTTCCTGCCTAAGGTTGTGTCGGCTTTCCATATCAACCAACCTATTGTGGTGCCAGTGGCTACTGACTCCTCAAAGGCCTTGGAGGCCTTGGATGTAGTGGGGACTTTGAAGATTTACGTGAAGAGGACGGCTCATCATAGGAAAAGTGACTCTCTGTTTGTCCTCTATGATCCCAAGAAAATTGGATGTCCTGCTTTTAAGCAGTCTATTTCGTGCTGAATAAGGTTCACTATCCAGCATGCCCATTCCACAGCAGGATTGCCATATCCAAAATCTGTAAAGGCCCACTCTACTCATAAAGTGGGCTCATCCTGGGTGGCTACCCGGGGTGTCTCCGCGGTACAACTCTGCTGAGCAGCTACTTGGTCTGGGTCAAACACATTTGCCAAGTTTTACAAGTCCGATACTTTGGCCTCTGATGACCTCAAGTTTGGTCAAGCAGTGTTGCAGGAGCCTCCGTGCTCTCCCTCCCGTACTGGGAGCTTTGGTACATCCCCATGGTACTAATATGGACCCCAGCATCCTCTAGGACGTAAGAGAAAATAGGATTTTGGTTACCTACCGGTAAATCCTTTTCTCGTAGTCCATAAAGGACGCTGGGCGCCCGCCCAGCGCTGCGTTTTCCTGCTTTGGTTTTATAGTTCAGTTCTGCCTGGTTACTAGGTAAGTTCTGTGTTATTTGCGGTTTTCAGCTGTTGCTGAGTTTTTCCGGCATGTTGGCTGGATTTGCATGTTGTGTGAGGTGGTATGACTCTCGCCACTATCTGTGTAATTCCTTCTCTCGAAGTTTGTCATCTCCTCGGGCACAGTTTCTAGACTGAGTCTGGTAGGAGGGGCATAAAGGGAGGAGCCAGCTCACACTATTAAACTCTTAAAGTGCCAATGGCTCCTGGTGGACCCATCTATACCCATGGTACTAATATGGACCCCAGCATCCTCTACGGACTACGAGAAAAGGATTTACCGGTAGGTAACCAATATCCTATTTTATATATATATATATATATATATATACACATTTATATAAAAAAATATATATACTTTGGTCCTGCACTCCATGCTTACACCATATCTGCGCCTGTGCCTTCACAGTGAGAAACAGATACCTGTAATGAGTGACACACCAATGCATGTGCATATATATATATATATATACACAGAGCAAAAGTGTCCGGCACTCCATTAGACTGTGATACATGCCCTGGTGCCCTACTACAATAGTAGATCCAACTCGAAAAGCCTTGACGGGGGCGATGAGCCCCGAAATGTTGGTAGATTGATGTGATCTTAAATACACTTTGGTTCCACTACAAGTCCAGGGTGTGCCGCCTATCTTTTCGAGTTGTGTGTGTGTGTGTGTGTGTGTGTGTGTGTGTGTATGTATGTATGTATGTATGTATGTGTATATATATATGTATGTATACAGTATAGAAATGGTGGCACTCACGGACTCTTCATCACCCAGAAATGTAGACTCACAGGCGTCCGCAGGCTACCCCAACATTTTACTGTATAATAGCATTTGTCAGGTATATCCTGACAAAGTTTATAATAAAACTAAATGTTGGATTAGCCTGCAGGTGCCTGTGAGTCTTAATTTCTTTGCGACAAAAAGTCCGTGAGTGCCACCATTTCTATACTGTGTATTACATTACTGTTGGAAGCCACCGCCACAGATTACTGAGTGCATACTATCTCAGTCTCCGCCCCCTTGTGATTGGCTCCACCTTCTCTTTGGAAACCCCTTTTCACAAATCCTGCGTTTTCCCCTGACAGTGTAACATCAGGGAAAGTTATAATTATGCATGAAACTCAAACTAATGCAGGAAAATATTAGAGCAGATAAACTGGTTAAATGCTAAATTACCATACACCAAAAGGAAAAACACGAAGCCCGGAAACAATGATGCCCTTACATTATACCTACAGACACATAAAGAACCCACCAAATAATATCGCTATCACACACACATATAGCCTCAACTTATAATAATAGCATTCCACACACGCATGTACACACACACACACACACACACAGTACCGGCCCTAACCAATATGATGCCCTAGGCAAGATTTTGGCTGGTGCCCCCTAGCACCACCACTGGTTCCACCTCTGACCTTGCACCTCTTTCCCAGCATCATCACCCCTCACCTATAGCAGTCCTTATTTTGGTGTTTGTACCCCCTATATTTTAAATAGGAACAGTGTGCACATTTGGCGCACAGCCCAAAAAGGGGTGTGTTTTTGCTGGCAAGGGGCATGGCCACACAATTGTAACCCCAATTCCAATTACGCCACAGAGTACTGCAACTTTATTCACATTTGATCATGCGATAGTGTCCATAATTCATATTACATCCCACAGTAGTATCACTTTACCTTATAAACGTTACTCCTCACAGTAGAGCCCCTTATTCACAATACATCACACTGAATTGCTCCTTATTTACATTACACCACACCCTATTGCTCTTTATTCACATTAGATGACACAGTAGTGCCTTTTCTATATGCAATGCCACATAGTAGAGCACCTTATACACATAATGCCACACATTAGTAATGCATTTATACACATATTTCCACACAGTAATGCCCCTTACACATATGAGACACATTATTAATGTCCTTATAAACATAATGCACCTTACACATTATGACAACCTTTATTAATGCCCTTTTACACATAATGTCCCTTACATATATGCCGCACATTAGTAATGCCCTTATACACATAATGACACACATAGTGTCCCCTACACATTTGCAGCACATTATTAGTGCCCCTATACACATAGGGGGTCATTCTGACCTGTTCGCTCGCTGCTTTTTGTCGCAGCCGAGCGAACGGGTCCCTACTACGCATGTGCCGGCACTGTAGTGCGCCGACGCATGACTGACGGCCGTAGTAGGGCTGCGATCGCCTCTGCCTGATTGACAGGCAGAGGGGATCGCTGGATTGGAGGGGGCGGAAGGGTGGCGTTTGGCCGCCGTTTCTTGGGAGCGGTCCGGCCAACGCAGGCGTGGCCGGACTGAATGGAGGGCGGGCCACAGCGGCTGCATGACGTCACACGCAGCTGCTGCGGGCCGGGGAGCGACGAGTAGCTCCCGGCCAGCACGCTAAAGCTGTGCTGGTCGGGAGGTACTCTTGAAGTGCAAAGGCATCTCCCCTGTGCAATGCCTTTGCACTTCTGCAGGGGGGGGGGTGGCGGCACTGACATGCGGGGAGGACTAGCCCTGTGCTGGGTGTCCCCCTGCATGTCAGTGTGAATGATCGTAGCTGTGCTAAATATAGCAAAGCTACGATCAACTCAGAATGACCCCCATAATGACACACATATGCCGCACATTATTAATGCCCTTATACACATAATGACATACATAGTGCCCCTAACACATATTCCGAACACTACTGCACAACCAACCCACTCACATGCACACAGCAATCACACTGCCACTAACACTGTAACCTCTGCCTCTGCTTGGATACAGATGTGTCCTCATAAATTTTGCCTCAATGCTAACGTCTGGCACCTTTTTTTAATCAAAATGCATCTTATTTGCATTACTATGTGGCTAGGATGCAAAAGCAGCTTCTACTGATTAAAATTATATGCAGCATGCTTATATACTGTGTGAGACTGTGGCTTTATCTGCATATGAAATGCTACACACAGAATATAGGCATGCCGCATATCATTTTAATCAGCAGAAGCTGCTGATGCCCCTAGGCATATCAAATGTCCTAGGCAATTGCCTAGTTTGCCTATACCTATGGCCGGCTCTGCGCGCGCACGCGCACACACACACACACACACACACACACACACATTATAACCAAAGAGAGCAGGGCACTTTAAAAGTGGTTTATTTATCCATACAGTGTCAGTAAAGCAAATAGAGCTGATGTTTCAGTTATTCTGTGAACCTAAAGCTAAATACACACTCTAAGATTATTTGTCCAATGTTTCTGGTTGGATTGACAATCTGGTAATTTATGGGAGCAAATTACATTTGACCTTTTGCTCCCAAACACTGAAAAATAAACAAAAATGGATGTTCAGACAAATTAATTAAATCCATTTGATTTAATCAATTTATCCGAATGACCATTTTAGACTATTTTCCAGCTTTTGGGAATAAATGGTTGATTGTCATTTGCTCCCATACTGTACATAACCAGATTTTCGCTCCAACCAGAAAGATTGGACAGATAAATTTATAGTGTGTATCCAGCTTTACTCATGGCACATTGCAATTCATCAAGGTACAATAGCAAATGACCTCCTCCCCCCCCCATCACCCTACGCTCCCCTCCCCACACATCTACCTTAAACAGCTCCCAAACATATCTCTAATGCTGGATACATAGTAGACAGCAAGCAAATGATATAATGTCGCTAACGATATCCCTTAAACTCCCAGACAAACAACATTGGCCCTCATTCCGATTTGTTCGCCCGCTAGCTGCTTTTAGCAGCATTGCACACGCTAAGTCGCCGCCCTCTGGGAGTGTATCTTAGCTTAGCAGAATTGCGAACGAAAGATTAGCAGAATTGCGATTAGAAATTTCTTAGCAGTTTCTGAGTAGCTCCAGACTTACTCCTACACTGCGATCAGTTCAGTCAGTTTCGTTCCTGGTTTGACGTCACAAACACGCCCTGCGTTCGCCCAGACACTCCCCCCGTTTCTTCAGACACTCCCGCGTTTTTCCCAGAAACGCCAGCGTTTTTCCGCACACTCCCATAAAACGGCAAGTATCCGCCCAGAAACACCCACTTCCTGTCAATCACACTCCGATCACCAGAATGATGAAAAATCCTCGTTAGGCCGTGAGTAAAATACCAAACTTTTGTGCTAATTTACTTGGCGCAGGCGCACAGTGAACATTGCGCATGCGCAGTTTGCGACGAATCGCTCCGTAGCGAAAACAATAACGAGCGAACAACTCGGAATGACCCCCATTGTGCGTACACACTGAGCAATTTTACAAACGGCTAAACTATATATGTAAACACTAACCCAAAATTACATACAACGGGGTATATTTACTAAGGTCCCGATTTTGACCGAGATGCCGTTTTTTCATCAAAGTGTCATCTCGGTAATTTACTAAGCAAAAATCACGGCAGTGATGAGGGCATTCGTAATATTTTGGAAGTCCTAGGAAAAAGTCACGAATCAATACACCATCGGTCAAATACGCCTGCAATTTGCTAGAAATCGGGAATTTACTAAAAAGTGCAAAACACAAACACTGCCGACAATAGCCAAACACTGCCGTGATAAAATACAAATCGTGAAAAAGTGCTAAAAAAAAACAGACCTGCTTTTTATCCCGTGTTTGTATAGGCATGCACGGATCCATGAGATCCGTGCATGTTTTTCAGTGGGAAGGGGGGGGGAATGTTATAAATTTTCAGAAAAAAAATTGCGTGGGGTCCCCCCTCCTAAGGCAAACCAGCCTCGGGCTCTTTGAGCCGATCCTGGTTGCAGAAATATGGGAAAAAAATGGACAGGGGTTCCCCCATATTTAAGCAACCAGCATCGGGCTCTGCGCCTGGTCCTGGTTCCAAAAATATGGGGGACAAAAAGAGTAGGGGTCCCCCGTATTTTTTAAACCAGCACCGGGCTCCACTAGCTGGACAGATAATGCCACAGCCAGGGGTCACTTTTATACAGTGCCTTGCGGCCGTGGCATCAAATATCCAACTAGTCACCCCTGGCCGGGGTACCCTGGGGGAGTGGGGACCCCTTCAATCAAGGGGTCCCCCCCCAGCCACCCAAGGGCCAGGGGTGAAGCCCGAGGCTGTCCCCCCCATCCAATGGGCTGCGGATGGGGGGCTGATAGCCTTTGTGAAAAGTGTTTGATATTGTTTTTAGTAGCAGTACTACAAGGCCCAGCAATCCTCCCCCGCAAGCTGGTACTTGGAGAACCACAAGTACCAGCATGCGGCGGAAAAACGGGCCCGCTGGTACCTGTAGTACTACTACTAAAAAAATACCCCAATAAAGACAACACACACACACCTTGAAAGTATAACTTTAATACATCCATCCACACCTCCATATACACATTCTTACCTTATGTTCCCACGCAGGTCGGTCCTCTTCTCCAGTAGAATCCATGGTGTACCTGTAGAAAAAATTATACTCACATAATCCAGTGTTTTCGGCTCCTCGGTAAATCCTTTTGTAATCCACGTACTTGAAAAAATAAAAAAACGAATACCCGACCTCGCACTGAAAGGGGACCCATGTTTTCACATGGGCCCCCTTTCCCCGAATGCCAGAAACCCACTCTGACTGATGTCTAAGTGGGTTTCCTCAGCCAATCAGGGAGCGCCACGTTGTAGCACCCTCCTGATCGGCTGTGTGCTCCTGTACTGTATGACAGGCGGCACACGGCAGTGTTACAATGTAGCGCCTATGCACTCCATTGTAACCAATGGTGGGAACTTTCAGGTCAGCGGTGAGGTCACTTTCGGTCACTTTGTGACCAAGCATGTGCCGCCCCCATCACCTTCCCCTGACGTACCTTGGATCACCACTTGCTAGGGGCGGCACAGCAGTACCCCTTCCTCTTACTGCATCTGTGCAGCTGGCCACTGTGGCAGTGATTCACAGGTGCACACAGTAACTGCATTTCTTGCCTGACCAACCCTGTGGCTACTTCTCAGGTACAGGAGCAGTCCTGAGTGTTGTGATCGCCACTGACCTACCAGCCTTGTCAGCACTGGCTGTGTAGAATCAGTAGGGGTGCAGGTTCCCATATAGATTGAGAGAATGAGAGTGTTCCATATGTGGAAAGGTCCTACAGACGGATGAGGATCATTAGATTGACAGTGTCTAGGTAGACAATGTTTAGGTCGACCACTACAAGTCGACAGTCACTAGGTCAGCAGGGTTGGAAGGTTGACAGGGTTGGAAGGTCGACATTTACTAGGTCAAAAGGTCGACATGAGGTTTTTTTTGTTTTTTTGTACCTTTTTCCTTGTAGAGTGACCGGGAACCCCAATTAATGCACCGTGTCCCCTCGCATGGCTCACTTCGCTTGCTATGCTTCAGGCAAGGTGCCTCGCTCCGCTCGGCACAGATTAACGTTCCAATCGTAGTCCACGTGGATCGTTGAGTATGAAAAAGTTAAAACATTTTTTTGAAAAACTCATATTAACTTTTTGACCTGTCGACCTAGCACATGTCGACCTAGAAACCCTGTTGACCTTCCAACCCTGTCAACATATTGTGGTCGACCTAAACATTGTTGACCTAGACAGTGTCAATCTTCAGACCGGATCCCCCTCCAGACTACTGCAGAGATTGATGTGGTGGGAAGCAGTTAAAATACCACAGTCATGACCCCGGCGATCACAATACAGACTCCAGAATCCTGACAAGCGGTGAAATGTCAGCAACACAAGCTATTCTCCCTCTGTGAGTGTCCATGACACCAATAGAGGGAGAATATAACATGTGCCCGCAGCGTGGCGAGTGCAGCAAGCCCGCAAGGGGCTTTCTAGCACTCTACTCTCTGCCAGCATACTGGTGGTTGTGATGCCGATGTCGGTATATTGAAGGCCGGCCGCCAGTAAATCATACTGAACCTGTTGTGGTGACAGTGGTCCGGAACATCAAGACTCCACACTTGGTTAGAAGATATGACATTTGGTACGTACCGTGGACCTTTACACTAAAGGATTCACCTTTTTATTTTTGTTTTTTTAATTTTTTTAAGATAATCTGGGTTACCTGGTAACTTTTTACATCTGAATTTACTTTCAAATGGCTAATATAGCCTGTTATTAGTGGTTCAATTTAGACCCCAAAGCAACCTTTATTAAGCAACAATGATGGTTAGCAAATATCCTACATAACACCACAGAATCACATTGTTACAATTATTGACATACAGTAGTGCTGTTAGAGGTTTGTTACATTGTAACATACAGTAAGATACTATACTTACAGGTTCAGAGACTCTGCAGTCTCATAATTGAATTTACTTTTTTTTTACTGTGGTTATTACAAGAGGAGAAAAATATTTTATTTATGAACATGTTTTGATATTTACATTTAATAATTTTATACTATTGTATTATAAGATAATTCTTATATTAAAAACATTTCTTATTGAGATATTTTCATCTGTGGTCAAGCATCATAGAGGGCAGTGAGGTGTAATGCAGTAGTGAGCTGGGGGAGGCGGGGGACCAGTAAGGTACGAGCGGGAACAAGTTAGCTGTAGGGGGTAGTCTGGTGTTGGAGAGCAGTGTGAGCTGTGAAGGGTGGGAGGACAGTGACATATTGAGGGAACTAGAGAGACCTAAGAATAGGGTAATGAGGAGGACATGGGGATATATGGAGGAAAGTAATAGTAAGGGACATATTTGTTTTTGTTGGAGGGGCAGCCAATAATGTTGTGCCTAGGGGGCAGCCTGAACCCTAAATCTGCCTCTGTGTATAAATGAATGTATGTACTGTATATAAAGCTGCAGGAATGGGGGACATCCTAGTGTTAGGGGATTTTAACTATCCAGATATAAATTGGAGTAACGATTCATGTGTAAAAACTAGGGGTAGCAGGTTCTTAAATACATTAAAGGATCAATACTTGACTCAACTAGTCTAGGACCCAGCTAGATTAACCCTGTAATATACAAACAAATCTAGAAAACCACAGCACTCGCCACCCCAGAAGTGGGGTGCAATATCAGCACTCACCACTCATAGGGTGGGGTGCATGCAGCCCATGGCCACCAACCCAAATAGGTGGGGTATCATGAAGGTGGGGTACCTTGGCGAGCGATATGCAGGCTTCCGTGCATTGGCCAATTCACTAACTAAACCCCCATCATTTATTTATTGATGTTGTGAGGATAAGTGAGCTTGCTATGGTGAGTGCTGAACTTTCTGTTTGTATATATTTGGGTTGGTGCATGCACCCCACCCTATGAGTGGTGAGTGCTGATATTGCACCCCGCTTCTGCGGTGGCGAGTGCTGTGGTTTTCTAAATTTGTTTGTATATATATATATAGGTATATATATACCTATATATATATATACCTATATATATATATATAGGTATATATACAGTTGTCCTCATAAGACCGCTGATTGGCGCATGGTTACTACTGCAGAAACTACCCAAATGACCCTGATCAAAAGTTTACATACCCTGGAGATTTTGGCCTGATAACATGCACACAAGTTGACACAAATGGGTTTGAATGGCTACTAAAGGTAACCATCCTCACCTGTGATCTGTTTGCTTTTAATCATTGTGTGTGTATAAAAGGTCAGTGAGTTTCTGGACTCCTGAAAGACCCTTGCATCTTTCATCCAGTGCTGCACTGACGTGTCTGGATTCTGAGTCATGGGGAAAGCAAAAGAATTGTCAAAGGATCTGCAGGAAAAGGTAATTGAACTGTATAAAACAGGAAAGGGATATAAAAAGATATCCAAGCAATTGAGAATGCCAATCAGCAGTGTTCAAACTCTAATTAAGAAGTGGAAAATTAGGGATTCTGTGGAAATCAAATCACGGTCAGGTAGACCAACAAAAATTTCATCCACAACTGCCAGGAAAATTGTTCGGGATGCAAAAAAAAATCCACAAATAACTTCAGCTGAAATACAGGACTCTCTGAAAAAAAGTGGTGTGGTTGTTTCAAGATGCACAATAAGGAGGCATTTGAAGAAAAATGGGCTGCATGGTCGAGTCACCAGAAGAAAGCCATTACTACGCAAATGCCACAAAGCAGCCCGCTTACAATACTCCAAACAGACATATATATCTGGTTACTGTTATCATTTTGGGTGCTGGGGGAAACCAAATGCCTTTTTAATACTCCAAACAGCACAGAGACAAGCCTCAAAACTTCTGGAACAAAGTCATTTGGAGCGATGAGACCAAAATTGAACTTTTTGGCCACAACCATAAACGTTACATTTGGAGAGGAGTCAACAAGGCCTATGATGAAAGGTACACCATTCCTACTGTGAAACACGGAGGTGAATCGCTGATGTTTTGGGGATGTGTGAGCTACAAAGGCAGTGGAAACTTGGTCAAAATTGATGGCAAGATGAATGCAGCATGTTATCAGACAATACAGGAAGAAAATTTGCACTCATCAGCCTGGAAGCTGTGCATGGGACGTACTTGGACGTTCCAACATGACAATGATCCAAAACACAAGGCCAAATTGACCTGTCATTGGCTACAGCAGAATAAAGTGAAGGTTCTGGAGTGGCCATCTCAGTCTCCTGACCTGAATATCATTGAGCCACTCTGGGGAGATCTCAAACGTGCAGTTCATGCAAGACACTACAGCCCAAGAATTTACAGGAACTGGAGGCTTTTTGCCAAGAAGAATGGGCAGATTTACCATCTGAGAAAATAAAGAGCCTCATCCACAACTACCACAAAAGACTTCAAGCTGTCATTGATGTTAAAGGGGGCAATACACGGTATTAAGAACTGGGGTATGTAAACTTTTGATCAGGGTCATCTGGGTAGTTTCTGTTGTCATTATGATTTAAAAAGAGTAAACACAGTTGTTTGACAATAAATGGCTCCACCTAACCACTAACCATGAGTGAAAGAAAAGTTTGTGAGTTATCATTCATATCCTCTGACAAATGGCCAGAAAATAACAAATTCTGCTAGGGTATGTAAACTTATGAGCACAACTGTGTATATATATATATATATATATATATATATACACACACACACACACACACACACACACACACACACACACAAACACACATACTGTACATAAATTACTACAAATACATACATACACACAGTTATATGCACACCATTCCACCAGGCTGGGAGCAGATGATCGGCAGCAGTGTGAGGACGGAGGGAGCTACTATGGCTGAGCAAGCATGTGCAGCCATCAGCTTCCCTCTCTACCCCATCTGACATTCTATAAGTAGAGAGCTATGGTAGCTCCCTGTTGCTGCAGCAGTGCAGTGGCTCAGCGGTTGCGATCGCAATAGCGGCTTTTTACTGAGATGAAGACCGCTGTGTCTCCGCCTCAAAAATAGAAGACTCAGCTCATTAGGTGTGGTTTCCAGGTACTTGGAAAACCCCCCTGCATGCGCCACTATATGATCACATTCTAAATCAGTTTCAAGAAGCATAGGTATAATAGAACAACTAGAACATTTAACTTTAGAAAAGCTAACTTCAATATGCTGAGACAGGAACTAAACCACATTGACTGGGAAGTTTTGTTTCATGGTACGGACATAACGGAAATGTGGGATGCTTTAAAAGGGTTGCTTGATAGCAATATGCACAAATTCATTCCCATGAGCAGTAAACGCAGGAGTTCTAAACATAAGCCAAGGGGGTCAAAGAAGCAATGGCTAAAAATAGGTGTGCTTTCAAAGCATTTAAATCTAATGAAGGGGAGGAGTCATTCCAGCATTATAAGGAATGCAATAAAAAATGCAAAAAAGTAATAAGGGCAGCTAAAATTGTAAACAAAAAGCAAATCGCCATAGAGAGTAAAACCAATCCTAAAAAGTTTTAGAAATACATAAACAGTAAAAGGTTAAAAATAGAAGAATGTAGGCCCATTAAAAGATGAATTGGGAGCTTTGATAAACGATGACAAAATAAAAGCTGAAATACTAAAAAATTTTTTCCCCTCAGTATTCACCAGGGAAGAGCAGACCGTGAGAGTAGTGCATGACGATAGTGAAGGTAATGACTCTTGGCTTGATGCTTTTTTAAGTGACGAAGTAGTCCTGGATAGACTAAGCAACATGAAGATTAATAAATCACCAGGCATAGATGGTTTTCATCCGAGGGTTATTATGGAGCTTAGGTCGCAGCTAGCAAAACCACTATACTTGATTTTCCACAGTTCAATTACATCAGGCATGGTACCAAAGGATTGGCGCATAGCTGAGGTAGTGCCTTTATTTAAAAAGGAAACTAAAAATAATCCTGGTAACTATAGACCAGTCAGTTTAACCTCTATAGTGGGTAAAATATTGGAAGTTACTTTCAGGGTTAGCATAGAGGATTATCTCCAAATTACTAAGATTATTAGCAAAAGTCAGAATGGGTTTGTTAGGGGCAGATCATGTCAAACTAACTTAATTAGCTTCCACGAGGAAGTGAGTGAGAATCTTGACCAGGGAAAAGCAGTGGATGTGGTGTATTTGGATTTTGCAAAAGCCTTCGATACAGTGCCTCACAGGAGACTGATCATCAAATTAAGGGAACTTGGCCTAGGATATACTATTTGTACATGGATAGGTAATTGGCTGGATAACAGAGTAAAATGAGTAGTGGTCAATGGGATATTCTCCAGCTGGGCACCAATAGTCAGCGGAATACCAGAAGGGTCCGTTCTTGGCCCACTACTGTTCAATATATTTATCAGTGATCTAGGAATAGGCCTGGAAAGCACAGTGTCAATCTTTGCAGATGATACTAAACTGTGTAAGGTAATTAAGTCAGAAAGCAATGTAGAGTCTCTACAGAATGACTTCTTTAAACTTGAAACCTGGGCGTCTAAATGGGGAATAAGGTTCAATATAGAAAAATGCAAAGTTATGCATTTTGGGACAAAAAACACACATGCATCCTATACTTTAAATGGGGAAAATATAGGGGTAACTGTGGTGGAAAAAGATTTGGGGGTGCTCATAGATAATAGGCTTAATAACAGTACACAATGTTAAAATGCAGCAGAAAAGGCAAGTAAAGGGCTTGCGTGCATAAAACGAGGCATTGAGACAAGGGACGAGGATGTAATCCTGCCACTGTACAAATCATTGGTATGTCCACATCTTGAATATTGTGCACTATATTATAAAAAAGATATCGGGGAACTATAAAGTTCAAAGGCGAGCTACTAGATTGATTAAAGGGTTAGAGACACTGGAGTATGAGGAAAGGCTTACTAGGTTAAATATGTATACACTAGAAAAGAGGCGTCTAAGAGGAGACATTATTAATATCTTCAAATATGTAAAGGATCATTACAAAGAGTTAGCAGGTGATTTGTTTATTAAAAGAACTCTGTATAGGACACGTGGGAACTCGCTGAGGCTAGAGAGAAAATTCCGTACACAATGTAAGAAAGGGTTCTTCACGGTAAGGGCAATAAAGATTTGGAACTCCCAGCCGGAGAAGGTAATAACGGCAGACTCTGTAAATGCATTTAAAAATGGATTGGACAAATTTTTAACTGGAAAAAGTATGCAGGGTTATAGCATTTAACATAGTGACATTAATATCTGGGAGTGGAAAGAATCATAGTTGTCAATTGGTACTAAACCATTACTTCAGCAGGTGCATTATAATTGAACAGCTTAACACAAAATTCAGGTTGAACCCGATGGGCATTTTGCCTCTTTTCAACTCTTCTAAAAGGGCATGTGTTCAAAATATGTCAAATAGAGAGCACTAGCTGACCACACCTAATAATTATCTATCTATCTATCTATCTATCTATCTATCTATCTATCTATCTATCTAGCTAGCTAGCTATCTAACTATCTATCTATGGTTTTTTATGATATATACATTTCTATACTTGAATTACATATAGTAATCAATGAAAACTTTAAAACATTTTAAGTATTGCGCTCTTTACTTGCTTGAATTATTAATTATGTCAGTAGGTCTACCCACTCATCAGTTCACATCCTCACTGAAGAGTGAGTACAGGTATGTAATTGGATAAGAGAGTTTATAAAGGTTACGTGGGTAGTTCCAGAATTTGATAAACTCACATGAAAAGGTCAGGTTTCAGGAAACGCCTGAAGGTTTAGAGACTAGAGGAGAGACTTATTTTGCATAGGAAGGCATTCCACAGAGTGGGTGCAGTCCGAAGAAAGTCCTGCAGTCATTAATGGGAGCGAATAATGGGGGTCATTCCAACCTGATCGCTCACTGCAGTTGTTCGCAGTGCAGCGATCGGGTCAGAACTGCGCATGCACCGGTACCACAGTGTGCCGGCACATGCCGGATGGCCAAAGGCAGTCGTTCCCTAGTGATCACCTCTGCCTGATTGACAGGCAGAGGCAGTTACTGTGCGGGAGAGGGCGACACGGCGGCGTTTGGCCGCTGTTTTGGGGGTGTGGTCTGGCCAATGCAGGTGTGGCCGGACTGTGCGGGGGGCGGGCTGCAGTGGCTGCGTGACGTCACATGCAGCCGCTGTGACCAGGGGCAGCGACGAACAACTCCTGGTCAGCCGCAGAAGCTGCACTGGCCGGGAGTTACTCAACAAGTACAAAAGCATTGCCGCTGTGCGATGCTTTTGTACTTGTGTGGGGGGGCCAGACAGACATGCGGGGGTGAGCTAGCCCTGTACTGGACGTCCCCCCGCATGTCTGGGAACATGATCGTAGCTGTGCTAAATTTAGCACAGCTACGATCAACTCGGAATGACCCCCAATGAGTGTAGATGAGAGATGTAGGTCTTGTGAAGAGCAAAAAGGTTGGGTTTGGAGATATTTTGAGATAAGCAAAGACATGTAAATTGGTGTCATTTGGTTAATGGTTTTCTGTGTGAGTAAAAGTTTTTTATATTGAATACGTAAGAATACAGGTAACCAATGAAGGGACTGAAAGAGTGGATCCACAGACGATGAACATTTAGCGAGGTAGATTAGTCTCGCAGCTGCATTTAGAATACATTGTAGTGGTGGGAGTCTCTTTTTGGTAAGACCAGTAAGAAAAACTATTACAATAACCAATGCAAAAGATAATGAGAGTGTGGATTAGAGTTTTTGCAGTGTTTCGTGTAAGGTATGGTCATATTTTGTATATTTGCTTTTTGAGGCATGTCACAAGATTTAGAGACAGATTTAATGTGGGGAACAAAGGATAGTTCTGAATTGAGGATGACACCTAGGCAGCAAGCTTGTGGGGTAGGACTGATTGTCGAGTTCTCAACAGTGATAGAGATATCAGGTTGGTAACTGCTGTTGGTCATTGGAAATATATAATTCATTCTGTTTTGTAAATATCAGTTTCATGTGACATCTAAAGAGCGGGAAAATAGAAGAAAGGCATTCCGTGAAACAGACCAATACAGATGGTGTAAAATCTGGGGAGGATTGGTAGATTTGAGTATCATTCACGTACAGCTGATACTAAAATCAAAAGATCTGATTAGCTTGCCAAGAGATGTGTTATAGACTGAGAAAAGCAGAGGACCTAATACTGAGCTCTGCAGTACTCATAGTAACATAGTAACATAGCAACTAAGGTTGAAAAAAGACAATTGTCCATCAAGTTCAACCTATTTGTGGTCTCCTATGCAGTCTTATTATAGGACTAGTTATTTTTATGTTAGGACTAGTTAAATTAACTATAATCCGTGCCTACACACCATAACCCTGAATATCTTTATCCAATAGGAATTTATCTAACCCATTCTTAAAGGTGTTGACTGAGTCCGCAGTTACTACTCTTTCAGGCAGGGAATTCCAAACACGTATTGTCCTTACTGTGAAAAAACCTTTTCGCCTCAATGTGCAGAAACTCCTCTTCTCTAACCTAAGCGAGTGACCTCGTGTTCTCTGTGCTGATCTTATAGAAAACAGGTCCCTCCCAAGCTCTGTGTATTGCCTCTTATATATTTGTAGATGTTGATCATGTCCCCTCTTAGTATCCTCTTTTCCAATGTAAACATGCCTAGCCTTGCAAGCCTTTCCTCGTATTCCAGCATCTCCATGCCCTTGATTAGTTTGGTCGCCCGCCTCTGAACCTTTTCTAGCTCCAGGATATCCATTTTGTAATATGGTGCCCAAAATTGCACACAGTATTCAAGATGTGGCCTCACTAGTGATTTATATAATGGGAGTATAATACTCTCGTCCCTTGCATCAATTCCCCATTTTATGCATGCTAATATCTTATTATCCTTCTTTGCTGCACTCCTACTTTGGGTACTGCTGCTTAATTTGTTATCTAAGTGAACCCCTAAGTCTTTTTCCAGTACAGAATCCCCTAATATTACGCCATTTAGTATGTAGGTGTAATTTTTGGTCTTGCCCCCACAGTGCATTACCTTACACTTGTCTGTGTTGAATCTCATTCTCCGTTTTGCTGCCCATGCTTCCAGTTTAGTTAAGTAATTCTAAGGAGACTCAGCATCCCCCTCCATATTTATAACCTTACACAATTTGGTATCGTCTGCGAAAATTGACACCATGCTCTCTAGACCTATGGTTAGGTCGTTGATGAAAATGTTGAACAAAAGTGGTCCAAGTACAGACCCTTGTGGCACACCACTTGGTACTTTGGTCCAATTTGAAAATGATCCATTGACCACAACGCGCTGCTCCCTATTATCTAACCAATTACTGACCAAAGTGCATATTGTGCTCCCTAGCCCTATTTCTTGTAGCTTATAGATAAGAAGCATGTGTGGTACAGTGTCGAAAGCTTTGGCAAACTCTAAAAAGATTATATCCACCTCCTTACCCTGATCCAGGTTCGCACTTACTGTTTCATAAAAGCCAAGTAAGTTGGTCTGACATGATCTGTCCTTCACAAATCCATGTTGGTTCCTTTTTAATGACCTTATTTGCTTCAAGGAACTTTTGAATACTGTCCCTTAGAATACCTTCCAATACTTTCCCCACTATAGATGTAAGACTAACTGGTCTATAATTACCTGGTTCAGCTTTGCTCCCCTTTTTAAATATTGGCACTACCTCCGCTATACGCCAGTCTTGGGAACGATATCCGATTTAACCGAATCCACAAAGATCAAAAATAGAGGTCTTGTTAGTTCAGCGTGCAGCTCCATAAGAACCTTCGGGTGAAATCCATCGGGACCAGGTGACTTATTAATCTTTAACTTTTTTAATCGGTCACAGACTACCTCCTCACTCAAATAAGCATTTAGCAGTGGGACATTATCTTTGTTGAGATTTTGTGTTAGACCCAGCATTTGGTCCTCTCTGGTAAATACCATTGAAAAAAACTTACTCCAACTGATAGAGGTAGCAAAAAGGCGGTGGATTCAGAGAAGCAAACACTGAAAGAGTGAGTAGATAGGATGAGAACCAAGAAAGGGATGTGTCCTGAAGACCTAGGGATTGTAGTGTTTGTATGAGAAGAGAGTGGTCAACAGTGCAAAAAGCAGCAGAAAGATCTAGAAGAATAAGAAGTGAGTAACGTCCTTTGGACTATGCAGTGACTAGATTATTCACTACTTTAGTTAGTTCTGTCTCTGTAGAGTGTTGAGAATGAAATCCTTGTTTAAGTGGGTCCAATAAATTGTGTGAGTTAAGACTGTGTGTGATGATAGTGTAGGCAAGTCTCTCAGGTAGCTTTGAGGGGCATGGGAGCTGAGAGATGTCATGGTAGTTTGAGAGAGAGAGTTTGGGATAGAAATGTGTTTTTGCAGAATGGGAGTAATCAATGCATGCTTGAACAGTAAAGGAAATATATCTGTAGAGAGAAAGAGAGATTACAGATTTTAGTTAAGGTTAGGATGAGCACAGGAGAAAGAGCTCCAGTTAGAAAGTAGTCGATGCACCGATAACTTCATAAACCAGACTTCAGTTTGCGACATAAAGTTTGGGCAAGCAGCATATTTTGCTCAGCAACAATAATTGTTTATTTCTGTACAAAAACAGTTGAACCACACTATTTTTTGATTTACAAAGTTATTTTTTATTTCTGTTTAATGATTGGTTCGATAAATTGACTATATAAGGAGTGGAGGATATTCCTCCAATACATGTGTAGAGAAGGTTTAGGTTAAGCATCAGCCAAGAGGATTTGCATACTTAATCCATTGCCCTTTCTAGATCAAAGTAACTCAACACTTTGTGGTATTGTTTGCAATTACTAAAGCAATGGATTTCCAGACATTCTCAAAGAATGGGTTGAATTCTAAGAAAGTTCACTGTAAAATATTCCTTTTATAATTTCAGTAAAATACATCTTTTCAAGCCATGCATTTTGCAAGGTTTATCATAAGCTCTAAGATATAGGACAGAAGTGCCGGAAACCAATTTATGGAAAAGCATTTTTAAGACCTGCTATCTTTGAAATCCTAAGTTACCAAATCTTCATTGGAAAAGGCTTTCATTTTCTGCAACTGCCGAGTTGTGCAGACAAGCTTATAATAAATTCATTATGTAAGCTTTACTGGAAAAATTTCCTTCCTATACCACTGCCCTCTGTGTCTTTGAAATATAAATGCCCTAGTATTTAATCAGCTATCCGAGTCAGAACAATGACTTGAAGAGAAGACTATCGGATGGATAATAATATCTATGCATCTCACATCGAAAGAGAAAATCTGTTGTGTGAAACTTTTAAAGTTTTAATCACAGCATAACAGTACAAAGAAGATTTTTTGGGGCATGTCCTCCAAACTTTTGGATTATTAATTGAGAGAACCATGATTTTATATGCATTAGTGATAGAGCAATTTTAGAAATATTATTTTTCCATGTAGGTGTTAACCGTGAATAAAACGGATGCAGGGGCATAGCCAGAACTTTGTGGGCCCCATAGCAACATTTTGAAGCCGCCCCCCCCCCCCATCCCAATGCTTCTAGAGAGAAACTTCTCTGCATCAGTTGTTCATTTTATGCCCTATAATAGTGCCCTAGTACATTTTCTGAATAAGAGCCTTATTTAATGTTATGCCCTATAGTAGTGCCATAGTTTCTTTTATGAATCGTAGTAGTGCTTAAGTTCACCCTATGTCACATTTCAGAGCTGTCAGTACACATTATGCCGCACAGTACCCCCCATTAACATTATGATATATATATAGTGCTCCCCGTTCATATTGTGCCTTATTACAGTGCCCCGGTTCATATTATATATTGCAGGCACCAAGGAAAAAGTTTGAAAGGACCCCTACATACCACCCAATGGTGAAAAATGTATATAACACATATAACTTTGACAGAGAAGGTGGGCCCCTCTCAGCTCTGGGCCTCATAGCAGCTGCACTGCCTGCACCTATGGGGCCTACGCCCTTGAATGGAGTACAAAGCTTTGGAGAGAGATAAACTACCAACCAATTAGCTGGTAACTGCCATGTTGCAGTCTGTGTTTGAAAAATGATGGTTAGGAGCTGATTGGTTGGCAGTTTATCTCTTTCTACTTTATTACTCTTTAGAATTTAGTACATCTCGCCCAATTAATTTCCTTTAGTATTTAATTTGTTTTGTTTGGTTGGAAAGAGAAACAAAATGTAAATGATTTGTCAATATAGCAGAACTTTTACGCATTGGTGAATTGATTAGCCAATCTCTATTATGAACTAATAGGAGAAAAAAATAGGTAGACATAAACAAGAAATACATTCTAAATTATGCATGCCTGTAATAATCATATAAATGTGACTGTATTGTTATGTTTGTTCTAGAACAGAGATAGCCAAGCAGTAACAAACCAGATTTTGCAGAAGTACAGTACAAGCGCCAGCATTTTCTGACAGGAGCTTGAAAAGTTCCAATAATCTATAGTTCGTTCAGGAAAACCTGACATGCTTGGATTTGTAGTTCCAGCTGGAGGGTCACACAATGCTGCAGCCTTACCCAGATACTTAGAAGGTGGAACAAATCATAGGAATGAAGGCTAAAGGTTATAATAATCTATAACACAGGAGGCAGGCTATTCATTTTCTCAGACAGAGCATGACGAGAGATTTCTTTGATGCAGCTTGCTCAGTGAACTTCATTATTCCACAGACAGCATCTCCATGCTGCCTCCTTTAAATGCAATGTTCAGTGGAACTGCCTATTGACCCACTTCACTCACAGTGGCAGGAATGAAGTAATGCCTGTATTAAAGATGTGTTCATGCTCCGGAATATATCTGCCTTTCATTAATGTGAATAGCACATAAACCATACAAATACATAGCAAAGCCTTATTGTCTACAGAATGCAGAGAATAAAGGCCATTTCCAACTTTGATAGTGCAAAGGAATGAACATCTTCCAAGGTTACTGTACAGTATACACATTATCTACTTTATAGGAAAGTGAAGGGGTTACTGCGATTAACTCTTAGTCTGCCAGACACTTTTTTGCAGGGCACCGAAAGATTGTGACAAATAAAGTATTAAATACAATACATACAGTATATGAGAACAATATAAATATTAACTACATTAATGAGCTAAATAAATTTGAAATAAATGGCGGAAATACTCTGACAGTTATAATGCCGTTACATTAAGCCAATATTAAACCAATTATTTTTATTTATACAATACTTTTTCCCTCGATAACCACAAGCCAGGTGTACTGGGAAGGGCCTGTTGTTACTATAGGGGACAGGAACCAATGTTAAGTAATATGGGGGGTCATTCCGAGTTGATCGTAGCTGTTCTAAATTTAGCACAGCTACGATCAGGCACTCAGGCATGCGCGGGGGACACCCATCACAGGGCTTGTCCGCCCCGTCAGTGCCGCCCTCTTCCCTGCAGAAATGCAAGCTTTTGCATTTCAGGAGTAACTCCCGGCCAGCACAGCTCCTTCGGCTGGCCAGGAGAACCTCTTCGCTGCCTGGGTCACATCAGCTGTGTGTGACGTCACACATCCGCCGTGGCCCGGCCCTCAATGGTCCGGCCACGCCTGCATTGGCCGAATCATGCCCCCTAAACGGCGGCTTAACGCCGCCGCCCATCCCCCTCCCACCCAGCGACCGCCTCTGCCTGTCAATCAGGCAGAGGCGATCGCTATGGTACATCGGCCTTCGGCCGTCCAGCATGCGATAAACTGCAGCGAGCGATCGGGTCGGAATGACCCCCAAGGTTCATTAGTGAATGGGAGCTAAGTGGACTTTTTTCACTGTAATAATGGTGGTTACCACTAAACCACATTTATTTTTACCCTCCAAATCACTTTGTAATAAAGCACAAAATCACCAGCGCGTTGAAACCTTGACAGAAAACACAGCTTGATAAATGTATCTCTTGATGTTTATTATTACAATAATTCAATTAAAATTTGTAATAAATGTTAAATATTATATCTTTAATTTGTGTTTCTATTTTTTCTGCAGCAATCCACTCTGGTAAATGACAGCATGAGTACAGTGTAACAGATTAAAAATATCAGCCTTTGATAGCTTTGTGCAATTAAATCTGCAGTTTTTGTTAGACAATGAGAGGTTAACATCTTCTGCTCCTGCTGCCTTATCTTCTGTTTTTGTTTGAATTTGAAGTTAACAGCCATGTGCTGTTTCTTATGTCAGGTTGTTTGTAATCCTGCCCTTAATAAATTGCTGTATCTTCCTGCCTGCTCTGGTATAATCCTGCGAGGATGAAAAGAAGCCTAAACTCCCGCTTTTGTTATTCGTTTATCCTTCTGAGATTATGGAATCCACGAATTATAAAAAAGGACTGTTTTGAGAAAACAAATATATGTGTGTATGGGCTTGCTGTGTGTGTGTGTGTGTGTGTGTGTGTGTGTGTGTGTGTGTGTGTGTGTGTATATATATATATATATATAGTGTATATGTATATATATTTATATATATAATTAGAAGAGGAAGTCAGCGGCACTCAGCAGTCGAAATTATGAAATAAAGTGGCTTTATTAGAGTCCTACGCCGTTTCGGGGACTACACCCCGTCTTCAGGGACAAATTATACATATTTATATATATATATATATATATATAGAGAGAGAGAGAGAGAGAGAGCACAACAGTAATAAGGGCTGTCATGTCTTTTAGTGGTATAATACAGCATATTATTGTTAAATGGAGACTTCGGTGTTTAGATGTATTTTCCAATTAATATTAGGATAATTTGAAATTATTATTACATTGTTACATCAGTTTTGTGATAACAGTTCACCCTGGATGCTGAAGAAAAGTTGATAAATCATTTTACAGTATTTGAGTATATACATTTAGTGCAATCCTCTACAAATAAGAGGAAACGCTACAATTTATAAGTAAGAATCGGTTGAAATTAAATTTTAGGCATTGGCAAATCAATTCACAAATTGATCTTGGGAAAAAATGCTTAAAAAATAATGGCTATAAATTGAAAGTTTTGCCCATGATCATAGGTGTATCTATGATGGGTGCAGTGTGTGTAGTGTACACTGGCCCCGGGTTCCAGAGGGGGCTGACACCGCACACACTACACCCATGTTTAATTACCTCTCCGGAGTCCTGCGTTGGCACTGCAGAAAAAAATCAAATGGAAATGCCTCCTCAGCTGCCTTTTTCCCATTGTCTATTCCCATCTTGCCTATCTATTCAACTTTTATCTCCCTTCAGGCACCATCTCTTCTGTACATGGTCTTCTCTCTTAAAATCCTCACCATTGACCCATGTACACTTTTTAATTAGCAACTTGAGATGTGCGGTTGACACTTTTCATGTTTTGTGTTTTGGTTTTGTATATGGATCCCCGCTTTTATTTTGCATCTGCAATTGTTTTGCCAAAACCACCCTTTCGGATTTTGGATTTGGATCTGGATGATTTTTGAAAAAAAACATAAAAACAGCTAAAAATCACAGAATTTGGGGGTGATTTTGATCCTTTGATATTATTAACCTCAATAACATGCTATGCTAAGCGACACAAGCAGGCAGCACAAACACCTGCCCTTCTAGGAGTGGCACTGTACTGGCAGACAGGATGTCAGTTTTAAAAACTAGGCCCCACAGAGCACACAAAGAAAAAAAAGAGGTGCAACGTGGTCGCCATATGACTAAGTTAAGTGACACAAGTAGGCGGCACAAACACCTGGCCCATCTAGGTATGGCAATGCAATGGCAGACAGGATGGCAGTTTTAAAAACTAGGCCCCAAAGTGCACATCATACAAAGAAACAAAAGAGGTGCACCAAGGTTGCTGGATGATTAAGCTAAGCGACACAAGTAGGCGACACAAACACCTGGCCCATCTAGGAGTGGCACTGCAGTGGCAGACACGATGGTTTAAAAAACTTGGCCCCAAACAGCACATCATGCAAAGAAAAAAAAAGAGGTGCAAGTTGGAATTGTCCTTGGGCCCTCCCACCCACTCTTATGTTGTATAAACAGGACATGCACACTTTAACAAACCAATCATTTCAGCGACAGGGTCTGCCACACAACTGTGGCTGAAGTGATTGCTTTGTTTGGGCCCCCACCAAAAAAGAAGCAATTATTCTCCACACCAAAAAAGAAGCAATTAATCTCTCCTTGCACAAACTGGCTCTACAGAGGCAAGATGTCGTCCTCATACTCCAATTCCTTACCCCTTTCAGTGTGTACATCCTCTTCCTCACAGAGTATTAATTCATCCCCACTGGAATCCACCATCACAGGTCCCTGTGTACTTTCTGGAGGCAATTGCTGGTAAATGTCTTCCTAAGAGAATTTATAATTCATTTTGATGAGCATCATCTTCTACACATTTTCTGGAAGTAACCTCCTACGCCGATCGCTGACAAGATTACCGGTTGCACTAAACGCTCTTTCCGAGTACACACTGGAGGGGGAAAGGGCAACTTAGGTAAAATAAAGTTAGTTTGTGCAAGGGCCTCTTGTTTGCCTCTTTTTCCTGCCAGTATACATACGGACTGTCTGACATGCCTGCTTGGATGCTGTCACCCATATAATCCCCAACCATTCCTTCAATGGTCATATGCATCATATGCAGTGAAAGTAGACATGTCAGTAATCGTTGGCAGCTCCTTCAGTCCGGACCAGATGTCAACACTTGCTCCGGACTGCCCTGCATCACCGCCAGCAGATGGGCTCGGAAATTTGATCCTTTTCCTCACAGCCCCAGTTGCTGAAGAAAATAAAGGAGGAGCTGTTGACGGGTCACTTTCCGCTTGAGTTGACAATTTTCTCACCAGCAAGTCTTTGAACCTCTGCAGACTTGTGTCTGCCACAAAGAGAGATACAACATAGGCTTTAAACCAATGATCGAGCACGGTTGCCAAAATGTAGTGCTCTGATTTCAACAGATTGACCACCCGTGAATCCTGGCAAAGCGAATGAAGAGCTCCATCCACAAGTCCCATATACTTTGCAGAATCACTCCGTCTTAGTTCCGCCTTCAATTTTTCAGCTGCTTCTGCAAAAGCCTGATGAGGGGAATGACCTGACTCCAGCTGGCAGTGTCTGAACTGACTTCATATGCGGCAAGGTGGAAGGGTTGGAGAACCCTGCACAAGACGGAAATCATTCTCCACTGCGCTTGAGTCAGGTGCGTTCCCCCTCCTTTGCCTATATCATAGGTAGATGTATAGGTTTGAATGGCCTTTTGCTGCTCCTCCATCCTCTGAAGCATACGGAGTGTTGAATTCCACCTCGTTACCACCTCTTGCTTTAGGTGATCGCAGGGCAGGTTCAGTTGTGTTTGCTGGTGCTCCAGTCTTCAGCACACAGTGGCTCAATGCCGTAAGTGGCCCACAATTTTTCGGGCCACCAACAGCATCTCCTGCACGCCCCTGTCATTTTCCAAAAAATTCTGCACCACCAAATTAATTGTATGTGCAAAACATGGGACGTGCTGGAATTTGCCCAGATGTAACGCACAAACCATTTTGGTGGCGTTGTCTAATATCACAAATCCCCAGGAGAGTATAAGTGGGGTTAGCCATTGTGCGATGATGTCCCTCAGTTTCCATAAAAGGTTGTCAGTGGTGTGCCTCTTATGGAAACCAGTGATACACAGCGTAGTCTGCCTAGGAACGAGTTGGCATTAGTGAGATGCTGGAACTGGTGCCACTCCTGTTGTTGCTGCGGGAGGCAATACATCTACCCAGTGAGCTATCACAGTCATGTAGTCCTTAGTTTGCCCTTCTCCACTTGTCCACATGTCTGTGGTTAAGTGTACACAGGGTTCAACCACATTTTTCAGGACACTGACGACACTTTTCTTAATGTCACTGTACAGTCCGGGAATCACTTTCCTTGTATAGTGGAATCTAGGCGGGATTTCGTAGTGGGGGCACAGTACGTCCATCAACTGTCTAAATCTCACTGCACTAATGGCGAATACCAGATGCACGTCTAACACCAGCATAGTTGTTATGGCTACAGTAATCCACTTTGCAACAGGATGACTGCTGTCATATTTCATCTTCCTGGCAAAGGACTGTTGAACAGTCAGTTGCTTAGTTGAAGTAATACAAGTGGTCTTCTGACTTCCCCTCTGGGATGATGATCGACTCCCAGCAGCAACAACAGCAGTACCAGCAGTAGGTGTATCACTCAAGGATCCTCCAGAGTAATCCTGGTTAGGAGAGGACTCATCAGTCATGCCAGTGACATGGCCTTCAACACTACTTAAGTCCCTGACTGAGGAGGAAATTGACATTGAGGTAGTTGGTGGTGTGGCTTGCAGGAGCTTGTGTACAAGAGGAAGAAGGGATTTAGGTGTCAGTGGACTGCTTACGCTCTTACCCAAAGCTATTGAACTTGATAATGACTGATGAATGCCCTGCAGGTGACGTATAAGGGAGGATGTTCCTATGTGGTTAACGTACTTACCCCTACTTATTACAGATTGACAAAGGCAACACATGGCTTGACACCTGTTGTCCAGATTTGTGGAGAAATAATTCCACACTGAAGAGGTGGCTTTTTTGGTATTTTTCCTAGGCATGACAATGGGCTTTCTCATCCCATGGACAACAACTGTCTCCACTGGTGCTTTATTCAAGCAATCCACATCACCATCAGAATCCTCATCATCAACTTCATCATCAGAGCCAGCTACACCAATATCCTCCTCATCCTGGTGTACAATTACAGTGACATCCTCAATCTCAATATCAGCAACTGGACTGGCGGTGCTCCTCCCAGCACTTGCAGGGGGCATGCAAATGGTGGTAGGAGCCTCCTCTTTACATACATTGTTGGGAAGGTCAGACCTAGACATCGCAACCATGGACACACTTGTGCTCTCCTTGTGGATTTGTTATATCTCTGAATGCACAGTTGTTTTTTTCCTGTGCTTTAACAAGCTTTTTTATTTTTTGAGAGGAAGGAGGGCTTCCATCCTCATGAGTAGCTGAGCCACCAGTCATGAACATAGGCCAAGGGCTTAGCCTTTCCTTGCCACTTCGTGTCTTGAATGGCATATTGCCAATTTTAAATTTCTCGCGAGATCGTTTCTTTTTTTCTGATTATTAATTTCTGATTCTCGGATTTTACATGCCCACTATGACATTGGGCATTGGCCTTAGCAGATAATATTGATAGAATTGTATCGTCAATTTCATGACTGGTGGCAGCAGCAGCTTCAGCACTAGAACTAGGAACTGGAAGTGGCTCCAGATCTTCCATTATTTTTTCCTCCAAATTTTTGTTCTCCATTTCACAGGACAGCACCCCTTTATTATTACAGCACACAGAACAGTGCCCTTTTATTTTCTCAGCAGCCCTGTATTCTTACAGCATACAGGGTCGGTGTAATGTTATTTTAACATCAGCAGCACCCCTGTATTTTTACAGCATACAGGGCCAGTGTAATTTTATTTGAACAGCAGCACAACAAAGAGAGCCAGTGTAATGTTATTTGAACAGCAGCATCTCTATATTTTACAGCATACAGGAGCAGTGTGCTTTTAATTTTTAATAACTGCACCCCTGAATCTTTACAACATGTAGGGCCAGCAGCACCCCTATATTTCACAGCATACAGAAGCAGGGTGCTTTTAATTTTTAACAACTGCACCCGTGAATTTTTCTAACATACGCGGCTGTTTCTAACATACACAGCATACAGGAGAACAGTGCCCCAGCACCTTGTACAACACAGTGACAGCCAGGACAGCAACACCCATGTACAGCTGCAGCACCCGGCCGTAACAGCACATGAAACACCAGTGACAGTCAGGAAAGCACCCCTAACACAGCACAGGTACACCACAGTGACTGCAGCAGCACCCCTACGGAGCACACACTAACCCCACCCGACGCCACCACCCACAGAGAGAGACAGAGGTCTGTCTCCCTCACTCTCCAAGCTCATAGTGAAAATGGCAGGGATGCATGGCTGTTTATGTGTGATCCAAAATGCGCGAGAATCTGACAGCAGAATGTTGAAGTTTTGCCTCGTTCTGGTTTTCAAGTCTGGCGGGAAGTCCCAATTCAGACTCTGATCCGGGCTCGGAACGGGATGTTTGGGAGGGCTCAGTTCTCAGGGAACTGAACCCGCTTATCTCTATTAGCAATCCATGTCTTTTCTCTTGCCTCCAAAATACTCATATTGTCTACAACCACTTTTGTTTCCTGCTTGAACCACTTCAGCCTGTCTTTTGGCCTCCACCTACAGAAATTGACCTTCTCAAAACTAGTAATGACTATCTTTCTGCAAATCCATGGTGCCAATACTCACTGTTCATTCCTCTTGACATCTCAACTGCTTTAGGCAACATGGACCATATTCTCCTCCAGCAAATGGTCGTCTTGACACCACCCTCCCCTAGCTGCCCACATATCTCTCAGGCCTCTCTCTCTCGCTCGCTCTCTCTCTCTCGGGAAAATTTACTAAGGTGTGAGGGTTTTTTAGAACTGGTGATGTTGCTCATTGCAACCACTCAGAATCTACTCAAAATTTATCTGGCTGCTTCTAGAAGATAATAGATATAATCTGCTATTATCTTCTGGAAGCAGCTAGATAAATGTTGAGTAGATTCTGAGTGGTTACTATGAGCAACATCACCAGTTCTAAAAAATTCCCACCTTAGTAAATTTACCCCTCTGTCTCTTATGACTCAACTTCTCCTCTTCCACTACCAATGGCTCCCAAGGTTCTGATTATTAGTTATTTTGGCATTAATATAATTTTATGATCTACCTCTCTTCCCCTGGTCTCTACACCTCTCACCTCACTCATATCTCCAGCTGTCTCTCTGCTATTTACTCCTACTGTACTTCCCACCCTTCTGAGTCCCCTTTCTTTTTTGTGATTTAACTGATTACACTGTAGCAACAACCTCACCAAGTTTGCTGTATTAGAGTTATCCTTGACTCCATCCTCTCTTTCAAACCCCACATTCAATACATTTCCCAGTATTGCCACTTCCACCTACAAAATATATGCAGGCTCAGACCCTTTCAGACAAGATGCAACAAAGACTCTCAGCCACTCACTGGTCATCCTTAGATTAGACTACTCGTATAACCTACTTTTATTTGACCTCCCTGTCTCCCACTTCTCTCCATTCTGTTATGGTGCTTCAAGAGGAAATTGTGCAGATATTTCGCTACATCTTAAGCCAGGTACACACTGGGCAATAATGAAATGTCAGCGATGAATGACTGCATCAGTGAACGATATAGCACTTAACGATATAGCACGTATAGACTGAACTTTCTAATTCAACAATAATGATCAGTGATGTCACTGCCCGCATTCCCGGACATGCAGCTCAGTTCAACATTGACGGGTTGAGCTGCATGTCAGCTCAATATTGGTGATCGCTGAATGACCCAATATTAGCCCATACACACTGGACAATATGAGCGTAAAAAATAAACTATAGAGACATGTCATTATCATTTCTTTTTTAGGCTGAAATTTCCCAGTGTGTACCCGGCTTTAAAGTCAATGATTTTGTGATACTCCACTTAAGTCGATGATACGGATGGTGTGGAGTGGGTGCAAGTTTTAGTTACCTCTCTAATAAATTAACCTTCTGGCTTTTATTGCTTGGGGCAACATCAAACTCAGATTGGCAAGTAAATGTGCAACCAGGCTAGTATGCAAAAGAATGGAATATTTCATTTAAATGACCCTGGGTCAGACGTGAAATGGGGCAGCAAGATGTATGTAATAAATAAAATAATTTTTATATGCATGTTAGCAGGGCCAAATTAATGTGTGTGGGTAACAAATGTGAGGAGGCCCCTATCAATATAATTAACAAAGTGTATACCTAGTTTTATATATATACTAGCTGTAGTACCCGGCGTTGCTCGGGATTGTAAGAATGTCTGTTTACAAAAGTAAATGTAAATATTAAATACACAGTATAAATAACATTGTAGATAGCTGAATGCCCATGCTTCGCTATAGGATGAGGATGGTAAATTAGAATGTTAGTTGTTTGTTAATTTATGTTGGTTGGAGATCTAGTATATAGGCGTATCTTGCTTCCATGATGCGCTTTGTGTAGTGGCCGGACCCCTTTTTGTTCCCCCAAGGGACCCTGCTCTTCCCACTATACAACTTTCAGTCTGTGGCTTTCTGCTGCCTTCATCTCCCCCCCCCCCACATTATGTCTGTGCCCCTGTGAAATTATTGATTTATTTACAGTTTCTTATATAGCGTACCTCATTATGTGTCTCCTGATATACTCTGTGCTGCTGGGGGACAGTGCTACTTCCACTATATAACTGTCAGTGTGTGGGTTTGTGCTACCTGGCCCTTAAGTCTCCTATGTGTACCAAGTTTGTTGTAAATTGCTGCAGGCATTCCAAAGTAATACTGTCTCCTGAAATACTCAGTGCTGCTGTCTCACCCCTAGGGGCGCTAGGGGTGTCTAACTCCCACAGAGCTTGTTCCCAGATTGTAAATCAGATGTGTACCAAGTATGGTGTAAATTGCTCCAACCCTTTCACAGTTATGCTGGCTCCTGATATACTCTGTGCTGCTGTCTCCCCCCACAGGGGAGCTAGGGCTATATATAATATTTGGAACCCATTATAATTATTTTTTTATTACATTGGTGGCACAGTGTAAATATAATTGGTGGGGCAGTGGGTACATTGGTGGGGTAGTGGGTACATTGGTGGGGCAGTGGATGGAGACGTTGAGTGGTCAGCGGCTCCCGTCAGCGGCTCAGCTACAATGAAGCCGCTGGCAGGTAGGGAGATGCTGGAGGGGAGATGCGCTGAGCGGTCAGCAGCTCCCGTCAGCGTCCTCAGATATGAAGCTGCTGGAGGGGAGGGAGCCGCTGGAGGGGAGGGAGCCACTGCGGGGACGGAGCCGCTGGAGGCGATGTGAGCCATGTCACATTGTGCACATCGCTCATCGCGGCTCCGTACACACATGCTGTGATGAGCGATGTCACAAGTGACATTGCTCACATTGAGCATGCAGCAGGGGCGACCGCCAACCTGCAAACAACGAGTGCGGGTGTGCGCATCATTGATTGCAGGACCGTACACACTAGACCAGTGGTTCTCAAACTCGGTCCTCAGGACCCCACACAGTGCATGTTTTGCATGTAACCCAGCAAGTGCACAGGTGTATTAATTAATCACTGACACATTTTAAAAGGTCCACAGGTAGAGCTAATTATTTCACTTGCGATTCTGTGAGGAGACCTGCAAAACATGCACCGTGTGGGGTCCTGAGGACCGAGTTTGAGAACCTGTGCACTAGACCAGTGGTTCTCAAACTCGGTCCTCAGGACCCCACACAGTGCATGTTTTGCAGGTAACCCAGCAGGTGCACAGGGGTACTCATTACTCACTGACACATTTGAAAAGGTCCACAAGTGGAGATAATTATCTCTCTTGTGATTCTGTGAGGAGAACTGGAAAACATGCACTGTGTGGGGTCCTGAGGACCGAGTTTGAGAACCTGTGCACTAGACTATCATTCACAATCGTCTGTATTGGCCATATTGGTCAAAAAAATCATCTAGTGTGTATGGCCCTTAAGTCCTATGTGTACCAAGTTTGTTGTAAATTGCTGCAGGCATTCCAGAGTAATACTGTCTCCTGAAATACTCAGTGCTGCTGCCTCACCCCTAGGGGTGCTAGGGGTGTCTCCCAGCCCCCATCCCCCCACACACACAGTGTTTGTTCCCAGATTGTAAGTCATATGTGTACCAATTTTTGAGTACATTGCTCCAGCAATTCCGGAGTTATGCTGTCTCCTGATATACTCTGTGCTGCTGTCTCCCCGCCAGGTTTTAATACTCTTGTATGTCAGATTTCACGATCTTCGCTTGTAAACTGTTGATTTGTATAGAAATACAGACGGAAGGACAAATTTTCACTTTTATATATATATATACAGTATATATAATTGTGACTGTATCTAATTATGTTACAGTGTTTAGCTTGAATATACGGTACTGTAGCATAACATTTTATATGCTGATACAGTTGCTATTACACACATAAAATAAGCATGCTGCTTGTGCGTCCTATTTGCATAATTTTGCTTCTAAAATGAAGTGCTGTGAATAGGACGCACAGGCAGCTCCTACTGTTTAAACTGATATGCAGCATGCCAATATTCTCTGTGTAATAGCAACTGTATTTATACTAAACCAGGGGTGGGCAATTATTTCAGCTGGGGGGCCGCTTAACACTTCCAGTGAATATTCGAGGGCCACACACAAAATATCTATTATATACAATACCTATAACAAAAAGGGTGAAAAAACATACTGAGAGGTGTTGCGGAATTCATACTGTAAGCACCAAAAGAGCACGGAGTAATATGAATGACAAATATTTGTAGGAGTAAGTCCTGGGCTGCGCAGAGAGTGCACAAAGTGGATTTTTGCAGCTCTGCATACACAGGCGATCGCACACTTGCACGGCGAATTTACACTCCCCCTTGGGGCGGTGACTATCCGTACACAGGACAGCAAAATTAGCAGCCCAGCAATCAGATCTGGATCAACCCCTTAGTGAGCAGTTGTAGCAAGATGCAAATGCAGTCAACTCAAAATAAGACCCATTATAGCTATAAACTAATATATACCTATAAAAACACACACCACAATATACTTTACATTGCATATGTAATTTTTACATGCAAAATACAAACTTCGAAAAACCACATTAATCCAGTAATAAAAAAAAAAAACAGTGCTTGAAACAAACAAACAAACAAACAAACAAACAGCATCCTGTATAATTCTGTTATCAATCCTATTCACAGCTCCACTCTCTCCCTGGGCACGAGTAATAGCTCCTCTCTCCTCCCCCCCCCTCCCCAGGACCCATATAGCAGCTTTTTACTCCCCCTCTCCCCACTCCCCATCCCCCTCCCCCCTCCCCTGGACCTGTATAGCAGTCCTTCCCCCCCTCCCCCTGGATCTATATAGCAGGCTCTATCCTCCCCTCTCCCCTGAACCCATATAGCAGATTGCTGCTTCCTCCCCATACTCAGCACCTCAGCGCCCCTCAACAGGCAGCGTTATCCCTTTACCAACCTTAGATGTTTTATTTTTTTTAACAATGGCAGATTCGCTGCCGCTGCCCAGATGATCTGCTGCCTAGATGATCCGCTGCCTGCTGCACAGATCAGCTGCTGCCCACTGCACAAATACACTCTTGCTGTGGGTACGCCCCCCGCGCCGCCCAGCGCCTGACGGGCTGCATGTTGCCCACCCCTATACTAAACTATACTACAAGACCAATTTCGGTTGGTCCGAAATTATTGGACGTTTGCTAGTCTAAATACGGCAACACCATGGATCCGATACACTGGAGCTGAGAAAGAGATGCACCTCATTATTTCCAGAGTTCCGGGAAATATACGCACATTTGTAATGTCGATGTGGTGCAATAATTTCCCGGGTGGCATTATAGCCTCCCATTACATCCCGGCCCAGATCTGTGTGTGCAGTTATTATTAACATATCTGCATTGAAATAATTTATTATATTTGTTATTAGGTTCTTCCTCGGCAAACATGTGGACTCTTCACTCATACTATTTTCTATAAGGAGTATCCTGGAGGTCCAACTGAACTTGACAGAAGCATTCAAGGAGGGGAACTTTTTTTTACACTCATCCTCAATCCAGTAAGTACCTGTATTTGTTTCATGACTAATAACGTTTACTGAAATAAAATAAAAAACTAATATACAGTAGATTCTTTTGTATTGTTATACTGTATATTATATATTTAAGTGCCACTTTTGTTTTTATATTAATAGCATTATTATTAGTATTAGGGGTGTATCTACTAAGCCTTGGAGAGAGATAAAGTGGACAGAGATAAAGTGCCAACCAGCCAGCTGCTGTCAATTTTCAAACACAGCCTGCAAAATGGCAGTTAGCTGAAGCAGATTGGCTGGTACTTTAACTCTCTTCACTTTATCTCTCTCCAAGTCATAGTACATAGACCCCATAGTTTTATATTTCATCAGTGCATTCTGGGGTAGATGTATGAAGCAGTGTAAAGAGGGGAGAAGTGAGCCAAAAGAAAAGTTGCCCATGTAAACCAATCAACTGCTACATGTAATTACTTCAAAGTTGATTGGTTGCCATGGGCAACTTCTCCACTCTCTCACTTCTCCACTCTTTCACTGTTTCATACATCTCCTCCTATATGCAAAACAATATAGCCCATAGGCATGCTAGCCAACATTCCCTGTTTTGACAGGACTGATCCAATTCTCAAACTGAAAAGGGTAAGTTAAAATTCCCTACAAGAGGGTAAAGATTAGAAGTCAAATATGGAAAAAAGCAGAGGAAAATCAGGACAATAAATATTCCACGGGGCTATAAAATTATTGTTCTCTGTAGCCATTTCATACTGAGACTTCCTGCAATGTCCTTTTGTAATGTAAACACATTGCTCTGCAAGGCAAATGGACACCAGTGGCAGGTAGCAATGCACAGGACAAAAGTATGAGGTGTGGTAGCGTACCAAAACAGAACGGTCTCCATAACTGATGAAATGGTAGCTGTAAGTTTGAATTAAAGTTACAGTTAGGAAATCGGCATCACAAATTGTAATAATGTCTCACAGAAAAATGTATGGTAAAGTGCTCAAAGTGGAACAAAGAATTAATGCCTGCCATCAGACCGGAATTGTGCTTATGCCAAGGGTCTAGTAAACGACAGTATGTAGTTAGTAAAGATACAGAAAGTGTGGAATTAGTACTGGAAATAAAATCTATTCAGCATACACAGGGTTAATGACGCAAGTGCAGGAAGATAGACACTAGGGAGAACTCTAACTAGTCTTGTACATAGGACAACATCTAGAGCAAGAGTGGGCAAACTAAATTCACCCCCATTCCGGACTCCACCAGACAGCCTGGACCAGAATTCAGCAGCACTGTGTGTGGAGAAAGAGATGTTACTGGGAATATGTTGCAGCCCTCTGCTGCTCTACCGCTAGTCCAACCTGTAGCTGTAAGGATATCTTAGAGGAGGTGGCTGTGGGGCACACTGGAGGCAGAGGGCCTGCATCACTGGAGTGATGCATGCGGCAGATAAACAGCAGAGAGGAGTGCACCTTTGGTGAAGGTACAGACTCAGCCAGTCTCATCTTTCCTGCAATGCGTACACATGTGCATATGCATCGCATCAACAACTAGCTGCGCCAGTTCGCACCCGTGACTAGGCAATGCGTATGCTTTGTGGGTGGAAATATACATATTCGCATACTGACATGTATGCATTGCGGCAAACTAGTCGCAACCATGACAAGTGCAGTCACATTGAGTGTGGATACATCTGTTAGTAAGGCAAGGCAAGGGCACAGGGGGGTGGGGGATTTGCACTAGCAAAATAATGGCATGAGCAAATAACATGACTGAAGGGCTCTGAAGGGGATCCAGTCTGAAGATCAACACTGTCTAGGTCGACCACTATAGGTCGACAGTCACTAGGTCGACAGGGTTGGAAGGTCAGGAAAAAAAGGGGGGTATTTGGAAACAGCACTGGAAAATGTGTTATATTATATATTTGTAAACCAACATAGGGCTATATCAATGCTCAATTTTGCAAAGCACTTGGTTGGCGGTGCTCCCAGATAATTAGTCAAGAAGACTATACAAAAAAAAGGATTTTTTTTTTACCAAGAGCGTAAAAAAAGAAAAGAAGACTACTGTATATCTTTTCTGGGTGTCCCAGAAAAGATATAGGGCCAGATGTACAAAGCCTGAAAAGTGATAAATATCACAGTGATAAAGTACCAGCCAATCAGCTCATAACTGTCATTTTTCAAACACAGCCTGTAACATGGCAGTTAGGAGCCGATTGGCTGGTGCTTTATCACAGTGATATTTATCACTTTTCAGGCTTAGTACATTTCCCCCATAGTCTTCTTTTCTTTTTTACGCTCTTGGTAAAAAAAAAAATCCCTTTTTTTGTAGGGTTGGAAGGTCGACAGGGTTTCTAGGTCGACATGTGCTAGGTCGACAGGTCAAAATGTCGACATGAGTTTTTCACATTTTTCTTCTTTTTTTGAACTTTTTCATACTTAACGATCCACGTGGACTACGATTGAACAGTAATCTGGAGCGAGGCACCTTGCCCGAAGCATGGCGAGCGAAGTGAGCCATGCAAGGGGACAGGGTGCACTAATTGGGGTCACTCTACGAAGAGAACAACACCAAAAAAAACCACAAAAACTCATGTCGACCTTTTCACCTGTCGACCTAGCACGTGTCGACCTAGAAACCTTCCAACCCTGTCGACCTACTGACTGTCGACCTATAGTGGTCGACCTAAATATTGTCGACCTAGACACTGTCGATCTAATGATCCACACCCCTCTGAAGATGGAATACATTATGACGGGGCATCACTGAGGGAGCTCTGATACTGGCATATAAAGGTGCATGACTGGAGGGTTCTTGTGTGGTATATTACCAGTTGCATTACTGTGTGGCTGGCATAATATCAATGCAGGCATTAAGGTGTGGCATGTTACCATTTGTGGGCATTATCGTGGCAAGATATTTTTAGCAGTTTTACCTTTTCTTAGAATAACATTTACTCAGCAGAGAACCCTTACCTAATTGCTCGGAGGCTAACCATAAGAATATATTTTATGACCCTTTGCCCAAAGTTGTTTTCTTAATATGGCACTATAGATAAAAAGTTTAGATGCCCCTGATAATGCTAGACACTGATGACAGCCACACATTAATCTGGCACTATATGGTCTGAGGGGTCTGTCAGCATACCGACGCCAGCAACTTGGCAGCATAATGCCGGCATGGGTGGGGGGGGTTGAATGCAGCAAGCCCCTTGTGGGCTCGCTGTGCTCGCCATGATGCAGGCTCAGTTTTACTTCCACTCCATGGGTGTCATGGCAATAGTCCCTGTTGGTCGGCATGCCAACCGTCGGGATTGTGAGGGGGTGGGATGTAGGGGGAGGTAATGTGATCAGCAGTCTCCTGACCTCCAGTCAAATAACTGCATCCCAGTCTGAGTACGACCAAAGTGCAAAGAGTCTTTCCCTCATCTAAGCACTGTCTGCATGTAGAAGTCGGACAAAGAAATGTCCCCAAGCACTCCAGTACATAAGATAAATGGCAAATATAGGTGACATATATGTAGCAATAAGATATTTGTAGTGATTGGCCTTGACAGCAAACCTCACATACAGATGTGTTTACTTACATCTTTGCAATTTTGCTAAATGTTGCACAACATGCAAAACATGGCTAAGCTGTTTTTCACGAGTAGCGAGTGGATGGATTTTAAAAGTTGTGATTGCCATAATAGAATATGTATAAAGAAGCAAATTAGGAAAAATCACAAGACATAGCTAAATCTCTAAGTCTATTGCATGCAAAACTGTAATATACATGTTGGGATATAGCAAAGATGTATGTGGACACATCTGTAGCTACATTTGCCTCACTTAGCTACATTTGCCAGGTTTGCTATAGTAAGTATGAGGCACATTCTCAATATTTATTTCAGCAGTAACCACTGTCAAACCATTTGTGTAACAAGGGCTTCTGGGAGAAAATCTGAATCCCAGCGCAGCAACTTTTTGAGCATGCAGCCTAAGTTAGTGTGGCCACACACCACCACCAATTGGCTGGCGTTCTGGACACATCATAATTAGAGATGTGCGGCGGGCACTTTTCGGGTTTTGTTTTTTTGGTTTTTGATCTGGATCCCTGCTCATGTTTTGGATCTGGATTGGTTTTGCTAAAACCACCTTTTCGTATTTTGGTTTTGGATCTGGGTGATTTTTGAAAAAAACATAAAAACAGCTAAAATCACAGAATTTGGGGATAATTTTGATCCTACGGTATTATTAACCCAATAGCATTAATTTACACTCATTTCCAGTCTATTCTGAACACCTCACACCTCACAATATTATTTTTAGGCCAAAAGGTTGCACCAAGGTCGCTGGATGACTAAGCTCAAACACCTGACCCATCTAGAAGTGGCACTGCAGTGTCAGACAGGATGGCAGATTTAAAAACTAGGCCCCAAACAGCACATCATGCAAAGAAGAAAAAGAGGTGCAATGAGGTCGCTGGATGACTAAGCTAAGCGACACAAGTGTGCGGCACAAACACCTGGCCCATCTAGGAGTGGCACTGCAGTGGCAGACAGGATGGCAGTTTTAAAAAGTAGGCCCCAAACTGCACATCATGCAAAGAAGAAAAAGAGGTGCAATGAGGTAGCTGGATGACTAACCTAAGTGACCCAAGTGGGCGGCACAAACATCTGTCCCATCTAGGAGTGGCACTGCAGTGTCAGACAGGATGGCAGTTTTAAAAAGTTAGCCCCAAACAGCACATCATGCAAAGAAGAAAAAGAGGTGCAATGAGTGGCACGCAGTGGCTGAATGTCGAAAGTGGCCCGCAATTTTTCCAGCCACCGACAGCATCTCCTGCACGCCCCTGTCTTTTAAAAAAAAAAAAACTCTGCACCTCCAAACTAATTGTATGTGTAAAACATGGGACGTGCTGGAATTTGCCCAGGTGTAATGCACGCACAATATTGGTGGACTTATACGCAGCACCACTGGACTTATATGGCAGCACCACTGGACTTATATGGCAGCACCACTGGACTGGACTTATATGGCAGTACCCCTGGACTTATACGGCAGTACCCATGGACTTATACAGCAGCACCACTGGACTGGACTTATATGGCAGTACCCCTGGACTTATGCGGCAGCACCACTGGACTGGACTAAAATGGCAGTACCCCTGGACTTATACAGCAGTACCCCTGGACTTAAATGGCAGCACTACTGGACTGGACTTATACAGCAGAACCCCTGGACTTATATGACAGTACCCCTGGACTTATACGACAGCACGACTGGACTGGACTTATACGGCAGTACCCCTGGACTTATACGGCACCAACACTGGACTTATATGTCAGCACCACTGGACTGGACTTATACGGCAGTACCCCTGGACTTATACAGCAGCACCACTTGACTGGAATTATAAGGCATTACCCCTGGACTTATACGGCACCACCACTGGACTTATACTGCAGCACCACTGGACTGGACTTATGCAGCAGTACCCCTGGACTTATACGGAAGTACCCCTGGACTTAAATGGCATCAACACTGGCCTGGACTTATATGGCAGTACCCCTGGACTTATACTGCAGCACCACTGGACTGCACTTATATGGCAGAAGTGCATCTCCTCTTCTGAATGCGAATGGCAGGTGTGTACCGGATCAGCACTAGCAGAAGTGCATTGTCCTTACAGTATATTATAGTTATCACCAGTACCTAAGGAAATTCATAAGAGACCAATATGGTCGAGCATAGTGCTTGGACATTGTCATCAGTGCTCTCCCCTGAATAACATTAAATAAAGGTCTCAACGGAGAATTGTTGAAAATTGTTGTAGCAGCAACAACACAATATTCATTTCGGAGTGAACTCCTGAGAACATTTGGTTCTGAACCATTTTAGGTTATATTGAAAGTATATGGTATATTGTATTTGTTATCAATATTTTTACCTACATTTATTGTATGATTTGTTTATTGTTTTTGCAATAAATTTTATTGTGATAATAATTCTTTTGCACATCTTATTGGTAGTAAAACACCATAGCTTTTTTGTTAATATTTTAAATTGTGCAAAGCAGATTGCATACTAAGGTGTGGAATAATAAGTTTACATTAAATTGCATTCACAATTTCACATATTCTTTATAATATCACTGTGCCTGGTTGTCATTTTTTATTGTTTGGTGCAATGGAATCCACTGGTGGCCCCAACCTCCTCCTCTAGGGCTCAGTTTCCAAACTGTGCACTTGAATTATACAGTATACATATGTTACCTTGGCCGTAACTAGTGTGGTGCAGCTGGTGATAGGCAAAAAGCACATATGCCCTAGGGGTGGAACTGATATTTTTTTTCTTGTGCAACTTATTTTGTGTTCTTTTCCATAGACTTTACCTCACAGCTCCATGAGCTGTGAGCTTCACTCTGACTGTGTGGGCTCACACGTGGGGTAATTTCCCTAATTGAATACCTGTGGTGTGGCTAATTGAATACCTCCCATAGAAAGGGGTTGAGGGAAGAATAATAACAGACCCTACTATGTAGTGTAATGTGAGTAACGAATACTACTGTGCAGTGTAATGTGAATCGGTACTATTCTGTGGTCACGCCCCTTTCCAATAAAGCCATGCTCCTATATTTATGGCATGCATTGCTGTTATTAGGGGGTCTTTCAGACCCAATCACTGCTGTGCATTTTTGCTCAGCAGCGATTGGGTATGAACTGCGCATGCATATGCACTGCAATGCGCAGACGCGAGGTCCCCCCAGCGACGGAGAGTGCAGGATAGCGATGGTTCGAATGAAGTGATGGCCGAAGAAAATGATCGCACCGGCGATCGCAAGAAGATTGACAGAGAGAGGCCATTCGTGGGTGTCAACTGCTCGTTTCCTAGGAGTGTCCGGAAAAACGCACGCGCATCCAGCCGTTTGAAGGGAGGGTTCCTGACGTTAGCTCCGGTCCGGATCATCACACTGGAAGAGTAAATCCTGATCTGTGCAGAGACTGCACAAACTTTTGTTTGTGCAGCTCTCTGCACATGCATTCGCACCCCTGCACAGTGATTACCCCTTCCCCCTGTAGGCGGCGACTACCTGGTCACAGCAGAGCTAAAAAATGCCTGCTTGCAACCAGGTCTGAATTAGGCCCTTAGTACATTAATACATTAATAATGCACTAGCATTATTTGCTGTATATATTTATCAAGGGGGCCAGACCATGTACTCTCTAATGGTAAGACAAACCAATGTGGTGGCTGGCCACGTCCATGTTAGAGACTGTCCACACCCATAAACATGGGCCTATACCACTGCATTCCCCCCAGTGGGCCTTTCGTGTATCAGTCCGACAGTGAATGAGGCACATAATATTTTCAACCTATTCTAATAATGGGTGATGGGCATTCAATAGAAATAATTTACCTGATGATGTCTGCTGATTAAAACAGGCAAATATAAAATCTTCAAATGCTTTGGAGCAGTATTTTCAAAGTTTTTAAAGCATTGCATTCTTGCTGTGGTATGCAGTCAGCAAGTCACCGACCATGCTGCTTATTTGGTAAAACAAGTCAGTGATTTGTTTTCAAGGTAATTTACTTTTAAAATCCAGCTGCGAAATAACAGAACATCTACAATTGAAACAAACATTGATTAGTGAATTTCTCCCCAATGGTGGTCTGGGTAGCAAATCTCCAAGATCTCACTAAAGGTAGGGAGAATGCACAGCTGTGGGTCTCATGCAATACTCAGTCAAGTGACCATTCATGATTGGCTGTGAGTGCTGGCTTCCCTGCAGCAGATTTACAACAGCAACCAACCAATGATGGAGGATGAGTTTCCAGTTCTGTCACTGCATCACTGTAGTTTCTCATACGTCCTAGAGGATGCTGGGGTCCACATTAGTACCATGGGGTATAGACGGGTCCACCAGGAGCCATGGGCACTTTAAGAGTTTAATAGTGTGGGCTAGCTCCTCCCTCTATGCCCCTCCTACCAGACTCAGTTTAGAAAATGTGCCTGGAGGAGCTGGTCACAGCTAGGGGAGCTCCATAGGAGTTTTTCTAGTTTTCTTATTTTTATTAGAGTAAGGCATGGGGAGGCTGCTGGCAACAGCCTCCCTGCTTCATGGGACTTAGGGGGGGTAGCGTCCAACCCTCTGAGGTTAATGGCCACTAGCTCCGCTGACAGGACACTGAGCTCCTGAGGGTGTCGATCGCAAGCCTCCGAGGTGACCACTCGCTCCCACAGCACTGCTGCCACTCCCTAACACATGCCAGAAGACGTCGGTGGTGAGTTGGACACCGGTGACCCGACAAGCGGGGATCTGGTGAGAATGGCGGCATCGGGGTGGGAACGCAGCACTGAGGCTGCGCTCCAGAGGGCTCAGAGGTACAGAGTGCGGCACCCCGGGCCAGCGCAAACACCCTTAAACCAGGGACGTGCAGTCAGGGGTGGCAGTCTCTCCCCTGTCATTAATGATTAAAATAATATACTGTGTCTTAAGTATCTGCTTTATATTAATCTAATCACAATCCCTGTCTAAGTAAGTTTGGGAGGCACCGATCGTGGTGCCTCTCGTTGTGAATGGGGAAAGGTGTGGGAGCGGGGGGCGGGCGCGGGCGGGGCCTAGCAATAGGCATTAAAAGCCCATTGAAAATACATGGGAAAGCGGCACCATTAGAGGTGCCGATTTCATACAGGGACGTGCTTTCAACCCATGAAAGCACGCCCCTGTCAGTGAGGCCACAGTGATTGGCCAGCGGATCCGTCACTGGATCCGCTGTCAATCACTGTGTGGGCGCGGCGGAGGTGCGGTCGGAGGTGCGGCTGGCGGATGTGCGGGCAGCAGTGATAGTATTAGGGGCAGGCCATTCTGCAGAGTTTGGCAGCGGAGCAGTACCAATTTCAAAAATGGCGCCCCAGCGTAATTTTTTAAATTCAAGATGGATGGCGCGAGCCATCGCCCCACCCCCTCCAGCTGACTTATATAAGTCAGCACGAGGCAGCGGCGCGTCAGTCCGACGGCGGAGGAGGAGCAGAGAAGTGCTCCTGAAGACAGAAGACGTTGGAAGTCCTGGATGGGCGGCGGCTATGCAAAAGAGCCAACCAGGTGAAGCCAACCAGGTGAAGACGCTGGAAGCCCTGGAAGATGCCGGAAGCCCTGGGAAGGCGGCGGCCATGCAAAAGAGCTTAAAGGCCGCCACATCCCAGGTTAAGACACCGGAGGAAGACGCTGGAAGCCCTGGGGAGGCGGCGCCCCCCCAGGTGAAGACGCAGGAAGCCCTGGGGAGGCGGCGGCCATGCAAAAGAGCTTAAAGGCCGCCGCCCCCAGGTGAAGACCCTGATTAATAAACTTTTTTTTAAAAGATAGTGTGGTGTTTTTATTTTAATATTTTCTTTACAGGTAGACTACAGGTGCCAGCGGTCCCTTTATGTCCGGGCATACTGGCACTTGTGGTTCTCCAAGTGCCAGCATGCTGGGGCAGGCTTGCTGGGACCTGTATGCCACCTGTAAAGAACAATATTAACAATGAACCTCGCACCCACCGCCACCAGGGGTGCGGGGCATAGCACTGGGCTATCAGCCCGGTGCTTGTTATTGCTCGGGAGGGGAATCCCATTTTTATTTTTTGGGTTCCCCACTTCCGAGGAATTCCAGCCCTGGGCTGACTAGTTTGGGGGGGCAGAATAATGTTGTGGCATGGGGACCCCATACCGAGTGTCTCCCCTGCTATGGCATTATCCCCCCTGGCTGGTTCTGCCTGGTGCTGGTTTTAGCAATGTATGGGGGGGCTACATTTTTTATTCCACTCTATGGGGGGGGGAATGGTTAGCTGCTTGTGCCTCCCCAGCCACTGATCTCACCGCACGCCACTGCCTTAAACTGGTCACAGCAGCTATCAGGGACACTGTACTACTGCTAGCAACATTTACCTCAGGCCAGTATAATCTGTGCGGGAAGATGCACCATTTTAGGGGGCGGAGCTTCTACTCAGAGAGGATCCAGCACTCACCAGCACCATTTTCTCCTTGCAGATCACACTACTGAGACGCTGACACGGAGCGCTGACCCTCCACATAACTCCAGCTATCCTGTGCGGTACCAGTGGGTTATAGAAGGGGGGGGGGGGGGGGGGGAGAGTGTTATTCACATTACTGTGTAGTCTATTAAGGTTGCACAGTCAGCTCCAGGGATTTATTATATATCTGTCTGCTGGGGCGCTGTGTGGGCTCGCTACATAATTGTGTGTGTGTGTGTGTGTGTGTGTGTGTGTGTGTGTGTGTGTGTGTGTGTGTGTGTGTGTGTATGCTACATATCCCACATTACCATGTCTAGGGACTTTGTATCTTGTGATGCCGAGTATGTATCTTCTCCAGAAAAATCTATTCCATGTACTCAGGAATACAATACACTGTCTCAGCCCTCTGAACCCGAGCCCAAGTGGGTGGCTTCTATTACGGGTATGATATCCCAGATTTCATTTAGGATAGCTCATTAAGAGACTGAAACACAGGTTTTAAAACAATCTGTGGAGGTTTTGTCGTATTCAGCTCCCACTACCTCATCTAAGTCCCCTGGTTTATGCCCCTAAAAGCGTGCTCATGCCCAAGTAATGCACGTCGACATGGATACCAACTCTGATACGTGTGACGGTGATGGGGACATACTGTGGGGGGTGGCATCCCTTGTTAAAGGGGTACAGCTAATGATTGAGGCCATTAGTGATGTTTTACACATTACTGACAAAAAATTCCTGAACAAATCGAGGAGGCTTATTTTACTGACAATAAGAAAGTCTCCCTTACCTTTCCTGCGTCTAGGGAATTAAACGCTATATTTGAAAAATCCTGGGAAAACCCAGAGTATAAATTCCAGATTCCAAAGAGAGTTCTGGTTGCTTTTCCTTTCCCTGAAGAGGATAGGAAAAAGTGGGATAACCCTCCATAGTAGACGCTTCTGTTTCTAGATTGTCTAAAAAGGTGGTTTTACCTGTCCCTGGGTCTACCGTTTTGAAAGAGCCGGCGGACCGCAAGATTGAGACTACACTCAAATCCATATACACTGCTTCAGGCGTGGCGCTTAGGCCCACTATTGCTTGTGCATGGATTTCTAAAGCCATAGTAAAGTGGTCAGGCACGTTACTAGAGGATTTAGATACTATGGATAGAAGTGACATTGAATTGTTTTTACGTCACATACAAGATTCTGTGGGTTTCATGGTGGAGGCAATGAAGGACCTTGGTAATCTGACTCCACCGATGTCTTCCATGGCTGTCTCGGCACGCAGGGGACTCTGGCTGCACCAATGGTCTGCGGATGCGGAATCCAAGAAGAGTGTGGAGAACCTACCCTACACAGGTAAGGCTCTATTTGGAGAGGCTTTGGATGCGTGGATCTCCACGGCAACCGCGGGTAAGTCAACCTTTCTTCCCTCAGCCACTCCGACGCCAAAGAAATCCTTCTCTGCATCTACAATGCAGTCCTTTCAGACTGCAAAGGTAAAGAAGTCCAAATCCCCTTCCACCTTCTTCAGAGATGGTCGAGGAAAATCCAGAAAACCTGCACAGACAGGTTCCCAGGAACAGAAGCCGGACTCTGTTTCCTCAAAATCCTCAGCATGACGGTGGACCTCCCAGCCTGGAGGTCGGGCAGGTGGGAGCACGTCTATGAAATTTCAGTCAGGTTTGGGCGTCCTCAGGCCTGGACCCCTGGGTTCAAGATATTGTATCTCAGGGATACAGACTGGAGTTTCAAGAGCTCCCACCTCACAGATTTTTCAAGTCAGGCTTACCAGCTTTGCTGACAGAAAGGGCTATCTTACAAGAAGCCATTCAAAAATTGGAAAGGGCAAATGTCATTGTTCCAGTTCCGTCTCACCTGGAAAACAAAAGGTTACTACTCAGACCTTTTTGTGGTGCCGAAGCCGGACGGTTCGGTCAGACCAATATTGAACCTCAACTCATTAAATCCATATTTGAGGGAATTCAAGTTCAAAATGGAATCTCTGAGAGTGGTGATCTCAGGTCTGGAGGAAGGGGAATTCCTGGTGTCCTTGGATATCAAGGATGCTTACCTTCACATTCCTAATTGGCCACCACACCAGGCTTATCTCAGGTTTGCGCTGTTGGACTGTCACTATCAGTTTCAGGCACTGCCAATCGGCCTATTCACAGCACCGAGAGTGTTCACCAAGGTAATGGCGGAGATGATGCTTCTACTCCGCAAATAGGGTGTGAACATAATCCCATATCTGGATGATCTGCTGATAAAAGCATCATCCAGGGAGAAGTTGCTACAGTCCATTGCTCTCACAACTCAACTGCTCCAGGATTATGGTTGGATCCTGAATCTTCCTAAGTCACATTTGGAGCCGACGAGAAAACTGTCCTTCCTGGGGATGATTCAGTGGCCTACATAAACTGACAAGGCAGGATGAAGAGCAGAGCTGCAATGTCAGAGGTAACAAGAATCATCCTCTGGGTGGAAAGACACGGGGTGGCGCTGTCAGCAATCTTCATTCCGGGAGTAGACAACTGGGAAGCGGACTTCCTCAGCAGACACGCCATTTGGGAGAGTGGGGCCTCCACCCAGAGGTGTTTGCAGAGGTGACAAGTCTTTGGGGCGTACCTCAAATAGACATGATGGCCTCACACCTCAACAAGACGCTTTAGAGGTAGTGTTCCAGGGCTGTGGACGCCCTGGTAACTCCATGGGTGTTCCAGTCAGTGTATGTGTTCCCTCCACTTCCGCTCATTCCAAGGATTCTCAAAATAATCAAAAGAACAAGAGTTTAGACGATCCTCATTGCTCCAGACTGGCCAAGAAGGGCTTGGTACGCGGATCTTCTGGAGTTACTACTGGAAGATCCAAGGCATCTTCCTCTTCAAGACAACAGGGTCTGTTCGCCTATCAAGACTTACCACGGCTACGTTTGACGGCATGGAGGTTGAACGCCAGATCTTAGCTCGGAAAGGCATTCCTAAAAAAGTTATTCCTTCCCTGATCCAGGCTAGGAAAGGAGTAACGTCTAAACATTACCATCGCATTTGGAAAAAGTATGTGTCTTGGTGTGAATCCAAGAAGTTTTGTACGGTGGAGTTTCAACTTGGGAGGTTTCTCCTCTTCCTGCAAGCAGGTGTGGATGTGGGCCTATGTTTGGGCTCCTTAAAAGTCCAGATTTTAGCCTTGTCCATTTTCTTCCAGAAACAGTTGGCTTCCCTCCCTGAGGTTGAGACTTTTTTGAAAGCGGTGCTGCAGATCCAGCCTCCCTTTGTGCCTCCTACGGCACCTTGGGATCTTAACATTGTGTTGCAGTTCCTGCAATCGGATTGGCTTGAACCTCTACAGGAGGTTGAGGTCAAGTTTCTCACTTGGAAGGTAGTCACACTATTGGCATTAGCTTCAGCTAGGCATGTGTCTGAATTGGGGGCATTGTCCTGCAAGAGCCCCTATTTGATTTTCCGTGAAGATAAAGCTGAGCTCAGGACGCATCAGCAGTTTCTTCCAAAGGTTGTGTCGGCTTTTCATATAAACCAACCTATTGTGGTGCCAGTGGCTACTGACTCCTCAATTACCTCAAAATCCTTGTATGTTGTGAGGGCTTTGAGGATTTATGTGAAGAGGACTTCACGTTACAGAAAGTCGGACTTGTCCTTTATGATCCCAACAAGATTTGGTGTCCTGCTTCTCAGCAGACGATTTCTCGCTGGATCAGGTTCACTATCCAGCATGCTTATTCTACGGCCGGCTTGCCGTGTCCAAAGTCTGTTAAGGCCCACTCTACTCATAAGGTGGGTTCTTCCTGAGCAGCTGCCCAGGGGGTCTCAGGTTTGCAGCTTTGCCGAGCAGCTACTTGGTCGGGGTCGAACACGTTTGCTATGTTCTTCAAGTTCGATACTTTGGCCTCTGAGGACCTACAGTTTGTTCAGTCAGTTCTGCAGGAGCCTCCACGCTCTCCCTCCCATACTTGGAGCTTTGGTACATCCCCATGGTACTAATGTGGACCCCAGCATCCTCTAGGATGTAAGAGAAATAGGATTTTAATCACCTACCGGTAAATCCTTTTCTCGTAATCCGTAGAGAATGCTGGGCGCCCACCCAGCGCTTCGTTTTCCTGCAGTTGTTCCTTGTTACTTGGTTTAGTACTGTGTTGTTACTTGTTTAAGTACTGTGTTCAGCTGTTGCTGAGATTGTTCAGGCTTTTGAGCCTGGTTTGCCTTGTTATGTGTGAGCTGGTATGAATCTCACAACTATCTGTGTATTTTCTTCTCTCGAAGTATGTCTGTCTCATTCGGCACAGTTTCTAGACCTAGTCTGGTAGGAGGGGCATAGAGGGAGGAGCCAGCCTACACTATTAAACTCTTAAAGTGCCCATGGCTCCTGGTGGACCCATCTATACCCCATGGTACTAATGTGGACCCCAGCATCCTCTTCGGACTACGAGAAAAGGATTTTCTGGTAGGTAATTAAAATCCTATTTTTTCCCCATTACTGTGAAAATGGTCTTAAAGATGATTAATAAAAGGCTTGTCACAGTATTTTCTTCCTCTGAATAGCTGAGTGTTAAAAAAAATAAGTACTTTACTATTAGATATACAGATTATTTATTACCTCATATTCTGAGGTAAAACTTCCTTCTAATCAGTATGGCTCCTCCTCTAATCAAATGTAAAATGATCATTTAGTAGAAATAAAAAAGACATTAAGACAAACTCTCACATTAGTAGAACTACTTTCATTACTGGACAGATTTTCAATTACAAATTCTCGCAGCTCTAGGTAGTTGCCTGGAGTGAGTCCAGCAGGCTGAGCAGAAAAAGCTTTGTACTTCCCATAATCTGTTTAAGACAGACAGACCAATTATCTGACTTTGCCATACACTGTCAGATATGGTGTCTGATCTTCAGTATATCTACTGTAAGATCTGAACACCAATTATCGCATTAGTCGGACATGCTGAAAGATTTCTCATAGCCAACTAAGCAATAATTGGTGCTCGGTGGCAGCCAAACACTGCAATTATTGGAATGATCAGCTGATTGGCATGATCATTCCAGTAATGATCGGCAGATTGGGGTGATAATTGCACTGTGCATGGCCGCCTTTAGCCTATCAGTTGCTCTCCTACTTAATAAATACTTTTTGTTTTGTCTTTCATCTTATACATGTAATCACAAGTATCAGGAAAAGTTTCAAACAGTTGACCATAATAATTAATAGTTTTGTCTTCTTAAATCAAGCAAGTTTCCAAAGCTTATTTTAGAATACCTTCCAATGCTTCATGTCAAGCTCACAGTTCTCTTTCATGTCTCCACACCACGTTAATATTGTTAGTAGGTTAAAAAGCAGTAATTTTTTTTTTTAAAGAAATTCAAAACATGTTAATCATTTTAACAAAACCCTGGATTTGCTACTTCTTAATGCAATGTCTCATATTGTGTATTTATTGCTTTCTCAGCAAAGCGTTACATTTTATGAACTTTTGTATCAGTCTCCTGTACATAGGGGCTGACGCAGCCGCGCGTCTGCGTGCAGCGGTCGCGTCCATCTGGTGCGCAACCCTTCTCCCTGTGACCACATCCAGGAAGGATGCGACCGCAAGATGATTGACAGCGGCAGGCATTCGCGGGGTGGCGATGCAGCATGGGGGAGTGGGGCGGGCCGAATGGGGGTGTGCCGGGACCATTTTAAGGGTGGCTGCATGGCATCACACGCAGCCGCTCCGGATAAAAATCTAACTCTCTCTGCACATGTTATATCTGCCCCACCTGCACTGCACATTGTTTTACCCATTAGAGGAAATTGTTGTTTTGCAATCAACCTTGAATTAGGCCCTATAAACATTAGGTTTTGGTTAATTTTCCTGCAATTTAAATAAAAATACGTCTTTGTCCATATTAGGCAGATTTGTTTGTCATGTTAATAGAGGCAAAATTAACAATGGTATTTACAGAAAATGCATGGTATAATTTTTGAGGGTTGCCATAAAAAAGTGACTGTAGTTTTTGGTTGAAACAGGAATAGCACAAAAAGGAGCAAAAGATGATCCACACATGGGTGAGAAGACCATCAGCAAAGAAGGGGTTAAAATAATGGGGATTATTTTTCTCTGTATTTCAGTAAGAACTGTATGTAGACAAGGACATTTCCTGCAAATGCTGAAACTCTATGTATGTGCAATCTATATACCCTTCCAGTCTGATAATTGATCACGTTGTTTCATGTGAGTGCCTAATATAAAATACTGTAGAGGGCATCCCTCTCTTGTTACTCTGCCTAAAAAAAAATATTGTACTCAGAGTGTTGGTTTTTAACAGTGTTATAGTTTTTGTGTGTGGCACAATTGTGGTACAATCTAACAATACCAATTATATTTCCAATCTAATGAACGGCTTTATCTGAGTCAGACGCTGCTCCTTGGCCATAGGTGTGCGCAGGGGGGGTGCCTGGTGCGCACAGGCACCCCCTAATGTCTGGCACCCCGATTTCACATGCCTGATGCAGCGATCACCGAGCAGGCTGATTACTGTCCCCTCTGCGCTGCACCCTGTCAGGACTGCATTACTGACCGGACGCATGGGTTAATCAAGGGTGCCACTGCCACCAGCTTTCAAACTCCCGGCTCCACCTCCATGTACAAAAACAGCGTGATGTGACATGATTACGTCATGCTGCTTGCACGACCACCCGCCACATGCCCACCTCTCTCCTTCTATGCTATGCCACTGCCAGCCACTGATGAGGATCAGCATGCAGCCAGCGTTCCTCTTAGGAAGACAAATTCAATACTGGCAGGCGGTCGGCAGCAACATTGACACGTCACTCATTTTCCAGCAGCAGCAGTACTAGTTTGCAACTGTCAGTGTCAGTGAGTGGCTGACTTGTAAGTAAGCTGCTGCAGCTTGCAGGGGAAAGAGAGGGGGAGCCAGACCAGGCTGAGGAGGAGCACTGTAACTGCAGTGAGTGCCATCAGGGGTTTAATGTATCTGCTTTGTTTGGATTGGTACAAGGGTGGATATTTTATATTGCGTTGACCGACAATAGATGGTGCTAGACACGCCCAAAAGGCGGTGCTAGACACACCCCTCCGATGGTGCACCCCCTAATAAAATGTGCTGCGCACGCCTATGTCCTTGGCTCACAATTGAGATTTCCATACAGTTACACTGTTTTGTTTGTATGCATGTGAACTTTAATTGCTGTTCTATTTGTTGTATTGTGTATTGGTTGCTTATTACTAATCCATTTGGGCTGAATGTACTGTTTAAATATAGAGAGGCTGTTTTTGGAGCTTACTTTATTTATTAACATTTATTTATATAGAGAGAGAGTCCACATCTTCTATTCTATTTGCTTACTACTTAAATTGTTTTTTCAAAGTTCATTTCTCTTGATCAGCCTCCAGTTGTCAGAAATCAGCTCTTACTTGAGGATGTGAAATATGGGCATAATAAAGGGTTTAATAAAAACCGTTCAGTCTGCGCAAAACTTCTTAAACTCCTGTTATTGCATGTACTCCCAATTAATTCCCAATTTAAGTCACTATTAGTATTATTTCAAGAGCTGAGCTCTAACAGGGAGTGTTACTTAGCTTTATACTGGAGTTACAGTGATATTATCTTTCCAGATTTTTTTGTATCAAAAAGCAATAGCATGTGGACTCATACGGGAATTTAATAATTTCCAAAATAGGTTCATAAGTTGTTTTAAATGAAAAATATTGTTGACAATGTAAGAAAATTAGTTCCATATACAGTGTTATTTTATATACAGTAATTAAAAGTATCTATAAAGATATAATGGGGAACACCACTTTTAGAAAAGGAACAACATAGATTACTGTCGGATTGTACATTTTTTGTGTAATCCAGAAGGGAGTATGATCAGTGGGTATTAGTGATTAGCCGGCAATCACTTCTAGGGGTAAGATATTATGAGGATGTGAGCAAAAAGTGTATTTTTTCTAATAAAGGATGTATTCATATCTCCATGGATCTATATGTAATAACAAGTTTATGAAAAAAAATCAATAGTTAATGTTGTGCTGCGTCCCTTAATAACTTCAAAGGAAGGTATATCAAGAAAATTGTTCCTTGTTTTGTTTATGTAATTTAAGCTGTTATATTGAAGTGTTAAGTCCCTATACATCCAAACGCACAAATTGTAGTTCTTTGTCATCATTATTGGCAGAGCTGGCCCTAGCCAATTTGATGCCCTAGGCAAAATTTTGTCTGGTGCCCCCTAGCATCGCCGCTAGTTCTGCATCTGACCCAGCAACACTTAGGCAGTGGGTCCCACCAGGGGGGTTACCCTGTGGTCCAGTTCAACCCTGAATAATGGCACACAGTAATGCCCATAATACACATCATTCCACACAGTAATGCACCTTACACATATGCCCCACATTACTAATGCCCATAATATACATAATTCCACACAGTGATGCAGTGCCGTAACTAGACATTTTAGCGCTGTGTGCAAGAAACGGCATCAGCGCCCCCCATGTAAAACAGGGGTAGTGCGCGCCTAGGCGTGCGCAAAAAATAAAGAGGCGTGGCTTCATGGGGAAGGGGTGTGGCCACAAAATAATACGGCAGACAGCGTCCCCTTTTTACACATTACGGCATACAGTGTCCCCCTTTTTACACATTACGGCAGACAGCATCCCCTTTTTGACACATTGCAGCAGACAGCGTCCCCTTTTTTACACATAACGGCAGACCGCATCCCCTTTTTACACATTACGGCAGACAGCGTCCCCTTTTTACACATTACGGCAGACAGAGTCCCCCTTTTTACACATTATGGCATACAGCGCCCCCCTTTTTATTTTCAACCACATCTGTGCCCTCTTAATTCATTTGTGATAATATGTAAATACAGGTAGAGATACCATTCATTTAATAGGGCCCTTTATCTGTATGCTCTGGATTAGAAAGAAATGTGTCCTGAGAGCATATTTTGTTGTAAGCTAGAGTAGGACATAACTCAGTGGCTGAGCTCTCTCACCCGGTGGAAGTGACTCTCCCCCCGCAGCAGCAGCTATGTAAGTAGCAGCGACTCCCTCCTGGCGGCAGCAGCTCTTCCCCAGCAGCAGCGCTTCTCTCCTGGTGGCAGTGGCTCACCTGGAGGCAGCGGCTCTCCCCCCCCCCCGGCGGAAGCGGCTCTTCCCAGGCAGCAGCACTTCTCTCCTGGTGGCAGTGGCTCACCTGGAGGCAGCGGCTCTCCCCCCCGGCGGAAGCGGCTCTTCCCCGGCAGCAGCAGATCAACCGGAGGCAGTGGCTCTTCCCCCCCCCCCCCTGGCGGAAGCGGCTCTTCCCCGGCAGCAGCGGCTTTTTTCCGGCGGTGGCTTCAGGAGCGGGTCACTTCCCCATGGTCTCTCCGTTGCCTGCACAGTACACAGGGACAAGAGAGGGCGAGGGAGCGCAGGGGGAATATGTGATCCAACTTGGTGTGCGCTGTGGGCAATGCCCCTTCTGCACACACCTAGTTACGGCGCTGCAGTGATGCACCTGACACATATGCCCCACATTAGTAATGCTATTAGCTTTTTTTTATAAAGCTTGCAGTCAGTGTGTGCACCCATGCAGCTCCCTGGATCCATGACTGCGTTTTGTGAGATAGGGGGTAGCAGGATGGGTGGGTGGGTGGGTGGGTGGTGCGTGTTGCACTTGCACCCATTAAAGGGCCACCCATACAAGGGATGTGACCTTACAGGGTATGCCATCCTGGCAGGGGAATTTTACGGCATGGACTGACTAGGAAATAAAGTGTGAGGAAAACACTGCCCATGTTATGTCCCAGCAGACACTTGGGGTTTGCACAGGGATAAGGGACACACACACACACACACACAGGATGGAAGGGTCCCCCTCCCCCATGTGAACAAGCAGTATAGGTGATGTCAGATTTATGTGAAGCAATCTTCCAAATACACATGTGGTGTCATAAGGAGCCATCCAGTAATAACCTTATATAGTCAGTGAAAATGTCACAGGTCCAGGAATTGCAGTTACTGGGCTTCTGCTGTCTGTCTGAGGTTTCACAAGTCAGGGGCATTGAAGCATGTCGGAGGCAGTTTAAAGAACTTTAAGGGAGAGTGTGCATTTTATTTGACAAATGTAAACAGCAGTGTATACCAGTACTGATTGAATACATTTGGAAAGTTACAGTTAGTTTGCAGACTGTCCCTCCCAGCATGAGATACTGCTGGGACATGCTTGGATGCCCTAGGCAAATGCCTAGCCTGCCTATAGCTAAGGCCGGCTCTGATTATTGGTATTTTTAATACATGTTGGCTGTTTTGTGATATGGTTATACCTTGTAAATTATTGCTGCTTTAAAATTATGGGCATGCTCGCAGGCTATTACATATTGCGTTGGTCTTTGTTGGAAAAGTATGTGCACCTTTAAATTTAGCCAAAGATTGTAACTTTATCTCAGACTCACCACTACAACATATTTCGTACATATATAATTTGCCTAATAAATATGCACCTTGCCATTTATTTGGCTTCATGTCTTCTGTTTGCCATCAGTGTTGCTGCAGAAGTTTATGTACAGTATGTGAGTTCTTTTTGTAAATCCTCAAGTTACTAAATGTTTTCACCTCAACAGTGTAGCATTCCTCCAGTGCAACTGGAAGTAAAGATGGTCACCCTTTACAGCGTTCTTACAGCATTTCAAATGATTGCCCCAGGCATCCTAAATAAACACATGAATTATTCACTAAGGTGTTGGAAGCAAGGTTATCATACATTAAATATCTTTCTTTGGTGGAATCTTCTTTCTTTCTTTTCCTTTGTGCCAACTTATTTTATTTTTAATGCCACATACTGTACAAATAGAGTTTAGATAATTTTATTTATATAGCACTTTTTCTCCAGCAGGACTCAAGACTCATGAAAGTAATAAAGTGACGCTGGTTGTAAAAGTATTTGCAAAAACAAGTGTTGACCTCAAAATTTGAAAGCATAGAAAATGTAATAGTATCATTTTATTTTCTATTTAACAGTCCAAAGGTCAGGAGCTGATACTTTGCAGTATATCATATGAAAGCTAGATAGATGAAGGTCAGCTAGACTGATGTTACTAAGAAAACTATATTACAAATGTATGGAGATACAATGTGTACACATTTCAATTTTAGAAATGAATAGAATGGCAGATAAGAACATAGGGTCAGTTACACCATTCTAGAGCACTCATTAGTTAAAATAACTGTTTAAATATGTTTAGGGGAAGAGATGAGGGGGGATTCAATCCACAACAGGCAATGTCTCTTGGGAAATCAGTTTGTGCTCAGGTAATTCAGAATAGAGGAGGGAGTGATAAAAAAAAACAAATTAGAATGATATAATCATAATTAAATTATGGGGACTCACACTTCAGATTGTCACATATAAAAATGTAATGGTGTAAAATGTTATACATTTTATGCAAGAATGCAAAAAGGTGGACATTTTTATCTTCTGACTTAAATTGCTATGTGAAAAATACTATTATTCTTCCATCCCAATTTTAGAAAAAAAAGATCAGTGGCACAGAGAGCTTCTACATCTCTTAACATGGATGTGTGTTTTTATTAAATATTAAGCAAAGGCTAATAAACACTCCAACAGGTCTACATGAACGTGTTCCCCACACATAGGCTTCATGCAGTGGTGCATGCAGGTGGGGTTCTGAGTTCCCAGTACCCTCCTTGACAGATGTAAAAGCGGGCACTGTATTATGCTTCGCCCCTCATGTCAAAATGGCATGATTTTGCATGCCAGTTGGGAGGGGACTGAGCCAATATGAAATGATTCCATTAGAATTGTGTCATTTTGGCCCTACCCCCTCCTGGTTCACATGAGCCCCCCTCCTCTGTAAAAACCCTGCATTTGCACCTCACATTATGAATGGACTGTTAAAGGTATACAATAAATGCTATGGGTAACTAGTCATTATTTAGTATTTTGGAAAAATATCTGGTGTGACAACATAGGGTGCGGATCATTGGATCGACCCTATGTAGGTCGACAGTCATTAGGTCGACCACTATTGGTTGACAGTGACTAGATTGACACAGGAAAAAGGTGAACCTTGTCATTAGGTCAACATGGAAATGGCCGACATGAGTTTTTGGAGGGTTTTTTGTGGTGTTTTCTTCATAAAGTGACCAGGAACCCCAATTAGTGCACCGCATGTCACCCTAATGACCATGTCGACCTAATGCATGTCAACCAATACTGGTCGACCTAACGACTGTCGACCTATGTGTCAAAGGCGAGCTACTAAATTGATTAAAGGCCTAGAAGGACAGGACTATAAGGAAAGACTTACTAGGCTGAATATGTATACACTAGAAAAGAGGCGCCTAAGAGGAGATATTATTAATATCTTCAAATATATAAAGGGACATCACAAAGAGTTATCAGAGGAATTATTTATTAAAAGAACACAGTTTAGGACATGTGGGCACTCGCTGCGACTGGAGGAGAGAAAGTTCCGAACGCAACGGAGGAAAGGGTTCTTCACTGTTAGGGCAATCAGGATGTGGAATTCCCTGCCAGGGAAGGTGGTAATGGCGGACTCTGTAACTGGATTTAAAAAAGGAATGGATAAATTTCTGAATGAAAAAGCTATCCAAGGTTATAATACTTAAAATATCAACGTGGTTAATCCGGGGGTAACATGAGTTATAGTAGCTAACTAGTCATAAAACATTACTTAGCAAGTATGTAGAATCATCACAACTTAAAACAGGTTGAACACAATGTGCAATTTGCCTCTATTCAACCTCAAATACAATGTTACTATGTTACTATGTTACCTAAGACTAGATACTGACAAAAAGAAATCTTTACATATCCAAGAAGTGATCCAGGATTCATTAAATTCTTCTTTATAAAGACTTAGAGTAACTGGCAGAAAAAGTCAAATTAGAAATAATCATCTATATGTGATATAGTAAAGGAACATACATTTAAGGAACAATAATTAGAATTAACATAATATTAAATGCAGTAAATTATATGACTAGCCCAAAAAGATCTTGGTGCACAGGAGTTAATTGAAGCAATACTGATTTATGAATGAGCTTAAATTCCACGAGTATAAGTTAGAATTTGTAATGATTTATCAAGCAAAGGATTTTGCATTCCCAATATTTAATTTAGTTTTCCCAACAGAGACATTTCTGATAATAACAAACACTTAGATTAGTAAACAGAGTAAAACATTAATGCCTGTTAGATCTCTAATAACCTCTAACAATCCATTAAATAATATTTATGCCTTCCACAACACAAACATAAATTGTACATATATGGATATTGCAACAATGCAAAAGTTTAAAGGTTAATATAGCCTAAAAAAAATTACAAATGTGTACTGATTATCATATGTAAGCTAATCAGTCAGCATATAAATCTAATAGAGCATGAACAGCTGCTATATGTTTCTGAGTATTGAAAAATATAAATCCTCCAGGACATTATAAAAAAAAAAGAGCACATAAAATTTGCACATACATATATTGTGCACAATAGAAAATTAATTGGACATTTGTTGGTCTGGGAGTTCTGTTTACGCTAGTGACCTATAAACATTTGTGCAAGCTAGGGTAAAGTTATGAAGCAATGCAATTAGTAAGCCATATATAAGCTTCTTTATCCTCCAACAGGAGTTGCAACATGTCACTAATTATCATTATTCATATGGAAGAAAATAATTGTTAATAAGATGGAGTTTTTTTTCTATTTTGTGTAAATAAGTTTGAAATAGAGATACTGTACGTATTTAACAGCCTCATAGCTAAATCCTGCAGGCAAGGCACAAACACAAGAGGAGCCAATAGCAATAAGGATGTCAAAGCTCATGAAATCTGAATTACTGAGGAATGTGGAGGCTAGAGCTATAATTTGTCTCATTCAGCAGATCTGATAGCTCAGCATAGCGATATTAAAAGTAAGTAGCAGACTCTATTTGCATCCTTTCATATCTAATTTGGTCCCAGTTCCAAAATGTTAAAGGGCGCTGAAATTTCCTGTTCATGACAGATGTGTCCTAGGAGGCAATTGAAATGTGTGCAGTACAGACAGATAGGAAAAGGGAACAAAGTGTACCCTCAGGCATAAACCCTCATCATAAGCACTCCAAAGACATAACATTAATCATTTCTATTCACTGGTTGGGTGACTGCAAAGGCTGATCCGTTATGTTGGGGGAAAAAGTTGTTTTTGTAAAATAATGAATATTAACTATCCATTCTTAGTGTTGCAAATGCTTCAGGAAAAACATTAATTTTACTGAATGCAGACACAATAGACAGAGCGACATTTATCATGACCCTACGTCTGCTTTAAAAAGCTTAAATAATGGATGTGATGTTAAAACACCATTAACATCTAGTAACAGAAATTATATTTCTTATGACAAATACGGATATAGGTGTTTTACAGATGTATAACAAGTTAAATTCAAAGCGTCTTGCTGTAATGCAATGAAAATCTGGGTGGAGAATTCCTTGTTGTACAGAGCTCTAGAGTATTAAACATATATATATATATATATATATATATATATATATATATATATATATATGTATACCAAATTGTATAAGACCAATAGTCTTAACAGAGGGCACTCACCAATCCACAAATTTTTCAAAAGTTTATTAACACATCCAAGTCATCAGGTTTGTCGACGTTTCGGCACGGAAGGCCTTTTTCAAGACAACCATAAGAGACACCAGTCCAGCATGTCAGATGTGAACATACTGACACAGCCTACCGGGCCCCCTTATATATCAGAACACATTCACTTAATTGCCTTAATTGGCTAATTACCGGAAGTGACTTTAAACACAAGATTCAGAAGTACAGCACATCACATCACATAATGTTTATATATTAACCACATTTAGGGATCACAACATCTTACCGATCAATGCTCTAAATCATTATATAAGCCGCCGTGTTCCTAATAGAGTGTAACAGCCACCGCACTCCCGGCACTTACGGAAGCACGTCATTTGCGTTCCACCGGCTGTCTAATATGCGTTCCACCACCGCAGTCGCTCTAAACAAAGCTATACTAATAGCAATGCCGGAAACTCATCATTTGCGTTCCACCGGCCAAGCGGGCTTGCGTGTCCTCATTCAAGTTACTACAGAGCAGTCTAAATAAAATACTATTTAAGTACATTCCATCATTACTCATACACAATAGATTATATTTTCCCAGCCATGGCAAATGAAAGAACTAGTATTTACATATCGTAATAACATACTATTAGGAGATCACGCATAAATATACTTCACATTCTGAAAATTGTGTTCACTATCAACTGCCCGGCAAGAACTTTTTTAGCCAAATATATGCCATGGATAGAATTATATAATATAGGGTGTCGAATCCCACTCAATATACACAGGCATACAACAATAGGTACATCTCAATTTTGTAACAAGCTATATAAAGGAGCCCGATAGAGACCAATCATAGACCATTATGGTATCAAAACGTACATCAAAAAAAGAGTGTCCAATAGGGCACACTATATTAGTATACAAATTTTCTATAGTTAATAAAGAATAAAGTAAAGATAAGATATATATAAAATGTAAAAATAGAGAATAGCAGCTAAATATCTAGTTTGTATTGTACTTCTCACTTCAATCAACAGGAATCAAATAATGATTCCCCACCTAGGAATGAATAAAAGTATTGAGAGGATTATGTTCATTCAACCCATGTGGTACAATGGTATCCAGTTTGTGAACCCATCGAGATTCAAGCTTATTTAGTAAAAGAACACGGTCTCCACCCCCTGGTAGTTCCTGAACTTGGTCAATAACCATACACCGCAAGGATGAAACTTGGTGACTGTGTTGCAAAAAATGTTTAGCCACAGGTTTATCAGTCTTATTGGTATGGATAGCCAATCTGATGGAATATCTATGGTTGGCCATTCTGTCTCTGAATGGTCTCTTCATCATACCAATGTAATAAAGGCCACAAGGGCAGGTCACAAAATAGATCACAAAGGTGCTTGTGCATGTTAGATTATACTGAATAGGAATTTTGGCACCAAAATTGGACCTGAACTTCCGGTCACGTGGTGCGCTGGCGTGCGTTCCACCGCCGGAGGACTGTTGGATGGGTCAGACCTTCCTGGGGCGGCTTCAGTAATGACAGGTGTTGTTTGTGAGCATTGTTAGATGAGCATAAATAGTGCTCACAAGTGAGACAACTTCTGCACTTCAAACAGGCACTTTCTACATAAGGCACTTTGGCACTTTAACTGGCTGTTCCCCTGAAGACGGATAAGCACCGAAAATGGCTGTTTGGGAGGTCATGTGTGTTTACTGTGCATTTCAATTATGAGTATAAGCTGAGCCTTGCTTTTTGTATTTATACATGTTTCTGCATATGGAGTAAAAAAGCTCTTGAAAGACTTTGAGCAGTGTGCTAGTTCTATCTATACTGCTGACCATGGAGTTTCAGGATTGATATAGGATTTTATATATATATATATATATATATATACAGTATATATATGTGTGTATATATATATATATATATATATATATATATATATTGTACTAGCTGTTCTACCCGATCTTCGCACCGGAGTTTCTTGTTTTCACGGTTGTAAATATAAGTAAGTGTTAAAAATTTGGTAAATCTATAGAGATATAAATTTGAGACATCTTAATGTAAGTAACTATTAATCCATGGTTCTCGGCATTACCCGTGGAGCACCCATAGCAGATACAGTAAAAAGTCCATTTTTTTTTGTTTATTAAATTCTACACACTGAAGGTGCAATCCAAATTTTGATCTGATTGTCCGTTATCATTCACGCAACGCAAGCCACGCATTGGTAATGATATCATTATGTCAACCCCCTTTTCATCCCCTTAGGAGAGGTTTATTCAAATTCTAATTATGTCGTTTTCCTATTTCCAACCCGAAGAATACCTATGTAAAATATCAGCTTTCTAACTAGAGATGAGCGGGTTCGGTTCCTCGAGATCCGAATCCCCCCAAACTTCACCCATTTTACACGGTTCCAATGCAGACTCGGATCCTCCCGCCTTGCTCGGTTAACCCGAGCGCGCCCGAACGTCATCATCCCGCTGTCGTATTCTCGCGAGATTCGTATTCTATATAAGGAGCCGTGCGTCGCCGCCATTTTCACTTGTGCATTAGGGATGATAGGGAGAGGACGTGCAGCATTCTCTCAGTTGTGTTCAGTGTGCTGCAAATATCTGTGCTCAGTGTGCTGCAAATATCTGTGCTCAGTGCGCTTGCAAATATCTGTGCTCAGTGTACTTGCAAATATCTGTGCTGTGTGCTGAAAATATCTATGTTCTCTGCTGAAAAACGCTCCATATCTGTGCTCAGTGTGCTGCAAATATCTGTGCTCAGTGTGCTTTATTGTGGGGACTGGGGACCACCAGTATTATATAGTAGGAGGACAGTGCAGAGTTTTGCTGACCAGTGACCACCAGTATTATACATTCTCTGCCTGAAAAATGCTCCATATCTGTGGGGTTCACTACGGCTGGCCGGCGGTCGGGCTCCCGGCGACCAGCATCCCGGCGCCGGGAGCCCGACCGCCGGCTTACCGACAGCTTGGCGAGCGCAAATGAGCCCCTTGCGGGCTCGCTGCGCTCGCCACGCTACGGGCACGGTGGCGCGCTACGCGCGCCACACTATTTTATTCTCCCTCTATGGGGGTCGTGGACCCCCACGAGGGAAAATAAGTGTCGGTATGCCGGCTGTCGGGCTCCCGGCGCCGGTATACTGAGCGCCGGGAGCCCGACCGCCGGCAAACAGAAGACCACCCATATCTGTGCTGCATTGTAGTATATAGCAAGAGGACAGTGCAGAATTTTGCTGACCAGTGACCACCAGTATTATATCAGTACGGTACAGTAGTCCACTGCTCTACCTACCTCTGTGTCATCAAGTTTACTATCCATCCATACCTGTGGTGCATTGTAGTTGTTGTGCGCAGTATATATAGTAGGAGGACAGTGCATAATTTTGCTGACCACCAGTATATAATATATAGCAGTACGGTACAGTAGGCCATTGCTATTGATATATTACTGGCATATAATTCCACACATTAAAAAATGGAGAACAAAAATGTGGAGGGTAAAATAGGGAAAGATCAAGATCCACTTCCACCTCGTGCTGAAGCTGCTGCCACTAGTCATGGCCGAGATGATGAAATGCCATCAACGTCGTCTGCCAAGGCCGATGCCCAATGTCATAGTAGAGAGCATTTAAAATCCAAAAAACAAAAGTTCAGTAAAATGACACAAAAATCTAAATTAAAAGCGTCTGAGGAGAAGCGTAAACTTGCCAATATGCCATTTACGACACGGAGTGGCAAGGAATGGCTAAGGCCCTGGCCTATGTTCATGGCTAGTGGTTCAGATTCACATGAGGATGGAAGCACTCATCCTCCCACTAGAAAAATGAAAAGACTTAAGCTGGCAAAAGCACAGCAAAGAACTGTGCGTTCTTCTAAATCACAAATCCCCAAGGAGAGTCCAATTGTGTCGGTTGCGATGCCTGAACTTCCCAACACTGGACGGGAAGAGGTGGCGCCTTTCACCATTTGCACGCCCCCTGCAAGTGCTGGAAGGAGCACCTTATAGTCAAATTGAAGATGTCACTGTTGAAGTACACCAGGATGAGGATATGGGTGTTGCTAGCGCTGAGGAGGAAATTGACAAGGAGGATTCTGATGGTGAGGTGGTTTAAGTCAGGCACCCGGGGAGACACCTGTTGTCCGTGGGACGAATATGGCCATTGACATGCCTGATCAAATTACAAAAAAAATCACCTCGTCGGTGTGGAATTATTGTAACAGAAATGCGGACAACATTTGTCAAGCCATGTGTTGCCTTTGTCAAGCTGTAATAAGTAGGGGTAAGGACGGTAACCACCTAGGAACATCCTCCCTTATACGTCACCTGGAGCGCATTCATCAGAAGTCATTGACAAGTTCAAAAACTTTGGGTGACAGCTGAAGCAGTCCACTGACAACTAAATCCCTTCCTCTTGTAACCAAACTCCTGCAAACCACACCACCAACTCCCTTAGTGTCAAGTTCCTCCTTAGGCAGGAACGCCAATAGTCCTGCAGGCCATGTCACTGTCAAGTCTGATGAGTCCTCTCCTGCCTGGGATTCCTCTGATGCATCCTTGAGTGTAACGCCTACTGCTGCTGGCGCTGCTGTTGTTGCAGCTGGGAGTCGATCGTCATCCCAGAGGGGAAGTCGGAAGACCACTTGTACTACTTCCAGTAAGCAATTGACTGTCCAACAGTCCTTTGTGAGGAAGATGAAATATCACAGCAGTCATTCTGCTGCAAAGTGGATAACTCAGGCCTTGGCAGCCTGGGCGGTGTTAAACGTGTATCCACCGTTAATTCACAGGGAACAAGAGTATTGCTTGAGGTACTGTGTCCCTGGTACCAAATACCATCTAGGTTCCACTTCTCTAGGCAGGTGATACCGAGAATGTACACAGACGTCAGATGGGCCAGGTGTTTGTGTCGGCCACTTGGGTCGCTTAGCTTAGCCATCCAGCGACCTTGGTGCACCTCTTTTTTTCTTTGCATCATGTGCTGTTTGGGGACTATTTTTTGAAGTGCCATCCTGTCTGACACTGCAGTGCCACTCCTAGATGGGCCAGGTGTTTTTTTGTCACCCACTTTGGTCGCTTAGCTTAGCCATCCAGCGACCTCGGTGCAAATTTTAGGACTAAAAATAATATTGTGAGGTGTGAGGTGTTCAGAATAGACTGGAAATTAGTGGAAAGTATGGTTATTGAGGTTAATAATGCTATGGGATCAAAATGACCCCCAAATTCTATGATTTAAGCTGTGTTTGAGGGGTTTTTGTAAAAAAAAACACCCAAATCCAAAACACACCCGAATCCGACAAAAAATTTTCACAGAGTTTTTGCCAAAACGTGTCCGAATCCAAAGCAAGGCCGCGGAACCGAATCCAAAACCAAAACACAAAACCCGAAAAATGTCCGGTGCACATCACTATTTCTAACATATTGGGAAGTAAGAAACTTAGTGAAGTCAGTCAGTGAGTGAGTGAGTGAAGGATTTCGCATGTCTATCTATCTATCTATCTATCTATCTATCTATCTATCTATCTATCTATCTATCTATATATATATCTATATATATATATTTGATTTGTCTGCTTAAAACAGAAGCTATAGACATGCTCTACAAGACATTTAAGCCTCATTTAAATAATGAGGTGAGCTACAAGATGGGTATTGTGCCTTACATTTCCTTTTTATTTATGTAAGGCGTATGTATATTCAGCTATCAACTGTTTTTAATACTTTTAAATTAAGACACATAAGAAACCATGTATACAGTGTATGGTTTCTTTCCACTGGAGTACAGGGTATTTGTAATTTTTATAGAAAAAAGAAATTCTCACTATAGTACAAATTTAAAAAAAATGCAAATAATCTGTTTCTTGAAAAACAACAACCCAAAGCATAGCTAAAGTGACCTGATAATTTTTAATTTATTCTCTAAGTATGGTTCCTTATCTGCATTTAGGGGGTCATTCCAAGTTGATCGCTCACTGCCGTTTTTCACAGCGCAGCGAACAGGTTACTACTGCGCATATGTATGCACCACAATGTGCAGGCGCGTCGTACGGGTACAAAGCGGATCGTTGCTGGGTGATGGATATAACAAAAAATCCATTCGCACAGCCTATCGCAAGGAGATTGACAGGAAGAGGGCGTTTGTGGGTGGCAACTGACCGTTTTCTGGGAGTGTTTGGAAAAACGCAGGCATGTCCAAGCGTTTGCAAGGTGGGTATCTGACGTCAATTCCAGGACCAAAAAGACTGAAGTGATCGCAAGGGCTGAGTAAGTCCAGAGCTACTCAGAAACTGCAAAAAAACTTTTTCGTACTGCTCGGCTGCACACGTATTCGCACACTTGCAAAGCAAAAATATACTCCCCCGTGGGCGGCGACTATGCGTTTGCACGGCGGCTAAAAGTAGTTAGCGAGCGATCAACTCAGAATGACCCCCTTAGTGCAATGGATTGTTGGGCCAAGTTTTTTTGCTGGAAAAAAATATGACTCCCTGTTATCTCCTAAAAAAAATGGGCTACACTACCTGATTCATTAAATGGTTCAGTTTTTATATCTGGTGGCTTAGAGAAAAAATCTTAGAGGCATCCAGCAGTCATAAGCATACTCTAACATTGGAGATCAGTTGACTCTTGAGTTAGGATTGTGCTTAAATCTGAAAATGGATGGCTCTTCCCTAAAATTCCCTAGAATTCCCATATAACTCCTGTTAACCTATTCCTCCAACAACTGCCATGGATCGCCAAAAAGATAGAAAGACCATGCTGAGTGATCAAGCAAGGTGATCATGCTTGCTAGGAACCTCCTCATTACTGCTCTGCACATTATAGAGTAATATGTTCCATGTTGCTGTATCCATTATAGGTGCAGTCATGAAACACCTGCTGTACTTTGTCTTTTTCTGATTTTGACCCTACTTTGGACTCTAACTACTGTCTGGATCACTGTCTGTGTTGACCCCTATTTTGGGCTAAAACTACATTCTCAGAACATACAGTATGTTGGGCCACGTTCAGTATATTAAAAGACACAAGACCTCATTTAAGATATATAAATCTGCATCAAAATTGCAATACACCCCACCCTCTTTTGCCTGCATACTGGCATTTGTGATCACCTGTAAGCAGATAAATCCTGCAGTACGATCACTTATTTGTTTGGATGGCCTCAATCTAAATTGACTACACAATGTCAGATCATTTCAACTTCAGCCTTTGCCCAGTCAAAACCTGAAACAATGTTACCCCAAAGGTCAACAATCCTTCTGTAGGCTTACCTGCAAGGATATTTGCATGCCCAGTCATCAGGGGATAGAGAGGGATCCTTAGAATCCCTCTCTGGGGGCTTCTTGCGAAAAGAAGCCCATAGTCTGCTATAGGCAATACCTATAGTGTAGAAGCTCTGGAAAGTTTTGCTATGGGACTGCACTCTGACTACTGTCAGGATCACGGTCTGCCCTGACCCCTGTTTTGGGTTAAAACTAGTCCCTGGATTGCCACCTGTCCTCACTTTTGCATTCTAGTTAGAGCACTCTTTGGACTGATGACACCCCAGACCGCTGTTATAGACATTAACTATTCCCAGAAGGCTTTCTGACTGTAACCAAGGCATAGCAACAATTCTGGCTGGTGTTTCATGTCCACTGCCATTATCATTGGATTGGAATAAATGTGCTAATACATTTATACTCAAATCATACAAACTACCCCCATTTGGTGCATCATGCCCTTTGTAACTTTTTACTAAAATATGCATCTTTGTTGACAAAAGTCAACAAGGGTACACTGACCATTGGTGCTGACTAGTTATGTAATTTTGTGTACAACTTAGTTGCTCATCTGGATTGTTGACCTTTGGAGTAATACTGTTTCCCATTTCACATTGGCCAAAGACCGAATTTGAATGATCTGACATTATAGAGCATATTTTATTGACTAATTTTGTACCATTGTGAAACTCGACATTAATATTGTATATGCATCATACATTGTAGCAGAAGCAGCCCTTTATTCCATTGTATTATTCAAAGATAATAAAATCTGCACTATATTTAATCCGCTAAAAGGTTGCTTTATTGGCAAGCACAATGGGCACAGATTTTATGTGCAAAACCTCTTATCTTCTGTTTGTCAAATAGTCTTGTATAAGGCTCATGAGAGTAAAGTGTTGGGTAATTTCAAGACTATTCATTTATTGTCACAAGAGGTACTGTATGTGGCTTTCTTTTAAAAAGGGTTTATGGGAATTTGTTCTTGCTTATGAAGTTTATGCCATAAAATCCATTGGATTGTTCCTTTAAGGAACTTGATGCCGATACCAATTAGAGATGAGCGGGTTCGGTTCCTCGGAATCCGAACCCGCCCGAACTTCATGTTTTTTTTCACGGGTCCGAGCGACTCGGATCTTCCCGCCTTGCTCGGTTAACCCGAGCGCGCCCGAACGTCATCATGACGCTGTCGGATTCTCGCGAGACTCGGATTCTATATAAGGAGCCGCGCGTCGCCGCCATTTTCACACGTGCATTGAGATTGATAGGGAGAGCACGTGGCTGGCGTCCTCTCCATTTAGATTAGAAGAGAGAGAGTGAGATTGATTTGAGACAGAGACACTTGATTTACTGGAGCTTAGGAGTACTGTAGAGAGTGCAGAGTTTAGTAGTGACTGACCACAGTGACCACCAGACAGTGCAGTTTTATTTAATATAATCCGTTCTCTGCCTGAAAAAAACGATACACAGTGACTCAGTCACATACCATATCTGTGTGCACTGCTCAGCCCAGTGTGCTGCATCATCTATGTATATATCTGACTGTGCTCACACAGCTTATAATTGTGGGGGAGACTGGGGAGCAGTGCCAGTTATAGGTTATAGCAGGAGCCAGGAGTACATATTATTAAAATTAAACAGTGCACACTTTTGCTGCAGGAGTGCCACTGCCAGTGTGACTGACGAGTGACCTGACCACACTGACCACCAGTATAGTTAGTAGTATACTATATTGTGATTTCCTGAAAAAGTTAAACACTCGTCGTGTGACTTGTGTGGTGTTTTTTTTTTTATTCTATAAAAAACTCATTCTGCTGACAGACAGTGTCCAGCAGGTCCGTCATTATATAATATATACCTGTCCGGCTGCAGTAGTGATATATATATATTTTTTATATCATTATTTATCATCCAGTCGCAGCAGACACAGTACGGTAGTTCACGGCTGTAGCTACCTCTGTGTCGGCACTCGGCAGTCCATCCATAATTGTATACCACCTACCCGTGGTTTTTTTTTCTTTCTTCTTTATACATACATACTACATCTCTTTATCAACCAGTCTATATTAGCAGCAGACACAGTACAGTAGTCCACGGCTGTAGCTACCTCTGTGTCGGCACTCGGCAGTCCATCCATAATTGTATACCACCTACCCGTGGTTTTTTTTTCTTTCTTCTTTATACATACATACTACATCTCTTTATCAACCAGTCTATATTAGCAGCAGACACAGTACAGTACGGTAGTCCACGGCTGTAGCTACCTCTGTGTCGGCACTCGGCAGTCCGTCCATAATTGTATACCACCTACCCGTGGTTTTTTTTTCTTTCTTCTTTATACATACATACTACATCTCTTTATCAACCAGTCTATATTAGCAGCAGACACAGTACAGTAGTCCATGGCTGTAGCTACCTCTGTGTCGGCACTCGGCAGTCCATCCATAATTGTATACCACCTACCCGTGGTTTTTTTTTCTTTCTTCTTTATACATACATACTACATCTCTTTATCAACCAGTCTATATTAGCAGCAGACACAGTACAGTACGGTAGTCCACGGCTGTAGCTACCTCTGTGTCGGCACTCGGCAGTCCGTCCATAATTGTATACCACCTACCCGTGGTTTTTTTTTCTTTCTTCTTTATACATACATACTACATCTCTTTATCAACCAGTCTATATTAGCAGCAGACACAGTACAGTAGTCCACGGCTGTAGCTACCTCTGTGTCGGCACTCGGCAGTCCATCCATAATTGTATACCACCTACCCGTGGTTTTTTTTCTTTCTTCTTTATACATACATACTACATCTCTTTATCAACCAGTCTATATTAGCAGCAGACACAGTACAGTACGGTAGTCCACGGCTGTAGCTACCTCTGTGTCGGCACTCGGCAGTCCGTCCATAATTGTATACCACCTACCCGTGGTTTTTTTTTTCTTTCTTTTTTATACATACATACTACATCTCTTTATCAACCAGTCTATATTAGCAGCAGACACAGTACAGTAGTCCACGGCTGTAGCTACCTCTGTGTCGGCACTCGGCAGTCCATCCATAATTGTATACCACCTACCCGTGGTTTTTTTTTCTTTCTTCTTTATACATACTACATCTCATTATCAACCAGTCTATATTAGCAGCAGACACAGTACGGTAGTCCACGGCTGTAGCTACCTCTGTGTCGGCACTCGGCAGTCCATCCATAATTGTATACCACCTACCCGTGTTTTTTTTTTCTTTCTTCTTTATACATACATACTACATCTCTTTATCAACCAGTCTATATTAGCAGCAGACACAGTACAGTAGTCCACGGCTGTAGCTACCTCTGTGTCGGCACTCGGCAGTCCATCCATAATTGTATACCACCTACCCGTGTTTTTTTTTTCTTTCTTCTTTATACATACATACTACATCTCTTTATCAACCAGTCTATATTAGCAGCAGACACAGTACAGTAGTCCACGGCTGTAGCTACCTCTGTGTCGGCACTCGGCAGTCCATCCATAATTGTATACTAGTATCCATCCATCTCCATTGTTTACCTGAGGTGCCTTTTAGTTGTGCCTATTAAAATATGGAGAACAAAAATGTTGAGGTTCCAAAATTAGGGAAAGATCAAGATCCACTTCCACCTCGTGCTGAAGCTGCTGCCACTAGTCATGGCCGAGACGATGAAATGCCAGCAACGTCGTCTGCCAAGGCCGATGCCCAATGTCATAGTACAGAGCATGTCAAATCCAAAACACCAAATATCAGTAAAAAAAGGACTCCAAAACCTAAAATAAAATTGTCGGAGGAGAAGCGTAAACTTGCCAATATGCCATTTACCACACGGAGTGGCAAGGAACGGCTGAGGCCCTGGCCTATGTTCATGGCTAGTGGTTCAGCTTCACATGAGGATGGAAGCACTCAGCCTCTCGCTAGAAAACTGAAAAGACTCAAGCTGGCAAAAGCACCGCAAAGAACTGTGCGTTCTTCGAAATCCCAAATCCACAAGGAGAGTCCAATTGTGTCGGTTGCGATGCCTGACCTTCCCAACACTGGACGTGAAGAGCATGCGCCTTCCACCATTTGCACGCACCCTGCAAGTGCTGGAAGGAGCACCCGCAGTCCAGTTCCTGATAGTCAGATTGAAGATGTCAGTGTTGAAGTACACCAGGATGAGGAGGATATGGGTGTTGCTGGCGCTGGGGAGGAAATTGACCAGGAGGATTCTGATGGTGAGGTGGTTTGTTTAAGTCAGGCACCCGGGGAGACACCTGTTGTCCGTGGGAGGAATATGGCCGTTGACATGCCTGGTGAAAATACCAAAAAAATCAGCTCTTCGGTGTGGAAGTATTTCACCAGAAATGCGGACAACATTTGTCAAGCCGTGTGTTCCCTTTGTCAAGCTGTAATAAGTAGGGGTAAGGACGTTAACCACCTCGGAACATCCTCCCTTATACGTCACCTGCAGCGCATTCATAATAAGTCAGTGACAAGTTCAAAAACTTTGGGCGACAGCGGAAGCAGTCCACTGACCAGTAAATCCCTTCCTCTTGTAACCAAGCTCACGCAAACCACCCCACCAACTCCCTCAGTGTCAATTTCCTCCTTCCCCAGGAATGCCAATAGTCCTGCAGGCCATGTCACTGGCAATTCTGACGAGTCCTCTCCTGCCTGGGATTCCTCCGATGCATCCTTGCGTGTAACGCCTACTGCTGCTGGCGCTGCTGTTGTTGCTGCAGGGAGTCGATGGTCATCCCAGAGGGGAAGTCGTAAGCCCACTTGTACTACTTCCAGTAAGCAATTGACTGTCCAACAGTCCTTTGCGAGGAAGATGAAATATCACAGCAGTCATCCTGCTGCAAAGCGGATAACTGAGGCCTTGACAACTATGTTGGTGTTAGACGTGCGTCCGGTATCCGCCGTTAGTTCACAGGGAACTAGACAATTTATTGAGGCAGTGTGCCCCCGTTACCAAATACCATCTAGGTTCCACTTCTGTAGGCAGGCGATACCGAGAATGTACACGGACGTCAGAAAAAGACTCACCAATGTCCTAAAAAATGCAGTTGTACCCAATGTCCACTTAACCACGGACATGTGGACAAGTGGAGCAGGGCAGGGTCAGGACTATATGACTGTGACAGCCCACTGGGTAGATGTATGGACTCCCGCCGCAAGAACAGCAGCGGCGGCACCAGTAGCAGCATCTCGCAAACGCCAACTCTTTCCTAGGCAGGCTACGCTTTGTATCACCGCTTTCCAGAATACGCACACAGCTAAAAACCTCTTACGGCAACTGAGGAAGATCATCGCAGAATGGCTTACCCCAATTGGACTCTCCTGTGGATTTGTGGCATCGGACAACGCCAGCAATATTGTGTGTGCATTAAATATGGGCAAATTCCAGCACGTCCCATGTTTTGCACATACCTTGAATTTGGTGGTGCAGAATTTTTTTAAAAACGACAGGGGCGTGCAAGAGATGCTGTCGATGGCCAGAAGAATTGCGGGACACTTTCGGCGTACAGGCACCACGTACAGAAGACTGGAGCACCACCAAAAACTACTGAACCTGCCCTGCCATCATCTGAAGCAAGAAGTGGTAACGAGGTGGAATTCAACCCTCTATATGCTTCAGAGGTTGGAGGAGCAGCAAAAGGCCATTCAAGCCTATACAATTGAGCACGATATAGGAGGTGGAATGCACCTGTCTCAAGCGCAGTGGAGAATGATTTCAACATTGTGCAAGGTTCTGATGCCCTTTGAACTTGCCACACGTGAAGTCAGTTCAGACACTGCCAGCCTGAGTCAGGTCATTCCCCTCATCAGGCTTTTGCAGAAGAAGCTGGAGACATTGAAGGAGGAGCTAACACGGAGCGATTCCGCTAGGCATGTGGGACTTGTGGATGGAGCCCTTAATTCGCTTAACAAGGATTCACGGGTGGTCAATCTGTTGAAATCAGAGCACTACATTTTGGCCACCGTGCTCGATCCTAGATTTAAAACCTACCTTGGATCTCTCTTTCCGGCAGACACAAGTCTGCTGGGGTTGAAAGACCTGCTGGTGAGAAAATTGTCAAGTCAAGCGGAACGCGACCTGTCAACATCTCCTCCTTCACATTCTCCCGCAACTGGGGGTGCGAGGAAAAGGCTCAGAATTCCGAGCCCACCCGCTGGCGGTGATGCAGGGCAGTCTGGAGCGACTGCTGATGCTGACATCTGGTCCGGACTGAAGGACCTGACAACGATTACGGACATGTCGTCTACTGTCACTGCATATGATTCTCTCAACATTGAAAGAATGGTGGAGGATTATATGAGTGACCGCATCCAAGTAGGCACGTCACACAGTCCGTACTTATACTGGCAGGAAAAAGAGGCAATTTGGAGGCCCTTGCACAAACTGGCTTTATTCTACCTAAGTTGCCCTCCCACAAGTGTGTACTCCGAAAGAGTGTTTAGTGCCGCCGCTCACCTTTTCAGCAATCGGCGTACGAGGTTACATCCAGAAAATGTGGAGAAGATGATGTTCATTAAAATGAATTATAATCAATTCCTCCGCGGAGACATTGACCAGCAGCAATTGCCTCCACAAAGTACACAGGGAGCTGAGATGGTGGATTCCAGTGGGGACGAATTGATAATCTGTGAGGAGGGGGATGTACACGGTGATATATCGGAGGATGATGATGAGGTGGACATCTTGCCTCTGTAGAGCCAGTTTGTGCAAGGAGAGATTAATTGCTTCTTTTTTGGGGGGGGCCCAAACCAACCCGTCATATCAGTCACAGTCGTGTGGCAGACCCTGTCACTGAAATGATGGGTTGGTTAAAGTGTGCATGTCCTGTTTATACAACATAAGGGTGGGTGGGAGGGCCCAAGGACAATTCCATCTTGCACCTCTTTTTTCTTTTATTTTTCTTTGCGTCATGTGCTGTTTGGGGAGGGTTTTTTGGAAGGGCCATCCTGCGTGACACTGCAGTGCCACTCCTAGATGGGCCCGGTGTTTGTGTCGGCCACTAGGGTCGCTTATCTTACTCACACAGTCAGCTACCTCATTGCGCCTCTTTTTTTCTTTGCGTCATGTGCTGTTTGGGGAGGTTTTTTTGGAAGGGCCATCCTGCGTGACACTGCAGTGCCACTCCTAGATGGGCCCGGTGTTTGTGTCGGCCACTAGGGTCGCTTATCTTACTCACACAGTCAGCTACCTCATTGCGCCTCTTTTTTTCTTTGCGTCATGTGCTGTTTGGGGAGGGTTTTTTGGAAGGGCCATCCTGCGTGACACTGCAGTGCCACTCCTAGATAGGCCCGGTGTTTGTGTCGGCCACTAGGGTCGCTTATCTTACTCACACAGTCAGCTACCTCATTGCGCCTCTTTTTTTCTTTGCGTCATGTGCTGTTTGGGGAGGGTTTTTTGGAAGGGCCATCCTGCGTGACACTGCAGTGCCACTCCTAGATGGGCCCGGTGTTTGTGTCGGCCACTAGGGTCGCTTATCTTACTCACACAGTCAGCTACCTCATTGTGCCTCTTTTTTTCTTTGCGTCATGTGCTGTTTGGGGAGGGTTTTTTGGAAGGGACATCCTGCGTGACACTGCAGTGCCACTCCTAGATGGGCCCGGTGTTTGTGTCGGCCACTAGGGTCGCTTATCTTACTCACACAGCGACCTCGGTGCAAATTTTAGGACTAAAAATAATATTGTGAGGTGTGAGGTATTCAGAATAGACTGAAAATGAGTGTAAATTATGGTTTTTGAGGTTAATAATACTTTGGGATCAAAATGACCCCCAAATTCTATGATTTAAGCTGTTTTTTAGGGTTTTTTGAAAAAAACACCCTAATCCAAAACACACCCGAATCCGACAAAAAAAATTCGGTGAGGTTTTGCCAAAACGCGGTCGAAGCCAAAACACGGCCGCGGAACCGAACCCAAAACCAAAACACAAAACCCGAAAAATTTCCGGCGCTCATCTCTAATACCAATACCCGATAGACCATGGACACATTAGTTTTGTAGCAGAATTATTATTTTGTTGATCATTTTAGCAAAACATGTATCTGAAAAGTATAGTTAATCAGGTTTTCTCAGGAACAGTACAAAGCAACAAATATAACTGCCTGAGATGGCAAATATTTGACATAAAATGGGTAGTTTCTGAAGTGAGGTACATTTTTTTTTAATGAACTTTTTTTGTTGTTCGAAATTTCATCCATTATACTGTCCTTGTTATTATAATCATATGTGTGCGCAGTGGGGGTGCCTGGTGCGCACAGGCACCCCCTAATATCTGGCACCCTGATCTCACATGCCTGATGCAGCGATCGATGAGCAGGCTGATTACTGTCCCCTCTGCGCTGCAGCCTGTCAGGACTGCATTACTGACCGGACGCCTGGGTTAATCAGGGATGCCATTGCCACCGGCTTTAAAACTCCCGGCTCCACCTCCATGTACAAAAACAGCGTAATGTGATTACATCATGCTGCTCACACGCCCACCTGCCACACCCGCCACATGCCCACCTCTCTCCTTCTATGCTATGCCAATGCCAGCCACTGATGAGGATCACAAAAAGAAAACCAATAATAGCAGCGCTGAATTCAATTAATACTAAAAATTAAAAAATGAGATGGATTGAATGAAAACAGATTAAAAAATGTATTAATAACTCTGATTAATAACCAATTAAAAGTCAATGTGACCACCGGCAGAATAAGTGAACCAGAAATGTCCGTTCCTTTTAAATAACTGGACACCAGTTTAGGCAGAATATACAGGCTTAGGAGCTGATTGTACAGTCCCGAAAAGGGTTAAAACCGCTTCTTAGGCCGCTGGAGGGAGAAATATCCCATAGATGATCTTTCAATTGGGAGTTGGTAGCATATTCTCAATCCTCACCAGTATGCGGAGCTTGACTTGCGGGATGGTCCTAAGTACGCCTGTTAAAATCCACCAAATAGCAAACTCTGGGCATCCAGTATGGTCCGGGCACTGGTTCAGCAACAAAGCAACGGTGATCAGGGTGGCAACTGACGCGTTTCGCTGCAGGTCCTGAGCACCGTTCTTGGTATTTTCCAACTGATGAGGATCAGCATGCAGCCAGCGTTCCTCTTAGGAAGACAAAATCAATACTGGCAGGCGGTCGGCAGTAGCATTGACACGTCACTTGTTTTTCCAGCAGTAGCAGTACTAGTCTGCGACTGTCAGTGACAGTGAGTGGCTGACTTGTAAGTAAGCTGCTGCAGCTTGCAGGGGAAAGAGAGGGGGAGCCAGACCAGGCTGAGGAGGAGCAGTGTAATTACAGTGAGTGCCATCAGGGGTGTTTGTTTGGTGCACACCACAACATCTAACAATGTACCTACTTTATTAGGATTGGTACGAGTATGGATATTTTATATTGTGTTGACCGTCAATAGATGTTGTTAGACACGCCCAAATGGCGGTGCTAGACACACCATTCCGTCTGTGCACCCCCTAATAAAATGTGCTGCGCACGCCAATGATTATAATTTATACAATACTGTGAAGAAGGAATATTATCATTGTATGTTATCAGACTCCAACACTTCCTGACAATCACCGTAATAAATTATTTTAATTTGGAGACTTTACTCCAGAATATTCTGAATATTCATCTCTCTATTATGGGATTGAATATATTGTAACACCAAGTATACTGGATATATACATTTGTATATACTGTAACTACTTTTTAAATTGAGTAAGAAGAGTTCCATCTTGCAATTCAGGTTGTCACTACTGCATATATTGTCACACTTATGAAAAAGATAAACTCAGTATTTTGAAAGGGTTTTTTCTTCACTTTTCTACCTATACACCAAGTCAGCATTAGAGAACCACATTCTCTAAATATAACAAAATTAGAGATGTGCGGCAGGCACTTTTCGTGTTTTGGTTTTGGATCTGGATTCCCGCTCGTGTTTTGGATCTGGATTGGTTTTGCCAAAACCACTCTTTCGGGTTTTGGTTTTGGGTCTGGATGATTTTTGAAAAACACACAAAAACAGATAAAATCACAGAATTTGGGGATAATTTTTATCCTATGGTATTATTAACCTCAACAACATTCATTGCCACTCATTTCCAATCTATTCTGAACACCTTGTTTTTAGGCCAAAAAGTTACACCGAGGTCGCTGGATGACTAAGATAAGTGACCCAAGTGGGCGGAACAAACACCTGGCCCATCTAGGAATGACACTGCAGTGGCAGACAGGATGGCACTTTTAAAATCTAGGCCCCAAACAGCACATAATGCAAAGAAAAAAAGAGGTGCAAGATGGAATTGTCCTTGAGCCCTCCCACCCACCCTTATGTTGTATAAACAGGACATGCACACTTTAACAAACCAATCATTTCAGTGACAGGGTCTGCCACACGACTGTGGCTGAAATGATTGGTTTGTTTCGGCCCCCACAAAAAAGAGCAATTAATCCCCCCACCAAAAAAGAAGTAATTCATCTCTCCTTGCACAAACTGACTTTACAGAGGCAAGATGTCGTCCTCATCCTCATACTCCAATTCCTCACCCCTTTCAGTGTGTACATCCTCCTCCTCACAGAGTACTAATTTGTCCCCACTGGAATCCACCATCACAGGTCCCTGTATATTTTCTGGAGGCAATTGCTGGTAAAGGTCTTCCTGTAGTAATTTATAATTCATTTTGATGAACTTCATCTTCTACACATTTTGTGGAAGTAACCTCCTACGCCGATCACTGACAAGGTGATTGGCTGCACTAAACACTCTTTTGGAGTACACACTGGAGGGGGGGAAACTAAGGAAAAATAAAGCCAGTTTGTGCAAGGGCCTCCAAATTGCCTCTTTTTCCTGCCAGTATACATACGGACTATCTGACATGCCTACTTGGATGTTGTCACCCATATAATCCTCAACCCTTCTTTCAATGGTGACAGCATCATATGCAGTGACAGTAGACATGTCAGTGATCGTTGGAAGGTCCTTCAGTCTGGACCAGATGTCAACACTTGCTCCTGACTGCCCTGCATCACTGCCAGTGGAAATTTTATCCTTTTCCTCGCAGCCCCAGTTGTGGGAGAAAATGAAGGAGGAGCTATTGATGGGTCACAATCCGCTTGAGTTGACAATTGTCTCACCAGCAGGTCTTTGAACCTCTGCAGACTTGTGTCTGCCGGTAAGAGAGCTACAACATAGGCTTTAAACCTAGGATCGAGCACGGTGGCCAAAATGTAGTGATCTGATTTCAACAGAATGACCACCCTTCAATCCTGGCAAAGCGAATGAAGGGCTCCATCCACAAGTCCCACATACTTAGCAGAATCGCTCCATCTTAGCTCCTCCTTCAATTTCTCCAGCTGCTTCTGCAAAAGCCTGATGAGGGGAATGACCTGACTCAAGCTGGCAGTGTTTGAACTGACTTCACGTGTGGCAAGTTTGAAGGATTGGAGAACCTTGCACAAGACGGAATCATTCTCCACTGCGCTTAAATCAGGTGCATTCCCCCTCCTTTGCCTATATCGTAGGTGGATGTATAACCTTGAATGGCCTTTTGCTGCGCCTCCATCTTCTGAAGCATATAGAGTGTTGAATTCCACCTAGTTACCACCTCTTACTTCAGGAGATGGCAGGGCAGGTTCTGGAGTGTTTGCTGGTGCCCCAGTCTTCGGCACGCGGTGGCTGAATGCAGAAATTGGCCCGCAATTTTTCGAGCCACCAACTGCATCCCCTGCATGCCCCTGTCATTTTTCAAAATATTCTGCACCACCAAATTAATTGTATGTGCAAAACATGGGACGTGCTGGAATTTGCCCAGATGTAATGCACGCACAATATTGGTGGCGTTGTCATATATCACAAATCCCCAGGAGAGTCTAAGTGGGGTAAGCCATTGTGTGATGATGTCCCTCAGTTTCTGTAAGAGGTTGTCAGCGGTGTGCCTCTTACGGAAACTGGTGATATACACAGCGTAGCCTGCCTAGGAACGAGTTGGCATTTGTGAGATGCTGCTACTGGTGCCGCTGCTGTTGTTGCTACGGAAGGCAATACATCTACCCGGTGGCCTGTCACAGTCATGTAGTAATATGTTTACCCTGCTCTACTTGCCCACATGTCCGTGGTTAAGTGGACACTGGGTACAACCACATTTTTCAGGACACTGAGGACACTTTTCTTAATGTCCCTGTACAATCCGGGAATCGCTTTCCTAGTGAAGTGGAATCTAGGCGGGATTTGGAACTGGGAACACACTACCTTCATCAATTGTCTAACTCCCACTGCACCAATGGTCGATACCGGATGCACGTCTAACATCAACATAGCTGTCAAGGCCTCAGTTATCCACTTTGCAACAGGATGACTGTTGTCATATTTCATCTTCCTCGCAAAGGACTGTTGGACAGTCAATCGCTTAGTTGAAGTAGTACAAGCGGTCTTCCAACTTCCCCTCTGGGATGACAATCAACTCCCTGCAGCAACAACAACAGCTGCAGCAGCAGTAGGCGTACCACTCAAGGATCCTCCGGAGGAATCCCAGGCAGGAGAGGACTCGTCAGTCATGCCAGTGACATGGCCTGCAAGACTACTGACATTCCTGACTGAGGAGGAAATTGACGTTGAGGTAGTTGGTGATGTGGCTTGTGGGAGAATGGGTACAAGAGGAAGAAGGGATTTAGGTGTCAGTGGACTGCTTACACTCTTACCCAAAGTTTCTGAACTTGACAATTACTTCTGATGAATGCGCTGCAGGTGACGTATAAGGGAGAATGGGGGTCATTCCGAGTTGTTCGCTCGGTAAAAATCTTCGCATCGCAGCGATTTTCTGCTTAGTACGCATGCGCAATGTTCGCACTGCGACTGCGCCAAGTAATTTTGCTATAAAGATAGTTTTTTTACTCACGGCTTTTTCTTCGCTCCGGCGATCGTAATGTGATTGACAGGAAATTGGTGTTACTGGGCGGAAACACGGCGTTTTATGGGCGTGTGGGAAAAAACGCTACCGTTTCCGGAAAAAACGCAGGAGTGGCCGGAGAAACGGAGGAGTGTCTGGGCAAACGCTGGGAGTGTTTGTGACGTCAAACCAGGAACGACAAGCACTGAACTGATCGCAGATGCCGAGTAAGTCTGAAGCTACTCTGAAACTGCTAAGTAGTTTGTAATCGCAATATTGTGAATACATCGTTCGCAATTTTAAGAAGCTAAGATTCACTCCCAGTAGGCGGCGGCTTAGCGTGTGTAACTCTGCTAAAATCGCTTTGCGAGCGAACAACTCGGAATGAGGGCCAATGTTCCTAGGTGGTTAACGTCCTTACCCCTACTTATTACGGATTGACAAAGGCAACACATCGCTTGACACCTGTTGTCCGGATTTGTGGAGAAATAATTCCACACTGAAGAGGTGGCTTTTTGGTATTTTGCCCAGGCATGGCAATGGGCTTATTCATCCCATGGACAACAACTGTCTCCTTCGGTGCCTGATTTAAACAAACCACATCACCATCAGAATCCTCCTCGTCAACTTCCTCCTCAGCGCCAGTAACACACATATTCTCATCCTGGTGTACTTCTACAGTGACATCTTAAATTTAAATATCAGAAACTAGACTGTGTGTGCTCCTTCCAGCACTTGCAGAGGGTGTGCAAACGGTGGAAGGAGCCACCTCTTCCCATCCAGTGTTGGGAAGGTCAGGCATCGCAACTTCCAACACACTTGGACTCTCCTTGGGGATTTGTGATACCATCTTAGAAAGCACAGTTCTTTGCTGTGCTTTTGCCAGCTTAACTCTTATAATTTTTCTAGTGAGAGGATGAGGGCTTCCATCGTCATGTGAAGCTGAACCACTAGTCAGGAACATAGGCCATTGCCTTAGCCGTTCCTTGCCACTCCGTGATGGCATATAGGCAAGTTTACATTTCTCCTCAGACCATTTAAATTCATTTTTTTGGGTCATTTTACTGAACTTTGGCTTTTTGGATTTTACATGCCCTCTACTAGGACATTGGGCATCGGCCGTGGTAGATGACGTTGATGGCATTTCATCGTCTATGTCATGACTAGTGGCAGCAGCTTCAACACTAGGAGGAAGTGGTTCTTGATCTTTCCCTATTTTATCCTCCAAATTTTTGTTCGCAAATATTTTTCTGGAGTTATATAACACAATATGCAGCACAGGAGAGCATACCACTACACCACACAGGGCAAACCCTGTAAAAATAATTTGGATTAAATATTAATAACCCCTTTATTTGGAGTAAATAATATACAGCACAGGACTTATATGGCAGTACCACTGGAATTGACTTATACGGCAGTACCACTGGACTTATACATCAGTACCACTGGACTTATACAGCAGTATCACTGGACTTATATGGCAGTATCACTGTACTTGACTTTTATAGGGCAGTACCACTGGATTTATAGGGCAGTACCAATAGACTTATATGGCAGTACCACTGGACTGGACTTATATGGCAGTACCACTGGACTTATACAGCAGTATCACTGGACCTATACGGCAGTATCACTGGACTTATACGGCAGTACCACTGGACTTATACAGCAGTATCACTGGACTTATGCGGCAGTATCACTGGACTTAAATGGCAGTACCACTGGATTTGACTTATACGACAGTACCACTGGACTTGACTTATATGGCAGTACCACTGGTCTGGGCTCATATGGCAGTACCACTGGACTTATATGGCTGCACCAGTGCACTGGGTTTATACGGCAGTACCACTGGATTTATACGGCAGCACCACTAGACTAATGGCAGGACAGGGACACCACCACTGGACTGATGCAGGACAACACAGCATCACTGCAATGGACTGGACTTATACAGCAGTACTGGACATATGGCAGCAGAGGACACCACCATTGTGACTGGACTGATGCAGCACAAGACAGCAGTGGAATGACACATAAGACAGAGCAAGTCGCCACACCACTTTCCTGAACAGACAGACGCTGAGGAGATAGACACGTCCTCTCGCTACACTCTCCAGGACTGGAGTGAAAATGGCGGTAACGTGCGGCTCCTTATATGGAATCAAATACCTGCGAGAATACGACAGTGGGATGATGACGTTTTGCCTCGTTATGGTTTCTGAGTCTGGCGGGAAGTCCCGAGCCGGGCTCGGGACGTGATGTTCGGGTTGGTTCGGTACTCAGAGAACCGACTGAGAACCGAACCCGCTCATCTCTAAACAAAATATACCTAATGTCCAACATATAAATATTGTAGAATGCACATTGTATTAACAGGTTTACCATGCAAAGTCATGATGGCAGAGCCGGCCCAAGGCATAGGCAGTATGCAAATGCCTAGGGGCATTTGGGCAGGCACTGGGCATCTAAATTCTAATTGCAATTTCTGGCTGTAGCCACTCTGTAGCTTTATTGCATCAGTGGTGGCCAGTGCAATAAAGTTGTATTTGTTCATTGCGGTGCAGCGTGCATGCCATCATGATGTCATACAGCATCACTAAGACAGGCAATGCAGAGGAGCTGCGGTGGTCACAGCCAGAAGACAGATAAGTATAGTGGCTGGAGCAGGGGCATTTTAAAAGAGGACCCACAGGCAGGCTCCTTACAGGCCCCTCCTCTCTGTCAGGGAGTAGACCCTGGCTTTATACAGAACTCCATGGTACCTGTGATGTTTCATGGTACCTGTGCCTTGCTCCTGGTGACATCCCTATTGCCCATGTGCAAATAATCTGAAAAATGTCCACGGCAGCAGGGACGCTTTAAGAGTGGAGGAGGCCCGTGTGCAGCCTCCTCCATTTGGGCCCCCCTCTCTCTGCTGGCAGCACTGACAGTCTGAGTAATAGAGGGCTCAGACTCTACTAGATCCCTAGGGAAATGGCACGGCAGCCATTTTCCCTGTGATTTCTCTACTGCGCATGTGCAGAAGAGTTTTAACAGCACTGCTGGTGTTGGTGTGGTACTGCGGAGGGATAAGAATTTTAAAAATGGCAGCATGTGCAGTGTGGGCCCCTCCTGGACTGCACCACACACACTGCACCCATTTAAATACGCCAGTGTGTGGCAGCCTTTTTCTCAGTGATTTATGTATGCAACACCAGCTATTTTCACAGGACTCCAGAGAGGTAAATATAATAATATGGGTGCCAGGTGTATGGTGTGGGCTTCCATGGACCCAGGGGCCAGTGTGCACTGCACATCTTGCACCTATTATAGATTTGTCTATGGGCTGAAAAAATACTGGGGTGGGGATGGGGGGTAGAACCAGACAAAATATTGCCTAGGGCACCAAATTTGTCAGGGCCAGCTCTGCATGATGGCGCTGATTCTGAGTAAAAAACAAAGTGGCTGTAGTTGCAGGTAGACGTGGAAGCCAGCTATACTACTTTATGGTAATGTGAGTATCCATTCATCTAATGCATGGGGTTGTGCGAGTACAAAAATTGATACCACCATTGACTTTATGCCAGACAGTTTTACTGTTACCATTAGTATCGGCACTTGCTCCGGCCTCATGCTCGGTGTAAGAGATCTGTCAGAAACAGGCTTTCCTTCCCTGCACGCATGTCTCAGAATCACACAGAGTTTTTTTATACATTCCCATGAAATTCCCGCACAAGTCAGGGTGGTTACATGCGTTTTCTTTGCCACCACCCGGTTCCCATAGTGAAATTACCTATTTTACGGAAAGATACATCTGCCCAAATTCAGTCTGATTGAAAAGATGATGGATATGTGCCAGTTACATCAAGGAAGACAGATCTGTGCAAGTCAACTGCCCCAATGTGAGTAGTTCTTACTAATTTTTGGCTACATTATTGGAACATACAGTATGTTGGGCCACATACGGTATATTAAAAGATGCAAGATCTCATTTAGGATATATAAATCTACATGAAAATTGCAATACACCCCGCATTCTTTGCCTGCATACTGGCATTTGTGATCTCCTGTAAGCAGATAAATCCTACAGTACAATCACTTATTTGTTTGGATAGCCTCAATCTAAATTGACTACACAATGGGGGTCATTCCGAGTTGTTCGCTCGTTAATTTTTTCTCGCAACGGGGCGATTAGTCGCTAATGCGCATGCGCAATGTCCGCAGTGCGACTGCGCCAAGTAAATTTGCTATGCAGTTAGGTATTTTACTCACGGCATTACGAGGTTTTTTCTTCGTTCTGGTGATCGTAATGTGATTGACAGGAAGTGGGTGTTTCTGGGCGGAAACTGGCCGTTTTATGGGTATGTGCGAAAAAACGCTACCGTTTCTGGGAAAAACGCGGGAGTGGCTGGAGAAACGGTGGAGTGTCTGGGCGAACGCTGGGTGTGTTTGTGATGTCAAACCAGGAACGAAACTGACTGAACTGATCGCAGATGCCGAGTAAGTCTGGAGCTACTCAGAAACTGCTAAGAAGTGTCTATTCGCAATTCTGCTAATCTTTCGTTCGCAATTTTGATAAGCTAAGATTCACTCCCAGTAGGCGGCGGCTTAGCGTGTGCAAAGCTGCTAAAAGCAGCTTGCGAGCGAACAACTCGGAATGACCCCCAATGTCAGATCATTTCAACTTCAGCCTTTGTGCAATACAGAACTTGAAACAATATTACCCCAAAGGTCAACAATCCTGCTGTAGGCCTACCTGCGAGGATAGTTGCATGCCCAATTGTCAGGGGATGGAAGGGATCCTTAGCATCCCTCTCTGGGGGCTTCTTGTGAAAAGAACCCCATAGTCTGCTATAGGCAATATCATCTAATGTCATTGCCTATAGTATAGAAGCTCTGGAAAGTTTTGCTATGGGACTGCTATGCTATGCGTTCGCAGCAGATATCTCCATATGTTTTGTAGTAAAACCGACAAAAACTGCCCTTAGTGGTAATAACTAATCCAGGAAAGGAGTTCAGATTTGCATTTGGACAGAAAATTATGCAATGAAATTGGCGCCAGTGCAATTACTTTGATGCAACCCACAAACACTTATCACTTAATACTACACTTTAATTTAGAGCTGAGTCACAGTGCACCTCCCTCACAACTCTAAATCTGGCATTTTACATTTGCCCCTCCAGCACAATGGTTTTTCCAAAGTGCTAAGGCCTGTTGTGTGATGTGAGAAGCTTACTGTGTGTCCTAAATAATGAGAAGTGATACTTGGGGGGAATTCAATTGTGGGTGACTGGATTCCTCCGGACGAATTACTGTAGCGTGACTTTTTTCTGTGTGATCTCGCTCAAAGTGTTATGTGGGAATATTAAAGAATAATAATGTTTTAGTGAGTCAGTAGATGTGAGAAAAGTATATCACATGGGTGTCCCAGTGTTTGAGCACTACTCAATATACTGAACATACAACAAATAGTAAAATACAGTTAGAAATGTAAGCACATTTCAGTTAAATATGGGCACCTATAGTAAATTAGAACATTCACAGAACAAGAACAACCTACAGTTAGAGAATATCTACAGTATATTTATAGTGTGTAGCCAATCTAAGAATTAAAATTTACAGAACACAGATAGTGGATCTAACCTGAGAATTTCAATAGAAACAGTAACACAGTGTGTGTATGTGTAACATGGGTGGTCATTCCGAGTTGTTCACTCGCTAGCAGTTTTTAGCAGCCATGCAAACTCTATGCCACCTCCCACTGAGAGTGTATTTTAGCTTAGCAGAAGTGCGAACTAAAGGATCGCAGAGCGGCTACAAAATAATTTTGTGCTGTTTCAGAGTAGCTTCAGACCTACTTAGTGCTTGCGATCACTTCAGACTGTTCAGTTCCTGTTTTGACTTCACGACCAGGTCCCATCCTGCACATATGCGACCAGGCAGTGTGATCTGATCACACAACACCGCCGACCTGCCCCCATTTTATCCAAGCCGCACACGCAGCGCTCTGTCACCGTCCCCCCGCCTGCCCCACGAACGCCTCTGCTAATCAATCAGGCAGAGGCGTTCGCGGAGCGGGCGGGGGACGGTGACAGAGCATTGTGCAGAGTGTGTAAAATGGGGACGGGTCGGCAGTGTTGTTGGGGCAGCTGTGTGACATCACACGCAGCCGCTCCAGTGAGAAAAATGGCGTCTGACTGCCTGCATACGCAGCCTGGCTGCGGCTGCAGGGGTTAGTCCACAGTTGCTGCAACCACAATTAAATTGCGGCTGCAGGGCATGCCATTCTGCATACTGAATAACCCCCAAAATGTATTCAGTCTGCTCATCACATAAAAATTTTAAAGCCAGAACACTTGTCCGTAGGCTGTTTAATACCAATTTGTGTCTTTACTGCATTACTTATTTACCTAACAATGAAACACAACGTGTCCATTTTTCTTAGCTGTTTCTCTACGGTTTGTAAACAATGACAGATCAATAATATCTAATGTACAAGGTTACAGTTCAGGTGATAAAGATCTGTTCCTAAATCTTATTTTCTTCCCTGTAGGGAGCTTTTATAAGTCTATCAAGTCGAAAAAGGACGGAATATTTTTTTCTTTCTGTCTTGCGCTTTTAAAGTACTGCTCTGCTGACCTCTCCAAAGTTATAGAGTCTTTATAAGCACAGGAAGTCTCTTGTGCGGTTCACTTGGAAAAGAGTTTTAAATCCTCACAGAAAACCACACTCTGTGCATGTACAATGTAGACGCACTTCACTGGGATTCAGCAGTTAATAGAACATGCAGAATATACTGTAGCGTTAAAAAGATATAGTACCATATTGTATTTACTGGAGACTAGGTTTAATGATATATTTGTGCTGGTGTAATACATTTGCTGTATTGAACTATAAATTCTGAAATATCTGCTTAAATGGAATGTCATTCTAATTGGCCTTTTTATGCATTGTTGTACATATAGGTGTAATATAGTCAGTTTTAATTGAGCATTTAATTATTTACATACTCACAGTTAAGTCATTATCATGTATTTAGTTTAAATGTCAGCATAATGAGAATATCAAATAAAATACTGGTGTATGTCTCTTACTCTTATCTAAAATGATTTATTATTATTATTATTATTATTATTATTATTTGTTTTGTTATCTTTTTTATTTTTATTATACTAGAGCTTTCTAGGCAACAGGTAAAACATAAGTGCCTTCATACCTTATTTTAGCTGTGGGTAAAAAGATAAAGAGAAGATATTAAATGAAACTGTAATAAACATTAAAATGTTTGTAATAGCCTAATATGTTTCACAGCCATTACACTTATATGTAATTTAAACTGACCTGAAGATATGTAGTTCAATAAAATGGTTTTAAAATAGAATCAAATGAAGATTTACACACAAAAAAGTGTAACAGTAGTGTCCCCTAGTGGCACAAAATATAACTGCAAGCTAACATTTTTTATTTTATTTTGTATTACAGATCAGCATCTTCATGACCCACTTATCCAACTATGGCAATGACAGACTTGGTTTATATACATTTGTTAATCTGGCTAAATTTGTACAGACCTGGACTAATTTAAAGTTGCAAACTCTTCCTCCAGTTCAACTAGCTGACAAATACTTTGAGTTATTCCCCAAACAGAGAGATCCTCTATGGCAGGTGAGTGTATAAATTCTACCCATATTGTGTACAATCTGAATGGAAATTCATATAAGCCACTTCTTCTATGCAGTTTTGCCACTACAAATATGTATTTTATACAGAATTCATCCCAATTACTCTTGCTACAGGATACATAACAAAAAGCTGAATCCTGCTCTTTTAGGAAATATATGGGGAATACTGAAATGCTTCAATGTGAATTTATTCAGTAAGTTTCTGAAACCATGGAACAGAACCAAAACCTCAGTAGATGAAGTAACATGATTTTAGTTTTAAATTCTGTCAAAAGAGCCTCAGGGTTTGAGCTGAGCTGGGAAAGCTTCCTACTGTATATAAATCACTAACAACAGAAAGTACTATATTGGCCATTGCTTTAAATCTGTTTTTCAATATTTGCTTTGAAAGCATTATGCCTTGTTAGAGCAGTCTGTTTATATTTCTTTTTATAATTGACTAGAAACTGTCTAAATGTCTCACTATGGGGCAAAGTCATCATGAAAACAATGTGAAATGAGAATTTGTAGTTTTCAATCATCACCCTTAGATTTCACAATTTTTTCACTATTCATCATAATTTCCATAAAACTGCTAATTTTGAGAAGCAGGTTTTCGGAAAAGTGATATTTTTCCCCTTGCAGCTGAGGTGTCTGTAAGGACTTCCTCACACTGTGCATGCGCATGCCACTGCCAAAGTACCAATCCCCTGTGTCGGTACTGTACTGGGCTGTCCGGCTTGTATTAATGTAGCGCTGCCGGGCTGACGAAGGCAGCGCTGCAGCCATGGCCTCCCCCCTCTCCTCCCACCCCCTTCTCCCGCCGGTACTTTACATGTGGGTCCCGGTCGCCAAGTTCCACTGTAGCATCGGTTCCCCGGACATTGCCTCTCACTGCTTCCTCCATGGCTGCTGCTCCACGCTCTTCTCTCCTACCCTACTGCACAAGCTGCCATGTAAACAGCAGCTTGTGAATAATTTTGGGGGCTATTTGCCATCTCAGGATGGGGAACAGTTTCACGATCAAACTCTGAAAAAAATGCTTTTACGGAGTTTGATGAATGTCACAATTTCTACATCCCCTGGGGAGTGTAAAAATTGTGACATTTAAGTGATGATGAATAGCCCACTGTTTCATTTATGCAGTAGTTTATATATGGAATAATTATATCATATTTTTCATTTTATGTTATAAGATTTGAGCAATAACTACACACTTTTAACTGATGCTTTACTAACATATTTTTTATAGATTTTCGAGAAAAATATATTACAACAACCTGACCATATAAAAGGAAGCTATCATCTCAGCCTTTCAATACAGGTCACAGTTCTATTTTACAATGTTCAATTTTGTAACCTGTACAATTCTCTTCTAGAATCAAAGTTGAACTGTAAAGATAAACATTATAAAGCAATAAATCAAAGAAAAATTCTTAATATTTGTAACATTATAATACTTTGCAACTTTTTCATTGTATGATACTGTACTTTTCAGCATGCATATGTTTGCAGAATGTAGATAATGTTTTCTGTTTTGTCTTGAACTGCTTCAGGCCATAAGATGCATTTAACTTTAATGCCTATGGTTCACTCAGTTTTCAAACAACCAGTTTAAAACATAAAAGGACTGTAAGGACTGTAAGTAGGCAGATCTGTGATCTGAATGACGTCAATTTACATTCATCGTCATCAGTGCACACTTGCACCTGTCCTATACTTGGTGTATAAGATACATGGATTTATACTTACGTCCATCTGGATAGTCCACAGTTGCATTAGCACATCCCCAAAGAATTTTGCCTATGTGAGAAAGCCCTGTTCCAGATGAGTTATGGCACATCAACAGTAAGTGAGATGTGCCCGATATGTCCAGTCATTTCTGGAGCATGCAGACACAAGAAAATACACTCCACTCCCAATCATGCAGTACGTTCAACTCAGATCAGGCCCGGTCATCAGAGAACCAAAGGTAAGAGGCAGAATAGTGCAAAATGCAATTGCAGAATCGACCTAGCATGTACCATATTGTTTCATATTTGGATGTCCTTAATTACTGTTATTATTTTCATTGCATTGCATATCAAATCAAACTTCAACTTAATATAAGATGCTCTGCCTGTATAATATACAGTAGTTCAAGTATGTTTCTGTGTACAGCACCACTGCATTCCTTGCATCTATAGCATATAATCTGAGTATTTAATAACATACAGTACTATTAATACAGAATAAGTTTAACATGTATTGAGATTGAAGACAAATTTCTGCATCTTAGACTGTTATTTAGGGGATCATTTATGGTTGGATTTTGTCACATAATATATGCATTTCAATACTATGATGCTCACCAAAAGTGCATACAGGTATGTACAGTTAGGTCCATATATATTTGGACACTGACACAGTTTTCTTAATTTTGGCTCTGTACTGTACGTCACCACAATGGATTTGAAATGAAATAATGGATGGAAGTGCAGTATGAAGCGTTTAGAATTGCAACCATTTTTATGAACAGTCCTATACTCTCAGGGGCTCAAATTTACAGTATTTGGACAAATTAATGTAATCATGTTAACTTTTAATAATTTGTTGAGAATCTTGTGCAGGCAATGACTGCCTGATGTTTGGAACACATGGACATTGCCAGATGTGGAGTTTACACCTTTATTATGCTTTGCCACGCTTTTACTGCAGATGTCTTAAGTTATTGTTCGGTTATGGGTTTTTTTATCTTTAGTTTTGTCATCAGTTTTGAAATTCATGATCGATCCAGTTGAGATCAGGTGACTGACTCGCCCATTGCAGAATATTCCACTTCTTTGCATTAAAAATCTCTTGGGTTGATTGCGGAAGTACGTTTTTTGTCACTGTCTAGCTGTGTTGTGAAGCGCTGTTCCAACCAACTTTGATAAATTTGGTTGTATTTGAGCAGACAGGCTTTCCCTGTACACTTCAGAATTCATCCAGCTGCTTCTGTCACATCTTCAATAAACTCTAGTGACCCCGCACCATTGGTAGCCATGTATGCCCATGTCATCACGCTGCCTCCACCGTGTTTTATAGATGATGTGGTATGCTTCGGATCAAGAGCCATACCAAGCCTTCTACTTTTTTCTTCCCACCATTCTGGTACAGGCTATTCTTAGTTTTATTTGTCCAGGACCTGGCTGTCATTTTTAGATGAAGTGAAGGATTCTCTTTATGGTAGACTTGAATAGTGATATATATTCCTACCTCATGGAGAATGTTCTTCTCTTGTCTTGATGTTGTGAAGAAGTTTTTCTTTACCATGGAAAGGATCCTGTGATCATCAACCACTGTTACCTTCATTGGACGGTCAAGGCCTTTTTGTGTTGCCGAGCTGACAAGTGTGGTGTTTTTTTTCCAGAATATACCAAACTTTTGATTTGGCCACTCTTAAGGTTCCCACTATCTCTCTGATAGATTTATTTTGTTTTTGCAGCCAAAGGATGGTCTGTTTCACTTGCATCGAGAGCTCATTTGACTGTGGTTCACAGCAGTAGCTTTCTAATGCAAATACCACACTTGGAATCAACTACAGAACTTTTGCCTGTTTTAATAATAGTTCCTCTCCCTACATCTTGAATGTGACAAGGGCATTCCAAATGGTAGATGAGCTCTTTGTTGCAACATTTGTCTTTTTTTTAAGTTCATAGTCATTTTTGGTTGATGTTACTATATGTGTGTATGGCGCATTTGCTCTTGGTGCAGGTTTGGCAACAGTATAAACTTCCTGATTGCCTATTTGGTCCTATAATGGTTTGAATCACAGTGCATCCAGAAAGTATTCACAGCGCTTCACTTTTTCCACATTTTGTTATGTTACAGCCTTATTCCAAAATGGAATAAATTAATTTTTTACCTCCAAATTCTACACACAATACCCCATAATGACAACATGAAAAATGTTTTTTTTTAGATTTTTGCAAATTTATTAAAAATAAAAAACTAAGAACTCACATGTACATAAGTATTCACAGCCTTTGCCATGAAGCTCAAAATTGAGCTCAGGTGCATCCTGTTTTCACTGATCATCCTTGATGTTCCTACAGCTTAATTGGAGAACATCTGTGGTAAATTCAGTTGATTGGACATGATTTGGAAAGGCACACACTTGTCTATATAAGGTCCCACACTTGACAGTGCATGTTGGAGCCCAAACCAACCATGACGTCAAAGGAATTGTCTGTAGACCTCCGAGACAGGATTGTCTTGAGGCACAAATGTGGGGAAGGGTACAGAAAAATATCTGCTGCTTTGAAGGTCCCAATGAGCACAGTGGTCTCCATCATCCATAAATGGAAGAAGTTCGGAACCACCAGGACCCTTCCTAGAGCTGGCTGGCCATCTAAACTGAGCGATTGGGGAAGAAGGGCCCTAGTCAGGGAGGTGACCAAGAACCCAATGGTCACTCTGTCAGAGCTACAGCATTCCTCTGTGGAGAGAGGAGAACCTTCTAGAAGGACAACCATCTCTGCAGCAATCCACCAATCAGGCCTGTATTCGAGTAGTGATACTCTGAGTTCCTTGCTAGTGTGCAAGTGTATTGTACTATTTGGTGTCATAATGTTGCAGTGTCTCTCCATGTTGTTCAAAGTTGCTTATTTTCGAACAGTTGTATTTTAGCTGCTTGATTTTTACATATCACTGACATGCACTGGATTTTTAAAGTGGAAAATAACAGATATTTTTAACTTAATGTAATTTAATTCCATTTGTGTTTGTTTCTAATTACATTTTATATCCAATATGGGACTTTTGCATTTGTTAATTACTATCAAAACATTACTCTTCTGTATATAAAACATTTCATTACATAATTACATTCAGGGTCGGACTGGCCCACAGGGGAACAGGGGAAACCACCGGTGGGCCCCACTGCCTGTGGGCCCTCCTCCTCCTCTAGGGTTCAGGTTCCAGACTCTATCCTATGGCACTTGCATTATACTTATGTTACATTATATTTCACAGGAATATGGTTTATTATATATTTATTTACCAAGGGGAACAGAACATATACTCTGCAATGGTTAGCCAAACCTCTGTGGTGGCTGGCCACGCCCCAGTGGAGCCTGGCCACACCCTTAAGATGGGCCCGTACAGCAGCATTCCCTGGTGGGCCCTTCATGCCCCAGTCCGACACTGATTACATTGTGTACAGATAGGATAATGTGAATTTAGCATTTACTGATAATTACTGCCGGGCTCAGTGTGAAATACTGTACCAGCGATCGGGATCCCAGCCGTCAGTATGCCGACAGCACTAGAATGCTCCTTGCAGGCAAGGTGACTAGCTGAGCTCACCACAGGTTATGTTCTCCCTCTATCGGTGTCGTGGACACCCACAGAACTGGAAAAGCCTGTGGTGCCGGTATTCCGGCTGCGGCATTTCAACGGTACTTGGGATTCCGGCATTGGTATTGGTACCTCCGGGATACCAACTAGCGGTATTGTAACCGCCCCTTACTGTCAAGTCACATAGAACATCATTTTTGCTGTAAATGTAAAATCACACAAATAAAAAAACTGAAAGCGACAAAACTACTTTGCTATGTTACACTGAGCAGTACCATGTCTGATTTCTCAGGTCAAGTTCCTTTGTGCATCATCTGCAACTTTAAAACTAATTCCTATGCAGTTAAAATTGCAGCCCAACATCTGTAGTACACTTTGGGTGGTGCTTTGCTAAATGTGTGATGCAAATAAGAAGCTACATTTTATGAAAAAGACAGTACACTACACCTCTTTCAGTGGTCACTCCGGGCATCTTGCACCATATGTTTATAATACATTTAAAATATACTGAGAACACTTCATCATTTTATGGCAGCTTTGCCTTATGATGAAAGTGCAATTGATTTTGTATACAAGGGTATGAAAATACTACCTTTGCCTCTTACATATCTTTTAGAATCCCTGTGATGACAAGCGCCATCGTGATATATGGTCGAAAGAAAAAACCTGTGATCGCCTGCCAAAATTTCTGGTTGTGGGACCACAGAAAACTGGTGAGCACTAATATTTACTGTTAGCGTACTTAATTGCAAAGCACATCACATGCTCTTTTAGTAAGGTTAGACACCTGATCTACACCAAATAATTCAAAATGTCTAATACCAATAACCAGATAATCACAAGAGTTTCCTACATGGTAGTTGGCTGCCAGTGAAATGGAGTCCCAGGGAATCCATCCTTTGCTATGTTTTTGACAGTCATTCATAGCGAACAGGTGGGTACTTTCTTATAAACCAACAATCACTGAATTGACAGCGCACACCCAAATCTTGATTAAGATGCCAAGGGCCCCCTCTTAAAATACAGGTTTTGGCAACCTTTTCACTCTTTTCCCCTTCCGTTTATCAAAAAACAAGCAAACAAAATTGGGTGAATGTAAGCCAGGCTCCTCAGTATTCACTGGGGGGTTCACTACGATATGCCGGTGGTCGGGCTCCCGACGACCAGCATACCGGCGCCGGGAGCCCGACCGTCGGTTTACCGACAGTGTGGCGAGCGCAAATGAGCCCCTTGCGGGCTCGCTGCGCTCACCACGGTACGGGCACGGTGGCGCGCTATGCGTGCCACACTATTTTATTCTCCCTCTAGGGGGGTCGTGGACCACCACGAGGGAGAATAAGTGTCGGTATGCCGGCTGTCAGGCTCCCGGCGCCGGTATGCTGGTCGCCGGGAGCCCGACCGCCGGCATACTGAAGACCACCCTTCACTGGGCCATAGATACCAGTTTAGGCTGCTTAATAAACAATTGAGCCCTGATCACATATCTTTTACTGAAAATGTGTTATGAGGAACCGTTTCCGAACATAATTCCTTTAAAACCTCAGCTCTTTATATGTATTTGGGATGGTTTGAGGCTTAACCATTTGTCAAATCACTATGACAAACACAAAAAGAGTAATTTAAAGACTATGGGAGAGGGGGGGACTCAATTGAAGACGGTTAATGTAAAAAAATCCTGCAGCTGCGGGGTTTTGCTATTCAGTTGCAGGAGAAAAAATGGGTGTTGGCAAGTACAGTATGTGACAATGGAAATACTGTAGGTTGTACCAGGAGGTTAAAGCTAAGTTTTACTTTCAATGAAATTAAGTCAACAGTACATAAAACAGATGCAATGCAGAAACATACTGTATGACTCCCGTTGCACCTGCATATATACATTGCCCATATATACAATTATTCCTGGAAGTTTCCTGGTGATTTTCTGGCAACTGAGGTGAAATTGTGACCTTTTAGTAAATCTTATTTGTGTAAAATCCATCAGCTTTACATTCATAGTCACGTTGAAGCACTGGATACTTCTACTCTTGCCAGCTGGTCTTCGCTATGGGGCATAGCCTTAATCACAGTTGAATGGCCATGCCCTCCAACTAAAACACATAGTCCTTGAATCCTTAATGGGTATTCTGCTTATACAAGATGAGACAGTAAGTGGATAATAAGGCTTTGTCTGTGTCATCGAATATTCCTGTTTGTACAGTATTGAAAGAGTTCTGAATTCCATTTTATCTGCGATTTTTGCAAAGGATTCTTCATGAGATAGAAGAGGTTAGCTTGTATGTGTATAGAACAGAACAAAGGAATCGGATAAAATACAAGTTTAGGGAATGGTTAGATAAGGATTGAACAACTGGAATCATTTTAAAAACATGCAACAGCAGACTTCCGACTCCGGCGCATCCCGACTTCAGCACAGCTTTCTCGGCTGATACACAGCCTCCAGACTGCCATGATCTTCCCTCTCTCTCCCGCTATTTGCATGGAGAAATTTCTGGCGCCCAGCACCCCGTGAAAACGGCTCCATCAATGCTCCCGGTGAAACAGGAGAAGCGAAGGGCAAATTCTAACATGGCGCCCGGCATCACCAAGCCGCCCTCATCCCTGGCACCTGAGAAGGATGTCACTGCTTGTCAGCCTGCACCCGCACACCAGGTCAGTTGTTCCCCCGACTCTCCTCTCACATATGTTGATCTGACGGACGCCATTACTCAGGCCATGTCTCCACTGCTATCTAAAGCTGTGGCAGACATTACTCAACAACTACAGCACTTATCTCACAGGGTCACTACAACTGAACACAGAAATGTGGGCTTTATGCCACAACATGGCAGATGTTCAGAGCAATATAAAATGACTCGAGAAAGAAAATTACCAGCTCTGGAATAAATTAGAGGACGCTGAGAACAGGTCCAGAAGAAATAACATTAGGCTGGTAGGCCTGCCGGAAACCGTTGAAAGAGCTGAACTCTCCCACTTTGTGCAGGTTACCTTACCTTCTTTGCTAGGCATCACTGAATCTTGTAAAGACCTGGTGATTGAGCGGGTGCACAGCGTGGGGCCAGTACCACACTCTCCTAATGGTCGCCCACAAGTTACCCTCTTTAGATGCCTCAACTGCCTCCATAAAGTTGCTTTCTGGACGGCATCCAGAAAACAACATTTGTTGCAATGGCAAAATAACCACCTGTTTATCTGTCAAGATTTTTCAGTGGAACTCACCAGGGCATGTAAAGCCTTTAATCCAATATGTTCCAAACTAATTACAGCCAAGAGACGATTTCCAGTGCTCTACCTGGCCAAAACCCTGCATATATGATAGGGATAAGTTTGTTGATTTCACCTCGCCTGATGATGCTGCAGCATTCATATGTGAGGCATCTGATGACGACCGTTGTGATATCTCTGATGACTCTCCTTCTGCAGAATCCTGATTTAATTATACTCCGGTTTTCTTTTTATTACATTTTTGCTCACCATACTTTTATAGCTCCTTGGACTATGGTTTTCTTACAATTGTCTCACTGATTACATGACATTGTATGATATGTTATTATACAGTTTTTCAGATGTTGTATTGACTGTTATAATATCTGGGGTCTGATATCTAATACATACAAATATTATGATAAGCCCTTTTGGCATCATTCATATGTAATCCAGCATCTTTTTGTGGCTACATATTATTTTTCTGTTTAGGGAAATATTTTCTTTCCTAGAAGCTACAAATGCTTCACGATACGGCTCAGTCGCCTATTTATATATTGTAATTTTTTTCTGTGCTTTAGTCGGTATGTTTGCCTGGAGTGTTGCTCCGGACATATTTTTGGCTATACTTTGTTGTAGCTCTTTAAAGCATTCTAATATGTGCTGTTTTTCCACTGGAAGTTTGTTTGTCTATCAAACCTTTTACATATATGTGGTTTCTCCATGTTTAGATTTTCCCTATGTCCCCCCCATCCCTCCCCCATCTCTACTATGTTTTTACAGATTGTGAATCACTCCGCCTTTATGTCTCTCCCATCTTTCCCCCATCTCTACTATGTTTTTACAGATTGTGAATCACTCCGCCTTCAATGTCTTGCTCATGTTGTACCAATTATTGAATTAAAGGTTGGTTCTATAAATGTTAGAGGTATCAATACTCTGGTGAAACGCCCAAAAATCTTATTATACCTTACCAAACTTGATTTACACATAGCATTCTTACAGGAAACCGACCTAGCCCAATACGAATTTTTGAATTTACAAATATTACAATGGCCCCTGATTTCAACAGCCCCATACAACTCCAAATCTAGAGGTGTTGCCATATTAGTCAAAAGACACCTTAATCTTGCCATACTCCATCAAGATATTGATCCTAATGGTCTTTATTTACTTGTTAAAGTGACTATTCATAATACTCCTTTTATACTTTGTAATGTTTATGCCCCGAATTGTTATAGTAAATAATTTTTCCAATCCTTATTAACAAAATTGGCCCCTTATAGTAGAGCTAATTTTATTATTATATGTGATTTCGATTTGATAACTTCTCCCTATTTAGATCGATCTCATCCTCCTAAATTGCCATACCACTTGCCTAAACTTGTCATTTCTCATTTTTCTTAGACCATTCAAATAATTGATGTTTGGCATGTGCTACACCATGTAGAAAGAGAATTTACATGTCACACGGCTGCTCTTGACACATTTTCAAGAATTGATTTCATGTTTCTTTCACAATAGCTATTCCCTACGGTTATAGAGTCTATTTTTCTATAAAATTATGTTGAACAAAATTGATATTCATTTACTAACATTATACAATTTGATTATTGAGTCTCATACCCTTCCCCTTTGTTTCAATTCAGCAATCATAAAAGTACTTTTAAAACTGGGATGTGATTCTTTCCTCCAAGGTTCATACTGCCCCATTTCTTTATTGAATTTGGATTACAAAATTTTAACAAAAATCCTAGCTGACTGTCTCAAATTTTCACTCCCTCATATTGTCCAACCGACTAAACAGGATTAATTTGGGGTTGTCATTCAGTAACAAATGTGTGTAAAATAATTTCTGTCATTCGTCATTTATCTACACATTCTTCTTCCGAACACAATATTCTTTTAGCCTTAGATGCCGAAAAAGCATTTGATCTCCTGACTTGGTCTCATTTATTTCAATCCATGACTCACTTTGGCTACCCCAAATCTTTCATTAATGTTATACGAATGCTATATTCCTTCCCTACTTCCCAACTTTACTGCAATGGTCATTTATCTTCTTCTTTTTCCATTTATAGAGGTACTCATCCGGGCTGCCATCTCTCACCCCTTCTCTTTGCGCTAGCAATTGAACCCCTTGCCATTACAATTAGAAATTCCTCTGAAATATCCAGTATTTCTATTGGTGATGTTAGCCTTAAGCTAAGCTGGTATGCTGATGGCATGCTCCTCTTTTTGTCCGATCCACATACTGTACCTCTCTCCCTCAGCTATTTACTGTGATACACAACTTTGGTGAATACGCTGGCTTCAGGATTAATACCACCAAATCAGAAACTCTTAATATATCACATTCAAATGTTATACCCCATTTTTCTGCCCCTACCAACACTCTTCTTCTTTTTAAAGATGATCTTAAATACTTGGGATTACATATCCCTTCTGAACTTTCTTCGCTATACAAATTGAATTATACTCCAATTCTTACAATTTTTTTTTACCTTATATGACTCTTGGATGGATTTACCACTATCCCTTCTAGGTCGAATAGCTGTTGTGAAATCAATTGTTTTTCCTAAATTATTTTATTTATTACAGATATTACCCATTGGTCTCACCAAAAATGACGTAAATCATTTTGATTGCCTTACAGCTGAATTTGTATTGCAAAATAAACACCCCATAAATGCCCTCCATAAGCTCCAAACCCATCGATCTAAAGGTGGTATGTCTACCAAATATTCATCTATACACATTAGCGATACACTTTTGTTACATTTCAGACTGGTTACTCTCTAGGTCTTCATATACAACTCAGGCTTTAGATGAGACCCTTTTCGCCCCATATTCTGCTAGTGTTTTGATTCATTCTAAAAAATGTGACATCCCTCCACACATGCTACATAGCATAATGTCTTATAATTCTTATATAGCATGGCAAGTGATCAATAAAAAGATGTCAAGAAACCCTTTAACTTCTCCATATGTCCCTCTATGGGGTAATCCCTCTTTTTCGCCTTCACTACATAACTCTCATTTCCACACTTGGAAAGACAAAGTCTTATCCCTTACCTCACAAGGTGGATGGTTGCTAACTTTCCAAGATCTTAAGCCAACCTTCCTGCTACAGAACAAAGATTTCTATAAGTATTTGCAAGTCAGACATTACGCCTTAGCATTAGATCCCAAAACACAGTTTATCCACTACCAAGATCCTATGAATTATTTGTTTCATCTTATACAAACTGTTCCTTATTGCCTTAAATACCTTAATTCTATTATTTTTCCTTATTCTGACACCAAACCATGGCATTCTCTAACTGGCTCATGGAAATCTGATATTCCAGATATTGATTCCATATCACTTTTAACTAAACATTGTGACAGAGTTTTGAAATACCTACAATCCAATTATTTACAAGACGTTTACTTAAAAATATCACATAGAGGTACATTTCCCCGATACAAAGAAGCCGCATGTTTCCAAACACCTCAAGCTCTTGCTTAAAATGCCATCACTCACATGCCTCCTTTTTCCATTGTTTTTGGTAATGCGGCAAGATTAAAAGATTATGGAATAAAATATTAAATTATATCAATTTACTATTTAACCACTTGCCTGGAATGGTGGCATCAGATGCGACCATGTCTGCAAGTGCTTCATCTGACCTGGTCGCACAGGATGCGGCCAGTCAGATAAACAGTGTTAGCAGTGGCAGGGAAGGGAAACTTCCCTCCGCTGCTGCTGTCAGAAGGACCGGAAGGTCCCTCTGCCTCCCTGCACTCTCCCCTACTGATTGCCGTGCTGCCGATCACTGCTGATCACTCAGCACAGCAGGAATCTCCCCCCCTCCAGCAGCTGCAGACAATAGCAGCCGCAGAGGAACTGTAAATAAAATGCCCCCCCCCCCAGCCCCCCCACCCCCCCCAGTGTACCTGGAGGCTGTCCCAGCTTTCAAAATGAAAGCCATGATGGTCACAATGTTTCCAATGTTCAGATGATCACGATGTTCTCGATCATTGTTTCGATGTTTGAAGAAAAAAATGGGGGGGGAAATCTAAAAAATATTTTTTTTCTAACTAAAATCATTTTGGATAGGGTTAAATTCATGTTCTTCCCCTAATTCACTCATGAAAAAAACGACAATTTTGGAGCAGTTTTTTGGGGAAAAATGTCAGTTGAGTGGTTAAAACTCATCTCCCCCTAGATCCCATGGCATGCTTATGTGCTAATTTTAAAAAATTACTGATACAAGATATGTCCTCAGATTATATTCCACTATTGACAACCACTGTGACAGTAGCCAAAAAGATTATCCTTATACATTGTGTTCACAGCTCCTCCCCCTCTCTCAGAGAATTACAGCTTAGGGGTATATTCAATTGGTGTCGAAAGCTGCCATCTGTCGAAAAGTCAGCAGTTTTCGACTTTTTAAGGTCGAATCGTGATTCAACCTATTCAATCCCAGCTGTTTTTATTCGACAAGTCGGGGAATTCGACTTGTCGATTAGTATGTGAATCGGTGGTATAGCTGCTGATTCACGTACTTTTGAGGGAAACGGGGCCAAATTCAACAGGATTTGGCCCCGTTTCCGACCATCTCAGTCCGACATAAAAAAATGTCGGACTGAGATTAGGGACCTTAGTGGAGGAGAGAGGGGGGAGAGTCGCGGGGAGATGGGGGAGCACGGGCAGCCAGACACCCCCCCTTCCCCGTCGGGAAGTGCTGGAGATGGGCAGCACAGGAGACGGGGATCCGCAGGCAGCCAGACCCCCGGCGGGCAGTGCTGTAGATGGGCAGCGCCGGAGACAGGGAGCCATGAACAGCCAGACCCCCAGAGGGCAGTGCTGGAAATGGGCAGCGCTGAAGACGGAGAGCCGCGGGCAGACGGGGTGAGCAGCACTGGAGGATGTCACAGCTGCCACTCAAAGCAGCGTCCACCCGGCTGTGAGCGGCGGCTGTGATGCTGGGATGACAGTGAGGCAAAGAGACGGGGGGAGACGGGGGAGAGCCACGGGCAGACTGGGGAGAGCAGCACTACAGCAGCGGCTATATAGCCACTGCTGTAGTGCTGCTCTCCCCAGTCTCCCCGCGGCTCTCCCCGTCTAGCTCCTGCATCTCAATTCGACTTATTTAAAAGTCGAATTGAGATGAAATTGAATAGCCCAAGTCGGATCCATTCCGACAAATGAATGTCGTAATGGATCCAACTTCAATTGAATATACCCCTATAACTACTTAAAATCCTCTACTTTGATAGGAGGGCTACCTTTCTTGATGTTAATAAATATGTTGAAAATTTTTATTAAAAATGGAATCCCTTCATCGCCTCTCTTGATGAAGATACTCAGACTCACATCATGAAGGTTTTTGAAAATACAGAATGGCAACTTCTCCGTAATATTGCAAATTCATAGGCTCACCTCCTTCTATGATACATGATACTGTACCTTTATTCTGCAATTACACTTACTAGGTGCTTATATACTCAAACACATCTGACTTTATATTACACACTATCCCGTTTCCCCTGCCACTTCCTCCCCTGTGTCTTAAGGGGGGTACTGACGGAGCGATATTCTAAGCAATCTGACTAGATTGCTTAGAATATGAGCATTATCGCTCCATGTGTACCCCATACAGCGATAGCGATGCGCAGCCCCGCTGCTGCTAGATTTGCCTGCATGCAGGCCAATCTAGCGGGTCGCTCACTTCACCCGCAGGGTGAAGTGAGCGCCCCCCCCCCCCCATCTCCCCCCGCACACTCAGCACAGATCGCGCTGTGCTGAGCGGCGGGAGAGATGTGTGCTGAGCGGTTCGCTCAGCACACATCTCTCCTGCATCGGCCTGTATATATGGGCCTTTAGGCTTTTGTATTTGTTTATTTAGTTTCTTTTTTTCATTTTAGTTTAGTTTATTAACTTTCTTTTGTGATGTTATATGCACTCATATGCTCTTTGGACTTTATCACAAGCATCCTGTCTGACTTATTATATTTTTGATTATTCTCATACTCCCATACTATATCTCTTGAATTATCGCATTAACATGGTTATATTGATGTGCCCATTGATATTCAATAATTTTATTCAATGTTCCTACATAATTATAGACTTTACTAGTTTTGATATCATGACTATGTTGTGTATATTTTATCAGACTCTTGCATTTTCTTATACTATTACCGCTACATTGATAAATGTTACTGATATTTTTTTTGTCTATGACTGTTATATTGCTTGCACAATTTCTTGTGCTTCATTTGTATTTGCTTTTACAAAACCTTAATAAAAATTGTATTTAAAAAAAAACGTGCAACAGCAGAATGGAAGTATTAGTCTCTCTATTGGACACTCAAAACAGTTGATGAAGGGAGAAAAAAGAGAAACACACTTAATATACAAGATATTTTTTCCTCTCTATTTCCTCATACTAGATTTCACTCAGTCTTTCCTAACATTTTTACAGCTGTTTTACATACCCAAATACCCTTACGACTGCTCATTTAAGTTAATTGCAAATGACATTCCTATTACAAGTTGATTTAAAACCAGATGTACCCAATGTAAAGCTTCACTAGACTTGTAATACAACTTGATCCAATATAAAAAAGGCATCTGGTAATAATCACTGAAACTAGTATTTAACACCAATCAAATGTAGACATAAATGATTTATATATATATATATATATATATATATATATATACATGCATATACATATAAGTCAAAGAAAAATAAATGTTGACATCACAATATTCACAATTATGATATTGACATTGCTGAAATATCAACATTGGACGTGTTGGCACATGCAGAATGTGGTCATATTCACAAGTCAACACGTGAAATGCTTCAGGAGGTTAGAGTTATAAATAGAGATGAGCGGGATCAGTTCTCTGGGAATCAAACTTCCCTTGAACTTTATGATTCAATCCAGGATCCGAGCCCTGCTTGGGCTTTCCCACCCGCCTCGACTACGTCATTGAGGCAAAACGTCAACATCCCGCTATTGGACTCTCGTGGGTTTTGTATTCTATGTAAGTCCACGTGCAAAGGCGCCATCTTCACTCCAGCATTGAAGAGTGTACTGGTTGTATGTGTCCATCTCAGTACTGGGTGGCATGGTGTGGCATGTGGTGTGTGGGGGTGCCCTGTCTGCTATATCTGGAGTGATCTCTCTCCATCCACTGTATCTGAAAAAGAGGTGCTCTCTCTGTCAGCAGTTTCTGAAAAAGGGGTGCTCTCTCTGTCATCAATTTCTGAAAAAGGGGTGCTCTCTGCTGTATCTGAAAAAGGGGTGCTCTGAAAAAGGGTGCTCTTTATGTCTGCTGTATCTGAAAAAGGGGTGCTCTGTCAGTCCATCCAGGGACTCTGCCCCAGTGTAAAATTAAAAAAATATAAGCTAAAAAAAGCCTAAAATTATAAAAAGAATATTTTTTTTGTTTGTGCTTAGAGATGAGCGGGTTTAAATCTCAGAGATCCGAACCCCACCCCTCCAAACTTCATGATCCAAGTGGGACTTCCCACCAGACTTGGATCCCAGAATGAGGCAAAATGTCATCATCCTGCTATCGGATTCTTGTGGGATTTGTATTCCATATAAGGAGCCACGCATCGCCGCCATTTTTACTCTGAACTTGGAGAGTGTGGGAGACAGACCTCTGTATCTCTATGGGTGGTGGGATCGGGTGGGGTCAGTGTGTGCACTTTAGGGGTACTGTCCTGTGTGCTGTTAGGGATGCTGTCCTGTCACTGTGGTGTGGTGTTCTGTGCTGTTAGGGGTGCTCTACATGGGTTTTGCTGTCCTGTCACTGTGCTGTATAGTAGCACTGTCCTGTATGCTGTAAAAATACAGGGGTGTTGTTTAAATAAAGGTCCATTGGCCCTGTCTTGTATGCTGTCAAATTACAGGGGTGTTTTTAAAATACAGGGGTGCTGGCCCTGTACTGTATGCAGTAAAAATACAGGGGTGTTGAATAAATAAAAATACACTGGCTCTGTCTTGTATGCTGTAAAATTACAGGGTTGCTGTAATAATACAGGGGTGCTGGCCCTGTCTTGTATGCTGTTAAAATACAGGCATGCTGTGAAAATAAAGGTACATTGGCCCTGTCTTGTATGCTGTAAAAATACAGGGGTGTTGTATAAATAAAGGTACTCTGGCCCTTCTTGTATGCTGTAAAAATACAGGGGTGTTGTGAAAATACAGGGGTGCTGGCATTGTTCTGTATGCTGTAAAAATACAGGGGTGCTGTTGTTAAAATAAAGGTGCACTGGTCCTGTCTTGTATGCTGTAAATATACAGGGGTGCTGTGAAAATACAGGAGTGCTAGCCCTGCCCTGTATGCTGTATAAATACAGGGGTGTTGTTGTTAAAATACAAGGGTGCTAGTCCTGTCCTGTATGTTGTAGAAATACAGGGGTGCTGTGAAAATAAAGGTACACTGGCCCTGTCCTGTATGCTGTAAAAATAAAGGGGTGCTGTGAAAATACAGGGGTGCTGGTTCTGTCCTGTATGCTGTAAAAATACAGGTGTGCTGTGAAAATAAAGGTACACTGGTCCTGTCCTGTATGCTGTAAAAATACATGAGTGTAGTTAAAATAAAGGTACACTGGCCTTGTCCTGTATGCTGTAAAAATACACGGGTGCTGTGAAAATAAAGGTACACTGGCCCTGTCTTGTATGCTGTAAAAATACAGGGGTGCTGTGAAAATACAGGAGTGCTAGCCCTGTCCTGTATTCTGTATAAATACAGGGGTATTGTTGTTGTTGTTGTTGTTGTTGTTGTTTTTGTTAAAATACAGGGGTGCTAGTCCTGTCCTGTATGTTGTAGAAATACAGGGGTGCTGTTAAAATAAAGGTACACTGGCCCTGTCCTGTATGCTGTAAAAATACAGAAGTGATGTGAAAATAAAGGTACACTGGCCCTGTCCTGTATGCTGTAAAATTCCAGGGGTGTTGTTAAAATACAGGGGTGCTGTGAAAATAAAGGTACACTGGCCCTGTCTTGTATGTTGTAAATAAACAGGGGTGCTGTGAAAATACAGGCGTGCTAGCCCTGTCCTGTATGCTGTATAAATACAGGGGTGTTGTTGTTGTTAAAATACAGGGGTGCTAGTCCTGTCCTGTATGTTGTAGAAATACAGGGGTGCTGTTAAAATAAAGGTACACTGGCCCTGTCATGTAAGCTGTAAAAATAAAGGGGTGCTGTGAAAATACAGGGGTGCTGGATCTGTCCTGTATGCTGTAAAAATACAGGTGTGCTGTGAAAATAAATGTACACTGGCCCTGTCCTGTATGCTGTAAAAATACAGGGGTACTGTGAAAATAAAGGTATACTGGCCCTGTCCTGTATGCTGTAAAATTCTAGGGGTGTTGTTAAAATACAGGGGTGCTGTAAATATAAAGGGGCACTGTTCTGTTTGCTGTGAACTGTTACAAAAAATGGCGCTGTCCTGTGAAATTGAGAACAAATATTTGGAGGAAAAAATAGTGGAAGATCAGGAACCACTTCCAGTTCCTAATACTAGTGCTGAAGCTGCTGCTGCCACCAGTCATGACATGGACAATGCAATTCCATCAACGTCATCTGCTAAGGCGAATGCACAATATCATAGAGGACATGTAAAATCCAAGAGGCAAAAATTAATAACAAAAAAAGAATCTGATGAGAAACATAAAATTGGCAGTATGCCATTCAAGACTCGAAGTGGCAAGGAAAGGCTAAGGCCTTGGCCTATGTTCATGATTGGTGGTTCACCTTCTCATGAAGATGGAAGACCTCCTCCCTCTTGAAAAATAAAAATAAATAAAGCTTGTTAAAGCACAAGTAAAAACAACTGTGCATTCAGACTCAGCAATATCACAAATCCCCAAGGAGAGTCCAAGTGTGTCCATGGTTGTGATGTCTATGCTTGACTTTCCCAAGACTGTACGGAAAGAGGAGGCTCCTACCACAATTTGCATGCCCCTCTGCAAGTGCTTGGAGGAACACCACCAGACCAGTTTCTGATATTGAGATTGTCACTGTAGAAGTACACCAGGATGAGGAGGATATTGGTGTAGCTGGCGCTGAGGAGGAAGTTGACGATGAGGATTCTGATGGTGATGTGGTTTGTTTGAATAAGCCACCAGTGGAGACAGTTGTTTTCCATGGGATGAAAAAGCCCATTGTCATGCGTGGGCAAAATACCAAAAAAGCCACCTCTTCAGTGTGGAATTATTTCTCCACAAATCCGGACAACAGGTGTCATGCCTCATGCCATGTGTTGCCTTTGTCAATCCATAATAAGTAGGGGTAAGGATGTTAACCACCTAGAAACATCCTCCCTTATACATCACCTGCAGTGCATTCATTATAAGTCATTGTCAAGTTCAGAAACTTTGGGTAATAGTGTTAGCAGTCCACTAATACCTAAATCGCTTTTACCTGTTGTACCCAAGCTCCTGCAATCCACACCACCAACTCCCTCAACATCAATTTCCTCCTCAGTCAGGAACGGTGGGTGAAGTGGCCTTTACTTCATGGAAGAGTTCTCCTCCATATAAAGCTTGGAAAAAAGAATGATAGTGATAGTGCAACACCGTCTTTAAATGACGGTGTTGCACTATCACTATCATTCTTTTTTCCAAGCTTTATATGGAGGAGAACTCTTCTATGAAGTTAAGGCCACTTCACCCACTTTGTGATTATCTACATGCAAATAATACACATCCTTATGTGAGTGGGACCAAGCAAATAAAATTATCATTTGTTTCAACAGAGTTGCACTATGTTTTGCATGTTTTTTGTATTGTAGTAATACTCCTAACCAATTCTCTGTGAGACTGGAAATCCTTGTGATCAAAACTGTGTAAGCCTTTTTCTGTTGGTATCTAAATAGCGCCACGTGGAGTCACATTGTATTTTATGTGGACAAGTAGAGCAGGGCAAACTAAGGACTACATGACTATGACAGCCCACTGGGTAGATGTATTGCCTTATGCAGCATCAGCAGCAGTGGCACCAGCAGCAGCATCTCACAAACGCCAACATGTTGACAACCTCCTACAGAAACTGATGGACATCATCGCACAGTGGCTTACCCCACTTAGACTCTCCTGGGGATTTGTGATATCTGATAATGCCACCAATATTGTGCATGCATTACATCTGGGCAAATTCCAGCACGTCCCATGTTTTGCATACACAATTAATTTGGTGGTGCAGAATTTTTTTTAAAATGACAGGGGCGTGAAAGAAGATGCTGTTGGTGGCCCAAAAAATTGCGGGCCACTTTCAACATTCAGCGACTGCGTGCCGAAGACTGGATCGCCAGCAAACACTCTTGAACCTGTCCTGCAATCACCTGAAGCAAGAGGTAGTAACAATGTGGAATTCAACCCTCTGTATGCTTCAGAGGATGGAGGAACAGCAAAAGTCCATTCAAGCCTATTCATCCACCTATGATATAGGCAAAGGAGGGGTAATGCACCTGACTCAAGTGCAGTGGAGAATGATTTCCATTTTGTGCAAGGTTCTCCAACCCTTCGAACTTGACACATGTGAAATCAGTTCAGACACTGCCAGCTTGAGTCAGGTCATTCCCCTCATAAGGCTTTTGCAGAAGCAGCTGGAGAAATTGAAGGAGGAGCTAAGACGGAGCGATTCCGCTAAGTATGTGGGACTTGTGGTCGGATCCCTTCATTTGCTTTGCCAGGATTCGAGGGTGGTCAATCTGTTGAAATCAGATCATCCCATTTTGGCCACCATTCTCGATCCTAGGTTTAAAGCCTTTGTTGTATATCTCTTTCTGGTGGACACAAGTCTGCAGAGGTGCAAAGACCTGCTAGTGAAAAAATTGTCAGGTCAAGTGGAACGTGTCCCGTCCACAGCTCCTCCATTATTTTCTCCTGCAACTGGAGCTGCAAGAGAAAAAAATAAAATTTCCTAGCCAACCTGCTGGTGGTGATGCAGGGCAGTCAGGAGCAAGAGTTGATATCTGGTCCGGACTGAATGAGCTACCAACAATTACTGACATGTCTACTGTCACTGCATATGATGCTGTCACCTTTGATAGAATGGTGGAGTATTATAACGGTGACTGCATCCAAGTAGGCATGTCAGACAGTGCGCATACTTTCAAGAAAAAGGCAATTAGGAGGCCCTTGCACAAACTGGCTTTATTTTACCTAAGTTGCCCCCCCCCCCCCTCTAGTGTGTACTCCGAAAGAGTGTTTAGTGAAGCCAGTAACCTTGTCAACGATCAGCGTAGGAGGTTATTCCACAAAATGTGGAGAAGATGATATTCATCTAAATGAATTATAAATTCCTCCAGGAAGACATTTACCAGCAATTGCCTCCAGAAAGTACACATGGACCTGTGATGGTGGATTGCAGTGGGGACAAATTAATACTCCGTGGGGATGAGGATGTAAACACTGAAAGGGGTGAGGAATCGGAGGATGAGGACAACATTTTGCCTCTGTAGAGCCAGTTTGTGCAAGAGAGATAAATTGCTTCTTTTTTTGTGGGGGACCAAACAAACCAATCATTTTAGCCACAGTCGTGTGGCAGACCCTGTCGCTGATGTGATTGGTTTGTTAAAGTGTACATGTCCTGTTTATACAACTTAAGGGTTTGTGCACTTCTTCTTTTTTCTTTGCATTATGTGCTCTTTGGGGCCTAGTTTTTAAAACTGCTGTCCTGTCTGCTACTGCACTGCCACTCCTAGATGTGCCAGGTGTTTGTGCCACCCACTTCTGTTGCTTAGCTTAGTCATCCAGCTTCCTCGGAGCAACCTTTTGGTCTAAAAACAATATTGTGAGGTGTTCATAGTAGACTGGAAATGAGTGGAAATGAATGTTATTAAAATTAATAATACTGTAGGAATAAAAGAAAACCAACATTCTGTGATTTTAGCTGTTTTTATGCTTTTTTCAAAAAAATCCAGATCCAAAACCAAAACCCAAAAGGGTGGTTTGGCAAAACCAACCCAGATCCTAAACAGGAACGGAGATGCAGATACAAAAATAAAACACAAAACCCGAAAAGTGTCCAGTGCATATCTCTATTTGTGCTGTACCCTAGTGTACTATACAATTTTTATTTTATTTTCATAAGTACTGTGATACTTCCAGTCAGACCACAGTATATTATTTCCTACTTATACACGTATTGTGCAATGCTGTTGGTTAAGTTAACCACAGTGTGTAATTATTATATAAATTTCTGACTCATTTGTGCGACGCTGTCATTGAAGTCAACTGTCTCATTTGTGTGGCTCTGTCAGTGAAGTTAACCGCAGTGTGTAATTATTATATACATTTATGACTCATTTGTGTGACGCTGTTATTGAAGTCAGCCGCAGTGTGTAATTATTATACACATTTCTGACTCATTTGTGCGATGCTGTCAGTGAAGGTCAACCCCACTTTGTGTTGATAGAAATGGAGGCTATTACTAGTGCTGAAACTGCTGCCACTAGTCATGACATTCACAATGCAAGTCCGTTAACATCATCTGCTAAGGCTAAGTCATATGCCATGGGGCATAGAGGGCTTAAGTCAGGGTATGTAAAATTATTTAATTTTAGAATGATAAATAAATCAAAATCAAAATGAAAGTTAGCTGCAGAGGCAGTAAAACAAACTGCACATTCAGAATCAGAACCATCAGACATTCTTGAAGAATGTTTAGGAGTGTCCACATCAGCTGACGTGTCTCAAACTGTCCTCATAGAAACCTCTTTCACCTACTTCCACCATTTCTGAACCATCTGCACATGTGGGGAGCCAGTACAAGTAAAGATGGTGATGAATCTGATTGAGGATATGTGTGTTCTATCTGACAGTGAGGATGTTGATGATGATGATGATGATGATGATGATGTTTGTGTAAGTCAGCCACCGGTGGCTGTAGTTGTTGACCGTGATAAAAAGAAAGCCATTGCGATGCCTGGGCATAAAACCAAAAAAGCCACCTCTTGGGTGTGGGATTATTTTAAACCCAATTCTGACAATGTTTATGAAAGCATCTGCTCCATTTGTGAGGCCAAATTTAGTAGAGGTAGAAACGTTAGCCATCTAGGCACCTCCTCCATGGTACATAATTTGCAGCGAAGACATGAAATAAGACACTGATAAGAACTGATGAAGCTCAATTTAATGAATAATAATATTTTGTTAGAATGGATCATCTGGGTAGCAGACAGGCCCTATAGGAGTTTGCAGGCTGAGCCATGTAGTGTTCTCCTTATGACCAGCAACCCTGGCGAGTGCCATCCTTGCCAACCCCTAGCTATGGTACTGATTGCGCTTTCTATGTTTTGCTTTTTTAATGTTTTGAATCACTTTAAAAGCAGTAATTATTTTGTGAGGAAGTGGAATTAAATAAACATAGCACATTAGCTTTAAAAATAGCTTCAGAGTAGATTTTAAAAGAGTGGCAGTGAAAATGCAGAATAAGCTGCTATATTGCTCAAACTGCAAATTCCCTGTAATTATACAATTCTTCACCTAATGGTCTAACAGGCGTACAAGTTTAAAAATGATTTAGAAAAATGTCTGTTTTAGTATATAGTTGACCCCAAAATGTATTTTTGGCAGTGAAATTTGTTGCCTTAAGTGTTAAATTATACTACCTCAATTTACCACATAGCAACTAAATTAACTTTCATAATTCCCGCATTATTCATTGACTATAAATATGGCAAAATGTGAATTTCCAATTGCTAAAAAAGTGAAGCAAAAGTGGTGCTCGTTTTTCTGCCATAAAACCTGATTAGCTAAAAGTTTCACCATGTTTTCATTCATCCCTGCTAAGCCGGTCACATAACTACATCCCCAATCAAAACCTTGTATTCACCAAACTTGTAATACATACTTCCCAACAAAAGTACCTTAGGAATAGCAACTTTGATTGTGCCGAAAGCACAGAAAAAGGGAGCGTGGCATCTGGGAGTGGGCATGGCCTCACAGTACATCCCCTGTTTTTGTCACTCCAGGACATGCCCAGTGCTCCCTGCACTGCTTAGATGCCACACTATTTATCCTGGGATTGGTTCCCATAGTTGTGGACTCCTCACTTCTAAATCTTCGGTGCTGATGTCACATCCGTTATCATTGTCAGAGCTCAAACTTCCTGCAATGTCCTGTTCGACTACAGTCTGGAAATAAACATGGGATTCTTCATTTCATTTCTGCCCTCTGATTATCAAGATTCTGGACACTACTGAACAGAGCAACTGAAGCTCGATGTCATGAATACAATGTAATAAAAAAAGTTTTAGAATGGTCCATCTGGGCAGCAGAATAGCCCCTAGGTGTTGGCAGGCTGAACCAGCTGGTGCCCCCCGTCCCCCTCCTCCCATCAGTGTCATCCAACTTCTAGTTATAGCCCTGTTATGTAAACATTAAGTATCAGCAACAAAAAGTACTTACAATAATTTTCAGACAATTTTAGTCAAATGAAAAAAATAATTTTATGTTTTACTCACATTTCCGTGCCAATCAAGCAAAAGCAGGTATCATTGTAAAACTTGTTAAGTGTCATCAGCTGTCACTGTCACTTGACAATTAGATTAATACAAAAAAATCTTGGTACTGTGAAGTCAGCTGGCATTAAAAAAAGGTGACACATTATCAGGTCTAGAAAAGTTCTAAAAAGAGAACTTGCAAAAATGTGACTGCAAAGAAAATAGTCGTATGTTGTCTGAATGATAAGGTAAGAAAAGGGTTATAGGGGAGATGTACTAAGCCTTGGTGAGTGATAAAGTGCAATTTTTCAAACACAGCCTGTGACATGGCTGTTAGCTCGTTGGCTGGTACTTTATCTCTCTCCTCTATCACTCCCAACGCTTAGTGCATCTCCCCTTATGTGTGCACATGTAATAATTTACCACTACAGGTTGAGTATCCCTTATCCAAAATGCTTGGGACCAGAGGAATTTTGGATATCAGATTTTTCCGTATTTTGGAATAATTGTATACCATAATGAGATATCATGGCGATGGGACCTAAGTCTAAGCACAGAATGCATTTATGTTTCATATACACCTTATACACACAGCCTGAAGGTCATTTAATACAATATTTTTAATAACTTTGTGAATTAAACAAAGTTTGTGTACATTGAGCCATCAGAAAACAAAGGTTTCACTATATCACTCTCACTCAAAAAATTCCGTATTTCGGAATATTCCGTATTTCTGAATATTTGGATATGGGATACTCAACCTGTATTACATTTTGTCAAGAAATAAAACAGAATAATTATATATAATAGTGAGATTTTCTCCAAAATGGCAATTAGGCAATGTGTTGACAATTGGGTCTCAGATGAAAAAAAAATCTTTGGGAAATGTATTAGTTTTTTTGCCAACCCAAAGAAATATGACTATGAATGCCACACTACATTTCATATACTGTATGTACCTTGTTGAATTGTAATTAAAATAAAGTAGAAGTAAATGGTTATACAAGCCTATACCTGTTTTGCAGTATTGTTACAAAGACAATAGCTGTCTTCAAACAGGTCAGTCTCCAAGTGTTCAGTGTTGAAAAAAGCCACGCTGACAGCAGGATTTAGGGGGACATTTACTAAGCAGTGATAAGAGCGGAATAGTGAGCCAGTGTAGAATTTGCCCCATCAACCAATCAGCAGCTCTGTATCATTTTGTAGTATGCAAATTATAGATGTTATTTCAATGCTGATTGTTTGCCATGGGCAATTTCTCCACTGGCTCACTTCTAGGCTCTTATCACTGCTTAGTAAATGTCCCCCATAGGGAGAATCCCGGCAGCACCATTCCAAATGTCACAGCACCAGCTGCGGAATCCCGATGGTCTACATACTAGAGATGAGCGGGTTTGGATTTACTCGGTTCTTAACGCCATAATTAATGCAAGTTCAGATTTTCTGGATTTTTCTTTTTGGCTAACCAAAACACATGACATCCGAGAGCCAATAAGAAGATCCTGGATAATCAGAGTAAAACCAAACCCACTCATCTCTACTACATACTGATGAATCCAGATTCTGCTGCTGGTATTATGACCGTTGGGTTGGTCACGGTTGGGATATTGTATCCAGCCCATTGTCAACAACATCACTTGTATTTTGCAGGTAGAGATGCTGAAAATGTCAAAACTATTCTGATGGCATCAAACACGTGATTAAATTAACTTCAAAATATTACTGTTTAAGATGTATGGTGTGTATTCTCAGCTGTTTGAGGTTCACATTTGAAGTTTGCATTCACTGTTCCAGTCCGCTTATTATATTACAGTTAGTGTTTTTAAAAAAAAATGTAACTTCACACTAATGTTTGCAGTTCACATAAGAAAAAAATTAAAATACGTAAATTTAATCTCAGACTTGTTACTTGATCATGTTGGAACCAGCTCGACCTTGGTTGACCATAGTAAAAGCTGTACAAGTTTCTCAATTTTTTCAATCAAACAAGTTGCAGTAGCATGGTCAGAATTTTGATTAAACAATGTAATTCTCTATTCCCTCTGACTCTGATAATGGTTTGTGTTGTGTAACCTTGTATATGATGATTGCAGGGACTACAGCCTTATACTTATTCTTGATTATGCATCCTGCTATCATCAGCAATTCACCAACCCCCAAAACATTTGAAGAGATGCAATTCTTCAATGGAAATAACTACCACAAAGGCTTGGATTGGTAAGTGTCAAACTATTTATTATTATTATTATTATTATTATTATTATTATTTGTTTTTATGGCTATGTACTAAGGTACGATATTTGTCATTCCAAAGCAATTATTATTCAGTGATAATCAATTTTAGAACACTTGACCTATTTGAATGTTATCCTGTCTAAAATATTATTAGCTCAGATCAGCGATAGCTGTCACAGTAACCTGGCCCAGAGCAGTTGCAAATGGGTGCCAGCTTTTAAAATTTTCAGACATATTCAATTATCCCTGCGGCTAATTCCTAGCTAAAATCTCCACAGTGTGTAGAAAGGCTGTTTGATTAAATAGCCTAAAATAATGGATTACTAATTAACGTGTTTTCCGATGCATGAAACCCTGATTTTGCTGTTTATTCACTGACTTTTCCTTGCAACTCATAAAGCTGCGAGGTTCAGTCTGCTGCCCTATGGGATCCACGTGCAGGGTAATCCATGCTAATTGAATAGGTCCGGCCGCAGTTAACTGAATATGACCGTTAGCCTTTCAGCTTGATTAATGCAGAAAGTAAAAAGTATTTAAAAAATATATATATATTACATAAAGTATTTTAAAACCTTTGTACATTTAAAACCTGCATTTTGAAATGATTTTAATCTATTGCCATTATCCTGACTCAGAGATCCTGACATCATCCTAGCACTCAGAGGCCTTTATTGTCAAAAGTGGGCATACCTTATAGCTGTATTATCAAAGGTGGTAACTCTCTGATGTATAGGTCAAAAGAAAAAGAGCTGTTGGTGCATGAATATTAACCAATAGGAGCATCCCACTGTAGTTAATGATTGTAATCTCTAAATATCAGAGGTTAAAACACATGACAAATTATTACTTGGTAATGTATGCTGATTTACATTAAGTATACAATCTTTAAATTGCCATATTGCTTTCTGAGATTATGTGTATAGCACTGTATGATTAAACCAAGTGTTACAGGGGTTAGGCATATCACATTTGCTTCCAGACAGGTCTACTGGAAGCTGAGTTCTGGTCCTAGAGAGTGTGCATATGCTTTTACTAAAAGGAGTTTTTGTCAGTGAGAGCTCCCTGTATTGGCTCTAGACCAATAGGAAATGGAAACACCCAGGAGTATATTTACTAGAATTCGATTTTGATATAATGTTTGTGAATCTACAAAATCAACTGAAATCGCTGTTTTAATGTTATCCCAATTTTCCTTCTGCCACTGGTTACCTGCTATTGTTTATTCTGCCCCCCCTGTTGTTTTTTTTTTTTTTTTTTTTTTCTTCTCTTCCACCCCACTGTGTGCTTTTCCTGTAATGTTTACCTCCACTGATTGCACACCCTGCCATTGTGCACTACATACAGGGTACACCATCCTACTGCATAAGTGTCAGTTTTCCTATATATATACTGGGCCCTTGTATGGCTCACCTCCCACAGCGTAACCTTCGAAGTGTGTCCAACATGGCTATCTAATCTGGTACACTTGTGGATGGGATGAAAAATACATGGACCTGGTGGTTCTGTTGGAACCCTACTCTGAACTGTAGGACTCTGAAATCATCCCCATTTTGTGTCATCTCTTCTAGGGGTAGACTATTCCACCCTGGCTAATCCTACGCTGTACGCCCAAGATGGCTGGCGCACCTGGTGCCTTGTGAGGGTGGAATACACAGCCCTTGAAAGTCATTACCCAAAATTCCTACACCAATCATGCATTATGCTTTCTGTGTGCTTAAGGTTTTCTTTTATGTCTGTGTGGCTGATCTATTGCTGTATTACTCAAATCCTCTGTAATATGTGCATTGTTTTTTATGTCTGTAAAGCACCTTGAGTCCTGTTGAGCGCTATATAAATAAAATCATTATTATTATTATTATTATTATTATTTTCTAATTCCCTGAAAATATCATTGCATTCGATTTTCAAATCAAATTCGATTTTGATTCTAGTTTAGAAGGGAATTTGGGTTGAGATTTTGAAATCCCTTCCAAAATTGAACCTCAAACCCCAATTAAAATCAATCAATCAATCAATCAGCAAAATCGAATGCAAAATTGAACAGAACTTCCTCATTGCTTCCTATCAGGGACGCTTCTAGAGAGGAGGCCCATGTGCAGACTCCATCTGGGTCCCCTCCTCTCTAGCCAGCAGCGCTATAGATTCTGTGCACTAGAGTCACTAGGGAACCCTAGCGCTGTTCCAGAGTCAAGTGTGCATTTGCAAATCTCTGGACAAATGGCCACCGCGCCATTTACCAGAGATTAGCTTAGAGATGCTGCCACCATTGGGGGACTCCGGAGAGGTGAGTATTTCAAAATGGATGCAGGGTTTATGGTGTGGTAACCCCCTGTGCAGTATTCAACTCATGAAACTGCTGATGTTGCTCTGTTATTGCTCCTGGGGTCTCTCACTCAGGTGGTAATTTGCATACTGCAGGTAGGTGTAGAACATACCATAACCTTGGACGGCTATTATTCCTACATTTACACTGCTTCACATGCATTTAGGTTCATAAAAAGTCATCACAATCAATTTCCTAGCAATAGAATGGTGTTTAGAAGCTCAAATCGAATGTCTAACTTCTCTCCATTCATTCATTTGGGGGTTTCACATTCGATTTTGAGTTCGATTTAGAGTTTGATTTCAAATCGAACTTTAATAAATGAGGGGATTTTGTATTGGACTATGGGAAAACATTGATGTTTTTAAAAATTTGATTTCTAATGGGATGTGAGTTGAATTTGGCTTTAGAATCGATTTGAGATTTGATTTTGCCTTTGGTAAATCTCTTCAATTACAATCGAAGGGAAATTGAAGGGAAATAGAATGCCAAATTCCTTCTAAATCAAAATCGAATGATAGTAAATTTTCCCCTGGAGTTAATCAATGCAAACATAGAGAGTACATGCAAACTGTGCAGCAATAGTCAGAATATAGCACATGGTCACAGCAATGTGAGACAGCAGTGCTAACTGAACCACTGTGCCATGAAATATGCAGTGTAAAGAATAATGTATACAAATAATGTATAAAATAAAGGATAGAAAATAATTAAAATACAATGATATATATTTACCCTCCTGAGATCAACTCCCACGATGAGGGAAAGAGTGAAGGGAGTTTCTGCGGTAAGTGTAGGGTAGGGGAAAAGGAAAAGATAAACCACTTCATCATTCAATATACAATACTAGTAAAGAATAATATATAAAAGGAGTACTTTACTGTAACATAAAACAATGCAAAAAAAAGTCCCCTTATGGACCTTGTTGAAGTACAGTACCTGTGTCATTGCTAAAATGTTAATATATTTTACAGTTGGGGTATACAGTATGTACAGTATGAATACAGTATATTGTGTGTGTACATATACTGTATCTGTAAACAGCAAGGAATGCTGGAGGGAAATTGAACTACAGTACAGTATACTTCAGCCACAACTGTAACACAGAAGCTGTGCTGGACAAAACAATTTGATGCATTATTATAAGAACAACAAAATATAACTGTTTTCTTTTTCCTTTGCATTCTCTTGTGGCTGCAAGATAATAAACTAACCAAATATATGACAGGCTCCCCTATGGTTCAAAAAACTAATGTAGAGATGTTATCTTAAATATGAATAGAAAGGAAGTGACTGGTGTATACATGTTTTCAAATGTTCTATATTCACAAATCAGCCATATTTATTATACATTTCTTTTATAGGTCATTTTCAGCAACTTTCACAAGTCTGAACTTTATTCCATTAAGTCATTTTTTTTTTACTTCTGTAGATCATTGATTACTTTGTTCCTCTATAAAACCTAACTTTCACTAACCATAGGAAGTAAAATGAGTGCAAGAAGCTGCTGGCTTGTGCTGAATTACAAGCAGGACTTTAATCATTACCTCAGCTATTCTTAGTTGACATCTAATAACTTGTTTTTCTCCGGTCAGCTTTTTGGATGTGGTGTTAAATTACAACACTGGAGAGCCAAACAGTATTCAAAATTTATTTTATACAAATTTCAAATATGGATATTTTTAAAGGTGTTGTTTTTATTTTGTAGTCTTGTATGAGTAATTGTTTTTGTACTGTACAGTAGAAGAAAAAAAATATCTGGCATAGATTAGGTGGGAAATTGCAAGTGCTTTATTATAGTAGACAAATAGGCAAATGTTTAGTGCAAAATTATTGGGGGGCATCTCAACATTGCGACATGAAAATAGCACACACAACACAAAAACTACAAAGAGAGAAGGCTCTAGGTCACTTGATAAAAAACTAGACAAGAGACTAACATTAGGATGCAGCCAGTTTAAATTCATGGATGCAAAGCAGGATGGACACGGAGACAGGTGGCACAGTGGTTGGGGCTAGAACCATACATTCTTTTTTAATGAGGGAACTATATGTGACAAAGCTGTATGTTCCTCTACAATGGGAGATGTATCAAGCTTTGTACAGAAATAAAGTGGAATAGTTGCCCAAGTTAGCTTCAAATGGTAATTTCAAAGACTGTGCTAGATAAATGACGGAAACTGATTATTTGCTTTAGGCATCTTTGCCAATACTTCTCTCCAAGGCTTGATACATGTTCCCCTATTAAAACATGTTGGCAGTTTATAGCCTGGATGCAATGAAGTCCGAGTTCAGTGGCCGTGCGGGATGCCGCGGGATCTCAGACATTTTTTTAAAGGGGCAATCATGTACAAGGCTAAACCATGCCTTATACATGATTGCCCCTTTTAGAAAAATGTCTGCGTTCAGCCGGCTTCTCGTATGGCCGCCGAACCCGTACTTCATTACATCCTGCCAAATGTGTTTGCTTGTTAAATATTTTGGACTGCTAACTCCGCCCACTCCAATAACCTACACATTTATTATAGCAAAGCTAAATACATATGAACAAGTTCACATTTCACATGGTACTCTGTAAATACCTGAAGCCAACAACTCACTATAAATCACTGCATACATTCAGAAACTCATCCCTGAGCATTATGAATTTAGTTAAAGTCTATAGTCTACACAATCAGAAACGTGTATGTACATGCATTCTATTTGATGTTAATGGGATGCCAACATTGAAGTATGTAGCAGGAAGTGTACCCTGCCTTTACTACTATTAACACACTTTTGAAGGCCGTTACTGTACATTGCAACCCACAGTAACTTATCCAGGTACACATTTCCAGACTTTTTTTTAGTACTGTACAGTATATTGCTAATGCTAAATGATGCCTTTCTTACTATAGATAATTGTTATTACTAGAAAAACAGATAATCTGCTAAAATAAGTTGCTATGTGACAGTCTTCACTACTTCTAAAACTGTTTTAATTTAATGTGTAAATATTGCAATAAAGAGTTTACATTATTATACTGTGTTTTCAGGTACATGGATTTCTTCCCAATTCCATCAAACCTTACAAGTGATTTCCTGTTTGAAAAAAGTGCCAATTATTTTCATTCTGAAGAAGCTCCAAAACGAGCAGCTGCTTTACTTCCAAAAGCAAAAATTATCGCCATTCTCATTGACCCCTCAGATCGAGCATATTCCTGGTATCAGGTGAGAATTTGCACTACAAAGCAAACCACGATCTATAGTTACTAAAATGGTGGGAAATCACACAATGAGAACGGTCAGAAGCACATTTTCGGCTGAGCTGCTAATGTAGAGACCAAGTCCTCTATCTATTCATCAGAATGGCAAATCAGATAGAAAATTTGTTCAGCATCAAACAGCAAGAGACCCTTTCTCTTACTAGACATACAGTAGACAAGCTAGCTATACACTCGCCACTGACTGGCATCAGTCACACCCATGGCCACAATGCAACACACTTACAGTATTTACCTGCACCCAAGCACTAACCAATTACTTAAAACACATCTGATTCACCCACCTGTGCCTCTGCCTTTGTGTTTCTAAAGATGGGTACACACCACTAAATTTTGGTCAAACTTTTGGCCAAGTAGATAATAACTCATTGGCCCATTTGATGGCCAAGCACTCTTTTTCAACCATGACATACTTTTATTCCTTTGCAACCGTTTCAACTGAGATAGAGAACAGGTTTTGCATCACCTTCTATCCTTTGGGACAGTTCAGTCCCTAAACCCACACTGCAGGCATTCATTTATAGAATGAATGTGTTGTAGATTTCAGGTGCTTGTAGCACCGGAAATCAGCATAGTGCTGATTGGACATCAAGCTAGGCTACTTCAGTCACCTCAGTATATGCCAGTTGGTCAGGACAATTCTCCCATAACATTTCTGTTAATGGAGCCGCCTATTGGTGGCAAATCTTTTAATTGTCTTTGGCCTGTTCTGTGCTGTCTTTATGTTGTCCAGCTGTGATTTTACCTGACATACTATACACCCCAAATATTTGGCTTCCTACATACTCACCATCCATTTTTTTTTATAACTGTTAAGCTGCTAGCATGTAAGATTGCTAATACTGCTTCAACTATAGGGAGATAGGAAAGCATCAACCAAGTAAGCAGAGGCATAGGTGCTTTGGAGTTGCATTAACTTGTTTATGTGCTGCTGGAATGTAGGTTGAAAACTATGTAAACCAAATCAGAGGACCTTTTCTGGGGTAGAGAAGGTAGTATTGGCTTTAGGTGAGTGAGTGAGTGAGTGAGTGAGTGAGTGAGTGAGTGAGTGAGTGAGTGAGTGAGTGAGTGGGATCTACCAATAACCTTTTGTTAGGTGAATGGTTAAGTAATGACTGCTAACCAGATTCTTGACTAACTAATGGACCCAAGGAAAGTGATAGCTATCAAAACCAGGAAACCTCATTTCATTTGTGGAAGTCACTACAGAAACTTATGTTTCAATTGGGTTTGGACACCAATATAATAGGGCTGTTCCATTTGCTGGTGGGTTTCTCCACCACAAACAACTCTAGAATTTCAGCACTTCCTTTTAGTGCTATCCATCTTGACACAATATAGGAGGGATTTACTTTAATGACTACCACTGGAGGGGTGATGATGTCCTGTTCTATTTTGGTGGTACACCCAGGAAGGGCTAAGAATACATATTGTACCATTTCAACAGCTTGTTGACTCCTATCTGGTGAAAAAGTTGTCCCTATTGCACCTTGCATGCATAACTATGACCAGCCCAAACCATCTGGCTCATGCCAGTATTTCAGGAGGTTGACATAGTAATTTTCTTCCTCCTTACTCCTACTGACGTGTAATTCATTGGCTCCACTGCTTGATTATCTTGTACTTGAATGTGAGCAAACAACTTACTCTCTTGAGTGAGCACCAGGACCATAACTTATTCCCAGGTTGGAACAATTGAACTACTGCAATTATATCTTAGTTCCTTTTTTTTGTGTAACTGTGTCTTTTGCACATGTTTTGCACTATTGTTGAATATTTTCCCAACCTCTCATATAGATGCGACACATATTGGACCACATTAGCTTCTTTAGGACACTGCTATTCCCAACCCTCTTTAAGGATATCATGCTATACTGTAACTTAAAGGGTCTAAAGCCTGTGGAAGCCTGATGGATGTAGTTTCCATAATGCAGACATTAAATACAGCAAGAGGGGGTCACAGTCTCTTTTTTCCCTTGGGCCACAGCCTGCTTATGTCTTATGTCATGTCTAAAGTCTTAATGAAAAACCCAATGGTAGTACTGACCACTCCATACCAGGGGCTGGAGAATCCTCATCCATGACTTCACCTGCCAAAGATGCTGGGAGTTGGGGTCATTCCCTGATGCTGTTTACCCTGATATTTAGCACTCTAAAGCTTCCAGGAAGACAATGTGGTGATCCCATGGACCACATTCAAGAATGTTAACTCTGTCAGCTTGGAGTACACTACCCAATGGCCTTCAAGCAGGTTCTTCAAAATTTGACTTTTGAGGTATTTCAGTTGTTGACCTTTCTGATCAGACATGCTCTTACAGGATTTCTTTAAATAGGGGATATCTTTGTTGAGAATTAGCTGAGAGGGAAGTTTGGGAGTGATGGCCATGACCATGGTGTCCATCTGCCCCTTGGCGATGACTGGCTGGAAATTTCTTTCATACTCCTCAATTGCTCCATGAATACAAAAAAAACTTTACTTTGGGCAACTTGTTGGCTATAGCTTTTGGCACAACTATAAGCTGGAGTTCAATATTAGCTTGCTTCCAGAGTCTATAAGAGTCAACTGGTTTTCCACAAGGACAGACAGGCTTGACTTCCCAGTACATTGCAACAGCTCAGGAAGCTAGGGTGTGCCCAAGTCAGTGAACAGTCCATGGGCTCCTGTAGTGCTCCACAAATGATCAGGTTCTCCATCTTCCTAGCAGTCCTGAGCTGACAAAGCTTTTACTACCTCTTTGTCCCCAGTGTATTTTCCACATGTCCCAGTCCGATGTGCTGTAGTCCAGGATTTTTTCAAATCGCAGTTTTCAGAACAAACAGTGTCTGGTTAGACATGTGTTGCAAAGCATCATATCTCTCCATCACAGTGGCCAGGTCTAAAAGCAAATGTAGGTTGGACTGCATAATTCACCTTTGCAAGTCCTTATCCAAACTCCATATGTAATGGTCTATTGCCAGGATCTCTGTCATCTGAGCATGAAAGAAGTTCACTTCTTGAGGACTTTTTGCAAATCAAACAGCTGAGCTTGGACTGGCAGGTCTCTGTACAGTCACCAGTCATCCAACCTTTGGGCCCTGCCCATATCTATGACCCCAATAAATGCTACTATTGCCACCTTTAGCTGTTGATAGCAGTCTGGTTCTCTCCAGTTCATGTACATATGCTGTGTCTTCCTTGACAAATAGTGTGCCAGTCATTCTGCCCAAATCTCTGTTGGTCAGTTGGCCCAAGTAGTGTTATGCATCCATGCAGGGCCAGGTTAAGCATGGTGGGGGTCCCAGGCAATGAAGTTGTGGGGGCCCCCACTACAGTAGATGACAAACCCCTGAGCCCCCCCTTACACACAAACACCCATGCAGCACACAACACACACACAGACTCACCTATGTTGCACACAACACACACATACATACACCCATGCTGCACACAACACACACAACACAAACACAGACGTACACACACACACACATGAGCGCACGCTACCTGTCCTTCCAGTGTTGCAGCGGATTCTGGAGTCAGGGCCCCCACACCCAGGGGCGTAGTAGTTTCCCCCTCCTGGTGGCTCAGCTGTTCATTAACAGCGCCACCGAGGAGGTGTTCCTTGCACAGCATTTAATAGTCTCATGGGATGCTGCATTGAAATCCCGCAAAACTATGAAATGTTGTGCAAGGAACACCTCCTTGGCGGTGCTGTTGATGAACAGCTGAGCTGAGCCGTCGGAAGCGGGGAGACTACTACGCTCCTAGATGTGGGGGCCCCAAAAGTGTGGGCGCCCCGGGACGACCGCCCCTTTTGCCCCTCCCTTAATCCAGCCCTGCATCCGCGGAAATTAGGTTTTGCAGCGTTGTAGCAGGGTATTTTCTTCCTGCACTGCTGCCAAATTCACTATAGCTCTAAAGACTGTACAGTATCTACTCCATGTCTGCAGTTTGCTGGGCTGGGAAGGGTTACCTACTATAGCTTCCCTTATCACACAATGACACTACTAACATGAAGGTAGTCAACACTTAACACTGATATACTGAACCAATTTTTTTGTTTATTTGTCAGAGTGGAAAATCAGACAGCACACTTATTTAGCACCAAACAGCAAAACATCAAAAATTCCTGTACCTATGTCTCTTACTAGACATACTGTAGACCAGCTAGCTATACACCGGCCACTAACTGGCATCGGTCACACCCCCCGCCACAATGCAAGACACCTACAATATGTACCTCCACCGAAGTACTAATTACTTAAAACACATCTGTTTCTCCCATCGATTATATATATATATATATATATGTACAGTATATACAATGTACTATTAGGTATTATTGTATTGGGAAGTCCTATTAATGCATTTATTCTATTATATATTGCTATACAGAGATTGTAAAGTATGTTAGACACAAATTAAGTGACAGATATTCCCACATGGTGTTCAATTTAAAACAAAAAAATGCCTTATTACATATACTGTATATATACATAGTATACTGTACATATTATAAACACAAAAATAAAAATTCTAAACAAAGTGTAATTGTACATAATATACTTCTACGTGAGTATTGCTTACATTATTATAATAATGCCTATCGATCTATAGCTTCCTGAAATCATATTTATGTGGCATAATTTTCAAGCTTCAGAATGAGAGCTGTATTTCATGTTTCAGAAACTCCTAAATATGAATCTTTATTCCTCATAGAAAAGTCATTATACTTTCAGGAGATAGGAACACATTCAGTGCCACAGTAATTCATTTTTGAGGGCGCTTAAGACAAACTATTGTGTTGTGGTCTAATTTCATAAAGCGTCTACAATGTCCGGAACACAGAGATAGCCCAGAACAGTAGGGGATATGTAATCAACTGAAGAGTTACAGACAGCAAGGAAGGAAAATTCTTATTGCAAAAGTAATTTCTAGGAAAAGAACAAGTTGTAGCAGTGTGGATAAGCAGCAGAACACAGATCACACCTGTGTTATTATACTGTACATTGTACATAGTGGAAATGGTAAAGATTGGAAAAGAAATCATAGCCCAGGGTCTTAATTGTGTTTTAAGTTACCCAGCGTCTTATTTTTACCTATTTCGGGCAGCACAGAAAATCTGTTGTGCAGCATATACACTACAGTAAGGTATATACAAAATTGAATATAATGCATTTCAAGAATTTAGATCCATTTATTTGGATTTGGATTAAAAATGTATGTTTTGGTTGAACCAACTGATAATGATCCCGGCGGGAACCAACTAATAATCCCACCGGGCTCGTTACTACATCCCATTTAATCAGTAGAGGTAGCAGTGGAACAAGCCAGAGGTGCAGAGTTTGGGTGGTGCAATCTTCTATTTCCCCTTTGCTTTGCCATTCTAAGGAATTCATTGTATTTAATTTTACTGAATTGATTGTTTACAACTAGAACTAATTTAGAACAGGGATAATGGTGGACAATTCCTTCTACTGTGTGGTGTGCTTGGAATAATACTAAAGCACTTAAATATAATTCCCATCTGATATCACTGGACCTTTACTGCTGGATATCTTATTCTAATTGCAAATGCCCTGTTGCCATCCAGTAACATCCATTTAGTCACAAGTGGAGATCTGTCTGACTTCTGTGAGACTCTAAATAACCCACAGATACGCAAATATGCTATGCTAACCTCAAACTTATGCACAGAGCAGAAAATTGTAGATGCTACTGTTTTACACGTGGCTTTGAACAAACCTTACTATTAATTTGCCAACTTTAACAGAATGGGAAATACAAAAAAAAAATGGGTATGTGGCATGTGTAAAAGTTTGGGCACATTTTAGCATTTAATTCAACATTAATACTTTTATTAGGCCTTAAAACTTGATTGATTTGTTAGGCCTTTCAGTAATCTAGCGATAGGTAAATCTAGAGTTGATTAAATACTTTGACACTTTGTGCCTTCCAGGATGATGTGTCTATGTTCAACAATAATAGCCGGCTGATTAAGTGCCTGATTCATGTTTGTAAGTAAAGCAAAAAACAACAACCAAGAAACTGTGTGTCAGGAACCAAGGGCATAACTACAATAGGTGCGGGGAGTGCAGCTGCTATGGGGCCCAGAGCTGAGAGGGGCCCACCTTCACTGTCAAACTTACATGTATTACTCTATATATATGTTTTCACCATTGGTTGGTACATAGGGGCCCTTACAAACTTTAGCATTGAGGCCTACAATATATCTAGTTACACCCTTGTGTCTGTTCATTGTAATGTGGTAGAAAATATAAACTGGGGGCACTTTAATGTGACATAATGGGGGGAATTCAAATGTTTGAAAAGTCGGTTGGGTGTCTGTTTTTTCCTGTCTATGAGATAGGAAAAAACAGACACCCAACTGATTTTTCAAACAATTGAATCTCCCCCATTATGAACTGGGGACACTGTATGTCATAATGTTAATTAGGGGTACTGTGTTACATAATTTGTTCTGGCAGCCTTACAATGTGGCATAATGTGAATTAGGGCACTGCTATGGTTTATAAAATAAACTAGGACAATATTATGGGCCCAAAAATTAACAACTGCTGCGGCGAGGTGTGTCTCTAGAAGCATTGGGTGAGGTGCATCTTCAGCATGTTACTATGGGGCCCACATACAGTAGTTTTGGCAGGGCCCCTATCTGGAACAAACCCTTTTGTCATGCAAGGAGAACAAATAAATGTATATTTATTCTGTTCAGGGTATTTACAGTCTGCTTTTGCATGTAGCCCACATTTTTAGACAGCTTTATTTGCACACTGCAATTTACATTTCAGTTTGAACACATCCCACCCAACTCTAAATCTCTGCACATGTTACAACTGCCCCAACTGCAGTGCAACATGGTTTTGCCCAGTTGTTTGCTTTTTTGCATCACTTACAAACCTAAATCATGCCCCAAGGGAGTAGAAGGTGAAGGCTATAAAACAAAATAAACAGATCAAAATTTTAGATTACATTTTAAACTCTGAAGTTAAGGAGAGATCTGGAAGACCCAGAAATATTTGTGAGAACTGATGGTAAGCCTCTAGGAAGGCACAGCAAAATTGTATTATCATTGGAAAGAATCTACAGAAATGTTAGGGCAGTCACAAAACACATTACATTTTATTTGAAGACCTTTGTTTGTATATCTAAATGCTACAATACAGATGTGTCCTCATACATCTTGCCTCAATACGCCATGTAGCAGGAGATACCTGGCATGAGTCAGCTAACAGGTCCCGTGCAACTCCTTTGGCCATCTTATTTGCATTTCTATGCAAATAGGACACACACGCAGACTTTGCCGTCTGCAGCTGTAACTGAATACGAAATGGTACTTTTACAGTGTTTTCTAGGAAAACACAGTAACGTACCATTTTGTATGCAGATAGAGCCACGGTCGTGCACAGAATATAGGCATGCTGCATATAATTTAATCAGCATAGGCTGCTTGTGCATCCTATTCACATCATTTTGCGAATAAGATGCATTTTAATGGAAAAAGTCACAAATAAAGACACTGCACTACCGAGTCACGCCACGCATGGTGTGACTAGAAGAGCTGTTTAACTTGCAGGGAGGCAGTAAGTGGACACATCTGTAAGTACGTCAGTTTTAACTACCTGCAGAGAGCGACTGGGGGCCTAATTCAGACTGCAATGCTATGCCGATACGGTTGCAGCTGTCTGATGGTTTCTTTATTGCACAGGCTCTGTATATGCAGATTTGCTGGCCTCGGCAGCATAGTTGCAATGGGGTTGCTTATAGATCCAATGTTTGCTGCGATGGTCATGATGGTGATCTGATACGCCATCTTCTGATACGCATCTAAGAAGCTGACAGTGTGTGCCTTTTTACAAAAGACACTTCCTGCGCCATTAACATACCTCCTTTAGCTGATACCCAAAATGCAGCACCGACACCACTTGCCCTTACGTCTTTACTGTCAGTTTACATGATTGCTAAAACTTATTTAAAAAGCTTACTGTAGATCAATGTTATTCCTACAAGCAAGCTTAAATAAAGCAAACATTGAAAGGTCTACATTGAATTCAAGTGCTGGTACTATTACTTAAATGCATTGCTGCATTGTACATTGTTACATTGAGGTACTATATATTAAATTAAATACGACATAGGGCAGCGCAATACAAATTGATTGTCTCATTTACATATGTTATGACAACAATATCAATGAAATAAAAGCATTAATAACCATCTTCTTTTGGCTACTTACTACTGATTATATGTTTTGTGACAGATTGATAATAAAATAGTAATACAACGAAGGCTGCACTTATTTTCTAATTATTGAACTTGACTATACAGTATCTAAAATAAACCAAAAGTGACACTTAGCGGTGCAATTGTAAGAGGTGCTACATGAAGAAATGGCTATTTTCTGAAGAAGAACCTTTTAATGTGTAATTTTCAAGAATGAATTGCTGAAGATTGCTTAGCAAGTAGATCTAAATCACTGTGCTGTCCTACAATGCTTGGCTTAGCACAAAATTGAAAATGTATATTACTTTTTCACAACACAACAGTACATAATGAGGTTTTATATGTCTCTAGCATTCCATAGACAGATTTACACCTTCTCATTAAACTCAATTTGAGAGCTTGACCTGCAATTCTGACATTAATGTTCATAAATCTTGCAATGTAATGCAGGACATCCTTCCTGGTAAACAAGACATTGGGATTCAGAGCATGAGCAAGATATTAAATCAAGACTCGCTTCCATTTTTGTTTTCTTTTTATAGCAACAACCACCAGGGATGTTGCAGAGCTTTTAATATTTACATGTCACTCTTATACTAACCATGTAATTAATGACCTTGCAATTAATGCCAGCTGGTCAGTAAATCAGGGTGATCTGCTAAAGATTACAATAAGAGCTGATACAGTGCTATTGTCCTTCATCTAGAGTTGCAGTAGGATCACAGCCAGCTAAATGGTTCTCATTTGCACCTGGACAATCCATGATGCAATGCAAGGAGTGTAAATGCAATTTTTTATCTTTCATGTGGGCAACATACTATCTGCATTTGTACGAAGCACAAAAAATACTGGGAAGCTTAAACATCCTAGTGATATTTGGTGGACCCCCTTTATTAAAGTAAACCTTAGTTACCTTCTAAAACCAGTAAATAAAGACACGGAGACATGATTTTGGCAGAAAAATTGCTAGCTATTTATTTGACCCTAACCATAGCAAACCTGTAAATGGAAAATTTGTTAAGCTGCCGAATCCCCGGCAAAATGGTGGCAGAAAAAAGAACGGCTCTATAAAACTATTGGTGAACTTAAATTGGTAAACTGACCGAAACCGTCCAACACCTTATCAAAAACCGGTAATAGGTGTCAACACAACCCCCACAGTGACTTCCCACCGCTCCTGGGTGCCCTGCCGCTGCCTCCCGGATGGGTGGTCGAGCGGCCATTAAGTCGATGGAGGTGAGTGCACCTAAACCAAATAAACTGAAACTTACTACCTAAATAAGCGATACAACTACAAACTGCCGTTCTTTTCCGCCTATAAATAGCCAACGAATGAAAACCAGCCAGCAATCAAAACGCCAATGCACTCCGCGTCAACAAAACAACCACATCCCATAGGGCGGGAGGGCGGGAAGGAAATTGAAACAGCAAAGAGGCCCAAAATGGCCACTGCAGTGTATATATACCCTAACCCTCCCCCTTTTCCTAAGGCTGTACTACCTCACAGCTAGGTCCACCCCTCACATGATGTTTAACCCATTCCTCTCCTATGCAGTCAATTCTTTCTCCTAAACATCCTAGTGATATTTGGTGGACCCCCTTTATTAAAGTAAACCTTAGTTACCTTCTAAAACCAGTAAATAAAGACACGGAGACATGATTTTGGCAGAAAAATTGCTAGCTATTTATTTGACCCTAACCATAGCAAACCTGTAAATGGAAAATTTGTTAAGCTGCCGAATCCCCGGCAAAATGGTGGCAGAAAAAAGAACGGCTCTATAAAACTATTGGTGAACTTAAATTGGTAAACTGACCGAAACCGTCCAACACCTTATCAAAAACCGGTAATAGGTGTCAACACAACCCCCACAGTGACTTCCCACCGCTCCTGGGTGCCCTGCCGCTGCCTCCCGGATGGGTGGTCGAGCGGCCATTAAGTCGATGGAGGTGAGTGCACCTAAACCAAATAAACTGAAACTTACTACCTAAATAAGCGATACAACTACAAACTGCCGTTCTTTTCCGCCAAAAGCGAAGGACTCCCTCCCAGAGTCCTCGCACCGCCACCATAACCTACCCTAACTCCTGCAACACTAGGAACAGATCCTCCAGGAAAAACATCATCCCCTCATCGGATAGATGCACACCATCAGGCCGAAAAAGGTGTTTGTCTCGAAACCGAATCTTAGGGTGGCGAACCACTTTGCCTCCGTGGGCCAAGACCCACTTCGCCACCGCCCCATTCACCTTTATCCTGGCCTCATCTATTACGCGTCCGTCCTCCACACCGCGCCAACTCAACCTTGGCACCATCAGGGAAAAAACCAATACACAATTGGTCCATGCTGCGGCCACCTTTGCCAGATCCTGTATCATGGCCCACCTTAGCTCCAAGGAAGTCCTCTTCCCAAGGTCGTTTCCACCTAAGTGGACAACCAACACCTTGGGAACACCATGCTTCCTAGCTTGACTGACTAATCTACTCAATAGATCTGTCCACATCATTCCTCGCCAACCAAGCCATCTGATTCCCTGACCTCCAGGGAACCTCTGAGCCGTATCAGAGGCCAAGAACCTAGCTGCCCAAAAGACATAAAAGTGGCCGACCACCCAAACGGACAAGCCATCAGCGAAACAACCTGAATGGAAGGAAAAGGGGTAAAATGTGTTACTAAAATCTATACCAGAAATAGAAATTGCGTTAACCTGAAGGATCTGCCAAAAAAGAAAAACATTTTTGATTATAGCTTCCTAAGTCGCAGCAGTCACGGCCTAGCCGATCTCCCGTTCTAATGAATTTGAAGCCAAGCGTTAAGACTTTAAGGAAAAGGTAAAAAATCAAAACGAAATAAAACAGGGGGGGGGGGGGGGGATGGAAGGGGAGGGGGGGGGGGGGGTATGAAAAAGTAGGGTAGAACATGAAATAACTCAGCTGGAGGTGAAAGCATAAAAACCTGCTGAGGGACTTTGATAGCACAGATTAGCCGAATTAATGATTAGAATTCAGTCCGTCAAGTCAGGCAAAAATAGCAAAATAACTCCAGACCCCCGCTGTCGGCTCACGCCCGCAGCGGCAAGTGGCTAATCCCTGAGTAGGATCACAAACGGGTAATCGAAACAACATACAGGGAACATAACATATGCATAAACCAAGCCAACCTTACTTACTCTAACTTATCGCCGCCAGCTACGCTTATGCAAAGAATCTCAGGCGACGGGGCGAATGTATCGCTTATAACAGGACGACTTCCATCGTCCCACCGCCTGGATCTGGGCTCCCGAAAAACCCGCTGCCGCTGCCGCCGTAGCAGCCCCAATGCGGAAGGAGTGTGTACCGAAGTGGGAGGGGGAAAGGCCCAAGCTCGTCAGACAGCGACCCATCATCCACCGAAATTGGAACTTTGTCACTGGCAGCCCATCATAGTGCAGCAACCACGACCCCCGACAGTCGGGCCTTACTGCCTCATACTGTACCGCCAACCGTACTGGGCATATGCTCTCCTCCAGTGACGGAACCAGGGTGACCCATCGGCCCTTCCCCGCCTGGTCCGTCTTAGAGCGTCGCAATCTGCACAGCAGGGACCCCCCACTCACCACTACGTCACCCACCAGCATGCGCGAATCCGTCTGCTTAGAAGGCGCTACCAACTCCGAAATCCTAAAGGCACCGTGGTAGGCCATGGAAAAAGCCAATCTAAAAAGCAGCGATTCAAACATAGACGATGCTATGTCCCCCACCGACCCAATGATGTCAGGCAGCAAAGCTGCATCAATGGGCCGCCTCCTGTCAGGTGGCGTAGGTGCAACGCGCGCCCATCCTTTCATAGCCTTAAGCAGAATCCCGCTTTTCGTCAGGTCGGGAACGCCCTTAATTCTGCAGAAGAACGCAATGCCAGCTAAGTACCGGGACACCACCGCTCTAGACCTGCCCGAAACATAAAGCTGCCAAATAAAAGAAAGCATCATCCGATGCCCGCTCTTACCTCGTTGCTTCCGTCCTCTAGCAAATTCTTCCCATTCGCCCCAGGCCTGTTCGTAAGCCTTAAGCGTGGATGGCGCGACCGATCGCAGTGCTAGACCTTCCAGTCCGGCTCGATGACCTGCCAGACATAACCGGGACAATGAAAACCCCGTTGGTCGGCCTCTGGAGCCAACAAGTGAAACCTATCCCAATGCCCTCGCGATAGCGCATCAGCGACCCCGTTCTCCAGACCCGGCACGTGCTGAGCGCGGAACCACACGTTCCTGCGCAGACAAGTAAGCAGCAACTGCCCTAGGACCCGCCGCACCACCAGCGATTTAGCCCTCTGGTTGTTAATCGCGTGCACCACGCCCAGATTGTCGCATCTGAACAGGATGCTGCGATGCGCTAACCGCTCGCCCCAAATTTCCAGCGCAACCATGATGGGAAAAAGCTCCAGGAGCAGAAGGTCCCTAGTGAGACCAGCCTGATGCCATTCCGCTGGCCACTCTGCCGCGCACCAAGATCCCTCAAGATAGCACCCAAAACCGGATGCTCCCGCCGCGTCGGTGAAAAGCTGCAATCTGGCGCTATCTACCGTTGGTGCTTGCCATATTCGAACCCCGTTAAAATCTTCCAGGAACGATGCCCACACTGCCAGGTCTCTTTTTATCTCGGCTGACAACCTTACAAAGTGGTGCGGCCTGGCACATCCCGCGGTTGCTCTTTCCAGCTTCCGGCAGAAAACCCTGCCCATCGGGATGACCCGACAAGCAAAGTTAAACATGCCCAGCAAGGATTGTGCCTGTCGCAGCTTAACCTTACGCGAGCCCAGGAACTGGCCAATGACCTCGCGAAGCTTAGCCACTTTGTCCAAAGGCAGGCGACACTCGCCTGCCACTGTGTCGATCTCGATACCCAGAAATGACAGGCAAGAGATCGGCCCCTCCGTTTTGTCTTCGGCAACTGGCACCCCGAAGTGACAAAACAATGCTCGTATACTGAAAAGCAGGTTGCCGCACCGCGGCGAACCTGCCGGACCCGTACAAAGGAAATCATCGAGGTAATGGGCAACTCCGTGCCCACCCGACGAAGACTCCACGCACCAATGTAGGAAGGTGCTAAAGCGTTCAAAATACGAGCATGAAACGGAACATCCCATCGGCAAACATTTGTCGATGAAATATTCCGAACCAATCCGGAAACCCATAAAACGAAATGAGTCCGGATGGAGGGGTAGCAACCTGAACGCGGATTCGACGTCAATCTTAGCCATAAGGGCCCCGGTTCCGTAGCTGCGGACCAGATTGAGCGCCTCGTCGAACGACTGATATACCACCGAGCAATGTCCCGGAGGTATAGCGTCGGTGGGTAGGAAAGGTGCTGGATCAGACGGAAGGCCCCAGGTGTCTTCTTGGGCACCACCCCCACCGGGGAGATGACGAGGTCAGCCACGGGGGGTGAAGCAAAAGGCCCCCCCATCCTGCCCAACCTGATCTCCTTATCTACTTTTTCCCGCAACACTAAAGGCAAGGACCTAGCCGATTGAAGGTTCCTCTGCGCCCTAACTGTAACCTCGCTTGCAACAGGCAAGCGGAAACCAAAACTAAAACCTTCGAACAAAAACCCTGCATCCTCCTTATTCGGATACCATTTTAACCATTTTCGCATAGCCTCTATCCTAATTGGCGTTGGCGCCCTGCGGAGCACTCCCGCCGGGTGCTCCTCTAGCGTATGGTTGTTTAGCGCGGGGACCCTGCCGAGTATTCTTGAAACAGGAGGAGGCCGGGTGGGAACCCCCGCAATGTAGGCAAGCGTGACGGAATCGACACTGCTTTCCGTAGGTACATGCCGCGTTGTTAAACGCGAAGCATAACCCTTTGGTTCCTGTCTGTTTACCAGTCCGGACGGCCGACCTAACTGGCTTGGACGACCCGCCGTCCCCGCCGAGCGCGTGGGCGGACGGCCCGACCCGGTGTCCGTCCGCCCCTGCGCTCCGGGGCTCCTTGGCCTGTTGTGAGGCCCTTGTGACCCTAAGCCATACCTCCACGTCTTTGAACCCGAAGTCCATAACGTACAACCCATCCTGTTTCTCTCTGAACTCCTCATCATATCTACGCCATTCGTCACCCGCCGACGTGCGTTGCATATCATGCACGAGGTGCAGGTACCGGATGATGTTCATATGTTCGTCCGGCCTGTCCTCAAGGTAACAGGCCGCGAAAACCCAGAATCCTGCAAGCCAGTTATCGAACGTGCGAAATGCCTCGGCCCCTATGCCCTTCTTAGCGGTAGCTGCCTTGAGCTCCTTCTTCGCGCCCTTCGTCAAGACGAAGATATCTACGAAGTCTCCTTTGCGAATGCTTTTTCTGCAACTATCCCTGAGCCCTCGCATGACAGCTGTATATTCGCAGCGGACCACACCTGGCAAGTCGCGTCGCTTCCTAGCCTTGCGAGACTCTTTGCTAACCCGCCTTCGCCTCTTATGCCTCTCCTGCCTCCCGGCTGCCTTTTTGGCGTATTTAATCGCCCGTTTCCTCGCCTTGGCCGCGCTACTTATGTCGGACACCGCCGAGGAAAGGGAGGAGGAGGAAGAAGAGGAAGAAGAGGACGAGCTGCGAGAACTTGAGGAAGTACTCGCGACCGACACAGACTGCTCCGCCTCACCTGACGCCGTAGAATGATCGGATCCAGATTCGTCCGGGGCGATGTATGAAACGTCCTCAACTTCCGATTCCGCTTCTTCCGTATCGTTCTGATCAACTGCAGGCAAAAAGGGGGAAAAAGACCCAGAGACAGACAGTGGCGAGGGTCTAGCCCTACCATGCGATGGCGTGCTACATGAACGCACATTCTCACCCCGCCGTGGCTGCTGCTGCAGCTGAGCCGCGGCCGCGCCAAGCTCACGGCACGCGCGCGCGACCCTCTGCGCGGCTGAGCCCGCGCCCGATCTGCTAGGAAACCCCCCTGACCCGACCTCGCGGTCGGGGGCCGCTGAGAGCGGGCCCAAAGCTGCCACCACCGTGGCGAGGGCCGTAGTGAACGCGTCCTGAGTTACATCTGCACCCCCTGGCGACGGAGCGTCCCCTGCTGGTTGTCGAGCGGGAGGAACGCGCCGTGTGGACCCGCTGATGGGCACGGGAAGCCATGACCCATCAGGACCACAAATCGGTCGGCCCTGGGGGGAAAGGTCCGTATTGACCGGGTGCCCCACCCCGGACCTAACCCCCCCCCCACTTGCCGTGCCCGCCCGCCCAGGAACCCCAGTAGTAATGGATGAGCCATTACGCCCCGCCCAGGAGGCCCTGCTCCGTGCCTCATGTGAAGGCCGCGGTGCCGTGCTGCCCATCCCTTCCGCACTGCTGGCGGACAGATCCCGCAAACCTGGTTGATCACCACCAGGCATATTTGCCCTCCTAGCCCCGCCGGAATTAATCCGCTGCGAGGAGGGCTGAGGGGACAATGAACAATGCAGCGGCGCTGCGCGCACACGTGTGCGTGCGACGCCGCCGGAGCCGCGCGTTGGTGCGCGCGCCAGTCGTGCGCGCGCCCCAGCGCCTCCCGTCCTGGCGTCTCCCGCAGCCGAAGCGGCCTGCTGTTGTGCACTTCCACCCGACGATCCCGCGCTGGGCACCCCAACGGGCCCAGGCCGGATCGCCGTCACCTCTGCTGCTCGCACAGTTCTCCCCCGCCGTGTGGACCTTGAAAGCGGCCCTGGCAGGGGAGACTGGTTGATTGACACCGCTACGGGCGCCGGGCGGCGTCCAGCGAGGCGCGCCAGCGCGCGCCCGCGGGCTACCACTGCCCCGAAGCCCCCAGCTAACCCCGGAGGTGAGGACCGTTGGTCCCCTCTCTCCAGGATGCCAGACCTCCGGGCCGCCACTTGCCGCCCACCGCGGCCGCCAGCAGCCACACTCGCGACCGCAGGGCCGCCTGATGAGCGCGTCCGGCGCCCTGCACCCGACGGTCCTGTAGCAGCCCCAGTCACAGACACGGCCTCCCCCGCGCCGGACGTCCCGGCCCCGGGTTCAGCCTCACTGGCCTGGTAACGGGCCGGGGCGCCCGCTGATCGACGTGGGCGGCTGGCGGACATAACAAACAGTTCCCAATAGTGCACAAAATTCAAAAGGGTGAAACAATCTGCTAGGCAGAACTCACCCTAAGGAAATTGAAACAGCAAAGAGGCCCAAAATGGCCACTGCAGTGTATATATACCCTAACCCTCCCCCTTTTCCTAAGGCTGTACTACCTCACAGCTAGGTCCACCCCTCACAGGATGTTTAACCCATTCCTCTCCTATGCAGTCAATTCTTTCTCCTTAGATTTCTATTTTGTGACTTTAGAGGTGAGCTGGGAAGTGCACCTTCCAATTCTAAATCTGTCCACACATTCTATAATCTGTCCCCTGCAGCGTAACCTTGTTTTTCCAAGAAGCAACAGTGCACCGTACACATGGATTTACTCTTAACTCTAAGGGGCCATTTTTCATGAGAAATTTGTGGCTTATTCCTTGAAAACACCATTGTTACATCCCACCATAATAATTGCTAATATCGCACCCAGATCGCATTGCAAATGTGATTCTTTATAAATGGGCCCCTAAATGAGGGTGTATTGTAGTATGTTACAGTTCCAGGGTGGTTTACTACTAATTGTTTCAGGTGCCATTGTCAGCATAATAATTGATGTAAAATGTGAAACAGCAGCAATTCATAAGTATTCAAATGCAATGATCCATATGAGAGTTGCATTTTTTAGGCTTAGGGTCAAGCTGTTAGCCCTCAGTGAATTCAGACAGCAAAGCTCTAATGTAAACAGGAATTTAGAGAAATTAACAGATCAATACTGTATAATATCATTTACACAGTGGTAGCAACATCCATTTTCAGTAATCTCCAGTACCATACCTCAGTTATGGGGATAGTAATTGGAATTGGAATACAGTCCATGATGGCTTCTTAAAGACATCCATCATATACATTAACGAATTGGTGTCAGAGTAAGCCAGTTGCTCATGAGGCAAAGGCTACACAAACAAAATTAAATGCACAATTTAAATGGATAGAGGTTTGTGTAAACATAGCCTAAAAATCAATTGCTGTGCTTTGGTAAGGAGATACTGGAAAATATCAAAGTGAAAAAGTATTCACTGATAGAGCTGCCATTCACAGACAATCACTTTCCACCCTCTTGATCTAGCATACCACAATTCTTTTGGTAATCCTATTCCTGATTCTCTTGCACAGTCATCAATTTAGAGTTAAGAGTTATCATGTAGCCCAGTGGTTCTCAACCTCGGTCCTCAAGTACCCCCAACAGTTCATGTTTTCCAGGTCACCTAGCTGGTGCACATGTGTATTCATTACTCACTGACATATTTTAAAAGACCCACAGGTGGAGCAAATTATTTCACTTGCAATCCTGTGAGGAGACCTGGAAAACATGAACTGTTGGGGGTACTTGAGGACCGCGGTTGAGAACCACTGATGTAGCCCATGATGAAATCTGGCAGGTTCTCATACAACATGCACCTGACTTGAGGAATTTTCATAACACCTTATCAGTATTTTTTTTTTGAGAACATGGTTAAATACATTACATGGATCAACAGTCATTTATTACCAATCATATTACAGTGATTTTGTGGTAACTTTGTGGTACTGATTGCGAATATGACATTGGTTTTGCTAAATTGGCTATAATTTTTGAGATACACAGACGATAAACAAGTAAAACACAATAGACAACAAAAACTGCTGGCCTGCCCACTGTCACCTGACAGTTGGCGATCACTTACAGTATATATGGAGGAGCAATATTCTATAATGATCGCAGAGTGAAGACCTAGAATATTCACATGTCTCATTCTCAAGAATGTTCCGGTACATGCCCATACTGTATGCACGCGTTATGGCTAAGTTCCCTGTTAATTGAGGTTATACATTATCGAAAGGTCTACAGTAGAGCCAATTTGAAAAGTCTACTTTCGTTTTTTAATTCCGCAACCCTAAAATACCCTAAATTGTTAAAATATCCTTGACAACTAAACAATTTCTTTTTTTGTTGGGCTATGTTATTTATTCAGTTAGTATTTTTTCATACTTTTGGGGGGGAGGGGGGAATCAGACCACAAAAAGACTTACCACAATTGTTTAAATGCTCTTATTTGTTTATTAAATAAATTATTGTCAATTCAGTTGTATAATGTGACACTGCTTTTGTCTTTAGCATCAACGTGCTCATCATGATCCAGCCGCTCTAAAGTTCAGCTTTTATGAGGTCATTACAGCTGGCAGCCAGGCAACCTCAGATCAACGGTCACTCCAAAAGAAGTGCCTAATGCCAGGGTGGTATGCTACACATATACAGAAGTGGCTGGATCACTTCTCCTCTGCCCAGGTAATATTCATCAGAGGAGACATTTTTACATAAACTAAACACAGTTTTATAATTTCATTAACATACCACTGACGGCATCAATCTGCACTAAAGGGCTGATTCTGAGTTGCACACTGCTACAACCGCTTTTGCTGTAGTTGTATCTGCAACTATATACTAATTATTGTAAAAGTCCTCCCTGGTATTCAAGCATGACTATTAATTTGCAAGGACTGAGGTGTCCACTTTGAGCACCTTTAGATGCTATAATACTGCTTGGTGCAGCATTGACACTTACTCCAGCCCTATAGTAGGAGTATGGCCAAGACATTTCTGAGACCAAGTGTCTCAATCACAACTGTGACTAAGACTCAGACTGTGCGTATAGGCTCTGGACACATACACAGTATGACTTAGACGCATGCAAAGTACTAAAATAATTTCTCAACTGCATTCCGACATCAACATAGCATCACACTCTTAAGGAACCCTTATTATGCACCTTCTTGTAGTAATGCAACATAATGGAAGTTATCTACTAACAATCTCATCTCAAAAAAACTTCTATTACAAATTATCCTGGATGTGCAACTCAAAATGCCTTGATTTTGCACTGGTTTGTAGAGATACCTAGATACTCTCCTCTAGTATGTAAATCACTCATAGTATCCTGTGAGTAGAAAAAAAAATTACCTGTGCAGACCAGCTGCTCAAGTTAGAAGATATTGTTAAACATAAGGCCTATTACCCATGCATATGGATTACTGGAGGTTTCTTAACTAGCATTGAAATAGCAGGGGCAAGCAAGCAGGTGTATTGTATCTGTTTTTAATTAATAATTGATATTTTTACCAGTTAGGAGTTTTCAAAATCATAGTCTTGAAGTCTACACACTGGGTTGGTGTGATTTGGGAGTCTGGAATGAGCAGTTTAGAGTAATTATGTGACAAACCTATCACACATCCCATGGCAGTCTTGTTAGTAAACTATGTAATTTATGTGGAAATAAAATTTATGTGTGAATGCTACTCATGGAGAATGATGTCCATTTAATGAATTTATGTTTAAAGATATACTGGTTGTACTTGCATAGAACAGGTGAGTATACCAGCGCTGGCTGAATTACATAAATAATGAATGGACGGTTGGTTTAAAATAAAAAAATAATAAACAGTACATGGATTATTGGGGGTCATTCTGACCTGATCGCATGCTGCAATTTATCGCAGTGGTGCGATCGGGTCAGAACTGCGAATGCTCCTCAGTGTGCCGGTGCATGCCAGACGGCCAAAGGCCGTCTCTGTAGTACGATCGCCTCTGCCTGATTGACAGGCAGAGGCGGTCACTGGGCGGGGGGGATAAAACAGCGGTGTTTGGCAGCCGTTTCGTGGGCACGGTCCGGCCAATGCACGCTAAAGCTGCGCTGGCTGGGAGCTACTCCTAAAGTGAAAAAGCATCGCCACTGTGCGATGCTTTTGCACTTCTGCGGAGGAGGACCGGCACTGACATGCGTGGCAGGATAGCCCTGTGCTGGGCATCCACCCGCATGTCTATGGACATGATCGTAGCCCTGCAAAATTTTGCAGGGCTACGATCAACTCGGAATAACCCCCCTTGCCACCAATAGAGCTTGAGCCTTTCCACTCTGCTGTGATTTTAACTCCTGCTATATCTTGGCACACTTTTGGACACCTGCTCCATTTTGGGACTTTGCACTACAGCACTTTAAATTCCGGTTCATCCCTCCAGCCATAATTGGACTGCACCCAAGGCTGATGCTACATCATGGGATCTATGCTTCAACATATCCGGTAAAACCATTGCATACCTAGTAACTGTTTACACGGGAAAGTGTCCTAGCCAAGTTTCCTGAACTATACAGGAGTACAGAAGTGGAACTTCTCTTGTATTGCAATATACATATACATCTCTGTTGGGGGCAATAATCCATGTACTGTTTATTATTTTTGCATCTGCATAATTTAGAAAAGGGATTTTATTCTCTTAGTTATTTTAGATAATAAAATCAGATTATTTTAATTTTAAACCAACCGTCCATTCAGTATTTATGTAATTCAGCCAGCGCTGGTATACCCACTTGTTTCCTTGTATTTGCTATGTATTAAGGGATTTTAGACCATCCCTATACCAGCTGCTGTTGGCAGCGCACTTGTGAATTTTTACTTTGGTACTTGCATAGAACCTGGGTTATTATTAACCAACCAGTCAGTCATCAGGGAGCTGGTCATGACATCACTATGGAGGTGTGGTATAGATGATAAACAGTGTTGAGGCAGCATTTTGCTCTGAAACAGACTTTTGGTATCAATCTAAGTGAGAGATATTAACTTTATTTTCCACCTGTGCCCCCAACCAGAATAGGCTGCAGGTTATATTCTGTAAGGTTTTCGTTTTTATTTAATTCACAACATACTGTATGTATTTTTTGTATTGTAACACTCTTTTCATAAATAAAGTATTTATTAGTCTATTGCATATATGCTCCACAACCTAGTTTTTTTTAAGTGCGCTCATTGATTTGCTTTAGAACTATTATTGATATTGCTAGAAGTATTGGGAGACTAACTCAGTGCAAGTTTGTATAGTAGAGATTTTGCAGTTGTACCAAAGGGATTTGGAACCAGTGGCCCCTCAGCAGGTTGTGGTAGACTACTGGGTTATAAATACATACATAAAGGGGTGTATTGTATAGCAGGCAGAGTGATAAAATATTAGTTGTGAGTATAGTTTTAACCTGTCTTTGTTACGTTAGTCCTTGGGAATCTGTGTGACCACAGTCCAGATGCTATTATAGTACTAGTCAGGGTGATGCCGTTTGTTGTCCCTTATATTTGATGCCAAACAGGCACACCCTGAGTGGGCCCTGACAGTAGGCCTTACCCAGAGAAACCCCCAAGGTTGCAGTGTTTCTTTAAGAATAGTTATTAAAAATCCAGGCACCCATGCATCTCTGCTATTTTCCTCTTTCTCCATTGGTGATAAATGCCTGAATAGTTGCAGAGGGTTGCAGCATTTTTGTATTTTTGTATTTTACTTGACTACAGTCATAAAAATAATATCAATGATTGGGCACTCACACATTAGTGGATATACCGTACATGTACTCTATATAAGTTAGCGGTTGATTCCACTAACCTTAGATTTGAAACTAACATCAATCTAGAGTTCATAGTAGTAGAAATCTTTTGCCAAGAACTTTTGCCTTCATCAATATTAATCCTGGTTCACACTGCATACCTCCAACGGGGCATGAACCCAGCGCCTAAAATCTTAAAAAAGATTCTGCCAAAGGGTGTTTGGGAGAAAAAGACCCTAATAAGGACCAGGACCAAAGCCTCAGTAGGGTATACAGAGGACATAGTCCCCCTGATGCTGAGCCTTTCTGTAGAATAGAAAACACAACTCTCAGTTCTCCTGATTTGTTATACTGTTTAATTATGCAATGCTAGCTATAGTCAGCAAAACACAATTTTGCTTTAACTTGTGCAAAATGATGAAAAGTTATTTTTGTAGAACTTGAATTTAATGACAAAATTCAGACATCCAAATATGTTGGTGTCTTCTTCTAACATGTCACAGGTCAAGAGCTTATCAGTCAGTTTAAAAATACCATTAAAATGTACTTGCTTATTTACAGTAATAGCAAGTACATACAATTTTACAACTGCTTTCACAAGGTCCATGTAGGTGTGTACTCTGGAAGATCCTTGGGGCTGTGTACTCTGCAAGGTCTGTGTGGGTGTGTACTCTGCTCAGGGGTTTCAGTTGGAAACAATTGCACTTCACTACTGCTACTGGAATCCTGCTAATGAGTGATGTAATGCTGCAGTAAAATTCATACTTAATGGAAGATGTTTCAAACCTTTGAGAGAGATAATGCTGAGAATTCACCCATAGTAACCAATCAGTGACTAGCTATTATTTATCATCATCATCATCATCATCATCATCATCATCTATAAAATGATAGATTCTGATTGGTTGCTATAAGCAACTTTTTCACTTCTCCCTTTCTACATGTCTCCAAAGTTTGATACATCTCCCCTTTTGGCATTTCCATCTTAAGTCCTAATCAGAGTACCCATACCCATATGGACAATGCTTGCAATAGCAGCTATATCATTAAATTGAAGAATAAGGGCAATTTTTCACTGAGTTGACAACTTTTTTTGTCCCAACACAAACCTCATAAACTTTTACAAGTTTAGGTGACTTTATGCAGGTCTATCAAGAGCTGGGACAGGTCTGAGTAAATAAAATAAAATATTTTTATTAAAAAGATTTCCTAACAATGTATATCTGATCTTACAGCACATAAATATTAGATGTGTTGACCTTTGTGGGCCTGATGGTATATAGAAGGATTAGCTGTCTACCCCAGCTGGGCATGAGCTTTCTTACAGCTTGGTCACACCACTTAGGTCAAGATAAATATCGCCCAATGCGTTTAGTCAATTATGACTTCATCAAGGGTGTCTTAAAATAAATATAAAAAACATATGTCTCAGATAATGGCCAACAGGAAAGATCATAACCATATTAACATTTTCTTAACATTCGATGTATAGACATCTAGATACACAAAAGTACAATTAGCCAGGTATTGGTTTAGTATTCTGGTAATATAAGGATTGTTTGAACAATAATTCCACTTGAATTATAAGCAATTGCAGTAATATTTTAAAAACACCATATATCAATTTATATATTGTATTGGTCAACTGTACATGCATAGGATTACTTACAAATTTATTGTATTTCCTCTAGAAATATGGTTTAGACCTCTAATTTGATTGATTTTTTTCTCTGCAAGTATATAGACCTAAGTTATAAAACTTTATTGGCTGTGAGTATTTGAAAGTGAAAAAATATTTAAAGGTGAAAAAAAGTTAAAATAGGCAATCTAATATAGATACTGAAACATTTCTATTTTCCATATTGAATCATGTTACCTATACCTGTCATTCTTTATTACTTTTTTTAAAATGAAATCACCATTACTGTTTTCTTTGTAAATCACATTTAATTTGCGTGTGCTAATTATACCACAGAAATACCTATATTTTTACATTGTGAGAGAATTCTATTATTATAGTGTGATTATTACTGCTGATGCATATTGTGATAAAATACATGCTGTGTGTCATAATAATTAATGCGGTCTATAGCAAATGACAAAGATGGAATTATAACTTGTGGAGAATTCTATCTTTTCTGCAGATGTTGTCATTCTGGTCTTCTCTTCTTGCTCTGAAATCTGTAAATATGAAATGCTCAAATAGGCACAGTGTCTTCCATTACTAAGAAATTTATAGATATTTCACAATAATAAGGTAAAAGGCATAAAAATATCTAGCACTTGTCAGAGGAATGTCAGAGACAGCACTGGGAGGCAATACATCATCCTCATTGTTAGACACTTTGGAGGACAGATGGTAAAGTCAACAAGACAGTTCTATCCTGTGCTGGCATATCTGTCTAATCACTTAGGTGACACTTTCATGCAAGTCACACAATGCTGTTGTCACTACCAAAAATTTAAATATATTCAGCAAACATTGCTAAACATTGTTGTTTATATATGTAAACTGCAGACCTGGCGACTGTTTGATGTGCTCAAATCCTAGTTTTGTATGCTCAATTTACGTGTAACAGTGAGTTCCATACATTTCTTATTCAAAGGGTATTGAATATGTTTACTTGACAGACAGATTGCACTTCTTGGGGCAATCTGTCATACCAGCCTAAGAGAAGAGATCACTATTGAGTATGAATAAGGCACTAGGAGAATGTTAAAGTATACAGTATCTAGAACACCTTATAAACTACAGTAGTAACAAAATCTATTGCAAAATGAAAAGACGATGACATGTGTTGTACACTGTGGGTCTGATTCATGTTTGTAAGTAAAGCAAAAAAGCAAGCAACTGGGCCAAACCATGTTGCCCTGCAGGTGAGGCAAATGTAACATGTGCAGAGAGATTTAGATTTTGGGTGGGATGTGTTCAAACTGAAATATAAATTGAAGTGTATAAATAAGGCTATCTCACATTTGTAGGCTACATGCGGAAGCATCCAGTATTTACGCTGCACAGAAAACATCTAAATATATTTGCCCCCCCTTGCATGGCAACATGATTTGTTCCAGACACAAAGTTAATTGCTCTTTTTGCCTTACTTACAAGCATGAATCAGGCCCTATGTCAATATTTTGTATCTGTCGACATATTGATTTTCAACATATTGTACCATGTCAACATTTTGGTTGTCTACTTTTTGTATCTGTTGACATTTGGTATCGGTCAACACCTGTTGACTTTTTGATTGTTGACATTGAGACTATAGGGTACATTCAATTCGTGTCTGATCCTCTCCGACGGAGAGGATCCAACACTTCACTATTCAATTTGCAGGCATTTCCGACATGTTTTTGCCTATTTTCGAAAATGCCAATCTGACTTTTTTTTAAAGTTGAATCGGCATTGTCAAAAATAGGCCAAAAACCTGTTGGAAATCCCCGCAAATTTGTCAAAAAATGTGGATCTGTGGCTAATCCGCCGATCCACGTGTTTTCCCACAAGTTGGAAAAACGGCACTGGACTTGAAAAGGTTGAATCCAGATTCGACCTAAAAAAGTCGGAAAGTGTCATTTTTCCTAGTTGTCGGGAATTCCGATAATAATTGAATCATGTTGACATTTTCACAATGGTGTCGACATTTTCACTATTGACATTGCGACCACATACCTCTAAAATTATTACAGAATTTGATTGATTGCAATGAACAACACTAGTTTTCATAAGAGCAATTTAATATAACAGAAAGACATGCTTCAATATCACTGTATAAGTGTACATTAAAATAAAAGTACCAACATATAACATAAATTACTGCAGATTACTTTCATTGCAGGTCATTTCCATGTTTGTTTTGCAGCTGCTTATTGTTGATGGACAACAATTACGAACAGACCCTGCTAATGTGATGGATGAAGTGCAGAAGTTTCTAGGAGTTTCTCCTCATTACAATTATTCTGAAGCACTAACGTAAGTGTATTTCAAGGGGACACTCAGGCAGGACAAGATCTAGAGATGGAAATAATAATTATTATGTGACATGAAGGTTGTTCTGTTATTATGGATGGGTGTGTGGAGAGATGGATACATTAACAGATATTCTGTGTGTCCAAGCAAAGTTCTGCCAAAAGAACAATCCCTGATTATGGCAAAGCAGCACTGGAGCCTATCAAATGTCCCAGTGACTAGTGTTAAATGGTAACAATGAGTAATCTTCCTACAGTATCTCATATGAAGTCACTCAATGTTTTGTATCTACTGTAGGTACCAGGAAAAGTGAGCAGGGCAAGAAATAAAAGAATAAATGATGGTGGTTTGGTAGCGTGCTCAAAAACAATTTTTTCACAAAACTTCCAGTTGGGCCACGGAACTAGTTATGTAACACAAAATTAGTTTTATCAATAAAACAAACATGCAGTGATTTTTTTTGTACCTATAAGTTGAGTGTTTTATATAAAGGTTTATTTTAGGCTATTTTTAAGCACAAATTAATTTCATTAAAAAAATTAGTGTGATATACAGTAAGTGAGAAGATTATGCCAACTGAAACTAAAATTAATAAGAGGTTACTTAGAAAATAAATTAAAAAAATGCTTTGACCCTAATCTCAAGTTATATGGGGAAATGTAATAGGGTGTGAGAATTAGAAAGGGAGAGATTTTTGTGAGAGTTCTCCTGTTTTTTTAAAGTACCCCCCCCCCCCCCCACACACACACACACACACACACACACACACCCCTCTCCATTATTCCAGTCTGGTTCATGTCTATTCCACAGTGAAGCTCAGGGTCAGTCTCAATCCCTTATCTTATATTCTCCAACCCACCACTTTTGCCCTCCTAGCCTCCAAGGTACTTATACCCTGATATTCACCTTTTGTCACTTAGGCAGGGACATCAAGAACTCTGCCAGAACTATGCAATAGCAGTGGCAGACTTTAATTTTTTTGAGCCCTGAAGCTTGAACTAGGGTCACCTTCGCAACCAGCAACAATAGTACAACATCCAACTAGGTCAAAAAGGCTTGAGCCCTTGCAAGGACCTCGAGGCCCAAATGGCGGAGAACAGGGTGGTGGGGTGGAGTTCTTGAAAATCGCCATAAAGTGATCCCCTTCTAATCAGCCTGTCTGCAGGGTCAGGTATTTGGTACAGTGAGAGTCTGATGAGTGACGGGGCAGATGTGATGGGTGACATAGTGAGAGGCTGTGGGGTAAGTCTAGTTACCGCACCTTAGATTCACCACATAACATTGGCCTCCCAATCTTCGAGCAAGGTTACTGTTCCCAGTCGAAATAATGATGCTCTGTGGATTAGAGATTAAATAATCTTTCCATTTTAGGTTTGATTCACACAAAGGATTTTGGTGTCAGTTATTGGAAGAGGGGAAAACAAAATGTCTGGGGAAAAGCAAAGGTAGAAAATATCCCCCTATGGATTCAGAGGTAAGTTCTTGATGTTGTAGCCTACATTTTATTTTTCAATAGTAATCTGGTACAGTGCTTTATTAACCAAGATCCTTCTTATCAGTAATATATTTCTGAATACTCATAGACACAGTAATGAAGATGTGTAACAGGCACATATTGTATGTGACGTGCATCAAATTGGAGCCTTACTGCCTTGCTGTTATCTGTGATTTTGGAATAAATGTTTATTCACCATGTTTTCATGCATAAATTGCTTAGAAATAGAGAGGGAGCTACAGCAACCTCAAAGCATGGTCAATTCAACACAAGAAACCAATGCCCAACAATGTATTTCAATGGTAAAGGTTTGCGAAACATGGTTGTTGTTGTTGTTGTTGTTGTTGTTGTTGTTGTTGGGTTTTTTTTAATCAAAAGCATGGAGCAATGACCAATAACCAATCAGGCAATAAAGCAATAACCAATCAGGTCCTGTCAGGGCCTGATTCATAGATGTAATTAAACCTGATTATTTAGCAGTAGTACATCTGAGTACATCTGAGTCTCATTACACATGTGCCGACATGGTTTTGCAGTGGCAGTCACAGTAAGGATTTATTGGCAAAGTGATTGACAGCCAGGCAACATTTGGGGGAGGTAATGGGACGTGGAGGCAAAACTTCCAGTGTGTTGTGACCATTTTTGGGTTGTACCTCAGCCTGCAACTGCGATCAACTTTCCTGCAGCCATGTTAGGGGTCTTCAGAACTCTGGTAACTGAATGGTCTGCAACATTTGCTGCGTCTTTGTATACAGACACTAAGACTTGTGAGCCCGTTGGGGCATCTCAATACATTTCCAGGCGGTGGCAGCATTAGCATTTGTTCACTCATTAGCTGCACACAGATTTACAGCTGTGAATACATTAACATCCATCTGTGAATCAGGCCCTTAGTCAGGCAACCCAGTATCAGATCTATGAGGTTAAAATGTATTAATGATAGTGTCTGTTGTAAACGGTAGGGGAAATGTAATAGCCTGCCACTTGCAGGCACCTGCGAGATTCCAATAAGTCTCTCCAATGTATTAAGTGTCAATCATTCAAAAGGTAAGACCAGCAATGATTTTGCCTTTTAAATAATTGCCACCTTATAACATTAGGAAGAATTGACGGAATTCAGCTTATACCTGCAAGTCGCTATTACCTTTCCCCTATGTCTTTTTTACTTCAACATGGCGGAAGTGTTACAAATAGCCCAAACAGTACAATCCCAGATAGCAGAACATTTTGCAGAATATAGAATATCAGTTCAGATTATTTATGTTCAAATAGTAAAAATGTGCCAATTTTGTAGAACAGGATGCAGTTAATATCCCGGCTGTCGGGATCCCGGCATTCAGGAGACAGACACTGGTATACAGACAGCCGGTGAAATGCCACCAGTCAGAATCCTGACAAACGCGGACTCACTGTCTTGCTGCCGGTAATTGACAGATGGGATGCCGCTGTCAGTATAGTGGCAGCTGGCATCCCGTCTGCTGGGATATCATATGTATTCCTGGTATCCGGTCTCTAGGTCGACAGTGTCTAGGTCGACCACTATTGGTCGACAGTAACTAGGTCAACAGGGTTTCTAGGTCAACAGGGTCTCTAGGTCGACATGTTCTAAGTCGACAGGTTAAAAGGTTGACCTGAGTTTTCACATTTTGTTTCTTTTTTTTTACTTTTTCATACTTAACGATCCATGCAGACTAATATTGGGAATAGTAACCTGTGCTGAGCACAGCGCACCAGTGCACTAATTGGGGTTCCCGGTCACTGTACGGAGAAAATAACGCCAAAAAAACATAGAAAACTCATGTCGACCATTTGACCTGTCGACCTGGCATCCCTGTCGACCTAGTCACTGTCGACCTAGACACTGTCGACCAATAGTGACCGACCTAAACACTGTCGACCTAGTTACTGTCGACCCTCCATACCACTCCCTGTATTCCTGTAGAACAATAAAAAAAGTTTTACAGATTTAAAATCACAGTAAATAATACAGTAATAATACCGTAAATAATACAAACTTGAAGCCAGCAACTTAAATCACAGATCCTAAATAAACTTAATTCCATATACAATCTGCAAGTATTATTATCCTATACTCATGTTAAATGGAAACAAATTGTGAACTGTTCACTGAAATAAAATATAAACTTTTTAAAGAACTACAGTACCTCTAGTGATACATCAACAAAGACAAATATTGCTTTTGTAACATGTTACACTGGCTGAGACACACTGTAAATTTGTCGATACGACCCAGCAGCTGTATAGTTATCACTTGAAATGAAAAGTCTCTGTTGTATTTTCACCTTACCTATAGTTTTAAAAGTGGTGATAGCATCCATTAACACCACAGACACCACTGGGGACTGCACTCAGAGTTACACACTAGAAGCACTGCAATAGACACATTCTGTACTGTAAGTTAGGAAAAAGAAGCCGAGCAATCAATATGCATCAGGGGAACTGGGCAATGTAGGAAGTTACTGTATGTGAGATGCACTGATGCAGAGTGAAGGTTTGGTGTACATGCAGTGTGCTTTCATAAGTCAACAAAGGTTATGGGGGAGCTGTATCAAGTCTTGGAGAGTGATAAAGGGGAGAAGTTGTCCAAAGCGGGTGGTCTTCTGTTTGCCGGCGGTCGGGCTCCCGGCGCTCAGTATACCGGCGCCGGGAGCCCGACCGCCGGCTTACCGACACTTATTTTCCCTCGTGGGGGTCCACGACCCCCATAGAGGGAGAATAAAATAGTGTGGCGCGCGTAGCGCGCCACCGTGCCCGTAGCGTGGCGAGCGCAGCGAGCCCGCAAGGGGCTCATTTGCGCTCGCCAAGCTGTCGGTAAGCCGGCGGTCGGGCTCCCGGCGCCGGGATGCTGGTCGCCGGGAGCCCGACCGCCGGCCACCCGTAGTGAACCCGTCCAAAGCAACAAATCAACTTCTGTCATTTCAAAGACTGTGTTAGATAAATGACAGCTAGAGGCTGATTACTTTTGTGCAACTACCCTACTTTATTTCTCTTCAAGGCTTGATGCATCTCCCCCTATGTGAGAATGCAACAAGTAGAAGAATGTAGCAACAGATTGGGATGTTTTTCAAATCATGCTTAGTGCCCACTAAATGGCACATACTGTACTGTAAAAATGTATCTTTATTATATCTTAACATTGTACGTAAACCCACTGAAAATAAATCCTGAATTACTAACCTACCCAATAAATAACATTACTGTTATGGTAATTATTTGTCACTTTGATACTACCTACTTGATTTGGTTATAAAGAAGCTATAAATAAGACATTGGTTGGTATTGAGCATTATCCAAATCTACAGGTTCCATTTAGTCTTTACTGCCAATTCTAGGCTGTCCATTACTATAGATGTGCCTATCTATGAGACTGCTTATAAATCATGTTACATCACATTCTGAGATAACATCGGCTGAGATAGGGCTACCAGAACTCTTGTCATTCTCATTTTAATCATCACCCAATATGAGCCATGCTCATTGGAAGGGGTTGTACAAGCAGGCAACTACAGACCAATAGAAGTGACAGCTTTCTGCCTACAGGTGCATAATACCATTTTTGTTCAGCCATACAACACAAATGGTATGATAGGCACAAATATGTGCCATGGTATGGCTGCCAATAAACAATTAACTGTGATGGATCCAGTGCACATGAAACAAATAAAGTGCATTTCGTATTGGTTGTTGTCCCTCATTTTGTTTAGTAAATAAGCCTGATTTCTGCAGTTCTCACATGTATTCTAAGTAACTTCATACACATATGTAACTGGTAACACTAGGGCGGGCCATTTTAAAGGGTTACTTTCTGATATCAATGAGTGTGGAGAGGTTCTTTGGGGCAGATATATTAAGCCTGGAGAAGTGATAAAGCAGTGATAAGTGCAAGGTGATAACGCACCAGCCAATCAACTCCAATATGTATATCAACAGTTAGGAGCTGATTGGCTGGTGCGTTATCACCTTGCAAGTATCACTGCTTTATCACTTCTCCAGGCTTAATTCATCTGCCCCATTACAGTACTGTACAATTGTATTGACCTTCAGAGAACTCAGTGTAAGAGGTCAGTAGGTGCTTTCAGCTGATCTGCACACTGCAGGCTCACTTCAACATAGGACAGGTATATCTGTGAGAGTCTGTAGGTGGATCACCACCCAGGGGTGAATTCCGTGCTTATGTCGGTATTCCGACTGCAAGCATTTCGCCGGGTTTGGGAATTCCGGCGTCGGTATCCTGACCGCCGGGATCCCGACAGCCGGAATGTTAACCGCATAACATTTGGCATAAACGTTGTTATTAGGTTATATAGATAACATGGAGAAAAAAACACAACATACTGATTGCAGAACAAATGAATGGGCAGAGAATTAAACATGTGACATCTAGCAATAGTTCACATAATTATCAGGCAACAGGACAACTTTCTAAGCAGCATGGTGTTATAATAATTGTCTTGTTCCATGTTACTTGCTCTGTGGGTGCTGAAAATCTAGACGTTTCTATAATTATAACTGTGTGTTATGTATAATGCTGTCATGACAATTATCTACACTACACCAAGCCTTCAGGTAATTTGAGACAACTACATTTTTTATGAAGCACTCTGCAATAAAATGATATTCTTCCTGCATGATACGGATGTAACTGGTAGTTTTCACTTTCTGAAATGTAAAAGTGATTTTTGCATAAAATGCATGATTAAGCACATCGTTTGTGCTAGGTATTTATAACACTAATCATCTACATTATTAACACATCATAATAAATATGATTATAAAGTTAGCAGAGGACTTCTGTACAATAATAAACAGCAGCATTCTCTACATCAGTAGAATTATTTTAATGGCAGAGTTCCTATTAAGTACAATTATTTCACAGCCAGCTTTCTAGAATTCAGTGCTTTACAAGATGTTGTACAGTATTTCCAGTGGTATCTCCTTGTAAGGGGACAGTAGAAGGACAGTAGAAGCTGTACTTTATTTTCCACTGTCATATTATACACATATATATATATATATATATATATATATATATATATATACTATATCTAAAAATATATAATGCTATAAATATAGAAGTCAGATTCATACTGAAACGGAATTGATCAAATAAAAAAATCTGAACCCAATTTGTAATGTCTTCATGTTTCTTTATATTTCACAGCAAATGCAAGTGAACTGCTGATGATCTGTATCTACTGTATGCTGATGATCTATATATATGCTGATGATTTGTTTCTATGCTGATGATCTGTATCTATGCTGATGATTTGTTTCGATGCTGATGATCTGTATCTATGCTGATGAACAGCTGTATCTATGCTGATGATCTGTATATATGTTAATGATTTGTACCTATGATTTGTATTTATGTAAAAGGATCGATGATACATTGTAATAGAAGTTCCATGGTGGTTTAAGTAAATCAACTTGTAACAGATGTCTTATGATATATCAAGTAGACTGTTGAAACTATATCTGTTTTTAACAAATTAGACTATCTCTGCTTCAGTTATTAAAGCTCACTTGCTGCTGGTTCCATAAGGAATTGTGTTTTCCAATGTCTATATTTTAAAAAGATTTTTTATCTCTCCTGTACATCAAAATGGCAATTTTGAAGGTATAAACCTTAGGCAAAGTCAGTATAACTAAGATATACCTTTGAGAGGAACAATAGACAACACACAATATTAATAGTACTCATGTAAATTTTATTCCTCAATTCATTTACACATAACCTGCAATCAGAGCAGCATAAAGAACAATTACACCAATATAACCATGATCTCTCTAATGTAACCACATATTACCTAATATCTTGCAGCGCCTGTCCATTCAGGACTAATGTATATTCATTAAGGTATAATTGTCCTAAAGAGGTTATGATCTCTAGTTAATATTTTCACCCACATGGTACCAACCAGCAATTTATAAGATAGATTAAGGATCCATTTAAAAACAATCCTTTTACCTAATACTGAGTTATATAAACACTAGTCCATACCTCTCAACCATCCCGATTTTGGCAGGACAGTCCGATTTTTCACAGACTGTCCCACTGTCTCATCCGTGGGCCACCTCCGGCACGTGTAGATGTCCTTCCTCAGGCAAGCAAGAAGTTGGGAGATAAGCTAAGCTAGTGTCACTATAACATCATAGCTATAGTCTGTGGGACAGCAGCCATACAGGAGGAATCTGTTTTCCCTCCCAAATTTAATATTTTGTTACTACTCTCATTATTTTATGTGTCATATTAAAAGCTAAGTTTTAAGTTTGTCCACAGTAGCTATTAAAAATAGAGATAGACCGCAAAGAAATGATAATCAACTATGTATATATATATATATAAATATATATATATATATATATATGTGTGTGTGTATATATATATATATATATGTATGTATGTATGTATGTATATATATAATATATATATATATTATATATATGTGTATATATATATATATGTATGTATGTATATATATATATATATATATATAATATATATATATATATATACATATATAGTAAATGGCGGCACTCACAGACTGAAACAGTAAGTCAATTGAGCTTCTACGTTTTGGTTTTAATCAACCTTCATCAGGAATAACAATATATAAAAACATCTTACCGTAAATTCATGCCAAATGCACCTCGTGCCAATCACAGACATTGTACAATTACCGGATATCCGATGATGTCAGCAGCAGTGGGATTGAACCTCTGACATGACCACCAGCTCCGGACAAACAGTTACATGCACCCATCACCAAGGAAACTATAAACAGTAAAATAACGGCTAGATCACACACTTAATTTAGAATGGTATTGCTAGACACAATAGGACCAATTAAATGAAACTATTGAAGGACAAGTGTTCGTTCAAGCCATAGAGATGCATAGAATTCAGGTTGTATATCCATCTGGCCTCTCTTTGTAATAATGCTTTATCACAAATTCCCCCTCTCTTATCCTTCAGTACTACATCAATAATTTTATATTTTAGAGATGACAGATTAAGTTTCTTATCTCGGAAGTGCTTATCCACTGGCTGTTCTATATCTTTACCCTCTAAGGCCATCCTAATAGCACTGCAATGCTGAGCCATTCCTTCACGGAACGAATTCCCAGTTTCCATGTATCCTTTGCCCATCATCATACTGGAAAAAGGAAACCCATTAAACAAATTCTCACTTGCACTATGACATATGTAATGTACTTTATACGCTGCCCTTGCGGCTTGTATTACATAGGAAAAACGTCCCGGCAATTCTGTGAACAAATGGCTCAGCATCGCAGTGCTATTAGGATGGCCTTAGAGGGTAAAGATATAGACCAGCCAGTGGCTAAGCACTTCCGAGATAAGAAACATTGGGGGACATGTACTAAGCAGTGATAAAAGTGGAGAAGTGAACCAGTGGAGTAGTTGCCAATGGCAACCAATCAGATGCTTTGTATACTTTTATAGTATGCAAATTCTAAATGTTACATTACTGCTGATTGGTTGCTAAGGGCAATTCCTCCACTGGCTCACTTCTCCACTTTTATCACAGCTTAGTACATGCCCCCAAAGTAGACAGAGATAAATTACTAGCCAATCAACTCCTAACTGCCATGTTACAGGCTGTATTTGAATAGTGACAGTTTGGAGCTGCTTGGACGGTACTTTATCTCCGTCCACTTTATCTCTCTCCACGGCTTAGTAAATAGACCCCATAATCTGTCATCTCTGAAATATAAAATGATTGATGTAGTACTGGAGGATAAAAGAGGGGGAAATCGTGATAAAACATTATTATAAAGAAAGGCCAGATGGATATGGAAACTGAATACTATACATCTGTATGGCTTGAACAAATATTTGTCCTTTAATAGTCTCATTTACAGTAATTGGTCCTATTGTGTCTCGCATTACCATTCTATATTAAGTGTGTGATCTAGCCGTTATTTTACTGTTTATAGTTGCCTTGGTGATGGGTGCACGTAGTAAACTATGTGTCCGTAGTTGGTGGTCACATCAGAGGTTCACTCCCACTGCCACTGACATCATTGGATATCCGGTAATTGTACAGTGTTTGTGATTGGCACGAGGTGTATTTGGCATGTATTTAAGGTAAGATGTATTGATATATTGCTATTCCTGATGAAGGTTGATTAAAACCGAAACGTAGAAGCTCAATTGACTTACTGTTTCAGTCTGTGAGTGCCACCATTTACCTACTATATACCTTACCTGATGGATAGCACCCAGCCTGATGACACGCAATCCGTGAGTGCTGAGCCTGTCTCTCTCTCTCTCTCTCTCTCTCCCTATATATATATATATTCTATTTTTAAGAGAAAAATTATATACACACACACACACTCATATATATATATATATATATATATATATGAGTGTGTGTGTGTGTGTGTGTGTGTGTGTGTGTGTGTGTGTGTGTGTGTGTGTGTGTGTGTGTGTGTGTGTGTAATTTTTCTCTTAAAAATAGAATATTCCATATGGATTGAATACAAATTTACATTTAATAAATATTAAGAATCAAAATAATTACATAATATGTGCTCTTAAATGGCCATAAAAATCCCAATTCCTGAAACACTTCAGTGCATATCTCAATATAAGCGGAGAATGTAATATTGGGTGCCTGATCCTGAAATAGTTAATATCCAGAACTGGCTGCTACTGTATCTCAAGCACTGATATAATGCTTCTTTTAGGTAGTTCAGCAATGTTGTAGAGTTACCACAACCATGCAAAGATTAACGAGGTCCTTTTTGCAAAGAATCCCAATGCCCAGAATTGGAATGCAATGAATAAAGTCCAGAAATGCATGATATGTGTTTAGTATGATCCATAACTAATATTTATGCTTTTACTTTCTTATTAGTGCAGAGCCTTCTTGTCAAGTTATTACCAGGAACACAATGTGGAATTATCCAAACTTTTGCACAAACTTGGCCAACCTTTGCCCTCATGGCTGAGACAAGAACTGCAGAAAATCAGGTAGCACAAAGACAACATTTTTCAGTATCTTCCAAGAGAACCTTCAGTCACCTAGGATAAGAACCCCTTCAGTCATGCAGCAGCCAATGTAATATTCACCTATTTGGGAGAATACTCCACAGAACCCTTCCATGTGCTGGCATGTGGATTCTATCCCTGTCTTCTAGAGAACAATGTTCATCCATTGCCTGTCACTTACTGCCTGTTATGGATATGTGATGGATAATGACTGATTAATGCATAATGTTGACTATAAATAGCATTGGTGATGTCAAATCATTTAAAATGTTAAGTAATTTGCTCATCTGATTTTACAATAAATATTTTTTTATGTTCAAAGATTGTCCATTTCTTTTTGTATCTTATACAAGCTCTGATAAACACAACTTTCTGTTGTTCTAGGAAAATGTAGTAATAAATAAATATGCTGCGCTGTTGTACTTGATACCAAATAGATTTTATTTTCTAAAGGGTCTTTGGTTTCAATGTTGTGTAGAACTACAACCTCTTTGCGAATTATTAATGAGACCATTCTTATTTATAGCAATGTCATATATCTGTGCTGCAAGATTAGTACATTGTATCCATTATTTAATAGAGTTTTGCTCAATTTTTTATATCAGGTTGCACAAAAAACTAGAAAGCAGGAAAACTTCCAATTATACACCGTCAGGAAGTAGTTAGACCTTTTCCAATTTGACGCCATCATAAATTGTGAGATGGGTTTCCATAGTAATCGCTAACATGGATAACACATTGCAGTACATGTGTTGATTTAATAATTCTTATCATGGTGCAAAAATATTGAGCAATGGTTTTAGCCTTTACCCAGTATCTATACAGTACATAGTTCCATTACATCACATACACTATACAGGAGCAAATGTAGTAGCAGTGTGGGCAGTGGCAAGATTTCAACAATGATGATGATTTAAAGCAGTAAAAAATTATATTGCCGTCTTAAAACTAATGTCTACATTTCCAATGTCTTGCAACTGCCCGCAATTCACAAGATAATAAGTGTGATTAATATTGTTAATGAAAGACATCAATTATCCATATACATTATACTTGTTTTAGTACAATAAGGTCATGGACATGATAATTATCAGTTGAGCAGATACAGGTGTAACAGGTATAACAGAATGGCATACACTTTTCCATCATTAAACCTGCTAGTAGTAGTAAGTAACGTCTTCCTTCATAATGCCACATTCTGTCTCTATGTAAATTGGGTAATAATAGTTTGGAGATGAAAATGTAAAGTAAAAAAAAGAATCCATCCATATATTGATGAGAGATTTATCAAACCTTTTTAAGAGGGAAAATGAAGGTGTTTCCAATAGCAACCAATTAGATTCTAACTATCAGCATCTAGTATGGTCTATAAAATTATATAAATAATCAGGTTAGTTGCTGTGAGCAATACTTTCACTTTTCCACATTTGATACATGTTTCCCTTAGTTTTGTTTGTTTTGATGTGTATTAAATTAGTTATTGGTTTGTATCTTATATAGTTCTATGCTAATGACAAATTTTCTGTTGGGCATACAGACTGGACATACAGATGTGTCCTCATACATCTAGCCTTAATAAACCATGCAGCATGAGATGCCTGGCGTGATTGTGCCACCAGGTCCCGTACAACTAGCATCAGGCAGTTTTTTTGTTTTATGAAAATGTGTCTTAAGGGCCCCATACACTAGGAAGATAATGCCCGATTTCGGGCATTACGCCTGATATATCGGATAAAATTGGGCATTTTGGAGTTATTTCCGATGCGCGTTCCCGTGAGCATCTAATCGGATCCTCCAGATTGAATGTGATGCACATTCAATCATGTCCAACCCGGCAGGCATGGCTGGGATCGCCCAGGAACACCCAAGATACATTGCATGCAAAAGGACAGCATGCAATGTATTTGGGCGATCCTGCCCCCCGGGAGGCTGCCGGGGTGATTGTCTGCGACATGTCAGACGGACATGTAGTGTAAGTGTATGGTGCCCTTTAGTCACAATGCGATGCAACGAGGACAGACCAGGAGACTGTGCTGATTTACGTAGTTACATAGTTACATAATTAGTGAGGTTGAAAAGAGGCAATATGCCCATCGGGTTCAACCTGTATTCTGTGTTAAGCTGTGCATATTATAATTTATTTGATATATAACAATTGTATATCTGTGTATGGAGCAGAACAGAACGTGTATCAGAAAGAAGTTGCGGCTGCTACATTGTAGCACTTTGTATACAAATTCGGAAACTCAGCGCACACAGAAGTACAAATGTCATATACTGTGTCAAATTAATCAACACAGTTTTCCGGTGCATCCTAGTTGTATTGCCTTGCGACTAAAACACATTTTTTGACAAAAAGCTGAGATGGGCTGTTTGGTGTTGCTGCAGCAATGATGTATGAGGACACGTCTGTAACACTTCATTATGGGAGTGTAGACCTGATTCTACAACTGTTCCATCTAGACCACTGGGCTACAACAGTTCAACTCCAAATCATACCAGTCCATCATACAATATGGGGTCATTTTCCTGTTGTCCATTTAGTGAAACTTGGAGAAGTGTATATATAAGACTGCCAGGACCAGCTGTACAGAACAGGTACAAAAACATGGTGGTAACAATCCTGGTTCACCATCACTTGTAAATTATGTAGCAAAAATACAAATTATAAGATATTGGTTCTAACTAATAAACAAAACACAATTCTCATGCAACTGTAGCTGATATGAGTTAAGTAGGGGTTTCTACAAAAAATAATTATGGCTAATTTCACATTTGCTATAAACTGATGGTTTGGCACCTTATATACATAGCTATAATATTCAACCATTCATTTTGGATCTTTCTACCTATAGGAAACTCAAATATTCCTGGAGACTAAAAATCAACAGTGTTGTTGACATTCTTTTTATTAATAACAAAGCTGAAGGAAGCACATTATTCTTAAATTAATCTATGACATAGTACAATGGGTATAAGACATTACTATGGAGTACTTATAATGATGCTGACATTTTATAAAAAAAAAATAAAAGAAGTGTAGTTATTTTTCTCATTATACTAAAAATAGAACAACAATGAGCCCATTGAGAATACAAAGCATTACGGGATACTAAGGCAAATGCATGCTTGTTAAAAAAATGTGGTATTTCATTTAAAGACTTGTAAAGAGAATGGTTATGTGAGATAACGCTACATAATGACATCTCATTTGCAGCTGAAATCTCGGTGTCTGTGTAGTCGTTATCCCAAGCAAACACCTCTCCAATACCTTGCTAATTATGCCATTCTGAAGTCTGGATTGAGTGAAAGTGACGTACTGTATTTTGCTTTAAAAAAAAAAAATAACTCAGTATCAGTGTCTAGTGATTTATAATACATTGTATTTTCTTTATTTAAGAATCAACCTCAGCTCACACAAATCACGCACTGTAGTAATGGTAACATAAGGCTTCTACCATACCTGGGAGATACTGTGACAAAATAGGGTTTCTCTACCAATATATGGAAACCTGAGTAACCCCCACAGTATCCTAATACATGTGCAATTCAAAATATAGATTTCGACAATGCCATATAATTACAGTGGTACTAGCGTATTAGTCCAGTCCAGTGATACTGCCATATATGTCCAGTGATACTGCCGTATAAGTCCAGCGGTACTGCTGTATAAATCCAGTGATCCTGCCGTATAAATCCAGTTATCCTGCTATATAATTACAATGATACTGCCGTATCATTCCAGTGATCCTGCCGTATAACTCCAGTAATCCTGCCGTATAATTACAGTGGTACTGGCGTATAAATCCAGTCCAGTGATACTGCCGTATATGTCCATTGATACTGCCATATATGTCCAGCGGTACTGCCGTATAAATCCAGTGATCCTGCCGTATAAGTACAGTTATCCTGCTATATAATTACAATGATACTGCCGTATAATTCCAGTGATCCTGCCGTATAACTCCAGTAATCCTGTTGTATAATTACAGTGGTACTGGCGTATAAGACCAGTCCAGTGATACTGCCGTATATGTCCATTGATACTGCCGTATATATGTCCAGCGGTACTGCCGTATATGTCCATTGATACTGCCATATATGTCCAGTGGTACTGCCGTATAAATCCAGTGATCCTGCCGTATAATTCCAGTGGTACTGGCGTATAATTCCAGTGATCCTGCCGTATAATTCCAGTGATCCCGCTGTATAATTCCAGTGATCCTGCTGTATAAGTCCAGTGATCCTGCCGTATAATTACAGTGGTACTGGTGTATAAGTCTAGTCCAGTGATACTGCCGTATATGTCCAGTGATACTGCCATATATGTCCAGTGGTACTGCCGTATATGTCCAGCGGTACTGCCGTATATGTCCAGCGGTACTGTCGTATAAATCCAGTGATCCTGCTATATAATTCCAGTGGTACTGGCGTATAAGATTAGTGATCCTGCCCTATAATTACAGTGATCCTGCCATATAATTGCTGTGATCCTGCTGTATAAATCCAGTGGTACTGGCGTATAAGTCCAGTCCAGTGATACTGCTGTATATGTCAAGTGGCACTGCAGTATAAATCCAGTGATCCTGCCGTATAACTTCAGTGATCCTGCTATATAATTACAGTGGTACTGGCGTATAAGTCCAGTCCAGTGATACTGCAGTATTTGTCCAGTGATACTGCCGTATATGTCCATTGATACTGCCGTATATGTCCAGCGGTACTGCCGTATAAATCCAGTGATCTTGCTGTATAAATCCGGTGATCCTGCCATATAATGACAGCAGTACTGGCGTATAAGTCAGTGATCCTGCCATATAATTCCAGTGGTACTGGCGTATAAGTCCAATCCAGTGATACTGCCGTATAAGTCCAGTGATATTGGCATATAAGTCCAATGATCCTGCCGTATAAGTCCAGTGATCCTTCTGTATAATTCCAGTGATCCTGCCATATAAATCCAGTAATCCTGCCGTATAATTACAGTGGTACTGGCGTATAAGTCTAGTCCAGTGATACTGCCATATATGTCCAGTGATACTGCTATATATGTCAATTGATACTGCCGTATATGTCCAGCGGTACTGCCGTATTTGTCCATTGATACTGCCATATATGTTTTGTTTCCCCCAGCACCCTGAATGATAGCAGTAACCAGATTTAAATCCCATACAATATCTTAGAATTCAGATATCTTGGTTACATATATCTGCGCAAATGTATGTGTAAGCCCCCAAGCTGCGTCTAGGCATCTCTGTATATATATTGAGGGTCCCTAGTGCTATATCTAGGTGCAGGGCATGGCACCCCAAAAAAATCAGCATAAGCCAGACATCCCAGGACAGCATACCAGTGAAAAAACTATAATATTATTAGATTAGTGTTTAAGAAGCTGAAGCTATAGAGAAAGTGATACAAAAATCAGATGTAATTAAAATAAGAAATAGTGCTAAAGAAATTAGTATGTGATAAGTGTTAATATAAGGGTATGCCACACTAAAGCCATCCAGCTCTGCCAATTCAGTGGCACCACATCCCACACCTCCACCTGGTGATCCTGCTGTATAATTCCAGTGGTACTGGTGTATAAGTCTAGTCCAGTGATACTGCCGTATATGTCCAGTGGTACTGCCGTATAAGTCCAGTGGTACTGGCGTATAAGTACAGTGATCCTGCTGTATAATTCCAGTGGTACTGGCGTATAAGTCCAGTGATCCTACCATATAATTCCATATAAATCCATACAATTCCGTATAAGTCCAGTCCAGTGGTGCTGCCATATAAGTTCAGTGGTGCTGTCCTGTGCTGTATATTATTTACTCCAAATAAAGGGGTTATTATTATTTAATCCAAATTATTTTCACAGGGTTTGCCCTGTGTGGTGTTGAGGTTCGCTCTCCTGTACCGCATATTGTTACTTAACTCCAGAAAAATAATGGAGAAGAAAAATTTGGGGATAAAATAGGGAAAGATCAAGAACCATTTCCTCCTAGTGCTGAAGCTGCTGCCACTAGTCATGACATAGACGATGAAATCCCATCAACGTCATCTGCCAAGGCCGATGCCCAATGTGATAGTAGAGGGCATGTAAAATCCAAAAAGCCAAAGTTCAGTAAAAAGACCCAAAAAAATAAATTGAAATGGTCTGAAGATAAACGTAAACTTGCCAAAATGCCATTTACGACTCAGAGTGTCAAGAAACGGCTAAGGCCTTGGCCTATATTCATGAATAGTGCTTAAGCTTTACATGACGATGGAAGCCCTCATCCTCCCGCTAGAAAAATTATAAGAGTTAAGCTGGAAAAAACACAGAAAAGAACTGTGCATTCTAAGATGGTATCACAAATCCACAAGGACAGTCCAAGTGTGTCGGCGGTTGCGATGCCTGACCTTCCCAACACTGGACAGGAAGAGGTGGCTCCTTCCACCATTTGCACTCCCCCTGCAAGTGCTGGAAGGAGCACCCACAGTCCAGTTTCTGATATTCAAATTGAAGATGTTGTTGGCGCTGAGGAGGAAGTTGACGATTAGGATTCTGATGGTGATGTGGTTTGTTTAAATCAGGCACCGGGGGATACATCAGTTGTCTGTGGAATTAAGAAGCCCATTGTGATGCCTGGGTAAAATTCCAAAGTGGAATTATTTCTCCACAAATCCGGACAACAGGTGTCAAGCCGTGTGTTGCCTCTGTCAATCTGTAATAAGTAGAGGTAAGGATGTTAACCACCTAGGAACATCCTCCCTTATACGTCATCTGCTGCGCATTCATCAGAAGTCAGTGTCAAGTTGTAAAACTTTGGGTAAGAGCCAACCAACTCCCTCAACGTCAACTTCCTCCTCAGTCAGGAACGTCAGTAGTCCTGCAGGCCATGTCACTGGCAAGACTGAGCAGTCCTCTCCTAACTGGGATTTCTCCAGAGTATGCCTGCTGCTGCTGTTGTTGCTGCTGGGAGTCGATCATCATCCCAGAGGGGAAGTCGGAAGACCACTTGTACTACTTCAACTAAGCAATTGACTGTCCAACAGTCCTTTGTGAGGAAGATGAAATATGACAGCAGTCATCCTTTTGCAAAGCGGATAACTGAGGCCTTGACATGCATCCGGTATCTGCCATTAGTTCACTGGAACTTAGAGAATTGTTTGAGGTACTGTGTCCCCGGTATCAAATCCCATCTAGGTTCCACTTCACTAGGCAGGCGATACTGAGAATGTACAGAAACATCAGAAAAAGTGTCCTCAGTGTCCTTCAAAATGCAGTTGTACCTACTGTCCACTTAAGCACGGACATGTGGACAAGTGGAACAGGGCAGACTAAGGACTATATGACTGTGACAGCCCACTGGTTAGATGTATGGCCTCCCGCAGCAACAACAACAGCCGCAGTACCAGTAGCAGCATCACGCAAATGCCAACTCGTTCGTAGGCAGACTACGCTATGTATCACCGCTTTCCATAAGAGGCACACTGCTGACAACCTCTTACAGAAACTGAGGGACATCATTGCACAATGGCTTACCCCAATTAGACTCTATTGGGGATTTGTGAAACCGAACAATGCAATCAATATTGTGCGTACATTACATCTGGGCAAATTCCAGCACGTCCCATGTTTTGCACATACAATTAATTTGGTGGTGCAGAATTTTTTGAAAAATGACATGCAGGAGATGCTGTCGGTGGCCTGAAAAATTGTGGGCCACTTTCTGCATTCGGCCACTGCGTGCCGAAGGCTGGAACACCATCAAACACTCCTGAACCTGCCCTGCCATCACCTGAAGCAAGAGGTGGTAACATGGTGGAATTCAACACTCTATATGCTTCAGAGGATGGAGGAGCAGCAAAAGGCCATTCAAGCCTATATATCCACCTACGATATAGGCAAAGGAGGGGGAATATACCTGACTCAAGCAAAGTGTAGAATGATTTCCATCTTGTGCAAGGTTCTCCAACCCTTCGAACTTCCCACACATGAAGTCAGTTTAGACACTGCCAGCTTGAGTCAGGTCATTCCCGTCATCGGGCTTTTGCAGAAGCAGCTGGAGAAATTGAAGGAGAAGATTAGATGGAGCGATGCCGCAAAGTATGTGGGACTTGTGGATGGAGCCCTTCATTCGCTTTGACAGGATTCACGGGTGGTCAATCTGTTGAAATCAGAGCACTACATTTTGGCCACCATGCTCGATCCTAGGTTTAAAGCCTACGTTGTATCTCTCTTTCCAGCAGACACAAGTGTGCTGAGACCTGCTGGTGAGACAATTGTCAACTCCAGTGGAACGTCACCCGTCAACAGCTCCTCCTTCATTTTCTCCCGCAACTGGTGCTGCGAGGAAAAGGATAAGATTTCCTAGCCCACCCACTGGCAGTGATGCAGTGCAATCAGGAGCAATTGCTGACATCTGGTTTGTGCTGAAGGACCTGCCAATGATTACTGACATGTCTACTGTCACTGCATATGATTCTGTCACCATTGAAAGAATGGTGGACGATTATATGAGTGACAGCATCCAAGCTGGCATGTCAGACAGTCCGTACGTATACTGGCAGGAAAAGAGGCAATTTGGATGCCCTTGCACAAACTGGCTTTATTTTACCTAAGTTGCCCCCCCCCTCTTCCAGTGTGTACTCTGAAAGAGTGTTTAGGGCAGCCGGTAACCTTGTCAGCGATCGGCGTAGGAGGTTAAGTCCACAAAATGTGTAGAAGATGATGTTCATCAAAATGAATTATAAATTCCTCCGGGAAGACCTTTACCAGCAATTGCCTCCAGAAAGTACACAGGGACCTGTGATGGTGGATTCCAGTGGGGACGAATTAATACTCTGTGAGGAGGAGGAGGATGTACACACTGAAAGGGGTGAGGAATTGTAGGATGTACCCCACTGAAAGGGGTGAGGAATCGTAGGATGAGGATGAGGTCGACATCTTGCCTCTGTAGAGCCAGTTTGTGCAAGGAGAGATTGATTGCTTCTTTTTTGGTGGGGCCCAAACAAACCAATCATTTCAGCCACAGTCATGTGGCAGACAGTGTATTGGCAGACTGAAATGATTGGTTTGTTAAAGTGTGCATGTCCTGTTTATACAACATAAGGGTGGGTGGGAGGGCCCAAGGTCAATTCCATCTTGCACCTCTTTTTCTTCTTTGCATCATGTGCTGTTTGGGGACTAGTTTTTTTAAGTGTCATCCTGTCTGCCACTGCAATGCCACTTCTAGATGGGCCAGGTGTTTGTGCCGCACACTTGTGTCACTTAGCTTAGTCATACAGCTACCTCGGTGCACCTTTTTAGCCTAAAAACTATATTGTGAGGTGTGAGGGGTACAAAATAGACTGGAAATGAATGGAAATTAATGTTATTGAGGTTAATAATACCGTAGGGTCAAAATTACCCCCAAAATCTGTGATTGTAACTGTTTTTATGTTTTTTTTTCAAAAATCATCCAGATCCAAAACCAAAACACGAAATGGTGGTTTTGGCAAAACCAACCCAAAACCAAAACACGAGCAGGGAATTAGAACCAAAACCAAAACATGAAAAGTGCCCGCCGCACATCTATAGTTGTCACAGCACAGCATCGCACTCCCAGCCTTTCACACAGGGAAGCACTGACTTCTCTGTACAAATAAGTGATTGGGTAGAATATATTGTCATGCAGAATGTCGACATTCAACATGTTGACACTATAATATTGTCATGATCAGAATGTCGACATGTTCAAAATGTTGATAGATGACATGTTGACATGCACAAAGTTGACATTGTCAGAATGTCTACATTGTGAATGTCGACAGACAAAATGCCGATGGTAGTTTTATAGGATAAAAATAACCCTAGTATGTCTAACTCTTACCTTATCCGTAGCCTACCTATAACTCTTCCTTTTCTTAACATATGGCAGAAATTGTAATTAGAATTCTCTGTAATACTGACCTTCACTGAACTTGAATAACCTCAGACCAAACTGAAAAAAAGGTTTTCAATAGCCAAGAAGGTATAGATGACACATAGTCGTGGCATATGGTCCCATGGTGTTCTTGACTAATATCTCATTATTTCCAAACCAGTCACTACAGGGTGAGAACAGGAGACCATGGAGGGATTCAACTCTACACTACTTACATTTATTACATCTTACCTTTAATCAATAGTGGTTACCAATAATTTCCTATTCTCCATTGCCCCTAAACTCATATGAACACAAGGAGAATAATGGTAAATGTAAATATAAAGAAAAAGAAACATAGGGGACACATTCTGTATATATTCCAGGCAATAAGTCTTACTTTTACCTTTCAAAAAATGGTGCAACATTATAAGGGAAATAATCCACACTTATCTGTATTATTTATTGTTCTATAAAAGTCCAGTAAAACATAGTTTCTAGAAAATTATTTTTTCTATTAAATATCTCTTGATTGATTAGTCTCCTGAGTGAAAATGAGAACTGAGACATAGTAGGTAATAAAACAGTGCCCTTAATAGAAAAAGTATCACACAGAACAGCTGCAGTTTCTCAATACCATGGGAGGGTACTATCTTGGCTTTACTTAGCAAGAGTAGATTAGATATTCTTTATGAAAGAAGTATAATATCTTTTTGGACTAAACATATCAAATGCAAATATCATAAAACACATGTCAAATTAGCAGTACAGCTAGCTCTTGCATTAACATCTTCTATAGAAGAAATGTCTTGACAGTATTGTTTACTAGGGGGAAGTTGACATGGGCTGGGTATGCGTGACCAGTTGTCAGGAGACCAGTCAGCATACCTCCGCCGGGATCCCGGCAGCGTAATGGTGGTGGAGGAGGGCAATCGTAACAAGTCCCTTGCGGGCTCGGTTGCGATACAGGTTCTATTCCCACTCAATGGGTGTCGTGGATACCCACGAGTGGGAATAGTCCCTGCTAGTTGGCATGCCGATTGTTGAGATTCTCAGGGGGCAGGATGTAGGGGGAGGTGTTGTGACTGGCGGTCTCCTGACCGCCGGTCACATAACTACATCCTGTTGACATACTGCTTCCTGTATTCAGTATTGAATAATATTTTACAGCAGCAGTTTGCTTTCAGGTTTCCTAAGTTCCTGGTGGCATCAGAAGGAGTTACTGGCCAGTATATAATAAGTAATGCAACGTGTGTCTCTTCTGTACAGCTTTACTTGTAATACACCAAGAATCGACTTGTAATTTTTATATGATAGAGATATATTTGTAAAAATCACTATTTTTTTACTAGAGCAGATCTTCTCAGATCCCGTCTTCAGGACACAATAACAGTGCATGTTTTCCATGTCTCCTCACAGAATATTTAGAACTACCTATGCATCATTTAAAATGTTAGCCAGAAATGAATGCACTTGTGCTCTAGCAAGGAGCTATAGAAAACATGCACTGCTAGTGTGTACTGAGGACTGGATTAGAGAATCACTGGACAAGAGAACATTAGCAATGATATCTGGTGATTTTAAGTGACGATAACAGTTTTCATGTTGCAACAACACAGACACATACTTAGAGTGGGTATAGCAGCACATCATAACAGAGGTGACCATCAAACAACATTACACTATAGACATTTTGAAAGAGTCTGACTTGGGAATGTAACGAATATAAAGCTTGTAATGCCACACTGCTGCAGGGTGGTGCTTTGAGAACAGTTTGCTTCAGTGTGGTCTTCCATATTGTGTAGCTTGGTGATGTACAGTTGTTCCTCTCTCATCAGGGTGTGAGGTAAGTGCCTGACACACTTGCATCTACCTCTTCCTCTGACTTTCTCTCAGTGTTTCTCATATCTCCAAGCTCTGGGGTTTGGATAGTAGAAAAAATGTCCCCTACACATGCAATTGTACAAGCTGCTGCGGCCTAATAAACTGAGGCTTTCCTGGATGAGTAGAAGATTAAGAATGAATACAATGAAAGGCTCTAACCTATGTCAAGTACTGTGCACAAAAAAGATTACTCAGCTAATCAAAATAGTACCCTTGGTCTTGTGTAAAAGCCTCGGAGACTCCTGGCCTGCCTAGGATAGCAGTATTACAACACTAGGATGCTGTCCATAATTTCTTCATCTCAGCAATTTTTTGTTCTGTTGTCTTAATTTCCCACTGGTACTGTTTGAGGAACAAATACCTGCAACATGATGAAGGCTAGGACTGTAAATGTCAACAGTGTTGTATGTAAGCAGCAGTGTGGAGGGTTGCAAAATGTATGGAACTAATATATTGACATTTTTAATCTATATGATGAAAGTTGTGTTGCTTGAACATTTGCCTGGAGTTAGATGCCTTTTATATAGGGTTTTTTTTTTAATTATTTAACAGTTTGTAACCAAGAGATACAATGTGTGGACCTATCACACATTGGGATTTCAACATGTTGTTTCTTTATGGAGAACTCACCCTCTAAACCCTGCTCACCTGATGGCTGGATGCTATTTTATTTGATTTGATATACCTAATCCCTTATCATGGTTTCATAAACTTCATACTGCTTAATATATGGTTTAATCTACGATATGAAAAAATACATGCAATGGTGCATACACAAAATTTTATTCAGCTTCTTTCTTTACTAACTTTTGACATTAAATAATATAAAAGTCATTGTAAAGTACTATGATGTTCTTCATAAGTTTATTTGCGAAGTATAATATTCTCTTTACAAGTGAAATGAGTGGTTTATTTATTATTCATCATTTGTACTCTTGTGATATTACAAAAACAAAATCTGCAAATGAAAATTAGCTTGCATAAATAATGATGTGTACTTAGAAGGGTTCCTTCTGTACAAGCATAGTAAGTTCAATTGAATAGATTTTTTTCTAGCTTCATTATAAGTTAATTGCATCTTCTAGGATACAACAAATGTGCTTCACGTGCAGAAAATCTTCAAACAATATGGCCCAAAACACCTTAGTTCAGCATAAATGTAACTAGCAAGCGTTTAATCCATTAAGGCTCTTTAGCTATTACCATGAGCCATTGACAATTTCATTTTGTGCAGTAGAAGCTATTGGAATTTTAGTGATTTTACAATATTAGCCATAATAGGTTAATTTTCTAGGAACACGTTATTCTCTCCTGTCTGATTAGTGCTTGTATTATTTCCACTGTAATAGGTAAAGACAGAGGATCAGACTCTAGGTGTCAATAATGGTGTCTGACTATCAGTTATAAAACAACTGATTTATTCTATTTTATAGAAGCTGATTTAATTCTGCTTACATAACAAACTACAGTATGGTCCTGATTTGGAATAGGTTGAACGTAAGCAACGTAACAATGTCTTACCTATCTATACTGAGCTACACATACTGTATCTTTGGATAGGTGCAGATCAAAATATAATTTGCTTATGCAGCTGAATGTTGAATACATAAACCGCAGTTACCATCATCACATTGAAAAACAGAATAGTTAATTCCACCCTGTGTTTACCACATACAGACATCATGGGCTGATTCTGTCAGATGCAGAAGTGCATGCAGCAGCGTCTATTGGTGGTTGTCTACCTGCCAGTTTATGCATATGACCTACAAACCATTTCTCTTGTGTACATTCATGTGGCCGAGTGTGCAAGAACTTTTAGCACCCGTGCTTGTGTAATACCAATTGGTGCGTCTTTATACACGACCATCGGGTGCACCATCAAAAATTGCAGCAATCCTATGGCAGGTGTAGTTTCTCCATCTGATCACAGCCTCCTACGCTTGTAGCTGTGCGGCTGTGAGTGCAGCTTCTTGCCTTGACAAACCGGTGACACTCCCATAATACACCCACTGAACGGCCCATTTTTTCCTGCACTAGTAGCCAAGTCCCAGCCAAAGCCCAGGAACACCCGTCACTTTTCCGCCACCTTTCTTATACCTTTTGAACGGATTGTAACATCACCTTTGTGTGTACACAAAGCATCTTATGCATCATAGGGGTTTTCAGAGGTTATTGCCCATGTACCTTTGCAAAAGATCGCTCGACTACATGTACATTGGCATTTTTACGTATCTCTGAATTAGCCCGCCTTTGTCTGATGTCATAGTATGGGGAGGGGCAGTATTAAGAGGGCCTGCCTGTAATAGTGGGACCAGTCCATCTTCTTACTGGTTTTCGCTTTAGCGGGATTCAGTGCACTTGTTGGGGCTGACTTAGATGGATCTCTCTGCATGGACGATAACAGTAAATATTGGCATACAGCGAAAGCGCAGATGCGAATTCTCCCATTTTTGTTTATGGCCATTCTATTCTGAGTCGGCTGGATCTTTGCCAGTTATTTGTTTCCGTGACATGGGCATTTCGGGGGGGGACCTAGGTGGCAGCAGTGCTTTGTGAGCTATTAATTTAATGTGGCACGAAGTTTGGGTAGAAGGGTTGTTATTTACTCAGTGTGAACACTAATCATTAAATGTATGGGCTTTTTGATAGTCTTACCTATTACAGATGTGAATACTATTAATTAAATATCTGACTGGTTGCAGGGAGGGAGGCCTAATTGTTAAATATTGGTGCTTTTGCTTAAATTGAAAGGTAATTGGGAAAATTGATAGGCTTTCCATGTTTCATATGTCTATCCTTTTTCCCAGCATAGCTTTGACAGTCCAGGACCTGCTGAATTTAAGACATGAGCAGGAACAGGTAGATGACCGTATTTTGGACAACTGTCCCACTCAGTCAGAACTGGTCTATAGCAATTATGGGGTAAGGCCGTAGGGGTGTAGATGTACATTTTATATTTTTTATTTGAAATATGAAATCAGTCATACTAAACTGAGCACACGCTTTCCACACCAGGAGTCAGCATATTCACACTTCCCTGGAGACCATTGGAAAAGTAATAGAGGCAGCTCAATATTTTTAATGTTTGTATCCAATTGTACTTCGGTGTATGGTTTATGACATGTTTTTATGCTAATGTGTTTTTTTCTCTCTCGAGCATAAAGCATTTATTTATATGATGCAATTACTGAGAGATTGCTTTATCAATACTTCATTAAAATGTCTGCTAACATGCATACAGTACTGATTAAATTAACTACTTAATTACTACTAGATAGCACATTTACTATCGCTTTTAAAGCCGATGTCCTCTTAAAGAGCTGTAAGTATAATTGCTCCATTTTTCTATTTTAGGTGTATTACTACATTAAGATTTAAGATCATAAAATCACAGAAGCGTTTCATTTTCTGCCCACAGTACTTTGTGAAGCATATGGCTTACTAAAGTAAGAGAATGTTTAATTTTAGCCATTTATTTATTGTTAGGGTTTTGTTAGTTTTTTGTTTTCTCATTCTGTTATTGGTGGATGTTTATATTAGAAAGAAAATAAAAGCAATGTTCTTAGTGAGCAGGATTTAAATGTACTTTATCTAATATTTAATTTGCTATTACAATATGAAAATGGCTTATTCTGCTCCTAGAATAACAGTAGTGGGAACTGTCACACTTAGTAGTTGGTATTGTTATTGAGGATTATTATTGAGCCCTTATTAAATATGCATATGCCTCCACAGTACTGTATCACCAAGTGGCTAAATTATTGTTGGATGGCATTATTAAACAGAGACTGTGAAGTTCAGCATTGTTTAACATATTGTTGCATAAGAAATCTTCATTGCAAAAACTAAATTATCTATATTAATTAGAGTCTGACTTGTCATCCTTCTCTTCATGATGGGCTGGCAAATAAATGAGCTGTCTGTAAACCGTGATATTATAATCTGTGCTAATGTTCAGACTGATAACCTCACTACATTACAAATATTACAAGCTGAGGGAATTTATTGAAGGGAAACTGCTTATAAAGGGGTATTTTGAGGCACATAGGGGCTTGTGGAAAGGTCTGATGGCACAAAACAGATATAAGTAGAGGTCTGATGGCACATAAGGGAAATGTGGATGGGTTTTATGCATCCCTTATATTGTTAGTCTAGGCTCCTCCCCCATCTTGTCCTTTATTGCTAGCCCATTTTGCCTCCTTACGCCCTCATAGTGCCAGCCCAGAACCCCCTCATGCCATAAAATAAAAAAAATAAAAAACAGATTGTCCCAACCAATGTACTACTAATAAATAAATATACGTTATGGTAAGAACTTACCGTTGATAACGGTATTTCTCCTATGTCCACAGGTTTCCACAGGATAACATTGGGATACGCTGGAGCATCAGCGGATTGGCACCAAATCAATCATGAGCTTTGTGGCCTCCCAGGATGCACCGGGCTCGTCCATATAATCCCGCCCACCGACTCAGTCAAATCAGTTGTTTCCAAAGCATTTAGGCAGGAGCATTATGTAGAACCCTATTCAAGCGAGAAGAACACACATGCACACCCTTCCACGCAAGAGGGAAGAGGTTAGTGAGTATAAAGATCCTCAAATCAGGTGCGTCAGGGTGGGATCCCTGTGGAAACCTGTGGACATAGGAGAAATACCGTTATCAACGGTAAGTTCTTACCATAACGTATATTTATTTATTTATTAGTAGTACATTGGTTGGTATATTTCTCCGGCTGGGTCCACAGGTTATCCACATGATAACATTGGAATTTCCCAAAGCAAATTTTTAGTAGTGGGGATGCTGCTGATTGGACAGGAGAACCTTTTGCCCGAATTCAGCGTCATGAGAGGCAAAGGTATCCAAGGCATAATGTCTAATAAATGTGTTAATGGAAGACCATGTGGCTGCCTTACATATCTGTTCTGCTGAAGCACCATTTTGTGCTGCCCATGAAGGACCTACCTTACGTGTAGAGTGAGCAGAGACATTAGCCGGAACAGGGAGATCAGCTCGAGAGTATGCTCCTGAAATCGTCATTCGAAGCCATCTTGCTAGCATCTGTTTAGTAGCAGGCCATCCCCTCTTAAGAAATCCGTAGAGAATGAAGAGGGAATCTGTCTTTCTGATGGCACTGGTACGATCTACGTAGATTCTTAATGCACGGACTACGTCCAGCGATGCTTCTCCCGCAGAAAGTTCCGATACCTGAAAAGCCGGGACTACAATTTCTTCATTAAGGTGAAACTTTGATACCACCTTTGGAAGATAACCAGACTAAGTTCTGAGAACTGCTTTATCTGGATAAAAACTCAGAAAAGGAGACTTACACGATAGTGCCCCTAAATCTGATACTCTTCTAGCTGATGCCATAGTCAGTAGGAAGAGTACTTTAGCTGTTAACCATTTAAGATCCACTTTTTTAAGTGGTTCAAATGGAGCCCCTTGAAGGGCTTTGAGAACCAGACTTAGATCCCATGGCACTGCAGGAGGAACAAAAGGTGGTTGAATGTGCAGCATTCCCTGGAAAAAAGTACACACATCCTATAAAGTAGCAATTTTCTTTTGAAACCATACAGTCAATGCCGAAGCTTAAACTCTCAAGGAAGCCACCTTCAAACCCTTATCCATTCCTGCTGAAGGAAATCTAAGACTCTGGATACTCTGAAAGATTTTGGATCCATACTTCTTTCACTGCACCAATGAATATAGGTTCGCCATATTCGGTGATAAACGCGAGCAGAGGAGGGTTTCCTTGCTCTAAGCATTGTTTGAATTACCTGTTGTGAAATACCTCTTGATTTTAGGATAGAGGTTTCAACAGCCACGCCGTCAAAGACAGCCGATCCAGATGCCTGTGACAACAGGGACGCTGCATTAGTAGATCTGGAATTGAGGGAGCAGAATTGGCGCATCCATCGACATCCTCTGCAGATCTATGTACCAATGCCTTCTGGGCCATGCCGGAGCTATTAGAATCACGGCACCCTTTGCTTGCCTTATTTTCCTCACCACCCTGGGTAGCAGGGAGATTGGAGGAAATAGATATGCCAGATGAAAGTCCCATTTCACTGACAATGCGTCCACCAGGATCGCTCTGTGGTCTTTTGTTCTTGGCCCGTATGCCGGAACTTTGTGGTTCAGACGGGACGCCATCAGGTCTATCTTTGGCAACCCCCACTTGTCTACTAGCGTCTGAAATACTTCTGGGTGTAGAGCCCAATCGGTTTCTTGAATGGTGTGCCGACTGAGAAAGTCCGCTTCCCAGTTTAGGACTCCTGGAACGAACACTGCGGACAATGCTGGAAGATGGAGTTCTGCCCATTTTAGTATATGACTTACCTCCTTCATTGCGCTTTGGCTGCGAGTTCCTCCCTGATGGTTGAGGTACACTACTGTCGTTGCATTGTCTGAGTGAATCTGGACTGGTTTTCCTTGCAGAATGTCCTTTGCCTGAATCAGTGTCATGTATATGGCTCATAGTTCCAACAAATTTATTGGCAGGCAACTTTTCTCTTTGGTCCATTGTCCCTGGAACCATAATTTTCCGGACACTGCTCCCCAGCCCAGAAGACTGGCATCCGTTGTCAGAATTTCCCAATCTGATATCCAAAAGGGTCTACCTTGTCTAGATGGGATGTCTGTAGCCACCAGGCTATCAACCTCTTTACCTTTACTAGAAGTACCATTATTTGTTTCTTTATTGTCTGGTGTACTCCATTCCATCTGGTTAGAATCAGATGTTGCAAAGGTGAGTAGAATTGTGCATATTCCACCATGTCGAATGTTGACACCATAAATCCCATCACTCACATTGCCGTGTGAACTGATATTGTTTGACTGTGCAAAAATTCCTGAGTTATTAACTGCACCTTGGATATTTTTTCCAATACAGCCCCTAAGTGAATCATCTGTTGTGATGGAATCAGAGAAGACTTTGCCCAATTTATGAGCCATCCATGCTTCTGTAGACAAGTTATTGTATGTTGGAGATGGCTCAATAGCAATTCCTGGGATTGTGCCAGGATTAAAAGATCATCAAGGTATGGAAAAATCTTTATCCCCTGCTTGTGGAGATAAACTGCCATAACCACCATGATCTTGGTAAATATTCTGGGGACTGTGGCCAACCCAAAGGTAAGGCATGGAACTGAAAATGTTGCTGGAGGATAGCGAACCTGAGGTAACCCTGATGAGACAAGGCTATCGGCACATGCAGGTAAGCATCTTGAATATCCAGAGATACCATGTAATCCCCTGGTTCCATGGCCAAAATTATGGAACGTAATGTTTCCATATGGAACCTTGGGACTCAAATGTATTTGTTTAACATTTTGAGATTGAGGATGGGTCGAAACGACCCATTTGGCTTCTGGACCAAAAATAGGTTGGAGTAAAACCCCTTCCCCTGTTGTTCCGGAGGTACTGGGACAATTACTCATGACTGAAGCAATTTGTGAACTGCTTCTTGCAGTGCCCTGGCCCTCGTCTCTATGTGAGACGGGCTGGTACAAAAAAACCTTCGAGGAGGCTGCTTTTTGAATGGGAAAACATAACCCCGAGATACCACTTCTTGCACCCAAGCATCTGTTGTCGACCGCTGCCATATGTGTGCAAACTGAAGAAGACGACCCCCTACCTTGGAGTCCCCCAAGTGGAGGCCCGCACCCTCAGGCTGATGGTTTCTGTTCTGGTTTGGAAGTTGGACCTCTAGTTGCCGATTGCTTCCTTGTTTTACCAGACTTATTGCGCTGGGTTTGCTTAAACTCATTTTTACCTTTTGTTTTACATTGCCACCGAAATGGCCTAAATCCTGAACCCTTAGGCTTAGGAGTATAACTGGCAGGAAATTTAACCTTCTTGGATTCAGCTTCTGACTCCAGAATCTCTGTCAATTCCTTACCAAAGAGAATGTTCCAAACAAAAGGCAAAGCTTCCAGAACCTTTTTGGATTCTGAATCAGCTTTCCATGTACGTAGCCAAATTGCTCTTCGAGCAGCTACCGTTAAGGCTGATGCTTTGGAAGCAATTGTACCCATATCCATTGCTGCTTCTTCTAGAAATAGTGCAGCCTGTTTCATATGAGCTATATGAGACTCCTTCTCCCTAGTAGGTGCTAAAAGCCCATTCTCTAATTCTTCAGCCCATTCAACTACCGCTTTTGCCATCAAGGCTGAGGCCATAGTAGGCCTTATGACTGCCCCTGACAGAGAAAATATGTTTTTCAATAAACCATCCACTCTTCTGTCTGTGGCATCATTTAATGATATTGATGGCAAGGGTAAAATAGATTTTTGCACAAATCGAATGACGTGCGCATCTACTTTAGGAGGCACTTCTCTTTTTAAACAGTCCCCAGTTGGAAAAGGATAGTACGAATCCCATTTTCTTGGAATTCTATATTTCTTATTGGGCGTAGCCCAAGGTTCCTCCATAATTTCCATTAGTTCTTCTGACCCTGGAAACTCAACCCTCACTGTTTTGGGATGTTTAAACACAGGTGCTTTAGTGTTAACTACTGGCTCAACTGAATCTTCTAGAGACAGAATAGCCTTCGTTACTCCAATTAACTCAGCTATATCTTCTGAGCTGAAACCCTCTATTTGTTCTTCATAAGGTGAAGTAGAGTATATGGCTACTACTGTAATGCCCTCTACCTTGGTCTACAAGCAAAAGAATTGCAACGCTTACAGCTGGTGCAAAACACAGCTGCCAGGCTATTAACCAACCAGCCCCGTTCTAGCCACATAACACCCATCCTCTACTCCCTTCACTGGCTGCCTGTAAGATGGTGAATCATCTTCAAGATTGGCTTACTGAGTTTCAAAGCATTACATGACCAAGGCCCAAGGTACCTGAAACAGCTTCTGACCCCATACTGCCCCACTCGATTACTGCGATCTGTAGATGAAGGACTTTTAGCAGTACCTAGAATCTACCGTAATTCATCTGGGGGTCGAGCTTTTAGTCATGCGGCTCCGACTCTATGGAACTCACTTTCCCGCACAGTGCGAGAGGCCCCAACTATAGAATCCTTCAAAAGTAGACTCAAGACTTTTCTGTTTACTCAAGCATTTCCATAATGTCCTTTTTAGTATCTTCATGCTTCTGTATTTTATGAAAATGTACTTCATTATTCTCTGTACTATATTATGCTATGTATCTGTTAAGCGCTTTGAGTCCTATTGGAGAAAGAGTGCTATAAAAATAAAATTATTATTATTATATATATGGAGACATCATCTGTTGTATCATCCTGTGTAGCCTGTACATTAGATGATATATTTACCCTTGGTTTATCAGCTTGTTGACTTGTAGAAGCTGTAGGGACTATACCATAGGATGGGAGCTGCATGTATGGGTTAATCGTGTACCCTATTCCTGCGGTTGGAACTGCAGGGGCCAACCTGTCAGCTATACTGGATAGAGTCTGTGCAAATATGGCCCAAGGTGGATCTGTTTGTTGTTGAACAGGGATCTGCCTTGCAGTCTGCTGAAATGAAAACAATTTGCACACAACCCATTATTTCCCAAAGATTGAGTTATTAACCCCACCCCACCAGGATAAACAATGTTTTGAGTGTTGGTGTTACTGTTGTAACCTCGTCACCTTTGCTGCTCTTAGACATGATAAATAATCAACTCTTCCACAGTATACTACACAGTCTGTGATTGAAAACACTTTATATTGCATAAAAAGTGATATCAATCCAACCCCAACCCAAGCACCAGCATTGAGGTTCAGAAAAAACACTGACAAACATATATAAAGTCAGCAATCACACTAGCAGTCAGCCACATGATATTATTAGTCATATGAGCATATTATCAACTACAAACACATTTCAAGTATGTAGGCGTACATTTATTGTTCTCTGTACCATACAGTTATTTCATTATATTCAGACGCAATTGCGGAGAAAAACCATAGCATTGTACAAAACTCATATGCAAAAGGCACTAAACTTAACTATTCGTACTAACACAGTAGATAGAAATTTAGTGCTGTATAACCCTTACTCTGTAGAGTGGGATACAGGGAGACTCACCCCACTTCCAGGATCGATCAATACGTTAGCAAACCGCTGAGTGGATCCAGACGCTACTAGTGTACACTGCCGCTCCGGTATTTTTAATGGACACAGACGGTCAGTGAATGTTTAGTGTATGCAGACGCTCATGTCTGCGACCCAGTCTCTTAGCGGTAAGCCTTACTGCATACAGACGCAGCGGCCCATGCTGCGACTGAGTCCCCTCGTGGTAGTGTATGAGACGGAAGTGAGGTAAACAGTTCATGGCGGGAGACGCACAGTAACTAGTCATGAACTGGGGGGAGGGGCAACCAGGAGAGCGTCTGACTCCCCACTGCTGACATCAACCCTAGGGATCGCGGCCTCCTGGCGTCTTATGATCCCTAAAGACTAGCGCTAGAGCACCCATGGTGATGGCGCGCCAGCTACTGTTTGGTAGTCTCCTCCCAAATCAGTGTGGCTGTGTCCGTATTCCCCCTTTAAGCAGAACCGATGCCTTACCTTCTCCCCGTGCTCCGGCCACAGCCTGGTAACGTCAGCTGGACCTGCTAGTAACATCCGACACAGACGCCCGTCGAGACAGCACTTGTACCGTGGGTAAGCGTTGTTGCGACCTGGCGGAGAGTTGTTGGAGCGACTCTTTGCAATATGCGTGTAAGACACTATTAGGAAAGATCACTCAAAAAATGGTAAGACTATAAAAATAAATCAAATTTAAAGCTTAGGGCTGCCAAACACAGCATCCCTGTGACCATGGTCCGACTCCTGCCGCACCAAACAAAAAACTGATTTGACTGAGTCAGTGGGCAGGATTGTATGGATGAGCCTGGTGCATCCTGGGAGGCCACAAAGCTCATGATTGATTTGGTGCCAATCCGCTGACGCTCCAGCATATCCCAATGTTATCCTGTGGATAACCTGTGGACTCAGCCGGAGAAATAAAACATTTTACAACTACTGCTAAAGTAAAACAAATATTAAGAGGCAGTGGCAGCTACAGAAGTGGGGTTGCAGAGCAGTCCAAAATTCAAATATGGGAGCCACACCAACTGCCAGTGAGTCCCAGCCAGTGGCAGCATTTAAAGTAGTGGTGAAAAGATTTACAGAGACAGCTGATTTTCAGATGATGAATTGCTCCAGCAACCCCCGTGAATAGAAAGATAATTATCAGGGGCTGTCTGGCCTTCGACAAATAGCATCATGATTAGACCCCTTAGTCCCAGTTACATATATTTGCAAAAGTATGTTAAAATATCCCCAACTCTCAAGGAACTGCAACTGTGCAAAGAATAGTGATGCTCACCTTGAATGTTACTTTCTATCTTAGTACACCTGTGGCTTCTGAACCAAACTATATCCCACAAACTGAGAATTCAATCACCAATGCAAACATCGTAGTTGCATAAGAACTGTTCCAGCAAACAGTCCTGAATGTCAAGCTACTGTATATCTCTTTAAATAATGAATAATGATTTGTACATCACAACAATGCTGGGCAGAAGTTTTCCAATACATTTGAGTGACACCCAGGTAAGTTTGAGATATAACCTGAATTTCACTTCAGAACTTGGTGTATGGATGATGTGCCCAATGTAGGTTCCACTGTTGTCTCACAAAGAGGTGAACACTATTGTTGCAGCTTGGCTGAAGTAATATAGATTTATTGTCTCAGTATCACTTCTGAGTGAAGCAAAGAAAAGTTCCTAAATATTACAACAAACATGTATATATATATTTGCAACAGTTACAATGTCCAATAAAACCAATACAATCTGTATTAAAAATATGCACTTTAGACAACCAGAATTATATTTATTTCACTGGCAGCTCGACTGGGTAGTCTCCTTTGGCTGGAGAACCTCTGGTTAGTTGGCACAAACAATTATACTTTACAATGGGTTGTCAGGAGACTGCCAGTCACCATACCGACGCCAGGATCCCAGTTTCGAGATAGCCGGTGTGGGGGGGGGGAGGGGAGCGCAATGAAACCCTTGCTGCGCGTGCCACGCTGCGGGCTCGGTGGCAAGCTGTGCTCGCCACAGGTTGTATTACCGTTCTATGAGTGCCATGGACACCCACAAGTGGGAATAGTCCCTGTTAGTCGGCATGCCAACTATCAGGATTGTTAGAGGGCGGGATCCTGGCATCGGTATTGTGACTGCTGGTCACACAACTACATCACGTTACAATCAAATCTTGATAATATTACACTATTCTTATAAAATATAACAATAATGATCCTAAAACAGAACTAATTACTTATACATATGACCAATTTGACGCAGTACCCAAAAACAAGAAATACGACAGTTTACAGTGTCAGCAATTTTTTCAAGAAAAAGTACAGTCCCTTATAATTACTTTCACCTTCGGTCCCTGTCATGTGGAATCACAGTTTGGTGGAAATACTCTCGATGGTGCACTTCCCGAAATTAACGTTCATTCTGATTTTATTTCCAGAATATGTTTCAGAAGGAAATGCCGGTGCTGGGGATCCTTGTGGTTAGAAGACCGATGCCGGGATTACAAAGTTTGGGAAGTCGACAAGGGTGACTTGGGGCTGTTCTCACCTCTTCCCTACCCCATAACACTCCCTTCCCACAGCCTAACCCTCACCTCCCCCTATAGTGGCTAACCCTACCTGCGGCGGTGCCTAATCCTAAACCACTCTCCCCGTAGCCATACTGTGCCCTGTGAAGTTTCACAAATGCTGGTAAAAATGAATATTAAATGCAAATATGTTTAGTGTTTTATGTGCATTATCATATGAGTTTAAAGGCATTTTAATGCATTTATACTGCAGCTGTGCGCTGACCTTCGTGTTTTGGTTTTGCCAAACCACGCTCATTAGTTTTGTGTCAGTTTTGGTTTAGTTTTGGGTTTATATTTCCTATTAAAATTGATAAAAGCAGCTAAAGTCATATAATTTTGGATCTATTTTTATTCCTACAGTATTTTTATCACAAATAGCATTAATCCCCAGTAATTTCCAGTATGAAATGGCACCTTAAATCACAAGGGAGGACTTACATGCCATCAAAAACACACACGATTTGTTTTTTTATTGAGATCTGACCCCAAAGTGACCCGGGATTTGGTTTGACTCAAAACCCCAACGTTCAGATGTTTTCAGTTTTCAACAAAACCAAACTGCTCATCTCTAATTTACACATGAAATGCACATAATTGAAAAGAGTAACATTCCAATAAACACCTGCACAATGCAATGAAATGCAGTGTAATAAAAGGGCAGTGAGTATGGGAATAATAAATAAGGTTTCTAGCATTATGCTTTAAAAAAAATCCTGAAAACATGACCTGTAGGGGCTACTCAAGGATTAGACTGCTATAGTTGATTGCAATGATATTATTGTCATAACAATATTATTAAGCCAAAAAAACAACCAATTTTTAAACTTTATATAATTCTACTGTTATTAAGATATTTCTCTTTATTACTCCTGTCAATATTGTAGTATCTCTTTAATGTACTATACCTAATATAGTGTATATTGATTTTCTTTACTTCTCCATCTGACTTTCTCTATCTTGATCTTTCTTATTGTAAAATAAGTTTAATATGTAACATTGTGTTATCCTATTACAAATGTATTTTCCATTATTGATTTTAAATAGCTTATAGTGATGACTGAAGTGTTTCTTTGGCAAATTTCTAGCCCTAACAACCCTCCCTAAAGTAGAAAAATATTACATGAACAGTAGCAGTATTAACAGGAGAAACAGGGTAACACAAATTAATATTTCTAGAGGTCAGAGGTGGAACTCCCGGAGACAATGGAGGCGGCTGCTGCCAGACTCCTGGTCTACAGGGGGCACCTCTCCTCCGCTCTCTCTCCCTCTATGTATTTCATGAAGGTGAAAATAAGATTTTACTCACCGGTAAATCTATTTCTCGTAGTCCGTAGTGGATGCTGGGAACTCCGAAAGGACCATGGGGAATAGCGGCTCCGCAGTAGACTGGGCACAACTAAAGAAAGCTTTTAGGTCACATGGTGTGCACTGGCTCCTCCCACTATGACCCTCCTCCAAGCCTCAGTTAGGATACTGTGCCCGGACGAGCTGACATAATAAGGAAGGATTTTGAATCCTGGGTAAGACTCATACCAGCCACACCAATCACACTGTACAACTCGTGATATGATACCCAGTTTAACAGTATGAAAACAACTGAGTCTCTCAACAGATGGCTCAACAATAACCCTTTAGTTAACAATAACTATGTACAAGTATTGCAGACAATCCGCACTTGGGATGGGCGCCCAGCATCCACTACGGACTACGAGAAATAGATTTACCGGTGAGTAAAATCTTATTTTCTCTGACGTCCTAGTGGATGCTGGGAACTCCGAAAGGACCATGGGGATTATACCAAAGCTCCCAAATGGGCGGGAGAGTGCGGATGACTCTGCAGCACCGAATGAGAGAACTCAAGGTCCTCCTCAGCCAGGGTATCAAATTTGTAGAATTTTGTAAACGTGTTTGCCCCTGACCAAGTAGCAGCTCGGCAAAGTTGTAAAGCCGAGACCCCTCGGGCAGCCGCCCAAGATGAGCCCACCTTCCTTGTGGAATGGGCTTTTACTGATTTAGGATGCGGCAGTCCAGCCTCAGAATGCGCCAGCTGAATTGTGCTACAAATCCAGCGAGCAATAGTCTGCTTAGAAGCAGGAGCACCCAGTTTGTTGGGTGCATACAGGATAAATAGCGAGTCAGTTTTCCTGACTCTAGCCGTCCTGGAAACATAAATTTTCAAGGCCCTGACTACGTCCAGTAACTTGGAATCCTCCAAGTCCCTAGTAGCCGCAGGCACCACAATAGGTTGGTTCAAGTGAAAAGCTGATACCACCTTAGGGAGAAACTGGGGACGAGTCCTCAATTCCGCCCTATCCATATGGAAAATCAGATAAGGGCTTTTACATGACAAAGCTGCCAATTCTGACACACACCTGGCTGAAGCCAAGGCCAATAACATGACCACTTTCCACGTGAGATATTTTAGATCCACGGTTTTAAGTGGCTCAAACCAATGTGATTTTAAGAAACTCAACACCACGTTGAGATCCCAAGGTGCCACTGGAGGCACAAACGGGGGCTGAATATGCAGCACTCCTTTCACAAACGTCTGAACTTCAGGTAGTGAAGCTAGTTCTTTCTGGAAGAAAATCGACAGAGCCGAGATCTGTACCTTAATGGAGCCTAATTTAAGGCCCATAGTCACTCCTGCTTGTCGGAAATGCAGAAATCGACCTAGTTGAAATTCCTCTGTTGGGGCCTTTTTGGCCTCACACCAAGCAACATATTTCCGCCATATGCGGTGATAATGCTTTGCAGTTACATCTTTCCTGGCTTTAATCAGCGTAGGAATGACTTCCTCCGGAATGCCCTTTTCCTTCAGGATCCGGCGTTCAACCGCCATGCCGTCAAACGCAGCCGCGGTAAGTCTTGGAACAGACAGGGCCCCTGCTGCAGCAGGTCCTGTCTGAGCGGCAGAGGCCATGGGTCCTCTGAGATCATCTCTTGAAGTTCCGGGTACCACGCTCGTCTTGGCCAATCCGGAACCACGAGTATTGTTCTTACTCCTCGTTTTCTTATTATTCTCAGTACCCTTGGTATGAGAGTCAGAGGAGGGAACACATAAACTGACTGGTACACCCACGGTGTCACTAGAGCGTCCACAGCTATCGCCTGAGGGTCCCTTGACCTGGCGCAATATCTCTCTAGTTTTTTGTTTAGGCGATACGCCATCATGTCCACCTGTGGCCGTTTCCATCGATTTACAATCAGCGTGAAGACTTCTGGATGAAGTCCCCACTCTCCCGGGTGGAGGTCGTGCCAGCTGAGAAAGTCTGCTTCCCAGTTGTCCTCTCCCGGAATGAACACTGCTGACAGTGCTAGTACGTGATTTTCCGCCCATCGGAGAATCCTTGTGGCTTCTGCCATTGCCATCCTGCTTCTTGTGCCGCCCTGTCGATTTACATGGGCGACTGCCGTGATGTTGTCTGACTGGATCAGTACCGGCTGGTGTAGAAGCAGGGATTTTGCCTGACTCAGGGCATTGTAAATGGCCCTTAGTTCCAGAATATTTATGTGTAGGGAAGTCTCCTGACTCGACCATAGTCCTTGGAAGTTTCTTCCCTGTGTGACTGCCCCCCAGCCTCGAAGGCTGGCATCCGTGGTCACCAGGACCCAGTCCTGTATGCCGAATCTGCGGCCCTCTAGAAGATGAGCACTCTGCAGCCACCACAGCAGAGACACCCTGGTTCTTGGAGACAGGGTTATTAGGCGATGCATCTGAAGATGCGATCCGGACCATTGGTCCAACAGGTCCCACTGAAAGATTCTGGCATGGAACCTGCCGAAAGGAATTGCTTCGTAAGAAGCCACCATCTTTCCCAGGACCCGCGTGCAGTGATGCACCGATACCTGTTTTGGTTTCAGGAGGTCTCTGACTAGAGATGACAGCTCCTTGGCTTTCTCCTCCGGGAGAAACACTTTTTTCTGGACTGTATCCAGAATCATACCCAGGAACAGTAGACGTGTCGTCGGAACCAGTTGTGATTTTGGAATATTCAGAATCCAACCGTGCTGGTGTAGCACCTCCTGAGATAGTGCTACTCCCACCAACAACTGCTCCTTGGACCTCGCCTTTATTAGGAGATCGTCCAAGTACGGGATAATTAAAACTCCCTTTCTTCGAAGGAGTATCATCATTTCCGCCATTACCTTGGTAAACACCCTCGGTGCCGTGGAGAGTCCAAACGGCAGCGTCTGGAATTGGTAATGGCAATCCTGTACCACAAATCTGAGGTACTCCTGGTGAGGATAGTAAATGGGGACATGCAGGTAAGCATCCTTGATGTCCAGGGATACCATGTAATCCCCCTCGTCCAGGCTTGCAATAACCGCCCTGAGCGATTCCATCTTGAACTTGAATTTTTTTATGTATGTGTTCAAGGATTTCAAATTTAAAATGGGTCTCACCGAACCGTCCGGTTTCGGTACCACAAACAGTGTGGAATAGTAACCCCGTCCTTGTTGAAGTAGGGGCACCTTGATTATCACCTGCTGGGAATACAGCTTGTGAATTGCCGCTAGCACAGCCTCCCTGTCTGAAGGAGTAATCGGCAAGGCAGATTTTAGGAACCGGTGGGGTGGAGACGCCTCGAATTCCAGTTTGTACCCTTGAGATACTATTTGCAGGATCCAGGGATCCACCTGTGAGCGAGCCCACTGATCGCTGAAATTTTTGAGGCGGCCCCCCACCGTACCTGGCTCCGCCTGTGGAGCCCCACCGTCATGCGGCGGACTTGGAATAAGCGGGGGAGGACTTTTGCTCCTGGGAACCTGCTGTTTGTTGCAGCCTTTTTCCCCTACCTCTGCCTCTGGACAGAAAGGACCCGTCTTTTCCACGCCTGTTTTTCTGAGTCCGAAAGGACTGTACCTGATAAAACGGCGCCTTTTTAGGCTGTGAGGGAACATGGGGTAAAAATGCTGACTTCCCAGCAGTTGCTGTGGAAACTAGGTCCGAGAGACCATCCCCAAATAACTCCTCACCCTTATAAGGCAAAACTTCCATGTGCCTTTTTGAATCTGCATCCCCTGTCCACTGGCGAGACCATAAGCCTCTCCTAGCAGAAATGGACAATGCACTTATTTTAGATGCCAGCCGGCAGATCTCCCTCTGTGCATCTCTCATGTATAAGACTGAGTCTTTTATATGCTCTATGGTTAGCAGAATAGTGTCCCTGTCTAGGGTGTCAATATTTTCTGACAGGGAATCTGACCACGCAGCGGCAGCACTGCACATCCATGCTGACGCAATAGCTGGTCTAAGTATAATGCCTGAGTGTGTATATACAGACTTCAGGATAGCCTCCTGCTTTCTATCAGCAGGTTCCTTGAGGGCGGCCGTATCCGGAGACGGTAGTGCCACCTTTTTAGACAAACGTGTGAGCGCTTTATCCACCCTAGGGGGTGTCTCCCAACGTGACCTATCCTCTGGCGGGAAAGGGAACGCCATTAGTAACTTCTTAGAGATTACCAATCTTTTATCAGGGAAAGCCCACGCTTCTTCACACACTTCATTTAATTCTTCTGATGGGGGAAAAACTACGGGTAGTTTTTTCTCCCCAAACATAATACCCTTTTTAGTGGTACCTGGGTTTATATCAGAAATTTGTAACACCTCTTTCATTGCTTCAATCATGCAACGAATGGCCTTAGTGGACATTAGACTAGACTCATCGTCGTCGACACTGGTGTCAGTATCCGTGTCGACATCCGCGTCTGCCATCTGAGGTAGCAGGCGTTTTAGAGCCCCCGATGGCCTTTGAGACGCCTGGACAGGCACGAGCTGAGAAGCCGGCTGTCCCGCATTTGGCATGTCGTCAAATTTTTTGTGTAAGGAGTCGACACATGCACGCAATTCCTTCCATAAGTCCATCCACTCAGGTGTCTGCCCCGCAGGGGGTGACATCCCTTCTATAGGCATCTGCTCCGCCTCCACATCATTATCCTCATCAAACATGTCGACACAGCCGTACCGACACACCACACACACACAGGGAATGCTCTAACAGAGGACAGGACCCACAAAAGCCCTTTGGGGAGACATAGTGAGAGTATGCCAGCACACACCAGAGCACTATATAATGCAGGGACTAACTGAATTATGTCCCCTATAGCTGCTGTTATATATACTGCGCCTAAATTTAGTGCCCCCCCTCTCTTTTTTACCCTTTTCTGTAGTGAAGACTGCAGGGGAGAGCCAGGGAGCTTCCTTCCAGCTGAGCTGTGAGGGAGAAATGGCGCCAGTGTGCTGAAGGAGATAGCTCCGCCCCTTTTTCGCGGACTTTTCTCCCGCTTTTTTATGGATTCTGGCAGGGGTAATTATCACATATATAGCCTCTGGGGCTATATATTGTGGTATTTTTGCCAGCCAAGGTGTTTTTATTGCAGCTCAGGGCGCCCCCCCCTAGCGCCCTGCACCCTCAGTGACCGGAGTGTGAAGTGTGTATGAGGAGCAATGGCGCACAGCTGCAGTGCTGTGCGCTACCTTGGTGAAGACTGATGTCTTCTGTCGCCGATTTTCCGGACCTCTTCTTGCTTCTGGCTCTGTAAGGGGGACGGCGGCGCGGCTCCGGGACCGAACACCAAGGCCAGTTCCTTGCGGTCGATCCCTCTGGAGCTAATGGTGTCCAGTAGCCTAAGAAGCCCAAGCTAGCTGCAAGCAGGTAGGTTCACTTCTTCTCCCCTTAGTCCCTCGCTGCAGTGAGCCTGTTGCCAGCAGGTCTCACTGTAAAATAAAAAACCTAATTATATACTTTCTTTTTAGAAGCTCAGGAGAGCCCCTAGTGTGCATCTAACCTCGGCCGGGCACAAAATCTAACTGAGGCTTGGAGGAGGGTCATAGTGGGAGGAGCCAGTGCACACCAGGTGACCTAAAAGCTTTCTTTAGTTGTGCCCAGTCTCCTGCGGAGCCGCTATTCCCCATGGTCCTTTCGGAGTTCCCAGCATCCACTAGGACGTCAGAGAAACACTGTTTAAAAATGTGACAGCTGCTAGTGTGGTTATTGTAGGGTAGGGTTAAGGTTGCCTGTGGCCTTACAGCTGTACAGGGGGCTATATAAACTGTATGAAAACATATAATATATATAGTATAATGATGGATAATTATATTAATTTCATTATAATGTATAATATCGCGTTTAAAACACTAAACATATAAAATTAGTCATTTAAAAATGCTACAAAGGGAACATGATATGGAAAATTGCAATGTTCAAACCCCATCATTAAAGGGATCATATATCCTGCAGTTGGTCAATCATAGTTAATGGCTATTTTTTGGTTATTGATTAAAGTACATCTGTACTATTGTAAATATAAATAAACTCCAATATACTATGGCCCAGATGTAATGAAATACAAGTTGACCGGAAGTGAGAATTTCCAGCTGGACTCGAACATTGGTGGTCATTCCGAGTTGTTCGCTCGCTAGCTGCTTTTAGCAGCATTGCAAACGCTAGGCCGCCACCCTCTGGGAGTGTATCTTAGCTTAGCAGAATAGCGAACGAAAGATTAGCAAAACTGCTACTAAATAATTTTTCCTGGTTTGACGTCATAAACACGCCCTGCGTTCGGCCAGCCACTCCTGCGTTTTTACCTGGCACGCATGCGTTTTTTAGCACACTTCCTGAAAGTGCCATGTTGCCGCCCAGAAACACCCACTTCCTGTCAATCACACTACGATCACTCGAGCAAGGAAAAAACGTCGCTCAAGCTTGTGTAAATCTACTAAGTTTTGTGTTAAATAACTAAGCGCATGCGCGCTGCGTACCATGCACATGCGCATTTTCTACCTAATCGCTCCATTGCGAAAAACGGCAATGAGCGAACAACTCAGAATGACCACCATTATTTTTTACAGTGGCAATCATTTACAAAGCAAAAACATGCCTTATTTATGATTGCTGCTTTAAAAAAAACTCCAAGTTTGGCTGGGAACCTGCACCTCTGGCCAGCAAGGACCTTATTACATCCGGTCCCATATCTTGAGTGTAGTCAGTGTTATGAGATGTATTGGTACAACATACGACACTATAGCAAATTTCTTGTTTTGCTCTTCACTTTATAACACATGATGTCCCGAGGCATGTCATTATTTTTGGACAGAAATGAGATAATTGAAATTATATTCTTTTCCAGCATGTTATAGCTCATAATGAAATAAGATTACCATCTATAAACAGGGATTATAAAATGCTTGAAAATAATGGGAAAGCCTTTAACAGGTGCTTCATTATGCGATTTAGGAATTGAATTATAGTATTTAGTCATTGTTTGCATATTGCATATGAATTCTTAAAAATCGATCAATATGTATAATTGCGGCTTGTCACAGCTACCAGGTTCATACATTTATTTAAAAGCTTAGGACCTGATTCAGGATTGAAAATTCTGCTAAGTAATCTTTTGTATAGCATGCTATACGGTCTTCTTCGTCCGTCTGTCAATTTTTATTTTTACGCTTTACAATACCTCTTCTTCCTCTGTGGGCCTGGCTTCATCCAGTTGTCATGCCGAGCAGATACTGGCGGTGGCAGGTGTGAGCTGTGCATGTTAAGCCAACCTGATAACACTCAGAAATATTTTATAGAAGTAGTTAAGACTTGTATGGCCCTAGGCCTATCTGTTCCCCACTGGCCCTCATATTTTATCATACAGTATGTAGCAATTAAAAAAAGGATGGGATGGAGGATATATATAGTATATTTGAGCTATCCCTTGTCACAGTAAGTCCCCACTCTTTTCCTATACCCACATGCACCCCAAGTTTCCACTTCCCCAACAGGTTACTATCTGGTGCAGTGTCTGGTGGAAAAGGGTTTTTGATTATTCACAACAGTTCCAACCACTGTAGAAGTGAACTCTGCACACTGTGTGGGTGACTGCCACTGAACGTCCACATCATGGAGCGGCAGCAGAAGAGAAACACTATTAGAAATGAGATGACAGATAACTGCATAATAGGTTATGCGTCATGATTGTCCCAAACTGTCAGTCTCCCACCAGAATGACAATATTTTCTAAACTGGTGTAGGCTATTATTGCTGCTGTTGTTTGGAGTTGCTGTATGTTTCTGCTTAGCTGGATCCTCTTTGACCTCTTTTCTGACCTTCTGCCTCATTTCTCCCCAGTTCCCCTCCCAGTTATACCCTGATCCACTAAGTCTGTAAACTCTCATGAGCAGGGCCCCCACCCTCATGTTCTCTGTATTTTTTTATAGACCATCTCAACTCAATACAGTTAATTTCAGATTATTTAATGCACAGTTCATTTTATCCACAGCTCACCTGAGATCATCCCATCTGAAGATTATCGCAGCTCATTGCAGTTCATATCACTGGCAACTCAGCTCAAACTTAACTCATCTGCAGCTATATCTTACAGTTTATGGATAGCACATAGTGGTTAGCATTAATGTCTTACACAGGTGAATCAGGGTCTGATGGAGCAGAGTGAGGCTTAAAGAACAAGTGCACACCAATTCATCAAACCATGCCCCAACTGCATAGCCACACAGACCCCTTTCAACAAGATAAATTGTGACTCTTCTCAACTAAATCGAGATCGTCAGAAGATATAAAAACTCACACCACATATGGCAGTTAATATTTTATTTCCTGTACAGCCATATGCCTCCCTTTAGTCCTGATTTCAATAGAACAGCCATAATGATATCAGTTAAACCTCTCAGACCATGGTGAGCACATACTTGAACTGCAGTAGTGATTGTAGGGTTTGAGAATAGTGGCAGATGCCTACAAGTTGGTGGGTTCATAGCGGATGTGAGCAAGAAGGTAAGTCAATACATTGATTCCAAACCAGAGGTTTTAAAACAGGATACACATAATAGAAGACAAACAGCAGATAATGATAAGGTACCAATCTCTCTTGGACTAAGCTATAGCTGTACAGCACTGTGGTTCTCCAATAACACAGTGACAGACTTGTACACATGCAAATACTTTTACAGAGGCATATAAACAAATCCTGCACCTGGAGTGTAGCCAGTCTGATCTTTAAGTATGGGGAATAATAGTTACTCAGACATGTGATGTTATTTAGACATGAGCCATGTACTATAATACAATTAACAAACAACACCTAGCGATTACCTGTTTACTACATGTCAACACCCCACACCCTTGCTTAGAAATGGCCAATTTCACTTTCTTAATATCTTAAACGTTATTTAAATCTTACTGTAACAAAACATAATAACAAACATTATAGAATAATAAACATTATTAATCATCACATTTCAGCCAGCATTTTTCATGAAATGCACTCAGCGCTTGTAAATTAAGTAATTAACTTAGGGGTATATTCAATAAGAGTCGGATCCATTCCGACATGCAGTTGTTGGAATGGATCCGACAACCCCTATTCAATGGACGGCCAAATACGACTGTCGGATTTGGCCGTACACAGGGTCCTGTCCTGCCGCTGATATCAGCGGCTGCGGATGCGCTGACAGCAGCGGCCAGGAGTGCAGATGGTGGCAGCCGTGAGCTTGATGGCTGCGGGGGTAAGCTGGGCAGCGGGGGGAGCAGAGATCGGCAGCTGGCTGTGGGGGACATGTCTGGGGCGGCGGGGGGAGGTGCTGCAGGGAAAGAGGTGCCTGCGGGCTGCGGGGGGAGCAGAGATCGGTGGCCGACGGGGGGAGCTGGCTGTGGGGGGACATGTGTGCGGCGGCGGGGGGAGGCACTGCAGGGAGAGCAGTGCCTGGCCGGACGGATAAGATGTTAAGAGCTTTTTTAGGGTTTAAAATTTTAGCTCAAATTTTAGCTCAAGAGTTTTAGGAAGAACCTTCTGGGAGGATACCAAGAATTTGCTTATAGCCCCATTTGAGTCTTATTCCAACTATGGACCTTATTCAGAGGTGGGAACTGTTGTATTCGCATACATAGCAGATCTGGTAATGAAAATATTGTAAGGAAACTGCCACAGGGATTTGTACAGACACCCACTGACTGTGTATCTGATATGCTGCTTGCATACAAAGACTCAACATCACTCAGACATTGGATGCACCACTGGACCGTTTAGCAACCCTAAGGTTGCTCAGAATGTCTGTTGCAAGTAAGACACTGGAGCTTTTACAACTGCATTTTAATTAGCAGTTGCAGGATCAGTCATGTCCCAATTATCTTTGATGCCATGTGTCTAACTTACTCTATTCCATCTACACTTTGATGTCTCAATATTACTGAAAGCTCATCATTCCCTTCTCCTGTTGTCACTAATCACTACTAACATAAAGTTTCCCTGCCCATCATGATTTACCCATGCCCATCATGATTTACCCATGCCCATTGCCTTAGTGTCATCCTTTATACCACATATCCAAACCCTCATGCTCTCATGTAACATCCTCCTTTAAAACTTTGAAAAATAAACCCTTTTCTTACTAAGAACATTACCAAAACCTATTATATCAATATCTTCCAATTTGTCTTTTGTTACTTTATCTTAGTTTGAACTTCCATTTATGAATCTATCTCCAACTCAATCTGTCCTAAGTGTCACAGGGATACTGATCTTCCTTTATTGTCAATCCATAGTCCCTGCACCACTCAGTCAATCTCTATACTGGTTTCCCAGAATCTAATCAAACCTCATAATTAATGCTGTCCATTATGTGTGTATATACTCATCATCTTGGACCTTCATCATCCTCACAGACATCTCCGGGTGTATTTATCATTGTGGTGACTCTCCTGCCTCCTGTCACAATAAGTGCAACCTACACTGTATCCAACCCACACTGTATCTAACCTGCACTTTATCTGACCCACAATGTAACCAGCACTGTATCCAACCCGCACTGTAACCTGCACTGTATCTGACCTGCACTGTATAATACCTGCACTGTAACCTGCACTGTATCCGACCCACACTGCAACCTACACTGTATCCAACCGGCACTGTATCCAACCCACACCGTATGCGACCTGCACTGTAACCCACACTGTATCCAGCCAACACTGTATCCAACCTGCACTATGTGTCCCGCACTATAACCAAATCACTATTTAACTGTGTGTCTCAAAGTATTCCGTACTGTACCCAACACTGTATCCCACAGGTACTGAAGTATGTTTTTATGGTTGGGAAATTTTGGGGAGCTGCTCAACAAAAAGGCTGATTGATTGGGGCTTTACATGGGAACAGAGTGCCAATCATCAGTGCTGCCTGGGGGGATTAAGCACTGAGAATAGGCATGTGCTGGGAGCATGTGCACTAATGTAGGGGGCATCCACGTCTGCTGTTGCTATTTTATACATGGTTTAGGGTTTTTTTCTTTGCTGTTTGTTAACTACTACTGCTTTTGAACAATGATAGTTCATACACTATTTTTAATACATTTTTGTGTTGGATTGTTTTCTATTGAAAGTACTTGAGTTGGTTAGATTGGTTATTGCTAATATATTACTAATTTGCAAAACATTTTTAAATGGAAAAAGCTGCTATGTGCTTGTGCAGCTGCTCCGTTGCTTAGTTTAGCTAGCCAGCCTTTTGCCTATGTTGGTGAACAATATTGTGTGATGTGCGGTGGTCAAAATTGACTAGAAATTAAAGGAAATGAACACTATTGAAGTTAATAATAATGTAGGAACAAAAAAATCCTGTTTTTATCAATTTTTTTTACAACAAAAATACAGTTCCACAACCGACCAAACGTGAGGGTGTTTTTGGCAAAATCAAAATATGAAGTTAATACAGATCAAAAACTAAAACACGGGGGTCGATGCATCTCTATTTATTGCATTTTTGAATGCCATAGTCTTCCTTTGGAGTCAAATACTTCTCCATAACTTTCATTTCTTCTTATACAAGTGTGCTCAATGCTCTGTCTCTTATTTCAACACTTTCCCAGCCTTTTCAATTGTATTTCAAGTAATTGAGTATTCAATTTTAAGTATTGTATTCAGTTTGCATACCATGACATTACCCAACTTATATACATGGTTAATTATTACCACATTATAATTTTGATTCATCTATTCACATCTATTCACATTACTTAAATATTTTTGTATGCTGTTTCCTAACTGTTTATCTGATTTACATACCTATTTCTCCAGTATATCTATTTGTAATTGTATACCCATTTTGCCCAAGTTTTTTTATTCATTATATATACCATGTTCTCCAATCCATTATTTTGTAAGTCAGCACAAAAGGTTTCCATTTATTGAGGGTCACAGCTACAGTATACTGTACAGTGATTTTCAGGCACCCCTGGCTAGTGCAAGCACCAGGAGCACTACTGTACATCTGGGGCATTCCAGTGGCTGACCCTTGGCTAGAGGATCAAATTACTACATCCACTCATTATTAGTTGTAGATTCCACCCAATAAGAACATACTGTAGTGTATACTATATATGATCTTAGTCAAAAGGCAAAAATGTTGTGTCCTTTTGTTTCACTTGGTAACCTCTGCCTGTATATTCTCCTGTTTTACCATGCTAAAACATTAATGTTAGATTTTTCAAAACTGCATGGCAAGTGTACTCTAATAAAGGGTACTTATGGATCAATCTGAATTTACAACTCTGACAGTTTGATTGAAAAATCCTAATGCGATTTAAATTGATACTATAAATAAATAATGTGTTTTGCAATAAAACATTAAAAGTTAATTCATCAGGTGTTTCAGTATGTCATCTGAATATGTCTCACCATGAAGAGTAGTGTTGTGGTAATTGAAAGCACAGATTTTAATATACATTAGTCATATACTCTTGTACAGTATAATATTGTTATTTTTTTGTTCTTTTACTACACTACTCTACTTTTATATATGTATTACTATTATTTGCATGTATTCTTAATGCCTATCCATCAACCTTATTTATTGGATGCTTTTAGACAATACACCTTCATTTTCAAAGGGTTTATGTAATTCATTTTAATCATGTAATTAATTTATATATATATATATATATGTAATGACATCATCAGGAATGGCATTCCATAAATGCTCACCACCAGAGTCAGCCACACAAGGCATCCGCAGCCCTCTGCCCACCAAACCAGCCACACTCAGCTGCCGGCAATGGGTGTCCAGCCAAGCTGAAGGCCTCCAGGTTACAAGGCTGCGGTGCTGACCATCAGCAAATAGGAGCTTGCAGACCAACAGCGGCAGCTCCTGACGGATGCTGGACCACAAGCTTTGATTGGCCATATTTCAAATGGACTTCAGTGAGGGGCAGGAGAGGTGTTTGCTGCATTCAACTCCCCTTGCCTTTCTTCCCCATATACACGAGCAGCAGCGGTAGACCAGCAGTAGCAGTGGCGGCAGAAGCCCAGTAGCAGTGAGCACTACTGGGGGCATTAAGTGTAACTGGCACTACTGGCGCATTACGTGTATCTGGCATTATACTGGGGGCATTACATACTGTATATCTGGCACTACTGGGGGTATTGTGTATGTATCTATATCATACATACAAGACAAATGTCAAAGTCGAAAAATATTGCAGTACACACTAGAGATGAGCGGGTTCGGTTTCTCTGAATCCGAACCCGCCAGAACTTCATGTTTTTTTTCACGGGTCCGAGCGACTCGGATCTTCCCGCCTTGCTCGGTTAACCCGAGCGCGCCCGAACGTCATCATGACGCTGTCGGATTCTCGCGAGGCTCGGATTCTATCGCGAGACTCGGATTCTATATAAGGAGCCGCGCGTCGCCGCCATTTTCACACGTGCATTGAGATTGATAGGGAGAGGACGTGGCTGGCGTCCTCTCCGTTTAGAATAGATTAGAGAGACACTTGATTTACTAATTTTGGGGAGCATTAGGAGTACTCAGTGCAGTGCAGAGTTTTGCTGATAGTGACCACCAGTTTTATTTATAATCCGTTCTCTGCCTGAAAAAAGCGATACACAGCACACAGTGACTCAGTCACATACCATATCTGTGTGCACTGCTCAGGCTCAGGCCAGTGTGCTGCATCATCTATTATCTATATATAATATTATATATATCTGTCTGACTGCTCAGCTCACACAGCTTATAATTGTGGGGGAGACTGGGGAGCACTACTGCAGTGCCAGTTATAGGTTATAGCAGGAGCCAGGAGTACATAATATATTATATAGTGAGTGACCACCAGACACACAGTGCAGTTTATTTAATATATCCGTTCTCTGCCTGAAAAAAGCGATACACACAGTGACTCAGTCAGTCACATACCATATCTGTGTGCACTGCTCAGGCTCAGGCCAGTGTGCTGCATCATCTATATATATATTATATATCTGTCTGACTGCTCAGCTTATAATTGTGGGGGAGACTGGGGAGCACTACTGCAGTGCCAGTTATAGGTTATAGCAGGAGCCAGGAGTACATAATATTATATTAAAATTAAACAGTGCACACTTTTGCTGCAGGAGTGCCACTGCCAGTGTGACTAGTGACCAGTGACCTGACCACCAGTATATATAATATTAGTAGTATACTATCTCTTTATCAACCAGTCTATATTAGCAGCAGACACAGTACAGTGCGGTAGTTCACGGCTGTGGCTACCTCTGTGTCGGCACTCGGCAGCCCGTCCATAATTGTATATACCACCTAACCGTGGTTTTTTTTTCTTTCTTTATACATACATACTAGTTACGAGTATACTATCTCTTTATCAACCAGTCTATATTAGCAGCAGACACAGTACAGTGCGGTAGTTCACGGCTGTGGCTACCTCTGTGTCGGCACTCGGCAGCCCGTCCATAATTGTATATACCACCTAACCGTGGTTTTTTTTTTCTTTCTTTATACATACATACTAGTTACGAGTATACTATCTCTTTATCAACCAGTCTATATATTAGCAGCAGACACAGTACAGTGCGGTAGTTCACGGCTGTGGCTACCTCTGTGTCGGCACTCGGCAGCCCGTCCATAATTGTATATACCACCTAACCGTGGTTTTTTTTTCTTTCTTTATACATACATACTAGTTACGAGTATACTATCTCTTTATCAACCAGTCTATATATTAGCAGCAGACACAGTACAGTGCGGTAGTTCACGGCTGTGGCTACCTCTGTGTCGGCACTCGGCAGCCCGTCCATAATTGTATATACCACCTAACCGTGGTTTTTTTTTCTTTCTTTATACATACATACTAGTTACGAGTATACTATCTCTTTATCAACCAGTCTATATATTAGCAGCAGACACAGTACAGTGCGGTAGTTCACGGCTGTGGCTACCTCTGTGTCGGCACTCGGCAGCCCGTCCATAATTGTATATACCACCTAACCGTGGTTTTTTTTTCTTTCTTTATACATACATACTAGTTACGAGTATACTATCTCTTTATCAACCAGTCTATATTAGCAGCAGACACAGTACAGTGCGGTAGTTCACGGCTGTGGCTACCTCTGTGTCGGCACTCGGCAGCCCGTCCATAATTGTATATACCACCTAACCGTGTTTTTTTTTTCTTTCTTTATACATACATACTAGTTACGAGTATACTATCTCTTTATCAACCAGTCTATATATTAGCAGCAGACACAGTACAGTGCGGTAGTTCACGGCTGTGGCTACCTCTGTGTCGGCACTCGGCAGCCCGTCCATAATTGTATATACCACCTAACCGTGGTTTTTTTTTCTTTCTTTATACATACATACTAGTTACGAGTATACTATCTCTTTATCAACCAGTCTATATATTAGCAGCAGACACAGTACAGTGCGGTAGTTCACGGCTGTGGCTACCTCTGTGTCGGCACTCGGCAGCCCGTCCATAATTGTATATACCACCTAACCGTGGGTTTTTTTTCTTTCTTTATACATACATACTAGTTACGAGTATACTATCTCTTTATCAACCAGTCTATATTAGCAGCAGACACAGTACAGTGCGGTAGTTCACGGCTGTGGCTACCTCTGTGTCGGCACTCGGCAGCCCGTCCATAATTGTATATACCACCTAACCGTGGTTTTTTTTTCTTTCTTTATACATACATACTAGTTACGAGAATACTATCTCTTTATCAACCAGTCTATATATTAGCAGCAGACACAGTACAGTGCGGTAGTTCACGGCTGTGGCTACCTCTGTGTCGGCACTCGGCAGCCCGTCCATAATTGTATATACCACCTAACCGTGGTTTTTTTTTCTTTCTTTATACATACATACTAGTTACGAGTATACTATCTCTTTATCAACCAGTCTATATATTAGCAGCAGACACAGTACAGTGCGGTAGTTCACGGCTGTGGCTACCTCTGTGTCGGCACTTGGCAGCCCGTCCATAATTGTATATACCACCTAACCGTGGTTTTTTTTTCTTTCTTTATACATACATACTAGTTACGAGTATACTATTTCTTTATCAACCAGTCTATATATTAGCAGCAGACACAGTACAGTGCGGTAGTTCACGGCTGTGGCTACCTCTGTGTCGGCACTCGGCAGCCCGTCCATAATTGTATATACCACCTAACCGTGGTTTTTTTTTCTTTCTTTATACATACATACTAGTTACGAGTATACTATCTCTTTATCAACCAGTCTATATATTAGCAGCAGACACAGTACAGTGCGGTAGTTCACGGCTGTGGCTACCTCTGTGTCGGCACTCGGCAGCCCGTCCATAATTGTATATACCACCTAACCGTGGTTTTTTTTTCTTTCTTTATACATACATACTAGTTACGAGTATACTATCTCTTTATCAACCAGTCTATATTAGCAGCAGACACAGTACAGTGCGGTAGTTCACGGCTGTGGCTACCTCTGTGTCGGCACTCGGCAGCCCGTCCATAATTGTATATACCACCTAACCGTGGTTTTTTTTTCTTTCTTTATACATACATACTAGTTACGAGTATACTATCTCTTTATCAACCAGTCTATATATTAGCAGCAGACACAGTACAGTGCGGTAGTTCACGGCTGTGGCTACCTCTGTGTCGGCACTCGGCAGCCCGTCCATAATTGTATATACCACCTAACCGTGGTTTTTTTTCTTTCTTTATACATACATACTAGTTACGAGTATACTATCTCTTTATCAACCAGTCTATATATTAGCAGCAGACACAGTACAGTGCAGTAGTTCACGGCTGTGGCTACCTCTGTGTCGGCACTCGGCAGCCCGTCCATAATTGTATACTAGTATCCAATCCATCCATCTCCATTGTTTACCTGAGGTGCCTTTTAGTTGTGCCTATTAAAATATGGAGAACAAAAATGTTGAGGTTCCAAAATTAGGGAAAGATCAAGATCCACTTCCACCTCGTGCTGAAGCTGCTGCCACTAGTCATGGCCGAGACGATGAAATGCCAGCAACGTCGTCTGCCAAGGCCGATGCCCAATGTCATAGTACAGAGCATGTCAAATCCAAAACACCAAATATCAGTAAAAAAAGGACTCCAAAACCTAAAATAAAATTGTCGGAGGAGAAGCGTAAACTTGCCAATATGCCATTTACCACACGGAGTGGCAAGGAACGGCTGAGGCCCTGGCCTATGTTCATGGCTAGTGGTTCAGCTTCACATGAGGATGGAAGCACTCAGCCTCTCGCTAGAAAAATGAAAAGACTCAAGCTGGCAAAAGCAGCACAGCAAAGAACTGTGCATTCTTCGAAATCCCAAATCCACAAGGAGAGTCCAATTGTGTCGGTTGCGATGCCTGACCTTCCCAACACTGGACGTGAAGAGCATGCGCCTTCCACCATTTGCACGCCCCCTGCAAGTGCTGGAAGGAGCACCCGCAGTCCAGTTCCTGATAGTCAGATTGAAGATGTCAGTGTTGAAGTACACCAGGATGAGGAGGATATGGGTGTTGCTGGCGCTGGGGAGGAAATTGACCAGGAGGATTCTGATGGTGAGGTGGTTTGTTTAAGTCAGGCACCCGGGGAGACACCTGTTGTCCGTGGGAGGAATATGGCCGTTGACATGCCAGGTGAAAATACCAAAAAAATCAGCTCTTCGGTGTGGAGGTATTTCACCAGAAATGCGGACAACAGGTGTCAAGCCGTGTGTTCCCTTTGTCAAGCTGTAATAAGTAGGGGTAAGGACGTTAACCACCTCGGAACATCCTCCCTTATACGTCACCTGCAGCGCATTCATAATAAGTCAGTGACAAGTTCAAAAACTTTGGGTGACAGCGGAAGCAGTCCACTGACCAGTAAATCCCTTCCTCTTGTAACCAAGCTCACGCAAACCACCCCACCAACTCCCTCAGTGTCAATTTCCTCCTTCCCCAGGAATGCCAATAGTCCTGCAGGCCATGTCACTGGCAATTCTGACGAGTCCTCTCCTGCCTGGGATTCCTCCGATGCATCCTTGCGTGTAACGCCTACTGCTGCTGGCGCTGCTGTTGTTGCCGCTGGGAGTCGATGGTCATCCCAGAGGGGAAGTCGTAAGCCCACTTGTACTACTTCCAGTAAGCAATTGACTGTTCAACAGTCCTTTGCGAGGAAGATGAAATATCACAGCAGTCATCCTACTGCAAAGCGGATAACTGAGGCCTTGGCATCCTGGGTGGTGAGAAACGTGGTTCCGGTATCCATCATTACTGCAGAGCCAACTAGAGACTTGTTGGAGGTACTGTGTCCCCGGTACCAAATACCATCTAGGTTCCATTTCTCTAGGCAGGCGATACCGAAAATGTACACAGACCTCAGAAAAAGAGTCACCAGTGTCCTAAAAAATGCAGCTGTACCCAATGTCCACTTAACCACGGACATGTGGACAAGTGGAGCAGGGCAGGGTCAGGACTATATGACTGTGACAGCCCACTGGGTAGATGTATGGACTCCCGCCGCAAGAACAGCAGCGGCGGCACCAGTAGCAGCATCTCGCAAACGCCAACTCTTTCCTAGGCAGGCTACGCTTTGTATCACCGCTTTCCAGAATACGCACACAGCTGAAAACCTCTTACGGCAACTGAGGAAGATCATCGCGGAATGGCTTACCCCAATTGGACTCTCCTGTGGATTTGTGGCATCGGACAACGCCAACAATATTGTGTGTGCATTAAATATGGGCAAATTCCAGCACGTCCCATGTTTTGCACATACCTTGAATTTGGTGGTGCAGAATTTTTTAAAAAACGACAGGGGCGTGCAAGAGATGCTGTCGGTGGCCAGAAAAATTGCGGGACACTTTCGGCGTACAGGCACCACGTACAGAAGACTGGAGCACCACCAAAAACTACTGAACCTGCCCTGCCATCATCTGAAGCAAGAAGTGGTAACGAGGTGGAATTCAACCCTCTATATGCTTCAGAGGTTGGAGGAGCAGCAAAAGGCCATTCAAGCCTATACAATTGAGCACGATATAGTAGGTGGAATGCACCTGTCTCAAGTGCAGTGGAGAATGATTTCAACGTTGTGCAAGGTTCTGATGCCCTTTGAACTTGCCACACGTGAAGTCAGTTCAGACACTGCCAGCCTGAGTCAGGTCATTCCCCTCATCAGGCTTTTGCAGAAGAAGCTGGAGGCATTGAAGAAGGAGCTAAAAGGGAGCGATTCCGCTAGGCATGTGGGACTTGTGGATGCAGCCCTTAATTCGCTTAACAAGGATTCACGGGTGGTCAATCTGTTGAAATCAGAGCACTACATTTTGGCCACCGTGCTCGATCCTAGATTTAAAGCCTACCTTGGATCTCTCTTTCCGGCAGACACAGGTCTGCTGGGGTTGAAAGACCTGCTGGTGACAAAATTGTCAAGTCAAGCGGAACGCGACCTGTCAACATCTCCTCCTTCACATTCTCCCGCAACTGGGGGTGCGAGGAAAAGGCTCAGAATTCCGAGCCCACCCGCTGGCGGTGATGCAGGGCAGTCTGGAGCGACTGCTGATGCTGACATCTGGTCCGGACTGAAGGACCTGACAACGATTACGGACATGTCGTCTACTGTCACTGCATATGATTCTCTCAACATTGATAGAATGGTGGAGGATTATATGAGTGACCGCATCCAAGTAGGCACGTCACACAGTCCGTACTTATACTGGCAGGAAAAAGAGGCAATTTGGAGGCCCTTGCACAAACTGGCTTTATTCTACCTAAGTTGCCCTCCCACAAGTGTGTACTCCGAAAGAGTGTTTAGTGCCGCCGCTCACCTTGTCAGCAATCGGCGTACGAGGTTACATCCAGAAAATGTGGAGAAGATGATGTTCATTAAAATGAATTATAATCAATTCCTCCGCGGAGACATTGACCAGCAGCAATTGCCTCTTCAAAGTACACAGGGAGCTGAGATGGTGGATTCCAGTGGGGACGAATTGATAATCTGTGAGGAGGGGGATGTACACGGTGATATATCGGAGGGTGAAGATGAGGTGGACATCTTGCCTCTGTAGAGCCAGTTTGTGCAAGGAGAGATTAATTGCTTCTTTTTTGGGGGGGGTCCAAACCAACCCGTCATATCAGTCACAGTCGTGTGGCAGACCCTGTCACTGAAATGATGGGTTGGTTAAAGTGTGCATGTCCTGTTTTGTTTATACAACATAAGGGTGGGTGGGAGGGCCCAAGGACAATTCCATCTTGCACCTCTTTTTTCTTTTCTTTTTCTTTGCATCATGTGCTGATTGGGGAGGGTTTTTTGGAAGGGACATCCTGCGTGACACTGCAGTGCCACTCCTAGATGGGCCCGGTGTTTGTGTCGGCCACTAGGGTCGCTAATCTTACTCACACAGTCAGCTACCTCATTGCGCCTCTTTTTTTCTTTGCGTCATGTGCTGTTTGGGGAGGGTTTTTTGGAAGGGACATCCTGCGTGACACTGCAGTGCCACTCCTAGATGGGCCCGGTGTTTGTGTCGGCCACTAGGGTCGCTAATCTTACTCACACAGCTACCTCATTGCGCCTCTTTTTTTCTTTGCGTCATGTGCTGTTTGGGGAGGGTTTTTTGGAAGGGACATCCTGCGTGACACTGCAGTGCCACTCCTAGATGGGCCCGGTGTTTGTGTCGGCCACTAGGGTCGCTTATCTTACTCACACAGCGACCTCGGTGCAAATTTTAGGACTAAAAATAATATTGTGAGGTGTGAGGTATTCAGAATAGACTGAAAATGAGTGGAAATTATGGTTTTTGAGGTTAATAATACTTTGGGATCAAAATGACCCCCAAATTCTATGATTTAAGCTGTTTTTTAGTGTTTTTTGAAAAAAACACCCGAATCCAAAACACACCCGAATCCGACAAAAAAAATTCGGTGAGGTTTTGCCAAAACGCGTTCGAACCCAAAACACGGCCGCGGAACCGAACCCAAAACCAAAACACAAAACCCGAAAAATTTCAGGCGCTCATCTCTAGTACACACATCACGTACAAACCACACACACATGTCCGCCATGCATGCACATATCCGCAAATTGCGTATGGTCGCACCCGTGGTCCTGCGCAGTTTGAGCGTGGTATGAGTAATTACAGTGGAGTTTGTACTCTCATGGAAAAGCCACAAAGACATATCATAAATCTAATATATATTTATTGTATAAATCCCACACTGTCTGCTTTAACCTTTAAATAGCATGAAAATTAGTCACACATAAATTAAAACTCCCAGAGACTAAAATACAATGGCCTTATTTACACTAAGCTTTGAAATTCTATAAAGAAGGCAAACACCTTTGTTTACTAAAATAGCCAAGTTTCTATTTAAAACAATGAGTACTGAATTGTCATTGTCTCACCTGAAAGCAAAAACAAACAAAGTGACAATACCCAGGAACCGAAGCTGTTTAGAAAATCAGAAACAATAGCTAACCACAACACAAGACCAGACAGATAGAAATTTAAGATATTAACATTCCTAGTCTAAAACCCATGGAGATGTAGGTGTTCATATATATATATATATATATATATGAATGAATAAATATATAATTCCCAACAAATTGTAATAGCAGGAGTATGTGTGTACGTGTGTGTGTGTGTGTGTGTGTGTGTGTGTGTATATATATATATATATATATATGAATATGTGGATATATGTATATCTTGAAGATTGAAATAGATAATCATATCATGTGTGGGATCATATTGTTCAGAGACACGTAAACATTAATCTGGTGGGAATAAGAACATTATTAAATATTACCTCATTAAGTTATTAATAATATCAGATTTATGATTAATGTGATGGGTTTAACTGATCATGGGGCGGGAACTCAGATGTAAACAACAGAAACCACATCTCAAGTCCTAGCCATCGCCCACTTCTTGAACTGACCAATGGTCACTGGTGCACAGGATATGTCCCACCCCCGAACCAATGGAAGAAGAGCACACAGTGTCTATTGTATTATGTTTTGATCTACTGAATAAAGAGCGAGCTGCAGGCCTGGTCACTATCACAGACTCTTAACGCTTTCAACCTGATTAGCGGAGGACCGGGACCGGGAAGCGCTTGCGAACATTCTCACATATGTACATGGACTGTAGCCATTATTCTGTTGTAGATTTATCTTGTTAGCCTGTAGTGTATAATTTGTACTGTTTTACCTTTTGAAATAATCCACTGTGGCCTTAGAACCCTGTGGTTCAACTACATATCGGTGTTGTGTCCTCATTTCCCTGCTAGGGTTTAAAGCATATTTAACTGTATAAGGTTTATAAGTATTGATAAGGTGTACGCACTGCGGGTACTTTATACCATCAGCGCTACTTAAGGTTTAAGGTATAACATCATTGCAGTGCTTTGCTGCATAAAGGTTTAAAGTGTAACCATATTATTACATTGTATTACTAATAAGGTTTAAAGGTTATCAATTGTGTGTGCGCGCGCTGTGCGTACTCTGTACACTCAGCGCGGCGTGTGTACACCAAGTACGTACCACATACGGGACTCTGTACACAAATAGCGTACAAAGTGCGTAGCACGTGTATTCAGTCTAGTGGCCATAGCGGCTCAATGGTAAAAGTGTATCTAGAGGTATAGCTTTATGGTTTAAGATAATATCGACATTATCAATTGGGAGCATCGTCCGGTTTTTCCTCATAACCACAGCCTAGCAGGTTACAGCAGACTTTATCTATCAGCAAAGGGCGGACAGGTATCCACGTAATCCTTCTCCTGGTTGGTGGATACTCTGTTAAACCCTACCTCAATTGCTGATATGATGGCGTCTGCTCTGCATGGTTTGTAGGGATGCTGGTGGGATCCGTAAGGTAAATATACAAAGCTATTTTTAAAGTCTGAATTTCTGTTTGGCGCCAAATGCGCACACATCACACGCATACACCTGTATTTTGTACTTTGCATATCTGCTCGCATTTTTGCCATAAATATTGATTATTAGATTCATTTTGACCTGTACTGAAAAATTTGTTGCTATTTAGTTTAAATATAGAGTAAATATTTAAGAAATAAGTGTAAGATGCACATGCAGCCTGGCCTAGTTGTAAAGGTTTATACAGAAGGAACTGTGTGCTGTGTTAAGTGAGCGATTATAGTTAACATTGCTCACATTGATAGAAGTGTGGGATTTGTACTATTGCGGACGTACGGTCTTTTGTACACGTGTCTTGGACAAAGGACGGGACTGCGTACGCAACGTAAAGACGTACGCACGATCGCGTGTTAACGCAATGTGCGTAAGGATATGGCCGCTAAGTACAAATTACACAATAGCATTGTTTAGTTTAGGCGCGAAACAGTAGCCACGCGATAATAGCACAAATTGCTCAGTGTCCAAGATTTAGTTTAAATAAAACCTTTTTTTACTGTATTACCTCTGGGGAAGCTATCAGTCAACAGGAAAGGATATTTTTCTGACCAGAAAACTATAGAATGTTAGTGTGGGCTGAAAAAGGTGTGAATGTATTGAACCCCGCTTGGTGAACTTGGTGATCTTGGTGAAACTTGGTGTAGCACGGTCTAGGTGAAAACATGGTGAGCACGGTCTAGGTGAATACGTGCAACGGAGTGTGATAAAGTTTTCGTGGTATTACACTCCGGCTGTTTTGGAGCACAGTGTGAAGACTCCAGTGATCCTACCACTTATAGATAGCAAGTGTCTATGAGTGGTACGATTGGACCGCACGGTTGTGTGGGCAATACGTGGCGCAACGTGATACAAAATTTTGCATATTTGTGTGTAAATCTCATCATCATACGCGTTGTGTGAAGCACATGCAAGTGTGATTTGTGTAAAATAAAGGTTTAGGGAGTTTTCGCTGGTCCCTCCAGAGGCAGATATTCACTGGGTACCTAAAGGCCCAGGGGATATAGGCCGAAGTAGGGCCTGCAACGGCTACACGTGTCTGCTAAAAAAAAGCGGATCCGTGATATTCGGAGCAGAAGAAGTTAGTGGAAGAACTTTGAGACTTCCACCGGTAGACTACTGTGTTTGGTGCATTTTAGGAAGTGTTCCCGTGTTAAAAAGGTCCACAATGGGAGCCAAGTGCACAACATAGGGACGTTCCTCAGTCAGGGTTCAGACAGCAGAGAAGAGACCCAGGGGGTCAGCTCGGTTAGTAATGTGTGGGAAGTATGGTCCCCACACTGAGACCTTTTGTGATGAATGGGCACAAATGACTGTGGGGGATAAAGCATCATTTCCCGGGATAGCTAGTTTTGAACCAGAGGTATTGCAGAATTTAAGGAGTAGGATATGTCTAATAAAATCCAGAAAACAAAGGATTAGACATACAGATTGTTTAAATTTATGGCAGCAAGAGGGCGATATGCAAGGGAAATTAACATATGCAGCCGGTTCCAAACCTAGCGGGAATGAGAACACACCATTGTCGACACAGGTCGAAGGGGAACAGAAGGCTACAGTCAATGATACATCCGTAAATGATAGTAGTATGAAAGAGCAATGTATTAACCCTAACTTTTGCAAAATGTATCCTGTTTTGAAGTCTCTCCAAGGTTTTAGGTCACAGGAAGATGAATGATTCAGCCAAATCGCAGCTCTCCTCCAAGCAGTCATGTTGCAGGAAACTCAGGTGGGACCTGTCCAACCAGGTAGTGCAGTAACAATATACCCTAATGAAAGAACTGGTGAGGTCACAGCTACCGGTAAGTATGAGACAGTTCATTGCACAGAAACAACAACACCACACAGTAAACAGTTTAGGAACGGAATGGTAAGATTACACCCTGTCTTGGGAATAGTAACTCCCAATGGGGGAACCGATAGACAGGAAGTAGTCCTCACCAGGAATAATGCAATGTATTGCCCGTGGCCCAGAGATGAGCTGCGATCAATCATTTCAGAATTCCCCGGCCCTCGGAAGCATTTAGCCAGATGTCAGAAATTTATCAGAGATCTGGGTAATGTTTATGAACCGACAAACCAACATTGGCGGACATTTTTGAAAGCATGCCTACCCCCTAACATTAACACAAAAAAATTCATCACTGATTGTAGATTAGAGTCAGATATTCTTATGACTGACAGAAACAATCAGGAAAATATAGAACGAATTAATAGGAAAATAGAGTTTTGTTTCCCCACTGAGTGGAGAAGAATTTTCTCCATAAAACAGAGGGAAAATGAAATAACATCTGAATATTTCCACCGAGCACTGCAGGAAATGGACGGATACATGGGGGTATTAGATGCAGGGAACAATGAAAATTGCAGAGAAGTGGCTGTGTCTGTGCTAATGGACGGACTCGATCAGACAGTGAGGGACAAAGTACAAACATCTTTGCCTAATTGGAGAGGGGTCACAGTAGCTTGCCTTAGAGAGTGCGCAATTGAACACCATAGGAATATTGCTAGGTGTAGAAAACTGCGAGAGGAGAGGCTGAGGATTGAAAGTATGCAGGCTCTTACACCAAAGTCTCATCAGCCCAAACCCCAAAACCCTAGTAGTAACAAAAGACCGAAGATATGTTACATTTGTAAAAATTAAGGACATTTTGCTAGAAATTGTAGGAGTAGTAGAGCACATAGCCAATATAGACCCCTAGACAGAGTAAACAAGCCACGTTATTAAACACATAGATGGGATCAAGGGACATATAGTAAGGAATCACAATACAGAATAGAAAAACACAGATTCGGTTAAATGGGAAGAACAGAATAAATGCAACTTTACCCTTTTGACAGAACTTACGAAAATTAGGAGGAGGCTTCTAAACTTCTGCGTCTCTCTCTCTAACAGAAGTGACCTCTAAGTAATTTAACAGGAGTTTTGTTAGAGATGGTATACATATAGAGTGCTCCCACCCAGGAAGCACAAAATATGTTAAAATACCCACGAAGACTAATATTGCATTTCACTGTTTTAGAAGCATGTCCATCACAGGTAGAGAAAATTATCTCAAAGATACCGGGTTCCCTATGAACTTAGAATAGACAAGACACTGGATTGATGGCTGGGATAGTCCCAGTAGAGATATAACACACATAGAATTTTTTTTTAGGGGAACAGACCGATTAGGGAATCATTCCCCGTAGTGCCCAATCCAGATGTCAAACTTTGTAAAATCTTCTTTGTTACTAAACTCTGTGAGTTGCCTTTAAAGTTTCATCTTCATCTCTGACGTTCACCGACAGAATTACAGCTCAAACGTCACATGTCTACTCAGTCTTTTCAGAGGTCTGCTCAAACCCAGTATATCTCACCAGCATCACTGTGCCTGGCCATGCACAAAGGGTGGAGAGTGGAAATACTGATGAAGGGAGACTGTGCATAGATACCGATAGACATGATGGTGTGACAGCCTGATGGTGAAGGCAAATCTGACAAATTTTCGTTTTATTATTTTTCTCTCTATCTCTCTTTTTCATTTTCCACGGATGGTTTACTTCACACAACAGTTAAACACATTGTAATGCAAGATTTATGTTCCCTACAGTAAAGTCGTTGACTCGGAGAGAATATAGTATCACTGGAGTGTCTGTTCCGGGAAGGTTGAGAGGCAGGACTGTTGTCACGGCACCTGAGCAGGGAGAACAAAAACACCAGAGGCGGTTGTCACACCAGTTTTCTTTTTCCTTTTTATTATTTTCTCCACCTCCCACTACCCTCCTTTCCTCCCCCTTCTTGTTCCCTTTCTCTCCCCTTAAACAAGATGGACTTACCCCAAGAGACTGCGTTCCGGGTTTTCCTGTTAATCCTGTTGTTGATGAGAACAGTCTGTTTCGGTGAGAGTACCAGAGAGGTCGAGAAAGGATCTGGAATGGGTTCTGATGGCAAGGACGGATTTGTAGAATTCCAAGAGCAACACATCCATCGAGCAAAGGCGAGTATCAGAAAACGATCTGGTAGTCAGGAAACTAGGAGGCACTGTGAAGGGTTATTGGCTGAAGAAAATTGCATTTGTAGAAATTGTGAAAACATAGTTGAGGACGGGTGCATCCAGAGATGTCAGTCCAGCCTTAATATCAACATGGACCGTCATCCATTGAGTGATTATCACTCACTAGTGGGTAAGGTTTTAAGCCAAACAGAATGTTGGGTGTGCTCACAAGTACCTCAAGGTCAGAGCAAGTCAGGACTAGTACCGTACCCTTTAGCAATAGATGAGGTACTCGAATTACGGGGTGGGAGACCGGTGGACAAGAAATTAAAAATTTCTAGGCCCCCTAGTTTGAAGCTCCACCAGTACCATGTAGATAGATCCTTAGTGTGTTTCAACATTTCCAATTCCCGAAAGCCGGAAAATTGGGAGGTGACATGGAATAACCAGACCATGGCATTTTCACACAGAGCTGACAGGGTACCCGTAGACTCTGAACTTATACGCCAAATAGCCAACGGTGGAAGGTATTTTCAGTACAGGTAAACTCAAGGAAGTAAGACCATGCGGGTTGGAGAAGTATCACCAGGGTACTGTGCGCATATCATACAGCCTGATACGTGTACTGAACAGATGAGAGAGATAGGGATAGGATTTTTCACTTGGAAAGTTTGCAATATGGTAATGTCATATTCTGTCCCATATGTTCTCCCTGATGATGCTTATTTCATATGTGGGAGGAAGGCGTATAAGTGGCTTGCCCCAAACTCAGAGGGATTGTGTTACATTGGAAGAGTGTTGCCAGAGGTTATGACCATAACCCATGATAAGATGAAAGACGTTCACCGCAGTGCTCAAGCTCCTTATACTCATACTCATTATGAACACATCGTTAAGAGACACCTTATAGATAGGACAGAGCACATAGTCTCTGATTTGATCCACGAATCCACCGGGATTCAATTCCTTCTCGCATTAGATATCACCCGTACTGCCAGAGGAATTATAAATTATAGGTACATCCATGCGCTAGCGAACCTGATAGATAATATCACTGAGATGTATGACGACACCTTCAGGTATACAGGAAGGGAGTTGCAAGCTTACAAAACGGAACTGATCCAGCACAGGATGGTCCTCAATTATATCACAGCTGTGACTGGAGGGTACTGTGTCACACTGGCAACTCAATATGGTGTGAAGTGCTGCACGTATATTACAAACAGCACTGATGACCCAACTGAGATCATTGATCAAAAGATGGACGATATCTTGCAGTTGAAGTGGGAGTTCCGAAGGAGACACAACCTTACCCTGACTGCTGTGAGTAATGAACTGACCGGCTGGGTCTCATGGTTGAACCCACGCAATTGGTTCTCAGGCTTATGAGAATGGGCTCAAAATGTTGTTATGAGTGTAGGAAAGTTTCTCCTTTGTATCCTGGGAGTCGTCATAATTATTGGCTTGATATTTAGATGTGTTCGAATTTTAACGCGGCGCAAGCGCAGTACAAAAGTGATGAGTTTAAGGAGCGGGGGCATTGCTACAGCAGCAGATTTCATTTATGATCCATCTATAGAAACGATGTTGTGATAAAGATTGCAAAAGAATTCCAAGGCCCGTTTCTTTCACCCGTTTTTCCTGTGTTTCAGCAAAAATACACCCATCCGGAAGAGACTTCGATCAACACCCAAGAATGATTCAATGTTATGTGAATGTATTGTACATATGTGTCTTATCTTCATCTCTACAACCTTCAGTTAGTGACACACATAGTCGACAGGTGATATCCACATATATTAGCACTCACATATGTTCCCCCTCCATGTATCATCATCTAAATGTGCACCCCATTTGTTGGAACAAGAAGCCGAAAAGAGCTTGGTAGTGTTTGTTGGCCCACTTACAGACCCTTAATACGGGATGAGAAGGATTTAATGTATACTTCGCAATACCTCGAAGCTTATCTAGAACATATACGGCACGATGATACATGCCCCTCAGACATGGATTCATACATCAAGGAAGCTCCGTGAGCGATGGGGGGAACATACTCGCAACATCAAAAAAGGATTGGACAAACACAATTTGTCAAATCACTTCAGGGAAGAACATCAATGCTCGTTAGATTCTATTACTGCGGTTATAGGGATAAAGAAAATAGAAGGTAATTGGCGGAAAAAAGATACAAACTCATTACTAGCAAGAACCGAGATGAAATATATATATGATATGAAAACATTGTCCCCTTCGGGTCTGAATGTGGACTTCGAATTGAAATGGTTCTTGTAACTCACCTTTTCCACCTATCCCCACAATTACTGACTTCTCCCATCAGGTCTATATAATATTTAGGTTGACAATTGTAACAAAGGACATCAGTATATTTATTTCCTCCATAGGTACCCTGAAATATTACATGCTTCTATTTACATCTGTAATGCTTTATATCAAGGATCTGTTTTTTTCTTATTTAGGTTTATAATTAGGCACCAGTAGCACAATGTACAGTAAACACACCATATTTTTCAGTGTTTAAATATATCCACCTATAGTTTATATTCTATAGATATTCTCATCAGGGTATGTCTTATGGTTATTTTCATTCTTCATAAATAACTCTCATAACCACTACCTAAAATGTGACAAGAAAGTGGTTTTTAAACTAAACGCTATATTATTAGTTGAATATATAGTTTTATTTAACCAAATTGATGTGTAATCCACACATCACGGCCGTTTTTAATCTGTGGAACGCACACATCCGGAAATGCGGGACGTGTGGAACGCATAAGGTCGGAAACACGTCATCACCACTTCCTGTATCCGCCGCACACGTTTGGTGTATGCGTTCCATACACCAGGAAGCTCTACAACTTCCTTTGTGGAACCAGGAAGAACATGGGATTGGTTGCCCTTGCGGTTACCACGACAACCCGCATTAACTTATTTATATACTTTTAGAAGCTTTTTATGGTTTAATTCATTTCTTTTATTTCAATTTGCATCCTGTTTCTGATTTTAGATATTGGGATATATAATTATATCCCTTATTAAGACAAGTTTGATAGTTTCTCCACTATGTACCTAAAAGGGGTGGGACCCAACAGAGGATAAATAGATTGCTCTGGGATCCCACCACCACCCTGAGGAAGACCAGAGTAGTCGAAACGCGTTGGTGGCATATTTTTTGTTTGGTGAGAACTTGGTGACCTGTTGTCTTTGAGGCTCCCTGTAGATCTGGTAGGAACATTTTGGGCCCGCATATGTTTCTTTCCTCCTATTGGGAAGTTCACAACTGCCTAGACTAAGTGATCCTTGTTTTCATGTTTTATGTTACATTTTTTGAATAAAATTCGATTTGTTTATTATAAACAAATTTTTGGTGGAGATTTACTACGGAAGTTTACCTAAAGAAATTGCTATGGGAATATACCTCGCATCCCTCAAGTAAGCCCACGTGTAAGCGTGTCATTTCAAAAGCTTGAAAAATCTTTGTGTCTAATTGTTTGAAAGATACCTTTATGTGTATTTGTTCACCTAATCTTATGTAAGCCTAAAAGTGAGCATCATATGTTTGTGATCCGTCACTCTTCTTCGGTGGTCCCCTAAACGCAATATATGACACAGAGGAAAAGGGACCCATATATATATATTTTGTCTTTACACCCATTATTTCACCAATATAGAGAATCACTACACATTGATTTCTTCTCTTTTTGTGGTCTTATTCATGTCCCACAACTTGGAGAAATAGTTTGATCAACCGATTACCATTTGGAGTGAAGCTTTCTATGAAAACCCTAAAGATACCTTTATAGGAGTACGCACATGTATATTGAAGTAAGCAAGAAAGCGAGCATCCCTCGTTTATGATCGACACATCTTTTCGGGTGACCCTTGAATATTTCCAAAAAGACACCAAGGAGGGGAGACTTTATATCCTATAGTCCCTCTATATGACTTTTATTATCTCATAAAGAACTTATTACATATTGGACAATTTTCCTTTTTATTTTTCTCCATTTATGTACTATCTTGTTGGAGAAAACTCCGGAAGAAATCTATCAGAGACATCACGACCTCTTGGGAACAAATCAGTCTGAAATATTTCATTTTTATTTATCCAGTGTTGAAGCGCATTTTGTATATATTTCTTGTATTGTGTTATGGATTCATACATACATGCTTTTTACTATCCCACTAGGTCATACATTTCCTACCTATCCCTCTCTCCCGATTATCCAAACTTCTGTAGATATTGTATTGATATTTTTCTGTTTAGTGATTAGATAGTGGCAGTTATTGTTGACTGCCAAAGGGTAGACTGTCAAAGTCGAAAAATATTGCAGTACACACATCACGTACAAACCACACACACATGTCCGCCATGTGTGCACATATCCGCAAATTGCGTATGGTCGCACCCGCGGTCCTACCCGGTTTAACTGTGGTATGAGTAATTACAGTGGAGTTTGTACTCTCATGGAAAAGCCACAAAGACATATCATAAATCTAATATATATAAATTGTATAAATCCCACGCTGTCTGCTTTAACCTTTAAATAGCATGAAAATCAGACACACATAAATTAAAACTCCCAGAGACTAAAATACAATGGCCTTATTTACACTAAGCTTTGAAATTCTATGAAGAAGGCAAACACCTTTGTTTACTAAAATAGCCAAGTTTCTATTTAAAACAATGAGTACTGAATTGTCATTGTCTCACCTGAAAGCAAAAACAAACGAAGTGACAATACCCAGGAACCTAAGCTGTTTAGAAAATCAGAAACAATAGCTAACCACAACACAAGACCAGACAGATAGAAATTTAAGATATTAAAATTCCTAGTCTAAAACCCATGGAGATGTAGGTGTTCATATATATATATATATATATATATATATATAATATATATTATATATATATATATATATTTGAATGAATAAATATATAATTCCTAACAAATTGTAATAGCAGGAGTATGTGTGTACGTGTGTGTGTATATATATATATATATATATAAAATATAACAAAAATGACAGCACTCTATGTCAGTAACGATAAGTTCAGGTGCAGGGTCCTGGTAAATGATACAAACACTCACTTCCTCCAAAATAGAAAAAAGAATTTAGACCAGCACTCACGTTTGATGGATGAAAAAAAAGGGTTTTTTTTATTCCTGACAAGCCATCTGGAAATACCCACTGCTACAATCCGCCCAACAGCTGTTTCAACGCTTTCTGGTTTTCATCAGGGGCAATTGTCACTCTGTCCGGAGTCCTTTTAAAAGGCAGAGAGAGCGCCGAGGGTTTTGAAACCGGAAGTCCGTCACCGGGAGGCAGCGCGTCATAGCCGCTGTCCGATTGGCCAATTCCGCACACGTGGGTTGCGTTGCCATAATACACAAACCCGGCTTTCTCCTTAGTAACCCGCTCCGGCAGCGTGACGTAGGTGTAGTTCAGGCAGATCGATATTCAGCGTACAGTGGCAGACAGGTGTAGTTGCTGCTGTCTATGTCTCCAGCCATAGGTTAGTCTGTGGAGTAATTAGCCCCACAGTGCGCCAACAGTATGGAGATATGACAGTCCAGAATAGAGAACAATAGTCAATGTCAATAAATTAAGGTGAACAAACTGTGTTAGCTTGCACAGCAAGGGTGTACCCAGGGGATATAATGTCTCAATCACTATATGCAGTACAATGCCAAGGACTAATGAAACACAACAGTAAATGGTCACAATTATTGAGATAATGTGGATGCGGCCAGCCAACGTGAGAGACAATAATAATTATAATTGCCGTGCAGTATCAAGAGCATAAACAGAGCATCACCTGTGGGTCAAGAATTGTCCCTTAGTACAATACCCAATATTCCCATGTTGTCTCCATACATGGTACTAATTGGGCCCAACACTGCTTAATTACCAAGTTCGGATGGGATCGGATGGTTTCCAGTGTGGTATGATTGTATCAGACAGATGTGTCCCTATGCAATAATACACAGTGTGACAGTGCCATCCCTCGCCTCTCAATCATAACATATCCCGTGTGGTGATATGTAAGGATGGACACCACCAATAATGCCAGTGTCTGGGAGACAGTGGGGAGGGGTGGGGAAGGTACACCAAGTTCCTTGATACAACACCCAGTATTCCCACCTTGTCTCCAAGTGTGGTACTGACTAGGCCCATCACTGCTTAATTGCCAAGATCAGACGGGATCGGATGGGATCCAGTGTGGTATGGTAGTATCAATCTCCATGGTATGTAGGATAGGAGTGCAAGGAAGTGCAGGACAATCAGGGATTAGCAGGTGACAATTGATGAGGACATGTCATTGATGATATAACATGACACACGGCGGTGTCTCAGAAAAATAAACCAAAAAGATTAGACTCTATACAGTGATGTACAGAGTCAGAGGAAGCATCCTAGGCGGAATTCTTCATTGAGCCCATTAGGGGCCAATGTTTGTAATCTATCAATCCATTGATGTTCTCTCTGTAGTAGAATTTTGTTGTGATCACCACCCCTTTGGAGCGGTGGGATTTGGTCCAAAATGCAACACTTGAGTTGGTTGATAGTATGTTTTGCCTCCCTAAAGTGTCTGGCCACAGGTAAATTTGCAAAGTCACCTGAGCCCCCCCCTAGGATGATGCTCTTTTTGATTGTGGAACGATGTTGGCTTAAGCGCTCTTTTAGCATTCTGCTAGTCTTTCCAACATAAAGCAGGTTGCACGGACATTTCAACACATAGACCACAAATTTACTGTTGCAGTCAAGCCTTTGTTTAATGGTGTAAGTCTTGTTATCCTGAGGGTTAATAAACCAATTGCCAAGTAGCAAGAAAGGACAGTTTGGACAGCCTGTACATTTGTAAACCCCTGTTTTGGTAGTCAACCAGTGAGAAGGTGTATTCTTTTTTCTCTTAGAGAAATCTGTTACAACAAGCATGTCTTTCAAATTCGGTCCTCGTTTATATGCAAATCTAGGTGGTTGCGTGATGGCTTTTGCCAGACTTGGATCTGTGCTAATGAGATGCCAATGTTCATGGATCTTGTTGCGAATGAATTTAGAAGCAGTGGTATACATGCTGACAAAATTAAATCTGTCATTGTCTCTGTTGGAAGAAATGTCTTTACTAGATAGGAGTTCCTCTCTCCTTATCTGGCCAATCCTTGTAAGTGCCGAATCAATCTCCTCCTTTGAGTATCCACGATCGAGGAAGCGTTGATACTCAAAGGAGGAGATTGATTCGGCACTTACAAGGATTGGCCAGATAAGGAGAGAGGAACTCCTATCTAGTAAAGACATTTCTTCCAACAGAGACAATGACAGATTTAATTTTGTCAGCATGTATACCACTGCTTCTAAATTCATTCGCAACAAGATCCATGAACATTGGCATCTCATTAGCACAGATCCAAGTCTGGCAAAAGCCATCACGCAACCACCTAGATTTGCATATAAACGAGGACCGAATTTGAAAGACATGCTTGTTGTAACAGATTTCTCTAAGAGAAAAAAGAATACACCTTCTCACTGGTTGACTACCAAAACAGGGGTTTACAAATGTACAGGCTGTCCAAACTGTCCTTTCTTGCTACTTGGCAATCGGTTTATTAACCCTCAGGATAACAAGACTTACACCATTAAACAAAGGCTTGACTGCAACAGTAAATTTGTGGTCTATGTGTTGAAATGTCCGTGCAACCTGCTTTATGTTGGAAAGACTAGCAGAATGCTAAAAGAGCGCTTAAGCCAACATCGTTCCACAATCAAAAAGAGCATCATCCTAGGGGGGGCCTCAGGTGACTTTGCAAATGTACCTGTGGCCAGACACTTTAGGGAAGCAAAACATACTATCAACCAACTCAAGTGTTGCATTTTGGAACAAATCCCACTGCTCCAAAGGGGTGGTGATCACAACAAAATTCTACTACAGAGAGAACATCAATGGATTGATAGATTACAAACATTGGCCCCTAATGGGCTCAATGAAGAATTCCGCCTAGGATGCTTCCTCTGACTCTGTACATCACTGTATAGAGTCTAATCTTTTTGGTTTATTTTTCAGAGACACCGCCGTGTGTCATGTTATATCATCAATGACATGTCCTCATCAATTGTCACCTGCTAATCCCTGATTGTCCTGCACTTCCTTGCACTCCTATCCTACATACCATGGAGATTGATACTACCATACCACACTGGATCCCATCCGATCCCGTCTGATCTTGGCAATTAAGCAGTGATGGGCCTAGTCAGTACCACACTTGGAGACAAGGTGGGAATACTGGGTGTTGTATCAAGGAACTTGGTGTACCTTCCCCACCCCTCCCCACTGTCTCCCAGACACTGGCATTATTGGTGGTGTCCATCCTTACATATCACCACACGGGATATGTTATGATTGAGAGGCGAGGGATGGCACTGTCACACTGTGTATTATTGCATAGGGACACATCTGTCTGATACAATCATACCACACTGGAAACCATCCGATCCCATCTGAACTTGGTAATTAAGCAGTGTTGGGCCCAATTAGTACCATGTATGGAGACAACATGGGAATATTGGGTATTGTACTAAGGGACAATTCTTGACCCACAGGTGACGCTCTGTTTATGCTCTTGATACTGCACGGCAATTATAATTATTATTGTCTCTCACGTTGGCTGCCCGCATCCACATTATCTCAATAATTGTGACCATTTACTGTTGTGTTTCATTAGTCCTTGGCATTGTACTGCATATAGTGATTGAGACATTATATCCCCTGGGTACACCCTTGCTGTGCAAGCTAACACAGTTTGTTCACCTTAATTTATTGCCATTGACTATTGTTCTCTATTCTGGACTGTCATATCTCCATACTGTTGGCGCACTGTGGGGTTAATTACTCCACGGACTAACCTATGGCTGGAGACATAGACAGCAGCAACTGCACCTGTCTGCCACTGTACGCTGAATATCGATCTGCCTGAACTACACCTACGTCACGCTGCCAGAGCGGGTTACTAAGGAGAAAGCCGGGTTTGTGTATTATGGCAACGCAACCCACGTGTGCGGAATTGGCCAATCGGACAGCGGCTATGACGCGCTGCCTCCCGGTGACGGACTTCCGGTTTCAAAACCCTCGGCGCTCTCTCTGCCTTTTAAAAGGACTCCGGACAGAGTGACAATTGCCCCTGATGAAAACCAGAAAGCGTTGAAACAGCTGTTGGGCGGATTGTAGCAGTGGGTATTTCCAGATGGCTTGTCAGGAATAAAAAAAACCCTTTTTTTTCATCCATCAAACGTGAGTGCTGGTCTAAATTCTTTTTTCTATTTTGGAGGAAGTGAGTGTTTATATATATATATATATATATATATATATATATGAATATGTGGATATATGTATATCTTGAAGATTGAAATAGATAATCATATCATGTGTGGGATCATATTGTTCAGAGACACGTAAACATTAATCTGGTGGGAATAAGAACATTATTAAATATTACCTCATTAAGTTATTAATAATACCAGATTTATGATTAATGTGATGGGTTTAACTGATCATGGGGCGGGAACTCAGATGTAAACAACAGAAACCACATCTCAAGTCCTAGCCATCGCCCACTTCTTGAACTGACCAATGGTCCCCGGTGCACAGGATATGTCCCACCCCCGAACCAATGGAAGAAGAGCACACAGTGTCTATTGTATTATGTTTTGATCTACTGAATAAAGAGCGAGCTGCAGGCCAGGTCACTATCACAGACTCTTAACGCTTTCAACCTGATTAGCGGAGGACCGGGACCGGGAAGCGCTTGCGAACATTCTCACGTATGTACATTGACTGTAGCCATTATTCTGTTGTAGATTTATCTTGTTAGCCTGTAGTGTATAATTTGTACTGTTTTACCTTTTGAAATAATCCACTGTGGCCTTAGAACCCTGTGGTTCAACTACATATTGGTGTTGTGTCCTCATTTCCCTGCTAGGGTTTAAAGCGTATTTAACTGTATAAGGTTTATAAGTATTGATAAGGTGAACGCACTGCGGGTACTTTATACCATCAGCGCTACTTAAGGTTTAAGGTATAACATCATTGCAGTGCTTTGCTGCATAAAGGTTTAAAGTGTAACCATATTATTACATTGTATTACTAATAAGGTTTAAAGGTTATCAATTGTGTGTGCGCGCGCTGTGCGTACTCTGTACACTCAGCGCGGCGTGTGTACGCCAAGTACGTACCACGTATGGGACTCTGTACGCAAATACCGTACAAAGTGCGTAGCGCGTGTATTCAGTCTAGTGGCCATAGCGGCTCCACGGTAAAAGTGTATCTAGAGGTATAGCTTTACGGTTTAAGATAATATCGGCATTATCACAAAATACTGAGCAGGGACTAATAGCGTACAATCTTATCTAACAGTATTAAGCATACATTTTAAATACTTGTGTAGGTTATATGCTTATCTGAATACTCATTGTCTTGTATTCTCTTCTTTGTAACCATTTTTTAAAACCTTTTCACCCTCCATCTCATCCAGCTTTTGACTCTAGGCCACAAATCACCAATGTTTCCACACTTAGGGGTCTATTTACTAAGCCTTGGATGGAGATAAAGTGCATGGAGATAAAGTACCAGCCAATCAGCTCCTAACTACCATGTTACAGGCTGTGTTTGAAAAATGACAGTTAGGAGCTCATTGGCTTGTACTTTATCTCCATGCACTTTATCTCCATCGAAGGCTTAGTAAATATACCCCTTAACTGGATAAAGATCCTAGAAGGAAATTGTGCCACTAATAGCAGCCAAAAAAAAGGGCCCACATCCAATAATTTTGCTGTATAGTGATTTCTCCTAAATATGTGTATACTCTTATTTAACGCAAGTTATTTTACATTGTTGAATAGTCCACAAGATCCTCCTTGGGGACAGAGCCGGCCCTAACTAATATGATGCAAGATTTTGGCTAGTACCCCTAGCACCGCCGCTAGTTCCTCCTCTGACCCTGCACCCCTTTCCCAGCACTAACACCCCTCACCAATAGCAGTCCTCATTTTGGTGTTCCTACCCCCTATATTTTAAAAAGAAACAGTGCTCACATTTGGCACACAGCTCCAAAAGGGGTGTGTTCTTGCATGGCCACACAATAGTACCCCCAATTCAAATTACGCCACACATTAGTGCAACTTTATTCACATTTTATCATGCGATAGTGTCTCTTATTCACGTTACATCACACAGTAGTACCATTTTTCCTTATGTACGTTACTCCTCATAGTAGTGCCCTTTATTCACATTATATCACAATGAATTGCTCTTTATTCACATTACACCACACCATATTCACATTAGACCACAGAGTAGTGCCCTTTCTACACATAATACCACACAGTAATGCCCCTTACACATGACACACATTATTATTAATGTCCTTATAAACATAATGCGCCTTACACATTATGCCAACCTTTATTAATGCTCTTATACACATAATGCCCCTTACACATATGCTGAACACTACTGCACAACCAACCCACTCACACAGCACTCACATGGCTGCTAACACTGTGACTTCTGCCTCTGCTTGGATATAGATGTGTCCTCATACATCTTGCCTCAATGCACCATGCAGCAGGAGATGCCTGGCATGAGTCAGCTGGCAGCTCTGCTAGCGTTGGGCGCCTTTTTTGATGAAAATTCATCTTATTTGCATTACTATGTGGCTAGAATGCATGAGCAGCTTCTTCTGATTAAAATGATATGCAGTATGCATATATTATGTGTGTGATTGTGGCTGTATCTGCATACAAATGCTACGTTACAGTGATTTCAAGAATACACTGTAACGTAGCATTTCATATGCAGATACAGACACAGTCACACACAGAATATAGGCATGCTGCATATAATTTTAATCAGCAGAAACTGCTTGTGCCCCAAGGCATACCAAATGCTCTAGGCAATTGCCTAGTTTGCCTATGCCTAGGGCCGGCTCTTCTTGGGAGTATGCACTCTCTGTGAACTTGCTGTTGGTAAAGCTACCCTTTAGACCCAATGCATTTCACTTCTGAAACTTCATCAGTAGTATTACTAAAATTAGGAGGATGTACTTGTTAATAGAATCCACAATTGTATACATTTCCAAACATTAGCTAACTTACTAAAAACAATTTAACAACTCTACTTACACGCATACTGTACATTGTACAAAAAATACATATTACAATCTTTGGACATGGATATTTTAAAACCAATGGTTCTTTGAAAAGGTGAAAATATTTTAATTTTAATGTTCAAAAGATTTTCTATGGCCTAGTATGTTTGCATGGGCTTCCCATTCTATATTAAGATAATAGTATATTTACACATGTTTAATAAGCAGTGGCAATTATATTGGTTCTATCAATGTCTGTTAAGCATCCAAATACGAATTACTGTTCAGGCTATTATAAAAACTGAATTTCAGCTTTTAATAATGGAAAATTAACTAACCAGTTTGATTATCTATAGTACAGGTTCCTACATTGCTGACTACACATTAGAATGTGCTCTATTTAAAGGTAAGACCTGGATAAATGAATATAATGTGTTAGTGTTAAAGATGGTATGGACCCATCTATTGAAATTCACCTTTACGTTGGTGGATGGGCCCACATATTTGGTCAAATGTGTTCTAAGAACTTCACTTATACTCCAAGTAAAAGTTTATCAAATGTGTTTTCGAATATCAGCATTCTTAGTGCTTAGAGCATGCATCAGCATTTTTCTTTCTCCTGTATGATTATCTAAGACATCTTATACATTTGTTATATCCTAATACCTAATTATTTATTGTATAATAACAAATATGTGAATATCTAGCACTGTTTGTATTCTTTCAAAATTGTGCAAGATAGGCCATCCTACAATGAAATTAAAAGTTCAATAACTTTATATCTACACTAAAAAAGAAAACATTGTTCACTACTATATGGGGTAATAAAAGGACTAGCTGTAAACTCTGATCCAAAATATAACATGGGTCATTCCCCCACTTGGGGTTTCCTGTTGACATTGAACACCTTACTGCTTTTGGTGCCATTTTAAGAGCAACTTGACACCTGTGTTTTTAATTAATTATAATGATGGTGAGGAATCCCGCCTTTTTTTACTAGATGTTTACAAACAAAAAAATAAGCCTATTAAAGTGACATACATTTTAAGATCAAATAATCATTGTATTTAACCTATATAAATCATTAGATATTTTTAAATAATATAAAATTAAATAAAATTAAAAATCAATTCTGAAAATAAAAATCCAAATTCAAATAAAAAGAAAAAGTATTATTAAAAATTATAATTGCTGTATAAAAAAAGTATGTGATCAAAATCTTATTCATTAACTTATTTTAAATGTAATGCTTAAAATATTTAATTACCTAAAAACTAAACTGTATAAAATCATTCATTAAAGTGTAGATAGGAAATTACTCCCTATTTTATAAATTTTACTCAATTTCACCTCCTCTTTCATTTTCTCTAAAATGCTCAAGTATGGTGAAGTAAGATCCTTCAGGTCTGAGTTGTGGACATCTATGTGTTTAGATTTTGTTTATAATATTTCTTAAATGGTTCTTTTATTCTAATCTTGATCGGCCTCTTTATATAATCCTTTATTGTTTGGCAAAGGCACTTCATAAGTATGTAAACAAGCACAGGAACAAAATATAACTGGATGGGTGTCAGTGGTCCAAAGTAAAGGAGGAGAGGTAAGAAACAAAGTTTTCACAGTTTTCAATAGGAGGACAACCCAGACAGTCTGCTTGTTCAGTTCCACACAGCAAAACATCCATACATTCAGGTCACCCTTTCCCTTGCTAGACATAGACCACCTAGCTATACATCAACCACTGATTGACATTGGTCACACCCAGCCTCCAAGGCAACATACTCCATCCAAGCACTAACTAATTACTTAACACAAAGAGGCTTCCTGCCTGTGTGTTTCTAATCCACAGCTCAAAGCCTGACAATTACCCCTAGAAATCCATGGAGCAGAGCGCCAAGTAGGGAGTGCAGATTTTGCGAAGAGTGCATACTCTGTAGAGTGGGTACCTGCATATTTATTTAGGACCCCTGGTCTATGCTCCATGGAGAATTTAAATTGCTATAATGTTAAAACCATTAGACCACTTTAGCACCAACTTCCCTGTTTGTGTACATGCAACGAAGGGGTGCATTACTTGCTAGTTTCTACCAGTGTAAGCTCTCACACAAGTAGATAATATAATGCAGGGCATCATTGGCCCATTTGATGGCCAAGCACTCTTTTCCACTGTGGCATAATTTTCATCTCTGGGCAACAAAGAGACAGGTTTCTCTTCACCTTCTTTCAATTAGTATAGTACAGCCCTAAACCCACACTAGAGGAATCCTTTTGTAGAATGAACCTCTGGTGAAAGTTAGGTGTTTGTAGCACCAGAGAGTGGCATAGTGCCAATCATAACTCAAGACAGGCTGCTTTAGCTGCCTTGTTCCCTGGCAGGTTATTAGGACAATTCTTCCATAGCATTTCTGGCAAGGTGGAAAAATGACTTACAAATCACCTGTAATAGAAAATGAGTCTGAAGAAGGAGTGTACTGTAGCTGACTCTTTTTGAGTGGCTTTGGCCGATTCTGCACTGACTTTACCTTGTACAGCTCTGGACTTGATGCCCTATATAACCCAAGTATTTTGCTTCATGTAAATTAACCACATATTTTTCTGGGTTTACAGCACATCCTTCACTTTTGGGAGATGGGATTCCCAATTCTGGGTTTAGACATGGCCATAACTGCGGGGGGGAGGGGCGGGGGTTCACTGCATCTCACACACTTCCGTGCATGTGAAGCGATGTCTGCCCCCAGGCCTGTTCCCCAGCACCTTCCTGCATGCAGCTCCACTAGAGGTTGACAGGGCCCTAAGGGGCTACCTACTGCTGGGTCCCAGACAGAATCCACACTACATGTCCCCGCTCCTCAGTACCACCAATGTGGACTCCTGGGAAACTACCCCCGGCAACTAGAACACTTATGAATATGGCGGGGGTGGCCATTCACCTACTCCTGTGCCTGTGTAAACTATGTCTGCCCCCAATACCCTGCTCCTCAGTGCCCCCCCATTCCTGCATGGCAGCTCCACCAGAGGAGGAAAGGGCAAGAGGAAGCAGCAGTGCTGTTAATCGGTCTCCGCACTGAGGTGAGGTCTCTGTATGCCAGGACAGCTGCTGCCTCCCAAAGAGTGGTCCTAGGTTGCAACTGGCATGCAGGGTTTTATAGTCCTACTGCAGTTGGCCAGTCGGAGTTATCGACCCAACCCTTCCCCCCTCACCTCCACCCCACCCCCGGTGTGTGTGATACAGTGACTGTATGGCTTATATCAGGAATATAAAACCAGCCAGCGCTAGGGACTCCTCTCTGGAACCAGGATAACCCACATTGTGTGTCACCCCTCCCCAGAAAGTTGGTACTCCTCCTTTTTAATTGGCCCTAGGTCCTGACTAGCATTCTGGACTTTGTAGTCCTACAGCAGTTGGACAGTCAAAGTCCCCCACAATACTGTATCTGAGGTGCATGTTAGTTTTCTTGTGTTCCTATCCATTTTCCCAGGGAATGTGTGCTGGATGCACCCTGATGGTGCTGGTTGTCACTTTGCCAATTGTTTATTACTGTGCTTTTGACATGGTTTCAAAGTGTGTGTGTGTGTGTGTGTGTGCGTGCGTGCGTGCGTGCGTGCGTGCGTGTGTGTGTGTGTGTGTGTGTGTGTGTGAATGTAGGGCACCAAATTACTTACTCTCAGGTGGCAAAAATCGGCCCTGTGATAATATCATCCTTTTTAAAGGTCAACAATGCTTAAATAATGATTGCTGCAAGATTCTCAGCTAACTCATGGATCCAAGGCAGAATACATTTTGATCATCCCAGTTATTATTGATTACAGACAGGGGAGTATTTATCTATAAATATGCAGCATCAAGTCATTGTTTAGTTATTTCAAGTTAGAGAGTGCTGCGACTTTGAAAAACTAAAATAACCACATTATGTATATAAATATATACTGACATCCAGAAACATTGTTTCAAAGTGTGTGTGTGTGTGTGTGTGTGTGCGTGCGTGCGTGCGTGCGTGTGTGTGTGTGTGTGTGTGTGTGTGTGTGTGTGTGTGTGAATGTAGGGCACCAAATTACTTACTCTCAGGTGGCAAAAATCGGCCCTGTGATAATATCATCCTTTTTAAAGGTCAACAATGCTTAAATAATGATTGCTGCAAGATTCTCAGCTAACTCATGGATCCAAGGCAGAATACATTTTGATCATCCCAGTTATTATTGATTACAGACAGGGGAGTATTTATCTATAAATATGCAGCATCAAGTCATTGTTTAGTTATTTCAAGTTAGAGAGTGCTGCGACTTTGAAAAACTAAAATAACCACATTATGTATATAAATATATACTGACATCCAGAAACATTGAAAATATGTTGTACTGTAGATAATGTCTTTGAACAAATTTGTTTACATTACTTTTTTCTTAAATAATGTTTCTACAATTAGAATCCCACATATTTCTAATTATATGGGCAGACTGTTTCCTAGGTAGGATAAATACATATCAACATGATAACATTATAGTTATATGAAGATGTATACTCAAGACAAATTTAAGGAGGTGGTGTGCAGCGCCAACAATTGAACTTTTATTAGTTCTCTTAAAATGCTAAATTTCTATAATTATAAGCAAAATTTTTGTGGATAGGAATAAAATGCCTTGCAAGATGGTGCAGTCACCGAAGCTTTACAAGCACCTTCCTTATGCCTGGTGCTGGGTAATAAAAATAAAATAGATTTAAAAACATTTTGTGAACTACAAGTCCCAGCATGGCCTGGTTGCCAAACATGGATGCTGGCACAAGCTGGAACTTGGGGAAATACAACTGGCACTTGGTGAACACAAGTGGCAGCTTACCCTTGCACTAGGGCCACCTGTAATTCGCCAAGAAAAAAAAGTAGACACACACAATATTAGAAATAAAAACACTTTAATAAATAAATACACAGGTTTGGTATGATTAATCAACAATTATGCAGTCAGCAGTCAACAGCATAAATTATTTACACCCACAGTTTTCCGATGAGTGTACCTGATGTAGCAATCACTTAAAAGATAGAACCAACCTGAGTCAAGCAGATATAGGGAGATGATCAGATCATGGAACAGATAATGGTTTATGGGAAGATCAAAAAGTTGTGTGATGATTCTTGTTACTAATGCATCAATGTTAATCTACTCTCCAAATTCCTTAAAAATCTGTGTCAAAAAACCCACCTACCCCACCAAAAGAATATTGTGTTGACATGCAGGATCTTGACTAATTTGCATTGATATAGAAAACCAAGGAACAAATGTAGGATATGTGATAGCCCAGGCAGGCATAAAATGCTATGACAAACTGAAATGGAGTACAATTCTTGGGAAGCCAATCTGGCATCGGGAATTGCTCCATTTCTTGTTTCTCTCCACAAAATGGATTTATGTGTTTTATGTGATTTATGTACTCATTTTTAACCTTTTTGTTTTTAAGATAATAATCTGCCTATAATTATCCTTGTATGTTATTCAGTTTCATATATCATTCAATCATTGTGGGTATCTTTCTCATAGCAAACCTCTTTTAATTAGATAGGTCTCTGTAATTCTTATCGGATCCATTTTGTTTGTAGATCCAGCTAATCCATTCTACAGTGCAGGCGGTTATTTGGGCAGTAATAACTGGGAATTAACTAGTCATAGGGATAACATAAGGTTTCTTATTTAGAATAAATGTCTCCTGAAAAACTGTTAAGTGGTGACTGACAAATTAATAGCGAGTGAGATAGAGTATAATCATTTTTGTAAGCAGACCAAGGCCAGTATTTACTAAAAATCCGAGTTTGGCCGATTTGTGTTTTTTTTTCTAAGTCCCAATCCGGGAATTCACTAAGCACCAATCTCGGCAGTGTTTGGACTATTCGTAATGGTTTGAATGACAACGTTCAGAAATACGAATGAATAGACCATCGGTCAAACGCGGCTGTTATTTCATAGAATACGGGCATTCACTATTCATTCGTATTTGGGTGTTAGTTTCTGAGTGCTCAAGTGCGGGTCTGTTTTTTTCCGATTCGTTAAAAAAAGCAGCAAAAAAATAGACCTGCTTTTTCCAGTCGAGTTTGGATTACCATGCACGGATCAGTGAGATCTGTGCATGGTTATCTATGGGAAAGGGTCTGTTTAGTGTAAAATCGGGGGGGGGGGGGGAATTGCGTGGGGTCCCCCCTCCTAAGCATAACCAGCCTCGGGCTCTTTGAGCCGGTCCTGGTTAAAAAAATATGGTGAAAAAAATGACAGGGGTTCCCCCATATTTATTCAACCAGCACCGGGCTCTGCGCCTGGTCCTGGTTCCAAAAATACGGGGGACAAAAAGCGTAGGGGTCCCCCGTATTTTTTAATCCAGCACCAGGCTCCACTAGCTGGGGAGATAATGCCACAGCCGGGGGACACTTTCATATCAGTACCAGCTTGTGGAGGAGGCTTGCTGGGACTTGTAGTACTGCTACTAAAAAACAATATTCACATTTTGTTAACAAGGCTATCAGCCCCCCATCCGCCGCCCTTGGATGGGGGACAGCCTCGGGCTTCACCCCTGGCCCTTGGGTGGCTGGAGGGGGGGGACCCCTTGATTGAAGGGGTCCCCACTCCTCCAGGGTACCCCGGCCAGGGGTGATTAGTTGGGGTTTTAATGTCACGGCCGCGGGGTCTGATATCAAAGTGACTCCCGGCTGTGGCATTATCTCCCCAGCTAGTGGAGCCCGGTGCTGGTTTCAAAAATACAGGGGACCCCTACGCTTTTTGTCCCCCGTATTTTTGGAACCAGGACCTGGCGCAGAGCCCGGTGCTGGTTGATTAAATATGGGGGAACCCCTGTCATTTTTCCCCCCATATTTTGTCAACCAGGACCGGCTCAAAGAGCCCGAGGCTGGTTAGGCTTAGGAGGGGGGACCTCACGCAATTTTTTCTAACTTTTTTAAGACTTTAATGAACTTTTTAAGGTACACAATGAAGCCCTGCATGGATCTCACAGATCCGGCTGGGATTCCTTGTGTTTTGTCAGGCAGTGTTTTACTCATCACTCCCGTAAAACACTGCCTGATATTACGAATCACATCGACATTGGAAAAAACGAATGTGCAAAACTCGGCAGCTTAGTGAATGACCGTATCAGGATTCAAAAAGTTGCAGTAAAATGCACCCGATACCATTCGAGATCAAACACCCTTTAAAACGGCAAAAACACGAATATTAGTAAATAAACCCCCAGGTGTTTGTTTTTTATTAACTTTATGTCAGACCCATGTTACAGAGGCTCAAGTGAGTGCTGAACTTGACAAAGTTATGGACAGTGGTTTGAGATTGGAGTATCTTGGAACTGGGTCCATGACAGTGCCTTCTCAATTCCTTTAAGTATACATGCAATGATATGCATTTTAAAGTAGCTCCGGCAATTCCTGGACAGACTGTTTACTTATTTTGGCAATGCATGCAGTCACTCCAGTTAAGTTTTCTGTTTTCTTGGTTTGTGGGATGTTTACAGCTTATTTAGACTTCTTTAGGATCTTTGGACTAGTTAATATTTAAATAAAATATACTTTAAAGTATACTGAATGTGTTTATTTATTAAAGTGTTTCCTAAAACTGTGTGTCATTATTTACATATTTATTGGCGAACTACAGGTCTCAGCTGGTGATGGTGCCAGGGAAATCTGGCTGTCACTTCTCCATGTGCAAAAATACACAGACAGATATGTTTGCCAACTACCCAATGTTAGGACTTTAGGACAAAATGTTTTACATTTATTTTTATTACATTTATTATTTTTATTACTATTACCCACATACTTACCACGTGCCTGGTAATGGGAGGATCCCTGTTGCTATTGACATTAGGGCTGGTTATACCCAGGAGCAGGAGCTGCACACATTTTTGTGGGCATGATCCAGCTGGGGAAATGAGTCATGCTGCCACCTGGACTCAGGCTGCCTGGAATCATGGTGGAGGGAACTCTACACTGTGAGTACCCTCTCTATGGTTTCACCAGCTCAAGATGTCAAAGCCCAGTGGTGGTTACCTTAATACCAGGAGGGAACAACCCATCGTTTTTCCCTTCTTTTGAGGTAACCATAATTGGTCTAAAAGTTGCAGTGAGTATTAGGTTTAGTTTAGTGGATTGAGTTAGTTGATAGGGTATTAGAGATAGGTTATTGGGGTTGGTTTAGTGGTTTTGGTTAGGGATTAGGGTTAGTTTGCGGGATTTGTGGTTTGGGTAGTAGATACAGTTGCGCTCATACGTTTACATACCCTAGCAGAATTTGTGATTTTCTGGCCATTTGTCAGAGAATATGAATGATAACTCACAAACTTTTCTTTCACTCATGGTTAGTGGTTGGGTGAAGCCATTTATTGTCAAACTACTGTGTTTACTCTTTTTAAATCATAATGTCAACAGAAACTGTCCTGATCAAAAGTTTACATACCCTGGAGATTTTGGCCTGATAACATGCACACAAGTTGACACAAACGGGTTTGAATGGCTAGTAAAGGTAACCATCCACACCCATACCTCCCAACTTTGCTTCCTTTCAAAGAGGGACACACGCGCGGCGAAGCCGGACGCGCTCCCGAAAAGGAGGCGTGGCCTATGAAAAGGGGGCGTGGCTTCGCGGGAGGACCCGCGATCGCGAGCCACGCCTCCGTCTTCGTCATTGAGGGGGCATGCCCAGCGCTCTGTGAGCCTGGCATGCCCCTTCTCCCCCTGTCTGCACAGAATAGACGCTGTGCGCATGCGCACAGCGTCTATTCACCGCTGCTCTGCTAAGCAGGGCAGCGACAGATAGAGCCTCCCAACTGTCCCCCCCACCGCGGGACACTGCGGCCCGCGGGTGGGACAGCAGGACAGTCCCCAAAAAATGGGACTGTCCCGCGAAAATCGGGACAGTTGGGAGGTATGATCCACACCTGTGATCTGTTTGCTTGTAATCAGTGTGTGTGTATAAAAGGTCAGTGAGTTTTTGGACTCCTGAAAGACCCTTGCATCTTTCATCCAGTGCTTCACTGACGTGTCTGGATTCTGAGTCATGGGGAAAGCAAAAGAATTGTCAAAGGATCTGCAGGAAAAGGTAATTGAACGGTATAAAAAAGGAAAGGGATAAAAAAGATATCCAAGCAATTGAGAATGCCAATCAGCAGTGTTCAAACTCTAATTAAGAAGTATATGGTATTAGTGCTGGATTAGCATTTTGGGTTAGGTGTTAAATAATTAGTGTTTGTTTGGGGGATTAGGTTAGGAGATAGGGTTTAAGGATAGGATATTATGGTTGGTTTATTGGTTTGGATTAAGGTATAAGGTTTAGGGGTAATGGTTAGGGAAAGTTTTGTGTTTGAGAGGATGAGTGGGATAGTTTTTGCCAATACTAAGGTAATTGGAAAGTTAAACTCTAAAAATCTTACAATGTTTAATATAGAACATACATTTTTTATAAAAAAGAATATATTTATAACAAAAATGTATTTCATAAAGCTGTATTTATATAGGTGGTTTGATCTCATAACGCAAACTGAACCTGCAAACAAAATCAAATACACCATTGCCCAAACTCAAAAGTACTGTACTTTCTATAGGAAATAAACACGTGAATTTTCCTAAAATCATATTTGCATACACAGGTCTAACAAGGGGATAAATTACTTAAAGTCAGCAAAGAATAGAAGTTTCAAATACACCAACTTTACACTAGCTTATTTGACATGTGTGTCTACTTAAACATCATTTTTGGCTTATTAAAAAAATGAACTGTAGCCTAGACATCCAATAATTTACAAGGGAACAATATGTAATCTTAAATATGGCTCTTGTTGTGTATTTTGTGTATTTACAAACCATTGCTGTTTTGGACAAGCAATTTTAAATATTGTAGATCATCTTCAAAATCACAATAACATTAAATGCATGAGCTATTATCAAACTAAACAAACAAATCTCATATTATTATTATTATTATTATTATTATTATTATTATTATTATTATAATAATTATTATTACTATCCTTTATTTATATTGCGCCACAATGGAACTGCAGTGCCCAATTACAGGGTACATAAATGAAAAATCAAAATGGGACAATAGTGACTTACGGTTGAAGACAATATAGGACAAGTACAGGGCAAATAAATATAGTTGCATCAGCAGATGACACTGACATAAGTATCAGGGTGGCAGAAGCAATGGGATTAGGTGCCGTTGAGGATGTTTAAGTAAGAGAAGGATAAGCACATGAGGGTTGAAGGCCCTGCTCATGAGAGCTTACATTCTAAAGGGAAGGGACAGACAGACAGAGGTGACACAGATGGGTTGAAAGTAAGCATGGGCCACAGAAGGCTTAGGATGAGAGGCGGCTGAGTTTGGTGAAGAAGTGGGTCTTGAGAACCCGTTCAATGTTTTGTAGAGAGGTGGAGAGTCTGATGGGGAGAGGTAGAGAATTCCAAAGAAATGGGGCAGCACGTGAGAAATCTTGAAGGAAGGAGTGAGAGGAAGTAATTAGTCAGCAGGAGTGACTGCGTGCATTAGCAGAGCGAAGAGGATGGGTGGGAGTTTAAAGGGAGATAAGATCAGAGATATAGATGGGAGAGGAGTGTGTGAGGGATTTGCAAGTGAGTGTGAGAAGTTTAAATTGGATTCTGAAAGGGAAGGGAAGCCAGTGAAGGGCTTGTAGGAGAGGGGAGGTGGATGTAGTGTGTTTGGTGATGAAGATGAGCCAGGCTGCAGCGTTGGGGACAGATTGGAGTGGAGAGAGGTATTTGTCAGGGGTGACAGATAGGAGGAGATTACAATAGTCCAGTCTGGATATGACCAGTGAGTGGATAATGATCTTGGTGGCATCCTGGGTGAGAAAGGGTCTAATCCTGGAAATATTTTTGAGATGAAAGTGGCAGGTTTGTGAGAGGTGCTTAATGTGTGGTTTGAAGGAGAGCGAGGAGTCAAGGATTACTCCAAGACAGCGCACGAGGAGTAGTAGTAGTGCCATCAATAGTTAGTGAGATTTTGGGAGGTGAGGCTATGCGGGAGGGAAGATGATTATCTCAGTCTTTGACATGTTAAGCTTAAGAAAGTGCTGGGACATCCACGAAGAGATAGCAGACAGACAGTTGGACACACGAGTGAGGAGAGCAGGGGGAAGGTCAGGGGAGTAAATGTAGATTTGAATGTCATCAGCATAGAGATACTATATACTATGTTGAACAATGTGCAGAGTGAGTAAGTATGGTGAACAAAACATATATATTATAGGACAATAGAGGGTGTTTGTGAAACACAAGCAAAGGCGCAAGGGAAATGCTGCCTGTTGAGCAGACTGATCCAATATGGATTTCACCTTTTATCCAAAAATAAACTAAATGTGACAAGAAGAAGGTAGGATCAGTTCGCTCTTTGGGCGCATAGGGAAAAGGAGGGGAAACATAGTTAAATAAGACTTTCTTTTTGTCTAAATTAATTTCCCATATGTTCATACAAAGGGTAATTGTTGAAGGGTTATCTGCGTACCCCCACTCACACTGACGGGGGGTAAATCATGCACATAAAGGTATCTTTATCCTTATTCAATGGAACAGTAATGTCAATTCAGATGGATCAAAAAGCCTGGGTATCGTACCCCAACTCACACAAGGATGGAAATAATGACTCCTATCAGGGTATCTTTTGGTGCATGTTCGGTTTTGGCTCTTGATGTGTCACTGCGTCGTATGGCGGTCTCGTGTAGTTGGAAGACAAAAAAGGAAAACAACCAATGTGTAGAACCGTGGATGCTACAACCTTATGTAAATGAAGTACTTAGTGTGGTGAATAAGTGTCTCACTTACACCTTGGGATAGTGCGGGTATGTGTGTAGCAATTTGTTAATTAGCAATAATGCAAACACACCCTTCACCGTACTAAATCAATGCGTACCCCTGACTCACACAGTGATCAATTGGGTGACTCCTATCAAGGTATCTTTTGGTGACTGTTCACGTTTAGATATCGTACCACAACTCACAGCTCGATATGTAGAGGAAACTCCCATCAAGGTATCTTTACTGAATTTGTGCTTTATCGACACAATGGGGCAGAAAACTCTTGGACTTTTGGAGTACGGTGAAGGGTGTGTTTGCATTATTGCTAATTAACAAATTGCTACACACATACCAGCACTATCCCAAGGTGTAAGTGAGACACTTATTCACCACACTAAGTACTTCATTTACATAAGGTTGTAGCATCCACGATACCCAGGCTTTTTGATCCATCTGAATTGACATTACTGTTCCATTGAATAAGGATAAAGATACCTTTATGTGCATGATTTACCCCCCGTCAGTGTGAGTGGGGGTACGCAGATAACCCTTCAACAATTACCCTTTGTATGAACATATGGGAAATTAATTTAGACAAAAAGAAAGTCTTATATATATTATAGGGTTGGGTATGGAATCCGGGCGGCCAGGATCCCGGTGGTCTGACTACTGATGCCGGGATCCTGGCCTCCAGAATGCCGGCAGCAGGGCAAGCTCAAGAAAGCCCCTTGCTGGCTCAGTGGCTCACTGCACTCGCCACAGGTTCTATTCCGACTCTATGGGTGTCATGGACACCCACGAGTGGGAATAGCCCTGGCGCAGCTGTCGGCATTCTCGGCACTCGGGTTCCTAGTTTCAGTATCTTCAGTGGCTCATTGTATTAAAGTAGTTTACTTCATAAAGGGAGCTTTTGCCAGTCTGGCATGCCACCTTCACCTGTTTAGCCATTTTTGACTTGAACCGGCAGAGCTGCATCTTAAAGGTGTCTTCACTCCTGCGCAGAGGTCCCTCTGCATTCACCGCAGCCACCAACTACACCCATATGGCTTTTTTCTTGCATGCTGAGACACGGGCCACCTCATGCCCAAACAGCTGCCGGTAATACTTCATTACTTCATGGACCAGGGCTGTATTTTCTTTATAAGAAAACTTCACATTGTGGCTCATCCAGGTCCTGGTATGCACCACTGGCTGCTCACCACTATCCCCATCAGATGACTGGAGATCCTGGTGTCGAAGTTGGAAAATATTACAGTACACACATCACGCACAAACACCACATAGATGCCCTCCGTGCGTGTACTTATTCGGCCGTGCGTGCACATATTCGCATTTTGCGTATGGTTGCTACCGCGGTCCTGCATATTAGCGTGTGGTATGAGTAATTACGGTAGAATTTGTACTTGCATGGAAAAGCCACAAAGACATATCATATATTTAATCTATATATTGCATAAATCACCCACTGTCTGCTCACTCTTCTTATAAGCATAAAGATGGGTCGCACATAAATTATCCTCCCAGAGACACAAATACAATGTACCAGATGGCCTTATTTACACAAAGCTTTGAAATCCTATGAAGAAGGCAAATACCTTTGTTTACCCCTATTGTTCTAGAGTAGCCCAGTTTCTGTCGAAGACAATAAATACTGGATTGTCATTGTCTTATCTGAAGACAGGACAAACAAGAAAGACAATATCTAGTAACCTAGGTTGACTGAAGAGAAACTCAATTAGCAATAGCTAGCAAATTACAAACCAGTCATTTAGAAATCTGAGGTAATAACAGTCATAGTCTAAACTCTTGGGGATATGTGTGTGTATATATATATATATATATATATATGTACACAAGGCATTCGGCACTAACTGCTATTCCAAAGATACAACCTGCCAGGTGCCCTCCGCAGCAAACAGCGTGACTTATACACAAAGATATCGGCGGCACTCACAGGCTTTTCAAAGCCAAAAGACCAGACCAGTCAGTTAGCGCTTAACGTTTCGGTATATTGCAATCATCTTCAGAAGCATATTATTACAAATAAATGAACATACATTTATACATGAATAACTCACCACACGTGCATGTTCCATGGAGCCCCGGGAACGAACTTCCGGTGACGTCATCCCACACTGACAAGCCTGCCCAGCAGATGACGACTTCCGGCTTTCGAGTGCACCATCAATTATACTTACAGCTGCTTAAGTTGAAAAATCGTGAGACCGATTTTTATTTACATGGAGTGTCTCTCTCTGACTATTATCAAGAGAAAATGTTGCCGAGGGGTTTCCGGATACGTAATAATCCCACGATTGGGAGACATAACCCCGAATTCTGTAAGAAATGGGCTGCGGTCCTGAATAAGGCATCCTTTGATCTAATTCTGCTTTTGGTGGAGGAGGCCACAAGAGAATTAGAAAAAACCCGAGCTAAAATTAAAGCATTTGAGGACATTCATATAACCACAATTATAGCTGATACGTCCTGTGATTGGCTTGCCAAACTTACGCAACAAATTGAGAAATATAGATCTGATCTCATTAAGTTTAAAACTAAAAAGCACCTAACGGTTGAGAAGGACTATGAACAAAACCGGGTGTACTTTTGGGCCAATAATCAGTCCGGCCCTCAGAGGTCTTTTCGACAAAAAGCTTTTAGAAGGACACGTCGGTTCCCGCTGGAAGGAGAAACATCTTGTGGGGCTTCAAATAGTGAATCTGATCAATCTACCACCAACAAAGGAACTTCTGCCTCCCATATCCCTTTAGGGGTTCAGACCAGAGCCCAACGAGAAGGCCCTGTAGAGCGAGGATGAGGCGAGGCAAGCAGTGCCAAAGGGAAAGGAGGAAAGAGCTCAAAAACCAAGAAATAATATATAATCTCTCATCTAGAGATCTAACAGAGACAGAAATTCAAGTTTTGTCGAAGGGATTAAACTTTGTGCCAACAAATACCCATAATGTGTTTGAGAGTAAAGTAGATCTGTACAGATTTAATCGGCAGTTACGTTTAAAAGAATTTTTCAATGATAAGGCTCATGTGGAGATTGGTAATGCTAAAGGTTGTCCAGTCGTAGCTAAATCTACTTTTGATCCCCATTCGAATAATGCAGCCGTAAAATCTTTCACTAAAACTATGTTGTGTTGTATTGATGAAAGTGTTTTGTCTGATAGTCATTATTCATCTAACATCTCTGCAGCAGAGCGTCAAGCTTTGAAGGATTTGTTGGCATATACAGATATCACTGTGCACCCTGCGGATAAGGGTGGGGGCATAGTGATACAGAATATTGACGACTATACAGCTGAAATATATTGTCAGTTGGATGACAGTGAAGTAAATGTCAAATTGTTGGGTGATCCTACTCAGGAATATCTAAGTGAGCTACGTTTGTTATTGGAACAGGCAGTTGAACGAGGAGTAATTACCAATAAGACAATGGCAGCACTTCTTGTTATGTTTCCTCGTATACCTGTGTTATACATGATTCCTAAGCTGCATAAAGATATGGTTCGCCCACCTGGGCGTCCCATTATCTCAGCGAGGGACTCGTTGTATTCACAGGTTGCCAAATATATAGATCACTTTTAGCAACCTGTAATTCAAAACCAATCAACATATCTTAAGGATACTACAGGTTGAGTATCCCTTATCCAAAATGCTTGGGACTAGAGGAATTTTGGATATCGGATTTTTCCGTATTTTGGAATAATTGCATACCATAATGATATATCATGGTGATAGGACCCAAGTCTAAGCACAGAATGCATTTATGTTACATATACACCTTATACACACAGCCTGAAGGTCATTTTAGCCAATATTTTTTATAACTTTGTGCATTAAACAAAGTGTGTGTACAGTCACACACTTCATTAATGTTTCATATACACCTTATGCACACAGCCTGAAGGTCATTTAATACAATATTTTTAATAACGTTGAGTATTAAACAAAGTTTGTGTACATTGAGCCATCAAAAAACAAAGGTTTCACTATCTCAGTCTCACTCAAAAAAGTCCGTATTTCGGAATATTCCGTATTTCGGAATATTTGGATATGGGATACTCAACCTGTACCACATTTTTGAAAAAATTAAATGAAGTTACTGTCTCTGCTGATCAATGCTGGCTAGTTACAGCCGACGTTGTTAGCCTATATACTAGCATACCACACGAGCGAGGTCTGTAAGCGGTAGAGTCTTTAATTCGTGACTATATACATTATGAAGGTCCAGAATATAGTTTTTTCATGTCTCTTTTATGGTTAACATTGCATAGGAATTATTTCTTATTCAATAATGAGTTCTTTAGACAACAGCAGGGCTGTGCAATGGGTTCCTGCGCAGCTCCGGCATACGCTAATGCCTTTATGTTTGGTGTTGAACATGAAATGTTCTTTACTGATCATCTGTGTAGCTCTTATATTGCTATGTATACTCGCTACATAGATGACGTATTCATGTTGTGGACAGGTCCCAAAGAAGCATTTATCTTGATGATTCAGCAAGCCAATGAGATGGATGACTGCATTAAGTTTACCTTTGACATACAGTTTTACAGTATACATTTTTTAGATGTTAACATTACCCAAAAAAATGGTAAATTTATTACTTCAATCTATAATAAACCTACTGATGTCAACGGTTTACTTCAGCCTTCCAGTCACCATCCAAGTTCTTTGAAAAATGGGTTACCAATTTCCCAATATCTCCGCATTCACCGCATATGCAGTGATGCAGAGGATAAAAAAATACAAATGCAAAAATTAACAATTTTTTTTTTACAGAGGGGATATTCAAATAGCTTGTGACAGCAGGCAATGCAACATGCATTGGCTCAGCCATTGGTGTCTGTACCTAAGGTTAAAAAGAAAGTAGATCAATCGATGGTCTGTGTTACTAAATTCACTACCTCTAGTCATAAAATAGTGGGCATGGCTAAGCGAGTCTGGCCAGTGATTCAAGCAGACCCTGATCTTTCGAGTTTGGCTACACATAAATTACTACCATGTTATAAACGTGGTCGTAATATTCGAGATATGGTAGTCCATGCAGACATCTCTCAATTTGCATCTGGTCCCAAGCCTACATTTCTTACAAAAAAAACCCGGCAATTACAAATGCACTGGACCACCTGTCTATATCTTGAAACGGGTGACTACATCTTACATCCACATTCCGGGAAACAGATCAAGATTTCTCATGTACTTACCGTATATACTCGAGTATAAGTCGACCCGAATATAAGCCGAGGCACCTAATTTTACCACAAAAAACTGGGAAAACTTATTGACTCGAGTATAAGCCTAGGGTGGGAAATGCAGCTCTAGCCGTACACATCCATTCGCACAGCGAGCATGTTGATGCGCAAGAAAAGATTTATATATACACACGTACACACACAAACATATAATATGCACACACACACATGTAACTGCATGTATACAGTATTTGGCGGCTCCAGCATCTGATACAACACTACATACACATGTATAATTGCAGCCCTGTATGAGGAGTAACTTGCCGCCCACTCCCCAGGCATGGAGGGGTCTAACATACATGCCAGCAGCCCCCGGCCAGGGCACATCAGCTCTTTGCTGCTTGTACATTATTCAGGACACTACCAAATTGCATAGATAAACTGGTGGTACCTGAAACACAGCACAGGATCCCAAACGACACTCAGCATGGTCCTAACATCCGGGAGTCGGGAGGACGTTCTTTTTACTTCTAGTGGTTGTTCAGCCTCAGCGGTGCCAGCCACTGATTGGATGGTTCCGCCATCAGCCATCAAAAAGTGAGAGGGGCTGTATTTGGGGCGGCTGTTTGGCTGCAGCTGCTGTCATTCAGGCCAGCTGGGAGGGAGGAACGACTATTGGTGCTGCTGTCCTGCAGAGCTATCAGCCGTCACTAGGAAGTTAAGCAGCTGGGCCATGAGATACTGCACTGTTGATGCTCTCCGCAGCCGCACTTTACATGCACAGATCGGGAAAGGCTGAGCTGTGTAACTTTGAAGCTGTGTGTGTTAGCGGCAACGGTGGTGAGGTCCGGCCGGGTGACTGTTCAGCAAGAGCAGCAGCGGCGGCAGTGCAGCGCGTATCTCACTTGCTGAACAGTCACCCGGCCGGACCTCACCGCCGTTACCGCTAACACACACAGCTTCAAAGTTACACAGCTCAGCCTTTCCCGATCTGTGCATGTAAAGTGCGGCTGCGGTGATGTCACTGAGAACGGGCCGTGGCTACTAATAAGAAAGGGGTCCTGTCCAGCAAGACTCCAGCCCAATACACCGCTGGCGGGTGGCATGCGACCCGGGCCCTCCACTCGCTGTCAGAGAGGCCGGGCCCGGGACAGTTGTGGCCCCAGCACCCCCTTGATGCCGGCACTGGCCGCTCAACCGGAAGCAGGAACTTTTGATTGTGGTCCTGGAGCATCACTCGAGTATAAGCCGAGGGGGGGCTTTTTCAGCACAAAAAATGTGCTGAAAAACTCGGCTTATACTCGAGTATATACGGTACTTGTACTAGTAGATTCGTTATCTACTGCATACGGTGTCCATGTGGACTATACTATATTGGCAAGACCACTTGTCAATTTAAAGAGAGAATGTCTCAGCATCGCAGTGCTATAAAACAGATTTTGGAGGGGAAACAAATTGATCAGCCCGTTGCGAAACATTTTAAGGAGTACCAACATAATTTATCATCTTTACGCTACAAAATGCTTGATCAGGTGCCCCTATCTAAACGAGGTGGCAATAGGGGCAAATTATTGCTTCAGATGGACCTTTTAAATACAGTGTCCCTGCATGGCCTCAATGAAACTCTTTCCCTCACATGCTTCTTATAATGAGTTTAGAAGATCTTTAGGTATAACAAGATCTTTTTGCACTGAGACATTCGTTACATCATGATTCTTGTAGAATCAATGTAGGTAGCTTTGTGTATAACTGGTTTCTAATTGTTTAAAGATCTGTAATTTACTTGATACTTTACCCTTGTTATTATATTTTAATGCTATGCAGTGTTAAAACGCTCTTATTGTATTTTTGCACAGTGAATCGTTGTAACAGCATTGCTTTATACTGTATACACTGGTTGTCATGGTGATGGTGCACTCGAAAGCCGGAAGTCGTCATCTGCTGGGCAGGCTTGTCAGTGTGGGATGACGTCACCGGAAGTTCATTCCCGGGGCTTTGTGGAACATGCACATGTGGTGAGTTATTCATGTATAAATGTATGTTCATTTATTTGTAATAATATGCTTCTGAAGACGGTTGCAATATACCGAAACGTTAAGCGCTAACTGACTGGTCTGGTCTTTTGGCTTTGAAAAGCCTGTGAGTGCCGCAAATATCTTTGTGTATATATATCTATATATATAATTTCTAACAAATTGTAATAGCAGGAGTGTGTGTGTATGTGTGTGTATATATATATATATATATATATATGTGTGTATATAGATATATATGGATATATGGATATCTTGAGGATGGAAATAGATAATCATATCATGTGTGGGATCATATTGTTCAGAGTCACGTAAACATTAATCTGGTGGGTATAAGAATATTATCATATATTACTACATTAAGTTATTAATAATACCAGATTTATGTATGATTAATGTGATGGGTTTAACTGGTCATGGGGCGGGAACTCAGATGCAAACAACAGAAATCACATCTCAAGTCTTAGCCATCGCCCACCTCTTGAGCTGACCAATCATCCCCGGTGCACAGGATATGTCCCACCCCCGAACCAATGGAAGAAAAGCACACAGTGTCTATTGTATTATGTTTTGATCCACTGTATAAAAAGCCAGCTGCAGGCCAGGTCACTCTCACAGACTCTGAAGGTCATCTACCTTGATGACTGAGGACCAGACTGGGAAGCGCAGGTGAAACTAAAACATATGTACCATTGACTGTAGCCATTTTACTATTGTATTGTATTGTATTGTTATTGTAACCCCCTTTCAGTAATTATATGTTGGTGTGTCGGAACCCGGCATTTTAAATACAATCTGGTGTCATGTCTCCTTTCTCTGCTAAGGTTATAAGTGTATTTCAGTCACACGTGTAGCTGCAGAGTGCTCACGGTATGTCTTTGGGTGTGTACGCACTGCGTGTACTTTGTACGGCCAGCGTGGCATTTGTACGCAAACTGCGTACATGGTACGGGGCTTTGTATGCTAACAGTGTAAAAAGTACGTAGGCTAAGGTTTGAATACAGCGGCCGCAGCGGCTCCATTTTAAAGTGTATTTAATGTGTTTCTAAAGTGTTGCTTTTAGTCCTGTATGTAAATCAATGTTTACAATTGGGGGATCCTCTGGTTTTTCACATGCTCACAGCCTAGCAGGTCATAGCAGACTTAATCTATCAGCAAAGGGTGGAAAGTTATCTTACGTAACCTTTTCCTGGTTGGTGGATGTTCTAAAAAAAACCCTATTTGTGTGCTGTTAGATTGCATCTGCTCTGTCTGATCTGCAGAGATGCTGATAGAACCCGTAAACAGGAAAAAAGCTATTTAAAAAATCTGTGAATTTTATTTGGCGCCAAAAGCGTACACAAAGGGCACCGATACTTTGCATACCCTCTCATATTGTTCTGCCACAAGGTTTAGATTGTTAGATTCGTTTAGACCTGTGTGAAATCGGATACATTTGTTGCTATATAGTTAAATTTGAAATAAAAGTATTTAAGGAAGTAAGTGTAAAGACACAAATGCAGGTCTGGCCCAGTCATAAAGGGTTACACAGAACAAGTTGTGTCTAGTGGGCAATAGTAGTTAGTATTGCTCACATTTATAGAGTTGTGTGATTTGTTTTATTGCGTACGCACATTGGTACACGTGGTATGGAACGTGAGGACAGCGTACAAAAATGTGCACATGGCGCAAGGCCGCACACGTGGCATAGGGGTACGCACGGTTGCGTAATTATGTAAGCTTGCGTAGGGTTGTGTGCACATAATAAAACCACACGATAGTTGTTCAATTAACGTGGGATAGTAGCCATGCTACAATAGCACATAACTATCCGGTTTCAAAGCAGATTAGTAGAAGACTTTTGTTTAAACTGTATTGCCTCTAGGGGAAAAGCTGCCGATCAGAATGAGTGGAAATTTTCTGTACAGAAAAACGCTGTGTATTTGAGTGAGTGAAAGCGGAGTGAGTGGAGCTGAACCCGGGAACTAGGTGGTCTAGGTGATATTCTGGAGTGGTAACACTGGGTAAGTAGAGGCCCGGTGGCATAGGGTTCGCTACCTTGCGTGATTAGAACTAGGTGGTCTAGGTGATCTGAAGTGGTATAGGTGTCCCATACAACTAGGTGATCTCTAGGTGTTTCTAGGTGGTCTACAGCAATCGTAGGGCATATAGATAACTAGTATCTATAGGCTGTGCGATTGCATCGCATGTACATGTGTTCTACACAGCACAACGTGATACCATTGTGTCATATGCGCTGTGGAAAAGCATACACAGACGTGATTGTATAGGCAAAGGGGTTTTTCTTTGATAACATCGGGAAATCTCCCTGGTGGGTTTCCACTGGAAAGGGTGAATAATAGTTATCTAATTTCTCTGTTTTTCACCCTACAAAAAATTCCAGTAGAAAGATACCGAAAAGGAATTTTTCGCTGCCTCTCTCAGGAAAATATTCCAACAGAACCTCCACCGAAAGAAATTACGGTGCTGTAAGGTCTGATAGGAGCCCTAAGTTGGGTACATTGCGATCTGCTGTCGACAGTGTATCGTTGTACTGGCCAGCGTGGGCGAGAGCGAGTGGAAGGCGCTCGGAGATACTTCCACCATCTACTTGCATTGAGTATTTTGGTATTTGAGGGAATTTTTAGTTATTAAAAAGACCCACAAATATGGGAGCCAGTTGCTCAAGTGAGAGACGTTTGTGCAGGGTTCAGACTGAAGAAGAAAGACCAAAAGGGTCAGCAAGGTTTATCATGTGTGAAAAATATGGTTCACACACGGAAGTTTTTTTGCAATGAGTGGGCACGTATGACTGACAAAAATAGGGTATCATTCCCTAGGGTGGGCAGCTTTGAACCAGCGGTACTGCAGAATGTAGGTAGTAAAATATGACTGATTAAATCCAGAAAACAAAGTATTAGACATAATGAGTGTTTAAACCTGTGGCAACAAGAGGGGGAGGTGCAAAGGGAACAAACTCGCAAAGCAAGTTCCAAACCTAGCAGGAATGAGAGCACGGACACACCATTGTCGAAGGCGAAGAGATGGCTACAGTCAATGGTTTATCTGTAAATGATAGTAGAATGCAAGAGAAATGTATTAACCCTAATTTTTGCAAGTTGTATCCTGTTTTGAAGTCTCTCCAAAGTTATAGGTCACAGGAAGATGAAGGACCCAGCCAAATCGCAGCTCTCATTCAGGCAGTCACCTTGCAGGAAACTCAAGTGGGGCCTGTCCATCCAGTTAGAGCAGTAACAATATTCCACACTGAAAGAACTAGTGAGGTCACAGCTACTGGAAAGTGTGAGACGGGTCATTGCACAGAGACAACAACACCTTACAGCAAACAGATTAGGAATGGAATGGTAGGATTACATCCTGTCTTGGAAATAGTAACTCCCAATGGGGGAACCGATAGTCAGGGAGAAATCCTCACCATGAATAATGCAATGTATTGCCTGTGGTCCAGAGCTGTGCTGCGGTCAATCATTTCAGAATTCCCCGATCCCTGGAAGCATTTAGCCAGATGTCAAAAGTTTATCAGAGATCTGGGTAATGCTCATGGGTAATGCTCATGAACCAGCTAAAAAATATTGGCGGATATTTTTGAAAGCGTGCCTACCCCCTAATATTGACACCACAAAATTCATAACAGATTGTAAATTAGACGCAGAGGTACCTCTCACTGATGAATACAATCAGGAGAATGTACGGCAAATCAATCTGCAATTAGGAGTATATTTCCCTACTGTTGTCAAATGGAATAAAATCTTCTCCATAAGACAAAAGGAAGGTGAAACAGCATCCGAATATTTCCATCGGGCTCTGCAAATAATGGATAGCTACATTGGGGTATCGGATATAGGGAACGATGCGAATTACAGGGAGGTGGCTGTCTCTGTGCTAATGGACGGGCTCAATAAGACAGTAAGGGACAGGGTACAAACATATTTGCCTAATTGGAGAGGGGTCACAGTAGCTTGTCTTAAAGAGTGCGCAATTAAACACCACAAGAATATTGCTAGGCGCAGAGAACAACAGGAGGAGAAGCTGATGACAGTAAGTCTACAGGCTCTTGCAGCAAAGCCTTATCAGCCTAAACCCCTAACACCCTGGTAGTAGGAAAAGACCAAGAATATGTTACACTTTTAGGAAGGAAGGGTATTTTGCCAGAGATTGTAGGTATAGTAGAACACATAGTCAATATAGACCCCTAGACAGAGAAAACAAGCCACATTATTAAACACATAGACGGGATCAAGGGACATATAGTAAGGAATCACGAGCCATATAGAAAACACAGATTCGGTTAATGGGAAGAATGGAATAAATGCAACTTTACCCTTGCTGGGGTTAAGATGAGGCATCTAAACTTTTGCTTCTTGTTCTAGCAGAAATGGCCCCTGATTAACTTAACAGGAGTTTTGTTAGAGATGGTATACATATAGCGTGCTCCCGCCCGGGAAGTACAAAGTATGTTGGATACCCACAAAGACTAATGTTGCATTTCACGGTTCTAGATGCATGTCCATCACAGGTAGAGGAAATTATCTCACAGATACCGGGTTCCCTATGAACTTAGGATGGACAGGACACTGAATTGATGGCTGGGATAGTCCCAGTAGAGATACGATACACATAGAAATTTCTTTAAGGGGAGCAGACCTAGTAGAAAAGTCATTCCCCGTAGTGCCCAATCCAGTTGTCAAATTTTATTAAATCCTCTTAGCCTCTACAAACTTATCTGTTACTAACCTCTATGTGATTTTTCTTCAAAGTTTCCCCTCATCCCTTACGTTCACCAACAGGAGGGTACAATACATGGGTCCTTCAGAGTTCTGCCCAAATACAGTTTATCTCACCAGCATAAGGACACCAGTATTAATACTGCATAGTGCCTGGTCATGCACAAAGGGTGGAGAATGAGAATACTGGTGAAGGGAGACTGTGTACAGATACCGATATGCATGATGGTGTGACAGCCTGTTGGTGAATGCCAAACCTGACATTTTCTTTTTTATTTACTATTTTTCCCCTCTCTTCTCTCATCCAGAGATGGTTTACTTCACAACTGATAACACATGATAGTAAATTAAAATGCAAAATTTGTGTTCCCTACAGGAAAAGGCAGTCTGGAGGTCAAAGGGGTATGGCCAGAAGTCCTCAGGACTTTGGACAGGTGGACATGGTAAGCCGGTGGCCCCCAGAGCATATCTTCCAAGTCTAGCTGAGGCGGCACACGGTCTGACTCATCTGGGCAAAGAGGGTATGTGCAAGCTGGTAAGAGCCTACTGGTGTGCGCCAGGATTCTCTATTAAGAACAAACTGAGCAAAGTGATGGCTGAAACTGGATTGTTGTGGCCAGAAGCTTTATCACTAGTGTTGTACAGCATCAGAACCACTCCCAGGTCTCCACTTAACTTATCACCCTTTGAAATTCTTTTTGGTCGACAACCTCATGTAATGATAGACCCCCAGGATGATTTGAAATGCAATAATGAAGTGACTGTGAAATATTTGGTTGGGATGAGCCAGCAGCTGAGAAATCAACAAAGAAATCTAAAGCTGGTGATTCCTGACCTACCGAACAGTAATTGTCATGACATTGAGCCTGGGGATTATGTGATGATTCGAAATTTCTTACGCTCAGGTTGCCTCATAGACAGGTGGGAAGGACCATACCAAGTCTTGTTAACCAGCATAACAGCATTAAAGGTCGCCAAAAGAGAGACTTGGGTCCACTCGTCCCACTGCTAGAAGGTTGCTGACCCGGAGAGGACTCGTGACAAAGAGCAAGGTGAAGAGAACCTTGTATCACTAGAGTGTTTGTTCCGGGAAAGTTGAGAGGCAGGACTGTTGAAAAGCACCTGAGCACGGAGAGCAACAAGATCTAGGACGGTTGTCGCACTATTTTCTTTTTTCACCACCCCCCTGGATTTTCCTTCCTTTTCTCCTCCTTATTTTCCTTCTTTCCCCTAACGAAATGGATCTATCACAAGAAACTGCATTTCGGGTTCTGCTAGTAATTCTGTTTGTGATCAGGACAATTTGTTTTGGTGAGGGTCCCAGAGAGGTCGAACAGGGATCTGGAATGGGTTCTGATGGCGAGTATGAATTTGTAGGATCTCAGGAGCAGCACATCACTCGAGTAAAGGCTGGTATCAGTAGGCGCTCTGGTAGTCATGGAGCTCGGATGCACTGCGAAGGGTTATTGTCTGATGAATATTGTATTTGTAGGAATTGTGAGAATATAGTCGAGGATGGGTGCATCCAGAGATTTCAGTCCAACCTTAATATCGACATGGACCGCCATGCATTGAGTGATTACCACTCATTAGTGGGTAAGGTCTTAAACCAGACAGAATGCTGGGTGTGCTCACAGGTACCTCAAGGTCAGAGTAAGTCAGGATTAGTACCATACCCTTTAGAAATAGATGAGGTACTCAAATTACGGGGTGGGAGACCGATGGACAAGAAATTCAATATCTCCAGGCCCCCTAGCTTGAATCTCTACCAGTATCATGTAGACAGGTCCTTATTGTGTTTTAATATTTCCAATTACCGAAAACCAGGAAATTGGGAAGTGACGTGGAATAACCAGACAATGACCTTTTCACACAGAGCTGATAAGATACCCATAGACTCGGAACTTGTACGCCAGATAGCCAACAGTGGGAGGTATTTTCGGTATAGGTATACCCGTGGAAGCAAGACCATGTGGGTTGGAAAAGTATCATCAGGGTATTGTGCCCATATCAGCCAGCCCGATACTTGTACTAAGCAAATGGGAGAACTAGGGATTGGTTTCTTTACTTGGAAAGTTTGCAATATGGTGATGTTACATTTTGTCCCCTATGTTCTCCCAGATGATGCCTATTTCATATGTGGGAGGAAACCGTACAAGTGGCTTGCCCCGAGCTCTGAGGGATTGTGTTATATTGGGAGAGTACTACTGGAGGTCATGACCATAACCCACGACAAAATGAAAGACGTTCACCGCAGTGCTCAGACTCCTTATACTCATACTCACTATGAACACAACATCAAGAGACACCTCATAGATAGGGCAGAGCATGCAGCCTCTGATTTGATCCACGAATCCACCGGGATTCAGTTCCTTCTCGCATTAGACATCACCTGTACTGCCAGAGGAACTATAAATTATAGGTATATCAATGCGCTAGCGAATTTGATAGATAATATCACTGAGATGTATGATGACACCTTCAGGTATATGGGAAGGGAGTTACAAGCCTACAAGAAGAAACTGATCCAGCACAGGATGGTCCTTAATTACGTCACAGCCATGACAGGTGGGTACTGTGTTACTCTGGCAACTCAATATGGTGTGAAGTGCTGTACATATATTACGAACAGCACTGACAACCCCACAGAGATCATCGATCAGAAGATGGACGAGATCTTGCAGTTGAAGTGGGAGTTCAGGAGGAAGCACAACCTTACCTTAGCGACTGTGGGTAATGAACTGACCGGCTGGGTCTCATGGTTAAACCCACGCAAATGGTTCTCAGGTTTAGGAGAGTGGGATCAAAATGTCATTATGAGTGTGGAGAATTTTCTCCTTTGTATCCTGGGAATCATCATAATTATTGGTTTGATTTGGTGTGTTCAAATTCTAACGCGGCGCAAGAGCAGCACAAATTTGATGAGTCTAAGGAGTGAGGGCGCTGTTATAGCAGCAGATTTAATTTATGATCCATCCATAGAGACAGTGTTATGATAAGGATTGCAAATTAATTTCTTGGCCTGTTTCTTTCACCCGTTTTTCTCTGTTTCCCCCTCTGCCCAGAACCATCCAACCGGAAAAGACGTCAGCCCTACCCAAAATGTTTATGTGAATGTATTTTTATATATGTGTCTTATCTTCATCTCCGCAACCTCCCGTTAATGGCACACATAGTCGACAGGTGATATCCACATATACTAGCACTCACGTATGTTCCACCTCCATGTATCATCAACTAAATGTGCACCCCATTTGTTGGAACAAGAAGCCGAAAAGAGCTTGGTAGTGTTTGTTGGCCCATTTACAGACCCTTAATACGGGATGAGAAGGATTTAATGTATACTTTGCAATACCTCAAAGCTTATTTAGAACATATACGGCACGATGATACATGCCCCTCAGACATTGATTCATACATACATGCTTTTTACTATCCCACTAGGTCATACATTTCCCACCTACAACTCTCCCCGATCATCCAAGCTTTTGTATATATTGTATAGGTAATATTTTTTTTCTGTTTATTGATTAATTAGTGGCAGTTATTGATGACTGCCAAAGAGTGGACTGTCGAAGTCGTAAAATATTACAGTACACACATCACATACAAACACCACATAGATGGCCTCCGTGCGCGTACTTATTCGGCCATGCGTGCACATATTCGCAATTTGTGTATGGTCGCTCCCGCCATGCAGCGTATTAGCGCGTGGTATGAGTAATTACGGTAGAATTTGTACTTGCATGGAAAAGCCACAAAGACATATCATATATTTAATCTATATATTGCATAAATCACCCACTGTCTGCTCACTCTTCTAATAAGCATAAAGATGGGTCGCACATAAATTATCCTCCCAGAGACTCAAATACAATGTACCAGATGGCCTTATTTACACAAAGCTTTGAAATCCTATGAAGAAGGCAAATACCTTTGTTTACCCCTATTGTTCTAGAGTAGCCCAGTATCTGTCGAAGACAATAAATACTGGATTGTCATTGTCTTATCTGAAGACAGGACACACAAGAAAGACAATATCCAGGAACCTAGGTTGACTGAAGAGAAACTCAATTAACAATAGCTAACTGTCAGGAATCGACTCACCACAGCCACATCTGTCCGTCGGTGCGGACTCCGTCCGGGGTCCCTACGTTCTGCTGTCGTCCGCTCCTCTGCCGCCAGACGTCATCCTGGGCCTAGGAACGCTCCTGTAACAGCGGGCGTGTGAGCACGCCGCGTTCCCTCCGGGCCGCGGCATGGGCGCCGCCATGACAGTCTCCATCGGTCAGAGTACGGCGGCCAATCCGGAGCTTGGCCGCACCTCCTTTTCCCACTCCAACCAATGTCTGCACACCAGGGGGTATATCAGGAGCTGCAGGGTGAGCCTGTGGTTGTCCTGAACTTTGTGTCACTCCTGCGACCCATGTGCCTGGATTCTTCCGTGTTCCTGGTTACCTTCCTGGATCCTCCGTGTTCCTGGTTACCTACCTGTTCCTCCGTGTTCCTGGTTACCTTCCTACATCTCCGTGGAACTACAAGCATCAGCAACCCATGCATCTGTATTCGGCTCCACACCTAACTACAACCGCAGTGTGCTTCAGCCTCTGCAGTAGAGACTCTCTCCAGGTGCATTCCATCACCTCACCTGTGAAGCAGCTTGCTAGCTGCCTGAGCTTAACGAACTGCTCTGTGAACTTCCACCTGAGTCTCCTGCATCTGCTACCAGGTTTGCTACATATTTATCACCATCTCTGCTGGCTCCACGTTTTAAACCATTCTGGGTCTCACACCAGTGAACTTATCCATCATTACCATTTCCTCCATAGACTCTCAGCTTCCAAGATGCACCATTTCCATTGCATACTTTTTATTGTTTATTCCTGCACGTTATTCTGCTGCCTTATTGTGTGAACTTTTATGTTAATAAAACACCATTGCGCTGATGCGCAGAAACCCAATCCAGCCTCCTCACTTCTTCCATCCTACCTCCACTGACCCACTAGCACCCCCTCCGGGGACACAAGCAAAACCGAACCTGACAGTAAGTTCAGAACCGATGGACTCGGACGGTGGTCAGAGTGTGGGGTCAGGGGCCTTACAAAATCTGGTCTCCCGCTTGGATGGTCAAGAGGCTGTACAGCAGCAGATGTTCCAGTTTTTGCAAGGGATGTCCTCCCGGATTGATACACTACAGCAAACCCTGCCTAGTGTACTTGCTACTCCAGTTCCAGTTACCCCAGCACCTGCAAGTGCTGTGAGTTCTTCTACGCCGGCTGCATCAGCTTCAGTGTCACGCTTGCACCTGCCCGTGCCTAGCAAATATGATGGCAGTCCGAAGTTATGTCGCGGGTTCCTTAACCAATGTGAAATCCAGTTTGAATTATTATCACACAATTTCCCCACGTCAAGATCCAAGGTTGCCTACATTATCTCACTACTCTCTGGTTCTGCCTTGAGTTGGGTGTCTCCTCTGTGGGAACGTGCTGACCCTCTGATGAACAACTACGCTGAATTCGTGTCAACCTTCAGACGTATCTTTGACGAGCCAGGTCGTGCAACATCAGCCTCTGCAGACCTTATTCAGCTTCGTCAAGGTACCCGGAGTATGGGACAATATGTCATCCAGTTCCAGACGTTAGCCGCAGAGATTCAGTGGAATAATCAAGCCCTGGTAGCAGCCTTCTGGCATGGACTTTCAGATCGGATCAAGGATGAACTGGCAACCCGCGATGTCCCTGAGCAATTGCCTGAACTGATTTCTCTATGCATCAAGTTGGACTCTCGCATCCGCGAACGCAACAGTGAGCGTGCTCGTAGTGAGCCGCGCAAGTCAAGAATGGTACCTTCAGTACAATTTCAGCCTCCACCTTCTGATGAGCCTATGCAAGTTAATAGGTCCCGCTTAACTCCTGAGGAGCAGTCAAGAAGACTCCGTGAGAGACTGTGTCTTTATTGTGCGGCTGCAGGTCACCAGATCAATTCTTGTACAGTGCGTTCGGGAAATGCCAGATCCTGACTTGTAAAGGAGGAGTCAAGTTGGGATCTTCTAGACAAGCTCCTTCAAACCAAGACCTCATTCTTCCTGTGACTTTAGAGACTACAGATGGTCTTCAGTCTGCATCTGCGTTAGTGGACTGTGGAGCAGCAGGAAACTTCATCACTCAAGCTGCGGTGGATAAGTTTTGTTTGCCTATCTGCGAACTCTCATATCCAGTCTACATCACTGCAGTAGATGGTAGCCGAATCTCCAAGGGGAATATCTCTCACCAAACCAGACCAGTGGTTCTGGGAGTCGGGTTCCTGCATTCTGAATTAATAAAGTTTTTAGTTATTCCTCAGGCAACCCAGGAGATCGTGTTGGGAATGCCCTGGCTCCAACTACATAATCCGCAGATTGATTGGTCTACGTTACAACTCACTTCCTGGGGTTCACATTGTCGCCAGTCCTGCTTAGCCCAAGTTTGTCCTATCAAGTCTTCTGAAGTCAAAACCCAGTCAAATCTTCCTGCGGCTTACCAAGATTTCTCTGACGTCTTCAGTGAAAAGGCCGCTGATGTTCTGCCGCCCCATAGAGAGTGGGATTGCCCCATTGACCTCATTCCCGGCAAGAAACCACCAAGGGGGCGTACCTATCCGTTATCCGTTCCTGAAACTGAGGCGATGAGCGACTACATCAGGGAGAACTTACAGAAAGGATTTATCCGTCCCTCATCTTCACCCACTGGTGCGGGCTTCTTCTTTGTTAAAAAAAAAGATGGAGGATTACGTCCATGCATTGACTACCGGGGTCTCAATGACATTACCATCAAAAACAGTTATCCATTACCACTCATCACTGAATTGTTTGATAGAGTTAAGGGAGCCCGCATCTTCACCAAGTTAGATCTCCGCGGTGCCTACAACCTCATCAGAATCCGTAGTGGTGACGAATGGAAGACAGCTTTTAATACTCGAGATGGTCATTACGAGTACCTGGTAATGCCATTCGGGTTGAGCAATGCCCCAGCAGTGTTCCAGCACTTTGTTAACGAAATCTTCCGTGACGTTCTGTACAAATACCTCGTAGTTTACCTGGATGATATCCTCATCTTCTCCCAAGATCTCTCTTCTCATCGTCTGCAAGTCCGGGAGGTCCTCCGACGTCTTCGTGAGAACCGTCTTTACGGCAAATTATCCAAGTGTACCTTCGAAGTCCCCTCCATACCCTTCCTGGGGTATATAATTTCCGGATCGGATCTCCAGATGGACCCGACAAAGTTGGAAGCCATTGCCAATTGGTCCATTCCAAGTAGTCTCAAGTCTATTCAGCGATACCTGGGATTCGCCAATTATTATAGGAAGTTTATCCGAGGATTTTCAACTCTCATCGCTCCTAATACCAACTTAACTCGGAAAGGGGCAGATCATTCCAACTGGTCAGAAGAAGCTTTAGCGGCATTTCAAAAGATCAAGCTGGCCTTTATGTCTGCTCCAGTTCTGTCTCAACCGGATGTAAACAAGCCATTCGAGTTGGAGGTGGATGCCTCCACAGTAGGAGTTGGAGCTGTTCTCTCCCAGAAGGGAACTGATGGGAAGATTCACCCTTGTGGATTTTATTCTCGTAAATTCCTCCCTGCAGAAGCTAACTATTCCATTGGAGATCAAGAACTACTAGCGATCAAGCTGGCCCTTGAGGAATGGAGGTATCTCCTGGAAGGGGCCAAATTTCCGTTCAACATCTATACGGATCATAAAAATCTGCTTTATTTGAAGGCAGCCCAGTGCCTCAATCCTCGCCAGTCCCGGTGGGCTATGTTATTCTCTCGTTTTAACTTTAAGCTTCATTTCCGCCCAGGTTCTCAGAATATCAAGGCAGACGCTTTATCCCGATCTATGGAGTCCGAAGAGGAGACGTCCGACTCGGTTCCGCATTCCATCCTGAGTCCAGTGGTATTTGCTTCGTCTCAAGTTTCTCCTGCTCCACCTCCTGGTAAGACTTTTGTTTCCCCAGAACTCCGTTCCAAGTTGCTGTCTTGGGCTCATCAGTCCAAATTCACTGGGCATCCTGGTGTCCTGAAAACTTTCATGTTCCTCTCTGAGACATACTGGTGGCCGAAGATGAAAGTTGATATCAAAGATTTCGTGGCATCCTGCCCGAAGTGTGCGCAGCACAAGACTCCTCGACAATCTCCAGCTGGTCAGTTACAACCATTATCTGTTCCCAGCCGTCCCTGGTCACACTTGTCCATGGATTTCATCTCTGACCTTCCCTCTTCTCAAGGATTCAATACCATCTGGGTTGTGGTTGACAGGTTTACCAAAATGGCCCATTTTGTACCACTCCAGGGTCTTCCTTCCGCACCAAAGCTTGCCCAAATCTTCCTACTGGAGATTTTCCGCTTACATGGACTACCCACTGAAATTATATCTGACCATGGAGTTCAGTTTGTGGCAAGATTTTGGAGAGCCCTTTGTTCTTCCATGCAAGTCAACCTCAAGTTTTCGTCAGCCTACCACCCTCAGACGAATGGGCAGATGGAGAGGGTAAACCAAGAGTTAGAAACCTTTTTAAGACTTTATGTTTCGTCTTCTCAAGATGACTGGTTGGACCTGCTCCCATGGGCTGAATTTGCCCACAATTTCCGCTACCATACTGCTACAGAAACAACTCCGTTCTTTGCTGTATATGGACAACATCCCCGTGTTCCAGATTTTCAAGAACTTCCTCACATTGATGTTCCTGCTGCCACTGCTGTCTTGAGTCAGTTCTCTTCAACCTGGAGGAAGATTCATGCTTCTCTCAAGAAGGCTTCTAGCCGGTATAAGTTCTTTGCTGACCGCAAAAGACGTGCAGTTCCTAGCCTGAAACCTGGTGACAAGGTTTGGCTTTCCACCCGGAACCTCCGTCTTAGAGTCCCGTCGATGAAATTTGCACCACGTTTCATCGGTCCCTTTCCCATCGAAAGAGTCTTCAGTCCTGTGGCCTACAAGCTCAAGTTACCACCTTCTCTACGAATACCTAATGCCTTTCATGTCTCTCTCCTCAAACCGTTAGTCCTGAATCGCTTCCAAAGAGCTCTTCCAGTCGGCCCCAAAGTGCGAACTCAGCGGGGCGTGGAGTTCGAGATAGAGAAGATTCTGGATTCCCGTTGCCGGTACGGTCGTCTACAATACCTTATCGACTGGTCCGGTTATGGTCCTTAGGAGAGAAGTTGGGTGAATTAGTCAGATGTCCATGCTCCAAGGTTGGTCCGTGTCTTCCACAGAACTCATCCTTCCAAGCCACGTGGGTGTTCAGTGCCCACCCATAAAGGAGGGGGTACTGTCAGGAATCGACTCACCACAGCCACATCTGTCCGTCGGTGCGGACTCCGTCCGGGGTCCCTACGTTCTGCTGTCGTCCGCTCCTCTGCCGCCAGACGTCATCCTGGGCCTAGGAACGCTCCTGTAACAGCGGGCGTGTGAGCACGCCGCATTCCCGCCGGGCCGCGGCATGGGCGCCGCCATGACAGTCTCCATCGGTCAGAGTACGGCGGCCAATCCGGAGCTTGGCCGCACCTCCTTTTCCCACTCCAACCAATGTCTGCACACCAGGGGGTATATCAGGAGCTGCAGGGTGAGCCTGTGGTTGTCCTGAACTTTGTGTCACTCCTGCGACCCATGTGCCTGGATTCCTCCGTGTTCCTGGTTACCTTCCTGGATCCTCCGTGTTCCTGGTTACCTACCTGTTCCTCCGTGTTCCTGGTTACCTTCCTACATCTCCGTGGAACTACAAGCATCAGCAACCACTGCATATGTATTCGGCTCCACACCTAACTACAACCGCAGTGTGCTTCAGCCTCTGCAGTAGAGACTCTCTCCAGGTGCATTCCATCACCTCACCTGTGAAGCAGCTTGCTAGCTGCCTGAGCTTAACGAACTGCTCTGTGAACTTCCACCTGAGTCTCCTGCATCTGCTACCAGGTTTGCTACATATTTATCACCATCTCTGCTGGCTCCACATTTTAAACCATTCTGGGTCTCACACCAGTGAACTTATCCATCATTACCATTTCCTCCATAGACTCTCAGCTTCCAAGCTGCACCATTTCCATTGCATACTTTTTATTGTTTATTCCTGCACGTTATTCTGCTGCCTTATTGTGTGAACTTTTATGTTAATAAAACACCATTGCGCTGATGCGCAGAAACCCAATCCAGCCTCCTCACTTCTTCCATCCTACCTCCACTGACCCACTAGCGCCCCCTCCGGGGACACAAGCAAAACCGAACCTGACACTAACAAATTACAAACCAGTCATTTAGAAATCTGAGGTAATAACATTCATAGTCTAAACTCTTGGGGATATGTGTGTGTGTGTGTGTATATATATATATATATATATATATACATACACAATTCCTAACCAATTTTAATAGCAGGAGTGTGTGTGTGTGTATATATATATATATATATATATATGTGTGTGTATATAGATATATATGGATATATGTATATCTTGAGGATGAAAACAGATAATCATATCATGTGTGGGATCACATTGTTCAGAGTCACGTAAACATTAATCTGGTGAGTATAAGAATATTATCATATATTACAACATTAAGTTATTAATAATACCAGATTTATTTCTGTATTTAATGTGATGGGTTTAACTGGTCATGGGGCGGGAACTCAGATGCAAACAACAGAAATCACATCTCAAGTCTTAGCCATTGCCAACCTCTTGAGCTGACCAATGATCCCTGGTGCACAGGATATGTCCCACCCCCGAACCAATGGAAGAAGAGCACACAGTGTCTATTGTATTATGTTTTGACCACTGTATAAAAAGCCAGCTGCAGGCCAGGTCACTCTCACAGACTCTGAAGGTCATCTACCTTGATGACTGAGGACCAGACTGGGAAGCACAGGCGAAACTAAAACGTATGTACCATTGACTGTACCCATTTTACTATTTTATTGTATTGTTATTGTAACCCCCTTTCAGTAATTATATGTTGGTGTGTCGGAACCTGGCATTTTGAATACAATCTGGTGTTGTGTCTCCTTTCCCTGCTAAGGTTATAAGTGTATTTCAGTCACACGTGTAGCTGCAGAGTGCTCACGGTGTGTCTTTGGGTGTGTACGCACTGCGTGTACTTTGTACGGCCAGCACGGCATTTGTACACAAACTGCGTACATGGTACGGGGCTTTGTACGCTAACGGTGTAAAAAGTACGTAGGCTAAGGTTTGATTACAGCGGCCACAGCTGCTCCATTTGAAAGTGTATTTAATGTGTTTCTAAAGTGTTGCTTTTAGTCCTGTATGTAAATCAAATTTACAATGGGATGCCACCTTCTCCACCTCAGTACGCTCTCACCTCAACACTAACACAGAACACATAAAAATAAAGACAGACAAACACACCCCTCCACTACCACCACCACAACCACCACCACCACCACACAAACAACATACACTCTTCCAACCACTACCACCACCACCACCACACAAACAGCACACACTCCACATTCACACAGACAGAAACACTGACGATAGACTTAAAATTTAAAATCACAAAGACAGAAAAATGAGACAAACTACTAAGAAACAAGACAACAAAGATGACAAGGCTATTTACACTCCAGAAAATCCACTGAAAACTCGCAAACCAACAAACCACAGCACCACCATCTTTCCTCATACCTCCTCTCAACTCTTCTAACTAAACCCATCATGTCTGGAGGGTTTGGGGCATATTTATAAGGTTATGGAATGTCCCTGGAACATGTGACAATTTCTAACAATAAAAAAATGGTTGCAAGCTACTCCTGTATTTTGCAACACAGACCAGAAGAAGGGTGCAAATGGATAACACGGACCAAATCCAAAACCAAACATTTATGGGAGTGTTTGCTCATTCACAACTGAAACACGGTTGTGAAATATAATACACTAAAACACAGGCACACAGGAAATCCCCACATTACATTATAAAAAATACACCCTTGTCCAATCAATTACATCTGTGTTTAATCTGGGCAAACATGGGCAAAACATGAACATTAGTAAATTTACCCCATAGTGTCAATCTTTACCCCATAGTGTCAATCTGCACATCCTATTCCTCTCCATTATAGATCTCCAGATGCAATGAAAAGCAAGTCAGGGACACGCAAAAAGTGTAATATGGATGCTCTTCTGGTATGGGTGCTCTTCTGACCCTTTATAAATTCTGCAAATGTGAAATTGAAAAGAAGTACTGTATAACTGGAACTTTACTCCTCTGCAGAATGGTAAATTCCATGATGCTTCAACTTCTTACACCTCGACTATAAGAATTATAGCCTAATGGATAAAGAGTCATCTAATATATCTTTGGTATTTTCTAAAAAACTAAGGTAATAGTTGAACATATCCTAATCTCCTATATAATAGCTCAGATCTGTGACTCTATGACTGTTTTGATAACGCTGGGCATGGCTAGGAGCTCTCATTGGGTTAGAGGCAGGTCTATCACACCCAGTCCACAGCTGATTGGGCGAGAAATGCCCTCCCACACAGATTACATCCAATGGGAGGCTCTGCCCTTTGGCTGATGTGTGTTCCCAGAGCAGGATTAGTAATGGGGATGATAGAGCTGCAGCTCCAGGTCCACACCCCAAAATAGGCCCACTGCATCTGCAGCAACATACCCTCTAACAATTTACACATAAATCGGTATAAATTTGAAAAGGGAGCGTGGCCACGGGTAAAGTGGCGTGGCCATGCCCTTTTTCCTATACTTTCAATGGAAGTTTGGAGAGGCAAAAATCGGTACAGACCATAAAAAAAAGGTACTGTACCTGTCAAAAAGGTACAACTGGAGGGTATGCCACTGCATCTGCAGCAAGTCTCTGCGCTGTAGATGGAGAGAAAAAAAACCTTTTACTGCAGCATCCTATGTCCTGCTGCCAGTCCGCCTGCCCCCTCCACCATCAACAATCCCCACTCCCTAGCCATGGCGCAGGTGGAACAAAAGCTGCTGCGGCCACCGGCATAAAAGTGTATGAAAGCGGTGCTGCAGAAGGCTTTCATAGCCCTCCTTGCGCTGCATACTCTCTGAGCCCCGGAGCCTCCTCTGTGTGTGATGTCACAGACGTGTCTCCCTGCCACAGCCGCCCCCAGATCCCCAGAGGCCCTGACTCTGCAACACAGCACCTGGCCTGTCGGCCTGAAAGCCCCGAGATGGCTAATGTAATGGATAGAGTGGGTGATATCGCGGAGGGTAATGTCTGGACGCTGAATCAATGTAAAAGGTGACAGTGCTGTGCAGTGCAGTGGGTGTGCAGTGTCAGAAGCATTCCGGCTCTTAGGGCTGCTGGGAGCTGTAGTTTATTGAGTGCATCTTCTTCCCTGTAATGCAGCGCGTTGGGACACCGGCACTAACAATAGTGACTGGCTGTTTGGCTGCTATGCGAGTCTCCGTGAGAGCCACTACCAAAGGGAGGACAGCAGCTTAGCTGCTTCCAGGAGAAGAAGCAGGAGAAGCATTACCCACCCCTTCCCCACTCACAGTAACTCTGGGCCCCATCCTCGGCACCCCCACTCCCCCTCCAGCACCCGTGGTGGCTCCAGACCCCCTCCCCCACCCGTAGGACCACCGCACCTGCCCCTCCCCCACACGCCGCACCTGTGCTTCCCCCACCCGTGGCACCACTGCAACAGCCCCTCTCCCACCTGCAGCATCCCCGCAACTGCCCCTCCCCCACCCGCCGCACCCCCAGACTTCATCCACGTCTCCCCCGCACCCATCACGCCCCCAACCACAGCACCTACTAGGTGATTCATCAGGCCCTGCGTGCACTGTTCACGTAATTGCAAGGGGCTTCAACCCCTTAACCATCGCACACCCTTTGTCCGTGCAATATGTAACCATTCACACAATTATGATTGGAGGTAATACTCCATATAATAAAAATAATGCACGCCACAAGGGTGTGCAACGGTTAAGGGGCCATAGCCCCTTACAACGGTGTGAAGAGCGCCCGTAGGGCATGATGAATCACCTAGTATATTATTAATATTGTTAATTTGGGAGGCAATCATGAGATTGTGACACCGGAATCCCAACAGGCGGTGAAATGCTGCCACCGGAATACTGGCGCCACAGGCTTTTTTCCGTCTATGTATGTCCATGACACCCCATAGAGGGATAATATATCCATGCCAAGGGCAGCCAGCCCGCAAGGGGCTGTCTAGCCCTTGCCCCGCTGCCGGCATACTGGTGGCCAGGATCCCACTGTCGGGATCATGACAGCCGGGATCCCGGCTGCCAGTATAACATATGTATTACATTCATTTATATAGCACCAATGATACTCACTGTAGTCATTCCCGCTAAAAACAAATTAATGTTCACCAGAGCCCACCATTAAGATCTCCAATGCCGGATCCCACCCGGAAATTGGAAACGGGTCCTTGCCGGGTGGGATCCGGCATTGGAGAATCTGCTACCCCTTTAGCTGGCTTCCAGACATGGGTTATTTGTGCGATGTGAAAGGGGTATATGTCTCTGTAAACCCTTCTAGTTTGGAAAGATCAAAAAATACTTTGTGCATGAACAAGTTAGTCATAAAGATTCCTGGCAATATATTTAAGATGATGAGTACATGGCGGTCATATTAGAGAAGCAAGAATAAGAAATGAAAGTCACAGATAAAGGTTCTCAAATATCCAATTATTATTTTAAACAGTTATTTTTTGACATAAAAATATTTTATATTACCCAATAATTCTACACAGTTTACTATTAAAAATCCACATAACAATGTAAAAAGGAACATAAAAGATTTTGTAAGCAACATTTTCTATTTTGTTTAATAAAGAAGCCTAGCTACAGAAAACACAAGACACAAAGTGATAGCCTGAAGGTCACTACAGACTATAAATCATGTCACCTTCCAGCACCATAAGACATTATGTGCCACAATATCAAGGTGAAATTACGTGACAGGTTTGTAAATTAAGTTGAATGTAATCTTTCCCAGCTTTACAAAATGTTCTCCCAAATAGCTAAATGGAACAAAACTGAATAGTTGCTGGAAAATAGATATATTTGTTTTACAACTGAATTACTATATATATATTTTCACGTCAAAATAAAATAGTGTTATGTCCTATATGATTAGCAGTAATACTAATGATGTACATATTCTTTATAACCTTCATTTTCATTTCTAGAATATTGCCATAATGAATGCTACGCCTTTTTGCATTCACCTTGGAGAGAGATAAAATGGAAAGTGCCAGCCAATCAGCTCTTATCTGTCATGTTGCAGGCTGAGTTTTTAATAATGACATTTAGGAGCTGATTGGTTGGTACTTTGAGGTCTTTTCAGACCCAATTGCAACCACGCATTCCTATCCAGCGGCTGCATTCGACCCGTCTGTGCACGCGCACTTACCATAGTGCACATGTGTGACCCTTCACACTGCGGCCGCGTCCTTGAAGGATGCAGCTGCATTATGATAGACAGTTCAGACCGTTTGGGGGGCACAAAACGGGGATGGGGCAGGACCGTTTTTGAGGCGTCTATGTGACGTCACACGCAGCCACTCAGAAATAAAATAAAGAGGCCGCCGACCACCCGACAGCGCAGCCAGACTATGCTGCCAGGGGTCAACTCTAGTTCTGATGCATCCACAATTAGATTGCAAATGCAACGCGAGGCAGTCCAACACATGCTGGACGGCCCCCAGCATGTGCAGAGATGAATGCAGATCCGGCTGCGTATGCATCAATCTGCGTTCATTTCTGAATAACCCTCCCTCCATCTCTCTCCCCTTTAAAATGCCCCAAGGCTTTGTACATCTACCCCTAAGGCTTAGTACATCTACCCCTAAGTTACAAGTTTACAGAGTTTGTTGAATTCTACCTAATTCCCCAAATTATCTAACTGAGAGGCAAAGAATACTGTATTTGAGGAATAAGGGACTGTGGGGAAGATGTACAGTACAATATAGCAGAACTTATCTGAGATGTATTAGCATCTCAGCTCCCAGAGTGGTGGAGAGAAAACTCCTTCTCCAGTGATCCCTGCAAGCAGAGCCGGCCATAGGCATAAGGGGGTGCACATGGAGAGATCCGTGCTTAAAATCTAAGCAATCTTGCTAGATTGCTTAGATTTTAAGCACGGATCTGCCGTGTGTATGCCCTCCAGCGATAGCGATGCGCGGCCCCGTGCATCGCTATCGCCGATGCTAGATTGAGCTGCATGCAGGCTCAATCTAGCGGGTCGCTCACTTCACCGTTGTGTGAAGTGAGCGGCCCCCCGTCGGCTTTCCCCCTCGCTCAGCACATCGCGCTGTGCTGAGCGGGGTGAGAGATGTGTGCTGAGCGGTCTGTGTTAAGATCGTTCAGCACACATCTCTCCCGTGAGTACCCCCCTATAGGCAAACTAGGCAATTGCCTAGGGCATTTGATATGCCTAGGGGCATCATCAGCTTCTGCTGATTAAAATGATACGTGGCATGCCTATATTCTGTATGTAGCATTTCATATGCAGATACAGCCACAGTCTCACACAGTATATAGGCATGCTGCATATCAGTTTAATCAGCAGAAGCTGCTTGTGCATCCTAGCCACATAGCAATGCAAATAAGATGTATTTTCATTAAAAAAAAAAAGGTGCCTGACGTTAGCATTGATGCAAGATTTGTGAGGACACATCTGTATCCAAGCAGAGGCAGAGGTCACAGTGTTATTGGAAGTGTGAGTGCTGTGTGCATGTGAGTGGGTTGGTGGTGCAGTAGTGTTCGGAATATGTGTAAGGAGCATTATGTGTGTCATGTAAAAATGCATTAATAATGTGCAACATATGTGTAAAGGGCCACTAAGTGTGCCATTATGTGTATAAGGGCATTAATAATGTGCGGCATATGTGTAACAGGGTACTACTGTATGTGTGTCATTATGTGTATAGGGGCACTAATAATGTGCAGCAAATGTGTAGGGGGCACTATGTATGTCATTATGTGTATAAGGGCATTAATAATGTGCGGCATATGTGTAAGATACATTATGTGTAAAAGGGCATTAATAAAGGTTGTCATATTGTGTAAGGTGCATTATGTTTATAAGGACATTAATGTGTCTCATATGTGTAAGGGTCATTACTGTGTGGAATTGTGTATAAATGCATTACTAATGTGTGCCATTATGTGTATAAGGTGCTCTACTATGTGGCGTTGCATATAGAAAGGGCACTACTGTGTCGTCTAATGTGAATAAAGAGCAATAAGGTGTGGTGTAATGTGAATAAGGAGCAATTCAGTATGATGTAATGTGAATAAGGGGCTCTACTGTGAGGAGTAACGTTTATAAGGTAAAGTGATACTACTGTGGGATGTAATATGAATTATGGACACTATCGCAAGATAAAATGTGAATAAAGTTGCAGTACTGTGTGGCGTTATTGGAATTGGGGTTACTATTGTGTGGCCATGCCCCTTCCCAGCAAGAAGATGCCCCTTTTTGGGCTGTGCGTCAAATGTGCGAACTGTTCCTATTTAAAATATAGGGGCTACAAGGACTGCTATGGGTGAGGGGTGATGGTGCTGGGAAAGAGGTGCAAGGTCAGAGGCAGAACCAGCGGTGGTGCTAGGGGGCACCAGACAAAATCTTGCCTAGGGCATCATATTGGTTAGGGCCGGCTCTGCCTGCAAGACCCACTGCGAATTAGCTTAGTGCTGATGGGATGTCTCAATTCCTGCATGGCCCCACTGTGCATATGTGAGATCTCACAAACATTGCAAGATCTCGTGCGCAGCCAGAGCCGCAAGAATGCTGCCGAAAGGTAGCACACACAGAAACATAGAATTTGACAGCAGATAAGAACAACTTGGCCCATCTAGTCTGCCCTAATAACATGCACAGTACATGCACACACTTACACATTGGTTAAAAATTTGTTGGCAGCCAATTAACCTACCAGTATATTTTTGGATTGTGGGAGGAAACTGGAGTACCCGGAGGAAACTCACACAAGCATGGGGGGAATATACATACACCACATAGTTAGGGCCGTGGGGGGAATCGTACCCATAACCTCAGTGCTGTAAGGCAGTAGTAATGCTAATCATTACACGGATGTACTGCCCAATGATACCCAATAATACCCAATGATACACATATCCACAGGAAATCCTGTGATATCTGATTATGTGAAAAAAAAGATTAGCCACGGAACGGCGCTTATCATTTTTTAATAACATCTGAATAATTTTCTGCTTCCATACAATAGTATGGTGACAGCAAAATCGTTAGATGTTCGAAGAGAAATGTAGAGAAAACTGATTTAATTTTTTGTACGTTATCTGATTTCATACTGATGTTCATTGTGAGTGTCAAATATCGCTGGCTATAGCATCTTTGCCACTTATCATCTGTTCTTACATCTCCCCTAAATATAGGCCATTGCCAAAGCAGGCCAACAGTTATACTGTATGTAGAAGAAGAAATTACTGTTCTGTTGTCTAATTCAGTTCAAACAAAAGAGATTATTACCAGCAATATACCAGCAGGGCCGGCGCTACCACTAGGCAGCTTTAGGCAGCTGCCTATGGGCGGCGACCACTGGAGGGCGGCACCGCACAGTGAACGAGAGAAGTAAGAGACGAGGAGCAGCTTACGAGCTGGCACTGGCGCTCCCCCCGCAACTGTCTCCAGTCCTGCGTCATGATGCCTGCTCCGGCGTCCCCCCCCCACACACACACTTGGTCTCAGTAAGCAGGTACCCGCTGGGGCCGCTCCGCTCTTTTTACCCGCTACAACGCCTCCATCTCGTCACCCGGCTGCTCCCCCCCCCTACCTTCCCGGCTGTTCGGCTCCGGCTCCCGCTGCCTTGCCCCCCCCCCCCTCCTCCGGCATCTCGTCACCCGGCTGTTCGGCTCCGGCTCCCGCTGCCCTCCCCCCTCCTCCTGCATCTCGTCACCCGGCTGCTCCCCCCCACGGCTATTCGGCTCCCCTCGCCCCCCTCCCTCCCCCTGCATCTGGTAACTAGCAGTTCCTCTTCCTCCCGCAATTCATTGCCCCCCCTGCATTTTCATCTTATTACTATTCCCCCCCCCCGGCGCGCAGTTCGGCTCCCACATGTTGCCTCCCCCTCCCCCCTGCATCTTATTACTAGATTCCCCCCCGCCCGCAATTCTGCTACCACATGTTAACCCCCCTCCTGCATCTTATTACCAGATTCCCCCCGCACCCGCAATTGGGCTCCCACATGTTGCCTCACCCCCCCCTCCTTTATCTTGTTACCAGCTCCCCCCCTCAATCAGTCTCTCGCATGGCAGGAGCACCCGGATCATTTTTCCCTCTTCCCCCTGCTGCGTTTGGTCTCCAACATGTTACCCGTTCCCCCTGCAACTGGGGGAGCGGGTAACATGCTCCCCCCTCCATAATTGCACTCCCTCATGCCGCTTCTTGTCACACATATCCCCCCCCCCCTCGCGACTCTGCTCCCGCTGCATGTTACCCGCTCCCACTCGGCACCTGCAACTTGTAACCCGCTCTTCTTCCCCCCCCCCTGGTTCTGCTCCCGCTGCCTGTTACCCGCTCCCACTCGACTCCCTGCAACTTGTAACCCCCCCCCCCCCCCTGCCGCGACTCTGCACCCGCTGCCTGCTACCCGCTCCCACTCGGCTCCTACATCTTGTAAACCCCCCCGCAACTCTGCACCCGCCGCCTGTTACCCAAATAGTAGATGTATATATGTGTATATGTATGGAGACAGTGTGTATGTACGGAGCAGTGTATGGCTGTATATATTTGTGTATGTATGGAGACAGTGTATATGTACGGAGCAGTGTATGGCTGTATATATGTGTGTATGTATGGAGACAGTACATGTATGTATGGATGTATATATGTGTGTATGTATGGAGACAGTACATGTATGTAGATGTATATATGTGTGTATGTATGGAGACAGTGTGTATATATGGATGTATGTATAGAGGCAGTGTATATGGATGCATATATGTGTGTATGTATAGAGGGAGTATATGGATGTATATATGTGTATGTACGAAGGTAGAGTATGGATGTATATATGTGTGTATGTATGGAGGCAGTGTATGGATGTATATATGTATGGAGGCAGTGTATGGATGTATGTATGGAGGTAGTGTTTGGATGTATATATGTGTGCATATATGGAGGTAGTGTATGGATGAATATAGGCTTAGTGTCTGCCTGCGCTGCGTGTAGGAAAATAGAGGAGGGCCCCAGGGAGAGAAGCGCGCCCGGTGTCTGCCTCAGCCCATCCACCACGCTGAACAAGGGCCAGGCCACCAAATTGCCATCTCCTGCAGCCACTTTCAAAAGGAATCGGCCACCATGGAGGAACCACCCCCAGCCACAGCCATTCAACTAAAGGTAAATACACAGCTCCTCACTCAGGTCCGCACACACAGCCTTACCCTCCTCACACAAAGGGGGACGCTGTCTGCCGTAATGTGTAAAAAGGGGGACACTGTCTGCCGTAATGTGTAAAAAGGGGGACGCTGCCTGCCGTAATGTGTAAAAAGGGGGACGCTGTCTGCCGTAATGTGTAAAAAGGGGGATGCTGTCTGCCGTAATGTGTAAAAAGGGCACGCTGTCTACCGTAATGTGTAAAAAGGGCACGCTGTCTACCGTAATGTGTAAAAAGGGGGATGCTGTCTGCCGTAATGTGTAAAAAGGGGGATGCTGTCTGCCGTAATGTGTAAAAAGGGGGCCTGGCTGCCGTAATGTGTAAAAAGGGGGAAGCTGGCTGCCGTAATGTGTAAAAAGGGGGAAGCTGGCTGCTGTAATGTGTAAAAAGGGGGACGCTGGCTGCCGTAATGTGTAAAGGGTCTCTACCTGGTGTGGTGGCGCTACTGTGTGGCGTAATTTGAATAATGGAGACTACTGTGAACGGTAGTATGAATTGGTATTATTTTGTCGCCACACCCCTTCCCCATGAAGCCATGCCCCTAATTTTTGGGTGCGCGCCTACGGGGGTGGCCATTCCTCTCCATATTTGCCACACCCCACCAGTACACCGATCCATATCCGCTCTCCGCTGCCCTGACCCCCGCCCCCTATTTAGGGCTGCTTCCAGAAATTTCCCGGGCTGGTTTTGTATCCCAATCCGCCCCTGTGGATATGTATGTATGTATGTAAGTATGTATGAGAGACGAATGAAATAGAAAGAGATAGGCAGCTGGGTAGGGTGCCAGGATCTGGGAACGGGGTGCCACTAGGTGTACCAAGCAATTAAGTATGTCTTTGAGAGATACATCCTTGTTGTACTCAATGCAGTCAGACGGCTGGGAAACATATAAGACGCCACTTATGTACTTTCACCTTAGTGACTGGGAAAGTGAGTAAATGATGGTGTTGGGGGGTAGTAGGCAGAAAATTTGCCTAGGGTGTCAAGAAACCTTGCACCGGCCCTGTATACCAGTAAAAGCATAGATAGCTTTATATTGCAGAAGTCAACCTGGGATTACTCAGTAGAAGGGCGTGAAGTGATTCATTGTTGCTGAGTTCATTTCTAGAAAACTCAGGTGAGTCCAATACAGTACACATACAGCAGCACTCAGGGGTAGCCCAGATGACAATGTACTTAAACATTAAACCATTGTAATTACCAGCCTGAGTGGAGTTTTGTTTTACCCAAGTTCCGTTGCATATGTGTGCTCTCTCTCTTTCTCTCTCTCTCTCTCTCTCTCTCTTTCTCTTGCTCTCTCTACAGTATATCAAACTCATTGCCATTTATAACATTACTAGGTGACTCATCGCGCCCTACGGGCGCTTTTCACACCGTTGTAAGGGGCTACGCCCCATTAACCCTTGCACACCCTTGTGGCGTGCAATATTTGTATTATATGGAGTATTACCTCCAATCATAATTGTGTGAGTGGTTAAATATTGCACGGACAAAGGGCGTGCAATGGTTAAGGGGTCGAAGCCCCTTGCAACGGCGTGAACAGCGCACGCAGAGCCTGATGAATCACCTAGTAAGTGCTGTAGTTGGGGGAGTGGCGGGTGTGGGGAAGATGCGGATGGGACCCTGTGGTGCCACAGGAGGGGCAGTTGCAGTGGTGGCGCAGGTGGGGGAGGGGCTGGTGCGTGATGCCACAGGTGGGGGAGGGTGCGTGGGTGCGATGGGTGGTGGTCCGGAGTCAATGTGGGTGGGGGAGGAGCAGTTGCGGGGGTGTCACAGGTGGGGGAGGGGCGGATGCGGTGGTGCAGCGGGAGGGGCGGGTGCGGGGTTGCTGCAGGTGGGGGAGGGGTCCCGGAGCTACCGCGGGTGCTGAAGGGGGTGTGTGGGGGTGCCACGGATGGGGCCCAGAGTTACTGTGAGTCGGGGAGGGGCGGGTAATGCTTATCCTGCTTCTCCTCCTGGAAGCAGCTAAGCTGCTGTCCTCCCTTTGGCAGTGGCTCTCCCGGAGACTCGCACAGCAGGCAGTCACTGGCTGGCAGAAGTGAGTGACTCGCTGAATCAATATAAAAGGTGAGAGTACTGTGCAGTGTCAGTATCAGTTGACACTGCACACAGGCCCGGCGCTAGCCGCTCAGCAAAGGGATGCAGTGCAGGGAGGCACCAGGAAGGAGAGGCGTTCTCCCTGCTCTGCATCCCTGTGCTGAGCTGCTGCTGCTATCCCTGCTGCTGCTGCCGGCTGCTGTCACACATGCAGCGGTGACGGAAGCACAAAACCTTTTCTCCCCCTCGGCACCATCAGCACAAAACCTCCTATCCCCCCTCCCCTCTGTGTGACATTCAGTGGGCGGGAGGGAGACAAAGTGGGTGGGGCTAGATGGGAGTAAGGGGCGGAGCTACACGGGACCATGCTGCAGCAGGAGGATGAGCTGCTACAGCTTCGGCCAGCCAGACTTCATTAGCTAAGTGTCTGGAAAGAGAGTGAGTATGTGTGTGTATATACAGTGTCTGTGTATACTGCATATATGTGTGAATGTGTATGTGTGTAATGTATGTACAGTATGTACAGTAGCGGATCTTGCCACGGGCAAGCAGGACTTTTGCCCGGGGTGCCGCCTTCCGGAGGGCGCAGGGCGCCGTCCGGAGGGCGCCGCACCAGGGCAAGATCCGCTGCTGCTGTGTGCCCCCCACTGCCCGCTGGTGCCGCCTTCCGGAGGGCGCAGGGCGCCGCACCAGGGCCGCTGCCCCCCGTTGCCACTGTGAAGGGAAACTAGACGTGCTACGCGTCTAGTTTCCCTTCGTGGAGAGGACCTTTGCTGTGCGGTGCGCGATGACGTCATCGCGCACCGCACATAATTTCAGTCTGTACAGGGGGCGTAAATGACCACGCCCCCTGTACGAAGCCACGCCCTTATTGTCGCCCGGGGCGCACAGAGCGCCAGAACCGGCCCTGAGTATGTATGTGAGTGTGTTTGTATATATATGTGTCTGTTGTGTGTGTGTATGTGTGACTGCTACATAATGTGTGTAAGCGTCACTGGTACAGGGAGCGTTACGCATGTAAGCGACACTGGTACAGGGGGCGTTACGTGTGTAAGCAGCACTGCTACAAGGGCACTTCTGTGACATCACACTCAGAGGAGGCTCCGGGGCTCAGAGAGTATGCGGCGCAGGGAGGCTTACGAAAGCCTTCGGCTGCGCCGCTTTCATACACATCTATGCCGGTAGGCGCAGCAGCTATTGTTACACCTGCGGCGTGGATAGGGAGTGGGGATTGTTGATGCCGGAGGGGACAGGTGGACTGGCAGCAAGACATTGGTGGTCATTCCGAGTTGATTGCTCGCTAGCAGTTTTTAGCAGCCGTGCAAAGGCTATGGCGCCGCCCACTGGGAGTGTATTTTAGCTTAGTAGAAGTGCAAACGAAGGGATCGGAGAGCGGCTATAAAAAAAAATTGTGCAGTTTCAGAGTAGCTTCAGACCCACTCGGTGCTTGCGATCACTTCAGACCATTCAGTTCCTGATTTGACGTCATGAACTGGCCCTGCGTTTGCCAGCCACGCCTGAGTTTTTCCGAACGCTCCCTGAAAACGGTCAGTTGACACCCAGAAACGCCCTCTTCCTGTCAATCACTCTGCGGCTGCCTGTGCGACTGAAAAGCATCGCTAGACCCTGTGTGAAACTACATTGTTCGTTGTAATAGTACGCCGCACGTGCGCATTGCGCTGCATACGCATGCGCAGAAGTGCCGAGTTATTGCCTGATCGCTGCACAGCGAACAAATGCAGCTAGCGATCAACTTGGAATGACCCCCATAGGACGCTGCAGTAAAAGGATGTTTTTCCCCTATCTACAGCGCAGACACTTGCTGCAGATGCAGTGGCATACCCTCCAGCTGCACCTTTTTGGCAGGTACAGCAGGGCCGAAACTAGGATTTACGGCACCCGGGGCAAGGCAGTAAGTTAGCGCGCCCCCCCCGACACACACACAGAAAAGAATAAAAACATTTTTTATTATTTATATATATATATATTTATATATAAAATAAGATAATAAAAGTAGAAAATAGATTAAAAAATACACTAAAATAGAATAAAAAAAATAATATGCTCCGTAATATCCCTCAGACAAGCAGACCCCAAGTAAAACACACACAGTATGTGTGTGTGTATATATATATATATATATATACATACATACATACATACATACATACATCAGCAGTCAGGCGGCACTCACGGCGACAAGAAAGAAACACAGACACCTTGCGGAGCTGTCAACGTTGTTTCAATGCATAAAATACATTTTCGTCAGGACAACAAGGCATAAGAAATAGAGATGAGCGCCTGAAATTTTTCGGGTTTTGTGTTTTGGTTTTGGGTTCGGTTCCGCGGCCGTGTTTTGGGTTCGAACGCGTTTTGGCAAAACCTCACCGAATTTTTTTTGTCGGATTCGGGTGTGTTTTGGATTCGGGTGTTTTTTTCAAAAAACACTAAAAAACAGCTTAAATCATAGAATTTGGGGGTCATTTTGATCCCAAAGTATTATTAACCTCAAAAACCATAATTTACACTCATTTTCAGTCTATTCTGAATACCTCACACCTCACAATATTATTTTTAGTCCTAAAATTTGCACCGAGGTCGCTGTGTGAGTAAGATAAGCGACCCTAGTGGCCGACACAAACACCGGGCCCATCTAGGAGTGGCACTGCAGTGTCACGCAGGATGTCCCTTCCAAAAAACCCTCCCCAAACAGCACATGACGCAAAGAAAAAAAGAGGCGCAATGAGGTAGCTGTGTGAGTAAGATTAGCGACCCTAGTGGCCGACACAAACACCGGGCCCATCTAGGAGTGGCACTGCAGTGTCACGCAGGATGGCCCTTCCAAAAAACCCTCCCCAAACAGCACATGACGCAAAGAAAAAAAGAGGCGCAATGAGGTAGCTGTGTGAGTAAGATTAGCGACCCTAGTGGCCGACACAAACACCGGGCCCATCTAGGAGTGGCACTGCAGTGTCACGCAGGATGTCCCTTCCAAAAAACCCTCCCCAAACAGCACATGACGCAAAGAAAAAAAGAGGCGCAATGAGGTAGCTGTGTGAGTAAGATTAGCGACCCTAGTGGCCGACACAAACACCGGGCCCATCTAGGAGTGGCACTGCAGTGTCACGCAGGATGGCCCTTCCAAAAAACCCTCCCCAAACAGCACATGACGCAAAGAAAAAAGAGGCGCAATGAGGTAGCTGTGTGAGTAAGATTAGCGACCCTAGTGGCCGACACAAACACCGGGCCCATCTAGGAGTGGCACTGCAGTGTCACGCAGGATGTCCCTTCCAAAAAACCCTCCCCAAACAGCACATGACGCAAAGAAAAAAAGAGGCTTTTTACTGATATTTGGTGTTTTGGATTTGACATGCTCTGTACTATGACATTGGGCATCGGCCTTGGCAGACGACGTTGCTGGCATTTCATCGTCTCGGCCATGACTAGTGGCAGCAGCTTCAGCACGAGGTGGAAGTGGATCTTGATCTTTCCCTAATTTTGGAACCTCAACATTTTTGTTCTCCATATTTTAATAGGCACAACTAAAAGGCACCTCAGGTAAACAATGGAGATGGATGGATTGGATACTAGTATACAATTATGGACGGGCTGCCGAGTGCCGACACAGAGGTAGCCACAGCCGTGAACTACCGCACTGTACTGTGTCTGCTGCTAATATATAGACTGGTTGATAAAGAGATAGTATACTCGTAACTAGTATGTATGTATAAAGAAAGAAAAAAAAACCACGGTTAGGTGGTATATACAATTATGGACGGGCTGCCGAGTGCCGACACAGAGGTAGCCACAGCCGTGAACTACCGCACTGTACTGTGTCTGCTGCTAATATATAGACTGGTTGATAAAGAGATAGTATACTCGTAACTAGTATGTATGTATAAAGAAAGAAAAAAAAACCACGGTTAGGTGGTATATACAATTATGGACGGGCTGCCGAGTGCCGACACAGAGGTAGCCACAGCCGTGAACTACCGCACTGTACTGTGTCTGCTGCTAATATATAGACTGGTTGATAAAGAGATAGTATACTCGTAACTAGTATGTATGTATAAAGAAAGAAAAAAAAACCACGGTTAGGTGGTATATACAATTATGGACGGGCTGCCGAGTGCCGACACAGAGGTAGCCACAGCCGTGAACTACCGCACTGTACTGTGTCTGCTGCTAATATAGACTGGTTGATAAAGAGATAGTATACTACTAATATTATATATACTGGTGGTCAGGTCACTGGTCACTAGTCACACTGGCAGTGGCACTCCTGCAGCAAAAGTGTGCACTGTTTAATTTTAATATAATATTATGTACTCCTGGCTCCTGCTATAACCTATAACTGGCACTGCAGTAGTGCTCCCCTGTCTCCCCCACAATTATAAGCTGTGTGAGCTGAGCAGTCAGACAGATATATAATATATATAGATGATGCAGCACACTGGCCTGAGCCTGAGCAGTGCACACAGATATGGTATGTGACTGACTGAGTCACTGTGTGTATCGCTTTTTTCAGGCAGAGAACGGATATATTAAATAAACTGCACTGTGTGTCTGGTGGTCACTCACTATATAATATATTATGTACTCCTGGCTCCTGCTATAACCTATAACTGGCACTGCAGTAGTGCTCCCCAGTCTCCCCCACAATTATAAGCTGTGTGAGCTGAGCAGTCAGACAGATATATATAATATTATATATAGATAATAGATGATGCAGCACACTGGCCTGAGCCTGAGCAGTGCACACAGATATGGTATGTGACTGAGTCACTGTGTGCTGTGTATCGCTTTTTTCAGGCAGAGAACGGATTATAAAGTAAACTGCACTGTCCTCACTAGTAAACTCTCTCTACTCAGTCTCTACACTTCTACAGTAACAGTACTCCTCCTAGTCAGCTCCAGTAAATCTCTCTCAGTCTCTTATAATCTAAATGGAGAGGACGCCAGCCACGTCCTCTCCCTATCAATCTCAATGCACGTGTGAAAATGGCGGCGACGCGCGGCTCCTTATATAGAATCCGAGTCTCGCGATAGAATCCGAGCCTCGCGAGAATCCGACAGCGTCATGATGACGTTCGGGCGCGCTCGGGTTAACCGAGCAAGGCGGGAAGATCCGAGTCGCTCGGACCCGTGAAAAAAAACATGAAGTTCTGGCGGGTTCGGATTCAGAGAAACCGAACCCGCTCATCTCTAATAAGAAACCAACATACCTATATAGTCTTCTCCGTCTGTGCATGGCGCCGTCCGCCCGCCGCGTCCCGCTCAGCCGAATGACGTCATCCGCAGGCGCCGGCGTCCGGCGTCATGACAACCAGACAAGATTCACCATACATCTAATACAGAAAGAAAGAAATTACATACACACAGTGATCGTATAGAAAAATCTAAAAGCACCATACAGAATCAGCTATCTCCGCAAGTCTGTGTACAATAAATCTATAGCTACTAAGAGATTGCTATACAAAATGAACTTCAATAACTTATATAGTAAATACATAGTACCAATTCCGCAATGAGAGCACTTCTCCTTGTTGCAGAGTTGGTCCAACAATCCAGCAAGAGATTTCGGCAGGTGTATGTACAAAGACAAGTTTATGACAGAGTACAGCAGAAAATCATAAAAGAATATATATTAATAAACAGTGAAAAACATATAGAGAACATCCAAACTCCACACCTAACACAAAAAAATGTGAAAAAAAAGAAAAAAAACCCAAGGTTATGACTGTAGGACACAGGTATGAGATAAACTCAGATAAATCAAATAGGATAGCCTAACCCATGATGTATCAAATAAAGCAGGCTAGCCCATGATGTTCATTAAGGCCCCGGGGGGATAACGCCTGACTGCTGTTGTACGTTTGGAGGGGGACTGTCCCTTTTCCGTGTGGAGGGCACCGGCATTACTGAGTTTACTTTGAGTTAATGGAGTGCCACCTGACATGCTGGGTATATATATATATATATATGTATACACACACACACATACATACATACATACACATTCATATATACATACATACATTTATCCATATGAACTTTAGTTGTCACAGTGGTATATACTAAAGCAATATATACTGTATAAACTTAAATAACTGCTTTAAATGAGCTGCAGGGGTTAACACTAGAGTGAGGGAGTGTGTGTGTTTTACCTCCGTCCTCTCACTCTTTAATCAGACAGAGGTGACGGGTGCTGGGCTGCTGCAATCAATCACTGCTGGTGTCTCTGTCAGCGACTCAGCAGGGCAGCGTGGGGCTGGAGAAAGCTTTGCATCGAGTCACAGCCAGAGCGTGCGGCTTGCCGCTCAGAATAGCCGACTACTACTTCATCTCCAGCGGCGGCCATATCTCTGCAGTGTGAGTGAAATGCCTCATGGGATTTGTAGTCTTTCTGTTACAGCTCCAAATATAACCAGTAACAGACTTTACTACAAATCCAATGTTCCTCCACTTCCTCCTTTTGCTGTATCAGACGCAGCAGGATCCCAGCGCCCTATCCGATCCTGCGCCCGGGTCACATGCCCCCCTAGCCCCTCCCTAGTTTCGGCCCTGGGTACAGGACCTTTTTTTTAATGGTCTGTACCGTTGTTTGACTCTCCAAGCTTCCAGTAAAAGTATAGGAAAGGGGGCGTGGTCATGCCACTGTACCCGTGACCACGCCCCTTTTTCGAATGTGTATAAATGTTTATGTGTAAATTGTTGGAGGGTATGATGCTGCAGATGCAGTGGGACTATTTTGGGGTGTGGGGCTGGAGCTGCAGCTCCATCTGTCTCATTGCTAATCCTGCTCTGTGAAAACACAGCAGGCAAAGGGCAGAGACTCCCATTGGATGTAACCTGTGTGGGAGGGTATTTCTCGCCCAATCAGCTGTGGACTGGGTGTGATAGACCTGCCACTAACCCAATGAGAGCTCCTAGCCACACCCAGCGTTAGAGACCCAGGCACAGAATCACAGGGCTATTATATAGGAGTTTGATTTCAAGTAATTTGGCTATAGCACAGGGATTTTAGGGTAACACCAGCTCTGACCCAGTTCTTCTTCAATGGCAGCAGGTGCATTTCATGATGGTGCAGCTTACCCCAATGCTGAAGGTCTGATTCAGTGTTGTACACAATCCTGATGTCTAGTGTATAACTCCGATGGTGGATGTACTGCATGTAAGGAAGGGAGTGGGTATAGCGGAGTGGGAATGATTAATATTTCTATTATTCTGATTGATGTATCGATGTACCAATGTATTATACCAGTTAAATGTCTTTGCATGTCAAATGGTAGAAATTTAATTGATCTGCTGGAATGTGCTCTTATCCACCAGAAGTCCAGTGACCGATGGTAATATGCCCTAGAATACTGTGTAAGGGACAGGAAGCTGTGAATAAACATGGCAGGAAGCAAGCCTGCAATTTAGGGAAGACACACTGTCTACCCACATGTGACGTTCTTTCTAACTAGAGCAACAGTTTGATTGCCCAGGAACAAGATCTATGACCAGAAGAATATTTGACCTGTTCTTCTTGAGACAAAGTTGTAAACCCTAGCAAGACTGATTACAAAATCATGCCCAGAGCTTTAAAGCAAGCAATAAAAGATGAAAGTATCAGCCCAGTTAGGATGGCTGAGAGACCCCACAGTGTAACCTGAGTTTCACTCAGTTATGGTTTTGGGAGGGTTAAGGGAAACCAAAATAGGTGGGGGGAAGCTGCAGCATGGCTTTTAAATGTGAGAAGCTCCTGACAAAAAGTTTGTCTTTATCTTTGAGGTGGCATCTAGGGAGAGACTTGAGCCTATAATGTCCAGGAAAGGAAGAGAGACCTCACTCTACAGCATTCTGTACTGCAGGTGACTAGAACGTTGTTTTCTCCCTATTTTATTTCTTGAAATTGTAATTACTTGAGTGACTATTTAAACTACAGTATTATATTCTTGTAACCTTTCTTTTTCTGTAACTATAAGCTTTAAAGTTTTGACTTGGATTAAACATCTTAATCTTAGTATTGGATTCTGGGTTTTAACAACCATACCTTGAGAGGCTCATGTTACCTAATTTTTATGTATTAATACTGTAATTGTGTTTGGGGTAAGAGCAGGAGCTCACCCTGGGCTTGATTTACCACACACATTGAGGTAATCAGTAAGGTGTCAAGGGCAGTGTTCTCAGATTGGCATATCTGGAGTTCTGACAGACTGGTGTGCAGCCGTGGGAGTTAATATTGTTTTTTTATTTAGAAAACTTAAATGAATTAAATTCACTACATATCAGAAGTAAAAGCTTATATTAGTTAAGGTAACACAGTGAAAACAATTTCTGTTCACATCCCTTTTTTTTTTTTTTTCATTTTGCAAAAAATGGCTGCAAACTTCAACAAGCTCAGAAAGGAAGTACTTGTGGAGTGGTGTCTAGAGCAGGGTCTGCCAACCGAGAGCCAGACCAGGGAGCAGTTAATCCAAGTCCTGTTGGACACAGACCAGCAGTGAAGAGCTGGGGTGAATCAATCGGATTCCAGGTCTGATATTGGGAGCAGATGGAACTGAAGGTTGTGGAGCCCGCCCATTGTGGACAGGACTCCTCCATTAGTTCCAGTAGGGGCTCGGCCTTGGATCTGTATTTACAGTTGATTCTAAAGTATGTGAAAGAGCCCGACCCAGTTATGATTCTGCAGCTTATAGAGCTGTTTTGTACCAGAGAGGCTGCGAAACTCCAGGCCACTCTGGGCAAAGAGGCTGATAGCAAGCTCCAATTGGAGCTAGCTAAACTCAATCTCCAGCCAGTGGCTGTTGATGCAAATCCCCATTGACCACATCAAGATCAATTTCCAGTGATGGAAAAGAATGGTGAACAGGACACCATTTTTAGAACTTTTGAAAAGTCTTGCTGACAATTTCAATTGGACTTTAGTCTTTGGGCCAGATATTTAACCCCTGCTCTATGGGGAAAAGCATTGGATGCATTCGCTGACCTCCCATGGGAGATAGATGGGAATTATGTAGAAATTAAAAAGACGTTGCTGGTCCGGTTTGCCATCACCCCAGAAGCCGAAAGGCAGAAGTTCAGGGGTTTAACACAAAGTGCCTCTGTTACTTATGCCAGACTGTTTTCACAGTTAGCAACCTTCTTGCACCAATGGCTGGAGGGATTGCAAGTGAAGGACTTTGATGTGTTAAAGGATCTCATGGTGTTGGGGCTGTAATGCCAGCAATCAGGATCCTAGAGGTAAGCATACCGACCCCCGGGATCCTGGCTATCAGAATGCTGGCAGGGGTAAGCATAATGGAGCCCCTTGTGGTCTCAGTGGCTTGTTGCACCCACCACATGTTATATTCTCACTCTATGGGTGTTGAGGAGACCCACAAGTGGGAATAGCCCCTGTCAGCTGGCATTCCGGTTGTCGGGCTTGTCAATGGCTGGGATTCCGGTGTTGGGATCCTGACCACCGGGATCCCTACTGCCGGCAAATCAACTACAGCCCACCTTATGCTACAGTAGCAATTCATTTCCCTGTGCCCAGCAGAAGTCAAGTAGTGAGTCCTGGATCATGAACCCAAGTCAGTAGAAGAGGCTGCCAACTTCATGGACAATTATGCTGTTATCCAGCTACCCAGCGACAGATGCTAATCTATCGTAGAATTCTGTGTAAGGGACAGGAAGCTGTGAATAAACATGGCAGGGATCAAGCCTGCAGTTTCGGGAAGACACACTGTCTACCCAGGTCTGAAGTTCTTCCTGGCCAGAACTACAGTTTGATTACCCAGGAACCAGATCTATGGCCAGAAGGGTGTGATCTGTTCTTCCTGAGACAAAGTTGTAAACCTTAGCCAAGGCTGATTATAAAATCATGCCCAGAGCTTTAAAGCAAGCAATAAAAGATGAAAGCTAGGATGGCTGAGAAACCCCACAGTGTAAGCTGAGACTCACTCTACTCTGGTTTTGGGAGGGTTAAAGGAAACCCAAATAGGTGGGGGGAAGCTGCAGAATGGCTTTTAAATATGAGAAGCTCAGACAAAAAGTTTGTCATTATCTTTGAGGTGGCATCTAGGGAGAGACTGGAGCCTATAATGTCCAGGATAGGAAGCGAGACCTCACTCTACAGCGTTCTGTACTGCAGGTGACTAGAACGTTGTTTTCTCCCTATTTTATTTCTTGAAATTGAAATTGCTTGTGTGACTATTTAAACTATTATATTCTTGAAACCTTTCTTTTTTTGTAACTACAGTATAAGCTTTGAAGTTTTGACTAGGATTAAACATCTTAATCTTGGATTCTGTGTTTTTTTACACCAATTCCTCGAGAGGCCCATGTTACTTAATTTTTACATATTAGTAATTGTGGTTTGGCGGTGAGAGCAGGAGTTCACCCTGGGCTTGACCCAAAAGGTCCTTCTGCTGGTGGCAGTTACCGCATTGATTTACCAGACACACTTAGGTAATCAGTAAGGTGTCATGGGCAGTGTCCTCAGTTTTGAGTATCTGGAGAATCACAGAGGCTGGAGTCATGACACTGCACAAGCCAGGACTCATTCTGTGCATGTTCATAATGGGTCCTGCATGGGCCTGAAGCTGAAAATATTCAAGGGCCTAGTGTGAGAAATGATGTAGGTGTGATTAGTGCTGTATGGGTGTGGCAAGAGCCATGTGGGAGTGTACACCCCCTACACTATCAGCGCCAATGTCTCCCTAAATATGTAAAAATATAAAAAATTGCATCATTTTGTGAGAAAAATAGAAATCCAGTCTTAATAGTTATGATTTATGGCCGACCATATGGCCAGCTGGTGGCTAGTGATCATCATGCTGCCATGATGATGGGCCTATTTTTATGTGTAGGCCTGGAGCTGGAGCTCCATCTGCCCCATTGATAATCTTGGCATGCAGTGAGAGGGGGGTGTTCCTTGCTAGTTGGTAAAGGGGTAGGGGTGCGGGAGGGGGATTGGCGGTACTATGTGTTTATAAGCCTAGTGTGCCAAAAATATGCCCTGTAATACCAAATTCAGATAATAGTTTTATAATCTACTGGATTCATTAGAAGTTAGAACAGATAAATCAAGGTCAGTTTATATTTTCCAATTAAATTTCAAACAGATTACTTTTTTCCCCAAAAGCAGTATTATACTCTTTATTTAGAAGCACAGTGGACCTCAATTATGAAGCACACTGCAGTATGCTGCCTTGTGCTCTAGTGAACCTAAGAGTGTGGAATAATAAATTGACAATGGTTATGGTCGATATGCATTAGGTCGACCGGTACAAAATGTTGACAGATAAAAGGTCGACAGGTGCAAAAAGTCAACAGAGTCAAAAGGTTGACATGACAGTGGTCAACACAAGTTTTTTGGGGGGACAAATCTTGTATATTTCATGTTATGTGACCACCGTCAGTACTAACATGTATGCTCACCACACTTTGGACAAGGTGGCTTGCTTCGCTTGCCACAGATTACTATTCTTAATAGATGTCCACATGGATAGTAAATCAAGCAAATGTTGGCAAAACATTTGTAAGACAAAACAAAAAGTGTCAATCATTGTGTGTTGACCATTGTCATGTCATCCTTTTGAACCTGTTGACCTTTTGTACCTGTTGTACCTGTTGACCTTAAGCACTGTTAATCGCTCGCTGCCGATTTTCGCAGTGCAGCGATCAGGTGAAAAAAACGGCATTTATGCGCATGCGTATGGGCCGCAATGCGCATGCGCATCGTACGGATACAAAGCCCGTTGTGGTTGTGCACAGGTTCTAGCAAAGTTTTTCTTTGCACTGATGGCCGCAAGAAGATTAACAGGAAGGGGGCGTTTCTGGGTGTCAACTGACCGTTTTCAGGGAGTGTTTGCAAAAACGCAGGCATGGCTGGGCGTTCTCTGGACAGGTGTATGACGTTAAATCTGGACACAAATAAGCTGAAATGATCGCAAGCGCTGAGTAGGTTCAGAGCTACTCTGAAACTGCACAAACCGTTTTTGCAGAGCTCGGCTGCACAATTGTTCGCACTTCTGCTAAGCTAAAATACACTCCCCAGTGGGCGGTGGCATAGCGTTTGCATGGCTGCTAAAACAAGCTAGCGAGCGATCAACTCGGAATGACTCTCTAAGAACACTCTACCCAACTAAAGCCAACTTACTGTGCAGCATACTTGCAGATATCCTGACTAACCCCTTCAGTGGGAGGTCCTTGGGGGTGTGGAGCAGCCAGGTGGGCAATGCATTGGCATGATGCCTCACCCGCTTCATCATGGCTCCACCACCCACTATACAATATCAAGGTTGGGGCGGGGCCATGATAACGGAATTCAGCACACTTCCCAAGTAAACTGGTGCAACGGGCTGTCTCCAGGAGACTTGTCTATTTTTCCAGGCACCTAGTAGAGCCACCTTAGATTCAGGAGTCTCCCCAATGTTCCGGGAGAGTATAGTAGGTAATTATGCTCTGTAGTCTAGTGACAAGTGTTAAATGAATGAAATGGATAGATAGATAGATAGATAGATAGATAGATAGATAGATAGATAGATAGATAGATAGATAGATAGATACATAAAAAAAAATCAGCTATCAGCTGTACTGTGTAGGAACACATTCCAAGGATTCAGCTGTAATAACATGCACAGTATTATATCTCTACGGAATGCATAATAGCTATAGCCTCTGCGAGCACAGACATAAACATCATTATGGTGATAGTATCTCTGTAATGTGAAACTGTAGCTGGAAGAAGGATGATGTGCACTCTGCAGTTACCAAACAGACTTGTTCTCTGTGTTCACCTCCTCACCTGGAAAGAGCCTATGATATAGTATTCACAGTGCTGTATGGTAATTGCTCCACTCACCTTCAAACTTAGCTTCTGACTGCGCTATTTTCTATATTACATCTCCCCATCTGTCAGCAGCTGTGGATGAAGGGTTCTCCACCCTTCACCCATGTCTTCACCCTGCACTGTACTGTACCTTATGTGGAAATGGTGTATTACATTTAATCATGATAATTACAAAAAAACATAGCAAAGAAAGTGAGTCTGAGGTCAAGATCTTGGCTATATATCTGTGCAAGAAAGGGCATAGTTTCCTAATGGTGTTCTATGTACAGTACAAGAATATGAAAATAAAAGTTTTAGCCGCACAGATGCATAAGCGGCTTGCAATTACTTTCTTAGTACCCTATAAAGAAAACTTATATACAGTTAGATATTAATGAAAACACAGAAATATTTAGCGCAAGTTTGGTTTTGGGTTGGTCTTTGCCATTCTGTTTGTACAATTGCATTTTTCTGAATTTATCATTTTTTTACTTAAGTTGGGTAATACATTGTGTTGTGTGATGTGGATAGGAGCAAGATAGTAGTACTGTAGTTTATATTATTTCAAGAATTTTCCTGTTTATGCCGAATATCCAACAGGGCCGTCTTAACAGCAATGTAGGCCTTGGGCAAAGCAATACACAGGGACCCCTATCTACCTATTCATGGGAATACATTTAAGAAAATCATAAATAAACCCTCATACAGTCCCACGCTGTCTCCCCACATGTCAGCACTTTGATTGGCGGATAGCTCCAGCCATCCACCAATCAGCATGCTGACAGCAATTCACTGTCTGGCTGCAGGCTGGGAGGCAGGTAGAGAGGCCACTAGAATCATGGGGCCCTTGGCAGCTGTCCTGTGTGCCTATATGTTAAGATGGCCCTGATTTCTGGGAGTCTGCATGTGCAAGTCCATCCCACCCACTACAGCCAACATCATTAGTATTGAGACTTGCACCCACCACATGCTGGCATCTCATCTGTGTCCCCACTCTATGGACGAACACAGAAGTCAGCTTACACGCCTATGACACTCTAAAAAGATGTGTCAATTTAGTGGGTCTGCATAGTCCCTGCCCAAATACTGCACAGAAAGTCAATGGATGGATCAATACATCTACACAGTCAATGTCTGTACGTGTGCGTATGCCAAATGCCTACACTGTATTTAGCACCTGTTTTCTGTCATCAAAAGATCAGTGTTGATGGTATTATTCCAGAAGGTGGGATAGCGCAACAAAGGAATTATACAGATTCAGGTATCTTAATCTGGCACGCGGATCTCACACCATACAGGCCTCCATCACCACTACAACACTAACTCCTGTAAACGGAACTGCCCTGTCCGATTCTCTCTTCCTTCAACATGATCTTTACAGCTTCTCCTTTATCAAGAGTAAAGCTGGCCATACACCTAAAGATTTATTGTCCAATCTGACTGGTTGGAGTGAAAATCTGGTATTGTATGGGAGCACATGACAATTGACCATTTGCTCCGAAATCCCAGAAAACTGACAAAAACGGTCATTCAGACAAATTGGTTACATCAAATTAGAGATGTGCGGTGGACTTTTTGTGTTTTGGTTTTGGATCTGGATCCCTGCTCGTGTTTTGGATCTGGATTGGTTTTGCCAAACCACCCTTTCGAGTTTTGGTTTTAGTTTTGGATCTGGTGATTTTTGAAAAAAACATAAAAACAGCTAAAATCACAGAATTTGGGGGTAATTTTGATCTTACGATATTATTAACCCCAATAACATTAATTTCCACTCATTTCCAGTCTATTCTGAACAACTCACACCTCACAATATTGTTTTTAGGCCAAAAGGTTGCACCGAGTTCACTGGATGACTAAGCTAAGTGACACAAGTGGGCGGCACAAACACCTGGCCCATCTAGGAGTGGCACTGCAGTGGCAGACAGGATGGCACTTTAAAAACTAGGCCCCAAAGAACAAATAATGCAAAGAAAAAAAGAGGTGCAATGAGGTAGCTGGATGGCTAAGCTAAGCGACCCAAGTTGGCGACATAAACACCTTGCCCATCTAGTAGTGGCAATGCAGTGTCAGACAGCATGGCACTTTTAAAAACTAGGCCTCAAAGAGCACATAATGCAAAGAAGAAAAAGAGGTGCAAGATGGAATTGCCCTTGGGCCCTCCCACCCTCCCACCCATCCTTATGTTGTATAAACAGGACATGCACAATTTAGCAAACCAATCATTTCAGCAACACGACAGTGGCTGAAATGATTGGTTTGTTTGCGCCCCCACCAAAAAAGAAGCATTTAATCTCTCCTTGCACAAACTGGCTCTACAGAGGCAAGATGTCGTCCTCATCCTCAGATCCCCCCCCCCCTTCCTTCAGGGTTTACATCCTCACAGAGAAGTAATATTCAAACAAACAAAACCACATCATTTAGGTGTCAGTGGACTGCTTACGCTATTACCCAAAGTTTCTGAACTTGACAATGACATGATCAATGTGCTACAGGTGACGTATAAGGGAGGATGTTCCAAGGTGGTTAACATCTTTACCCCTACTTATTATGGATTGATAAAGGCAACAGATGGCTTAACACCTCCATGTTTGTGGAGAAATAATTCCACACCGAAGAGGTGGCTTTTTTGGTATTTTGCCCAGGCATCACAATGGGCTTAAATACAACAGATTTTTAAAAACAGCGCCCCAACTCAATAGTGCAGCAACAGAAGCTAAGGTGATCCCAACCACCAAGAATAAACTCAAGACAATGACAACAATTTAAGCAACTGTGCACACCCTTTTGGTGTATAATCAGGGAATAGTCTGTGTATAGATATATGGAAATTTATACGTCACAAAATTCAGAAAACACTAGTTCCTTTTTTCTGAGAACTATAGTGTTATAGTCCAAATTCAGTCCAGTCACAAATGGGCTCAATGTTTGTTCTTTGTCTCACCTATTCAAATTTTCTCCTTTCTCCTGGTGGAAGGACCACTCCATATAGACCCAAAAATTAGGGAGAGAAAAAGAGAATATATAGTGTAGTACAGTTTATTTGATAATTCCACAAAAAAATGTTAAAAATGCAACAAGATTTCAGACAATGAATCCACCAAAGACTAGGCAGAAAAACGTACCGGATAAATGGGGGTGTCATATAATGCCCACCCAAACAAGCATAGTGGTATCCCACGGGTACCTCTTGATTTTTTCAGGTATCTTGTACACCTTGATAAAGGCTCCCCAGGGAGCAGAAACGCGTTGGTGAGCTTATTGGGGAGATTGTAGCAGACCGGCACCTAAATCTTTTGGATACTGCAGATCCAGAGAAGGACACAGCACCTGAAAAAATCGGGAGGTACCCGTGGGATACCACTATGCTTGTTTGGGTAGGCATTATATGACACCCCCATTTATCCGGTACGCTTTTCTGCCTAGTCTTTGGTGGATTCATTGTGTGAAATCTTGTTGCATTTTTAAAAAATGTTGTGGAATTATCAAATAAACTGTACTACACTATATATTCTCTTTTTCTCTCCCTAATTTTTTGGGTCTATATGGAGTGGTCCTTCCACCAGGAGAAAGGAGAGAATTTGAATAAGTGAGACAAAGAACGGACATTGAGCCCATTTGAGACTGGACTGAATTTGGACTATAACACTATCAGAGGCGTATCTAGGGTAGGGCGAGTGGGGCACATGCCCTGGGCGCCTTGGCAGGCCCAGGAGAGGGGGGCGCCGCCGGCGTCCAGGGCATCATGCCCCACTCGCCCCCGTCAACCCTAAATATGAGGGCAGGAGAGCGCAGCGTCTCTCCCTCCCCTCACCGTCGCTGCCAGCACTAGCAGCGCTGCTGTGTCCGGTCTCCGGTATTAGCCAATCAGAGCTTGCGGACTGGCTCCTGATTGGCTGCCGGTCCGCGAGCTCTGATTGGCTAGCGAACCGGCGCCAGACAGTCGCCGGAGACCTGGAGCGGTGAGGGGAAGGAGAGGTGCTGCGCTGCGCTGCGCTCTCCTCCTCTCACATAGCAACAAGCGGCCGGTAAGTGACGGGGGGGGGTCCGGCACTGTGGGGCATGTATGCGGCACTGTGGGGCAATGTAACTGCACTGTGGGGCAATGTATCTGGCACTGTGGGGCATGTAACTGGCACTGTGGGGCAATGTATCTGGCACTGTGGGGCATGTAACTGGCACTGTGGGGCAATGTATCTGGCACTGTGGGGCAATGTAACTGGCACTGTGGGGCAATGTATCTGGCACTGTGGGGCATGTAACTGGCACTGTGGGGCATGTATCCGGCACTGTGGGGCAATGTAACTGGCACTGTGGGCCATTTTCAGTGGCCACACCCCTTCTGGAGCGTGACCACACCCCTTCTGGTGTGTGGCCACGCCCATTTTTTCGCCCCGCGCGCCACTTCTTTTTCTGTGTTTTTTTTTTCTTTTCTTTTTTTTTTTTTTGGGGGGGGGGCATTTTCCATCTTGCCCTGGGCTCCGAAAACCCTAGTTACGCCTCTGAACACTATAGTTCTCAGTAAAAAGGAACTAGTGTTTTCTGAATTTTGTAACATATAAATTTCCATATATTTATACACAGACTATTCCCTGATCACAATGGGCTTATTCATCCCAAAGACCAGAGGCAGAACTCTGGGAGGCAACGGAGTCATCTGCCGCCGGGCTCCTGCTCTGAAGGGGGGCACCTCTCCTCCAATTCTGTGACACCATTGAATTAAGTTAATTGATAGCTGCCACTGTCTTTTCAGTGGCCGACTTCCTCACTGGTCCCTGCACCTTACAAATCACACCCTCTTTATTATACTGAATATACACATTTTACAAGTGTCACACCCAGGATTAGAAACCATAACCTATTACACTGGAAGCAGACACCTTACTGATGAAGGTGTTTGCTCCTGTATAGGAAATATGAGAATTTTAACTATATGAAGATACTTCTCTGACAATTACACGTAACTTCATATAGTTAGAATTCTCATGCTTCCAATGCAGGAGCAAATAGCTGTATCAGGAAAGTTTCTGCTGTTAGTGTAACAGGTCATGGGTTCTATTCCTGGGTATGACTGCTAAGAAATGTGTGATTTAAAATAAAAGACAAATGTATAAATACAGTATATAAAATTTTTTCAGAACAACACACACACACCTTTATCTTAATATAGGAAATAGGGGGCACCAATATTTATCTTGCCTCCGGGCAACTGGGACGAACTTACGCCACTGCCACAGACAACTGTCTCCCCCAGTGCCTGATTTAAACAAACCACATCACCATCAGAATCCTCCTCATCAACTTCCTCCTCAGCACCAGCAACACCCATATCCTCATCCTGGTGCACTTCAACAGTGACATCTTCAATTTGAATATCAGAAACTGGACTGTGGGTGCTCCTTCCAGCACTTGCAGTATGCGTGCAAATGGTGGAAGGTGCCACCTCTTCCCGTTCAGTGGGCCTAATTTAGACCTGATTGTAGCAGGAACTTTGTTAGCAGATAGGCGATAACATATGCACTGCAAGGAGGGGGAGGGGGGGGGGGCAGATATAACATGTGCACAGAGAGATAAATTTGGGTGGGTTATATTGTTTCTTTGCAGGGTAATAAATACCAATTATTTTGGTGTATATAATAGCTAAGAATATAACAGATTCAAGTTATGAATAGCTAATTGTGACTCCGCTAAACAAGTTATATCCGTATCAATCTACAAACAATTTTAGCTGCTGTAGAATAGGTGTTGCATTAAGGAGTATATAAAGACCCAATTGCTATACATAGCTTAATAATGGTCTTCATTTAGGGGCCACACAAAAATAATCTACATATGGGAATGAGTTCAGCATAATACTGTATGGAAGCAGATTATTAATGTACTCTTAATACATATCACACAGCATATAGTACTGCAATATCAGAATAATCTCTGGGAACCAATAAGAGAACTGTCTAGACATCGAATTTAGTAGACAGATTACAGTCTCTACTGGTACACTGTATGTAGAACATTGAGCAACCACCCTTGAGAATTCTGATCCGCTGTAAGATATATTTAAATTGGATTAATAAGGATACGATACAGGTAGCGAGCCTTGGTTTTAAAATGTAACTTTATTAAGTACTTCATTCACGGTTTATGATAAGTGTATTATTTGGTGTATTGTATTGTCTTATTTCGTGTTTGGACAATTTTAATGGATATATTAAAAGTTACATTTTAATAATCTTATGTGCATCAACAAAGAGACATTCTTTCTCTTTTCTCTTCAGGGTAAATACTGGCTGCTTTATTTTTACACTGCAATTTAGATTTCAGTTTGAACATACCCCACCCAAATTTAACTCTCTGCATATGTTGGTTCAAGTGGTGCTTGATCTTTCCCTATTTTATCCTCCAAATTTTTGTTCTCCATTATTGTTCTGGAGTTATATAACAATATGCGGCACAGGAGAGCATACCCCTACACCACATAGGGCAAACCCTGTAAAATTTATCTGGATAATAACCCTTTTATTTGGAGTTATTATAATATGCAGCTCAGGAGAGCGTACCCCTAAAGCACACACACATTGCAAATCCTGAAAAAATTATTTGGATAATAAACCCTTTTATTTGGAGTTTTTATAATAATATGCAGCACAGGAGAGCATACCCCTACACCACACAGGGCAAACCCTGTAAAAATTATTTGGATTAAATATTAATAACCCCTTTATTTGGAGTAAATAATATACAGCACAGGACATCACCACTGGACTTATACGGCAGTACCACTGGAGTTATACGGCAGTACCCCTGGACTTATATGGCAGTACCGCAGGACTTATACGGCTGTACCACTGGACTTATACGGCAGTACCCCAGGAATTATACAGCAGTGCCGCTGGACTTATACGGCTGCACCGCTGGATTTATATGGCTGTACCGCTGGACTTATACTGATGTACCGATGGACTTATACGGCAGTACCACTGGACTGGACTTATACGGCAGCACCACTGGACTGGACTTGTATGGCAGCACCACTGGACTGGACTTATACAGCAGCACCACTGGACTTATGGCAGCACAGGACACCACCACTGGACTGATGCAGCACAAGACAGCACCACTAGACTGGACTTATACAGCAGCACCACTGCACTTATGGCAGCACAGGACACTGCCACTGGAGTCACTGGATTGATACAGCACAAGACACCACCAATGGACTGATGCAGCACACAACAGCACCACTGGAATGATTTATTATTTATTTATTAGCAGTTTCTTATATAGCGCAGCATATTCCGTTGCGCTTTACAATTAGAACAACAGTTATAGAACAAAACAGGGCAAAGACAGACATAGCGGTAGGAAGGCCCTGCTCGCAAGCTTACAATCTATAGGGAAATAGGTATTGATACACAAGGATAGATGCAACCTGTTACATAATGTTTCCCCAGATTGCTAGGTTCTTAGTGGGTTGTATGATATGATCACCCAGCAATGTTGGAAGACAAAATGTGAGGTTATGGGGACTGTGCAGAGGGAATGTAACTGGATAGGGAAGCATTGAAGGTTATGTGTGTGGGTCAGGAATTTGGTAGGCTTGTCTGAAGAGATGAGTTTTCAGGGAACATTTAAAGGTTTGGAGACTAGTGGAGAGTCTTATTGTGCATGGGAGGGTATTCCACAGAGTGGGTGAAGCCCGGGTAAAGTCCTGTAATTTTGAGTGGGAACAGGTAATACATCTGGATGAGAGACGCAGATCTTGTGCAGAGCGGAGGGGTCTGGTAGGGAGATATTTTGAGATGAGTGAGGAGATGTACGATGGTGCAGTTTGGCTAATAGCCTTGTATGTAAGTAAAAGTATTTTATATTTGACACGGTAGAATACCGGTAACCAATGGAGGGACTGACAGAGCGGATCAGCAGACGAAGAACGTCTGGCGAGGAAGATTAGCCTTGCAGCTGCATTTAAAATGGATTGAAGTGGTGAGAGCCTATGTTTGGGAAGACCAGTAAGGAGACTATTACAATAATCAATGTGGGAGATGATGAGTGCATGGATCAGAGTTTTTGCAGTGTCTTGTGTAAGATAAGGGCATATTTTGGATATGTTTTTAAGGTGCATGTAACATGATTTAGAGACAGATTGAATGTGTGGAACAAATGATAGTTCAGAGTCAAGGATGACACCTAGGCAGCGAGCTTGTGGGGTAGGGTGGATAGTTGCATTGTCAACAGTTATGGCAATATCAGGTTGGTAACTACCCTTAGCTGGTGGGAAAATAATTAATTCTGTTTTGGAAATGTTGAGTTTGAGATGGCGAGATGACATCCAAGATGAAATGGCAGACAGGCATCCAGTGACACGAGCCAATACAGATGGTGATAAATCTGGGGAGGATAGGTAGATTTGAGTATCATCAGCGTACAAATAATACTGAAATCCGAAGGAGCTGATTAGTTTACCAAGAGAGGAGGTATAGATTGAGAAAAGCAGAGGACCTAAGACTGAGCCTTGCGGTACTCCAACTGATAGAGGTAGAGAAGAGGAGGTAGAATCAGAGAAGTGAACACTGAAAGATCGATTAGATAGGTAGGATGAGAACCAAGTAAGGGCTGAGTCCTGAAGACCTAGGGACTCTAGTGTTTGTATGAGAAGAGAGTGGTCAACAGTGTCAAAAGCAGCAGAGAGATCTAGAAGAATAAGTAGTGTGTAATAGCCTTTTGATCTAGCAGTGACCAGATCATTCACTACTTTGGTCAGTGCCGTCTCCGTGGAGTGTTGGGCACGAAAGCCTGACTGAAGTGGGTCCAGTAAGTTGTGGGAGTTAAGAAAGTGTGTAAGGCGAGTGTAGGCTAGTCTCTCAAGTAGCTTGGAGGGACTGGGTAGCTGAGAAATGGGACGGTAGTTAGAGAGTGTGTTTGGGTCAGAGTTGTGTTTTTTCAGAATGGGAGTAATCACTGCATGTTTAAACAGAGATGGAAAGATGCCAGTAGAGAGAGAGAGATTACAGATTTTAGTTAAGGTTGGGATAAGCACAGGAGACAAACCTTTTCTGACCTGTGAGGGTATAGGATCAAGAGGAGAGGTAGTGGAGTAGGAGGATGAAAAGAGTGTTGATACTTCATCTTCACTTGTGGGATCAAATGAAGAGAAAGTGCCAGAGGGTTTAGATAGGGATTTGAGCAGGTCACTGGCTGAGTTAGAGTATACCATTTCATCTCGGATTTTATCAATCTTATCCTTGAAGTAGGAAGCAAGTTCTTGTGCACTGATAGTAGCTAGTGGGGGAGGTGAGGGAGGGTAAAGAAGTGATTTAAATGTATTAAAAAGTCGTTTGGGGTTGGTGGCATGATAAGAGATGAGAGATTGGAAATATGTTTGTTTGGCAGTGTCCAGGGCCTGACGATAGGAGTGGTAGGTAGTCTTATATGTGAGAAAGTCACTTGGATTCTGAGATTTCATCCACTGACGTTCTACCTTACGTGACAGTTTTTGTAGTTGTCTTGTTGATTTAGAGTGCCATGTTTGGCATCTAAGCCTACAAGGAGTGTGATGGGTAGCTGGAGCAACTTCATCAAGGGCACTCTCTAGGGTCTGGTGCAGGTGGGATACAGCAGTATTACGTGTGGTGAATGTAGAGATTGGTGAGAGACGTTGTTGCAGAGAAGTGGAAAGTTGTTGAAAATTTATATTGTTAGTATTTCTGCGTGTTAGAGGAGGCTTGCTTGGTTTTAGTGTCCTAGAATTTAAAGTAATAGAAGAGATTGTGAAGGTGATCAGGTTGTGATCAGAGAGAGGGAAAGGAGTGTTAATGAGTTGGGAAACTGAGCAGAGCCTGGTGAACACAAGATCAAGGCAGTGGCCCTCCTGGTGAGTAGAGGAGTCGGACCATTGGGTTAGGCCAATACAGAATGATACAGAAGAGCAAGTCGCCACCCCACGCGCCACGCCACTTTCCCGCACAGACACTGAGGAGACACGTCCTCTCACTACACTCTTCAGGACTGGAGTGAAAATGCCGGCGACGCGCGGCTCCTTATATGGAATCCGAAACCCACGAGAATCCGACAGCTGGATAATGATGTTTTGCCTCGTTCTGGTTTCCAAGTCTGGCGGGAAAACCCGAGCCGGACTCTGATCCGAACTCGGTGCGTGAAGTTCAGGGGGGTTTGGTTCTCAGGGAACCGAACCCGCTAATCTCTACATCAAATGGATTTATCTAATTTATCTGTATGACCATATTTGTCGGTTTTCAGTGTTTAGGAGCAAATGGTCAATTGGCATTTGCGCCCATACATTACCAGATTTTCATTCCAACCAGCCAGATTGGACAAATCTTTAGGTGCATGGCCATCTTAACCTAGGCCCTGCTGTGCAGTTCACCTACTCTCTATCTAGCCCCTGCTAAAATGCCACTCCATTTAGATTCCAGTATCCTTTAGCTATCTGCAGGACAGTTGGCCCTACTATATCTATTTCCCAGTTGCTCCTGATGTCTCTCATTACCCCTTCTCAGAATGTAAACTGTCATGAGCAGGGTCCTTTACTTTACATCTCACATCTGACCACCATCCACCTCACATTTCCCTGTTACTGTTTGTCTTTTGCTGCGTTGATTCTGTACAGTACCCTATGCATTTTTTTCAAGATGCATTCTCTCATCTTTGTCATAAATGTGCCCACAGCTAACCCCGCCCCCCACCCCTGAGTATACCTGTGTATCTGTGCTGTGGCCGGCGGCGAAGGCAGTGCCATATTTCTGGTAATGTATTCGGGAAGATGGCTCTGCACATACTGTAGAAAGCAAAGACTCTGGAACTGTGCAACCAGACTCTTTGCTTTCTAGTGGCCAGCGTCATCTTCCCAAATATTACTGGGAATATGGCGCTGGCTGGGGAGGAGGGACCCGCTTCCAGATTAAGTAAAGTAGGAAGCGGATGGCATCCCCCGCCCCTGTGTAAAAATGGCACCCCTTTTGGAGCGTGCAGAGCCTCTTTGCGTCCATGCAAAAATATTTTTATATTAAAAGGCATGGTCACGTCTACTTTATTAAGCCACGTCCCCACCCCTTTACCGGGGCCCAGCGTAGCTCTCTACGCCCCTGTGTGCTCATGACTGTTTTGCCTGTCTTCCACGTCCTTGACTGAATTATTCTGTCTGCCATCTGATTTGGTTGAAATCACATCTATTCATTTTTATTTAATCATATACCTATAGGTGACAAACTACACAATGCACGTTTTCTATTTCCACATAATGTCTACTGCAGCCCTGGTCCCACTGATGGAAAGAAATAATCACATATAATGTAAGTGATTTTTTATTTTTATTTTGGTACGCACAATATTCGTATTTATTACTCAAATGACTACACTAGAGGGAACTTTTTTATTAAATTCTCTACAGGATTACATTTTGTAAAACAAGAAATTAGCAGCCACCTAGTATATAGGGTGTTTCAAAAAAATGGTAACTGAAACTTGTATGTGTATCTTATGTATTACAGTAGACGTGACAGCCGATACGCCACAGTACGCCATACAGGAAAGTGCATGGTGTGTGGAACAATATTTCCGAAGTTACAGGACAGGATGGAATGGCAGGCCTTCCCTGGCATCCATAACAACTGGGTTCCAGGACAATTTCCAGAGACCTGCACCACCAAACAAAACTATCCTGCCTTGGATGGAAATATTACTGCAAATAGGGTCCATGGCTACTCAAAATAAAGGACGTTCTGGCAAGGCCCCGAAGCACCATGAGGAACAATGATGGACGCCATGTGGAGCATGAGCAAAAAGTTTCAGTTACCTTTTTTTTTTTTACCACCCTGTATAAGGGTGCATAGTCACTTGCCACACATTAAGAGTTATAGGGGTCTATTTACCAAGCCTCGGATGGAGATAAAGCGGATGGAGATAAAGTACCAGCCAATCAGCTCCTAACTGCCATTTTTCAAGCCTGTGGCATGTCAGTTAGGAGCCGATTGGTTGGTACTTTATCTCAGTCAACTTTATCTCCATCCAAGGCTTAGTAAATAGACCCCATTGTACTACTCCCACCCGCTAAATTGAGAAGGGCAGAGCCCAGACATTTGTGGAATGGCCAGAAACAAAGGGTGGCACCTAGGATACGAGGAATCAAAACCAGCCTTGGATGGACCTACAATCAGCATCATAACAGGGCTCTGGAGCTCCCTGTACCAGCCCCGCCACCTAAGCGTATGACATAATGACGTCTCACAGGGGCCGCTGGCACCAGGAAGTGCAGGACTACTTATGTCATCTTGAGGATGCTCCGAGTAGCTGCACAGACTGCAGGCTGCCTGCCTGAGCATCCAAAGGACATCCAGCGTGACACTGCCGCAGTGATAGTGGCTGCAGTTCGCAGATCCAGGCACCCTGTTAGCCACAAGCAAGGACCATTGGGCAGTGACAGTGCCACAAACAGAGCACCGCGCTCTGTGCTGCGGCACAGCCCGCAACCTCTGGTTATAGCACTGCCTACAATCATCAACTGCCCAAAAGTAGGAGAATGTCTGTGGTCACATACTGCACAGTGCCAAGAACTAGCACTGTACCTGTGATCATCATCACTGATTATTTTAGTGGCACAGATTCCAGAGTTCCAGACATAATATACAAGAATGCAATACATATAACATGAATACTGCACGGTAAGCATAATGACAGATACTAATGACATATACCATATATGGCTAGTTATGACTGCCAGTAAAGATAGATATAGGTACAAATTTCATAAGAATAAAAAAAAAATCAGAAAATTTAGCATAATACATTACAGAGACACAGGGTGGAGCCATCCATAACCATAATGGCTTACAAACTAGATTCTAGAGGTACAGTATTGATGGATCATTTAGTGCAAAGAACCAGTAACAAGTGCTGTGCCTTTCAGAGTCAGGATCTTGTGTGCTGCCTGTCACTGCCAGCTGAGTGAAACTAAAAAGTAGCATCAGTGGCGTAAGTTCGCCCCAGTCGCCCGGAGGCATGATAAATGTTGGTGACCCCCTATATATGGGCACGATGTGCCTGATTCAGACACCTCATTCATGATATCACCCAGTGTGTATGCACAATATCATTGACAATGTGTGCTCCCGCGCATCATCTGCGACATCATCCGTTGCACCTGCATGCAGGTCCAACAGGCTTGTGAGGGCCTTGCTGCTGAACGCATAATGGCTCCCACTACCCCCGCCATCGCACTGTGACTGCTGACATTGGCAAGTGTGTATGCACTTGCCGATGCCAGATCCCGTCGCAGACAATATTGCATCTTAGCGATATCGTTCTGGCGTGTACACACCTTTAGACACAAACACAAACAACTCTTTCACTTAGACACACATACATGCGCCTCTTTAACTTAAACAACACAGACACACACACCTCACTTAAAAACACGCACACACATAAATAGTGCTACCAACGTTTATTAACATAGGTGTGCACAGAAACTGGCGCAGGGTAGCCGCTCCGGGACTTCCCCCTCCAGCGACAAATGGATTACCTCCTCCACCCCTTGCTCTGGGACATAGACTGCTCACCTGAGCAACCCAGGTAAGTACTCTATGTGCAGGGAGGGGGTTGGGTAGAGAATAGACTATAATGCGGTGGAGGGGTAAGTCCCAGAGTGGCGTCCCCGTGGCGTCTCCTGTGAGTGCCTATGTTTATTACACCCAACACCCACCAACCCCCACAAGTGACACACACACAGTGCAGCTTGATGCATGTGCTACCATCTACTGCCCCCTCCTGTAATGCATAATATTATTTATGGTTCCCAATCCTAATGCAGACCCAGGGACAGACTGGGGCCTTTTTTCCATCCCTGGCATCCGTTTGCGCACCGAGAATGGGGCACGCGGACACTGCAAATGGGGGTGTGCCAAGAGTCAGGGGGCGTAGACGAGTAACACCCCATATTGCTTAGCAACAGGACGTGAGGACACTGCAAATGGGAGCGAAACGCAAGTCAGGGGGCGTTGACTCACGGCACTAGTGTGCAGAGTAATGATCTTGCAGCCCTGAAGCTCACCCCATGGCTCCACTAACTGGTGGCATACCGGCCACCAGTGACCCGCTATACAGGCAGCCTCCTCATTACCTCCTAGCTGGTACACATCTTGCAATCTGGATGCTGCGCTCATACTCTCTGCAGATCACTGGGGGCTGCTTCCCGTGTTGCTGTGGTGGGTATACTGGCCAGGCAGAGGCGCTGCAGCCGGGTAGGAGAGAAGACAGCAGGCAGGGTGAGATCCTGCAGCTGCGGCAAAGTTACTTTGTGTGCTGCTCAGGAGGAGGGGGAAGAGGGGGGAGGCGCTCCCCCTAACGCCAGCTAAGCCAGCTGCCGGCTATGTGGATACCAGGAGGCAGCTACTGTGTCACCTACACAGTTCCTCCATTTAAAAAAAAAATCCAGCTGCAGGATCGGTGCGGAGAGCAGTGGGAGACACTGGAGGAGATGTGACCCCTCCAGGGCAGGAGCCCGTGGCAGCTGCCTCTGCTGCCTCCCGTAGTTCCGCCTCTGAGTAGCATTATACCTGTAGTTAATGACTGCCAGTAACTAGTGCTCTGCTTGTGGTTATCAGAACCTAGCAGAGTATCTATGTCCATCAAATCCTGGAATCAAGAACTATCGCACTGCAAACATCCATTCACATATATCCCCACCAACAGGTACTCTACAATTGATATTCTTTGCTCTTAATTTATGTATCAAACATTGCTTTCACCTGTTATATTGTAAGATCATTTGGTGAGTATTATATTTACTTTGTTTCATGTTATTGTAGGTTATTTGTCTGCAACATGACCTTCTCAATAATATATAATATAAATCTTAGAAATATGTGGGCACTATATAAAAGATAACTAATATAATAATAATAATAATAATAATAATACTAACATGCTATAAAGTATGTAGTGCTTTATTTAAAATGTAGGCAAGCTATACACATGCCTAGAACATCACAGTTTGTGGAGCAGCATAGAAACAGTTTGGTGCTGATTTTATATTTTATATACAGATCATTGATTCTTTCCAATTAAAAATAATGGAGGAATATATTTTCATACAATTGCAAAAGGGTCATCCATACATATTGATTTGTATGGTTATAGGGCCTAATTCAGATCTGATCACTTTTCACCTACTGAACAATTAAAATTAAAAAAAACTTGTGGCCCTGTGTGTCTCCCCCTGGAGTCCAGAAGGCTGTACTAGTAATCCGCCACTATCCCATGGCTTATGTACTGGGGGAAAGCACATTTGTTTTTTCACAGTTGTGGTGGCATACTATAGACAGGGCCATTCCTCTCACAAGGCAAGGTGGGCATTTGTTTCAAGAGGCAGTACTCCTGTGTCCGGCAACAGGCATCACTTTTTTTCCAACAGAACAGGTCCATTGAAAACTGCAGCTCATGCACACCACAAAACACCTTGGTTTTACACTAGTGAAATTAGATGGTCTTAGTGCACATTGGATGAGCTTCTTAGTGCCCGTCAAAGTGTAAAGCCTTGTACACACTGGGCGACGACACTGGACAATATAAACGATGAAGATCTTTTTTTAAAGATCTATCGCTAATATCGTCCAGTGTGTGTGCCTGAACGATAAATGATGCGCGCACCCACGGGTTGATCACGTTCGTCTATGGTCTATTGAACATGCAGCTCAACTTTGACTATATCGTTGAGCTGCTTGTTTGGGGAATGTGGGGATGACATCACTGAATGGTATCGTTCGGTGATATCTTTCCGTGTGTATGCGTTATACCGCTGAACAATATAGCATTCACAATATAGCGCTAGTCACTCATTAGGGGAATGTCGCCCAGTGTATATGGGGCTTAAGCTAATCCTTTACTCTCAGGAATTACTTCCACAACCCAGAAGTGCATTTGGGTGTGCAGAGAATAAAAACCTCTAAAGGTGCTCTCTGCAAAACTGTAAATGTCACATAAATGTCCAACCTCACATTTCTATAACCCTTTCAGTAAAATAAATATTTCCACTTAACCTAAAATGTTGCTTGGTATATCCTTCTTTATGGCTGGAATGAATCATAATGGTGGAGATGCAGCTGTAATGCCTCTAAAGCTGTGATTATACAAAGTATACCAGCAGCATACTTGGGACCGTAAATAATAGTGCATGGAATCCTAATATCACCAAGGAGCCACTGCCATAGGACCCGACGTCTGGAACTCAACAGCTGGTAATAGCCCTTGATATTGAACTCTTTAGAAAGAAGCCGAAATATACTGTGATAGATCCATCACCAGTGCATGGGACATTGATACACTATTGACTATTCAGTCTCTAAAAAAAAATAAAAAAATACCCCCATATGTGCTATTTGTTGTTTTACAATCTATATGTCATTGTTTAATACTAGCTATATAAAAATTGCTTGTTTTATTATTAGCACTGTTTATCTTTTATATTCAAATAGTCAGTATGAGGGCCTAATTCGGACTTGATCGTAGATGTGCAAGAAAACGCACATCTGTGATCAATTTCTTTGACATGCGGGGGACGCCCAGCACAGGGCAAGTTCACCCTGCATGCCGTGTACAGCCCCGTCCCCCTCGGCACACATGCGAAAGCATCACACGGCAGTGATGCTTTCACATGTTTCGAGTAGCCCTCTGCCTGCTCAGCCTAGCTATAAATGCAGATGGTTACCCACCATGTTAAGGGTCGCAGAAGCTGTGTGTGACATCACGCAGCTGCCGCGGATTGTCCCTCCAACGGTCTGGACACGCCTCCATTGTCTGGACCGAGCCCCTAAAACAGAGTGTCGATCCCCCTTTCCCGCACCCCTCCAGGTCTTAAACTGAGTTCTGAAGAGAATGCAGTTTACCAACTTGCACATACGCGTAGCGGCCTACATTTGCACATCAGTGTAAGGGTCTGAATCGGCCCCACTATTTGCTGCTGCTGCATGGTACATACAGTATTTTTTAAATGCATAATTTGGGTTCTCTAGTCACAAATTTTAACTTTACCTGCAATGATTTTGGAATATATAGCAAAGCCAAACTATTCAATAATGATTTGCAATTCATCTAACTCTGCTAAAGGAAATCACCATATAAATATCCAATTTTTCAAAACCTACAGAAAAATAAAATTGCCATACGTGTCACAATCAGTGGAATTATTCATATCTGCTTTGTAAAGAGTAGCATAGGGCCAATCTAGCAAAAGGGGATTTGCAAAATCGCCATAATAATCTCAAAAAATAATCTTACTGGTTTCATGCACATGAGACTGCCTGAGAAACAGTGAAAGGAGAAAGCATTATCATTCATTTTAATAGATAATGTATTTCAATGGGCAAAGAAAATCCACAAAAACATGTTGCTAATTAAAATAAATAAATTAAATAAATGCATACTGTACTGTATATTTATTTTTCCCAAAACTCAAAAAATAAATTTTGTTGCAATATTACAAGCCCCAGTAATTTCTGGCTCTCAGGGCATGTTAGGACTCAAGGAACTACAAGTTCCAGCATGAACAACTCAACAATAGTTTTACAATGCTTTGCTGCCAATGTAAAAAAAATGTATTTGGATGTGCCAGTCTGTGATTTCCATATAAATTTCTATAGTCACATTTTTACTTTTGTCAGCATGAAGGTTCCTATTCCATACCATAATCGCATGCAAAACATCTGCATAGAGGAACCAAGACCTGGGAAGCAAGCAAGCACCTATTGATGTACACAGTGATCAACCTGGTGCATTGGTCTATGCCAGGGGTAGCCAAGAGTGGTCCTCAAGAGCTACCAACAGTTCATGTTTTCCAGGTCTCCTCACAGAATCACAAGCATAGTAATTAGCTCCATCTGTGGATCTTTTAAAATGTGTCAGTGAGTAATGACAGCACTTGTGCACCTGCTAGGTGAGCTAGAAAACGTGAACTGTTGGTAGCTCTCGAGGACCAGGGTTGGCTACCACTGGTCTATGCATTGCACATGAGTCTGTTTTCGTTCTACTTCATAAATTACTGTAGCTGACTCTATAAAATGTTATACTGAATCTGATATTTGACTGGCTCCTAGCTGCTACCTACAGTACTTTTTCCCCTGCCTAATTCAATTATAAAACAAAGTGAAAAGTAGTTGAATGTAATTTGTGGTGGGTGTGCAGCGGTGGGGCTGCAGCACAGTCCAAAGTTCAAACAGGAGAGCCATTGCGTAAGTTTGGGATGACAGTTGGTGGCAGTTGGTGTGACTCCCCTATCTGAACTTTGGACCTCACTGCATCACCACCTCTGGAGCTGCCACTGAATATGTGCGTACAAGCACACCGCCATGGCCTGGTTCCCCTCTCAGCTCACTGTGCAGAACCTGACAGTGGTGGGCAAAATGATGTCTAGTACTGATCTAGTTCTCTGTTATAACATATTGTAGAACACTTGGCAGTACCAATAGAATGCATATACATCATCTTTTTATAACAGTAGTATTTCACCTCTGGGTTGGGACCCAAAACATGGCTTGCTACACACACTAATCACTAATTATGTATAAATATCATTATTTTGTACACTGTTTTCAACATCTGGTTTATTATGTGTAAAAAAGTATGCTTCACTTATTGATAACAATAAAAAAGAAGTACAATATTGGATCATTATCAGTAATTATTACTGATTAAAACTGAATTAGTGTGGTCACATTTATTAGCATCCATCATTTGGTTCTCAGCAGAAGATACTGAATAACTCCTGATGCAGCGTGTTCATCTCTTCTGGTACACACATTCCTCTTCTTAGATCCAACCATGCTGACTGCTGTCTTGACCGTGTTTTCTTAGAGCACCCTCATTAGTAAGGTAAAGTCTATATGTTATAGCACTTCCTAGCTCCTGAGTGCTGTCAATGCAATGTACATGACAATTTGGTCTAGCTTCTTTGGAAACATTTGGATTCTCTGCTGCTTACAAATTGGTCATAGTTTTTATCCATGGTATAAAAGCAGACACTTTTGTATATACTCCAGGAGAGTCTTTAACTCCACAACCATAACCCCAAGATGTTACTCCAAAAATTACCCAGTTTCCCCCATTACGTTCACACACCAGAGGACCACCACTGTCTCCTTGACAGCTGTCCACATGCTTCTGTTCATGTGGACTCCCAGCACATAGCATCCTTCCAGTAAACCGGCTCTTGTACCGTTCTTCACAGATTCTCTTGGGTAATAATGTCACCGCAGCTTGTTGCAAAGTCCTTGAATATGCTCGACCTAAAAGGCAAATGCATCAAAAACAAACAAATTAATATTCACATGTTTAAGTAAAAATGCTAATTATTTTGGAGATGGGCTGGCTAGTCTAGTAATGTTATTTTATGGATTTCAGTCCCAGCAGGAGGTCACAGAGGACAGTGTAGAAAAACATTTGGCAAAGAAGAGCTGTCAGTGACTGATGTATAGCGGGCATGCCTTTAACAAACACTGGTATGATTGACAGCTCTGCTTCCAAGGAGATTTTACAGTGGCTAATATCCATCCATGGGCTATGCAATGAGGGATAATTATTTTATGTATTTATTATTATTTATTTATTTTATTTTTTCTTTCCAGCTAGCAAAACTCCTGAGTGTGTAGCTCATTGTTGATTTATGTTCTTGCCTCCAAGTCATCACATTGCCATGTATTGTTTCATATGCAGAGCTCAATATAATACCAATTGTTAATTCTTTCAAGGTTAATGTGATCATTTTATAGTTTATACAGACTAAGACACAAACAGCTTATATTGCTTTATATACAGAAGTAAAACGTTACAACACACAAATCTCTCTCTCAAATAATAGTCTAAAGTCTTTTACAACCCTAATCCTATAGCAGATGAAACTACTTTATTCATATATTATGTTTAGTTTACAGATGTGTCTATATACACCTATCCTTCATGTCACTCCAAATAGCCCCATCTGGCATGCCACCGACTTTGCAACTAAGCTGTTCCACATGTCCTGGGAAAAACTTTTTTTGAAAATATTATTCTTAGCGGAAGATGTATCAAGCCTCGGAGAGAGATTAGTACCAACCAATCAGCTCCTGTCATTTTACAAACTTGCTTGACAAATTAAAATTTTTTAAATACTATTACTGTTACTGTCCTAGGATATGGTCATTAGGTCGACCACACTTAGGTTGACAGTCATTAGGTTGACCACTTTTGGTCGACATGCATTAGGTCGATATGGTCACTAGGACGACATGGTCATTAGGTCGAAAAAACGTTTTTCACAAATTTTTATTTTTTGAATTTTTTCATACTTTACGATCCACGTGGACTATGATTGGGAGTAGTAACCTGTTCCGAGCGCAGCTGTAGCGGAGTGAGGCACCTTGCCCGAAGCATGGCGAGCAAAGCGAGCCATGCGAGGGGACGCGGTGCACTAATTGGGGTTCCCCGTCACTTTACAAAGAAAATGACACCGAAAAAATTAAAAAGCTCATGTCGACCTTTTTCCATGTCGACCTTGTTCATGGCGACCTAATGACCATGTCGACCTAGTGACCTTGTCGACCTAATGCATGTCGACCTAAGTGTGGTCGACCTAATGACCCATACCCAACTATCCTTTTGTTGTCAGTGTAACATGAGTATAGTTATTTAAAACCTTCAATGGATCAGATGTAAGGAGATAATGTGACGAGCAGCCAAAGGCATAAAGAATGCATTAAAATTCATATTGGAGCACTTTTCTGTAAATCTTAACATTAAACCAGCACTTGATTTATTAGCGATTATTTTCTTTTCGTTTTCTTCAGCATTCTTCATATATTTTTTTAAACTTGATAATTAAAGCAATATTCAGAACTTATAAAAGAACTATATATACAGTTTCATTAATGATAGGCTGGGTAACATTTATTGTATAATGTGCACTCATAATAAAGCAATGTGAGTGGCTAATTCACCAGTTAATATGGTCAGTATTTACAGCATTGTACAAAAAACTCCAGTGCATATTTCTTTGCAATAAATCTCTCAGCCTCAAAGAACAAATGAAGGCACATGAGTGCTTGCATGGCCATTGCCATCTCAACAGCATTTTTTCTGTAGGAGTTTATATGTAAAAATGGAAAATGATTAAACAATGTTTTTGTATGCAGAACCATCTTAAGAGCATTGTAGGTCCTGGACAAAGCACTCCACTGGGGCTCCTACACACCCATGCACAGGAATAAATGTAAAAGAATTATACAACTTACCCCTCATGTGGTTACGTGCCATTTATTTATTTATTACCAGTTATTTATATAGCGCACACATATTCTGCAGCGCTGTACAGAGAATATTTGCCCATTCACATCAGTCCCTGCCCCAGTGGAGCTTACATTCTATATTCCCTACCACATGTACACAGACACATTCATACTAGTGTTAATTTTGTTGGGAGCCAATTAACCTACCAGTATATTTTTGGATTGTGGGAGGAAACCCACGCAAGTACGGGGAGAATATACAAACTCCGCACAGTAAGGGCCATGGTGGGAATTGAACGCATGACCTCAGTGCTGTGAGGCAGTTATGCTAACCATTACACCATCCGTACTGCCCATAGAGTGAATGGCAGTCAGTTTCCATAGAGTGAATGGCAGTCAGCAGTCTAATTGGTGGATAACTCCAGCCATCCACCAATCAGCATGCTGACAGACATGCACTTTCTGTCTGCAGGATGGGAGACAGGTAGAAAATGCTGCAATCTGATTGGATAGCTCCAGCCATCAACCAGTTAACATGCAGACAGCCATTCACTGTCTGGCTGCAGGTTTGAAGGCAGGTAGAGAATGCTGTACTCTGATTGGTGCATAGCTCCAGCCATCCACAAATCAGCATAATTGCAGCCATTCCATGTCTGGAAGGCAGGCAAAAAATGTTGCACTCTGATGTGCCAGGCACACATTCTTTACCTGACTCCCAAGAAGGTTTGGAGACACCAGCTTTGGGGGAAAATGCCCCTCCAGCCCAGCCAGCCCCTGCTCAAGGGCCCTTGGGCATCTGCCCAGTCTGCCTATACATTAAGATGGCCCTATTTGTATACAGTTTGCAAGTAGTCACTCACTGGATACGTTTGTTCAGAGCTAGATTACTATCCTGCAGTTTGAAAGCTGAAATGCATCCATTCTGTGGCAATTTACAAATTCTCAAATTACACACATTTTACAGAAAGCCACATGTGGGTCACAGCAAACCACTGGATGTCATACTTTAAGCCACAAATGAAAAATCACAATGGCTTTTGAATAATCTTTTTAAAGGTCTACATTGTGCACCTTTTAGACCAAAAAGTTTAAGAAATTACAATTATTCTTTGGCAACATAATTGAGATTTGACAAAGACAACCAAAAGGAAGAAAAAAGATAACATGTCTACCGTGGATCTATCCCTCTAAAGAGGGCAGGTGGAGAAGCTGCCAATAGCAACCAATCAGATTCTGTCAATGTAAAGGTTGTACTAGCTAAAAGCTGATTAGTAGCTATGGAGAACTTTCTGCACTTGTTCTCTTTAACCACTTGCCAGGTATGGTCGCACACCAGGCAGTGTTTTATCTGACCTGGTCGCATCCTGTGCGACCATACCTAGTAAACAGCAATAGCAGCTGCAGGGAAGAGAAACTTCCCCACACTGCTGCTCTCAGAGGGACCACCCTCCCCTCCCTACACCCTACCCTCAGTGTTGCCGTGCTGCCGATCATTGCTGATCGGTCAGCACGGCAGGACCCCCCTCCTAGTGGCTGCAGACAATGGCAGCCGCAGGGAAAGTGTAAGACAACCCCCTCAAGCCACCCCCAGACCCCCACTGTGAACCTGGCAGCTGTCTTGGGGGTAAAAAGTAATGTTGTGATGGTCGCGATGTTACTGATGTTCCGGTGTTACCGATCTTCCCGACCTATGTTTCGATGTTTGAGGGGGGAAAAATGTTTTGTTTGTTTTTAACTAAAATCCATTTGGATAATGTTAAATTCATGTTCTTCACCTATTCACTCAAACAAAACCAGAGATGTGCAGTCAGGGGAGGCAGACGAGGCAGTGCCTCCCCTGTCATTAATGATTACAATAATACAATGAAGATACTTAGTCATAAGTATGTTCTTTATATCACTGTAATCATTTTAACAATGTAAAAGCAGGTTTAAAAAATTAGTTTCGGAGGCACCAAGAGCGGTGTCTCCCGCAGCCAACGATAAAGGGTTAAACAATGGGCAGTAAAAAGCCAATTTTAAAAAAGCACCCTAAGTAGCACTAGTATGAGTGCCTCAGTGACAGGGGCGTGCTTGAAGCTCATGTGAAAGTACGCCCCTGTCACTGAGGCAGAAATGATTGGGCACCAGGTTCGAAGCTCTCTCTGGTCCAGCCCACCTTTACTGGGACTCCTTATTCTCCACCCCAAGAGAGGCCCCTACTGCTCCTGCTCACCTCTTATTGCCTCTGGAAGCCAGGGGTATCCGCTGTCACTGCCCCCAGGATTGGCCATACAATTAGTCCAAGCAAGGCATCTTAATTGGGGGGCGGGGTGCACCGCAGCCAAACATAAAGTACTCAAGCCTCCACTATCATCGGCTGCTCCGCCACTCCACAAAACGGTGTCCCCGCTGCTGTACTAGCAGCACAGAGAGCCAGCCGATGTCATCTCCCTGTGTCCGTGTGTGCTGAACACTGCTGTTTATTGACCATCAGCTGCCCTGCGCGATGTGTTTCAGAGCGCCGGGTAGCCCATGGTCTGTACACAGCAGCGCTCAGCATGGAGATGTGCACACTGTGATGGGGGGAAGAGAAAGGAGGGGTCAATTGCTCCATGTCCAGTGGTGACAAGGGGTTGGGGAGGGGGGGGTCTTGGGGGGGGGGGGAGATTTCCGGTTTATGGCAATGTGCTGGGGAATAAGGGAAGGAAAGGTGGTTGCTACGTGTGTGCCGGGGTATAAGGGGAGGGTAATTACAGCATGTATGCTGGGGGTATAAGGGGAGGGGGGTGTAAGGGGAGGGGGGGTGTATATTGCGTGTGTGCCGGGGTATAAGGGAAGGGGGGGTTATTACAGCATGTATGCCAGGGGTGTAAGGGGAGGGGGGGTGTATACTGCGTGTGTGCCAGGGTATTAGGGATGGGGGGGTAATTACAGCATGTATGCCGGGGTGTAAGGGGAGGGGGGTGTATACTACGTGTGTGCCGGGTTATAAAGGGAGGGGGAGTAATTGCAGCATGTATGCTGGGGTGTAAGGGGAGGGGGTGTGTATACTGCGTGTATGCCAGGGTATAAGGGGAGGGGGGGTAATTACAGCATGTATGCCGGGGTGTAAGGGGAGGGGGTGTGTATACTGCGTGTATGCCAGGGTATAAGGGGAGGGGGGGTAATTACAGCATGTATGCCGGGGTGTAAGGGGAGGGGGGTGTATACTACGTGTGTGTTGGTGTATAAGGGGAGGGGGAGTAATTGCAGCATGTATGCTGGGGTGTAAGGGGAGGGGGATGTATACTACGTGTGTGCCAGGGTATAAGGATATGGGGGGTAATTACAGCATGTATGCCGGGGTGTAAGGGAAGGGGTTGTATACTACGTGTGTGCCGGGGTATAAGGGGAGGGGGAGTAATTGCAGCATGTATGCTGGGGTGTAAGGGGTGGGGGTGCGTATACTGCGTGTGTGCCAGGGTATAAGTGATGGGGGGGTGATTACAGCATGTATGCCGGGGTGTAAGGGGAGGGGGGGTGTATACTGCATGTGTGTCAGGGTATAAGGTTAGGGGGGGTTATTACAGCATGTATGCTGGGGTGTAAGGGGAGGAGAGATGTATACTGCGTGTGTGCCGGGGTGTAAGGGGATGGGGGGTGTATACTGCATGTGTGCCGGGGTGTAAGGGGATGGGGGATGTATACTGCGTGTGTGCCGGGGTATAAGGGGAGGGGGGTGATTACTGCGTGTGTGCCGGGATATAAGGGGCCTGCACTTGTAATCCCACTTCCATGCTTCCAGGCAGACTCTCCGCTGCTCTCTTTAACCCCGGACACCTCTGCTGCCCAGGCTCTGGCTGCTGCTGTTCCCCAGACTTCGTGGGCATTGGCGGCGGCATCGGACTGGGAATTAGCGGTGGGGGCCGTAGCTGGCGGTGACTTTAGCAGGCATTAGCAGCTGGCGTGGGTGGCAGTACAGTAACAGGCTCTGGCGCCAGCCATAGTGGTGGTAGCGTGCATGCCTCATCAGCCACTGACCTCACCACACGCCACTGAGAAAAACGACAATTTCGGAGCGTTTTTTGGTGAAAAAAATCGTCAGTTAAGTGGTTAAAAGTAGTTGTGTTGCATTTGAACTAATCTGGAGAATTCGGTTTGTTTCTCTCTGCATAAGTTCTACCTGCAAACAAAAATATGCAGAATATATGTAGAAAAAAGTAATTTTGTATCTCAAATAAACATCAAAATGTATTACGGCTAATCCATCAGGATCCACATTGACTCAAGATAATACATATTCTCTGTAGCAGAAATGTTTCTTTCTAATGGCATCATATTGAAAAGGCAATAAGATCTAGCAGGACCATGTCTGAAATGTATGCCTTGTTCCTATACTGCATGATTTGTATTCTTTCCATCTACAAAAATCGGCATTGCAGTTTCAGACCTGGCAGTGTGAAATAATGTGAAATCACATTTAAAAAGCAAAACATTTTGGTCTAACAAATCTACCCGCAGGGCCACGGCCGCCAGGCTTTTAGCATTGGAGCACCAAGGGGTCTAGGTACTGGCCGTGGTTAGTTTTTCCTGAACTGCAGAGCGGTTAGTTACAGGTGGAAGGCAGCATTTTGCAGAATACATTTGATGGAGTTCTTCATTAAGTATCCCAGTCCCAGGCATACTTAATTCCTTTACAGCAACTTTCTCCCCCAAGATTAAGCATAAGGAGAGGAATATAGGGGTGTAGTATGATTTACCTACAATCAAAATCCCGACGCTCAAAATACCGAGAACAATTGACTGATGGTCAAAATACCGACAGGGTAAAAATACCAACAAGGTCAAAATACCAGCATTTCAAATACCGACAAGGTCAAAATACCGACATTCAAAATGTCATCAGTTCAAAAAGTCGACACAAGTTTTTCATTGTTTTTTGTGTGTATGTCAACATAGGTCAACATGGGCACCACATAAGTGTGCCACATCCCCTCAAATGGCTCGCTGCGCTCGCCATGCTTTGGGCGCAGTGCCTTGCTGTGCGCAACACAAGTCGGTTTCAAAGAAAAATATCATGAAAAACTCATGTCGACTTTTTTACCTGTAGACATTTTAAATGTCGGTATTTTTACTTTGTCTGTATTTTGACCATCAGTCAATGGTTGTCAGTATTTTGACCATCGGGATATTGATTGTAGGTAAATTGACTGTATCCCGAATATAGATAGGCACAGTATTACATGTCAACATTTATTTTGTGGACATCATAATATCAATGTGGTCTGAATGTTGACATTTAACCGATTCCTGAACAGTGATGGTAGTGCATGAAATAAACCCTATTTCTTTTTAATAAGCATATGTTTAACTTTAACAAAAGATGGGGACATTTTACTATAGATAACAAATTTCTATATATATGCTGAGAATCTAGAGAATCAGGCTCTGACTCAGTATAGATGGACGCAATACCAATGTTTGCACAGTTGAGAAATGTATTTTTTAATGTGCATGCGGATGTCACAGGGAGGACTGAGTCGCAGTCACTGTCAGTGAGCGCTTGTGGGAGGTAACGGGAGGGTGGCGAGTGAAACGAAGGAGTGTCATGACTAATTTGGGGGCATGTCTCAGCCTGGGACTATGTCTTCATATGTTGCTGTATTGGATCCGGCATCTTATTCCAACGGGCACAAATGGTTGTGACAAATTGTCAATGGTGCGTCTTTGTATGTGAGCGGCGGAATAAAGGTGCCACCAGTGAGTGACTCTGTACAAATCCCTGTGCCTGTGATATTGACATATTTTCTCAGAACCGCTGCTTACGGAACCGCAGTCATGACGGAATTTGCATGCACCTCTGAATCAGACCCCATTTATAGCATTAATAACACATTTTACCTGTGTCACCCCATCCGGTGATAAAACAGTTTTGTGCTGTTTTTTGTGGCCTTTCCCTTCTCAGAGGCAGGCAGGCTGGTAAGACATGGGTGCTGAGTGGTACACATTGGTCAGAAGGTCCATGTAGTCTTAACAGAGCAATATCATAATCACTTCCATCCGGTTTGTAGTCTTTGTGTATTATAATCTGTTGGATCACCAAATCTTCTTCATACTCCTCTGGGACAAGTGTGTGATAATCCCCCACTCTGATCACATAGCTGCGAGTGTTGTTACCATACCTAGAGAGTGACATAACAAGTTACAGCATTATGATCTGCAGGAAAGCACGGTTAATATCGTAGGCTTGGCCTATCCATTAAAAGATGGTATATTGTACCATGGGCACTATTTATCAAGTGGTGTAGAACAGGGGCACCACAATGTTTTAGGTTGGGGGGCCAAGATATAATTTCATTATGGTGCTCCTAAATTGCTGACTGTCGCCCCCTCAGTGGTAGCTGGACTTACCTGCCAGACCACCTACCTGCAGTGGCATCAGAAGGCAGGCGCGGGGGGTGCGGCCAGGAGTGCACAGAGCCACTTCCCATTGTAAGCGTCTCTGTCTGGGCATGCGTGCCCACCCGGACAGAGAAGCTCTCCATTCAAGTGAAGCACCAGTCCAGACGGAGACATTCACAGTGACTAGGTGCACCCAGGCGGGCGCGCCTAGTCACAGAAGGAGCCATGACTAGCGTCTATCTATCTATCTATCTATCTATCTATCTATCTATCTATCTAGGGGAGGCTGGGGGGCTGTGAGGAGAGAGGAGGTAGAGCAGCCAGAAAGGGGATTATTTCCATTCTGACATTGCCCCTGGTAAGCTTAGATGGCGGCTGCACTGACTGATGCCTCTCAAATATTTTGGGGGGAGAGCCACCCCCTTGCTCCCTGTTCCAACACCTATGGTGTATAACTAAACTGATGTTGGAAATGCTGGCAAAAGATTGTATCACCACTCCTCCATATTTAACAATGCATTCTACCTGTTTAATAAACAAACCCCGATTAAGTTACTGAAAGTGTGGACTGACCTCTATTACACACCTTAGGCACCAACTGTATATCAACACACATGAGAATCTGCCAATAGTAAAATGGATAAGTGAACTACTACTCCCAACTCGTCCTTAGAGCCGGTTAAAACAGATGATCTTTGGCATGCTGCCAATTGCTCTCCATGGGGTCGATTCTATTCGGCAACTAATGAATAGCGCCGGGAATTAGCTCCCGACGCTATTCAATTCAGCAACTAATTACCTGCAATTGTCGGGAATTCTTCTCTCATCCCCGGGGGATGAGAAGAGAAACCCGACAAAAGTGCTGCCTCGCGGCCGGCGCAAGGCTGATTCTGTCGGGAATCAGCCTCGCGCCGTGGAGTTAAGTCGGAGAATGCCCGTTCTCCCGACAATTCAACCTGTTTTGTCGGCGAGAACGGGCAATCGCCGACGTAACTAGTTGCTGAATTGAATAGCGTCGGGAGCTAATTCCCGGCGCTATTCATTAGTTGCCGAATAGAATCGACCCCCATGTGTATTGGCAGAAATATATGAGCACTTAGTGTATGCAAATCAATCTGCACAGCACCATATAAGATCATTTTGCACTGTGGCTCAGCAGTTTGTGGCATCATACTGTAAATGACGCCTCTTGTATTTGCATCCATTTATGTTATTTTTACATTATCAGTATACCTTGCTTTATTTGCTCATTGAAACTGCAATAAAAAGATAATTGTCAGTAAGTAAATAAATACATTATATAAAAACTATACATTAAAAATCTGACCCTGTGTTGCCTTTCATAAAAAAACTAGCACACTGTAATATTGGGTAAACATTTCTCTAACATACTGTCCCCTCAGAATGTGTTATATTGTTGTAGAAGGATAATAAAAAAGACATAGGTACACAGTGCCAAGTTGGTCATTTATGGATTCATAAATATATATTTATAATTATTTTATGATGTAACCGTGAATTAACCATACAAGTAAGATTCCAGAAGGCAACAAGTTAGAACAGTGTTTGTAACACATTCACTGACACTATATTCAGGAAAGTGATCTAAGTGATGGAATGCCAACTACTTCCTGTCACTGGAGGATATCTTAGAACAAATCTCTGCCAGGGCTGCATGCCAGCGTGGGTGGTTTACACATATGTGAAAAAGGATGATTTAGAAGGAACTTTGATTTTATGCCAAGAATTAAAAAATGATAGCTCTGTACTGTGAAAATTGAAAGTTTAACGTGTACGGTCCCTAAAAACAACACATTCACATTTATCAATCACTTATTAACATTCATCATTTATTAGAGTATATGTTACTGAGTATACATAAAGGCGCTGTATTTAAAATAACATTTTAAAATAATGATGCGTTCAGTTCAACTGATGGGCAAAAAACAGTTTTTTAAATGTACCAGAATACATTTTACACACATCCCAAGTCCCAACTGTCCCTATTTAGTTTAGGGGGACTGTCCAACCTTCATAATTTTTTTTTCTCGCAATTTGAGTACAGTTGGGAGCTATGTCCTACCTACTGTATGTATGCTCTTTCAATGCCATGCAGCTTTGAAGTGGGAAGCATGGTTCGCATAGGGGCTACAATTGCCACCTCACAGCACTGAGGTCAATTCCCACTCATGGCCAATTTGTTTGGCATTTGTATGTTCTCACTGTGCTTGTGTGGGTTTGTTGCAGGTGCTCCCTTCTCCTACACTCAAAAAGTACCAGTAGGTTAAATGGCTGCTGACAATAAATTACATCTAGTATATATGCGTGTCCATGTGATAGAGAATGTAGATTGTAAGTTCCACTATGGCAAAGGCTGATGTGAATGACTGAAAAATGATCTGTAAAGTCTTAGAAATCTCCCCACTGTGCATACATGCTGGTCACTAGGGAACACTAGGAAGGTCTGTCCTCCAGTCGGTTGTATTGTTGCGCCATGTGACTGAAGCCATCTTGTAGATCCTAGCAGTAACATGATGGAGACATGAAACCTCCAGCTTAGCTCCAGAGAGACCTGCAATATAAAGCCATGCCATCAACCCTGCACCACTACCAGCAAGCAGCATTCACTCACTGGCTGGTGAGCTGTATGGAACCCCACTACGCTGAAGCTTTTATCCATGAGAACCAGTGTGCATACAACAGTGAGTACGGCGGTGCCTGTTCTATGTCAATAATCCAATATACTGGTTGTTACTGAGCTGTTCATAACTTGAGTCATCCACTGGTGTGTCTATATAACTCTGAAAATATCAACAGCTGCACACACAGTATTCCCAACACAAAGTAATGTGTAATGTATGTGCACAATATAAGTATCGATTAATAAATAAGGGATGGGTTCGGGTGACCGATGTTTGGGATCCCACCGGTCACCATACTGACACCAGGATCCTGAGCTTTTGATTGCCAGTGGGGGGGCAAGAGCACCAAAGCCCGTTGTGGGCTTGCTGTACTCGCCACGCAGAGGGCTCGGTGGCTCTCTTCGCTAGCCACAGGTTCTATTCCCTCTCCATGGGTGTTGTGGTCACCCATGATTGGCAATAGTCCCTGTTAGTCGGCATACGGACTGTCGGACTGTCAATCGGTTGGGATCCCGGCGTCGGTATAGTGACCAGCGGTCTCCCAGCCGCTGGTCATATAACCACTCCCCATAAATAAATATAGATTGGCTGTCATGTGTTTTGTAATGCACCCTTGTGCTAACGACCAAAGAAGAGTAACAAGTGGCAAGATGTGATCGCAGATTAACACACTTGCTGGTTAGTAAAAGCAACCAATACAGTATGTGGATGAAGAGAAAGACAAAAAGACAGACAGACAGATAGGTCTATGCACCGTGTTTGTCTATCATGTTAGCAGACACTTGAAACATCTTGTCATATACACAATCCTCCAGCCACCGTTAACCTAATTAAGTTTTCCAAAATTCAATATTTCCTTCCCTCCATCTGGATTCCTATCGAGCAGACACTACATCACCGTTAGTGACAACGACACTCATCTTACTTAATTAAATCTGTCTATTGTGTTTACAAAACCACGAGTCAAGAATCATTTACGCTATTATCTGTGGCTTACTTGGGATTTTACGGAGGTTTTACACTAGCAGTTGCCAGTTTCTAATTTTCAGATTGCTTTTAAGCTCTTGGCATGCTGCTGCTGCTGCTTTTTATAGGCACAATACAGAGAGCCACAGATCTGGAAAGTAATGTAATCATTTTGAGAAACGGTGTTACAGGGATAAAGGGTGAGGGGGGCAAGATGTTATCTCTAGCAAAGAAATGTTATGTCTTGTCATTATATACCACATTGACATTGCTCATTTATTCTTGCTGGGTAAGAAATGTGATTCTAACTATGAAATAACCAGCGCCAACAGAACAGACTTTGGGTCACGGTGCAACTTATAATTTACAAAGAATATTTATTTCCTCCACTAAAATATAATTCCTCTTCAAGTGCTGGCTGCCATGGCATCACCCTACTGCATAAAACTAAGAAAAATCAATCAGTTTAACCCTGGTATTGATTAGGAGGGCAGAGTAGACAAAAGCACACCAGAATAATTAATCACAGGCTGCAGCTGCCCATGAAAAATTACCACTGTCAGCAGGTAATAGCAACCAGCCCTGAAAATATTAATCTTATATAATCATTACACACTGGCTAGTAGCCAGTGTAAGACATGGCATGGTGAGGAAAGGAAAGCATAATACCAATGTGAAGAATTAATTAAGCTTCCATGCAGACGTGTGATCAGACCTTGTGTCCTGACTGAAAGAAAAAGCTGTCGAAGTCAGGGTTTCTGACCGTGGTTTAAATTCTGCTGCTTGGCGGTTGCTAAGTTCCATTTATCTTCATGTCTAACTCTTGCAAGTTTTATTTGAATTCAAATTCTAAAGATTAAAAAACACTTTGGAAAAATACTGTAGCAAGAATAACACTATGTACAAGCTGTCACGATCCGGGTATCTGGACGCCATTTCTTACCCATCAGATGCCTCCTAAGGCTGGCTCAGCGCTCCAGGACCGGATCCCATCTGTTATCCTGATGTGTACATTCCTGTATCCTCTCCTGTCACTCTGGGACGCTGTCACAGTAAACGCCATATTACACCTGGCATGGCGTCTCCCGCGGCCTCCGCCGCCGTCCCTGAACTTCTGCATGCAGAGTGTCTGAGTGGCGATTACGTCAGCCGCGGCCTCCGCTGTGTCCGCGTGGTTGGATGTGCATCTGTCAGCCTGGCGCCTCCTGTCTCCGGTGGCCGGCGCCGCCATTACTGTTTTCATTACCACATGGATTACAAACCAAACTTCCCTCCAAGTGTCTGCATGGGCGCAGCCATCTTGGATTCTGTCAGCTGATCATTTCCACCAATCTGTTCTCAGTATTGATAATCTGCATAATTGCCTAGCCAATCCCATCCTTGCTGCAGGTATAAATACACTGTGCCTGAGCAAGGAAGGCGTCAGTGCTTTGGTTGTCAAACCTAGTTCCTGTTTGTCTCTCTCCTGTGATTGTCTTCCAGGTTCCAGCTCCTGTCTCAAGACTTCCACCATAGAGACCCGCACCTGCATTCCACCTGCGGTGTAGCCTGACTCTCCAATCCATTGTGGATTCATCTGTTTCCAGCTACAACATTACCTGCTTCCAGCTCAGCTTCCAGCAGAGTACAGCTTCCCTTAAAGGGCCGGTGTCTTCTCTACACTTTACCACTCTCCACCGGTATTATTATTTCTCCGCTCTCAAGTTCTACATTTCAGTTAATATTTCATCGCTCCCAAGTTCATTTATTATTTAACTGGTTCCAGCCAGTATCCACTCCGTGCTAACAACAGTCTGGTTCCAGCCAGTATCCACAGCAGCTGTTTTATCTTCAGCAACCCAGCTTTTCCTGGAACACCAGCTGGCACAATCCTGGGTTATCTCCATTGCTACAGTCGGGCCTGGTAAGGACTTCCCATCTAGAAGATCATAAGAACTATCTCACACTACCAGTGCCCTGTGGCTCCTGCCATCCTGTAGTACCCAGGAACTGTATTTATTCTTTGCTGACTTTTACGTTTTCTTTTACTGCTGCTGTGTTGCGGAGTTGTCATAATAAACATCATTGACTTTTATCCAAGTTGTCGTGGTCACGCCTTCGGGCAGTTATTATTCATGTTACTTACATGTCCAGGGGTCTGATACAACCTCCCAGGTTCCGGTACATCTCAGCCCCTACAACTGAGGCTGCCTCCCGTCAGCTCAGGCCCTCAGTTGTGACAGTAAGCACTGACCTAATGAATCCAGCCGGAGACCAGGATCAAGCGGCCAGGCCGATGCAAGAACTGGCAGCCCGACTAGAACATCAGGAGGCTGCACAGGGCCACATCATCCGCTGTCTCCAGGATCTCTCTACTCGGCTGGATGGGATTCAGACAACTCTCCGTGGACCAGGCGCGTCTGGTGCGTCAACCACAGTGACTCCAGCTATAAGCCCACCCACCTTACCCATTTCTGCTCCACGTCTTCATCTTCCAACGCCAGCAAAATTTGACGGATCTCCAAGATTCTGCAGGGGATTTCTCAACCAGTGTGAGATTCAGTTTGAGCTACAACCTGGCAATTTTCCCAGTGACCGTACAAAAATTGCCTACATTATTTCTCTTCTCAGTGGCTCAGCCCTTGATTGGGCATCACCGTTATGGGAGAGGTCCGACACCCTGCTATCTTCCTACACTGCCTTCGTGTCAACATTCAGGCGCATCTTCGACGAGCCAGGCCGGGTAACCTCAGCTTCATCCGAGATTCTCCGTTTACGCCAGGGGTCACGTACTGTAGGACAATATCTGATACAGTTCCAGATCCTGGCATCCGAACTGGCATGGAACGACGAGGCCCTGTATGCTGCATTCTGGCATGGCTTATCTGAGCGTATTAAAGATGAGTTAGCTACCAGAGACTTACCTTCTAAGTTAGATGAGCTAATCTCACTCTGCACGAAAGTTGATTTACGTTTCAGAGAGAGAGCAACTGAGCGTGGAAGATCATCTGCTCCAAAATCTCTGCTCCTCCTCCTCGTCAACTGTCACCATCTAAAGATGAGCCCATGCAACTTGGCCGTTCCCGTTTAACTCCTGCTGAGCGCCGAAGACGTCTCTCCGAGTTTCTCTGTCTCTATTGTGCAGCTCCGTCTCACACCATTAATGCCTGTCCCAAACGTCCGGGAAACTCCAAATCCTAGCTCGCCAAGGAGAGGGCCGGCTAGGAGTAATGATCTCCTCTCCATCTCCTCAAGATTGTAATCTCCCAGTCTCGCTTCAAGTTGCTCAACGTTATCGGAACGTCATTGCCCTCCTTGATTCCGGAGCAGCTGGGAACTTTATTACCGAAGCCTATGTTAAACGGTGGTCCCTACCCACCGAGAGACTTCCTTCGTCCATTTCTTTAACTGCCGTGGATGGCAGCAAAATTTTTGATGCAGTTATTTCTTTAAGGACTCTACCAGTTCGTCTGAGAGTGGGAGTTCTTCATTCCGAACTTATTTCTTTTTTAGTGATTCCAAGAGCCACACATCCTGTGGTCCTGGGCCTTCCATGGCTCCGTCTTCACAATCCTACAATTGATTGGACGACTACGCAAATCCTGGCATGGGGTTCCTCCTGTGCTGAGACATGTTTGTTTAAAGTATTGCCTGTCTGTTCTTCCTCCCCCAGGTCGTCTGATGTTCCACCTCCTCCATATCAAGATTTCACGGATGTGTTCAGTAAAGCTTCTGCTGATATCCTTCCTCCTCATAGAGAATGGGACTGTCCGATTGATCTCGTTCCAGGGAAGGTTCCACCTCGAGGCCGAACTTATCCGTTGTCTCTGCCTGAGACGCATTCTATGGAGGAATATATTAAAGAGAACCTAGCAAAGGGGTTCATTCGACCTTCTTCTTCTCCAGCCGGCGCAGGCTTCTTTTTTGTAAAAAAGAAAGATGGTGGTCTGCGGCCGTGCATCGACTACAGAGGTTTGAACGACATTACCATCAAGAACCGTTATCCTTTACCCCTGATTACTGAGCTCTTTGACAGAGTTAGCGGAGCTACCATCTTTACAAAGCTGGACTTGCAAGGTGCATACAATCTCATCCGGATCCGTGAGGGTGACGAGTGGAAGACCGCCTTTAACACCCGTGACGGACATTATGAGTACCTCGTCATGCCCTTCGGATTGAGCAATGCTCCAGCTGTCTTCCAGCATTTTGTCAATGAGATCTTCAGAGACATTCTATATCGTCATGTCGTGGTCTATCTAGACGATATCCTCATTTTTGCCAACGATTTAGAGGAACATCGTTTTTGGGTTAAAGAGGTTCTGTCCCGTCTCCGTGTCAATCATCTCTATTGCAAATTAGAAAAATGCGTCTTTGAAGTCAAGTCCATTCCGTTTCTAGGGTACATTGTGTCCGGTTCCGGACTAGAGATGGATCCTGAGAAACTACAAGCAATCCAAAATTGGCCGGTACCCTTAACCCTCAAAGGGGTCCAGAGGTTCTTAGGGTTCGCCAACTATTACCGAAAGTTTATACGAGACTTTTCCACCATTGTGGCGCCTATTACTGCTTTCACTAAGAAGGGTGCTAACCCGTCCAAGTGGTCTGAAGAAGCCATGCAAGCATTTCATCTTTTAAAACAAAGGTTCATCTCTGCGCCTGTTCTGAAACAGCCTGACATCGACTCTCCTTTCATCTTAGAGGTGGATGCCTCCTCCGTTGGAGTAGGAGCGGTGTTATCTCAGAGGGCTAAAGATGGCCATTTACACCCTTGCAGTTTCTTCTCCCGGAAGTTCTCCCCAGCTGAGCGCAACTATGCCATTGGCGACCAGGAGTTGCTAGCCATCAAGCTCGCTCTAGAAGAGTGGGGGTATCTGTTGGAGGGAGCTTCTCATTCAATCACCATACTTACAGACCACAAGAACCTTTTATACCTGAAGGGCGCACAATGTCTCAACCCTCGTCAGGCCAGATGGGCACTTTTCTTTTCCAGGTTCGACTTTAAACTCCAGTTCTGTCCGGGCTCTCAGAATCGCAAGGCCGATGCCCTTTCCCGCTCATGGGAGCAAGAAAATGAGTCAGAATCTTCAGACAAGCATCCTATTATAAATCCGTTGGCATTCTCCACGGTAGGGATGGACTCTACGCCCCCATCAGGGAAAAGTTTTGTGAAGCCGATGCTAAGGAAGAAGCTCATGCATTGGGCCCATGCTTCCCGTTTTGCCGGACATACAGGTATCCAAAAAACCCTGGAGTTTATCTCTAGGTCCTATTGGTGGCCAACTCTGAAAAAGGACGTCTTGGAGTTTATTGCATCTTGCCCAAAGTGTGCCCAACATAAAGTATCCCGCCAGTCGCCTGCGGGGCAACTGGTTCCACTATCCGTTCCCCGTCGACCATGGACCCACTTGTCGATGGATTTCATTACAGACTTACCCATGTGCAACAAGTTCAATACCATCTGGGTGGTAGTTGACCGGTTCACCAAGATGGCACACTTCATTCCTCTCACCGGTCTTCCGTCAGCTTCCAAGTTGGCTCAAGTATTCATACAAGAGATCTTCCGACTCCTCGGTCTTCCTGAAGAAATTATCTCAGATCGAGGAGTTCAATTCACAGCCAAATTCTGGCGAAGTTTATGTCAAGTCCTCCAAGTCAAGCTAAAGTTTTCCACGGCTTACCATCCTCAGACCAATGGTCAAACCGAGAGGGTGAATCAGGACTTGGAGGCCTTCCTCCACATCTATGTGTCCTCCTCTCAAGATGACTGGGTTCAATTACTTCCCTGGGCCGAGTTCTGTCATAACAACCAGTATCATTCTTCATCTGCTTCAACACCATTCTTCACTAACTTTGGATTCCACCCTAAAGTCCCTGAGTTCCAACCGCTTCCAGCAACTTCTGTTCCCGCAGTGGATATCACCTTGCATCAGTTTGCCAATATCTGGAAGAGCGTACGATCAGCTCTGCTCAAGGCATCGTTCAGGTACAAGAAGTTTGCGGATAAGAAGCGTCGAGCAGTTCCTGCTCTCAAGGTGGGTGATCGGGTATGGTTATCCACGAAGAATTTGAGGTTAAGAATTCCCAGTATTAAGTTTGCACCTCGCTATATCGGTCCTTTCAAGATTGAACAAGTCATCAATCCTGTTGCTTACAGACTCCAGTTGCCTCCCTTCTTAAAAATACCCAGGACATTCCATGTTTCCCTGTTGAAACCGCTGATCTTGAATCGGTTTCATTCCTCACTTCCTCCAACTCCGAAAGTCCAAACTCAACGAGGCGTTGAGTATGAAGTGGCCAAGATCCTGGACTCACGTCACCGTTACGGTCAACTACAATATCTTATTGACTGGAAGGGTTATGGTCCTGAGGAACGTTCATGGACCAATGCTTCTGATGTCCATGCTCCTGCCTTGGTCCGGAGATTCCATTCCAAGTTTCCTCAAAAGCCAAAGAAGTGTCCTGGGGCCACTCCTAAAGGGGGGGGTGCTGTCACGATCCGGGTATCTGGACGCCATTTCTTACCCATCAGATGCCTCCTAAGGCTGGCTCAGCGCTCCAGGACCGGATCCCATCTGTTATCCTGATGTGTACATTCCTGTATCCTCTCCTGTCACTCTGGGACGCTGTCACAGTAAACGCCATATTACACCTGGCATGGCGTCTCCCGCGGCCTCCGCCGCCGTCCCTGAACTTCTGCATGCAGAGTGTCTGAGGGGCGATTACGTCAGCCGCGGCCTCCGCTGTGTCCGCGTGGTTGGATGTGCATCTGTCAGCCTGGCGCCTCCTGTCTCCGGTGGCCGGCGCCGCCATTACTGTTTTCATTACCACATGGATTACAAACCAAACTTCCCTCCAAGTGTCTGCATGGGCGCAGCCATCTTGGATTCTGTCAGCTGATCATTTCCACCAATCTGTTCTCAGTATTGATAATCTGCATAATTGCCTAGCCAATCCCTTCCTTGCTGCAGGTATAAATACACTGTGCCTGAGCAAGGAAGGCGTCAGTGCTTTGGTTGTCAAACCTAGTTCCTGTTTGTCTCTCTCCTGTGATTGTCTTCCAGGTTCCAGCTCCTGTCTCAAGACTTCCACCATAGAGACCCGCACCAGCATTCCACCTGCGGTGTAGCCTGACTCTCCAATCCATTGTGGATTCATCTGTTTCCAGCTACAACATTACCTGCTTCCAGCTCAGCTTCCAGCAGAGTACAGCTTCCCTTAAAGGGCCGGTGTCTTCTCTACACTTTACCACTCTCCACCGGTATTATTATTTCTCCGCTCTCAAGTTCTACATTTCAGTTCATATTTCATCGCTCCCAAGTTCATTTATTATTTAACTGGTTCCAGCCAGTATCCACTCCGTGCTAACAACAGTCTGGTTCCAGCCAGTATCCACAGCAGCTGTTTTATCTTCAGCAACCCAGCTTTTCCTGGAACACCAGCTGGCACAATCCTGGGTTATCTCCATTGCTACAGTCGGGCCTGGTAAGGACTTTCCATCTAGAAGATCATAAGAACTATCTCACACTACCAGTGCCCTGTGGCTCCTGCCATCCTGTAGTACCCAGGAACTGTATTTATTCTTTGCTGACTTTTACGTTTTCTTTTACTGCTGCTGTGTTGCGGAGTTGTCATAATAAACATCATTGACTTTTATCCAAGTTGTCGTGGTCACGCCTTCGGGCAGTTATTATTCATGTTACTTACATGTCCAGGGGTCTGATACAACCTCCCAGGTTCCGGTACATCTCAGCCCCTACAACTGAGGCTGCCTCCCGTCAGCTCAGGCCCTCAGTTGTGACACAAGCCAAAGAAAATGTTTTTCATTTCTCTTAATATAAGCAACATGAGGTTCACGCTTCATTATTATGACAGTGAATATATCTATATTTACTTTGTCATCTAATGAGGTAGGCAGTAATAAAAATGTGCATACAGATTATAAAGATTTAAGACTGCATTGATGATGTTTTAACACAGTGACAATGTATTCTGTGAGGATATTGGGTTCAAAATCACTCAGTCACGGTGGTAGATGAAAAACCAACAGTGGTTTATTAAACAGATTGGATTATAAACAGTTCAGCACACTTCTGTGATCCAATTCTACACGACCATCCCTCCTGGAGCTCCTGACAGAACATTACTTCTTAGTCAGTCTCCTGCCACTCTCTCACCTTCTGTCTCAGATCTCCCTCACCGCCCCTGTTTTCTATTATCAAAACCCTTTGTCTTTTCTACAATAAGGCGACACCCACAGAACTACTTTCACATGTCCAGACATGTTCCCTAGGCCACAATAGATGTTAACTAAAGTAACCTTACTTAATCTGATTGTGTGGCCTGGAATCCATTGTGTGGGGAAGAATGAGGGGGGTGAATGGCCTGACATCTGAGACTAGCTGTATCTTCCCAGACAGAGCAAATACACAGGTTATCTGATCGTCACATGGGGAAACATTATTTTACAAACTATAGCAGAATAACCAATACATTCATATATATACATTGAAAACATAACTGTACCCTTGTAACAATAATATCATACAATATAATACAATATTGCCTAACATATAACTAATAACATATTGGCAATTGGTGAAGTCCATGTGTAGGACCAGGGCTAGGGAAGTAGCTGCGTGTCTTTAACCACTGTGCGACACGACGCGCCGGCTGTGTTGTCACATTTCCTCCCTCTACTTCCAAGCCCGGTGTCCTGGGTGGCTTAAGCTTGCTGAGAGTAATGGTATTCTCCTGTACCCTGGGTATTTGTAGCGAGGGATTTCCTGGGCTTGCTCGGCGCTTGGTCTGGTTCCCGCTGACGGGACAGGCCATCTGCGTTCCCGTGATCTCTGCCCTTTTTGTGAGAGATAGTGAAATTGTATAGTTGTAGGGCTAAGCTCCATCTCAGCAGTCGTCCATTGTCTCCGGCAGTGCGCTGTAACCAACTAAGGGGACTGTGGTCTGTTACCACTGAGAACTCGCGCCCGTACACATATGCCTGCAATTTCTTGAGTGCCCAGACTATGGCCAGGCACTCCTTTTCAATAGTGGCATAGGCTATCTCACGGTCCAGAAGTTTTCGGGAGAGAAAGGCAACTGGGTGTTCACAACCATCCTCCCCTACTTGGCTCAAGACAGCTCCTATTCCACAACCTGAGGCATCTGTTTGCACAATGAACCGCCGGCGGAAGTCGGGGGCTGCTAACACTGGGGATTGGGACAAAATGTCCTTCAGCTGGGAAAAAGCCTGCTCACACTCTGGGCTCCAGTCAATTTGTCGGGTGTACTTTTTTGTCGTTAGGTCAGTCAGGGGTTTGGCAATGGTGCTGTACTGGGGCACAAATTTACGGTAGTACCCTGCTGTTCCAAGGAAGGCACGTACCTGTTTTTGGTTAGTGGGCCGAGGCCATTTCAGGATGGCCTCAATTTTAGCTGGCTCTGGACGAATATGGCCTCCGCCAACCCTATGCCCGAGGTACAATACCTCTGCCATCCCCATCTGACATTTGTCAGGTTTGATTGTTAACCCTGCCTTGCTGATCCGTGCCAACACCTGGGCCACATGCTGCAGATGCTCCTCCCATGTCTGACTAAAAATGGCTATGTCATCAAGGTATGCCTGGGCAAAGTCCTGACACCCTGTCAGTAGGTGATCTATGGTACGCTGAAAGGTGGCTGGGGCATTCTTCATCCCAAAGGGCATGGCAGTAAATTCAAAGAGCCCAAATGGGGTGCTGAATGCAGACCTCTCCTGTGCCTCCCTGGTAAGGGGTATCTGCCAGTATCCTTTGCTAAGATCCAGAGTGGATACATAGCGTGCCATTCCCAACCTGTCTAACAACTCATCTACCCGGGGCATGGGGTATGCGTCTGTCACTGTCACCTCGTTCAGCCTCCTATAGTCCACGCAGAAGCGGGTACTGCCATCTTTCTTGGGCACTAGGACTACGCTGGCGGCCCAGGGACTATGGGACGGTACAATCACCCCAAGCGCCAGCATTTCATCGACCTCCCTTTTGATCATATCAATCACCCTGGGGTTCACCCGATAAGCGGGTTGCCTAGTGGGCCGAGCCTCCCCGGTATTGACATGATGGGCCACTACATGAGTGCGCCCTGGCCTGCTTGTGAATTGTGGCCTCTCTACCTCCAATACCTCCCTCATCTGTAGGGCCTGGGTTTCGGTTAATTGCGAGCCTATGGGCACTGCCTCCACTCCTAGGTCCCTCTTGGTGGCTGCTAGAATGTCAGGGATGGGGTCGGTCTCTGGGTCATCCATAGGTGGGCAACATATTGCCACCGCCCCTATCTCCCTGGTGACATATTTCTTTAACCTATTTATGTGGTAGGTACCCACCCGCTTCCCTGTTTGGTCTAGGGCAATAATGTAATCTACCCGTCCCTGCCGATCCACTACAGTATAAGGCCCTTCCCAGGTCGCCTGTAACTTATGCTTTCGGGCAGGTACTAGCACCATCACTTTCTGTCCAACCTCTAGTTCCCTGTCCTGCGCTCGTTGGTTATAGTACCGGCACTGTCTTTCCTGCGCGCCCAGGGTGTGGTCATGCGCAAGCTGCATCAGCCTGTGCAGTTTCTCCTTCATTTGGACTACATATTCCAAGATGGGAACCTCAGGTTCCTGAAATGACCCTTCCCAGCTTTCCCTGACTAGGTCAAGTGGTCCCCTTACCCTTCGGGCATATAGTAACTCAAAAGGAGAAAATCCGGTTGAATCCTGCGGCACTTCGCGGTACGCAAATAACAGCTGTTGCAAGGACTTCTCCCAGTCTCCCCCCTCCGATTCAGCAAATGCCCGCAGCAACTGCTTTAGGGTCGAATTGAATCTCTCAGAGACCATTAGTCTGGGGGTGATAAGGGGTGGTGCGTAAGGGATGGACCCCAAAGTTGTCCCATACTGTCTGCAGCAATTCCCCTTGAAATTGCGTACCCTGATCAGTAACTACTTCTTGGGGAAATCCTACGCGACTAAAAATATCCATAAGAGCCTGGGCGATATGTTCAGCATCTATGGATGCCAGTGCCACTGCCTCAGGGTATCTAGTCGCGTAATCAACTACAGTCAGTATGTATCTCTTTCCTGTTCGGCTCGGTTTCTTAAAAGGCCCCACAATGTCCATGGCCACTCTCTTAAATGGCTCACTTATGACAGGCATGGGTTGTAGGGGAACCCGGCGTGGAGGTCCCCCGAGGCGTTGGCAGACCTCACATGACTCTCTATACTGTTTTACCTCCTGGTTAACCCCAGACCAGAAGAAATGTCGCAGCAGCCGGGCACGGGTTTTCCGAACCCCTAAGTGGCCTGCTAAGGGAATGTCATGGGCAAGGGCCAGCAACCGGGCACGGTACTGCTGTGGAACAATCAACTGTTTTCTTAGGACCCCGGGCTCTAATGGGTCTGCTTTTGCTGGCACCCGGTACAGTCTCCCCTCCTCCCACATAATGCGATCCTCCTGAGGCCCCCAATCTGTTCGTCCCGCTGCCCTGCGGAGGCTAGCTAGGGAGGGGTCGGTCCGTTGGGCTTCCCTAAAGGCTACCCTATCTACTTCCCCCAGATTCTCATCACAGTCAGGCAAGTCTGGTACAGGGTTACTCACCGCCAACGGTTCAGGGTTTGTGGCTGTCACTTCCACAGAGACTCCTGGTGCTGGAATGAGAGGGTCCTCATGCACTGTCTCCAATGCCTGTGCTTGGCTTCGGGTGATAGCTCCCACAAAGTAACTAGCCAATCCAGCACTCAGATCGTTGCCCAGAATGACGTGAGTGGGTAATCCATCCAAAAGTCCAACATTTACCTCTCCAGAGTCCAGGCCCCAGTCCGGGTGTACCCTTGCCATAGGTATTACAGTGATCTGCCCTCCTGCCATGGAAATTTTAACTTTCCTTTTCTTCAGTATCTGGCAGGGGGGAATTAATTCTGGCCGTATAAGGGTGATAGAAGCTCCCGAGTCTCTCAACCCTTGCAGCTCCTTCCCATTAACTTTTACAGGTTGTAGGTGGGTCTTCATATTATCCGGGGTGGATTTCCCAATAGCTGCTACCACCTCTACTTGGTATGCTACTTCCTCCGCCTCTGGTGCATCAGGAAAGTAGTCCACCTCGCCCGTTCCAAATGATTCGTGGCACACAGCCACCCGCGACATGGCAGATTGGGTACCTGGGAATGGCCGTCTTACCCGTGTACAGTTACGAAGTAAATGCCCCACCTGGTCACAGTTGTAGCAGCGTCGGCTTGCAGGTGATGCTGGTCCCCGAGACCTTGAATTTCTGGCTAGGGAAGCTGGGGTATGTATTGGGGCTGGCCGGTGGGGGAACAATGGTAGCTCCCGATCCTGCTGGGGCCATCGGAGGGTTGTCCTCTCCTCTGTATTGGCACCTCTCCACCGAGGCCTGTTAGCTGTGAACTCATCTGCTAGGTGTGCTGCTTTTTCCGGAGTGGTAGGGTTCCGATCTGCCACCCACTCCCTGATCTCTGGAGGCATCTTGTTTAGCAGCTGCTCCAAAATAAAAGCATTTTTAATGTCTGCTACAGTAAGGGCCTTCTTCACAGCCAGCCACTTATCACAGTTCCTCTGCAGCAAGTTATTGAACTCTATAAATGAGGCATCTCCTTTCCGCGCCATAGACCGAAACTTTATGCGATACGATTCAGCGGTCACCGCATATCTGGCAAGCAGCACACTCCGTACCTCCTCATATACCAGGATCTGCTCTGGTCTCAGGGCATGGAATGCCTCCAGTGCCCGCCCTCTCAGACTGGGTACCAAATATCGAGGCCACTCTGCTGCCTCAATTCCATGCATTATCATAACAGATTCAAACATCTGCAAATGAGTATCAATATCCGAACTGACCTCATCAAAAGGTGGGACCTCATTATACCTCAGCCGGGAGGTCTGCCTTACCGCCACTGCCGGGGCGGTTATACCGGTCTGCGCCCCCAATGCGGCTCCGAGTACTGATGCTCCTTGCCCTAGTGCTGCCAGCAACTCCCGCAACTGATCTGTACTTCCAACGACCAGTGCAGGGCCTGTTGTAGCAGTTCCAGTGGTTCCTTGACCCTCGGCCTGCTCTGGGATGCAGTCCTCATCATCCTCCTGCCCAGGGTGTTCTTGGTCCCATTCAGCTAGCTTTGTCATTAAGACTGCTCTGGTGTCCGATGCATTAAACTCAATCCGTCTTGTTCGACAGAGGTCCTGTAGTTGATCCTTCTTGCTGTATCGGTAGCATAGCGGGGCAGAATCCATTGCCTGCTGTGGTTTATTCCTTTCTGCTGGTGTCTTGAGTGATCCCACTGCTGCCGCCAAATGTGAGGATATTGGGTTCAAAATCACTCAGTCACGGTGGTAGATGAAAAACCAACAGTGGTTTATTAAACAGATTGGATTATAAACAGTTCAGCACACTTCTGTGATCCAATTCTACACGACCATCCCTCCTGGAGCTCCTGACAGAACATTACTTCTTAGTCAGTCTCCTGCCACTCTCTCACCTTCTGTCTCAGATCTCCCTCACCGCCCCTGTTTTCTATTATCAAAACCCTTTGTCTTTTCTACAATAAGGCGACACCCACAGAACTACTTTCACATGTCCAGACATGTTCCCTAGGCCACAATAGATGTTAACTAAAGTAACCTTACTTAATCTGATTGTGTGGCCTGGAATCCATTGTGTGGGGAAGAATGAGGGGGGTGAATGGCCTGACATCTGAGACTAGCTGTATCTTCCCAGACAGAGCAAATACACAGGTTATCTGATCGTCACATGGGGAAACATTATTTTACAAACTATAGCAGAATAACCAATACATTCATATATATACATTGAAAACATAACTGTACCCTTGTAACAATAATATCATACAATATAATACAATATTGCCTAACATATAACTAATAACATATTGGCAATTGGTGAAGTCCATGTGTAGGACCAGGGCTAGGGAAGTAGCTGCGTGTCTTTAACCACTGTGCGACACGACGCGCCGGCTGTGTTGTCACATATTCTAACACCTGTGGGTTAGAATAGGTAGGCTAGATAATGTCCAGATTTTAAGAGTTGGTTTAGAACATACAATGAAACATAACATCTATTTTTTGTCATGGGTGAAATGGGAATTCAGGGCCTGTGAGCTACCAAGCATCCCCATGAAAAATCACCTTTTATAGAGGAAGATTTATCAAAATTTGGGAGAGAGATAACATGGAGAGAGATAAAGTATGAACCATTTAGCTACTGACTGCAATTTTATAGGCTGTATTTGAAAAATTGCAGCTAGGAGCTGATTAGTTCAATACTTTATCTGTCTCCAAACATTGATAAATCCCCCATAATAGTGGTATGGTAGGGAGGACAATCTCCATTACTTTTCCTGATTTAAAGCGTTCTAATAGACTTCCTCATTGGCTGATCTCTTGTCTATATAACTTCCTAGTTCAGATTGTTAGCTCAGAAATGATGCAACCTAATCACTTCATTCTACACTCAGACAGGGAGTCCAGCTTCCTCCATGCTGTGTCCATACTAGATATACACGATCCCCGGGAAGTTGTATTAGTCTTATTGAGCCATTAGTACTGTACATTGTGTTTTTATATTACCAATAAACCATTTTCAGCGTAATAATTGGTATCATTGTAAATCATATAAAGTTTTGTGCTATACAGCATAGGTGGTGCTGTATGGAGATTTTAATTAAATTACTATCACTAATGAAATGCATGTTGTAAACACAGTGAGTAGAGGTGGGACGGGAACACTGGTTTTGTACTGTGTTGGCATAGTATTTTCAATATGTTGCTGTATTTCTCCTTCATTCTATAGACCTCTCACCCACTCATTATTTCCCAACAAATGCATCCGTCCAGGGAGCATGTAAAAGGCAATTATAAATAATACGTCAGCCTTCAAAACAAAAGAGCCATGGTTGGCATACATCAGTAAGGTTACTAACAGTCAATAGTAAGGAAGCAAGGTTATTACTCGCATGTAAGGAAAAAAGTGTGAGCCTGTGGAGGGTCGAAAACCCCTTACTTATAATCTCTGGGCTTCCCTCTGATATGCTGCTAGATTCTGATATGAATACATTATCTATAGTAATGAAAATGAAGGCATTATCCTTTACTGAGGCACATCTATTGTGGCGGATAATGTTATGAATGCAAAGCTTTAGATTTTGAGGATGGGCAGGTAAAGGAGTCAAAAAAGAGATTTTATGCACCACATTTCTTGATTGGACATGCCTAAATTCTAAATAACAAAAAATAGAAACTTTGTTTAATATAATAAAAACTTAATATGAAAATCAATTAAACAAATGTAAAATATAAAATAAATATTTCTAAACTATGCATTGGATGTATATATTTTCTTTATATCTAATAGGGCTTTGGATAGGGTGTCTGATGATAATATACAGTATATTAGGGAGTATAATATCTTAATGAAATGATAACAGCCAGTTAGTCACTGTTTAGGGGTGGATAGCAAATTGTAATAATATTTATCTTCAATTGCTCCATCTGTACTACTCCAATCCATAAATCCTTTTAATGACTCCCTATCTCCTCTAGGATCCAATTCAGTCTCCTCAGATTCATCTTCAAAGCCCTCACCAACTCCCTTCTACATCTCTGTCCTCATCAGAAATATGTCCATCCCCTCGCCCTCTCAAATTTGTTTTTGACCTACACCTTTCCGCTCCAATGGTAAATACTTTTCTAACCCACCTTTAAGACTTCTCCAGTTCTGCCCCCAACTTATGCAACCCTGCTAGAGGTGACACCAAAATGCTGGCTTCTCCTCAGTGACAGGTGCTTGATGCTTCTGTCAGTGTAGGAGCCAGCAGTGCAGGAACACATGTCTCCTAGGGATCCTAGGCATGTACCTGGAGGCCATGTCCCCTTCACTCAAGATCATGCCCCTTTTTAGCGTGCACATCTTTGGCAAGTGAAGCGGTCTTTTTCAGCCACACCGGGTATGTGTGAACCCAGTGACACCACAGACCAGACTCTTCCCAACATGTCGCTTTACGCTTTAAAAACCATCAGTGAGTTCTTGACGATGTTTAGGCCTTACTTGGCTAATTAATAATTATATAATTGCATACAGTTCTTAAAAAGGGTTAATATATATTTGTAACCAATGAAAAGTATAAGTCAATATATGTGTGATATGATCTCCTTATCAAATATTTCCTCCCTGGATATGCGGTTAGGTATAGGTTGCAGGTGGAAGGTTAGGGTTAGGCACCCTGAAAAGTCATATTTTCGCAAATATTTTGTTCTCATTGGACTATTAAAGTGAAATAAGGTAATATATGCATCAAACCAAAAATGTAGCCCACACTTTGCTGAGAACAATGTTTTTTGTCCTAAGGCTCTACCACATCCTATTCTCAAGATAATTGTATTTGCATAATTGCCCTTAAACATGAAAATTGCTGTCTGCCATGATTTAAAGATGGGCACCAAGTAATATATATATATATATATATATATATATATATATAGATAAAAAATGAGGCGGCACTCAGAGATTTGTTGAAAAGCAAACAGGTGTGTACTCAAATCATCACATCACATCAACATTTCGGGGGAACAAATCCCCTTCATCAGGATGAAGGGGATTTGTTCCCCGAAATGTTGATGTGATGTGATGATTTGAATACACACCTGTTTGCTTTTCAACAAATCTCTGAGTGCCGCCTCATTTTTGATCTACATATGGGGGTTGCCAAACCCAGATGGAGGGCACCAGAGTAAGCAAGCCCTAGGGGGCATCCAGAGTGCCGGCGTTACGCTGTATGGATAGATATATATATATATATATATATATATATAATCTGTAGCCATAGAAGTTGGGAGCACTCACCAGTCTTCCACTTAAACTCAACTTTATTCAGAGTAACATCAGTGTAAAAATAGCAGCAACGTTTCAGTCTTCTCTGTGACCTTTGTCAAGCTATCTAAGCAATAAACAAAACATACATACATACATACATATATGTATGTATGTTTGCTGGCTGCGATTTTTTTGCACTGATGTTGCTCTGAATAAAGTTGAGTTTCTTAATTGGAAGACTGGCAAGTGCTCCTAACTTCTATGGCCACGATTGGAGTGGTGTCTACATTGGATCCACTCAGAACAGGATTGTCACCCCAGCAGATTGCTTATATATATAATCTATACATTTGGACTTCAGACCACACAGAGGTGATTACTTGTTGCTGGTTAATATAGGATTGGATAACTATTAAGAACTTGAACACAATCCTTTAAAGATATTGGACATAAGTTATGTTGATAGAGCTTCACAAACTTGAAATCATCTATTTTTTGGAATCTAATTGAGACTAGTCTCCATATATATAGCACAATAGTTTGCTCTTACAATTGCTGTATTTTATTAAATCCTCATCTGAGAATGAAAACCATTCCTGACATCTAAAGATGAAAACTCAATTATCTGAGAATTAACACCCCTGAAGAAGTTGCCACAGATGAAATGCGTTGAGTGAAACATTTTATTATTACATTAACAGAAAGTGAATTGGGATTGCAAGCCCTTGTATTGTTGACATCTTTCTGGAATATTAAGAAAATGCACATGATAATGAATCTCTGCGTATTTTATTCTAATCTTTAATAACAAAAGTTTTTATGCATTGGGTGCATAAGGTCATAATAGTTCATCCTGTTCATATCTCTAGTAAGAACATTTATTGAATGAGAGCGCTCCTCAAAGAGAATATATATACATATATATATATATTCTCTTTGAGGAGCGCTCTCATTCATATATATATATATATATATATATATATATATATCTTGCTTCCTTTTCGAAACGGTGCCCATCTTTAAATCGTGGCAAACAGCAATTTTCTTGTTTATCGGCACTCAAAATAAACTTATCAATAGTTTTGAACTATTGGCATACAGGAGAGATAACTGACAAAAAAATGAAATTTTTTAAAAATGGTCAAGCAACCAGAAAATTCATAATTGGTCTACTTCATATGGATTGACCCCTCAGAATTGTGGAACAATGGTTTCAGCCTTTATGAGGACAATGCACCAACCACAAAACTTTCTCGGTGAAGCAGTTTTTGCCCGAGAAACTGATTGCAGTGCTTGAACACCCTCCATACTTGCCAGACCTAGCACCATGTGACTTCTTTCTATTCCCTAAAGTAAATCTGTACTGAAGGGAACCCGTTCTGCATCAGTTGATGAGGTAAATAAGACAACGACGGAGCTGTTGAGACAGCGGACAGATAATGAGCTACAGTATATGCTCGAATTGCATAGACACAAAGAGACAAATTCTTTGTGGAGCACTCTTTGTGTAATAATTATAGTAATTTAAAACATAACTTTTATTATGGTTCTACCTCTAAAATTATATGGCGATGTATAAATTGATAAAAAGCATATTAAACATAAACTGTTTCTTTATTTAAAAAAAAAATGGAGTATGGTTCCTCCCACAAAATATTTTATTTACCAGTGATTATTAGTGAAACATTCAATTACCCTTTAGAAATAGACACATTTAATCTGGCTTCATAGAACTAATGTCAAGGGTTAAAGACTGGCGTCCTTTTGACAGCGATATGAATAAGGTTATAATATCACTATTCTCTAACACGGGTATCAATCAAATTACCATGTAACAACACTATCAACAGAGTAACAATGTAGCAATACCATTAACATTAAATCCACATTTATTGTATCAATCTAAAAAAAAACGGTGTGTTCGTATAGCCCAGGCCTACCAACCTGTGGCTCTCCAGCTGTTGTGAAACTAGACATCCCAGCATGCTCTGCCACAGTTTTAGCATTCCCTAATAGCAAAAGTGTGGCAGGGCAAGATGGGACTTGTAGTTTCACAACAGCTGGAGAGCCACAGGTTGGCCAGGCCTGGTATAGCCCAACCCTAGGGGTGCCCCAGGACACTTGCAGAGATGCCTTGGATTGGTGGTCCACCGTCCAGGACCAATTCAAATTATTTATAGTCAATGTAATAGGCAAAACAAGTGCAGTCTGACCATATTTTTAAAGCAGCAATCATTTACAATGCAAAAATCAACCTGGTTTTTCCTTGTAAGATTAAAAAATACAGACAGATTTGCACAAAGTCGTGCACCTATTACATTTAGCCCTAGATCTTCAGGGCAAAGATCTATCATTTATTTATTTAAAGTGTGTACATTATGTTTCTTTAGAATTTCAGTACATTTTAAAGTAACCCCAACTTGATGGAATCTTTCTTTTCTTTGTTTCGAATCAATTGTAGTTTTGTATTTTAATTTACTTTGACAGTGAAACACAGAATGATGAACCTTAATACAGTATATCTATTTTACCATGAAAAGAACTGGCAGAGAACAGACATGAACATTTTTTTGCAAAATAATGACATTATTGAAAAAGCAAAGGAAAAACATACCTAATTATATGTTTGTGCTGAAAGGTCAGTTTAGCAATATCTCTGAGTAACAGTTTTGTAAACAAGCATCCAATGAAGCATAGGAATCCTACAACAATCGAAATAATTTGTATGCAAATACTGTATGTTTACTTTGCTCGCTTGCAGAAAAGAAAGGAAAACACATTAGCAAGTCCAAGATCTTTGGATTAAATTATTTTTGCAAAAACACAGGTCTGGTTTTTTTTTTTTTTACTTAGTAGCTCCAGAAACTTGATTTAATACAGACATATACTGTAGTTTAATGCTTTCAGCTAATCTTAGCAATTGCTGTAATCTAAGAACCCTATGCATTAGTTATAATTTGTGTGTATCTGTCAGTGAAGAACATGCATAGAGTAATGTACTGTATATGTAGCAGTTTGCCATTTCCCCAAATATAGGGGGGTGATTCAGACCTGATCTCTGCTGTGCATTTTCGCATAGCGGGTGATCAGGTAATAACTGCGCATACGTATGCACTGCAATGCACACGCGCATTGGACAACAACGGGCCAATGGTGCGAAAAATCTGATCGCACGGGCATTCGCACGGTGATTGACAGGAAGAGGGCGTTTGTGGGTGGTAAATGAGCGTTTATTGGGAGTGTCCGGAAAAATGCAGGCGTTCCCATGCGTTTTCAGGAAGGGTGTCTGACATCAGTTCCAGCCTTGATCAGCCTTTTCTTATGGGACTGAAGGAGTAAGTTCTGGGCTGTGCAGAGCCTGCACACAGTATATTTTTGCAGCTCAGCATACACATGCAATCGCACACTTGCACGGCAAAGTTATACTCCCCCTGGGGGCAGCGACTATCTGATCGCAAGACAGCAAAGTTAGCAGGCAGCGATCAGGTCTGAGTCACCCTCATAGTAATGTGCATTATTCCATTCATTTAAAATAAACGCACCAAGTGGAAAAAAAAGATCTTTGACGTTCTATTTGAAGTCAAAGTCCCAGATAGACTGGCACGCTTTCCATATATTAAGAGTATAAGGGAATATTTTGCAACACACTCTGGGCCTAATTCAGAGTTTATTGCAGCATCAAATTTGTTAGTAGTTGGGCAAAACCATGTGCACTGCAGGGGGGGGGGGCAGATATAACATGTGCAGAGAGAGTTAGATTTGGGTGTGGTGTATTCAAACTGAAATCTAAATTGCAGTGTAAAAATAAAGCAGCCAGTACTTACTAGAGATGAGCGGGTTCGGTTTCTCTGAATCCGAACCCGCCAGAACTTCATGTTTTTTTTCACGGGTCCGAGCGACTCGGATCTTCCCGCCTTGCTCGGTTAACCCGAGCGCGCCCGAACGTCATCATGACGCTGTCGGATTCTCGCGAGGCTCGGATTCTATCGCGAGACTCGGATTCTATATAAGGAGCCGCGCGTCACCGCCATTTTCACACGTGCATTGAGATTGATAGGGAGAGGACGTGGCTGGCGTCCTCTCCGTTTAGAATTAGAATAGATTAGAGAGACACTTGATTTACTAATTTTGGGGAGCATTAGGAGTACTCAGTAGTGTACAGTGCAGAGTTTTGCTGATAGTGACCAGTGACCACCACTTTTATTTATAATCCGTTCTCTGCCTGAAAAAAGCGATACACAGCACACAGTGACTCAGTCACATACCATATCTGTGTGCACTGCTCAGGCTCTGGCCAGTGTGCTGCATCATCTATTATCTATCTATATATAATATTATATATATCTGTCTGACTGCTCAGCTCACACAGCTTATAATTGTGGGGGAGACTGGGGAGCACTACTGCAGTGCCAGTTATAGGTTATAGCAGGAGCCAGGAGTACATAATATATTATATAGTGAGTGACCACCAGACACACAGTGCAGTTTATTTAATATATCCGTTCTCTGCCTGAAAAAAGCGATACACACAGTGACTCAGTCAGTCACATACCATATCTGTGTGCACTGCTCAGGCTCAGGCCAGTGTGCTGCATCATCTATATATATTATATATCTGTCTGACTGCTCAGCTCACACAGCTTATAATTGTGGGGGAGACTGGGGAGCACTACTGCAGTGCCAGTTATAGGTTATAGCAGGAGCCAGGAGTACATAATATTATATTAAAATTAAACAGTGCACACTTTTGCTGCAGGAGTGCCACTGCCAGTGTGACTAGTGACCAGTGACCTGACCACCAGTATATAATATTAGTAGTATACTATCTCTTTATCAACCAGTCTATATTAGCAGCAGACACAGTACAGTGCGGTAGTTCACGGCTGTGGCTACCTCTGTGTCGGCACTCGGCAGCCCGTCCATAATTGTATATACCACCTAACCGTGTTTTTTTTTTCTTTCTTTATACATACATACTAGTTACGAGTATACTATCTCTTTATCAACCAGTCTATATATTAGCAGCAGACACAGTACAGTGCGGTAGTTCACGGCTGTGGCTACCTCTGTGTCGGCACTCGGCAGCCCGTCCATAATTGTATATACCACCTAACCGTGGTTTTTTTTTCTTTCTTTATACATACATACTAGTTACGAGTATACTATCTCTTTATCAACCAGTCTATATATTAGCAGCAGACACAGTACAGTGCGGTAGTTCACGGCTGTGGCTACCTCTGTGTCGGCACTCGGCAGCCCGTCCATAATTGTATATACCACCTAACCGTGGTTTTTTTTTCTTTCTTTATACATACATACTAGTTACGAGTATACTATCTCTTTATCAACCAGTCTATATATTAGCAGCAGACACAGTACAGTGCGGTAGTTCACGGCTGTGGCTACCTCTGTGTCGGCACTCGGCAGCCCGTCCATAATTGTATATACCACCTAACCGTGTTTTTTTTTTCTTTCTTTATACATACATACTAGTTACGAGTATACTATCTCTGTATCAACCAGTCTATATATTAGCAGCAGACACAGTACAGTGCGGTAGTTCACGGCTGTGGCTACCTCTGTGTCGGCACTCGGCAGCCCGTCCATAATTGTATATACCACCTAACCGTGGTTTTTTTTTCTTTCTTTATACATACATACTAGTTACGAGTATACTATCTCTTTATCAACCAGTCTATATATTAGCAGCAGACACAGTACAGTGCGGTAGTTCACGGCTGTGGCTACCTCTGTGTCGGCACTCGGCAGCCCGTCCATAATTGTATATACCACCTAACCGTGGTTTTTTTTTCTTTCTTTATACATACATACTAGTTACGAGTATACTATCTCTTTATCAACCAGTCTATATATTAGCAGCAGACACAGTACAGTGCGGTAGTTCATGGCTGTGGCTACCTCTGTGTCGGCACTCGGCAGCCCGTCCATAATTGTATATACCACCTAACCGTGGTTTTTTTTTCTTTCTTTATACATACATACTAGTTACGAGTATACTATCTCTTTATCAACCAGTCTATATATTAGCAGCAGACACAGTACAGTGCGGTAGTTCACGGCTGTGGCTACCTCTGTGTCGGCACTCGGCAGCCCGTCCATAATTGTATATACCACCTAACCGTGGTTTTTTTTTCTTTCTTTATACATACATACTAGTTACGAGTATACTATCTCTTTATCAACCAGTCTATATATTAGCAGCAGACACAGTACAGTGCGGTAGTTCACGGCTGTGGCTACCTCTGTGTCGGCACTCGGCAGCCCGTCCATAATTGTATATACCACCTAACCGTGGTTTTTTTTTCTTTCTTTATACATACATACTAGTTACGAGTATACTATCTCTTTATCAACCAGTCTATATATTAGCAGCAGACACAGTACAGTGCGGTAGTTCACGGCTGTGGCTACCTCTGTGTCGGCACTCGGCAGCCCGTCCATAATTGTATATACCACCTAACCGTGGTTTTTTTTTCTTTCTTTATACATACATACTAGTTACGAGTATACTATCTCTTTATCAACCAGTCTATATATTAGCAGCAGACACAGTACAGTGCGGTAGTTCACGGCTGTGGCTACCTCTGTGTCGGCACTCGGCAGCCCGTCCATAATTGTATATACCACCTAACCGTGGTTTTTTTTTCTTTCTTTATACATACATACTAGTTACGAGTATACTATCTCTTTATCAACCAGTCTATATATTAGCAGCAGACACAGTACAGTGCGGTAGTTCACGGCTGTGGCTACCTCTGTGTCGGCACTCGGCAGCCCGTCCATAATTGTATATACCACCTAACCGTGTTTTTTTTTTCTTTCTTTATACATACATACTAGTTACGAGTATACTATCTCTTTATCAACCAGTCTATATATTAGCAGCAGACACAGTACAGTGCGGTAGTTCACGGCTGTGGCTACCTCTGTGTCGGCACTCGGCAGCCCGTCCATAATTGTATATACCACCTAACCGTGGTTTTTTTTTCTTTCTTTATACATACATACTAGTTACGAGTATACTATCTCTTTATCAACCAGTCTATATATTAGCAGCAGACACAGTACAGTGCGGTAGTTCACGGCTGTGGCTACCTCTGTGTCGGCACTCGGCAGCCCGTCCATAATTGTATATACCACCTAACCGTTGTTTTTTTTTCTTTCTTTATACATACATACTAGTTACGAGTATACTATCTCTTTATCAACCAGTCTATATATTAGCAGCAGACACAGTACAGTGCGGTAGTTCACGGCTGTGGCTACCTCTGTGTCGGCACTCGGCAGCCCGTCCATAATTGTATACTAGTATCCAATCCATCCATCTCCATTGTTTACCTGAGGTGCCTTTTAGTTGTGCCTATTAAAATATGGAGAACAAAAATGTTGAGGTTCCAAAATTAGGGAAAGATCAAGATCCACTTCCACCTCGTGCTGAAGCTGCTGCCACTAGTCATGGCCGAGACGATGAAATGCCAGCAACGTCGTCTGCCAAGGCCGATGCCCAATGGCATAGTACAGAGCATGTCAAAACCAAAACACCAAATATCAGTAAAAAAAGGACTCCAAAACCTAAAATAAAATTGTCGGAGGAGAAGCGTAAACTTGCCAATATGCCATTTACCACACGGAGTGGCAAGGAACGGCTGAGGCCCTGGCCTATGTTCATGGCTAGTGGTTCAGCTTCACATGAGGATGGAAGCACTCAGCCTCTCGCTAGAAAACTGAAAAGACTCAAGCTGGCAAAAGCACCGCAAAGAACTGTGCGTTCTTTGAAATCCCAAATCCACAAGGAGAGTCCAATTGTGTCGGTTGCGATGCCTGACCTTCCCAACACTGGACGTGAAGAGCATGCGCCTTCCACCATTTGCACGCCCCCTGCAAGTGCTGGAAGGAGCACCCGCAGTCCAGTTCCTGATAGTCAGATTGAAGATGTCAGTGTTGAAGTACACCAGGATGAGGAGGATATGGGTGTTGCTGGCGCTGGGGAGGAAATTGACCAGGAGGATTCTGATGGTGAGGTGGTTTGTTTAAGTCAGGCACCCGGGGAGACACCTGTTGTCTGTGGGAGGAATATGGCCGTTGACATGCCAGGTGAAAATACCAAAAAAATCAGCTCTTCGGTGTGGAGGTATTTCACCAGAAATGCGGACAACAGGTGTCAAGCCGTGTGTTCCCTTTGTCAAGCTGTAATAAGTAGGGGTAAGGACGTTAACCACCTCGGAACATCCTCCCTTATACGTCACCTGCAGCGCATTCATAATAAGTCAGTGACAAGTTCAAAAACTTTGGGTGACAGCGGAAGCAGTCCACTGACCAGTAAATCCCTTCCTCTTGTAACCAAGCTCACGCAAACCACCCCACCAACTCCCTCAGTGTCAATTTCCTCCTTCCCCAGGAATGCCAATAGTCCTGCAGGCCATGTCACTGGCAAGTCTGACGAGTCCTCTCCTGCCTGGGATTCCTCCGATGCATCCTTGCGTGTAACGCCTACTGCTGCTGGCGCTGCTGTTGTTGCCGCTGGGAGTCGATGGTCATCCCAGAGGGGAAGTCGTAAGCCCACTTGTACTACTTCCAGTAAGCAATTGACTGTTCAACAGTCCTTTGCGAGGAAGATGAAATATCACAGCAGTCATCCTACTGCAAAGCGGATAACTGAGTCCTTGACAACTATGTTGGTGTTAGACGTGCGTCCGGTATCCGCCGTTAGTTCACAGGGAACTAGACAATTTATTGAGGCAGTGTGCCCCCGTTACCAAATACCATCTAGGTTCCACTTCTCTAGGCAGGCGATACCGAGAATGTACACGGACGTCAGAAAAAGACTCACCAGTCTCCTAAAAAATGCAGTTGTACCCAATGTCCACTTAACCACGGACATGTGGACAAGTGGAGCAGGGCAGGGTCAGGACTATATGACTGTGACAGCCCACTGGGTAGATGTATGGACTCCCGCCGCAAGAACAGCAGCGGCGGCACCAGTAGCAGCATCTCGCAAACGCCAACTCTTTCCTAGGCAGGCTACGCTTTGTATCACCGCTTTCCAGAATACGCACACAGCTGAAAACCTCTTACGGCAACTGAGGAAGATCATCGCGGAATGGCTTACCCCAATTGGACTCTCCTGTGGATTTGTGGCATCGGACAACGCCAGCAATATTGTGTGTGCATTAAATATGGGCAAATTCCAGCACGTCCCATGTTTTGCACATACCTTGAATTTGGTGGTGCAGAATTTTTTTAAAAATGACAGGGGCGTGCAAGAGATGCTGTCGGTGGCCAGAAAAATTGCGGGACACTTTCGGCGTACAGGCACCACGTACAGAAGACTGGAGCACCACCAAAAACTACTGAACCTGCCCTGCCATCATCTGAAGCAAGAAGTGGTAACGAGGTGGAATTCAACCCTCTATATGCTTCAGAGGTTGGAGGAGCAGCAAAAGGCCATTCAAGCCTATACAATTGAGCACGATATAGTAGGTGGAATGCACCTGTCTCAAGTGCAGTGGAGAATGATTTCAACGTTGTGCAAGGTTCTGATGCCCTTTGAACTTGCCACACGTGAAGTCAGTTCAGACACTGCCAGCCTGAGTCAGGTCATTCCCCTCATCAGGCTTTTGCAGAAGAAGCTGGAGGCATTGAAGAAGGAGCTAAAAGGGAGCGATTCCGCTAGGCATGTGGGACTTGTGGATGCAGCCCTTAATTCGCTTAACAAGGATTCACGGGTGGTCAATCTGTTGAAATCAGAGCACTACATTTTGGCCACCGTGCTCGATCCTAGATTTAAAGCCTACCTTGGATCTCTCTTTCCGGCAGACACAGGTCTGCTGGGGTTGAAAGACCTGCTGGTGACAAAATTGTCAAGTCAAGCGGAACGCGACCTGTCAACATCTCCTCCTTCACATTCTCCCGCAACTGGGGGTGCGAGGAAAAGGCTCAGAATTCCGAGCCCACCCGCTGGCGGTGATGCAGGGCAGTCTGGAGCGACTGCTGATGCTGACATCTGGTCCGGACTGAAGGACCTGACAACGATTACGGACATGTCGTCTACTGTCACTGCATATGATTCTCTCAACATTGATAGAATGGTGGAGGATTATATGAGTGACCGCATCCAAGTAGGCACGTCACACAGTCCGTACTTATACTGGCAGGAAAAAGAGGCAATTTGGAGGCCCTTGCACAAACTGGCTTTATTCTACCTAAGTTGCCCTCCCACAAGTGTGTACTCCGAAAGAGTGTTTAGTGCCGCCGCTCACCTTGTCAGCAATCGGCGTACGAGGTTACATCCAGAAAATGTGGAGAAGATGATGTTCATTAAAATGAATTATAATCAATTCCTCCGCGGAGACATTGACCAGCAGCAATTGCCTCCACAAAGTACACAGGGAGCTGAGATGGTGGATTCCAGTGGGGACGAATTGATAATCTGTGAGGAGGGGGATGTACACGGTGATATATCGGAGGGTGAAGATGAGGTGGACATCTTGCCTCTGTAGAGCCAGTTTGTGCAAGGAGAGATTAATTGCTTCTTTTTTGGGGGGGGTCCAAACCAACCCGTCATATCAGTCACAGTCGTGTGGCAGACCCTGTCACTGAAATGATGGGTTGGTTAAAGTGTGCATGTCCTGTTTTGTTTATACAACATAAGGGTGGGTGGGAGGGCCCAAGGACAATTCCATCTTGCACCTCTTTTTTCTTTTCTTTTTCTTTGCATCATGTGCTGATTGGGGAGGTTTTTTTTGGAAGGGACATCCTGCGTGACACTGCAGTGCCACTCCTAGATGGGCCCGGTGTTTGTGTCGGCCACTAGGGTCGCTAATCTTACTCACACAGTCAGCTACCTCATTGCGCCTCTTTTTTTCTTTGCGTCATGTGCTGTTTGGGGAGGGTTTTTTGGAAGGGACATCCTGCGTGACACTGCAGTGCCACTCCTAGATGGGCCCGGTGTTTGTGTCGGCCACTAGGGTCGCTAATCTTACTCACACAGCTACCTCATTGCGCCTCTTTTTTTCTTTGCGTCATGTGCTGTTTGGGGAGGGTTTTTTGGAAGGGACATCCTGCGTGACACTGCAGTGCCACTCCTAGATGGGCCCGGTGTTTGTGTCGGCCACTAGGGTCGCTAATCTTACTCACACAGCTACCTCATTGCGCCTCTTTTTTTCTTTGCGTCATGTGCTGTTTGGGGAGGGTTTTTTGGAAGGGACATCCTGCGTGACACTGCAGTGCCACTCCTAGATGGGCCCGGTGTTTGTGTCGGCCACTAGGGTCGCTAATCTTACTCACACAGCTACCTCATTGCGCCTCTTTTTTTCTTTGCGTCATGTGCTGTTTGGGGAGGGTTTTTTGGAAGGGACATCCTGCGTGACACTGCAGTGCCACTCCTAGATGGGCCCGGTGTTTGTGTCGGCCACTAGGGTCGCTTATCTTACTCACACAGCGACCTCGGTGCAAATTTTAGGACTAAAAATAATATTGTGTGGTGTGAGGTATTCAGAATAGACTGAAAATGAGTGTAAATTATGGTTTTTGAGGTTAATAATACTTTGGGATCAAAATGACCCCCAAATTCTATGATTTAAGCTGTTTTTTAGTGTTTTTTGAAAAAAACACCCGAATCCAAAACACACCCGAATCCGACAAAAAAAATTCGGTGAGGTTTTGCCAAAACGCGTTCGAACCCAAAACACGGCCGCGGAACCGAACCCAAAACCAAAACACAAAACCCGAAAAATTTCAGGCGCTCATCTCTAGTATTACCCTGCACAGAAACAAAATAACCCACCCAAATCTAACTCTCTCTGCACATGTTGTATCTGCCCCCCCCCTGCAGTGCACATGGTTTTGCCCAACTGCTAAGAAATTTGCCGCTGCGATCAACTCTGAATTACCCCCTCTGTCCCAAAAACAAATAGATCAAAAGTAAAGGTTGTGTCCAATCAACTTGCAACTGAAAATCTCAGAAGGCGCTGTCTGCATTTAATTTTTCCAGGGTGTCAGAGACAGGGTCGGATTAACGATGGGGCGGATGGAGCTGCAGCTCCAGGCCCCCCATTCAAAATAGGCCCACAGGATCCCTTGCAGTACTGCCAGTGTTGACAGGAAAAAGTTTTTCCTGTCACCACCAGCCCAGCTCACTCTCCCCCTGACCAGAGCCGGCCGACATTAGTCCCTCCTATGTCAGACTGTGGGACACCGCCATCCTAAGCAGTAAGCACCACCTCCCAGACCTGTAAGAAGCTCAGAATCTGGGATCCGTCCAAGCTCCGCCTTCGGGATCCGTCCAAGCTCTGCCCCCAGGACCCATCCAAAGCTCAGCCTCTGGGATCCGTCCAAGCTCCGCCCCCGGGACTTGTCCAAAGCTCAGCCTCTGGGATCCGTCCAAGCTCCGCCCCCGGGATCCGTCCAAAGCTCAGCCTCTGGGATCCGTCCAAGCTCCGCCCCTGGGACCCGTCCAAAGCTCCTCCTCTGGGATCCGTCCAAGCCCCGCCCCTTGAACCCGTCCAAAGCCCCGCCTCCTGTGCACCGTTAAATCATGGATAGTCTGAAGCTTTGCAGACATGCTGACAGTGATATAACTTTGAAGCTGGCTCTTCAGCAGGTGGGTAGAGCTGGGGGTCAGTGGGGTTGCCGGGGAAGGGGAAGGTATCTCTACCACCTTCCCACCTGTATCTCTACCACCTCTCCACCTGTATCTCTACCACCTTCCCACCTTTATCTATACCACCTCCCCACCTGTATCTCTACCACCTTCCCACCTGTATCTATACCACCTCTCCACCTGTATCTCTACCACCTTCCCACCTGTATCTATACCACCTCCCCACCTGTATCTCTACCACCTTCCCACCTGTATCTTTACCACCTCCCCACCTGTATCTCTACCACCTTCCCACCTGTATCTATACCACCTCCCCACCTGTATCTCTACCACCTTCCCACCTGTATCTATACCACCTCTCCACCTGTATCTCTACCACCTTCCCACCTGTATCTATACCACCTCCCCACCTGTATCTCTACCACCTTCCCACCTGTATCTATACCACCTCCCCACCTGTATCTCTACCACCTTCCCACCTGTATCTATACCACCTCCCCACCTGTATCTCTACCACCTTCCCACCTGTATCTATACCACCTCCCCACCTGCGTGTCTGTCTCCCTCTCCACCTGTATCCCTACCCCCTTCCCGCCTGTATGACTCCCCCTCTCCACATATGTTTCTGCCTTCTCTCTACCTGTGCTTCCACAACCCTCTCCATTTGTGTCTTTGCCACCTTCACTTCCTGTCCCTCTACCACCTTCACTACCTGTGTGTCCACCCCTATACCTTCCTGCTAGTACCTCTGCCTCGTTCGCCACTTGTGCCATTGCCCCCTCCCTACCTTTTTCTCTGCCCTCTCCCCACCTGTGCTTCTGCCCTCCTTTCCACCTGTGTCTCTGCTCCTATCAACCTCTTTCTCTGCCATCCACCCCACCTATGGTTCTGCCTTCTCTCTACCTGTGCTTCCACCTCCCTCTCCACCTCTGTCACTACCTTCCACTCCACCTGTGTCTTTGCCTTGTCTCCATCTGCGCTTCCGCCTCCCTCTCCAAATGCATCTCTGCCTCCCTCACCACCTGTATCTCTACCCCCTTCTCCACCTGTATCTCTACCTTCCTCTCCACCTGTGTGTCTGTCTTCTCCCCATCTACGCTTCAGTCTCCCTCTCCAAATATATCTCTGCCTCCCGCCCACCTGTGTCTCTACTCCTTTCACGACCCATACTTCCACCCCTCTTGCCACCTGCGCTTCTCACAAACTGTGTAGAAAAGAGGGCAGTGCCTGATAGACCAAATGTAGCAGCAGTTTCATCATGGAGCCATCAGAGTTCCTAATATGAGTAATGCAGGGGAGCCCTGAATAGAATGTGAAGATCAGGTCAGTAGTCTGTGTTGGGGGGTATGTCCTGCACATCCCTGTTTCAAGATCCTAATGACGCCTAAGCCAGCCACTAAGCTGATGCACTGTAGTGAGTATTCAGACATCCAGCGTAGTCCCTCCCATCCCCAGGACCAGGTACGCACGTCTCCCTGCTCCTATACCCAGCTGTCCCCCTTTTTTTCCAACTCCTTCCTTCCTCAGGCTCATCCGTCCTTTCCCTCTATCCTGTTTGTACTGCTTCACTCTAATGGATGAGGTGTGAGTAGTTAACAGTAATGTAGTGTTGGGAGGTAGATTAGTGAGGTGTAGTGCGGGGATATAGTGTGGGGAGGTAGCGTAGTGATATAGGGGGTCATTTCGAGTTGATCTCTAGCTGCTTTCTTTCTTTCGCAGCGATCAGCTCAAAAAACTGCACTTCTGTGCACGCGCGTCGTACTTTCACAAAAGCCGATGTAGTTTTACACAAGCTCTAGCAACGCTTTTCAGTCGCACTGCTGATCGTCGAGTGATTGACAGAAAGTGGGTGTTTCTGGGTGGTAACTGACCGTTTTCGGGGAGTGTGTGTAAAAACGCAGGCGTGCCAGATAAAAATGCAGGATCCTTTCGTTCGCACTTCTGCTAAGCTAAGATACACTCCCAGAGGGCGGCGGCTTAGCGTTTGCACAGCTGCTAAAAGCAGCTAGCGAGCGAACAACTCGGAATGAGGGCTAAAGTGCAGGAATGTAGTGTAAGTAGGTAACGTAGTGTTGATCGGTGAGCTCTCTCGCCCAGTCAGCTGGTTGCCGTAATCCTGCTCTGTGACACTGATCAGCTGTCCTGTAAACCGGTACCTCAATTTACAGTGTATGAGATGCCGGTTTACAGCTCAGCTGATCTGGGTCACACACAGCAGGAGCCCAGTGACCATATGACTGGGGAGAGAGCTCACTGATCACTGTGCAGCTTAGTGTATGCAGAGGTGGGAGGGGGTGTCACGGGTGTGAAAGGGGAGTAGCCGGTGGCGGCGCATGCGCTGTACAATCTCAGGGTATTTTTCATGAAAAAGAGCTTTCTCACAAGCTCTGTCCCTGTATGCCATAATTGATACATTCTTGCTATGTATTCAATCATCTCAACGCGATTTTGGTCGAATTTATCACATTCCATGCACATCTCAGATGCGGATTGTGATAAATATGCCCCATAGTGCGGTGATGTAGTGTAGTAGTGATATAGTGAAGAGATGTAGTGTGGGAGGGAGGAAGTGCAGTAGTATGCCACTACACCCCCCCCCCCACCACCCCCTGCCGTCACAGGTAAAAATTCTCTGTGACGCTAATCACACCAACTGCGCGACATGCAATAGGCCCTTCATAGATTTCAGCTCCAGGCCCATGTGGACCTTAATCTGCCACTGGTCAGAGAGACACCCGATAGGGACAATGTAGTATCCCATGACCTGTGGAAGCACTGTACAAGGCTTGTAGTCCCTGTGGATCTGCACATTAAAGTAATACATTTGTAGAAAGATCCAATTTAATATAAAGAATGTTACATCCCCAGTCCCTCCTGTATCAGCCTTGGCTGAAACACAGAACTTTAATGCATAGCCGTCACTGAAATGAGACAAGTGACTGAGTAATATGAAATGGAAACTATGGATTATAATGCGTGTTGTTTTTCACTATTCCTAAAACCAGAAAAAAGAAATTAAAGAAAATGGTACATAGCAGCATGCACACTGGGATGTGAATTGGGATTTAGTCTATGAAAGCTAAAGATCAAATCCCACTAATATGCCACCACACAAATCAAGTATATTATACAAAGCCTTAAATAAATTGGGAACATAAACAGAATGGTGCATGGCACTTCACCTTAAGCTGGGATCACATGGGCACTTTGAAGCTACAGTGGTGACACCAATCAGTAAATGGGAAAATGCGGATTATTTGTCACAAAGGGAGCAACTCTGTGCCTAATTCAGACCTGGTCGTAGATGTGCTAAATTTAGCACATCTATGATCAGTCAGACAGACAGTCCGCCCCGCATGTCAGGGCAGAACCCCCCTCCCCCGCACAAGTGCAAAAGCATTCCATGGCAGCTATGCTTTTGTACTTGAAGAGCAGCTCCCTACCTGCACAGCTCCTGCGTGCTGGCAGGGAGCTACTCAACGCTGTGAGGGTCGCAGCCGCTGCGACCGCCGCGGCCCGTCCCCGGCAAGTCCGGGCACGCCTCTGTAGCCCGGACCTGCCCCTAAAATGGCGGTCAGAAGCCACCGGCCCACCCCCTCCGACCCAGTGACCGCCTCTGCCTGTCAATCAGGCAGAGGCGATTGCAGGGCTAAGAAAGCCGTCAGCCGTCTGGCATGCGCATTTCAGACCTGATCGGCTGTTGTGCGAAAACGTACAGCACCGATCAGGTCTGATTCAGGCCCTCTGTTGTTAAATGCAGCATGCAGCGTTTATAGAGCATTACAAGATTGCGACCCCTGGCCAGAAAGGTGATGGTAGCAGTTGTTCCTACAAACAGATATCAGTGTGCATGCAGTACGCACAGTGAGGAAGTTCCAACAAGTTTACACATGTTACAGAGCCTTTGCAGTGTTACAAATATAGAGGGCGATCACTGAGTGTATAATATTTCAGGATAATTTTGAAGAGGGTGATGGAATCAATATCAACTCAGAGCTTACATTGAGGCCCCAGTACATATCAGGTCCTGGATGACAGGCACTATGGGTCCAATTATTAAAAATGTGTACTAACTAAAAATCTGTATTGCTGCTTATCAGGGGCGTAGCTAAAACTTTTTAGGCCCCATAGCAACATTTTGAAGGGGCTCTTATCCCTATGCACCTAGAGAGACACATGTCTGCAGCAGTTGTTAATTTGATACTCCATAATAGTGCCCTAGTATATTTTCTGAACTAGAGTAGTGCCTCAGTTAATGTTATTCCCAAAAATAGTTCCCTAGTTCACGTTATGTCACATTGCATGGCTGCCAGTACAAACATGCCACACAGTACCCCCAATTCACATTATGACAAGTGTCACCAGTTCATATTATGCCACATTACAGTGCCCCCAGTTCATATTATGATACACTATAGTGCCTCCAGCTCACACTGTGCCACATTACAGTGCCCCAATTCATATTATGCCACATTATAATGCCCTCCAGTTCAATTTATACCACATTACAATTAGAAAGGCCAGGGGCATACCTAAGTATATTGCAAACCCCAAAGCAAAAGTTTGTAAGGGCCCCAATGTACCTTTCAATGTTGAAAAATGAATAGAACACATGTAGCTATGACAGGGAAGGTGGGCAAAGTAACAGTGCCAGCCAGCCCTACCCCTGCTGTTCTGCTTACTTTTCATTTAAAGTAACAAAGACTGTTTTCTGCAGTGCTAAATAACATTTTGCAAGAAATATATCTGGTATGCCCTATTTTAGTCTATTGTTAAATATTCCTAATACTTAAAATCATGTCAAAACTGCAGTTTCCACCTGATTTCAATAAAAAATGGGCTTTATACAGTATGTAGGTCCCTGTAGTCTTAGTTTAATGTATGTTCATTAGTGGTGTGATTCAGAGATGGGTGGATCTCTGTGTTTTTTTCATAGAGCGCTCAAAAAAGCAAATTTTCTGGATCTGAGTTTCCGTGACATAGGACGTTTCGGTGACAATATGATCGCACATAACTGCCGTGACTTGTGGGAGTGTAATGGGAGTGCTGTGGGCGCATCTTAAGGTTCTCTTGAACGGCCGATATATCGCGGGTCCATCGGCCAGTGTGTACAGCCGATATGTTTGTGAACTCCGTCGTTCACAGACGTATCGCGTCGGCCCCGTAGCACAGCCAATGGCCAATACATCTAACGATATATTGGCGCGTCGATGTGTGTGTACGGGCGGTCGGCCGACCACCCGCACACATGCTACGGCGGCCGGCGGTGATTGACAGCTGAACTGGGCGGACGTGTGTACATGCCCACTCAGTTCATGACGTCAGTCCCCGACGGATCGGGCAGTGTGTATGCTCTACACACTGCCTGATCCGTCCATAGATATATCTGCAGATCAATTGATCGGCAGATATATCTACCAGTGTGTACCCACCTTAAAGCTCCGTGTGTTCTGAGTCATGTGTACGGAAAAGGGAAGCCTGTGTCTGATGGATCACTTGCACCTAGCATGGGGCTACTGCAAGTGCCAATACTAATGATAACAGCTGCTGCTTGTAGATGCACAAATCCCCACATTAGCCCTACAGTTTCTCACACTGGCATAAGGTAAAAATGAGGCTTCCGCAGCTGCCCATAACTACAGACGGGTGGTATTCATGTAACCGCCGGTCAGCTGACCGACAGTCACATGACCTCCTTCACCAGCCCGATGGGTCACTGTCCCGATGGTCGGCATGCCGACCAACAGGGACTATTTCCACTTGCGACACCCATAGAGTGGGAATAGAACCCGTGGCGACCGCAGGTCGCCAACAAGCCCGCAGCGTGGCGAGCGCAGCGTGGCGAGCGCAGCGTGGCGAGCGCAGCGAGCCCGCAAGGGGCTTGCTGCACTCGCCCCTCCCCATCGGGATCCCGGCGTCGGTATGCTGCCGGGATCCCGGCGTCGGTAAGCTGACCGACAGTCAGGAGACCGCCGGTCAGCCGTACTACACCCCTACAGACACCTTGTGTGCCACTCAGAATCAGGTCCAGTCTGAACTGTTTTTTCCATTGTTTTATTTTCACTTCTATAATGATAACTGTACATTTGCACGATATTTGTTTTAAAAATAAACCACATTATGGCCTGACCCAACCCTTCCATTGCTTTTCCAGTACCTTTTGGAAAATCTTTTCTAGTTATATGACATCTTGTTATTCCTTTGGGAAACCAGAAACCAGAAATTACTGAATATAGACTTTTTATGACAAACAATTAGGAACATAGCCAGCAATGATTTCACAGTACCTTCACTAAGCAAGAAGGATAATACATGGAAGATCTACATCACAAACACATGGTTTGCATTGTCTCTGGGGCACAAAATTACTAGCATGCAACAATAAAAGTAGCTGAAGGATGTATCATCAGCCTGATACTTGGGGAGTAGATAGTGTATAATGGCACGCAAAGATAATAGGTTCAAGGTTTGATTATTATTTCTTGTAAGTGACAGTTTTTGTTTTAACCAGCCAATCACTTGCTACAGTAGTGAGGGTCAGGTTTTGGGATCTTACTTTAGATGCTGGATCTACCTCCTCATCCTCTCTAATAGTAGATTTCAGCAAGATACAGTAAGTATCCTCACACATTGTTGTGTAGTTTCTGTTGCATTTCTCTCTCACATCTGCCTGTAGCTTTGTCTCCTTTCTGTTTACTCTTATTCTACCTCTATTCTTATACAGGTTAAGTATCCCATATCCAAATATTCCAAAATACAGAATATTCCGAAATACGGAATTTTTTGAGTGAGACTGAGATAGTTAAACCTTTGTTTTCTGATGGCTCAATGTACACAAACTTTGTTTAATACACAAAGTTATTAAAAATATTGTATTAAATGACCTTCAGGCTGTGTGTATAAGGTGTATATGAAACATAAATGCATTCTGTGCTTAGACTTAGGTCCCATTGCCATGATATCTCATTATGATATGCAATTATTCCAAAATACGGAAAAATCCGATATCCAAAATACCACTGGTCCCAAGCATTTTGGATAAGGGATACTCAACCTGTATATGGGAGATGTATCACAAAGCACTATGAATAAATGTTCAATATTTCTTAACCAAGATGGCTCAAGGATATTATTCTATATATCTACCTTAAAATTTTCAAAAGAGGCAAAAAAGAGACTTCTGAAATGTTTCATTCACAGCCCATCATCTCCTCATAGGATAAAACACTTTCAGTCCCAAATCCATAAAGTACTTGTCCATCAAACATCAATTTATTAAAAAGTATCCAGAAAAGATCTATAAAAATTCCACATAAAGGGGGGGGGGGCGCGTGGCCTGCCGCTGAAGTGGGTAGACGTGTCCTGCCCATGCTCCTGCCCCTCCGGAGGGATCATATCATTTATATTCCCCTTTCATGGTCCCTGTGCCCCACTTTTCATATACCCTGCCCTGTTGCTCACCTTTAGCTGCCGGTGGTACAGGTCCGCGGAATCGGTGAGTGTGCCCACATGCTCCCGCGGGTTGTGGCCTGTCCATCCCTCCCAAGCAGGGGCCTCAATTTCCGCCCAGCGCCTGGATGATCGGAGTGAAGGTTGGTGACGGCGGGACCCGGAATGTGGCTGTCCACTCCTGTATCGCGGATCTCCGCTGACGCCGCCGCTCGCCTGCACCCACCAAAGCCTGTCCCTCCTGGCCCTGGAGAGCGCACGGCTGCTGCCTGGCCTGGCTCCCAGCTAACGGCGGACATCTTGGTGCTCCCTTCTCGGACCAGGTGATCAGGGGCAGCCGTTGAGGCAACCTGGTTGTTGGCTGGATCGTAGCCAGAGCTCCCCTCCTAAGTGACCCACCAGTGGCTGGCTTCCAGTAACCAAGGGGGGTGAGTGAGGAATATAATCCACTGCTCCTGCTGCTACTTAGTGTGCCCTCTACCCCCTTCTCATCCCTCAGTGCTGTTTGAGCTTGGTGGTGCATACAGCAGTGGGGGAGTGCACTTCTTCATATCTTTTCTGAACCACTGTTTTAAAAAAATCCCCCTTCTCACTGGACTTCAGGTGGAGCACAGTGGTGGCATGTAATAGTTTGTGTCATTAATCCGCCACGACGGAGAATCATCTATAGCTCTCACCATCATTTTCCTGATATGTTGGCTCCCCCCCTGTGGTTATATGTGCTATATACACCATACATTGTCCTTTTAGTCTGTTATTATTTAACCTGACTGGGTCAATGGGACCCCGAATTGACACTCATCTGGAAATCATGATGCACGTCTAACACTATCACCTGACCTGCCTGGACCATTGTTTACGCACCCAATATCTATTCACCCAATTGTGTCGCTCCCCCCTCTTTTGCCTTTTTATCCCTTTTTTTTTTCCTCCTATTTTTTCACTCCATCCTACTGGCCTTTCACCATGTCGAAAAACAAAAAGGCTACACAGGCCCAGATAAATTTTTCCGGACCAAAGTCTAAGGGCGCTCAGAATCCTGCATTGCTTTTGGACTCCCCCTCCTCCCCGTGCTCATCGGATACGGGTATTGATCCTCAGATACAAGCGGTAATGTCCAGTTTGCTCGAGGGAGTCCAATCAGCATTCAAACAGGAACTTTCTAATGCTATTACAGAATTTAAGTCTGACCTTACGGCCCTTGGTACTCGTACTGACACCTTGGAGTCTAAAACTGACGACCTTTGCCGCTCTCAACGCCATCTTGACACTGAACTATCTAGACTTCATGACGAGGTGGAGGCACTTAAAGAACGACAAGAGGACCAAGAGAATCGTTCTCGTCGCAATAACCTCTGCATTCGCAATGTAGCAGAATCGATCCTTGGCCCCTCTTTGCCCTCATTCTTGAAAGATTTCTTCAAACATCTCCTACCGGACCTCACCGATGGGGACTGTCTCTGCGATAGGGCCCACAGAGCACTCCGTGCGAGGCCTTCCCCCTCCCAACCACCTAGAGACGTCATAGTCCGTCTTCATTATTTTCGTTCAAAAGAACAGATCTTGTCGTCCATTCGTGACTCTCCTGTGATCTCCTTCCGTGACATGCAACTACAGGTTTTTCAGGACTTTGCCCCTTCTACCATCCAAAAGAGAAGAGACCTCCAGCCTGTTACTAGGATTTTACGACAGCATCAAATACGTTACAGATGGGGATTCCCCTTTATGCTCCTGGTATCAGCAGGCAACTCTGTTCATACAGTTAAAACCCTCACTCAAGGTTAAGATTTGCTAGCCAAGCTCGATATCCTTCCTGCATCGTCTTCGGACGGGGCTGTCGCTTCCTCTCCCAAACCGCAACGTCTACAACCTCCTTCGCCTGAATGGACGAGGGTGTCCCGCCATCGCATGGAGAATGGTGAACCCTCCTGATCCAGGCAGGCATTTCCTTCGAAGCTTGCTCTTACTGATTCAGGGTTGAATCTCCCTGCTTTGTAATTTCTGTTGGTTGATAATGGCTTAATTCTGTTTCTCTTAATGCATAAGTAATTGCTTACTGTATTATATGTTAGATGTTGATATTCAGTATGCTTCTGCACACGGTACTACATTGTAATTCCATGTCCCCGCCCCTTTTCTCACTACCCCTTCCCTATCCCCTCCTCCCCCTACCCTTTTTCCCTTTATTCACTCCTCTATTCTCCTTCACTTCCTACGACACAGTTGTTTGCTTCCTGTTTTTTGGGTCTGGTAATTAAATGTACAGCTGTTGCCGACTAGCTCATTATGGTTCAGGCAGACTTGGTCTCCGTATATAGTTCTACCACTACCCCCCGTGTTCCCTTTAAATGTTAAAACTGTTCATTATGTTGACTGTCTCTGCAGCGGTCCTTGACTGGGACCCACTCTCTAAGGGTTTTTTCCCGTATGGGCTCTTTACCTCTTTATTGCTTCCTCTATTCTGTTTTTCTTGTGGCTATCTTTTGTACTTTCCTTGTCTTCTCCTATTTCTCTTGTGGTGGCCTTCCTCAGGCTCATCACGACACCTATCGGGTTGTCCTGCGCACCAAGTGATACAATCTTTCATAAATTGCCATGCCTCTTAAATTATTGTCTACAGATGTGTCCACATACATCTTTGCTATATCCCGCCATGTATGGCTTGGTTTAACATACTATAGACTCAGAGATTTAGCCATGCCGTGTGATTTTTCTTAACTTGCTTCTTTAATATGTTACTTTATACATATTCTATTATGGCAAACAAATATTTTAAAATCCATCCACTCGTTACTCGTGAAAAACAGCTTAGCCGTGTTTTGCATGTTGTGCCAAATTTAGCAAATTAGCAAAGATGTAAGTGGACACATCTGTATCAATGTTAACGGTTTAAACTCTCCCAAGAAACGTACCGTGCTCCTAGGGGCCTGTAGGAGAGAAAAAGCTCATATTGCTTTTTTACAGGAAATGCACCTTACTGGTTCACACACACAGCTTCGGGGAAGGTGGTTTTCCCAATCCTATTTTTCCTCGGCAACCTGTAAAAAACGCGGGGTAGCCATTTTAATACAGCGCAGTATCCCATTTGTCCACACGAAAACAGTGGCAGATCCCGAAGGGCGCTTCCTTATTGTAATCGGCACCCTCCGCTCACTGACCCTCACATTAGTGTCAGTTTACGCTCCTAACCAGGACCAATCCCTGTTCTTTGACTCATTATCTAAACGAATGGACAGAGAAGCACAAGGTCATATCATCATGGGAGGCGATTTTAACACTATTATTGACCCATTATTAGACCAAACTAATCCTCCTCCTCATGCTTCCATGATGACCCTCCCCAGGGCCTCTCGTACCCTTGTTGCTTCTCTGAAACGTCACGGACTTTGCGACGTTTGGCGTTTTCAGCACCCACACACTAAAGACTTTACCCACTTCTCAGCCCCACATCAACACTATTCTAGGATCGACATGATTCACATATCTTCTAATCTTACCCTGATGATTGCCGACACAGGTATTACCCCATTTATGTGGACGGACCATGCAGGTGTCTATCTTTCTTTAGATATACAAATGGAGTTTGGACGACTCTCTTTTGCAACACGCCTCCGCTTTGGCTGAAATAAAATTGTCGATCAGCCACTATTTTCCGGAGAATGTTTCTCCTGACATCTCCTCTAGTGTTCTCTGGGAAGCACACAAGGCCACTATACGGGATTCTCTAATTGCTAAATCTCTAGCAGTTAAGAAAAAAGCTGCGCTGGAGATTCAGTCTCTCGAATCTAAAATTTCCATTTTATTGACTCAACACAAGACGTCCATTGATGCCTCTGTGCTCTCTCAAATAGAATCCCTTCGAGGTCAACTGAATACCCTCCTCTCCCACCGCGCTGCGTTAATCCTGCAAAAACTGCGGCAACGCTTTTATGACAAAGTAGATAAAATTGATTCTGTACTGGCCAACAAACTACGTCGTAAGCAGGCGTTAGGCGCAATAGATAAAATCTACTCTTCGCGCCGCTGTTCTTATATTTAGAATCCTGACGAGATGGTTGAGGAATTTAGGACCTTTTATAGCTCTCTTTATAATCTGCCAGAATTTTCCTTCTCTTCTCCTTTTTCTCCCTCTTCTTCTTCGTCCTCTACCGGGGTCGAGGGAGTGCGCTCATACTTGTCTAATATCCCCCTACCCACTCTATCTGAAGCTCAATTAGACGTACTTAATAGTCGGGTCTCGGATGAGGAGACATTTGCAGCTATTCAATCCATGCGAACATCTGCCGCTCCAGGTCTAGATGGATTTACGGCTCAATATTATAAAATGTTTGCAAAAGAACTGGCCCCACATCTTACCTCTTTGTTTAATGATGTCTTGGAAGGTGCCTCTTTTATTCCCGAAACAACACGGGTGGATATCGTGTTTATCCCGAAGCCTGATAAAGACCCCACTAGATGCTCCAACTATAGACCGATTTCATTATTGAACGTAGACCTCAAAATTTATGCGAAAATCTTAGCCAATCGCCTGGCCCCTTTGTTACCTGGCCTGGTCCACCCGGACCAGGTTGGATTTATACCGGGACGCCAGGCATCCGATAATACCAGACGGGCCATTAACCTAATTCATTCTATCCATAAACAAAAAAACCCTCTCTTGTTTTGGCCCTAGACCCGGAAAAAGCCTTTGACCATATTTCATGGCCATTTGCTTTTGCCGTCCTTGGAAAAATGGGTTTTTCCGGTAAATTCCTAGACGGAGTCCAGGCACTTTATCGCTCCCCCTCAGCACAGGTTTTAGTCAATGGCGCTGCTTCTGCTAGCTTTAGAATTGCCAACGGTACTAGACAGGGTTGCCCGCTTTCGCCCCTTATATTTGCACTGATCATGGAACTTTTGGCGGCAAGCATCCGCAGTACTAAGGCTATCCAAGGAGTATCCACGGGCTTCTCCGAACATAAAATTGCACTTTACGCGGATGATATCCTGATCACTCTTACTGAACCAGCTCGGTCTCTCCCATCTTTGTTATCTGAAATTCATCTATAGTCTCAATACTCCGGTTATAAAATTAGCGTAGACAAAACGGAGGGTCTTGATTTTTATGTCCCAGCGGTGCTTAAGCAAGACCTGGAAACTCTGCTACCCTGTAACTGGCACAAAAAGAAAATCAAGTACCTCGGTATCTATCTGACTCACCATCATCACCAGCTGTTTCAGGCAAACTACCCTCGTCTATTGGATAACATCAGTTCTGACCTGCTTGAGTGGTCTAATCATTACATCTCGTGGATAGGCAGAATAAATTCCGTTAAGATGAGCGTACTTCCTCGGCTTCTATATCTGTTTCAAACCCTCCCAATATATGTTCCTCCCTACGTATTTAAAACCCTGCAACGTCAAACTTCTCACTTCATATGGAACCATAAGCGCCCACGTGTTAGACTTAAACTACTCCAACGTCCTTCCAGAGGTGGTGGCCTGGGAATTCCCGACTTTAGGAATTATTTCTATGCTGCGCAGCTTTCTCATTGTGTGCAATGGTGCTGCTCGGGCGGGATAGGGAAGGTCTGGGTGAAGATTGAAGCAGAGGAGTTGGGTTTAGCTACAATGTCTTCATTAATGTGGCTATCTAAAACTTCACATCCGCGAGCGGTTCGTTCCCACCCTGTTGTGTGTCGCTCATTAGCTGTCTGGGACTTAGTAAATAGACGATTTAAACTGGCTCCACTTCCGTCACCTCTGATCCCACTATTCCATAATCCGTCTTTCCCCCCAGGGCAGTGCCGGTGCTCTTTCACCACCTGGCTCTTGGGCAACATATATTACCTTAATGATATCACTACTGATAATACTTTCCCTCAGTTTTCAGTGGTTCATGACGGAACAATCCCATCCACAGATTTCTTTCGCTATCTTCAAATACGTCACTTTCATTCCACAATCACTTCAACTCTTACTAACAGAAAAGTATCCTCCTTTGAATACATTTGCTGGAAATGATCCACTACCAGGGGTTTAGTCTCTAGTATCTATGCTATACTTAGTGAGGACCCTGGCCATGTCCGGGACCCTCATGAACTAGCCTGGGAATTGGACTTAGGACATACTATAGATAGTGAGTACTGGACTGAAATAAGGGATAGTGCAGCCTCCAGCTCGATTTGTGTTAAAATTAAAGAGAATGTTTATAAATTGCTATATCGCTGGTACTATGTTCCCTCCAGACTGAAGGCCATGTTCCCTGACACTTCGGATAGGTGTTGGAGGGGATGCAGTGCCGAGGGCACTTTTCTACATATTTGGTGGTCCTGCCCGAAACTTGCCTGCATATGGCGGGAGGTTACTGCCCTACTCTCGCACCTATTCGAAATTGTTATCCCTTTTGATCCCCAATATTTTCTACTCCCCCTGCCTCTTCCTAGTCTCACCCGACATCAAAATAAACTATTTCGTCACATAGTTTCTGCTAGAGATGAGCGGGTTCGGTTTCTCTGAATCCGAACCCGCACGAACTTCATGTTTTTTTTCACGGGTCCGAGCGACTCGGATCTTCCCGCCTTGCTCGGTTAACCCGAGCGCGCCCGAACGTCATCATGACGCTGTCGGATTCTCGCGAGACTCGGATTCTATATAAGGAGCCGCGCGTCGCCGCCATTTTCACACGTGCATTGAGATTGATAGAGAGAGGACGTGGCTGGCGTCCTCTCCATTTAGATTAGGAGAGAGAGAGAGAGATTGACCTGAGGCTGATACTGTAGAAGAGAGTGCAGAGTTTAGTGACTGACCACAGTGACCACCAGCAGTGCAGTTGTTTTATTTAATATATCCGTTCTCTGCCTGAAAAAAACGGTACACACAGTGACTCAGTCACATACCATATCTGTGTGCACTGCTCAGCCCAGTGTGCTGCATGCCTGCATCATCTATGTATATATTATATATCTGACTGTGCTCAGCTCACACAGCTTATAATTGTGGGGGAGACTGGGGAGCACTGCAGTGCCAGTTATAGGTTATAGCAGGAGCCAGGAGTACAAGACAGTCACATACCATATCTGTGTGCACTGCTCAGCCCAGTGTGCTGCATCATCTATGTATATATTATATATCTGACTGTGCTCAGCTCACACAGCTTATAATTGTGGGGGAGACTGGGGAGCACTGCAGTGCCAGTTATAGGTTATAGCAGGAGCCAGGAGTACATATTATATTAAAATTAAACAGTGCACACTTTTGCTGCAGGAGTGCCACTGCCAGTGTGACTGACCAGTGACCTGACCACACTGACCACCAGTATAGTCAGTAGTATACTATATTGTGATTGCCTGAAAAAGTTAAACACTCGTCGTGTGACTTCACTTGTGTGGTGTTTTTTTTTTTATTCTATAAAAAACTCATTCTGCTGACAGACAGTGTCCAGCAGGTCCGTCATTATATAATATATATACCTGTCCGGCTGCAGTAGTGATATATATATATTTTTTATATCATTATTTATCATCCAGTCGCAGCAGACACAGTACGGTAGTTCACGGCTGTAGCTACCTCTGTGTCGGCACTCGGCAGTCCATCCATAATTGTATACCACCTACCCGTGGTTTTTTTTTCTTTCTTCTTTATACATACATACTACTACATCTCTTTATCAACCAGTCTATATTAGCAGCAGACACAGTACAGTACGGTAGTTCACGGCTGTGGCTACCTCTGTGTCGGCACTCGGCAGTCCGTCCATAATTGTATACCACCTAACCGTGGTTTTTTTTTCTTTCTTCTTTATACATACATACTACGACATCTCTTTATCAACCAGTCTATATTAGCAGCAGACACAGTACAGTACGGTAGTTCACGGCTGTGGCTACCTCTGTGTCGGCACTCGGCAGTCCGTCCATAATTGTATACCACCTAACCGTGGTTTTTTTTTCTTTCTTCTTCATACATACATACTACGACATCTCTTTATCAACCAGTCTATATTAGCAGCAGACACAGTACAGTACGGTAGTTCACGGCTGTGGCTACCTCTGTGTCGGCACTCGGCAGTCCGTCCATAATTGTATACCACCTAACCGTGGTTTTTTTTTCTTTCTTCTTTATACATACATACTACGACATCTCTTTATCAACCAGTCTATATTAGCAGCAGACACAGTACAGTACGGTAGTTCACGGCTGTGGCTACCTCTGTGTCGGCACTCAGCAGTCCGTCCATAATTGTATACCACCTACCCGTGGTTTTTTTTTCTTTCTTCTTTATACATACATACTACTACATCTCTTTATCAACCAGTCTATATTAGCAGCAGACACAGTACAGTACGGTAGTTCACGGCTGTGGCTACCTCTGTGTCGGCACTCGGCAGTCCGTCCATAATTGTATACCACCTAACCGTGGTTTTTTTTTTTTCTTCTTTATACATACATACTACGACATCTCTTTATCAACCAGTCTATATTAGCAGCAGACACAGTACAGTACGGTAGTTCACGGCTGTGGCTACCTCTGTGTCGGCACTCGGCAGTCCGTCCATAATTGTATACCACCTACCCATGGTTTTTTTTTCTTTCTTCTTCATACATACATACTACGACATCTCTTTATCAACCAGTCTATATTAGCAGCAGACACAGTACAGTACGGTAGTTCACGGCTGTGGCTACCTCTGTGTCGGCACTCGGCAGTCCGTCCATAATTGTATACCACCTAACCGTGTTTTTTTTTTCTTTCTTCTTCATACATACATACTACGACATCTCTTTATCAACCAGTCTATATTAGCAGCAGACACAGTACAGTACGGTAGTTCACGGCTGTGGCTACCTCTGTGTCGGCACTCGGCAGTCCGTCCTTAATTGTATACTAGTATCCATCCATCTCCATTGTTTACCTGAGGTGCCTTTTAGTTGTGCCTATTAAAATATGGAGAACAAAAATGTTGAGGTTCCAAAATTAGGGAAAGATCAAGATCCACTTCCACCTCGTGCTGAAGCTGCTGCCACTAGTCATGGCCGAGACGATGAAATGCCAGCAACGTCGTCTGCCAAGGCCGATGCCCAATGTCACAGTACAGAGCATGTCAAATCCAAAACACCAAATATCAGTAAAAAAAGGACTCCAAAACCTAAAATAAAATTGTCGGAGGAGAAGCGTAAACTTGCCAATATGCCATTTACCACACGGAGTGGCAAGGAACGGCTGAGGCCCTGGCCTATGTTCATGGCTAGTGGTTCAGCTTCACATGAGGATGGAAGCACTCAGCCTCTCGCTAGAAAAATTAAAAGACTCAAGCTGGCAAAAGCACAGCAAAGAACTGTGCATTCTTCGAAATCCCAAATCCACAAGGAGAGTCCAATTGTGTCGGTTGCGATGCCTGACCTTCCCAACACTGGACGTGAAGAGCATGCGCCTTCCACCATTTGCACGCCCCCTGCAAGTGCTGGAAGGAGCACCCGCAGTCCAGTTCCTGATAGTCAGATTGAAGATGTCAGTGTTGAAGTACACCAGGATGAGGAGGATATGGGTGTTGCTGGCGCTGGGGAGGAAATTGACCAGGAGGATTCTGATGGTGAGGTGGTTTGTTTAAGTCAGGCACCCGGGGAGACACCTGTTGTCGGTGGGAGGAATATGGCCGTTGACATGCCAGGTGAAAATACCAAAAAAATCAGCTCTTCGGTGTGGAGGTATTTCAACAGAAATGCGGACAACAGGTGTCAAGCCGTGTGTTCCCTTTGTCAAGCTGTAATAAGTAGGGGTAAGGACGTTAACCACCTCGGAACATCCTCCCTTATACGTCACCTGCAGCGCATTCATAATAAGACAGTGACAAGTTCAAAAACTTTGGGTGACAGCGGAAGCAGTCCACTGACCAGTAAATCCCTTCCTCTTGTAACCAAGCTCACGCAAACCACCCCACCAACTCCCTCAGTGTCAATTTCCTCCTTCCCCAGGAATGCCAATAGTCCTGCAGGCCATGTCACTGGCAATTCTGACGATTCCTCTCCTGCCTGGGATTCCTCCGATGCATCCTTGCGTGTAACGCCTACTGCTGCTGGCGCTGCTGTTGTTGCTGCTGGGAGTCGATGGTCATCCCAGAGGGGAAGTCGTAAGCCCACTTGTACTACTTCCAGTAAGCAATTGACTGTTCAACAGTCCTTTGCGAGGAAGATGAAATATCACAGCAGTCATCCTGCTGCAAAGCGGATAACTGAGGCCTTGACAACTATGTTGGTGTTAGACGTGCGTCCGGTATCCGCCGTTAGTTCACAGGGAACTAGACAATTTATTGAGGCAGTGTGCCCCCGTTACCAAATACCATCTAGGTTCCACTTCTCTAGGCAGGCGATACCGAGAATGTACACGGACGTCAGAAAAAGACTCACCAGTCTCCTAAAAAATGCAGTTGTACCCAATGTCCACTTAACCACGGACATGTGGACAAGTGGAGCAGGGCAGGGTCAGGACTATATGACTGTGACAGCCCACTGGGTAGATGTATGGACTCCCGCCGCAAGAACAGCAGCGGCGGCACCAGTAGCAGCATCTCGCAAACGCCAACTCTTTCCTAGGCAGGCTACGCTTTGTATCACCGCTTTCCAGAATACGCACACAGCTGAAAACCTCTTACGGCAACTGAGGAAGATCATCGCGGAATGGCTTACCCCAATTGGACTCTCCTGTGGATTTGTGGCATCGGACAACGCCAGCAATATTGTGTGTGCATTAAATATGGGCAAATTCCAGCACGTCCCATGTTTTGCACATACCTTGAATTTGGTGGTGCAGAATTATTTAAAAAACGACAGGGGCGTGCAAGAGATGCTGTCGGTGGCCAGAAAAATTGCGGGACACTTTCGGCGTACAGGCACCACGTACAGAAGACTGGAGCACCACCAAAAACTACTGAACCTGCCCTGCCATCATCTGAAGCAAGAAGTGGTAACGAGGTGGAATTCAACCCTCTATATGCTTCAGAGGTTGGAGGAGCAGCAAAAGGCCATTCAAGCCTATACAATTGAGCACGATATAGGAGGTGGAATGCACCTGTCTCAAGCGCAGTGGAGAATGATTTCAACGTTGTGCAAGGTTCTGATGCCCTTTGAACTTGCCACACGTGAAGTCAGTTCAGACACTGCCAGCCTGAGTCAGGTCATTCCCCTCATCAGGCTTTTGCAGAAGAAGCTGGAGACATTGAAGGAGGAGCTAACACGGAGCGATTCCGCTAGGCATGTGGGACTTGTGGATGGAGCCCTTAATTCGCTTAACAAGGATTCACGGGTGGTCAATCTGTTGAAATCAGAGCACTACATTTTGGCCACCGTGCTCGATCCTAGATTTAAAGCCTACCTTGGATCTCTCTTTCCGGCAGACACAAGTCTGCTGGGGTTGAAAGACCTGCTGGTGAGAAAATTGTCAAGTCAAGCGGAACGCGACCTGTCAACATCTCCTCCTTCACATTCTCCCGCAACTGGGGGTGCGAGGAAAAGGCTCAGAATTCCGAGCCCACCCGCTGGCGGTGATGCAGGGCAGTCTGGAGTGACTGCTGATGCTGACATCTGGTCCGGACTGAAGGACCTGACAACGATTACGGACATGTCGTCTACTGTCACTGCATATGATTCTCTCACCATTGAAAGAATGGTGGAGGATTATATGAGTGACCGCATCCAAGTAGGCACGTCACACAGTCCATACTTATACTGGCAGGAAAAAGAGGCAATTTGGAGGCCATTGCACAAACTGGCTTTATTCTACCTAAGTTGCCCTCCCACAAGTGTGTACTCCGAAAGAGTGTTTAGTGCCGCCGCTCACCTTGTCAGCAATCGGCGTACGAGGTTACATCCAGAAAATGTGGAGAAGATGATGTTCATTAAAATGAATTATAATCAATTCCTCCGCGGAGACATTGACCAGCAGCAATTGCCTCCACAAAGTACACAGGGAGCTGAGATGGTGGATTCCAGTGGGGACGAATTGATAATCTGTGAGGAGGGGGATGTACACGGTGATATATCGGAGGGTGATGATGAGGTGGACATCTTGCCTCTGTAGAGCCAGTTTGTGCAAGGAGAGATTAATTGCTTCTTTTTTTGGGGGGGTCCAAACCAACCCGTCATATCAGTCACAGTCGTGTGGCAGACCCTGTCACTGAAATGATGGGTTGGTTAAAGTGTGCATGTCCTGTTTTGTTTATACAACATAAGGGTGGGTGGGAGGGCCCAAGGACAATTCCATCTTGCACCTCTTTTTTCTTTTATTTTTCTTTGCGTCATGTGCTGTTTGGGGAGGGTTTTTTGGAAGGGACATCCTGCGTGACACTGCAGTGCCACTCCTAAATGGGCCCGGTGTTTGTGTCGGCCACTAGGGTCGCTAATCTTACTCACACAGTCAGCTACCTCATTGCGCCTCTTTTTTTCTTTGCGTCATGTGCTGATTGGGGAGGGTTTTTTGGAAGGGACATCCTGCGTGACACTGCAGTGCCACTCCTAAATGGGCCCGGTGTTTGTGTCGGCCACTAGGGTCGCTAATCTTACTCACACAGTCAGCTACCTCATTGCGCCTCTTTTTTTCTTTGCGTCATGTGCTGATTGGGGAGGGTTTTTTGGAAGGGACATCCTGCGTGACACTGCAGTGCCACTCCTAAATGGGCCCGGTGTTTGTGTCGGCCACTAGGGTCGCTAATCTTACTCACACAGTCAGCTACCTCATTGCGCCTCTTTTTTTCTTTGCGTCATGTGCTGATTGGGGAGGGTTTTTTGGAAGGGACATCCTGCGTGACACTGCAGTGCCACTCCTAAATGGGCCCGGTGTTTGTGTCGGCCACTAGGGTCGCTAATCTTACTCACACAGTCAGCTACCTCATTGCGCCTCTTTTTTTCTTTGCGTCATGTGCTGATTGGGGAGGGTTTTTTGGAAGGGACATCCTGCGTGACACTGCAGTGCCACTCCTAAATGGGCCCGGTGTTTGTGTCGGCCACTAGGGTCGCTAATCTTACTCACACAGTCAGCTACCTCATTGCGCCTCTTTTTTTCTTTGCGTCATGTGCTGATTGGGGAGGGTTTTTTGGAAGGGACATCCTGCGTGACACTGCAGTGCCACTCCTAAATGGGCCCGGTGTTTGTGTCGGCCACTAGGGTCGCTAATCTTACTCACACAGTCAGCTACCTCATTGCGCCTCTTTTTTTCTTTGCGTCATGTGCTGATTGGGGAGGGTTTTTTGGAAGGGACATCCTGCGTGACACTGCAGTGCCACTCCTAAATGGGCCCGGTGTTTGTGTCGGCCACTAGGGTCGCTAATCTTACTCACACAGTCAGCTACCTCATTGCGCCTCTTTTTTTCTTTGCGTCATGTGCTGATTGGGGAGGGTTTTTTGGAAGGGACATCCTGCGTGACACTGCAGTGCCACTCCTAAATGGGCCCGGTGTTTGTGTCGGCCACTAGGGTCGCTAATCTTACTCACACAGTCAGCTACCTCATTGCGCCTCTTTTTTTCTTTGCGTCATGTGCTGATTGGGGAGGGTTTTTTGGAAGGGACATCCTGCGTGACACTGCAGTGCCACTCCTAAATGGGCCCGGTGTTTGTGTCGGCCACTAGGGTCGCTAATCTTACTCACACAGTCAGCTACCTCATTGCGCCTCTTTTTTTCTTTGCGTCATGTGCTGATTGGGGAGGGTTTTTTGGAAGGGACATCCTGCGTGACACTGCAGTGCCACTCCTAAATGGTCCCGGTGTTTGTGTCGGCCACTAGGGTCGCTAATCTTACTCACACAGTCAGCTACCTCATTGCGCCTCTTTTTTTCTTTGCGTCATGTGCTGATTGGGGAGGGTTTTTTGGAAGGGACATCCTGCGTGACACTGCAGTGCCACTCCTAAATGGGCCCGGTGTTTGTGTCGGCCACTAGGGTCGCTTATCTTACTCACACAGTCAGCTACCTCATTGCGCCTCTTTTTTTCTTTGCGTCATGTGCTGATTGGGGAGGGTTTTTTGGAAGGGACATCCTGCGTGACACTGCAGTGCCACTCCTAAATGGGCCCGGTGTTTGTGTCGGCCACTAGGGTCGCTAATCTTACTCACACAGTCAGCTACCTCATTGCGCCTCTTTTTTTCTTTGCGTCATGTGCTGATTGGGGAGGGTTTTTTGGAAGGGACATCCTGCGTGACACTGCAGTGCCACTCCTAAATGGGCCCGGTGTTTGTGTCGGCCACTAGGGTCGCTAATCTTACTCACACAGTCAGCTACCTCATTGCGCCTCTTTTTTTCTTTGCGTCATGTGCTGATTGGGGAGGGTTTTTTGGAAGGGACATCCTGCGTGACACTGCAGTGCCACTCCTAAATGGGCCCGGTGTTTGTGTCGGCCACTAGGGTCGCTAATCTTACTCACACAGTCAGCTACCTCATTGCGCCTCTTTTTTTCTTTGCGTCATGTGCTGATTGGGGAGGGTTTTTTGGAAGGGACATCCTGCGTGACACTGCAGTGCCACTCCTAAATGGGCCCGGTGTTTGTGTCGGCCACTAGGGTCGCTAATCTTACTCACACAGTCAGCTACCTCATTGCGCCTCTTTTTTTCTTTGCGTCATGTGCTGATTGGGGAGGGTTTTTTGGAAGGGACATCCTGCGTGACACTGCAGTGCCACTCCTAAATGGGCCCGGTGTTTGTGTCGGCCACTAGGGTCGCTAATCTTACTCACACAGTCAGCTACCTCATTGCGCCTCTTTTTTTCTTTGCGTCATGTGCTGATTGGGGAGGGTTTTTTGGAAGGGACATCCTGCGTGACACTGCAGTGCCACTCCTAAATGGGCCCGGTGTTTGTGTCGGCCACTAGGGTCGCTAATCTTACTCACACAGTCAGCTACCTCATTGCGCCTCTTTTTTTCTTTGCGTCATGTGCTGATTGGGGAGGGTTTTTTGGAAGGGACATCCTGCGTGACACTGCAGTGCCACTCCTAAATGGGCCCGGTGTTTGTGTCGGCCACTAGGGTCGCTAATCTTACTCACACAGTCAGCTACCTCATTGCGCCTCTTTTTTTCTTTGCGTCATGTGCTGATTGGGGAGGGTTTTTTGGAAGGGACATCCTGCGTGACACTGCAGTGCCACTCCTAAATGGGCCCGGTGTTTGTGTCGGCCACTAGGGTCGCTAATCTTACTCACACAGTCAGCTACCTCATTGCGCCTCTTTTTTTCTTTGCGTCATGTGCTGATTGGGGAGGGTTTTTTGGAAGGGACATCCTGCGTGACACTGCAGTGCCACTCCTAAATGGGCCCGGTGTTTGTGTCGGCCACTAGGGTCGCTAATCTTACTCACACAGTCAGCTACCTCATTGCGCCTCTTTTTTTCTTTGCGTCATGTGCTGATTGGGGAGGGTTTTTTGGAAGGGACATCCTGCGTGACACTGCAGTGCCACTCCTAAATGGGCCCGGTGTTTGTGTCGGCCACTAGGGTCGCTAATCTTACTCACACAGTCAGCTACCTCATTGCGCCTCTTTTTTTCTTTGCGTCATGTGCTGATTGGGGAGGGTTTTTTGGAAGGGACATCCTGCGTGACACTGCAGTGCCACTCCTAAATGGGCCCGGTGTTTGTGTCGGCCACTAGGGTCGCTAATCTTACTCACACAGTCAGCTACCTCATTGCGCCTCTTTTTTTCTTTGCGTCATGTGCTGATTGGGGAGGGTTTTTTGGAAGGGACATCCTGCGTGACACTGCAGTGCCACTCCTAAATGGGCCCGGTGTTTGTGTCGGCCACTAGGGTCGCTTATCTTACTCACACAGTCAGCTACCTCATTGCGCCTCTTTTTTCTTTGCGTCATGTGCTGATTGGGGAGGGTTTTTTGGAAGGGACATCCTGCGTGACACTGCAGTGCCACTCCTAAATGGGCCCGGTGTTTGTGTCGGCCACTAGGGTCGCTTATCTTACTCACACAGTCAGCTACCTCATTGCGCCTCTTTTTTTCTTTGCGTCATGTGCTGATTGGGGAGGGTTTTTTGGAAGGGACATCCTGCGTGACACTGCAGTGCCACTCCTAAATGGGCCCGGTGTTTGTGTCGGCCACTAGGGTCGCTAATCTTACTCACACAGTCAGCTACCTCATTGCGCCTCTTTTTTTCTTTGCGTCATGTGCTGATTGGGGAGGGTTTTTTGGAAGGGACATCCTGCGTGACACTGCAGTGCCACTCCTAAATGGGCCCGGTGTTTGTGTCGGCCACTAGGGTCGCTAATCTTACTCACACAGTCAGCTACCTCATTGCGCCTCTTTTTTTCTTTGCGTCATGTGCTGATTGGGGAGGGTTTTTTGGAAGGGACATCCTGCGTGACACTGCAGTGCCACTCCTAAATGGGCCCGGTGTTTGTGTCGGCCACTAGGGTCGCTAATCTTACTCACACAGTCAGCTACCTCATTGCGCCTCTTTTTTTCTTTGCGTCATGTGCTGATTGGGGAGGGTTTTTTGGAAGGGACATCCTGCGTGACACTGCAGTGCCACTCCTAAATGGGCCCGGTGTTTGTGTCGGCCACTAGGGTCGCTAATCTTACTCACACAGTCAGCTACCTCATTGCGCCTCTTTTTTTCTTTGCGTCATGTGCTGATTGGGGAGGGTTTTTTGGAAGGGACATCCTGCGTGACACTGCAGTGCCACTCCTAAATGGGCCCGGTGTTTGTGTCGGCCACTAGGGTCGCTAATCTTACTCACACAGTCAGCTACCTCATTGCGCCTCTTTTTTTCTTTGCGTCATGTGCTGATTGGGGAGGGTTTTTTGGAAGGGACATCCTGCGTGACACTGCAGTGCCACTCCTAAATGGGCCCGGTGTTTGTGTCGGCCACTAGGGTCGCTTATCTTACTCACACAGTCAGCTACCTCATTGCGCCTCTTTTTTTCTTTGCGTCATGTGCTGATTGGGGAGGGTTTTTTGGAAGGGACATCCTGCGTGACACTGCAGTGCCACTCCTAAATGGGCCCGGTGTTTGTGTCGGCCACTAGGGTCGCTAATCTTACTCACACAGTCAGCTACCTCATTGCGCCTCTTTTTTTCTTTGCGTCATGTGCTGATTGGGGAGGGTTTTTTGGAAGGGACATCCTGCGTGACACTGCAGTGCCACTCCTAAATGGGCCCGGTGTTTGTGTCGGCCACTAGGGTCGCTAATCTTACTCACACAGTCAGCTACCTCATTGCGCCTCTTTTTTTCTTTGCGTCATGTGCTGATTGGGGAGGGTTTTTTGGAAGGGACATCCTGCGTGACACTGCAGTGCCACTCCTAAATGGGCCCGGTGTTTGTGTCGGCCACTAGGGTCGCTAATCTTACTCACACAGTCAGCTACCTCATTGCGCCTCTTTTTTTCTTTGCGTCATGTGCTGATTGGGGAGGGTTTTTTGGAAGGGACATCCTGCGTGACACTGCAGTGCCACTCCTAAATGGGCCCGGTGTTTGTGTCGGCCACTAGGGTCGCTAATCTTACTCACACAGTCAGCTACCTCATTGCGCCTCTTTTTTTCTTTGCGTCATGTGCTGATTGGGGAGGGTTTTTTGGAAGGGACATCCTGCGTGACACTGCAGTGCCACTCCTAAATGGGCCCGGTGTTTGTGTCGGCCACTAGGGTCGCTAATCTTACTCACACAGTCAGCTACCTCATTGCGCCTCTTTTTTTCTTTGCGTCATGTGCTGATTGGGGAGGGTTTTTTGGAAGGGACATCCTGCGTGACACTGCAGTGCCACTCCTAAATGGGCCCGGTGTTTGTGTCGGCCACTAGGGTCGCTAATCTTACTCACACAGTCAGCTACCTCATTGCGCCTCTTTTTTTCTTTGTGTCATGTGCTGATTGGGGAGGGTTTTTTGGAAGGGACATCCTGCGTGACACTGCAGTGCCACTCCTAAATGGGCCCGGTGTTTGTGTCGGCCACTAGGGTCGCTTATCTTACTCACACAGTCAGCTACCTCATTGCGCCTCTTTTTTTCTTTGCGTCATGTGCTGATTGGGGAGGGTTTTTTGGAAGGGACATCCTGCGTGACACTGCAGTGACACTCCTAAATGGGCCCGGTGTTTGTGTCGGCCACTAGGGTCGCTAATCTTACTCACACAGTCAGCTACCTCATTGCGCCTCTTTTTTTCTTTGCGTCATGTGCTGATTGGGGAGGGTTTTTTGGAAGGGACATCCTGCGTGACACTGCAGTGCCACTCCTAAATGGGCCCGGTGTTTGTGTCGGCCACTAGGGTCGCTAATCTTACTCACACAGTCAGCTACCTCATTGCGCCTCTTTTTTTCTTTGCGTCATGTGCTGATTGGGGAGGGTTTTTTGGAAGGGACATCCTGCGTGACACTGCAGTGCCACTCCTAAATGGGCCCGGTGTTTGTGTCGGCCACTAGGGTCGCTTATCTTACTCACACAGTCAGCTACCTCATTGCGCCTCTTTTTTTCTTTGCGTCATGTGCTGATTGGGGAGGGTTTTTTGGAAGGGACATCCTGCGTGACACTGCAGTGCCACTCCTAAATGGGCCCGGTGTTTGTGTCGGCCACTTGGGTCGCTAATCTTACTCACACAGTCAGCTACCTCATTGCGCCTCTTTTTTTCTTTGCGTCATGTGCTGATTGGGGAGGGTTTTTTGGAAGGGACATCCTGCGTGACACTGCAGTGCCACTGCTAAATGGGCCCGGTGTTTGTGTCGGCCACTAGGGTCGCTTATCTTACTCACACAGTCAGCTACCTCATTGCGCCTCTTTTTTTCTTTGCGTCATGTGCTGAACGGGGAGGGTTTTTTGGAAGGGACATCCTGCGTGACACTGCAGTGCCACTCCTAGATGGGCCAGGTGTTTGTGTCGGCCACTAGTGTCGCTTAGCTTAGTCATCCAGCGACCTTGGTGCAAATTTTAGGACGACACCTTCCCCTATGCTGGTAATACTATCTCGAGTATGGTATGTTTTTAAAATGGAGTACATGACCGCTATTATTCGTAATTCATCCAAATCATTTACTAAGGTTTGGTCTCCCTGGCTGGCTTCTCAACACGCTACCTCACCATTTGTTACCTGAGATGCTAAACATAAGGCTTACTTCCTTTTTGACCTTGGAAGTCACACCCCCCCCCCTTCTTCTCTTCTTGATTTATTTTCTTTCTCCTTTTTTCTGTTTGTCTTTCTTTCCTTCTGTCTTCTCTCTTCTCTACTACCTTATTTCTTTCTCTCTATGACGGCTGGCCACACCGTCGCTGCAAAATATCTTTTTCATTCTTAAATATCTAAAATTGGATCCCTTTTTTTTTGCTGAAGTTACTATTTGTAATTACTATTGTAATGCTTGCTGGCAAGATTTCCTTTCATGTTTCTTGAGATGTATTCTGTGTGATCCACTCAATAAAATTGTGTTAACAAAAAACAAAAATAAAATCCACATAAAATGACTGCATGCAAAGATTATCTCATGGACATGATACAAAGTGGCAGTTATTATATTGGGGAGAAGCTTACCGGACCCTCAGAAAGCTCTATAATGCGATGTCATTCCTGCGTTGGCAGGAATGATGGTATTCCTGGGTAATCCCGCTACACTGAACCACTGGTATCCAATTTCATGTCCTCTGGGACGTGTTGTTACTATCCCACTTCTTCCACTCTTTCACAGTGGCACATGGTACATTTGTCCAGACAGCTCACCTCCCTATACGTATTCGCACTCTCCAATATACTCTCACTCAAATGTCGGGTGCTCCGCGTATGCTCGTTTCTGAATGCCGTGATGAAGTCTAAGCTTCAGCAGTATCACAAATTAAAATTCAGTAATTGATTTCCACTTGCCGCCCGACACGTTTCAAGCCTTATCGGGTCTTTGTCAAGACTAAAGTGGATGCGGTCTGGTCGCTATTTTATGCTAGTTCCAGCAGTTCCAGTCAACTCCTCCCCTTTCTTTAGACATGTACTGACATATCACATTCTTTATACCGATTCCTGTATCCCAATACGTATGAATACTAAAAACTTTCAACAACCTATTTCTACAGTCATATTTCAAAAAACTGAGGGTAATATATAAAAAAGTCCTCAATATAAAAAATTCAGTGGTGTCCAGTGCAGTAGCACCAAAACAAGGTATGGGAAACCGTATAAAATCAAAAGGGTTTTATATGTGGTCTGTGTATGTAAATATTGCAAAACCACAGAAGGAAGTAATATGGTAAGATTTACATCTGCAATTACCAAAAAAGAATATAACATACATCATTTTGTAACATATAACAGTTCAAACGTCATTTATTTGATACAATGCAAGTGCATGCGACAATACTGTATGTGGGGAGAACCAGTCGCCCCTTCAAGACAAGGATGGGAGAACATATCCATAATATTCGAAAGGGGTATGAAAACTACCATATGTCTGCACATTTTAAGTCATGTCATAGGTGTTCGTCTAAGGATATTATTAGTTTTAAAATCATAGATTTGATAAAAGGGAACTGGAGACAAAAGTATATGGGTGCTGCTTTAGCAATGGCAGAAATGCGCTGGTTATATGAATTAAACACTCTCCAACCATATGGTTTAAAAATGGAGAGTTCGAATTAAAATGGTTCCTTTAAATTGTGTAGATGTATGAAGTGTATAATTAAGGGATTTTATATTTGCCCTCTTTAAATACACTATGGGGTTTTTTTGGCATTCAGAAACGGGCATACGCGGGAGCACTCAACATTTTAGTGAGAGTATATTAGAGAGTGCAAACGTGTATAGGGAGGTGAGCTGTCCGGACAAGTGTAGCATGTGCCACTGTGAGAGAGTGGAAGAAGTGAGTTAGTAACAACACATCCCAGAGAACATAAACCTGGATACCAGTGGTTCAGTGTAGCGGGAATGATTATCCGTGAATACCATCATTCCTGCCAATGCAGGAATGACATCGCATTATAGAGCTTTCTGAGGGTCCGGTGAGCTTCTCCCCATTATAATAACTGCCACTTTGTATCATGTCTGTGAGATAAACTTTGCATGCCGTCATTTTATGTTGAATTTTTTCAGATCTTTTCTGGATACTTTTTAATAACTTGATGTTTGATCGACAAGTACTTTATGGATTTGGGACTGAAAGTGGTTTATCTTAAGAGGAGATGATGGACTATGTATAAAACATTCCAGAAGTCTCTTTTTTGCCTCTTTTGAAAATTTTAAGGAAGATATATAGAATAATATCCTTGAGCCATCTTGGTAAGAAATATTAAACATTTATTCATAGTGCTTCGTGATACATCTCCCATATATAAGAATACAAATTAAGGTTGATTGTTGAAATACCTGGAGAAGCACAGTTGCAGTGATTTAAGGGCTTAAATAGGGATCTCTGAGTGCTTTGGCCAGGTCGGCATCGCAAGAAAAGATAGACTGTGCAGGCAAGTCAATCCTTGCTAGATCGGTGTACTATCTAGTTCATCTCACATGTCAATGAAATCTCACATAAGCCAAAATCTCACATAAGCCAAAATCGTAAGCGCACATAGTCCATATCTCAAGAAAAGTTAGTCAAAATCGGTGGTGCTGGGCTCCGGGGAGTTCAAGGGAAATCGCAAGTGAAAATCGGGCATAGCAAGGATCTCACTGTGTGTACACACCCTTATTCTATTTCTGTCTGTCATTTTCCCCCCTGTTTTTCAAGTAGGCCTCACCCTCTTTGTTCTCCATGAGGACAAAATGCAACAAATTGCTTTGCCAGCAGGGAATTTTGCACCTCACAGAGACTGCCATGTCAGACCACAAACATATGTGCTACCCTGTTATGATGGAGATATGTCCAAAAGTATATGAATAGGAGAGATCACCATCACAGCACTTTTATTAATGGAGTGATCTACAGCGGACATGTGTTTTCACTTTTCACAAGATTCACTCAGTACGTCAAATGGTTACTTTGTTTGAGTAAAGGTTGCAAGGGTTGCATGTTGAAAGGTTTCCAGAGATAACTATCATTGGCCGTTGTACTAGATTTTTTATATCTGGAGAATGGGCTTTCTCCTTTAGAAAATAAACCCACATTTTAAAGGAACTGTAGGCCATAGATCTGATTCTGACTACAGTAATGTGCAGCCATGTCAATCTGATATTCATGTTACCACCTAATTATCTGTAATGTAACTAGAACACATCTTCAATAAATTGCTAATAAGAATTAGACACTATGGATCTTCAAGCATCCTGTCGTCATTTGCTTCACTCTGCTACCATCCTCCTAGAGAAAACTTCAGAATAGTAATTGATATATTTTTTTATATGGTAGATTTCAGGGGAATATTATAGTTTCACTTACTAACTGCATTCAGTAATGTCAGTCTCTCAAATCCTTTTGTGATTGGTCTAGGCTATTCAATGTGCTTACCAGTACTTGATTTTCCTCAAGGCTTTTACCCAGCCTTATTGGAGCTTAACATTCTAGTATGAATGACACACAACAAAAAAGATGTTAAGGTAAAATAAGCCAGGGTAAGGAACCTGATCATAAATGGCTGTACAAACTCAATACACAGAGGCAAGGTCAGGAATAGAGCAAAGGTCAAGACTGGTGAAATTCAAACAAAGTCAAAGGTTCAGACAGAGTCTGAAAAATATATAAGAATCCCATCAATTGACGGATTTAGGAATGCAATAATGAGAAACACTTTAATAACCATTCCCCAATCTTATAATAACCCATTTTAAAACAGACACAGAAGGTGGCATTCTAATGCCACAGCTTTCATTAAATGAAATATATGCCAAACAGGTGGACAAGAAACATTGCAGCTCCAATCTGTAGCCCAAAATACTATTAACAAATGGGGTCAGGGTCTGATTAAGGGGTCAGGACTGCGCATGCTTCTTAGGGGAATATGTGCACCATGCTTGCCTACTCTCCTGATTACTGCGGGAGAAACCAGATTTTTTGGGTAGTCCTCCACACCCCCAGAAGAGTGGCCACCCCTAACGCATCACACCCACTTCCTAGAGTAGTGAGGAGAATAACATGAGAACCCAAGGAGGTGGCGGGGCTTAATGACTTATTTCTAAGACAGTAGAGTAATTTGGCCCCACCCCCTATATAAATATGGAACATTTTTCCCATGAAGGCGGGGCCTAATGGCACAATTAGCCTGGCCTCCATCACAGCCCAAATGCTTCTCCTCTTTGGGTATCTCCCAGAGAGGGGATCTTCAATAAATAATATGAGAGCAGGTCATATCTGGAAAGTTAATTGCAATGTGCCCACCATGTTCTCCCACTTACTCCTAGTGCATAGAAAAAAATCTAAATTTTCCTTTTGATACTAAAAAATCACTCATCTATCATACTTAAACAGCTCAATCCTTTCCAGAAAAGCTAAATTGATCAAGACCATTTATTTTCTTGGAATAATCCCTAATTAATAACCATACAAGACAATTAAATATTGTTACAAAACTCACAATGTACTTCCCATTTCATTAATTCCGTTTTTGTTACTTGTGGGTCTATTTATTAAAGGAATATAACCATATCTATTAAAGGATTACTCCACTTTAGAAATTACTCATAGCTTTCATAATGTGTAAGAAGATTATCAACTCAGTATCTACAGAGTTAGGAGGCTGTATACTCAATGATGACATTGGTTCCTAATAACCTGATTATCAGCATCACCATGAATTTTAGTTCTCCCCAGAAAATGACATTGGTGCATTTTAATATAAATAAAGGTTAATCAATAAATATAATAGTATTTACAATCAATACAGTAAAAATAATTTCCTTTTTAGCCTTACAACGCCCTACTTTTAACCTTGAGGTGGTAGAATTCTAAAACACTGACTTGTTTTTGTGTATTTCATGTATCGTAAAAGAGGAAGGATACAATTAAAGCTAAAATAATTGAAAACCATCTATATATAATTGCAGCATGTCTTACTGTTTTAATTGGGTAGCAGATTGGCTACACTAGCAGATGTGGCCTTGATCCTGTAACGTAAATGACATATATTAGGAAATTGTTGAAAGACGCAATGGTGATCTTTATTTTGTTTACAAACAGTTCTCTCTGAACAGAAGAAAATAGGTTTAGACTGTAGTCTGAGAATTGGAATGCAAATGGCTTTATTATGTGGTACGGCACGTTTGCAAGAAAACTCTGGATTGGGATTTTTATTTTCTACCAAAAGCAATACATCTGTTTCATAGTCACCTTATGAAAAGTCAGCCAAGTATCTTTTACTAAATCTTGAAAGAATTTCCTGCATTTCCTATTGACATTTGAATTTGGTGAAGGTATTTATCTTCCTGCTATAGTTACCGTGATGATCCAAATGAAACGTATTCTCAGTGGCCTGCATTGCCTTAATGTATATAACTGTAGAAGTACTTTACAGTTATCTATGTTAATACAACACCTGCCACCAATTATACATTTTAGTTTGAAAACTGTTGATCTATGAAAATAAAAACAGTAAAAGTCCCAAATATCTGTTTAATCTATTATTTATTCTACTAGTTAAGAGCCCATCAAACTGATGGACACCAGGGCCGGACTATATGGTGGGGGAAGGAGGTAGGGGGGGTTGATACTCAAACTGGAGCTTCCGGATTTCTGGGGCTCTGTCATGCTGAGTGTGTGTGTGTGTGTGTGTGTGTGTGTGTGTGTGTGTGTGTGTGTGTGTGTGTGTGTGTGTGTGTGCAGCATTAACCTTTTATATATAGAGATTCTGTATATGTGGGCTGCACACACTCTGTGGAATGGCCTACTACGTACAATAAGACTCTCCTGTAGTCTACAAACCTTCAAGCGTTCCCTGAAAACTCATCTATTCAGACAAGCTTATCAAATTCCAGAACCGATCACATTACCTTCATAGCTTTCCTATCCAATGATATCCCCACAGTACAGTACACACATACCCCCCACATATTTTCTTTCTTCACGCTCCCGTTCTCCTGACCCTGGTTCATCACTGCTGTGATGTGATATCATGCAGCCCACCAAGAACCTTTGCAATCTGGTGGATGACTACTATATGCAATAGATAGCACCTATCCTCGTGTATGCCTATTTCCCAATAGATTGTAAGCTTGCGAGCAGGGCACGCCTACCTCTATGACTGTTTGTTTTTAACCCTTTTTTGTCTTCTAATTGTGTCCAGTTGTAAATCGCAATGGAATTTGCTGTGCTATATAAGAAACTGTTAATTAATAAATATATATATCTGTAATGGGCAGGCTATAATAGTGATGCCCTATATACACCTGTACTGGAGTGTGTAATATTGCCAGTCCCAACACAGCTCCCGGCTAGTCTTGGGGTAGAGGACACAATTAGCCACCAGCAGCCGGCCGGAGGTTCTGTGCGGGGTGTTCGAGAGGCAAGCACAGGACCCCTGTACTCCGTCAGCGCGCAATATACTGTATAGAAAGTAGCTGAGCTGGTTATCTGCATCCTCCTCACCTACATCATCTGCAACCCCAGCACCAACCCCTCCTCCTCCCGATCACCACGCTGCTCACTCCACACAGGGTCTTACCCCTTCCTGCCAGATTGATTTACCTTCGACCCCTGCAGGTAAGTGGACACACGTGTGCCTGGTGCTTCTGCTGCGGGACCGTGTGGTGTTTACTGCATCCGTTTCCTGGTTACTGCTGGTATTTGTTGCCAAGTCCCAGGATGGCAAGTAAACTGTGGTTGCAGCATAGTATATAGAGGAAGGGGTGCAGAGTATGTTGGATATGGTGGAAGCACTATATGGAGGAGGGGGTGCCTTGTATATAGGGGGCACTATATGGAGGGATATGGGGGTGTAGTGTGTATATAGGGGCAGTATATGGTTGGGGTGCAGTGTACATAGGGTGTGTGTGTGTCTGTGTCCCAAACGGAGCTCCTTCGGGTGGGATCTAGATTATACCATAGGTCGACAAACATTAGGTCAATAGTCTTTAGGTAAACATGGACAAAATGTCGACATGGACAAAAAGTTGACATATGAAAGCTCGACACTGGGAAAAATTGACAGGTTCATATGGTTGACATGATAATGGTCGTCACACATATGGTTGACGTGTTTTTTTTGGGGGGGTTGCTTGTTTTTGGACTTTTTCATTCCTTGACTATCGATGTGACAAATTATAACCTTTAGTAACCTTGTGGCGAGTGAAGCGGAGTGAGACCCCGTGCCCAAAGTGTGGTGAGTGAAGCAAGCCCACGAGGGTTTGCGTTTCTCCAGATGGTGGTCCCAGATGAAAAAACTATCCACACTAACTCCAAACATGCAAAAAGGTGTGTTGACCATTCTGATGTTGACATTTTAACCATGCCGACCTTATGTATCTGTTGACCTTTTCTAGTGTTGACATTTCATATGTCGACCTTTTGTCCATGTCGACCTTATGTCTGTCGACCATATGAGGCAGACAGAATGACTGTAGACCTACTGAATGTAGATCTTGTATACCAAAACAGAAAGGCCATGCATACATAATGAGGTAAAGATCTGAAATAATGGTAAGCCTCAAGTCCAATAATCTCCTGTTAGTGGTGGTGGTGGAGTGGAGTTAACAAATGGTAAAACATGAATTACTTAGCAAAAGGTAGACCCACAAACCCGCTGTGGAACTTACTCATTTTTAAGCAAAATGATGTCTGTCTAGCCAGGCAAAAGATTAAATTCCCTCAAAACTCTCCCTGTGGAAAGTGGCAAGTAGCAGAGCTCCAAGTCATAGAAAACAGGAAAGACAAAGAAAACTAAAATGGAACAAAATCAACCATAACAATAACAACAGAAACAGCTAGAACAATTAACTACTGGACCAATACTGGGCCATATGAAGAGATAATAATAAACTGATTTCCATCAACCATGCACCACGATATGAGGGACTGAAAAACCAATGCAAGCAAGACCCAGAATAACTGATATTTAGTCAATGGCATTCCATCTTCATGAAGACATTATGCAGCACCAACAGATGGTCTAGAGGCCAAATAAGCCTTAACTAGAGACACTGGACAAATCCAAGTATCTCTGGAAGCTGCTATTTAAACCCAATAGTCCTTACCCAACTGGTCAGTCTTAGAATACTGTACTTTGCACAACACAGAACTCTCAATGATACAAATGTTAGAACTAGGTAAAGTCCTAAACTAGTCCCATTGGAACCACGACAAGATATTAGCAATCACATTCTCAATACTTGATGATATTGCATAAAGGCAGTCACATGCACAACAAAGAGATTATCACTCCTTAAGACAGGGGTGGGGAACCTTTGGCCCTCCAGCATGCCTTGCTACAGTTTTGCTATTTGGCCATGCTAAAACTGTTGCAGGGCATGCTGGGATGTGTAGTTCAACAGCAGCTGGAGGGCCGAAGGTTCCCCATCCCTGCCTTAAGATAATGCACTTACAACACACCTGTCCACCCAGAGATACATAGCCACAATAAAGGTAAAAAGTTCCAGGCGCAGAAGACCTCTTCTCAGACCCCTGGAAAGCCAATCTAATGGCCAAGGCAAAGCGCATCAGATCCCATCCAGGTAACAACCAAACCAAGTGGCACCTGATGCATCTGATACTAACTACACCTGAAAACTAAGCACCACTGTGCAACCCACAACAGTATTCCATTAAACTCAGCCACAAAAGAGACCCATAATAAAAGGTCTCTCTCGAATTCTGAAGAATGGTGAATAACATGGTGCAACTTGGCTACACTAGCCATGGCTTTCTTGAATTTCCATCATAAACTTGACCCATGGGAATCACTTTACAGGCAATAGTGAGCTATCCCATGACATCCAGACCTTGTCTAAACATACCAAAAAATGTGTTAAATCATTTGGAAAACATATAGAACACTGAACAACGTATCAGCAAACACTTGATTATATAATATCTGTTATCCAGGCAGGCATGAACCTGAATGAACAGGCATAACAAATATTGGTAAGGCAAGAAGTTATGAGGCAGACTAACACTTAGCAGTAGCAGTGATCCACCAGCAGAGGGACTAATATTAGCATGATTACAAGCAGTCCCCAACATGCAGCCACAAAGGAATTAACAGGACAGGTAGAAACAACAGCCTGTTAACTGGGTAAGTCATGGCTGCATAAGCAGTACGGATGGTGTAATGGTTAACCTTACTGCCTCACAGCACTGAGGTCATGGGTTTGATTCCCACCATGGCTCTACCTGTGCGGAGTTTGTATATTCTCCCCGTACGTGGGTTTCCTCCGGGTACTCCGGTTTCCTCCCACAATCCAAAAATATACTGGTAGGTAAATTGGATCCCAACATAAATTAAACCTAGTATGAATGTGTGCTTGTGTACATGTGGTAGGGAATATAGACTGTAAGCTCCACTGGGGCAGGGACCGATGTGAATGGGCAAATAGTCTCTGTAAAGCACTGCAGAATATGTGTGCGCTATATAAATAACTGGTAATAAATAAATAATAATAAGTAGCTGCTGAAGCCTGGTCCACAGCTAATATTTTGGTGTGGAAGCCAAATAATAAACCTGAGCCTCAGGCTATTTGAGGTCAGCTGGGCTGATCCCCTAAAGAAGAAAACCTTCTCACATACCAGCACCAGTCATGGTGATAGCACATCCACCATTCCCCAAGAAGCCATAGGGGCCTGAGCAGCTAACTGGTCCATTGCATATTTATCCTGAGCCATCCAAGATGTAGGCTTTGGATGGGAAATGACAGAAGTAAGGACTGAATAAATAGAACTGATAGTACAAAGAGAAGAGAAAACAAAAGGGGAAAGCAGAGGAAAAGAAAGGAACCAAAGCTAGCAGAAAACAAAAGAGAACAGTGAATGTGACAGGAGAAAGAAACTGGTACACAAGCAGACGATGGGAGTACACAGTAGTAGGTACACACTAGACGATGTGGCCGATATGTCAGTCCAATCCGCCATCATTTAAAGGTTGAGTCTCCCATATTCAAAATGTTTAGAACCAGAAGAATTCTGGATATTGTATTTTTCCTTATTTTGGAATATTCACACCCAATAATGTGATATCCTGGGGATATCACTTCCTAATTTACATACATTATTATTGAGTAGTTTAGGAAGAGGCACTGTGACTTTTTTTTTAATCACTTTCTTCCCTTTATATACTTGCTTTCTTTAAATATTTAGCTTTTTTGCTTGGATTTTTATTTTACTCTAGAGTTAATTGTTAATACATTCTACTGGAAACCAGGAGCATCACTAACCATAAGACTAAAGAATTAAGCTCTTTGCCACTGTCAACTCCCTCCTCTGCCCACCACCACCTCCTCTCCCATCCTTATTGTCTGCTCTTGGCTTTGCCACTTATTTTACATCCAAGATTGACTCCATACGTCAGGACATCACATCCGACCAGACCAGCAACCAGTCACCACCCATCCCTTGCCACCCCTCCCCTTCCCTCTCACCAACTCTGACATCTTTTTTCCATGTATCTGGTGAGGAAGTCATGGCCCTCATCCACTCCCCCCCCCCCACCACCTCCCCACTTGACCCTATTCCCTCCCACCTCCTCCTTCTGCCTGTTCCCATCTTGCCCACCTTCTCAATCTTTCCCTCTCATCAGGCACTGTCTTCTGTGCCTTCAAGCATGCTCTTGATCCAAACACCCTGTCCAACTATCAACCCATATCTCTTCTCCCTTTTGCCTCCAAACTCCTTGAACGTATTGTCTATAACCACCTCACTGCCTTTCTTTCCTCCCACTCACTGCTTGACCCATTCCAGTCTGGTTTCCGTTGTCTCCACTCCACTGAAACTGCCCTCACAAAATTCTGCAATGACCTCCATGCAGCCAAATCTAAGGGCCACTACTCTCTGCTTATTCTTCTTGACCTCTCTGCTGCTTTTGACACTGTGGACCACCCTCTCCTTCTGCAATTTGGTCTGTGTGATACTGCCCTCACCTGGCTGTCCTCCTACCTCTCTGATCGTTCCTTCTGTGTCTCCTCTCATGATGCTACCTCCCCCCCTCTTCCAATAACTGTTGGTATCCCCCAAGGTTCTGTTCTTGGTCCTCTCCTTTTCTCTCTCTATAATTCCTCTTTAGGTGAGCTCATTAGTCCTTTTAACTTCCAATATCCCCTCTATGCTGATGACACTCAAATCTACCTTTCCTCCCCTGATCTCTCCCCGGCTCTCCTCACTCGTACCTCCAACTGTCTCTCTGCTATCTCTTCCTGAATGTCCCAGCGCTTTATTAAACTCAACATGTCCAAGACTGAGTTGATCATCTTCCCACCCTCCCTCACAATCTCACCTCCCACAATCTCATTATCCATTGATGGCATGACTATCTCCTCTAGCCCCCAAGTATGCTGTCTTGGCGTAATCCTTGACTCTTCCCTCTCCTTCAAACCATATATTCAGCACCTTTCACAAACCTGTCATTTTCATCTCAAAAATATTTCCAGGATCAGACCCTCTCTCACCCAGGATGCCACCAAGACCATTATCCACTCACTGATCATTTACAGACTGGATTACTGTAATCTCCTCCTAACTGGCCTCCCTGACAATTACCTCTCTCCACTCCAATCTATCCTCAATGCTGCAGCCCGGCTCATCTTCCTCACCAAACACACTACGTCCACCTCCCCTCTCCTACAAGCCCTTCACTGGCTTCCCTTCCTTTTCAGAATCCAATTCAAGCTTCTCACACTCACTTACAAAGCACTCACCCACTCCTCCCCCATTTACATCTCTGACCTTATCTCCCATTACTCTCCCGTCCGTCCTCTTCGCTCTACTAATGCACGCTGACTCACCTGTCTTCTGATTACTTCCTCCCACTCCTATCTCCAAGATTTTTCATGTGTTGCTCCCTTACTCTGGAATTCTCTACCTCTCCCCCTCAGACTCTCCACCTCCCTACAGAACTTTAAACGGGCTCTTAAGACCCACTTCTTTACCAAACCCAGCCAAATCTCATCCTAACCCTCTGTCCCACACTCGGTCCACCCCATCTGTATCACCCCTGTCTGTCTACCCCTCCCCTTTAGAATGTAAGCGCTCACGAGTCGGGCCCTCTTCCCTCATGTGCTTATCCTTTTCTTACTTTATTAATACTCAACTGCCCAAATCCTGCAGTTTTTGGCAATCTTGACACTTATCTCAGTGTCGTCTACTGATGTAGTTATGTTTAGTTACCCTGTATTTGTCCTATATTGTCTTCAACTGTAAGTCACTGTTTTCCTGTTTTGATTATGTGCATATGTACTCTGTAATTGGGTGCTGCAGAACCCTTGTGGTGCCATATAAATAAAGGATGATAATAATAATAATAATAATAATAAAAAAGATGAACAAATACCATTCATAGGTCATACAATTTCTGTATACTGTGCTGTGCCCCATACTCCCACTCTCGTTTTCACTTTCTATCCCACACATATCAGTAGGGTTATTGGCAGATCAGTTTTTCTGCTATGAAATAGGATCTTGATAATCAATATGTATATGATGGGAGTCATGGGACCAAAAAATGTCACTTTGGTAAAAAAATTATGATGAATGACCAGATGCCTGACCAGAGTCAGCCTGTGTGATCATCAAAAAGACTGTGGTATCACAGATTTTAAATAGGGTCGAGTGACAATGTGGAATGTTATACAAATAGAGTTGCTCTGACAACCAATGGGAAGTAAATGTGCATCACTGTACAATATGCAATATCACAATGTGTGTCCTGTTTGCTTTTATTTGCTTCTTCAATAGAAGGGTTGTGTGTAACTACTGTAAATAACATGTAAAACATTATAATTACTACATATGCTTTAATAACCTCTCAGGTGTAATACAGTAGTAGTTTCCTTGCACTAAAGAAGGACCTCAATGAATGGTGTAGTATATATGTAAAGTAAACCATTTTGTTTTCATTATTTACAGTATTAGGCTATTAGCAGGAAACTTGTGTGTTTGAATGGGGATCATTGGATGTTATCTTCTAGAATAACTCATACTGCACAACAATAAAGTGTATTTTTTGATAACAGGAAACGAGTGACTGGGACCAGGTACACATTTATTTGACTGTTTTGCTTCCTTTCAGTGTAGTTATGTCTGGAATATTACTGCACAGATCTATTTTCCTTTTGTCAACATACCTCTTAAAACAATGAGCAGCAGTGAGCACCCAGCAGCTGCTGATGAGAGTAGCTCCACATAACAGCCTTCCATCACTGTGAGAAGATTTCAGCCGCAGAGCTACCTGCCAGGGCCAGCCACCTCTATGTGGAAAGAAATAATGGTATCTTATTAAACTGGATGAAAATACTGTCCTGGAAAATCAGACTGTGGGTAAGATTGTATATAATCAACAGGTTGGAGACAGGTAAGAAACATTTTCAGTTGTATAGAGATACTTCCCTTGACAATCTCTCATCCCTGATTTAGACACACTGGAATGTAGTCTATAGTAAGGAGAATGTTAGAGCAGCAACTTATTGTCTTCAGTTATGTTTCTCTCCTATATGTACACTAGAGCAACAGTGAACGGGTGCGTGCACTTATCAATGGTGACTATGGAAATTCATGGGTGCTCAGAGGGGATGGGGGCAATGGCTAGGGTATGGCATCATGAAGTCGACATTCACTGTGAATGTAGTCAGATGATTATAGGGTTAGGCTGTGGTTAGGTTGAGCTTAGATGAAAAAGACATGGCAAATCACATTGTCGACACGCTGATTATCGACATTCATAATGTCAGCATTATGTCCATGCTGTCATAATGTACTTCTGTCACAATATAGGTACTTTTACATACAGTTGTTATATAAATCAGCCACCCCCTATGGAATTATTTGCATATTATTTGCTTTCAACATGGAATTACTATGGTTTTATTCAATAATTCTTTAATACCATTGATCAACACAAAAGACTTTGTACTTACCTTCTTATTTCTAAGAATATTTATTTATGCAGTACAACCATTTTATTATGGGGCATATTTACTAATCAGAGAAAAGCCCTGTCATCAGTGAAGACATTTGTGTTTACTGGAGATAGGACTTATTAAAGGCTACCATCGGTCATAGCTATTGCCAAGTATCACTGGTGGTAGCCGTCACTGAAGGTCTCCTATGGTAGCTTTGCAAGGGCCATAGTTATGGGTGCTCAAGTGGTGACACTGCCCATGGCACAGGACTCAGGGGGCTGCACTATCGCTGCCCTATGGCAAGTGCACCTGACTAGCAGGGTGCCTGGACTGGCATCATGCAGTGCCATGTGTAGCATCCTTTAGATGCACCAGGCACTCCTTTTTTTATTGGTCCCAACAGCTGCACAACTGCAATGTGAAGTAATCTGTGGCGGGATCATGGAGTAATTTATATTTTCTATAGTCCTGAGCTTCCCCATAGTATTGGTAAGTCTAATTGGCAAGGACAGTGGCCATATAAGCAGGGTTGCAATCAAAAATTGTGGGGCCTGGGACTGATAAAATAGGCTGCCGCCCACACCCCATCCTGAATATATATATATATATATATATATATATATACAGTATATATAACTTAAATAAAAATAAATATATGTTTAAATTTTTTTAAATAGAACTACTATGCACAATATGGAGCAACACCATATTATGCCCCTTGCACCATATTAAGTCCCCACAGTAATGCCCCTTACACCCTATTATGCCCCCACAGTTATGCACCTGTCACCATATTATGCCCCACACAGTAATGCCCGTCAAACCATATTATGCCCCCACATTAATGCTGCCAGTACCTGCTCATTGTCAGGGGATTTGCTCATTGTCAGGGGTTCTGCTCGTTGTCAGGGGATTTCCCCACTCGGATGCTGCTGCGGGTCCAGCCTCTGTTCATGCCTGCATGCTTCTATTAAAAACGTCCCTCTTAAAATGGCCACCATGTTAGAGGAGACAGTTATTAAAGATACTAGAAGAAGCTCTGCTAGTATCTTTAATAATTGTCTCCTTTGAGGCGGCGGACATTTTGGGAGGGACATTTTATATAGAAAGTGGCGGAGTGCGGACAGACTGGGAAGAATGGGGACAGACGGCGGCGTGCAGGTGGCGACATGTGCTCCCCGGGCCCATCAGAGAAACCGGGCCTGGGACAGTTGTGTCCCCTGTACCCCCTGATGGCGGCCCTGAATATAAGTACCAATGCTAACCTACTATCAAACCTCTCAGGACGGCAATAAGAGCGCCAGTGCATAAAGTAAATGTGTTTACATTTTAAAAAATGTATGGTTTGGTAAAAATAGTGGAGTCGAAGTCAGTGAGGGTACACATTTTAATGTTCTCAACAAGTTTAATGATGTTCTGAAGCAGTTTCTGATTTTCAAATTAAAACATGAGCTGTAGTAGTAGGGCATAACAGTGTATACTGGCCCACATCATTACAAACAGTTGCGTGTACAGCATGCTACAATATGCTACATTATATAAAGGACAATAGACCAAAAGAACAATATCTAAACAGGGGTATCTAACTGGGCTTATCACAGAATTCAAGAGAGATTCAGCTAAACAATTTGGTTATTTGCTATCCCAACTGTACTCCCTACAGGAATTGTCCTTGTGTCTTTAAGGTTTGTGTGGGTACTGCTTGCTGTAAAGTTGGCCATTACTGTATTACTTACAGTGAAGCAAATGCTCACACAATCTGTAAATTTTGCCTACAACAAACAGTAAAATATTTGCCTGTTATTTGAGGGAAATACAGGTTGAGTATCCCATATCAAAAATGCTTGGGACCAGAAGTTTTTTGGATATCTGATTTTTCCATATTTTGGAATAATTGCATACCATAATGAGATATCATGGTGATGGGACCTAAATCTAAGCACAGAATACATTTATGTCACATATACACCTTATACACACAGCCTGAAGGTCATTCTAGCCAATAGTTTTAATAACTTTGTGCATTAAACAAAGTTTGTGTACGTACATACAATTGATTTATGTTTCATATACACCTTATACACAAAGGCTGAAGGTCATTTAATACAATATTTTTTATAATTTTTTGTATCAAACAAAGTTTTTGTACATTGCGCCATCAGAGATCAAAGGTTTCACTATCTCAGTCTCACTCAAAAAATTCCGTATTTCGGGATATTTGGATATGGGATACTCAACCTGTATCACACAAATTTCCTTAATAAATATGTCCCTGAGTGGGATTACTTTATAGATATTAAAAATGATACATAAGTAAGTATATCCTTGAGTTGATCTACAAATTAACTTACCGTAAGGAATTTCTCCCACCAATAATACGTTTAGGGCGCCGATTTATTAACCGCAAGCCACAAACAAGGGATGAATCTATGAATAAAGCAATAGTATTAATCATTTAGAAAACATCTGTCTGGTTTTACTGTATTCATTTCAAAATCAGGATAATTACTAAAACAGATTGAAACAGAATTACATATAGCAACATGTGTAAAGATCACTTTTAGATGAGGAAATCCCCACTAGAAACTCCAAGGAGTATAAGGTTATGGAAAGAGCTGACAGTTCATGCTTATAATTACACTCATGTAAACCGAGAACCATGGCATTCATCCATGTTTTCTCAGCTTCCCCGAGGCAAAACCCTGCAGTGCCAGTCCTGCTTGGACATGATTTGGATATTTAGTACATACAATTTAATATAAGTTTTAACTGTCTGCAAACATTAGTCATGCCATTTTCATATAATTCACAACAACAATTCATATCATTTTATATGAATAACAGCTAATTCTATAAATGGCTATTTATTTATTTTTTTGCAAACGTTTTCAATGTTTTCAGTATCATCTACATTAGGGTTTCTGAACATGCATCTTAAACAGGGCAAGACTGGCCATCTGACAAATGCCAGAAGGGCCAATGGTTCGGGTCGGCTACACAGAGATTCGGGAAGGCAGAACGTACTACAGCTTCTGGCTCTCTGTTTTGCCCTCACCCAACGTGCTTGTCTTTTAGAAAGATGTGGGCGTGCTGTGAGAAGTGTCCGCACCCCCTCTGATGTGCACTGCTCCCCTGGGGGTTGCTCATGCACAGATAAATGCCAGGGCCAAAAAACAGCCCCAGTCCATCCGTGATGTTTAGAACCTATTCACTAAGTCTTACAGTATGTTATAAATGTATACCAATACCCCTTACATCTATAAATGTTTACATAGTCAGCTCTGCTCAATCTCAGAACAGTATTGCAATCAGCTTACACATCAATGTTATAAAGTTTAATGACTGAGGTATCCAAGTGCTCGCCCAAAGCCCCAAAGTTTAGACTGAGCTGAACAGGAAAAGCCATAGCAAGATGGTCATAAACTAGTGATGGTGGCATGACAATTACCATTGATGGTTAATCAGTGTGTATGCACAGTCAGAGCCAGAATTTTCCGCAGCTGAATTTACTTAATTGACATCGGATGATTATTGGAAATCAGCATGCGATGGTCGGCAACCATCACAATGCCAGCATAAAATGGAAAAACCTTTTCCATCAAGCCAGGAACATTGATGGATGCCAACCACTGGTTTTTGATGTCCATATCTAGAAGTGAGACACTAAATGAGTGAAATATATACGTTATGGTAAGAACTTACCGTTGATAACGATATTTCTCCTAAGTCCACAGGATACATTGGGATATGGTTGAGTGACAGCGGATCTTGCACCAATTGGTCAAAGCTTTCTGGCCTCCCAGCATGCAGTGGGCCCGTCCATATATATCCCCGCCTCCTGGCTCAGGCAAATCAGTTGTTTTCCAAAGCTTAAGGCAGGAGCATCATGTAGAGCCCTAATCAGGTGAGAAAAACACACATGCACATCCTTCCGTACAAGAGAGAAGAGGTTAGTGAGTAAAAGGATCCTCAAATCAGGTGCGTCAGGGTGGGATCCCTTTGGAACATGTGGACTTAGGATAAATACCGTTATCAAAGGTAAGTTCTTACTATAACGTATATTTCTCCTGCAGGATCCACAGGGTATCCACAGAATACTTTGGGATGTCCCAAAGCAATTTAGAGGTGGCGATGCTCCTGATTAGACAGGAGAATCCTTCGGTCGAATTCAGCATCCTGAGAGGCAAAGGTATCTATGGCATAATGTGAATTTTTTAGTTTTGGAGTGTCCTAATGTGCGCTTTTTGTTGGCAGCCCGTCTCTATTTGCTGGTAGGGGAATCCCTCCAAAACCCCAGAGTCTAGAAATGTGTAAGTGTTAAGCAATAGATGTACAGTCGCTAACTCTATATCCTAAATATATGATGTAAACTTCCCTTAATTACTGTAGTTCAAGGCGGTCTACAGTCCTACAGGACTGTAGACCGCCTTGAACTACAGTAATTAAGGGAAGTTTACATCATATATTTAGGATCTATGGCATAATGTCTGATGAATGTGTTAATGGAAGATCATGTGGCTGCCTTACATATCTGTTCTACTGAAGCACCGCACTGTGCTGCCCATGATGGACCTACCTTACGAGTAGAGTGAGCAGAGACATTATCCGGAACCGAGAGATCAGTCTGAGAATATGCTTCTGAAATCGTCATCCAAAGCCACCTCGCCAGTGTCTGCTTATCAGCAGGCCATCCTCTCCTGTGAAATCCGTAGAGAACAAAGAGAGAATCTGTTTTTTCTGATAGCACTGGCACGATCTACTTAGATCCTAAAGGCACGGACTACATCCAACGATGCATCTCCCGCAGAGAGGTCCGGCCCCTGGAAAGCCGGGACTAAAATTCCTTTGTTAAGGTGAAATTTAGATACCACTTAGGAAGATACCCAGATTTAGTTCTGAGAACTGCTCTATCTGGATTTTTTTTAAAAACAGAAATGGAGAACGACATAATAATGCGCCTAAATCTGAAACTCTTCTAGCTGAAGCCATGGCCAGTAGAAAGAGAACCTTAGCTGTCAACCATTTAAAATCCACTCTTTTAAATGGTTCAAATGGGGCAACTTGAAGGGCCTTTAGAACTAAACTTAGGTCCCAAGGCACTGTAGGAGGAACAAAAGGAGGTTGAATGCGCAGCATTCCCTGGGAAAAAGTGCGCACATCCTGTAGATTTAAAATTTTCATTTGGAATCATACAGTTATTGCTGACATTTGCACTCTCAAGGAAGCCACCCTTAAACCTTTATCCATTCCTGCCTGAAGGAATGCTAGGATTCTGGAAACTCTAAAAGACCTGGGGTCAAGTTTCCATTCACTGCACCATTGAATATAGGCTTGCCATATTCTGTGATAAATGCGAGCTGAGGAGGGTTTCCTAGCTCTAAGCATTGTTTGATTTACCTGTTGTGAGAATTCTCGTGACTTCAGGATGGAGGTCTCAAGAGCCACGCTGTCAAAGACAGTCGATCCAGATGTCTGCGATGACAAGGCCCCTGAATCAGTAGATCTGGACATTGAGGTAGTAGCAATGGAGCATCCATTGACATCCTCTGCAGATCTGTGTACCAATGTCTTCTGGGCAAAGCCGGAGCTATTAGTATCACTGCACTTTTTCCTTGTTTTACCTTTCTCACCACCCTGGGTAACAGGGCAATGGGAGGAAACACATAGGTCAGATGAAAGTTCCATCTCACTGACATCGCTTTGGGATCCTTTGTTCTTGATCCATATGTGGGCACCTTGTGGTTCTGACAAGACGCCATCTATCTCTGGCAACCCCCATCTGTCGACCAGGGTCTGGAACACTTCCGGCTGTAAAGCCCATTCATTTACATGAATGGTGTGCCGACTGAGAAAATCCACTTCTCAGTTTAGGACTCCAGGAAGGAACACTGCGGACAAGGCTGGAAGATGACATTCTGCCCACTTTAACGTGTGACTTATGTCTTTCATTGATTTCCAGCTGCAAGTTCCTCCCTAATGGTTGAGGTATGCTACTGCTGTTGCATTTTCCGAGCGGATCTGGACTGGTTTCCCCTGAAGGATGTCCTTTGCCTGATTCAATGCTATGTATGTGGCTCGAAGTTCCAATAATTAAATTGGCTGACAACTTTCTTCCTTGGTCCATTGCCCCTGGAAGAAATTTCTTCCTGACACTGCTCCTCAGCCCTGAAGGCTGGCATCTGTTGTAAGAATTTCCCAATCTGATATCCAAAAGGGTCTCCCTTTGTCCAGATGGGCTGTCTGTAGCCACCAGGCTAATGACCTCCTTAATTCCAGAGGAAGAACAATAGTCGGTGTTTTTATTGTCTGATGAAACCCATTCCACTTGGTAAGGATCAGATGTTGCAGAGGCCTTGAATGGAACTGAGCATACTCTAGCATGTCGAATGTTGACACCATTAATCCCATCAAATGCATTGCTGCATGAATGGATACTCTTCGACTGTGTAGAAGCTCCTGGATCATTAACTGAAGTTTGGTTATTTTGGTCAGAGGTAAAATTACTCTCTTGAATCCAATGAATTAATCAATACAATAAAGTAGACTCAAGACTTTCTTGTTTACTCAAGCATTTCCATAATGTCCCTTTAGTATCTACATGCTTCTGTATTTTATAAAAAGCTGTTCTGTACTTCATTATTTTCTGCACTATAATATGCTATGTATCTGTTAAGCGCCTTGAGTCCTATTGGAGAAAGAGCGCTATATAAATAAAATTATTATAATTATAAATTATTATTACTCTCTTGAATCCAATACAGAACCCAAGTGAGTCATCCAGTGTGATGGAAACAAAGATGATTTTCCCCAAATTATGAGTCAACCGTCAAATACTGGTTAACTCTTTACCAAAGAGAATGTCTCCAGTAAAAGGTTACGACTCCAAAACTTTTTTAGATTCTGAATCAGCTTTCCAGGTGTGTAGCCAAACTGCTCGGCAAGTGGCTACTGTTGAGGCTGATGCTTGAGAGGCAAAAGTACCCATATCTAAGGCTGCTTCTTCCAAGAATATTGCAGCCTGTTTGAAACGTGTCACATGGGATTTTTGCTCTCTAGATGTCATTGAAATGTACCCTTCCAATGCATCTGCCCAGGTAGCCACTGCTTTAGCCATCCAGGCTGAAGCTATGGCTGGTCTTATGATTGCCCCAGACAGGGAAAAAATGTTTTTTAGCAAACCATTTACTTTCCTATTTGTGACATAATTTAATGATGTTGAAGGCAGAGGTAATGTAGATTTTCACACTAAGTGAATCACATGCGTATCCACTTTACAGGCTACCTCCCTCTTTAAACAGTCCCCAGTCGGAAAAGGATAATGTGAATACCATTTCCTAGGAATTCTAAATTTCTTACTGGGCATAGCCCAAGCCTCTTCCATAATTTCCGTCAGCTGTTGTGATCCAAGAAACTCAGTCTTAACTGTTGTGGGATGTTTAAATACAGGTGCCTTGGATTTTAACACAGGCTCTGCTGATTCTTCTAAGTATAAAATGGATTTCATTGCAGTAATCAACTCAGATATGTCCACTGAGCTGAGACCTTCTTCCCCATCCTCATATGCAGAACCAGAGTGTAATGAGTCTTCGTCCACTGATGAATCCTCATCTGAAACATGTGTAGACTGTGAAGATGTTGTTTCGTGTCTAAATGATTTACTTATCACTGGCTTTTCAGCCTGTTTCTGTTGAGAGGCTACTGCTTCCCCTGCTTGAAATGATAAACCACAGGTGGAATGCTGCACATAGGGTTAATAGTGTAACCTATCGCTGGTACAGAAGTTGGAATTATCCGCTCATACTGGATAATACAGTATCTGTGCAAACATAGCCCATGGGGGATCAACTTGCACCTGCGTCTGCCTTGAATTTTTCAAGAGACCTTGGTGAAAGCTAAAACAGTGTGCACACAACCCATCCTGAACCAGATCCTGAGAGGTTAATCCAGCTTTACATGACAAACCTGATATGAGTGTCGGTGCTGCTGTGAGTGTATTTTCCTCCCCTTTGCCGCTCTTAGACATGATAAATAATCAGACACTTTCACAGTGTAATACACAATTTATGAATGTAATCACTTTAAAATGTGGTAAAGTGACATATAATCCGAACCTACTCCCTTAGTACACAGCATCTTGGTCAGAAGCGGGAATTCAGTTCATGGCAGGAGACTCGGAGGAAACTGGTCATGAACCAGGGGAGGGGTGACCAGGGGAGCGTCTGACTCCCCCCCAGCTGACATCAACCCTAGGGATCGCGGCCTCATGCTACCCCTGGAGCCTATGAGCCCTAAGGCCTAGCGCTGGTGCACCCGCGGTGGCAGCCACGTCAGCGACTGTTTGTTAGTCTCCCCTCAAACAGTGCAGCTGTGTCCGTGTTCCCCCTCTATGTGGAACTGATGTCTTACCTTCCCCCCGTGCTCCGGACACAGCCTGGTAACGTCTGCTGGACCTGCTAGTTTTATCCAACATAGACGCCCGCCAAAACAGCACTGTACTCGTGGGTAAGCGTTGTTGCGACCCGACGGGGAGTTGTTGGAGCGACTCTTTCTAAGGTACGTATAAGACGCTGTTTAGAAAGATCACTCAGAAAAAATAGTAAGACTATAAAAATAAAATAAAAAAGCTTATGGCTGCTAAAAGCCAGTAGCCCTTAGACCACGGTCCGGCTCAAACAAAAAACTGATTTGCCTGAGCCAGGAGGTGGGGATATATGGACTGCATGCTGGGAGGCCAGAAAGCTTTGACCAATTGGTGCAAGATCCGCTTTTCGCTCAACCGTATCCCAATGTGTTCTGTGGATACCCTGTGGACCCTGCAGGGTAAGGGCTTTATTTATCAAACAAAGATATTCCTCATCTCTAGGCAGTCCCTGTCTGTGAAAAGATTTTGCACTATCCTGAGATTTCTCTGAATGAGGACCCTGATATCTGACACTTTGCTCTTGATCTCTGTTCTCTACTGGCTCTGACTGCCTTGGAGCTATCTCCTCTGTCTGGTTGGGTACATGATCTCAACAGTCAGGAGGCCACGGTGAAAATATCGACAGCGGCATCCTGACTGTCACAGGGGCCCATTTATCATTGATCACATTTGCAATGTGTTCTGGGTGCAATATTATCGCCCATGATCACACTGCAGAATGTGATCACATTGGGTGAATATATCACCCGGCACAGGCAGGGACAGGAGCTCCGAAAGGATCCCATCCCTGCAATGTGCCAAGTGTGGTGCCGGGGCTGCTGTGCATGCGCAGTCATGCTAGCCGCCATGCACAGCGGCCATTTTTCTGGTGGAGGGTTCAAAAGGAACTGTGCTGGAACTTCAGCCTCGATCTGTAGCCCATAGGCTACAACAGGCTACCACTATTTGAAGGTGGCTGTAGCTGCGGGGGCCAATATCAGGAATGCTTTGCATTCCGGATATTCGTAAATCTGGCTGTTTTAGAAACCTATGGTGGCTGTGTCTGCAGTCTGGAATGGAGGAATCGCAGCAAGTATCAGAGATATCTGCTGCAGTCTCTCCTTCATACATTCTGGTGACATTTCATATTTGCAGCTAACTCCCGAAAACAGGTGTTTTCAGGGAAACAGCCACATATATTGGTTGATAAATGGGCCTCATAATCCTGACACATTTTGGTACATACGGTAACCCTTACCCTCCCTCTAACCCATATCTCCAGCAGCCTAACCCTAACCCACCCCTCTGTCATGTTGTCTTGCTGCTTGGAAATCAATACAAATCTACATCTGTTCCCGTGAACGATATAACACTGTTGGTAACAGTCCAATCCCTGCAGCTCCCGAAGTTACTACTTAGGGGCCATGCATCCCTATCTCACACCTAATAAAAGTAAAACAATTGTCCATGCAGTAACAATATCCTGTCTAGACTATTGCAATACCCTGCTCTGTGGTTTACCACTAAACAGAGTTAAGCTGCAGGATATGTACCAGGTTGAAATGGAGCCATAAGGCCCATACACACTCTCGTGTGACCTCTGGACCTCTTGTCCTACTCAAGTGAGACTGTTTCTACATTAGAGACCTAAATGCACTGGATACAGTAAAAAAATTGTAACACTAAGCTCCTAGGCACTCAGCTTTTCTGCACCTCCTCGGCAATTTCTGTCTTACTGTAAATAGAAGAACATAAGCACTGCAAATTACTTATTTCTCTCCTTTATATCAACTCTACACTCCCACTATTTCCCCAACTAAAATGTAAAGTATAGATTCCTCATATTCAGCTTTATTCAGACTTTTATATAATACAGATACTTACAGTACATGTAAATATGCGTATACAATAAAATTCATAATTAAAAGCGAACTGTAGGACTGCTGTTTTATTATCATGACGAGATTAAGCCCATGTTGGCAATTTGCTGCATGTGGTGTAAAAGTTTTGTTTTTTTCCGCAATGCATTCATTCTTCCCATCTCTATTTTGGTTCTGTAATAATACCCAGTGTACAAACAAACCTGTTCTCAACAGTCTTATATTATTCATTTTAATAGTACTTTCCATCTGTAGAGTGAGACGTCTGTGTATGTAATTACCAAATAAAGCAGAAAACCTGCTGGTCTAGTTAAAATTGCTATGATACTCTCCGTATCCATAACTGCATAGACTTTAATAAACAATTTCAAACAAGAAACAAAATACACGATTTAATAATGCTCCTGGGGTGTTTCATTTACAAAATTCTTGACCCCCTTAAAAAGTATGCTCTTTTATGGACAATAAAACAACATCTATCAATGTAAGTGCCTTATTAAAATGGCAGAAAAAGCAAAAACAGCAAAACTTTATTAGTAATTGGATTTGTGGATTAGAATCCTGGATTTTGGTTGGTAAGATTGCTTTGTGACATTGATCTACTTTACCAATAGTTTGGGGAACCCTGGCATTTTGGTTTCTGAAAGTGACACATACAGTAAATAAAAACTCCATGGCCAGTATTTACTAAAAATCCGAGTTTTGCCGATTTGTGTTTTTTTTTCTAAGTCCCAATCCGGGAATTCACTAAACAGAAAACTCGGCAGTGTCTGGTCTATTTGTAATGGTTTGATTGGCAAAGTTCTGAAATACAAATGAATAGACCATCGGTCAAACGTGACAGTTATTTCCTACAACATGGGTATTCACTATTCATTCGTATTTGGGTGTTAGTCTCTGAGTGCTCAAGTGCGGGTCTATTTTTTTTCGATTCGTTAAAAAAAGCAGGAAAAAAATAGACCTGCTTTTTCCAGTCGAGTTTGGATAGCCATGCACGGATCAGTGAGATCTGTGCATGGTTATCTATGGGAAAGGGTGTGTTTAGTGTCAAAAGTGAAAAATAAATTGCGTGGGGTCCCCCCTCCTAAGCACAACCATCCTCGGGCTCTTTGAGCCGGTCCTGGTTGACAAAATATGGGGGGGAAAATGACAAGGGTTCCCCCATATTTCATCAACCAGCACCGGGCTCTGCGCCTGGTCCTGGTTCCAAAAGGGGGACAAAAAGCGTAGGGATCCCCCGTATTTTTAAAACCAGCTCCGGGCTCCACTAGCCAGGTACATAATGCCACAGCCGGGGGACACTTTTATAGTGGTCCCTGCGACCCTGGCATTACATACCCAAACTAGTCACCCCTGGCCGGGGTACCCTGGAGGAGTGGGAACCCCTTAAATCAAGGGGTCCCCCCCTCCAGCCACCCAAGGGCCAAGGGTGAAGCCCGAGGCTGTCCCCCCCATCCAAGGGCGGCGGATGGGGGGCTGATAGCCAAGTGTAAAAAATGTGAATATTGTTTTTAGTAGCAGTACTACAAGTCCCAGCAAGCCTCCCCGCAAGCTAGTACTTGGAGAACCACAAGTACCATCATGCGGTGAAAAACCTGGGCCGCTGGTACCTGTAGTACTACTACTAAAAAAATACCCCCAAAAAAACAGGACACACACACAGTGAAAGTATAAGTTTATTACATACATGCACACCTCCATACATACATACTTACCTATGTTCCCACGAGGCTCGGTCCTCTTCTCCATGTAGAATCCTTGGGGGACCTGTGAAAAAAATTATACTCACATAATCCAGTGTAGATTCTGTCCTTTGTATAATCCACGTACTTGGCAAAACCAAAAAACGGAAACACGACCATGCACTGAAAGGGGTCCCATGTTTACACATGGGACCCCTTTCCCCGACTGCCAGGACCCCCCAGGTCAAAGAGGGTCCCTTCAGCCAATCAGGGAGCGCCACGTCGTGGCTCTCTCCTGATTGGCTGTGTGCTCCTGTAGTGTCTGTGAGGCAGCACACGGCAGAGATACAATGTAGCGCCTATGCGCTCCATTGTATCCAGTGGTGGGAACTTTGCGGTCAGTGGTGAGGTTACTTTTGGTCAACCGCTGACCGCAAAGTTCCCACCATTGGATACAATGAAGCGCATAGGCGCTACATTGTATCTCTGCCGTGTGCTGCCTCGCAGACACTACAGGAGCACACAACCAATCAGGAGAGTGCCACGACGTGGCGCTCCCTGATTGGCTGAAGGGACCCTCTTTGACCTGGGGGGTCCTGGCAGTCGGGGAAAGGGGTCCCATTTGTAAACATGGGACCCCTTTCAGTGCGTGGTCGGGTTTCCATTTTTTTGTTTTGCCAAGTACGTGGATTATACAAAGGACAGAATCTACACTGGATTATGTGAGTATAATTTTTTTCACAGGTCCCCCAAGGATTCTACATGGAGAAGAGGACCGAGCCTCGTGGGAACATAGGTAAGTATGTATGTATGGAGGTGTGCATGTATGTAATAAACTTATACTTTCACTGTGTTTGTGTCCTGTTTTTTGGGGGGTATTTTTTTAGTAGTAGTACTACAGGTACCAGCGGCCCAGGTTTTCCACCGCATGCTGGTACTTGTGGTTCTCCAAGTACCTGCTTGCGGGGGAGGCTTGCTGGGACTTGTAGTACTGCTACTAAAAACAATATTCACATTTTTTACACTTGGCTATCAGCCCCCCATCCGCCGCCCTTGGATGGGGGGGACAGCCTCGGGCTTCACCCATGGACCTTGGGTGGCTGGAGGGGGGGACCCCTTGCTTTAAGGGGTTCCCACTCCTCCAGGGTACCCTGGCCAGGGGTGACTAGTTGGGTATGTAATGCCAGGGTCGCAGGGACCACTACAAAAGTGTCCCCCGGCTGTGGCATTATGTACCTGGCTAGTGGAGCCCGGTGCTGGTTTTAAAAATACGGGGGACCTTTACGCTTTTTGTCCCCCGTATTTTTGGAACCAGGACCAGGCGCAGAGGCCGGTGCTGGTTGATGAAATATGGGGGAACCCCTGTCATTTTTCCCCCCATATTTTGTCAACCAGGACCGGCTCAAAGAGCCCGAGGCTGGTTGTGCTTAGGAGGGGGAACCCCACGCAATTTTTTTCAGAATTTTAAAGACTTTAAACACCTTATTAAGGTACACAATGAAGCCGTGCACGGATCTCACAGATCCGGCCGGGATTCCTTGTGTTTTGTCAGGCAGTGTTTTACTCATCACTCCCGTAAAACACTGCCTGACATTACGAATCACATCGACATCGGAAAATACGAATTGTGAAAAGTCGGCAGCTTAGTGAATGACCGTATCAGGATTCAAAAAGTTGCAGTAAAATGCACCCGATACCATTCGAGATCAAACACCGTTCAAAACGGCAAAAACACGAATCTTTGTAAATATACCCCCATGGAAGAAGAGTTTTGGGGTTTTTTTGGTATTTTTTGTGGCGGCAAAATAAGAATTGCTCACTTTGTATACTGTACTTCTTGTACTGGCTGTTTATTTTAATGTCTAAATAATGCCGTGCCAATAAGAAATTTAGCTTTTGGGTGTACACCATAAGAACGGATTATTATTATTATTATTATTATTATTATTATTATTATTATTTATTTATTTAACATAGTAACATAGTATCTAAGGTTGAAAAAAGACAATTTGTCCATGGTTTATAGTAACTATAGTGCGTGACTACACACCATAACCCTGGATATCCTTATCCATTAGGAATTTATCTAACCTATTCTTAAAGGTGTTGACTGAGTCCGACATTACAACTCCCTCAGGCAGGGAATTCCAAACACGTATTGTCCTTACTGTGAAAAAACCTTTGCGCCGCATTGTACAGAATCTCCTCTCCTCTAACCTAAGCGAGTGTCCCCGTGTCCTCTGTGCAGATCTTACCAAAAACATGTCCCGCGCAAGCTCTGTGTATTGTCCCCATTTATATTTGTAGACGTTTATCATGTCCCCTCTTAGTCTCCTCTTTTCCAGTGTAAACATGCCTAACCTTGCAAGCCTTTCCTCGTATTCCAGCATCTCTATTTATATATCTCAATCATGTTAAACACTATCACTTTTGCAACATTGAGGGCTGAAATATCTGCAAGGCAGTAGAGGCAGCACATAACCTAACCCCAGTATTTAATTCTGTACGTCTGTCAGGTGGGAGGGAAAGGGGAGCGTGTCACCTGTTGGACCTTAAACACACAGACCAGTGCCTCCAGATAGGGAACATGGGGTGTCATTCCGAGTTGTTCGCTCATTGCCGATTTTCGCTATGCTGCGATTTGTTGCAAAATGCGCATGCGCAAGGCACGCAGGGCGCATGCGCTTAGTTATTTAACTGAAAACTTAGTAGATTTGCTGTGGATTCTGCGGCGCTTTTCAGTCGCACTGCTGATCGGTGAATGATTGACAGGAAAGGGGCGTTTCTGGGTGGTAACTGAGCGTTTTCCAGGAGTGTGCTAAAAAGCGCAGGCGTGTCAGGGAAAAACGTGGGAGTGTCTGGAGAAACGGGGGAGTGGCTGGCCGAACGCAGGGCGTGTTTGTGACGTCAAACCAGGAACTAAACGGACTGAGCTGATCGCAATCTGTGAGTAGGTCTGGAGCTTCTCAGAAACTGCAAAGAATTATTTATTAGCAGTTCTGTTAATCTTTCGTTTGCTATTCTGCTAAGCTAAGATACACTCCCAGAGGGTGGCGGCCTAGCGTGTGCAATGCTGCTAAAAGCAGCTAGCGAAGCAAAAAACTCGGAATGAGGGCCATGGTGTGGGCGGATTAGCAGAAATTATGTGATTCTTTCTCATAGAATTGCGGTTTATTGGTCCCACCTCTCACAAAGGACATGCAATTTGTGGTAAGTACAGTTTAAGGAGACACTAGGACTTATAGTGTAGGGGCTGTGTGGGTATGGCCAGTGATAACATGTCACTGGCCACACCCACACAACATTGGTCATAGCTCCTTCGCTTCTTACAATAGGCACTTAGCCATTTTCATTCCTAGGCCCATGTGACCCTTAAACTGGTCAGTGGCATCACTAGGGAGGTGCAGACCATCCTAGGGAGTCACAACAAAATGACAGAAGCCGGGTGTAGGCACTGCACTAAAGCATCACAGGACTGTTCCTGAATCCTGGTCACTGAAGAGGAGCCGGCACTGCTATTGGGTACTAGGACCCAGAGGCTCTCAATAGATGCGCAACCCCCACCCTGCAGCTTCTGCACTTTTTCCTCTTTAGCATCTTTAGTCTCCAAATGTGGGTGACATATTAAGCCCCCAAACCGCCCCACCACAGCATAAAATATAAATCCTACTACCACCACTGTGCTTAAACCAATGTCTAGTGTGCACATACAGCAGCACACCACAATGCCAAGCATACCCTTGCTGCAACAGAGCTATCTTTGCATCCTGTACCTGCTGCATTAAGGTTAACCCCGTGTTACCTGCTACCTGTTTCTACTTGGTTTTTACACCAATTCCCTGCTGTAGTCATCTGCTGTTTGGACTAACCTCCATTTGCACACCACTTACACCTACCATCAGGATGCAGTTAATATACCGGCTGTTGGGAACCCGGCATTCAGGCTACCGATGCCAGAATCCCAACAGCCAGAAAAATGCCGGCAGCAGGAACACGGACTACAGCCCGGTATTCCCACTCGGGTGGTGGATTCATACCACCACCCGAGTGTGAATATAACCTGTGGTGAATGCAGCGAGCCCGGGAGGGGATTCTCTGCGTTCGCTGCCGGGAATGAGGCTGGCAGGTTTTCGCTGTTGGTATACTGATAGCCAGCATCCCATCAGCCGGTATCACGTATGTATTCCCTTACCACCACAGTGTCTTTTGCCAATACCTCAGATCACAGATGCAATCTAATGACGCTGCCAGTGCTAGTGAAGACTGGCGGAGTCAACTTGAAAGCCAGCCGCACAGCACCACTTATGGTAAGTTAACCCATTATATGACATTGCATGTCAGTGGGGCGCAATTTGTAAGCAGGTTTTCAAAGATAGGGGGGTTAATTTTATTGGTGGGAGCCCCCATGAATTAATTGCCCTGGTTCCCCACAGATCTGAATCTTGCCTTGCATGCTGCTGCTTGAAGGAGTCCTTGTGACTGGCTCCAGGGGTGTAAGTTCATACCTGGCGCCTAGAGGTGAAATAGACAGTGGTGTGCCCCCCCTCCCCAGAGGCTCAGGCTTGCGCATGTACCGACATCCATTGACACATGCACAGTAGCACAGCTGAGGGGGCAATGCAGTCACATTGCTTCTCAGTAATTGCCAGGACGGGCAAGAAAGGGGGTGATGGCTGCATATTGGTAGACAGATATTGACCTACATGTTCCTGATAGTTGCTGTGACAAGGTATATTGAGAACATTTATAGCCAGGGAAGGTGAGGCAGATCTCTAATCTTTGCATGGACAGGGAGATGGAGATAAAGTTGATTTGATAGGAAAGCACTGTAGTAAAGTACAGGAATCCCTGTCCAGAAAGAGAGAAAGTGACTATCTCTTCCCAGGAGGGTCTTCAACAGCCCATAAACAAACAACAACATAAAACTGAAGCAGTATAGCACATTCCTGCCTTCCCGCCAATCTTCTTCAGCAGCAGGACAAACACATACCTCCCAACTTTTGGGTGTAAGCAGGCGGGACTCTCGCGCGACGAAGCGCCGACCCGAAAAGGGGCATGGCCTCGCTTGTGATGGGCGTGGCCTCGTCAAACGGCCCGGTTTTTTTCCTTTTGGGGGCGTGCCCAGTGCTCCCTGAGCAGCTGGGCAGCCCCCGCTCCCCTCCTAGCTCTGAATACATGCCGTGCGCGTGCGCACAGCATGTATTCAGTGATCACCGGCTGCTTTGCAGAGCAGCGGGTGATCAAAGCCTCCCCCCAACTGCCCCCCCCCCCCACCCGCGGGAGGTATGCAAACAGCTCTGTGCTGTGTAGTACAGTCTGCTGCTTCCTGCATTCAATGGGTTAAATACTATAAATCTGACAGTAAGGAGTCGGCCTGCATGGGATCCATCTGAGAACGATGTAATGATGGTGGTCTCTGGAGCAGCGACTGCTCCAGTCACAGTGCACCACTAAGCTAGCATTGCGACCTATTAGAGAGACATTATAGCGTGACATAATGCAAAGTGCACATACTACACTTTGCATCATTTGATGTTTGCACTGAAGTGCCGTTTTTTTGCCTGATCACTGCGCTGCGACTGAAAGCAGCTAGCGATCAACTCGGAATGAGGGCCTTTGGCTTTCCAGATGGAAGCTCCAATCCAGTCTCCGCCTCCTCTTCACCTAGTAGTCAGAGTAGGGTATCTCATTCCTCTGTCCACTATACTTTTTTTACTTAGAATTCTATTGTTTTCTTACCAAATTTTCACTTTAACCAAATGAAACTATGCAAATGTAAAGACTATGGGCCTAATTCAGACCTGATCGCAGCAGCAAAATGTTTCTCTAACGGGTAAAACCATGCGCAGTGCAGGTGGGCAGATATAATACAGTACAGTGATCGCCCTTAGCTGAAAAAAAAGTAGGTCCCAGGGACCCCTCACTTTTAAAAATTGGGATCCTACCTGTCCTTTTCTGGATCGCATTGGAATGAAGGTTCTTATTAATCTTATAACTGATTCAAATATAAAAACAGACTTGATTTGGACACTACAAAAGTGTTGCAAAGGGGAGGAGGGGGTGGCAATGCTGCTGGGCTGTGAAGCATACAGGACACCCTGCACCAGAGCTGTAACTAGACATTTTGGTGCCTTTGTGGCAGAAAGTGAATTGGTGCTGCCCCTCCTACATTGCAAAGCATGGACAGTGCGCACTGAAGGCGCGCCGCAAAAAATTAAGGGCATGGCCACATAATAGTGCCAATTCACATTACACCACACAGTAGTGCCGCTTATACACATTGCACCAAGTAGAACCTCCTATACACACTGTGCCAGGTAGAGCACATTATACACACTGCACCAGATAGAGCGCGTTATACACTTTGCACCAGACAGAGCACATTATACACATTGCGCCAGGTAGAGCACATTATACATATTGCGCCAGGTAGAGCAAGTTATACATATTGTGCCAGGTAGAGCACGTTATACACATTGCGCCAGGTAGAGCACATTATACATATTGCACCAAGTAGAGTACGTTATACATATTGCGCCAGGTCGAGCACGTTATACACTTTGCACCAGGTAGAGCATGTTATACACTTTGCAGCAGGTAGAGCATATTATACACATTGCACCAGGTAGAGCACATTATACATATTGCACCAGGTAGAGCACGTTATACACTTTGCACCAGGTAGAGCACGTTATACACTTTGCACCAGGTAGAGCATGTTATACACATTGCACCAGGTAGCGCACGTTATACACATTGCACCAGGTAGAGCACGTTATACACATTGTGCCAGGTAGAGCACATTATACATATTGCACCAGGTAGAACATGTTATACACTTTGCACCAGGTAGAGCAGATTATAAACATTGCACCAGATGGAGAGCGTTATACACATTGCACCAGGTAGAGCACGTCATACACATTGTGCCAGGTAGAGCACATTATACATATTGCACCAGGTAGAGTATGTTATACACTTTGCACCAGGTAGAGCAAGTTATACACTTTGCACCACGTAGTGCATGTTATATACTTTGCACCACGTAGAGCACGTTATACACTGTGCACCACGTAGAGCACATTATAAACATTGCACCAGATGGAGAGCGTTATACACATTGTGCCAGGTAGAGCACATTATACATATTGCACCAGGTAGAGCATGTTATACACTTTGCACCAGGTAAAGCATGTTATACACTTTGCACCAGGTAGAGCACGTTATACACTTTGCACCACGTAGAGCACGTTATACACTTTGCACCACGTAGAGCACGTTATACACTTTGCACCACGTAGAGCACATTATAAACATTGCACCAGATGGAGAGCGTTATACACATTGCACCAGGTAGAGCACTTAGACACATTGCAGCCACCCTGTGTATGCCCATGTCGGGCTGCTGGGCCGGGGACACACAAGGTGATGTCGCTCATAAAGCACATCGCACAGCGTGTACCCACCTTAAGACCAGGCCTCCCACTACACTGTCAATCCACACTGGTCCAACCTGTCACACTGACATTCCATACCAAGCATCCCACCACTACATGACACCAGACTGCCTCAACCACCATGACACAAGATTGCCAGTCTGGCCGGCCAGTGGCCCCGCCAGCCCCATCATTACACCAGCTTCTATCCCCCCTATCCACATTATTATGTCACACCGGACAAATCAGTAAATCATTACATACACAACCATCCTAGGTCCTGCCTGTGGCAAATTCTCACAGCACCATATCCAACATTAGCTTATTACAGCCTGTAGTATTGCCCCCAGTCCATCTTACCGGCACCGCATCACCCTCCCTCCCTATGACGCAGTAATGAGCCAGGCGACAAGGAGCAGACAAAGTTGCAGAGGAGCCGCTGCCCCGCTCACTGTACTGGCTGCCAGGCTGTGAGGTGAGCGCCTCTCCTCCGCCGCTTGCAGTGTCAGCACCGAATCCCGCAGCAGCGCCCAGACAGGGGAGGACAGGGAGGAGGACAGGTCACACACTGACTGCGCCCACCGGGATCTCGAGCGCTCAGTCCATTGCAGTGCAGCGTGTCCTCATCTTTAAATTCAACCCTGTAATCCCGGGAGTCCACCCTGCAGATGGCACATAGGGCACTGCTGAATGCCCAAGGCCGAGGATCCTGTTACCCGGAGTTCATGGAGGAGGATGTCCAATGCAAATTCAAACTGCAGAGCGGTACACTGTGTACCAGCGGGAAGAAAAGCTAGGATGGAGGCTGCGGCAGCGATTGGATGACAGGAAACGCTGCCAGCAGTAATTGGTTGGGGACACTTCCGGCAATGGTTGAAGAGACGGGTGATGCTGCCCGCAGTGATTGGTAGGGGAGTCACAGTGCATCCCGCAGGACCCACTAATTTCTCAAAACTGAGTCCCCCACTGCCTATAATGCGTAAAATAAGCATTATAGCACGGTTTTGCGATCACTGCAGTATGTGCAGAGAGAGTTAGATTTGGGTGGGATGTGTTCAAACTGAAATCTAAATTGCAGTGCAAAAATAAAGCAGCCAGTATTAACCCTGCACAGAAACAAAATAACCCACCCAAATCTGCAGTGCACATGAGGCCTAATTCAGACCTAATCGTAGCAGCAAATGTGTTAGCAGTTGGGCAAAACCATGTGCACTGCACGGGGGGCAGATATAACATTTGCAGAGAGTTAGATTTGGGTGGGTTATTTTGTTACTGTGCAGGGTAAATACTGACTGCTTTATAGTATTTTTACACTGCAATTTAGATTTCAGTTTGAACACACTCCACCAAAATCTAACTCTCTCTGCACATGTTATATCTGCCTCCCCTGCAGTGCACATGGTTTTGCCCAACTGCTAACAAATTTGCTGCTACAATCAGGTCTTAATTACCCCCATGGTTTTGCCCATTAGAGAAAGATTTTGCTTTTGCAATCAGGTCTGAATTAAGCCCTATATTAGTATCATTTGTGTTTTTCCATTATGACAGGTACTAAAGGGGCATATTCAATTTTCCATAGGGCTTACCACAGGAGGATAACCTCAAGTTTTGACAACCAGAACTATACATTTGTAAGCCCATATATTTCTGCGGTAAACCCATGGCCGACACGTGTTAACCCATACTGTAGGTTCTGGGTTAAGTTCCCGAAGCTATGGGTGAATGTGCTTGTGGCAATCGTGCTACAGGCAAAAAGCCTTACCTACCGCAAATTTCTATATGTACCTGAGGAGGGTCCAAGGTGTGACCTACAATAAATGCAGCCTAGGGGCTTATTAAGGACAGCAAATGAATACAGTAGCTCCAGGCACAGCAACAAGTCCACAGGGCTAATTGAATATGTCCAAAGTATTTTAGGCTTGTCTATGACTTTGTGGAAAGCAATGCTATATCTACTTATTTGCTCATAAGTAGCAAGATAAGGTGACGGGAATGGAGGCAAGTAACAAGCCAAAGACAATAAAGAGTAGAAAAGAGCAGGGTCACCCAACAGTATAGAATACTCATGTGAGGATACTGTTAAGGCCCGTATTCACGGGCAGATGTGGGGAGAGATGTGTGCTGAGCACACATCTCTCCTCCCTTTTAGCACAGCGCGATGTGTGCTGAGCGTGCGGGAGGGAGGGGGGGAGGCTCATTTCACCCAGCGGGTGAAATGAGCGATGTGCTAGATTGTGCCTGCATGGCAGGCCAATCTAGCACCAGTGATAGCAATGTGCAGGGCCACGCATCGCTATCGCTGTGTGGGGTACACACGGACAGATCATGCTTAAAATCTAAGCAATCTAGTCAGATTGCTTAGATTATCGCTCCGTGAGTACCCCCCCCCCTTTACAGTACCCCCCTATACCCTCTATAACTCTATACAGAACAAAGTTAATACTACATACATTCATCTTATCACTGGTAAATCCTCAAACCTGCAGTTTTCTTTTATGGGTTCTCTTGAATAGAGACAACAGCTCTGACAGTTAAATCGTGCCTGCAAATCAAAGTTTTCTGTAAGCTCCCATTACACCACATTGCATATCGAATTAGTATGTGTCTACCAAAGGATCTTCAAAATATGTTAACATCATTATTTGTCAGTGTTTATGAGAAATATACAGTACCTTAATAAATATCATGACTTGCTGTATTTTTCTATGAATGTTTACTGAAGCATCCATATATACACTTTCTCTAAATAAATATGCAATGGAAAACAACATAAAGAGGCTAAACTGTGGACAAAATAATATTAAAATAGTAAAATATATGTTTCAAGCACAGAGATTTCACACTGCTGCTAACCTTTGTCGGAGGAATGTGATGTCAAACATCTAAATAAAGTTTATTTTATATGTATTTTTATTTTTCTATAGCCAGAGTCATAGGGGGTGTATGTAGAAACTTCTGGGGCTGCAGATGACGTTCACAAACAGGAAAAAGTTTCCCAACAGAGTTAATTAATTGTAGATCTGCAGAGAACTGGAAAAGGGCAGACAAAGAGAGGAGTTATATGGGCAGTGTATTAAATAACATTTTAAGTCCTCTAGTCTTTTAAAGTATACAGGATTATGCCTACAAAATTTGTTCCAGTCATAATGAAAATATTAATTGTGTAACTGGGATGCGGTCAAGATCCCGCCGGACGGAATCCCAGCGGTCGAAATACTTACGCCGGAATCCCGACCAGCACAATTCCGACATATTCTCCCCCCGTGGGTGTCCACGACACCCATAGAGGGAGAATAAATTAGTGTGCCGAGCGTAGCGAGGCACCATGCCCGCACGGGGCTGCATTTCGCTCGCCACCCCTGTCGGGATTGTGTGGTCAGGATTCCGGCGTCGGTATTTCGACCACCGGGATCCCGTCCAGCGGGATTAAGTACTGATCCTGTGTAACTGTGCATTATTTGAAAGTGTAAATGGCAAAAGGTTGAAAACTGGTGCTGAATAAGAATGGCTTCAATGCTACATTATATTTGCTGATTATTTTAGTATTGGTATATAAATCTTTTCCATGCCAGCTTAACTGGTTTCTCCAATTTCCTGAATGTAAGGACTAACCATGAAATTGAGGTCTGATAATTATTTATGCTGTGAAGTGAATGGATTGTTCTGTCCAAAGCTGTCTAATGTTTGCAGAAATCTATGATCTGCAAAACTTCATTTATTGTAGGAAAATATGAGCGTTGCCTAGCAACAGCACCTATAGCATCCCCCAACTCTTATTTGGTACTGTCTCTTGGCAGTTGCCTACTTGTCTCCAATTGAGGCTGTTAATAAAGCACCTACTTGTTTCTTCACACCACAGGACTCAGCAAAACAGCTGTGACTGTGACTAAGGAGAATGTCAAGTAAATGAAGTTTCTGACCTTCCTCTAGACACGTGAACTCATTTGCTTGTGGCTTCTTATAGGCACAGGGAGAAAAGACAGAGCCATTTTTAATAACAATAGTTCCATTTGCTTGAGACTTGAGAAATGTACTTAAGGTACTTTTTCCATCATCAAACATAGAAGACACATTTATTATACTTTGCTGTGCTATTCATAGGCACTGCTCCTATTTTCCTATGCAGCACAGAAGCCCAACAAATATTTTATGTTGCTATTTGTTCTATTAAATGTCTTGATTCACTTGTGGTAAATATTGTAAAAATTAGTGATTAAGTGGCCCAATTATCAAACAATATGTGCAGCTATGTACCCGAAAACACATGTTTTCAGGGGCTAATCCTAAATATTAAGCATCCATAGAAAGTAAGGAGATACTTGCGGCAACCCCCCCCCCCCTCATTTTTAACATCTGGATCTGGTCATATGACCGGTGCACAGGATCAAGGCGGTCACCATGCCGACGCCCGGATCACGCCCGCTTACCAGCCCGACAGCCAGCATGCCAACTGACAGGGACTATTCCCACACGACACCCATAGACACCTCCGGAATCCCCAGCACCGGTCTCCCAGCCCCAACCCTCACCCTCAGCCGCAACCCCCTTAGGTTTCTATGGGGAATGCAATACTGCCAAATGTACAGTATCGCTATCACGCTGCTACCGCAATCTTCAGATTGCTGTAGACCATTGGAGCCTATGGGCTACACTCTGTGGATGTAGTTTCGGCAAGGTTCCCTGGGAACCCTCTACCAGAAATAGCTCCTGTGCATGGCGGTCACAATGACTGCGCATGCGCAGCGGCCCTGGCACCAAACTCTGCGCATCACAGGGACAGGCCCCTGTCCCTGCCTGTGCCAGGTGATACATCTTGCCAATGTGATCGCATTATGCAATGCGATCTGGGGGCGATATTAGTGCCCAGGATTGCACTGCAAATGCGATCATTGGTAAATGAGGGCCTTTATGCATTTATTCTTCTTTCTAATTATTTATTTGTTTATTTTTTACTTAGGATCAGATTGACTTAAGCTCAGACTGGCCTATGAAGTAATCAGGGAATCTGTTTCCTAGTCGGGTGTGGTATGGTATGCCAGGCTCCCGGCGACCAGCATACCGGTGGCGGAAGCCCGACCGCCGGCATATTGACAGCGTGGCGAGTGCAAATGAGCCCCTTGCGGGTTCGCTGCGCTCGCCACGCTATTTATTCTCCCTCCAGGGGGGTCATGGACCCCCACGAGGGAGAAAAACTGTCGGTATGCCGGCTGTCGAGATTCCGGCGCCGGTATACTGTGCGCCGGGATCCCGACAGTCGGCAACCTGAAGACCACCCCCCTAGTCTAAGGGGAAATTTTTGCATGTATGACAAAATGCAAACCTTCAAAAACTCCAAAACATCTGTACAGTATGTTGCATGCAATATATTATACCTACAGTATATCCCTAGTATTCCTTTTGTGCCGTTATTTTTGGATTATATGCATAGCTTCAGTGTTCATAGTGGGAATGTAGATGTGGGAGTATGGAATTTGAACAGAACAGCCAGGGGTCGGGGCCATCTCAGGCCCCAGTAGCTTTTAGGATTTTGATAATATGAGATTAATTTTAGATTCTTTTCAGTACTAGGTGGTATGATGTAAAACATATTATATGATGTGAGGCTACACATCCTGCCTTCACCTTTTCCCACAATGAAAAATCGGAAATCATATGCGGAATTAGTATGTTTTTTTCCTGTACACAACTTTTTTTTTTCTTTTCTTTTGTACGCATACCAGCTGCGAGGTTCAGTCCGATCCTATGGACTCGTGCTCGGGTAAACCCCGCTAATTGAGTAGGTCCGGGTAAACCCTGTGGACAATTGATTACACCCCAAGGAGAGTCATACCTGCTACTGTATATTACTGAAATAATACTAGTTTATTCAAACTCAACAGCAAATGTGTATAACTAAACAAATTATCAAAAAATTGGGTGACACATACAGTATGCTACTCATCTGCATGAGTCTTACGTTTAGTCTTTTAGGGGCAGATGTATTAAGCCTGGAAAAGTGATAAAGCAGTGATAACTGGAAGGTGGTAAAGCACCAGCCAATCATTATGGTTTTAAAAATGACAGTTAGGAGCTGATTAGCTGTTGCGTTATCACCTTCAACTTATCACTGCTTTATCACTTCTCGAGGACTAATACATCTGCCCCTTAGTCATTTAACTTTTCATATGTACTCAACTGTGTTTTCTCATACGTCCACATCATTAGCCACACCCCCTATGACGCTTTTCACACCCCTTATGGCGGCACACAATAGGCCCTTCATAAATTTCAGCTCCAGGCCCATGTGGACCTTAATCTGGCCCTGCTTACAAGACATGGTTTTGCCTTGTAAGTATTTGCCCCTTTAAAAAAAACCTCGGCGTTCACCCGGAATCCTGCATGTCAGCTAAACTCGGGCGGCATTACATCCTGCCCTGAATGTCTATTTTGAGTTGCATGTATTTTGCAATTTTAATATGGCAGGTGTCCAGAGCAAAGATGTCACATCATCCGTAAGTTCAAAACTGCATTTGTAACATTTCGGTCTCTCAGCAACTCAAAATTAGAGATGAGCGCCTGAAATTTTTCGGGTTTTGTGTTTTGGTTTTGGGTTCGGTTCCGCGGCCGTGTTTTGGGTTCGACCGCGTTTTGGCAAAACCTCACCGAATTTTTTTTGTCGGATTCGGGTGTGTTTTGGATTCGGGTGTTTTTTTTAAAAAACACTAAAAAACAGCTTAAATCATAGAATTTGGGGGTCATTTTGATCCCATATTATTATTAACCTCAAAAACCATAATTTCCACTCATTTTCAGTCTATTCTGAATACCTCACACCTCACAATATTATTTTTAGTCCTAAAATTTGCACCAAGGTCGCTGGATGACTAAGCTAAGCGACACTAGTGGCCGACACAAACACCTGGCCCATCTAGGAGTGGCACTGCAGTGTCACGCAGGATGTCCCTTCCAAAAAACCCTCCCCAATCAGCACATGACGCAAAGAAAAAAAGAGGCGCAATGAGGTAGCTGACTGTGTGAGTAAGATAAGCGACCCTAGTGGCCGACACAAACACCAGGCCCATTTAGGAGTGGCACTGCAGTGTCACGCAGTATGTCCCTTCCAAAAAACCCTCCCCAATCAGCACATGACGCAAAGAAAAAAAGAGGCGCAATGAGGTAGCTGACTGTGTGAGTAAGATTAGCGACCCTAGTGGCCGACACAAACACCGGGCCCATTTAGGAGTGGCACTGCAGTGTCACGCAGGATGTCCCTTCCAAAAAACCCTCCCCAATCAGCACATGACGCAAAGAAAAAAAGAGGCGCAATGAGGTAGCTGACTGTGTGAGTAAGATTAGCGACCCTAGTGGCCGACACAAACACCGGGCCCATTTAGGAGTGGCACTGCAGTGTCACGCAGGATGTCCCTTCCAAAAAACCCTCCCCAATCAGCACATGACGCAAAGAAAAAAAGAGGCGCAATGAGGTAGCTGACTGTGTGAGTAAGATTAGCGACCCTAGTGGCCGACACAAACACCGGGCCCATTTAGGAGTGGCACTGCAGTGTCACGCAGGATGTCCCTTCCAAAAAACCCTCCCCAATCAGCACATGACGCAAAGAAAAAAAGAGGCGCAATGAGGTAGCTGACTGTGTGAGTAAGATTAGCGACCCTAGTGGCCGACACAAACACCGGGCCCATTTAGGAGTGGCACTGCAGTGTCACGCAGGATGTCCCTTCCAAAAAACCCTCCCCAATCAGCACATGACGCAAAGAAAAAAAGAGGCGCAATGAGGTAGCTGACTGTGTGAGTAAGATTAGCGACCCTAGTGGCCGACACAAACACCGGGCCCATTTAGGAGTGGCACTGCAGTGTCACGCAGGATGTCCCTTCCAAAAAACCCTCCCCAAACAGCACATGACGCAAAGAAAAATAAAAGAAAAAAGAGGTGCAAGATGGAATTGTCCTTGGGCCCTCCCACCCACCCTTATGTTGTATAAACAAAACAGGACATGCACACTTTAACCAACCCATCATTTCAGTGACAGGGTCTGCCACACGACTGTGACTGATATGACGGGTTGGTTTGGACCCCCCCCAAAAAAGAAGCAATTAATCTCTCCTTGCACAAACTGGCTCTACAGAGGCAAGATGTCCACCTCATCATCACCCTCCGATATATCACCGTGTACATCCCCCTCCTCACAGATTATCAATTCGTCCCCACTGGAATCCACCATCTCAGCTCCCTGTGTACTTTGTGGAGGCAATTGCTGCTGGTCAATGTCTCCACGGAGGAATTGATTATAATTCATTTTAATGAACATCATCTTCTCCACATTTTCTGGATGTAACCTCGTACGCCGATTGCTGACAAGGTGAGCGGCGGCACTAAACACTCTTTCGGAGTACACACTTGTGGGAGGGCAACTTAGGTAGAATAAAGCCAGTTTGTGCAATGGCCTCCAAATTGCCTCTTTTTCCTGCCAGTATAAGTATGGACTGTGTGAAGTGCCTACTTGGATGCGGTCACTCATATAATCCTCCACCATTCTTTCAATGGTGAGAGAATCATATGCAGTGACAGTAGACGACATGTCCGTAATCGTTGTCAGGTCCTTCAGTCCGGACCAGATGTCAGCATCAGCAGTCGCTCCAGACTGCCCTGCATCACCGCCAGCGGGTGGGCTCGGAATTCTGAGCCTTTTCCTCGCACCCCCAGTTGCGGGAGAATGTGAAGGAGGAGATGTTGACAGGTCGCGTTCCGCTTGACTTGACAATTTTCTCACCAGCAGGTCTTTCAACCCCAGCAGACTTGTGTCTGCCGGAAAGAGAGATCCAAGGTAGGCTTTAAATCTAGGATCGAGCACGGTGGCCAAAATGTAGTGCTCTGATTTCAACAGATTGACCACCCGTGAATCCTTGTTAAGCGAATTAAGGGCTCCGTCCACAAGTCCCACATGCCTAGCGGAATCGCTCCGTGTTAGCTCCTCCTTCAATGTCTCCAGCTTCTTCTGCAAAAGCCTGATGAGGGGAATGACCTGACTCAGGCTGGCAGTGTCTGAACTGACTTCACGTGTGGCAAGTTCAAAGGGCATCAGAACCTTGCACAACGTTGAAATCATTCTCCACTGCGCTTGAGACAGGTGCATTCCACCTCCTATATCGTGCTCAATTGTATAGGCTTGAATGGCCTTTTGCTGCTCCTCCAACCTCTGAAGCATATAGAGGGTTGAATTCCACCTCGTTACCACTTCTTGCTTCAGATGATGGCAGGGCAGGTTCAGTAGTTTTTGGTGGTGCTCCAGTCTTCTGTACGTGGTGCCTGTACGCCGAAAGTGTCCCGCAATTTTTCTGGCCACCGACAGCATCTCTTGCACGCCCCTGTCGTTTCTTAAATAATTCTGCACCACCAAATTCAAGGTATGTGCAAAACATGGGACGTGCTGGAATTTGCCCATATTTAATGCACACACAATATTGCTGGCGTTGTCCGATGCCACAAATCCACAGGAGAGTCCAATTGGGGTAAGCCATTCCGCGATGATCTTCCTCAGTTGCCGTAAGAGGTTTTCAGCTGTGTGCGTATTCTGGAAACCGGTGATACAAAGCGTAGCCTGCCTAGGAAAGAGTTGGCGTTTGCGAGATGCTGCTACTGGTGCTGCCGCTGCTGTTCTTGCGGCGGGAGTCCATACATCTACCCAGTGGGCTGTCACAGTCATATAGTCCTGACCCTGCCCTGCTCCACTTGTCCACATGTCCGTGGTTAAGTGGACATTGGGTACAGCTGCATTTTTTAGGACACTGGTGACTCTTTTTCTGAGGTCTGTGTAAATTTTCGGTATCGCCTGCCTAGAGAAATGGAACCTAGATGGTATTTGGTACCGGGGACACAGTACCTCCAACAAGTCTCTAGTTGGCTCTGCAGTAATGATGGATACCGGAACCACGGTTCTCACCACCCAGGATGCCAAGGCCTCAGTTATCCGCTTTGCAGTAGGATGACTGCTGTGATATTTCATCTTCCTCGCAAAGGACTGTTGGACAGTCAATTGCTTGGTGGAAGTAGTAAAAGTGGTCTTACGACTTCCCCTCTGGGATGACCATCGACTCCCAGCAGCAACAACAGCAGCGCCAGCAGCAGTAGGCGTTACACGCAAGGATGCATCGGAGGAATCCCAGGCAGGAGAGGACTCGTCAGAATTGCCAGTGACATTGCCTGCAGGACTATTGGCATTCCTGGGGAAGGAGGAAATTGACACTGAGGGAGTTGGTGGGTGGTTTGCGTGAGCTTGGTTACAAGAGGAAGGGATTTACTGGTCAGTGGACTGCTTCCGCTGTCACCCAAAGTTTTTGAACTTGTCACTGACTTATTATGAATGCGCTGCAGGTGACGTATAAGGGAGGATGTTCCGAGGTGGTTAACGTCCTTACCCCTACTTATTACAGCTTGACAAAGGGAACACACGGCTTGACACCTGTTGTCCGCATTTCTGTTGAAATAGTTCCACACCGAAGAGCTGATTTTTTTGGTATTTTCACCAGGCATGTCAACGGCTATATTCCTCCCACGGACAACAGGTGTCTCCCCGGGTGCCTGACTTAAACAAACCACCTCACCATCAGAATCCTCCTGGTCAATTTCCTCCCCAGCGCCAGCAACACCCATATCCTCCTCATCCTGGTGTACTTCAACACTGACATCTTCAATCTGACTATCAGGAACTGGACTGCGGGTGCTCCTTCCAGCACTTGCAGGGGGCGTGCAAATGGTGGAAGGCGCATGCTCTTCACGTCCAGTGTTGGGAAGGTCAGGCATCGCAACCGACACAATTGGACTCTCCTTGTGGATTTGGGATTTCGAAGAACGCACAGTTCTTTGCGGTGCTACTGCTTTTGCCAGCTTGAGTCTTTTCATTTTTCTAGCGAGAGGCTGAGTGCCTCCATCCTCATGTGAAGCTGAACCACTAGCCATGAACATAGGCCAGGGCCTCAGCCGTTCCTTGCCACTCCGTGTGGTAAATGGCATATTGGCAAGTTTACGCTTCTCCTCCGACAATTTTATTTTAGGTTTTGGAGTCCTTTTTTTACTGATATTTGGTGTTTTGGATTTGACATGCTCTGTACTATGACATTGGGCATCGGCCTTGGCAGACGACGTTGCTGGCATTTCATCGTCTCGGCCATGACTAGTGGCAGCAGCTTCAGCACGAGGTGGAAGTGGATCTTGATCTTTCCCTAATTTTGGAACCTCAACATTTTTGTTCTCCATATTTTAATAGGCACAACTAAAAGGCACCTCAGGTAAACAATGGAGATGGATGGATACTAGTATACAATTATGGACGGACTGCCGAGTGCCGACACAGAGGTAGCTACAGCCGTGAACTACCGTACTGTGTCTGCTGCTAATATAGACTGGTTGATAAAGAGATGTCGTAGTATGTATGTATGAAGAAGAAAGAAAAAAAAACCACGGTTAGGTGGTATACAATTATGGACAGACTGCCGAGTGCCGACACAGAGGTAGCCACAGCCGTGAACTACCGTACTGTACTGTGTCTGCTGCTAATATAGACTGGTTGATAAAGAGATGTCGTAGTATGTATGTATGAAGAAGAAAGAAAAAAAAACCACGGGTAGGTGGTATACAATTATGGACGGACTGCCGAGTGCCGACACAGAGGTAGCCACAGCCGTGAACTAACGTACTGTACTGTGTCTGCTGCTAATATAGACTGGTTGATAAAGAGATGTAGTAGTATGTATGTATAAAGAAGAAAGAAAAAAAAACCACGGGTAGGTGGTATACAATTATGGACGGACTGCCGAGTGCCGACACAGAGGTAGCCACAGCCATGAACTACCGTACTGTACTGTGTCTGCTGCTAATATAGACTGGTTGATAAAGAGATGTCGTAGTATGTATGTATGAAGAAGAAAGAAAAAAAAACCACGGTTAGGTGGTATACAATTATGGACGGACTGCCGAGTGCCGACACAGAGGTAGCCACAGCCGTGAACTACCGTACTGTACTGTGTCTGCTGCTAATATAGACTGGTTGATAAAGAGATGTCGTAGTATGTATGTATAAAGAAGAAAGAAAAAAAAACCACGGTTAGGTGGTATACAATTATGGACGGACTGCCGAGTGCCAACACAGAGGTAGCCACAGCCGTGAACTACCGTACTGTACTGTGTCTGCTGCTAATATAGACTGGTTGATAAAGAGATGTAGTAGTATGTAGTATTTTCAGGCAGAGAACGGATATATTAAATAAAACAACTGCACTGCTGGTGGTCACTGTGGTCAGTCACTAAACTCTGCACTCTCTTCTACAGTATCAGCCTCAGGTCAATCTCTCTCTCTCTCTCCTAATCTAAATGGAGAGGACGCCAGCCACGTCCTCTCCCTATCAATCTCAATGCACGTGTGAAAATGGCGGCGACGCGCGGCTCCTTATATAGAATCCGAGTCTCGCGAGAATCCGACAGCATCATGATGACGTTCGGGCGCGCTCGGGTTAACCGAGCAAGGCGGGAAGATCCGAGTCGCTCGGACCCGTGAAAAAAAACATGAAGTTCGTGCGGGTTCGGATTCAGAGAAACCGAACCCGCTCATCTCTACTCAAAATAAGATGCATCTGAAAGGGACATTCTGAACTGCAGGTCTATGTAGTGACCCTGATCTACTTAGCCAAGCGCAAGGGACAACATGTACAAGATGCGTGAAATTCTAATTATTTGTAGAAGTTGTGTTCACGCGCAGTGTACAACTCCTAATGCTGTTAAAGTGGGCCTCAATCTGAGTTTAAATAGATTTAAGTATGAATGCACAGATGTAAAATGCATTCACTAAAAAATAGGATTTTGATAACCTACCAGTAAATCCTTTTCTCCTAGTCCGTAGAGGATGCTGGGGATGACATCAATACCATGGGGTATAGACGGGATCCGCAGGAGACATGGGCACTCTAAAGACTTTTCATTGGGTGTGAACTGGCTCCTCCCTCTATGCCCCTCCTCCAGACCTCAGTTTTAGAAATTTGCCCAGGTCGACTGGATGCACTCTGAGGAGCTCTACTGAGTTTCTCTGAAAAGACTTATGTTAGGTTTTTTATTTTCAGGGATATCTGCTGGCATCAGACTCCCTGCTTCGTGGGACTGAGGGGGCAGAAGCAAAACCAACTTCCTCAGAGTTTCATGGCTCTGTTTCTGGCTGACAGGACACCATTAGCTCCTGAAGGGAACTAAACGCTAGCCGTGTCTAGATGCTCACTCCCACAGCACGCCGTCACCCCCCTCACAGAGCCAGAAGTCAGAAGACAGGTGAGTATTAGAAGAATGATCTTCAATCAAGTAAGTGACGGCTGAGGTGCGGCACGGCTGGCGGGAGCGCAGCGCGCCATTGCTGCCCACACACACAGGCACTGCAGGGTGCAGGGCATGGGGGGGGCAGGGCGCAGGGGGGGCGCCCTGGGCAGCAAGAAAAATACCTCAAACTGGCTAAAAGGGGGCATAAGATGCCGCTGGCACAGCCCTACCCCCGCCAGTATAAATATTGTCATGGATACTGAGGGGCGGAGCTTCTTCCTCAGGCAGCCAGCACACTACTCAGCACCATTTTCTCTCTCTCCTCAGGCTGCAGAGAACACGCTGGTCCTCTCCTCCACTTCTGACAAGTACAGGGTGCTATAAAGGGGGGGCACAAAGCGATTGTGGTGCATTTGATAGTGTATATTACTATTTAAAAAGCGCTTTTGGGCTGTGGACATACTGTGTTCACAGCAATACTGGCGCTGGGTTTGTGAACTGGCTGCTCCTATCCTATGTCCCTCTGACAGATTTTACTGTGGGTCTGTCCCCAAAATAAGTCCCAGTGTGTCTGTGAGTGTGGTGCACACGTGTGAGGCATGTCTGAGGCAGGGAGTTCCTCCCCGGAGGAAGCCATTTTAGGGACACAGAGTTGTAATGTGGTGGTGCTACCGGCACACCAAGAGCCTGCATGGGTGAAAGAGCTATGTGACAGTATGCATCTGATTAACCGTAGATTAGATAAGTCTGAATCTAAGGCTGCATGCTGGAGAAAATCTGTGGAAGATGTGATTTTTCAGGATGCTGTTATTCCTTATGCGGGCGGCCCCTCTGGGTCACATAGGAGACCATTTGCAAATGTTGTAAACACTGATACCGACATGGATTCTGATTCTTGTGTCGACAATAGTGAATCCAGAGAGATAGATCATAAATTGGCAAAAAGTATACAATATATGATTGTGGCTATAAGGGACGTGTTGGAGGTTACAGAAAGCACTCCTGTACCTCAGGAGAAAGCTTATTTATGTAAGGAAAAGAAATCCAAAGTCACGTTCCCTCCTTCACACAAACTAAATGCTCTGTTTGAAGGGATGTGGGTGAATCCTGATAAAAATTTTGTATTCCCAAAAGGATTCACATAGCTTATCCTTTCCCGGTTGAAGACAGGAAAAAATGGGAGTCACCCCCTGTGTTAGACAGTGCACTTTCCACGTTGACAAAGAAGGTAATTCTCCCTGCTCCTGGCACGGCTTCTCTTAAAGAGCCAGCAGACCGCAAAATGGAAACGACATTGAAATCCATTTATGTTACCAATAGTACACTGCTCAGGCCCACTATTGCCTGCGCATGGGTGAGTCGCACTATTGAAAAATGGTCAGAAAGCACGTCATCAGAAATTGACACGATTGATAAAGAGGAGATACTCCTTAAGTTAGGGAATATCAAGGACGCTGCCGCCTACATGCTGGAAGTAATGAAGGATATTGGACTCTTGAGTTCACAAGTTGCTACCATGGCAGTATCGGCTAGGCGGGCGTTATGGATTCGCCAGTGGAATGCGGATGCAGATTCCAAAAGAAACATGGAGGCTCTCCCATATAAAGGTGAGGCCTTATTTGGCGATGGCCTGGATGCGTTAGTCTCGGCGGCTACCGCAGGTAAGTCAACATTTTTGCCCTCTGCGCCTGCACCGGCAAAAAAGACCTATCACCTGAAAATGCAGTCCTTTCGGCCCAATAAATATAAAAAGGTGAGAGGTTCCCCCTTCTTTGCAGGTAGGGGAAGGAGAAGGGGAAAGAAGCCCACACCGGCTCCAGGTTCCCAATAGCAGAAGTCTACCCCTAATTCTGCCAAATCCCCAGCATGACGCTGGAACTCACTTGCGGGAGGCCGCTCGGGTGGGGGCACGCCTCAAACTCTTCAGCCAGGATTGGATTCTGTCTGGCCTGGATCCCTGGGTGTTGCAAATAGTATCCCAGGGATACAAACTAGAGTTTCAAGATGTTCCCCCATGCCGATTTTTCAAATCGACCTTACCAGCTTCTCCGCCAGAGAGAGAAGCAGTAACAGCGGCAATCCAAAAATTATGTCAAGACCAGGTTATAGTCCTGGTACTGTTGTCACAACAAGGGCAGGGTTTTTATTCAAGCCTCTTTGTTGTTCCGAAGCCGGACGGCTCGGTTAGACCGATCCTAAATCTAAAAAATCTGAATTTCTTCCTGAAAAGGTTCAAGTTCAAGATGAAATCACTTCGGGCGGTCATTGCCAGTCTGGAGGAGGGGGACTACTTAGTGTCGGTGGACATAAAGGATGCTTACCTGTATGTTCCCATTTATCCTCCTCACCAGGCTTATCTGAGATTCGCGATTCAGGATTGCCATTACCAATTCCAGACGTTACCTTTCGTTCTCTCCACGGCGCCGTGGGTATTCACCAAGGTGATGGGCGGAGATGATGGTCCTCCTTCGTCAGAAAGGAGTCAATATAATCCCTTATCTGGACAACCTCCTGATAAAGGCGAGATCCAGGGAGCAGTTGTTACAAAACATATCACTCTGTCAATACTCCAACAACACGGGTGGATCATAAATTACCCAAAGTCACAGTTGGAACCAACGGCAAGGTTGTCTTTCCTCGGGATGATTCTGGACACAGAAGTTCAGAGAGTATTTCTTCCGCTGGAAAAGGCTCTGGAAATCCAGAAACTGGTAAAACAGATATTGAAACCATTAAGTGTGTCGATCCATCAGTGCATTCGGTTGTTGGGGAAGATGGTGGCGGTCTACGAGGCCATACAGTTTGGCAGGTTCCATGCCAGAGTATTCCAGTGGGACCTGTTGGACAAGTGGTCGGGGTCACACCTACATATGCACAGAAAGATAATCCTGTCATCAAAAACCAGGATTTCGCCTCTGTGGTGGTTGCACAGCTCTCACCTGCTAGAGGGATGCAGGTTCGGGATTAAGGACTGGGTCCTAGTAACAACGGATGCAAGTCTCCGAGGCTGGGGAGCAGTCTCTCAGGCAGAAAACTTCCAGGGACGTTGGTCACAACAGGAAGCCTGCCTTCACATAAACGTTCTGGAGCTAAGAGCCATTTACAACGGACTTCAACAAGCGGTACATCTTCTTCAAGACCGTCCCGTGCAGATCCAGGCGAACAATGTAACAGCAGTCGCATACATAAACAGGCAGGGCGGAACGAAAAGCATAACGGCAATGGCAGAGGCGACAAAAATCCTCCACTGGGCAGAAAAACATCTACAAGCTCTGTCGGCAATATTCATTCCGGGAGTAGACAACTGGGAAGCAGACTTCCTCAGCAGACACGATCTCCATCCAGGAGAGTGGGGCCTCCACCAAGAAGTCTTTGCAGAGGTGACAAGTCTTTGGGGAGTTCCTCAAATAGACATGATGGCGTCTCGTCTCAACAAGAAGCTTCAGAGATACTGTTCCAAGTCAAGACCCTCAAGCAGTAGCAGTGGATGCACTGGTGACCTAGTGGGTGTTTCCGTCAGTGTATGTTTTCCCTCCACTTCCGCTGATCCCAAAAGTACTCAGGATCATAAGAAAGACAAGGGTTCGAGCAATCTTCATTGCCCCAGACTGGCCAAGAAGGGCTTGGTACCCAGATCTTCAGCAGTTACTTATAGGAGATCCTCAGCCTCTTCCTCCTCGGGAGGACCTGCTGCAGCAGGAGCCGTGAGTGTACCAAGACTTACTGCGGCTATGTTTGACGGCATGGCTGTTGAGCGCCGTATCCTAGCCAGGAAGGGTATTCCTAAGGAGGTCATCCCCACCCTTATTCAGGCCAGAAAGGGAGTAAAGTCGAAACATTACCACCGTATTTGGAGAAAATATGTGTCTTGGTGTGAATCCAAGAAAGCTCCTATGAAAGAGTTTCACTTAGGACGTTTTCTCCATTTTTTGCAGGATGGTGTGGACACGGGCCTACGATTGGGATCAATCAAGGTCCAGATTTTGGCCTTGTCAGTGTTCTTCCAAAAACAATTGGCCTCTCTTCCAGAGGTTCAGACCTTCATGAAAGGGGTTCTGCACATCCAGCCTCCATTCGTGCCTCCAGTGGCACCATGGGACCTTAACGTGGTATTGCAGTTCCTTCAATCGGATTGGTTTGAGCCTCTACAAAAGATAGAGTTGAAGTTTCTCACTTGGAAAGTGGTGATGCTTTTGGTATTGGTATCCGCAAGGCGGGTGTCGGAATTGGGAGCCTTGTCTCACAAGAGCCCTTACCTGATTTTCCATGAAGATAGGGCAGAGTTGCGAACTCGCCAACATTTTCTTCCAAAGGTGGTTTCTGCTTTTCACATAAACCAACCTATTGTGGTGCCAGTAGTTCACTGATTCAAAGTCTCTAGATGTGGTTAGAGCTTTGAAAATCTATGTTGCTAGAACAGCTCATATACGGAAAACAGAGGCTCTGTTTGTCCTGTATGATCACAACAAGATTGGCTGTCCTGCTTCCAAGCAGACTATTGCACGTTGGATTAGAAATACGATTCAGCAAGCTCATACTACGGCTGGATTGCCTTTACCGACGTCGGTAAAGGCCCACTCCACTAGGAAGGTGGGCTCATCCTGGGCGGCTGGCCGGGGGGTCTCGGCATTACAACTTTGCCGAGCAGCTACTTGGTCAGGGTCAAACACATTTGCTAAGTTCTACAAGTTTGAAACTTTGGCCGATGAGGACCTAAAGTTTGGTCAATCGGTGCTGCAGGGTCATCCGCACTCTCCCGCCCGTACTGGAGCTTTGGTATAGACCCTATGGTCTTTATGTCGTCCCCAGCATCCTCTAGGATGTATGAGAAAATAGGATTTTGATAACCTACCGGTAAATCCTTTTCTCCTAGTCCGTAGAGGATGCTGGGCGCCCGTCCCAGTGCGTACTTTACCTGCAGTTTAGTTATTACAGTTACACAAGTTGTGTTATCTCGGTTTCAGCATGTTGCTGCAATTAGTTCATGCCTATTGGCGTGTGTTATGTTGAATGCCATGTGTGCGGCATGGTTGAGGGTGTGAGTTGGTAGATATCTCACCACTAGTTAAGTAATTCCTTTCCTCGAAATGTCAGTCTCCCTGGGCACAGTTCCTACAACTGAGGTCTGGAGGAGGGGCATAGAGGGAGGAGCCAGTTCACACCCAATGAAAAGTCTTTAGACTGCCCATGTCTCCTGCGGATCCTGTCTATACCCCATGGTCTTGATGTCGTCCCCAGCATCCTCTACGGACAAGGAGAAAAGGATTTACCGGTAGGTTATCAAAATCCTATTTTTTAGTGAATGTATTTTACATCTGTGCATTCATACTTAAATCTATTTAAACTCAGATTGAGGCCCACTTTAACAGCATTAGGAGTTGTACACTGCGCGTGAACACAACTTCTACAAATAATTAGAATTTCACGCATCTTGTACATGTTGTCCCTTGCGCTTGGCTAAGTAGATCAGGGTCACTACATAGACCTGCAGTTCAGAATATCCCTTTCAGATGCATCTTATTTTGAGTTGCTGAGAGACCGAAACGTTACAAATGCAGTTTTGAACTTACGGATGATGTGACATCTTTGCTCTGGACACCTGCCATATTAAAATTGCAAAATACATGCAACTCAAAATAGACATTCAGGGCAGGATGTAATGCAGCCCGAGTTCAGCTGACATGCAGGATTCCGGGCGAACGCCGAGGTTTTTTTAAAGGGGCAAATACTTACAAGGCAAAACCATGTCTTGTAAGCAGGGCCAGATTAAGGTCCACATGGGCCTGGAGCTGAAATTTATGAAGGGCCTATTGTGTGCCGCCATAAGGGGTGTGAAAAGCGTCATAGGGGGTGTGGCTAATGATGTGGAGGGCGTGACCAGTGCTTTGGGGAATGATCTGTACAGGGGTGTGGCTAGCACCATGATGGGCATAGCTACCATGTACTTTTAGCCACCTCAATGTCTCTCCCCTTGTTATATACTGTATATATATATATATATATATATATATATGACCCTGGCCCCACAAACACATTTTGGTAGGCTGATAATATAGTCACCTATGGTGACAGGCAGATTTCACAACCTTTGTGCAGGCACAGGTGTAAGTATTGCTGCCTGTGATACACTACCTTCCCCACCACTCTCTTGAATCCCTGTCGACCATCAATTGATGCTGTATACAGAACTTCTAACCTACTGCCACTCATCAATACCATCCCTCAAATGCTGAAATACCCCTATCACTATCGCTTATGTGTGTTCAGGATAAGAAATAGTGTTTTATTTGCATTGGGTAGAGAATGCCAGCGGTCAGAATACCTATCCCAGCATCCCCATGTTCCTAATCCTCACAGGGGAAGGTGAGTATACTTAACTTCCCCAAATGTTCCCCTAACACTAACCCTCCCTCCCCGCAGCCTGAACCTAACCTCCCCCCACCCCGCAGCCTAACTCTATCCTCCTCTTGGAGGCGCCTGAACCTAACCCCCCATTACCGCATCCTAAACCTAATTCTCTCCTACCCTGCAGCCTAACCCTAATCCTCCGGGTGGGGTTCCTAGCACTAACTCCTGATCCCTGCAGCCTAACACTAACCCTCCCACCGCAGCCTAACCCTACCCCCCCCCCCCTCGCTTCCTTACCCAGCAGCTTACCTCTGCAGTGTCCCGATGCTTCTTTGATCGGCATTCCGGTGCCGGGCAGGTGACTGTGTCGGGATTCCGGCATCGGTATGTCGACTGGCAGAATCCCGACCAGAGGGATCTTGACAGTATCCCTTTTATTTGTAGAAAGAGAAGCCTCCTATCAATAAGAATATATATACCAACAATGTTTTCCAGGGTTTCCAGGTTTTTGTTTACCTTTATCATTGTGTTTTGTATAGGGCCAGACTAGCAATACGCCATCTGACTAGCTGCAGTCTAACTGTCATTATAAATCAATTTACCACCAGGAATAGATGCTATTAGTACACAATAACTGTTTGCTCTTGATTACTGCGTTGTCCCCCCCCCCCCCCCCCCGTGATTTGATTATTATGTCCTACCCACCCACTCTGTGCCCATTATTAGTCCCCCCCTCTGTGCCCATTATTAGCCCCTTCTGTGCCCATTATTATGTCTCCCCCATCTGTGCCCATTATTATGTCTCCCCATCTGTCTATTATTATGTCTCCCTCCACTGTGTCCATTATTAGTCCCCCCATGTTTATTTTTAGTCCTCGCACTGTGACAATTATTAGCCCCCCCCCCCCCCGTGCATATTGTTATGTTCTCCCCTTCTGTCCATTATTTCCTCCCCCTCTGTGCCCATTATTATGCCCCTCTGTATAATTTTATTTTCGTCGTCGTCCCCGTACCCATTATTAGTCGTCCCCCCTCTGTGCCCATTATTATGCCCCCTCTGTCTCCCCACTCTGTGTCCATTATTGCCCATTATTAGCCCCCCTCCCCCTGTCCATTATTAATCATCTCCCTCTGCACCCATTATTATGCCTCCTCTGTCTACTATTATGTTTCCCCCTTCTGGGCCAATATTAGTCCCCACCTCTGTGCCCATTATTAGTTCCCTCCCTCTGTGCCCATTATTATGCCCCCTCTGTCTACTATTATGTCTCCCCCTTCTGTGCCAATATTAGTCCCCACTCTGTGCCCATTATTATGCCTCATGTCTATTATTATGTCTCCCCACTCTGTGCCCATTATTAGACACCCTCTGTGCCCATTATTATGCCTCCTCTGTCTACTATTATGTCCCCCCTTCTGTACCTGTATTACACCCCCCCTCCATGCCCATTATTATGCCCCCTGTTATGTCTTCCCACTCTGTGCCCATTATTAGCCCCCACTCTGTGCCCATCATTAGTCCCCTCCCTCTGTGCCCATTATTATGCCCCCTCTGTCTACTATTATGTCTCCCCCTTCTGTGCCAATATTTGTCCCCCCTCTGAGCCCATTATTATGCCCCTTGTCTATTATTATGTTTCCCCACTCTGTGCCCATTATTAGTCCCACTCTCTGTGCCCATTATTAGTCCCCCCCTCTGTACCCATTATTATGTCCCCCCCTTCTGTGGCCATTATTAGTCCCCCTTCTGTGCCTATTATTATCCCCCCTTATGTGCTATTATTAGTCCCCACCTCTGTGCCCATTATTAGTCTCCCCCTCTATACCCATTATTATGCCACCCTGTCTATTATTATTATTATTATTATTATTATTATGTCTCCACCCTCCATCTACTATTATCATCACATGACGCAGAAGAGGGGCTGATGCATGCTGGTATGTGGCGCAGGGAGGGCTTGTGAAGCCTTCCACTGCACCGCCCTTTAAATGTTGGTCCAGCCACTGGGACTCTGAAGACTCAGAGGATCACCGAGTGGGGTGTGGAGGTGCTTACTGGAGATGGGGTTTGAATGGGCAGAGCCTCGGTCGGCCGCTGGTGGTGACAGGAAAATATTTTTTCCTGTATCCAGCGGATCCTCCTTGGTGGTCTGGACCTATTTTCATGGGTGGGCCTGTAGCTGCAGCTCCACCCACCCCATTGTTAATCCGGCCCTGCTTGTAAGTAAGTGATTGCCCCTTTAAAAAAATATCCGGGTTCAGCCGGCATCCCGCACGTCAGTCGAACTCGGGTGGCATTACATCCCGCCTATAGGGCAAGATTACTAAATTGTAGTTTTTCAAAGGTTTGGAAACCAAACTGACGGCAGGTACATGGTCAAAACCTCTGTATTTACTAAAGATAATTTTGGCCTTCTAAACTGAACCAGCCGTCAATCCGGCCAGCATATCAAACTCAATCTCTCATAGAAAGGAAAGTATGTGGCTGTTTCTTTGCTTATACATGTATGATGAATATTTATGTTCAGCTGTAAGGTCTGACTGTATTTTGTATTTGGAGTTCAGTGCCATACTAAACAGGCTAGGGCTGGAGGACATTATGGCAGGGGGACCCCACACTGCGTGTTCCCCTGCTATGTTATTCTCAGCCCAACTTGGCAAAGTCTACTTGGGCAGTACGGATGGTGTAATGGTTAGCATTACTGCCTCACAGCACTGAGGTCATGGGTTCCATTCCCACCATGGCCCTAACTGTGTGGAGTTTGTATATTCTCCCCGTACTTGCGTGGGTTTCCTCCGGGTACTCCGGTTTCCTCCCACAATCCAAAAATATACTGGTAGGTTAATTGGCTCCCAACAAAATTAACCCTAGCATGAATGTGTGTTCGTGTACATGTGATAGGGAATATAGATTGTAAGCTCCACTGGGGCAGGGACTGATGTGAATGACCGAATATTCTCTGTAAAGCGCTGCGGAATATGTGTGCGCTATATAAATAACTGGTAATAAATAAAATAAATAAATAATGTTATCTGCTATTTCCGGGGGAGATCAGACTGTTTGTCCCCCTCATTTTGCAGATAGTAGCCTAAGCATTTAGAGCTAATGACGGTTACACTTTGGAGGGGTCAGGCTAGTTTTATGTCTTATGGATTGTTTCACAACACAGCAGAATAGTCCAAGCTGCCAACAATGTCTGGATTCTAGACCTGCCACAAATTGCCGCTAGCTCGGTTTCCGACCGTTCAAATCACTGAACATTGCATCTGCTGATCTGGAGGCCAAAAGATTGCTGTAAATTACAGTGACTTACAGTACAAATTGTGGTCTATTATATTCTGCCCTATACCAGATACACTAGTAGGCACCTAGTATTGTGCACTACATTTTAGTGAAACATGTTTGTCTCTTTTCTCTTCTGAGCAAACTTCAAGTCATATTAATGTCCTGGAATTTGAAGAAAAATAAGATCCCCCACATAACACTTAGAGTAGCGCTGGAAAGTAAACAATATCATCTGATCTTCTGCTTATGTTCAGAAAGTCATACCTTTAGGTCCAACCATGGTCATCTTCTTGCTTAGGTAATCACAGATCACTCCAGCATCTTCACTGTGGCGGCAGTTGTGCTTTCCAATATCTTGCTTGATGCAGTCTCCCAAAGATCTTTCACTTCCTGTACATTTAACATTATCCACATGAATAGGACCCTTTCCTTCTCCAAAATAAGCCATGGTCCTGGCCTTTGCTGGACCCCTGAAATATTATTTATGGCCAGCATTAGTAAATAAAGCCTCGTTGTTCATATAAAAAAAAAAAAATCCATGTGAATCATATGATTACTAAAGCAATGAACGCTAAGTATGGCTGGGAAAGTGACAACAGGCAGCTAGAATGAGCATTCCTTATTATTTTAACATTTAAATTAACAAATTGTTTTAAAAACATATGGCTACAAGATGATGTGCGGTAATCAATATGTTTATAGTTGTTCAATTTTTAAAACGATTCCTGGAAAAGCAACTGACTTTCAATGTAATTCTTCTTTGATGTTATCTGCTCAGTATTATCCCATGAATTCTTATCAAGGTCAGTTGTACTGACCCTTTAAAAGAGACCTGCTCTGCCCAGTATTTTGTACATGATACTTGGCAGATGCTGTGCTCAGCAATTATAGCATTATATTTGGGACTAACTAACAGCTCTGTTCCAAAATCACATTGCAACTCTGCTTGTTATTAAAACACACTGTTGTACCAGAGGTCAGAAATCTACCAAGCACCAAAGTTCTACTCTGAGCAGACACTATATGGGCTGCACCTGGCCACTCTCACTAGAACTTAATATAGAGAGGTTCTCTGGGAAGCCAAAGGTACGACCAGACTTTGGACTCTGTTCCATTCCCATACAAGATAGAAGTGGTTACCTATTATAAATTAATGTAGAGGTGGAACTACCAGCAGGCGCATTGCACCAGAGCCCCTGGGCACTAAGTAGCCAACTGGTGTTCAGACCACCCATTAGTTTTCCCCTGGGCCACCACACTACCATTTTGAGCAAAGTCAGATGGCTGTCTCAGCAGAGAGAGCAGGGTGGGCCAAACTTCCTGAGGAACCAGTCCCTTACCTCAAGGAGGTGTGTACAGCTGCATCAGTTTGCCATCTGAGCCGGACTGATAGGGGAGTCATGGTGCCTGTCAGCGCTGATGATTGCAGACAGGTACTGCCTCTAATTCACAGAGCTGTGAATTCTTTGTGAATCACACCTGTCTGTGAATTAAAAGCAGCTCACAGCTGGTGTAATTGGTGCTGTCAGAGTCTGCTTGACCCAATGCCGAACTGAGGAAAGCACAAGTGTTGGGTACCCTTCTCACAGACAGGGCAGTAACCGCTGTGTTCCCACTGTTGGAAATTATGGATGTGCAGGTGTTGATATTGCAGAGTTATAAAGGCACACACCAGTGGATGACTCAAATTACAGATGGAGCAATGCTAGTCTTGGCTCTGTCTGTGCCTGGGCGCGCGCTCCCGGGCACACCTAATGCTTAGAGCATCTCCGTCCGGACGGGCACGCGCACCCTGGATGGAGATGCGCCCCATTCGCTAGAATGGGAGAGCACCTCCGTCCGGGGCGCGCGCGCGTCCATGATGGAGATGCTGTCGGAGACACCCCATTCTACTGAATGGGAGAGCGTCTCTATGCACTCCTGGCGGGGCTAGGCGGACGGATTGCCTAGTCACGCCGGGAGTGCACGCCTGCGATGGCATCACCTCAGATGAGCGCGGCTCTATCTGTATGAACTAGAGATGTGCGGCGAGCACTTTTCGTGATTTTGTGTTTTGGATCTGGATCCCTGCTCGTGTTTTAGATCTGGATAGGTTTTGCCAACACCCTTTCGGGTTTTGGTTTTGGATCTGGATGATTTTAGAAAAAAACATAAAAAAAGCTAAAATCACAGAATTTGGGGGTTATTTTGATCCTACGGTATTATTAACTTCAATAACATTAATTTCCAATCATTTCCAGTCTATTCTGAACACCTCACAACTCACAATATTGTTTTTAGGCCAAACGGTTGCACCATGGTCGCTGGATGACTAAGCTAAGCGACACAAGTGGGCTGCACAAACACCTGGCCCATCTAGGAGTGGCACTGCAGTGTCAGACAGGATGGCAGTTTTAAAAACTAGGCCTCAAACAGCACATACTTGACAATGTACTTCACTTTAATTTAATTTAATTGTCACAATGACTTCTGATGAATGTGCTGCAGGTGACGTATAAGGGAGGATGTTCTTAGGTGGTTGACGTCCTTACCCCTACTTATTACGGATTGTCAAAGGCAACACACGGCTTGACACCTGTTGTCCGGATTTGTGGAGAAACAATTCCACACCAAAGAGGTGGCTTTTTTGGTATTTTTCCCAGGCATGACAATGGGCTTTCTCATCCCATGGACAACAACTGTCTCCCCCGGTGCCTTATTCAAACAAACCACATCACCATCAGAATCCTCATCGTCAACTTCCTCCTCAGCGCGAGCAACACCCATAACCTCATCCTGGTGTACTTCAACAGTAACATCTTCAATTTGAATATCAGAAACTGGACTGTGGGTGCTCCTTCCAGCACTTGCAGTGGGCGTGCAAATGGTGTAAAGAGCCACCTCTTCCTGTCCAGTGTTGGGAAGATCAGGCATCGCAACCGCCGACACACTTGGACTCTCCTTGGGTATTTGTGATACCATCTTAGAACGCACAGTTCTTTGCTGTGCTTTTTCCAGCTTAACTCTTTTAATTTTTCTAGTGGGAGGATGAGGGCTTCCATCGTCATGTGAAGCTGAACCACTAGTCATGAACATAGGCCAGAGTCTTAGCCGTTCCTTGCCACTCCGTGTCGTAAATGGCATATTGGCAAGTTTACGTTTCTCCTCAGACGATTTAAATATATTTTTTGGGTAATTTTACTGAACTTTGGCTTTTTGGATTTTCCATGTCCTCTACTATGACATTGGGCATTGACCTTGGCATACAACGTTGATGGCATTTCATCGTCTATGTCATGACTAGTGGCAGAAGCTTCAGCACTAGGAGTAAGTGGTTCTTGATCTTTCCCTTTTTTAGCCTCCAAATTTTTATTCTCCATTATTATTTTTTTTAATGTTATACAGTATAACAAAAGGGTTCATTCCGAGTTGATCGCTAGCTGAAAATGTTCGCTGCGCAGCGATGATGCAAACAGCACTTCTGCGCATGCGTATGCGGCGCAATGCGTACGCGCGACGTATTTTCACAACGGCCGATGTAATTTCACACAAGGTCTAGCGAAGCTTTTCAGTCGCACTGCTGGCCGCAGAGTGATTGACATGAAGTGGGCGTTTCTGGGTGTCAACTGACCGTTTTCAGGGAGTGTTCGGAAAAACGCAGGCATGCCAAAAAAAAGGCAGGCGTGGCTGGGCGAACGCAGGGCGTGTTCGTGACGTCAAAACAGGAACTGAACAGACCTTAATATAGAGAGTTATACGGCAGTCCCGCTGGACTTATACGGCAGTACCCCTGGACAGAGGCGTGACCAGGTGTGGGTACACCCGGTGCACACTCTGCATTACTACACCCCCCGTCCCCCCTCTTCCCACACTCACCCCGCCGGAGCTGCGGATGGGTGGAAAGGGGGCGTGGCCTAATCTAAAGGGGCACGGCCTCGCAGGTCTCCTCTTCTTCACTCCGGGGGGTGTATCCAGCTTGCTCAGAAATGCTGGCTGCCCCCGGAGACTAGGCAGCGTGCAGTGCCGGCTCCTTTTCTGTGAGAGGAGTCGGGTGCTGCAGAGGATTATCACACTGCAGCACTCGGTTCCTGTCACTGCAGAAGAGCCAGCACTTGGTGTCACCCCTTCCGTGGGTGATACCTGGGTGCGGGCCGCACCCGCCTTCTGACGCCACTGCCCCTGGACTTATACGGCAGTACCACTGGACTTATATGGCAGTACCCCTGGAATTATACGGGAGTACCCCTGGACTTATACGGCTTTACCGCTGGACTTATATGGCTTTACCGCTGGACTTATATGGCAGTACCCCTGGACTTATACGGCAGTACCGCAGGACTTATACGGCTGTACTGCTGGACTTATAAGGCAGTACCCCTAGACTTATACGGCAGTACCCCTGGACTGGGATTGTATGGCAGCACCACTGGACTTATGGCAGCACAGGACACCACCACTGGAAAGACTGGACTGATGAAGCACAAGACAGCACCACTGAACTGGACTTATACAGCACGACTGGACTTATACGGCAGTACCCCCGGAGTTATAAGGCAGTACCCCTAGACTTATACGGCAGTACCCCTGGACTGGGCTTGTATGGCAGCACCACTGGACTTATGGCAGCACAGGACACCACCACTGGAGTGACTGGACTGATGAAGCACAAGACAGCACCACTGAACTGGACTTATACAGCACGACTGGACTTATACAGCAGTAACGCTGGACTTATGCGGCAGTACCCCTGGATTTATACGGCTGTACCCAGGGCCGGTGCAAGGTATCTCTGCACCCTAGGCAAAGTTTCAGCCTAGCGCCCCCTAATCTGCAAACCCCCCCACACACACACACCTCCCGGTGGTATCATTATATATAAACAGAGAAAAGGGATGACACTCAAGGACTTTTAAAATGAAAAGATATATTGTAATATGTATAAATGTTAGGTGGCATGTTAGGAATATAATGGGACACTGTGGCCAGTTTCACTTTTATGCTGAATGATATACATCTGTTGGGGAGATTTAATTGTATGTGTATACATACATATATACGCACCTACATATATTTTTATGTTCCGGTGTCTTCTCTAATGTGCTGTGCAACCCCCCCCCAACCCATGCCCCCCACCTTCTGTGGTCCCAGAGAAACCCCCATGGGTTACATACCTTATGTTGTTTTCCCTCATCATTAGCAGGGTTCCTCCTACAGTTGGTAGCAGCATTACAGCGACACTGCGGCTGCAGGCACGTAGTCAGGTGCTGCTGGAGAGTCGGGATCCAGGAGGTGAATCAGGACTATGATGAGTGACCGTGAGGGCGCCCGTCAGGAGCCATAGTTACATCTGCCTCCTATGTGCCTTCACATGACTTGATGATACACGTGTCGGCACGGAGGTAGCGCTGAGGCACTATGTGGTAGAGCCTGATAGCAGCAGCTGTACCTGATTAGACCTGCAGCTGCTGCCAGTGCAGTGTAAAAGGAGGATGTCTTGTACAGAGACATCCTTCACTTTATTGCTTGATGAATTCAGTGGCGCCCTCCAAGGGCCGGCGCCCCTAGGCAGCCGCCTAAAGCTGCCTAATGGAAGAGCCGGCCCTGGCTGTACCACTAGACTTACACGGCAGTACCCCTGGACTTATATGGAAGCACCACTGGACTGGACTTATACGGCAGCACCACCGGACTTACAGCAGCACAGGACACCACCACTGGAGTGACTGGGCTGATGTTGCACAAGACAGCACCTCTAGACTGGACTTATGCAGCACCACTGGACTTATACGGCAGTACTGCTGGACTTATACGGCAGTACCCCTGGACTTTTACGGCAGCACCCCTGGACTTTTACGGTAGTACCCCTGGACTTATATGGCAGTAAAGCTGGACTTATACGGCAGCACCGCTGGATTGGACTTATACGGCAGCACCACACTGGACTAATGGCAACACAGGACACCACCACTGGACTGATGCAACACACGACAGAACCACTGGACTGGACTTATACAGCAGCACTTGACTTATGGCAGCACAGGACACCACCACTGGAGTGACTGGACTGATGCAGCACAAGACACCAACACTGGACTGATACAGCACAAGAGACCACCATTGGACTGATGCAGAACAAGACAGCACCACTGGAATGATACAAAAAAGCACCATGCCACTTCCCCGCACAGACACCGAGGAGACACGTCCTTTCGCTATACTCTCCAGGAATGGAGTGAAAATGGCGGTGACGCGCGGCTCCTTATATGTAATCCAAAACTCGCAAGAATCCGACAGCGGGATGATGACGTTTTGCCTCGTTCTGGTTTCCGAGTCTGGGGTGAAAACCTGAGCCGGACTCGTATCCAGACTCGGTGCGTGAAGTTCGGGGGGTTCGGTTCTCAGGGAACCGAACCCGCTCATCTCTAATATGAACAACTCATTTACTTAACCAGTGGTGTTGGCTTACTGATAGATAGCGGGTACAGCCATAGCCACTATTACATGTACACTGCCGATGGATCAGAGCTGGAGCAGTGAGGGGTTTCATACAGCTCACCAGATGATGAGTGTATACTGCAAACGGGTAGCTGTGCAGGGAGGCTGGAACAGCTTTATGGCATGTGGTCACCAAGTCTCTCATAGGAGCTAAGTAAGAGACTTCTGCTCCTCCAACATGTCACTACAAAGAAATAAGATGACTTCTGCACATTATCAATAGTGATCTAGGCAGCCATATTGGAGTAGGGTATGAGGCCTCCCTGGAAGACAGGGAGACTAGAGTCTGTGCATTAGCACGTTTCTTTCAACACCCACCACCACAAGGTACATCCCTCTGGTCTCCACTTAGCACTGGACTGTGTGTAGTACTATGTGATTGTACTCCTGTCGCCCTCTCCAAGTCACCCACTGCTTCTCCTTGTTACCTCTACCTGCCCTCTCCCAATCTTTTGGGTAGTCCCCTGCACCCCCAGAAGAATGGGTAGATCTCCTGCATCCCACCCACTTCCTAGTGAAGTTGGCAGGATGGGGGGGGGGGGATAATACCGGGAACCGCCGGTCCGTATGGAGGTGATGGGTCTAAAATTAAACAAATTGCATAATTTTAGCCCCACCCTTTCCCTTCGGAACTGCAATTCACTGCATTTGACCATGATAGAGGAAGGGTCTAATGACACGAGAGCCCTGCCACGCCCCCGGAGTGGTCAGCATCAGGAGCAGGAACAAGAAAAAGTAGGTAAGTATTGGTTGTGGTGCTGGGAGTATTTACAAATTATACTTTTTAATAACATCACCAGCATAATTTATTGCCAATTTTATTGGTAATGGCCCAACAGGTTAGTTGCCCTGGGCCTCCACAAATTCTTCTTCTTTGTTAGAGTGGGTTCTTATCGGAGTTTGAGAGTCCTAATAAATTGCCCCAATAAATAATTTCCTATTGCTGCAGTACTGTATGTGGCAATAAGAAATTATTGTTATTGGGTCAAAATTGCAGAGGATAATAAACAGACCCTTAACATAATTGAAATCAATAAAATAATGAATAGAAAATACATTTGTGTCTGTTTCATTGTTATTCCCTTTGTTATATTTTCAAAATGTTTCTCTTGGAAATAATCCCATTCTATTAAACTGATGGTAATCTTCCACAGGACAAGATGTGTTCTAATGAAGATCACTACAACCATGGGAAGTAAACAGCAATTAATTACAGCACTTTCCAGGTAATTACCTTCAACACAAATTATTGGCAAAATTGCACTAAATTCATCACGTTATGTATAATAGTACACCAGAGCATTTGGCAACATTTCTGTTGGAGTGCATTTACTCAGTTATGCCAGCAGAAGCTTGGTCCCACTCTCTGTATCAGTGTTAACGCTGTCTGTCCTAGAGATTATTCTTACGCCACCCAAGTGCAAAAGAGAAGCAAATTGACAACAAAGCAAGGCTATACTGAGTGACCATGACACTTAGACATTGGACATTGTATGCCATTATACTGTAAAATAATGAAAGTGATAAAACTAGATGATGGTTAGAGCCCTGCATTTGTGGTTTCCTACAGAGAAAATGAAGTATGAAGGTAAAAATATAAACATTACTTCTAATCATCTGACCAAATAGTGTGAACATCATGTCTGCAAACAAGGCTATTTAAAGGAGATAGCCAAGTACAGTATCGATGGATTATGGCTGTTTGTAATTCAGAGAAGCAACTGCCAAAATTAATATTTAAGTTACTTTAAATAGAAACAGAATTAGACAGCAGGTAAGAACCATTTGTTCCATCTAGCCGTTTCAACCTCTAGGTAACCTCAACCCTATTTGATCATTAGTTCTTGTAAGGCTATTCATATACCTATCCCAAACATGTTTAAATTGCTCTACTGACTTAGCCTCAACCACCTCTGTTGGGAGACTATTCCACTCATCCACTACCCTTTCTGTGAAGTACTTTTTCCCTAAATTTCCCCTTAACTAACTCTTCCTCCAGTTTCCGAGCATGTCCTTATGCATACAGTACCTCCCAACATTTTAAAATCTCTGAGCGGTAAGGGGGCATGGACTATATGAAAGGGGCATAGCCTCGTGGCAGTGCCGCAACTGTGAGCCACACACCTGTATTCCATCACAGAAGGGGCATGCCAGTGCTCAGTGAGCTGCTGGCATGCCCCTACTCCATCTGTCTGCTAAGCAGAGCAGTGAATGACAGGAGCCTCCCAACTGCCGCCCCCCACCACCACCACCACCATGGAACACTGCTGCCAAAAAACTGGTACTGTCCAGTTAAAATCGGGACAGTTGGGAGGTATGCATTATGTTCTAATATTTTCTCTTCCTTTGAAGAATGTTTCCCACCTGGACCTTGTTAAAATAATTTATATATTTGAAAGTTTCAATCATGTCCCCCCTTTCCCTTCTCTGCTCCACACTATACATGTTAAGATCTATTAGTCTTTTCGGGTACGTTTTTTGATGTAGAGTATACCATGCACCATTTCAGTTGCCCTTCTTTGTACACTCTCTAATGTATTTATATCCTTCTGAAGATATGGCCTCCAGAACTGGACACGGTATTCCAGATGAGGCCGTACCAATGACCTATACAGTGGCATTATTGCTTATTATTTCCTGCTACTGATTCTTCTCCCTATGTTACCAAGCATTTGACTTGCCTTTCTCATTGCTTTGTTACATTGCTTCCCAGACTTTTTCACTTGAAACAGTAATACATAAATCTCTTTCCTCCTCAATAGTTTCCATTATAGTACCCTTGATATTTCTGTTTATTTAGCCTTTGGGATTTGAGACCCAAGTGCAGGATTTTGCATTTTTTAGCTTTAAAACTGTAGTTGCCACGTTCTTGACCATTCCTAAAATCTACCTAGATCATCAATAACTTGTTTTACTCATCATGGTATGTCTACCCTGTTGCAGAGATTCATACAGCAAGTTAAATGGACCTAAACCGATTTGCATGATGGATGTCAAGAATCATGCATGCACATTAATGTATAATATAGTTTATTTGTAAGGTGCAACCAAGTTCCGGAACACCTAACATGGCGTACAAGGTAGGCAAAATATTTGCAAAAATAAGATTGACATTTTGTGATGTCATGTGGCAGTCATTGTGATTTCATTGTGCAGAAATACCCCTCCCTTTACAGATAATGTATGGATCTGCTAGCTAGAATGGCAGAATCTGTAAGGAGTGCAGGCTAGTTGCACTGTGTACTGCCTGGTATTGCACACAGATAAATATCTGATCTAATTCTGTGGGATGAGAGATTTAAAGTCTGTAATTTCCTCCCTGCCTCTCCTCAGGGTAAGGCCAAGGCCTATACTTTTGACCGGAAACTTTTTATTTTTTCAATGTGCACTTTATATTGGAAAAAACATTATCATAAAAACATTCAAATGTACTATAGTGACTCATGTTATAAAACCAATCCCAGTGTCACCAACAATTAAAGCATACCTCACAACTTTCGTATTTCTCAAGGAGGGACTCCTTGCTCCAAAAAGGGGGCATGGCCTATTGAAAAGGGGGGGTGGCCTCTTGTCGATTTTGCGATCGCGAGCCACGCCTCCAATTTTCGCCACAGTGGGGGCATGTCCAGTGCTCTGTGAGCTGCTGGTTATGCCCTCAGTCCCTCTGCCTCACTGGAATAGACGCTGTGCGCATGCACACAGCGTCTATTCACCGCTGCCCTGCCCAGAACTGAGCAGAGCAGCGAGTGATAAGAAGTCTCCTAACTGCCCCCACCGCAGGACACTGTGGCCTGCGGGAGGCACAGCGGGACAGACCCAAAAAAAGGGACTGCCCCCCGAAAATCGGGACTGTTGGGAGGTATGATTAGAGATATCAATGAGGTTACAGTATAAGTAACTGAAAGCTTTAAATTAAAGATGTGATTGGTCCTTTAGACTGTAAGCTCTCACGAGCAGGGCACTCTTCCCTCATGTGCTTTTCCTTCCATTCACTTATACCATTATTTCCTCACCACTGCCTTCAATGGTGCCTAATGCTTAGAATCCTGCTGCTTATTTGAGTAGTATGACTGCTGATGTCCATGTCTTGCAATGTTCTGTACTGTAAGTCACTTTTTTCTTGTTATGTTCATACTGTTTCTGGTTCTGTACTTTTTAAGGTTCTGCGAACCTCTTGTGTCACGATATAAATAAAAGATAATAATAAATCTTATGACTTGCCTGCACAGTTTATTATTCCCAGCGATAATGACCTAGCGGGGACGCGCATCGCTATCGCTCGCTATGTACACATGGGCCCTCATTCCGAGTTGATTGCACCAAGCAACTTTTTGCTGCTGGTACGATCAACTAATCTCCGCCTATGGAGGAGTGTATTTTAGCATAGCAGGGCTGCGATCGCTTGTGCAGCCCTGCTATGCTAAAAAAGTTTCTCACAAATCAAGACCAGCCCTGGACATACTTACCCTGTGCGACGGATCCAGCGAAGATGGACTCGGCTTTGACGTCAGACATCCGCCCTCCGTTCACCTGGACACGCCTGCGTTTTTCTTACCACTCCCCGAAAACGGCCTCCAACAGTCAGTTGATGCCCCGGAAAGCCTTCCTGCAGTCAAACTTCTTGCGATCGCCACTGCGACCGCTTTCTCCACTGTCAGCGTCGTTGCCCGGCGATGGCTGTCGCCGGGCAATGACGCGTGTGCGCAATGCGCACGCCACGCATGCGCATTCCAGACCCGATCGCACCGCTGTGAGGAAGTGCAGAGTGCGATCGGGTCGGAATGAGGGCCATGGAGCGATATGCACTAACTATATAGTCAAAATTGCTGAGCCATATCGCTCCGTGTGTACACACCTTAAAACTGATACTAGTAGATAGGGATGTTTTACTGATGAAAAAAAAAATCCTATTGATTACAACTAATATGACCTACACACCTGATCCCTCCATGTTGGCAGCACAAACCAATGACAGGATGCCACAAGCACAGATCATTTCCAAAGTGACCCTTTACTAAACTGATAGTGGATTGAATTTTAAATTACATATTTAGTGTTTTCCCTAAGCACATTTGTAGTTGGGTCATAAGCTTGACAAAAGCAGACACAGGGGTATATTTACTAAGGTGTAGCTTTACAGAATTGTAGATGTTGCCCATAGCAACCAATCACATTCTAGTTATTGTCTTCTAGAAGGTGCTAGATAAATAAGTAGAATCTGATTGGTTACTATGGCTAACATCTCCACTTCTACAAACCCACACTTTAATAAATATACCCCACAGAATGCTTTCCCATGGGCAGATCCATATATCAGAATGTTGGCGTGCTCCTAAGGCTAGTAACGTGGTGCTTTTGTACCAATTAAAATGCACTGCAAAACTAATTTCTTCTACTGTGCAAATGAGACCCACAGAGCGATAGAGGCAATTGTAAGTTCATAGGCCAAATGAAAAGGTCAGAGCAAGAAATCAAAACTCAAAGGTGGCATTGTACTTACTATAAAATAGCAATTTTATATTAACTGTTACTGTAGCTTATTAGTAACAATTGCAGGTACAGTTGGTTCAAAGGAGAATAAGAAATAACAACATTGCTATAGTAATACGTTTCCTAGCCATAAGAAATGTACCAAGTCATATATTAATGATATATACCTGCATTGGCTCATACAGAAAAAGCTAGCAACTGTAAATTACACTCAGCATGACACAAAATGACATTTATTGCATTTCTTTCTCAGAGACAGGACTTCCAGATATAACATCTATTAAGTTCAGTGTCAGACACGTCAAACATATCACCCCTGATTTCACTCCATTCTTAAATTGGCTACATGTTGTTAAATCCTGTAGCCAGTCTTCAGACATTATGTAATACAACAGATAATGTGTGTGATCTCATGTGATGCATGACTGCACTGCAATTAGATATCCTGATATATTTAGGATCTTAATGGCTCTTTTCTAATTTGGAAGACAGTCCTCTAATGTGATTCCGGCTGTTCGCTTTTACTCTACCTCGCTCACATAATGACATTGTTGGCTTGCAGGCAAAAAGCTGCGGTTTCCAGTAACCCTCACAAGATTGGATGGATGAGGAGGACTCTGTTAATACTGTTTCCAGCCCTGCAGCATTTCATTGTACTTCAAAAAACTTACTTGATACAAGTCTGTTTTAACAGTGCCTATTTGTTGTAATTATCAAAAGTGTATGGAAAACGCATTGAAAGATACAACGCTGCCTTGGGGAAGACTGTATTCTTATAAAGTATTAGTATCTACAATTAAAATCCCAAATGTCTGTCTTTTCCATTAATGGTGAAGTGCTGAGGAAAGCTTCCTTTTCACACTTCATTATTCAGATGTTCTAACATTTCAGGAGAGGTTAACCTGAGAATGCGTTGTTCCTAGGGCCGATACAACATCTTTAAATGAAAGGGTAAAATGAATCATAAAAAGAGATGCTGAAAATTAAATTACTTTATGATAACTTTGCCGCCCACTTACAGAGCACAAGTGGGAGGTCCGAGTGGGACCTGATGACTGTGAACACATGCCCCAGCATCAGAATCACAACATACATTTGTTATAGAATCTAAGGGGTATATGTACTAAGTGGCTTTTTTGTATTTAATATTATTGCCACCATAAGTCCCTTAGACAAAGAGTCAGAAAATCATCGGTTTTAGAAACCCAGCACTTTCTGAATATATCCCTTTGTGTTTTCATTAAATGCATTAAACTTTTATTTGTGTTTAAACTTTCACAATAAATTAAAAATAAATGTTTTGCATTTTGCCATTTTCATTTTGTACAGTGTGATCGCCACAAAATATATATTTTTTTTATATTTCTTGACTACACAACATTGTGTACAAACATTTGGATTCCTTGGTCAAGTTTAATGTTTCCAAAATAGGCCAAATCAACCTCTGCATAGTGCAAACTTATACATGTCACCTTCTGGCCATACTTACCGACTTTTTGGCTGCTCTCTCCGGGAGAGAGCAGCCAGGTCGGCTCAGCAGAGGCAGGGAAGGGTAGTGATGAGCAGAGGGGGCGGGGCAGAGGTGGAATGGGGGCGGGGTGGAGGTTGGGTGGGGGCATGGCTGATGTATCGCGTCATTTAAGCCATGTCCCCCAGCTGTGTAATGCCGCTGTTACCGGCATTATACTGCAGGGGCCGTGGCTATGATGACGCGATTCAACAAGAATCGCGTCATCGACTGCCTGGTCTGCCCACTTTATTCACAAAGTGGGCGGCCGGGCAGGGGGGAACACAGAAATCAGGAGACTTGCCTGCTTTTCCAGGGGGCCGGGACGGTCACCCGATTTTCAGGAGCCTTCCGACCATTCCGGGAGAGTAGGCAAGTATGCTTCTGGCACATTTACACGCACAATTTGCTGAATTTAACAGTTTGATAAAACAGTGACTGTGTCATGGGCAAACGTTTTTGTAGAAAAGAACAACTGGCCAAGTGTTAAGCATATGGGTACATGCATTATGCTTTCGCTCTGTGTGGCAGCCAGTAGCACAGAAATTATTTTCCAGGTGGAAGGAACAATTAATTCAACCAAATATGATCAAACCCTAGAAGCTAATGTGCCAGATTCAGTGAAGAAATGTAATCTGAAAAAGAGTTGGATATTTCTGCTAGACAGCTATCCAAAATAGAACTCAAAGCAACCGTAATTTAGCTACAGGAAATAAATGTGACTTTGGAGTGTCCTTCACAGTACACAGTGTTGAATATTAATTGAAGTGTGTGGTGTGTGTAGCGCTGGTACCAAATGTCTTACTTGTAGCGCATGTAAGTAAAACTAGGGATACTTCTATTATAGAAAGAGTTCTACAAGAAAGAAAAGTAGCAAATTCTTAAAAGTAAGACTAGATGTAAAGCCATTGTTTTGCTGTGATTTCTGCAAGACGCAGTCTTACTAAAGCTGGACACTCACTATAAGATTATCTGTCCAATCTTTCTGGTTGCAATGAAAATTTTGGAATGTATGGATGAAAATTACAATTGGCCAATTGCTCCCAAACAAAACAGACAAAAATGGACATTCAGAGAAACTGGTTAAATCCATTTGAATTAACCAATTTATACGAATGACCATTTTTGCCCATTTTCCAACTGTTGGGAGCAAATGTTTGATTGTCATTTGCTCCCATACATTGCTAGATTTTCATTCCAACCAAAAAGATTGGACAGATATCCAGTTTAAGAATAGACTGATAGTTTACCCACACTTTTTAAATGACATCACAATTTTATTTATTTTTAAATCTGTAAAATGTACCCAAAAAAGATAATAATTTTAGCAGAGTGTGAAAATCTTACATACAACGGTACATACAGTATTTGTACAAAGAAAGAAATATTTTTTATTTTACAATTAACTATTAACTATTTTATGCTAACAGGTTTTTGTTTTTGTTTTTTTTTAAACAATTTTGTTCATTCCACTCAGCATCTCAGTATCATGGAACGCAAATTAGAAAGCGATTTGCAGTAAATACCATAATCATTCAGTCTGTAGATAATGGTAATGTTGTTCGGCCACTATACTAATATTAGGAATTAAGCTACATAATTAGGCTATACACCAAAAATACTGATGCTAGAGCTACTTCTATGTGGAATATACTTTTAAAATGATCTTTGTTTACTTGGAGCTTTTGAAGCAAAACTATGAATTATGCAGTAAAGTATTTGTATATATCCACAAGTCTCTTTTATATAGATTTAATTGGAGTCTGGATTATAATAAAGAAACAATAAGTAATAAAGATTGTTTTCTGCAAACTAGAATGTACAGAATGGGAATGAGTATATAATTGTTTTATACTGTATATTCACATAATAGAAAACATTTCTTTTAATACACATTAGTTGCTAAGCTGCAAGGGCATACCTACCATACATGCAGGGAGTGCAGCTGCTATGGGGCCCAGAGCTGCGAGGGGCCCACCTTGCCTGTCATAGTTACATGTGTTTTATACATTTTGCACCATTGGATAGCAGCCCCACTTTTGCTTTGGGGCCTACAATATATCTAGGTACACCCTTGTGTCTGCTCATTGTAATGTGGTATATAATGAACTGGAGGACATTATAATGTTACATAATATGAACTTTGGCACTGTAATGTGGCACAATATAAAGTGTAGGCACTGTACAGTACGTCATAATGTGAATTGGGGATAATGTGTCCTGGCAGCCCCACAAGGTGACAAAATGTGAACTAGGGCACTACTAGGGTTCATAAAATTAACTTGGACACTACTTTGGGGCATAATATTAGCACTATTATGGGGCACAAATTTAACAACTGCCGTGGAGAGGTGCCTCTCTAGAAGCATTTAGATAGAGAACCCTTCAAAATGTTGCTATGGTGCCCACGAAGTTCTGGCTATGCCCCTCCTGGTCTGTACAATATTTAATTCAAAGGTATATTTTATGCATTGGAAATACATATGCAGAGGTAAATCCTATTTAATGATATACAACTGAAACGTTGATATCTCACTACATGTAATGGTAAAAGTACTTTTAGGATGGATGCCTTTGGACACAGATTAATAAAACTGCTCTACTTCATAATACTGAGAACATAAACTGCTTTGCATAATGGCTCATCCACAGGAGTTTCTGGTCCGCACAGAAGCAATGCTTCCATCCACATGTGCCCCGTAAGCTATATACCCACACAGGAGGCAACAGCGGTGATCAAAACAAGAGATAGGCACATGATGGTAACTGGGCTACATCCGTATTTTATTCTATAGATAAAGCAAGAGTATTATGTTTGTGCAATGTATGTCTGGTGTGTTGTAGCTACACAATATATGTCTTTCTATGGCTTCCAGCACTAAATATCAGAATCAAAGAACAGTGCTACGTTACAATCAAGTTCAGGGACATTTGAGTGCAAATAAAAATATAAAAAATATATAATTCCATGTTTTACCAATATTAATATCTTGTCATGCATGAAAGTTTTACATTTATACATGTGACAGATAAAAAGCATATTTTACATAGACAGAATCGTTACTTTTTGCTCCCTAAGAAACAATCTTTGTTTAATTAGTATGATTTTCTACTCTTATAAAGTATACTGTCACACATAGCAGTAATTCATATTAATGTTTTATTTCGAAAGATTTAAAATGTAGCCTGCATTGAAAAACACTGTTTGCCCATAATGTATGCTGCAAAAGGCACTGGACTTACTTGTAGCCAAGCTGCCGACATACAACAGACGCATCCTTATCGGTCCATCCATCATCACAGATTGTGCCCCACTGGCCATTGAGATAAATCTCCACACGCCCTTCTTTCTTTGTTTCACCATCCATCAACCTCAGAGGAGGACCTGGAAGAACATCCATAGTGAGAAAAAGACAAAGGGACACAAACAGGATAAATGTGCAGAAGGCTATGAAACAAAAGAGCTATTTAAAATGCAAAGAAATCCTTTTTTTTTCCTTTAAACACTATATTCATCTTTTACAGAAAAATAATAGTTCTTTGTGTTAATCTTTTACTCAATAGGACACTATTCATGAATAATAAAGAAAATGCAATACACAGGTACATGTTACTAGAAAAAACATTCTACAGTAGTTCCACTGATCTTAATACTGTAGATGAAGTTGTTAAGTTGTGAAATACATTTACAGACTCACATTATAGATGTAACACTAACCCCAGCCAAAACTTACACCAATTGCAGCCTAATTATATAGGTATATCCATAATGGGTGCATGGCACACCCTGCACCTATATTCAATAACTTACCTTTCTGGAGTCCCACTTTGGCAACCATTTTCCTGCTGATACATGCATGTGCAGTAGAGATTGGTCACCAGGAACATGGTAGGCGCCATGTTTCTGAAAACCTGCACATGTGCAGATTCTATTGCACCACAGAGAAGAGGGGCCCTACACAGAGTGTGCACACGGGCCCCCTTCTCTCTTAAACCGCCCCTGCCTAACCTAATACTAACATGTAACAATATCGATATTGTGACTGTCAATATTCACAATGTAGACATAATAACTATGTTGATTTTGTGAATGTCAACATTTTCACTATAGACATTTCACCATGTTGGCATTCTGAGTATCCACATTCTAAACGTTAACATGATGACTAAATATGATGTAGCACAGCATGTCAGGTTAAGCGAATTTAAGGTGCACGCCCACTTCTTGTCCCTTCAAAATGCCCCTAAGAAATCAGCCTGTGTCTAGCTTTGTGGGTCGACCTATCTGTCATTTGGAAGTAGTCAGTGGCGTATGGGTGCAGCCATTTTCCTTAATACCTCTACATACTCCTTCGGAAGCAGTGGCAGCACTGCACAAGTCACTGGGAAATGGAGTGGCAGCCACTGTCCCAGCGATCTGCACCTGCGCAGTAGAAAACAAACCAGGGAAATGGCCGCAGCACCATTTTCCAGGATGCTTGGGTATGTGCACTAGACTCAGGCACAGAGAGGGTGGGGTCAAGACAGAGACTGCACATGGGCCCATTCCTCGCGTAATATGCCCCTGATAGTACTATGTGCTTTACTGGTGTTATTGTGTGTAGAAGTAGTATAGTCTAATAAACTGTTATTAGTATTGTTTGGGAGCAGCATGTGGTGTTGGAGGTGTTGTGTGTAGAAATAGTACAATGTAGGGAAAGTATTGTTAGTGCAGTTAGTAGTAGCGTGTGGTTGTAGTATAGAATTTGATGGCAGATAAGAACCACTTGGCCCATCTAGTCTGCCCCTTTTTTAACCATATTGTTACCTAAAACCTTATTTGATCCTTATTTCTTTGTAAGGATATCCTTATGTCTATCACATACATGTTTAAATTGCTCTACTGTCTTAGTCTCTATCACCTCTGACTCCCTCCAGTTTCAGTGCATGTCCTCATGTTCTAATACTTCTTCATTTTAAAAATGTTTCCCTCCTGTACCTTGTTAAAACCCTTGATATATCTTAAAATTTCTATCATGTCCCCCCTTTCCCTTCTCTGCTCCAAACTATACATATTAAGATATTTTAGTCTTTCCGGGTAAGTTTTGTGATGTAGGCCATGCACCATTTTAGTTGCCCTTCTTTGTACAGTCTCTAATGTATTAATATCCTTCTGAAGATATGGCCTCCAGAATAGAACACAGTATTCTAGATGAGGTCGTACCAATGACTTATACAGTGGCATTATTACAGTACATCTTTCTTTCTGCTGCTGATTCCTCTCCCTATGCAACCAAGCATCTGACTAGCCTTCCTCCATGCTTTGTTACATTGCTTACCTGCATTTACGTCACCTGAAATAGTGACTTCTATATCCCTTTCCTCCTCAGTAGTTTCCAATATTGTGCCATTAATACTATATTTAGCCTGTGGATTTGTGAGACCCAAGAGCACGATTTTGCATTTTTTGGCATAAACAGTTATTGCCACGCTTTTGACCATTCCTCTAGTCTATCTAGATCATCAATCATTTGTTTTACCCCTCCTGGTGTGTCTACCCTGTAGCATAGCTTTGTGTCATCTGCAAAAAGGCATATTTTCGCTTAAATACCATTTCCAATGTCACCAATAAAGATATTAAAAAGCACTGGTCCAAGTACAGATCCCTGAGGTACTCCACTGGTAACATTTGCTTCCTGTGAATGCACTCCATTTACTACAACTCTGTTTTGTATCCTGCAACCAAGATCTTATCCATTCAACCATCTTAGTATCCAATCCCATGGTTTCAAGTTTATTTAGCAGTCTGTGATGTGGGACAGTGTCAAAAGTAGAGATGTGCACCGGAAATTTTTCGGGTTTTGTGTTTTGGTTTTGGGTTCGGTTCCGTGGCCGTGTTTTGGGTTCGAACGCGTTTTGGCAAAACCTCACCGAATTTTTTTTGTCGGATTCGGGTGTGTTTTGGATTCGGGTGTTTTTTTTCAAAAAACCCTAAAAAACAGCTTAAATCATAGAATTTGGGGGTCATTTTGATCCCAAAGTATTATTAACCTCAATAACCATAATTTCCACTCATTTTCAGTCTATTCTGAACACCTCACACCTCACAATATTATTTTTAGTCCTAAAATTTGCACCGAGGTCGCTGGATGACTAAGCTCAGCGACCCAAGTGGCCGACACAAACACCTGGCCCATCTAGGAGTGGCACTGCAGTGTCACGCAGGATGGCCCTTCCAAAAAACACTCCCCAAAAAGCACATGACGCAAAGAAAAATGAAAGAAAAAAGAGGTGCAAGATGGAATTGTCCTTGGGCCCTCCCACCCACCCTTATGTTGTATAAACAGGACATGCACACTTTAACCAACCCATCATTTCAGTGACAGGGTCTGCCACACGACTGTGACTGAAATGACGGGTTGGTTTGGACCCCAACCAAAAAAGAAGCAATTAATCTCTCCTTGCACAAACTGGCTCTACAGAGGCAAGATGTCCACCTCATCATCATCCTCCGATTCATCACCGTGTACATCCCCCTCCTCACAGATTATCAATTTGTCCCCACTGGAATCCACCATCACAGCTCCCTGTGTACTTTGTGGAGGCAATTGCTGCTGGTGAATGTCTCCACGGAGGAATTGATTATAATTCATTTTAATAAACATCATCTTCTCCACATTTTCTGGAAGTAACCTCGTACGCCGATTGCTGACAAGGTGAGCGGCGGCACTAAACACTCTTTCGGAGTACACACTTGTGGGAGGGCAACTTAGGTAGAATAAAGCCAGTTTGTGCAAGGGCCTCCAAATTGCCTCTTTTTCCTGCCAGTATACGTACGGACTGTCTGACGTGCCTACTTGGATGCGGTCACTCATATAATCCTCCACCATTCTTTCAATGGAGAGAGAATCATATGCAGTGCCAGTAGACGACATGTCCGTAATCGTTGGCAGGTCCTTCAGTCCGGACCAGATGTCAGCATCAGCAGTCGCTCCAGACTGCCCTGCATCACCGCCAGCGGGTGGGCTCGGAATTCTGAGCCTTTTCCTCGCACCCCCAGTTGCGGGAGAATGTGAAGGAGGAGATGTTGACAGGTCGCGTTCCGCTTGACTTGACAATTTTCTCACCAGCAGTTCTTTGAACCCCTGCAGACTTGTGTCTGCCGGAAAGAGAGATCCAAGGTAGGTTTTAAATCTAGGATCGAGCACGGTGGCCAAAATGTAGTGCTCTGATTTCAACAGATTGACCACCCGTGAATCCTTGTTAAGCGAATTAAGGGCTCCATCCACAAGTCCCACATGCCTAGCGGAATCGCTCAGTGTTAGCTCCTCCTTCAATGTCTCCAGCTTCTTCTGCAAAAGCCTGATGAGGGGAATGACCTGACTCAGGCTGGCAGTGTCTGAACTGACTTCACGTGTGGCAAGTTCAAAAGGTTGCAGGACCTTGCACAACGTTGAAATCATTCTCCACTGCGCTTGAGACAGGTGCATTCCACCTCCTATATCGTGGTCAGTTGTATAGGCTTGAATGGCCTTTTGCTGCTCCTCCAACCTCTGAAGCATATAGAGGGTTGAATTCCACCTCGTTACCACTTCTTGCTTCAGATGATGGCAGGGCAGGTTCAGGCGTTTTTGGTGTTGCTCCAGTCTTCTGTACGTGGTGCCTGTACGCCGAAAGTGTCCCGCAATTCTTCTGGCCACCGACAGCATCTCTTGCACGCCCCTGTCGTTTTTCAAATAATTCTGCACCACCAAATTCAAGGTATGTGCAAAACATGGGACGTGCTGGAATTTGCCCAGATTTAATGCACACACAATATTGCTGGCGTTGTCCGATGCCACAAATCCACAGGAGAGTCCAATTGGGGTAAGCCATTCTGCGATGATCTTCCTCAGTTGCCGTAAGAGGTTTTCAGCTGTGTGCGTATTCTGGAAAGCGGTGATACAAAGCGTAGCCTGCCTAGGAAAGAGTTGGCGTTTGCGAGATTCTGCTACTGGTGCCGCCGCTGCTGTTCTTGCGGCGGGAGTTAATACATCTACCCAGTGGGCTGTCACAGTCATATAGTCCTGAGTCTGCCCTGCTCCACTTGTCCACATGTCCGTGGTTAAGTGGACATTGGGTACAACTGCATTTTTTAGGACACTGGTGAGTCTTTTTCTGAGGTCTGTGTACATTTTCGGTATCGCCTGCCTAGAGAAATGGAACCTAGATGGTATTTGGTACCGGGGACACAGTACCTCAAACAAGTCTATAGTTGGCTCTGCAGTAATGATGGATACCGGAACCACGTTTCTCACCGCCCAGGATGCCAAGGCCTCAGTAATCCGCTTTGCAGCAGGATGACTGCTGTGATATTTCATCTTCCTCGCAAAGGACTGTTGGACAGTCAATTGCTTGGTGGAAGTAGTAAAAGTCGTCTTACGACTTCCCCTCTGGGATGACCATCGACTCCCAGCAGCAACAACAGCAGCGCCAGCAGCAGTAGGCGTTACACGCAAGGATGCATCGGAGGAATCCCAGGCAGGAGAGGACTCGTCAGAATTGCCAGTGACATGGCCTGCAGGACTATTGGCATTCCTGGGGAAGGAGGAAATTGACACTGAGGGAGTTGGTGGGGTGGTTTGCGTGAGCTTGGTTACAAGAGGAAGGGATTTACTGGTCAGTGGACTGCTTCCGCTGTCGCCCAAAGTTTTTGAACTTGTCACTGACTTATGATGAATGCGCTGCAGGTGACGTATAAGGGAGGATGTTCCGAGGTGGTTAACGTCCTTACCCCTACTTATTACAGCTTGACAAAGGCAACACACGGCTTGACACCTGTTGTCCGCATTTCTGTTGAAATACTTCCACACCGAAGAGCTGATTTTTTTGGTATTTTTACCAGGCATGTCAATGGCCATATTCCTCCCACGGACAACAGGTGTCTCCCCGGGTGCCTGACTTAAACAAACCACCTCACCATCAGAATCCTCCTTGTCAATTTCCTCCCCAGCGCCAGCAACACCCATATCCTCCTCATCCTGGTGTACTTCAACACTGACATCTTCAATCTGACTATCAGGAACTGGACTGCGGGTGCTCCTTCCAGCACTTGCAGGGGGCGTGCAAATGGTGGAAGGCGCATGCTCTTCACGTCCAGTGTTGGGAAGGTCAGGCATCGCAACCGACACAATTGGACTCTCCTTGTGGATTTGTGATTTCGAAGAACGCACAGTTCTTTGCTGTGCTTTTGCCAGCTTAAGTCTTTTCATTTTTCTAGCGAGAGGCTGAGTGCTTCCATCCTCATGTGAAGCTGAACCACTAGCCATGAACATAGGCCAGGGCCTCAGCCGTTCCTTGCCACTCCGTGTGGTAAATGGCATATTGGCAAGTTTACGCTTCTCCTCCGACGATTTTATTTTAGATTTTTGAGTCCTTTTTTTACTGATATTTTGTGTTTTGGATTTTACATGCTCTGTACTATGACATTGGGCATCGGCCTTGGCAGACGACGTTGATGGAATTTCATCGTCTCGGCCATGACTAGTGGCAGCAGCTTCTGCACGAGGTGGAAGTGGATCTTGATCTTTCCCTATTTTTGGAACCTCAACATTTTTGTTCTCCATATTTTAATAGGCACAACTAAAAGGCACCTCAGGTAAACAATGGAGATGGATGGATACTAGTATACTTATGGATGACGAGTGACTGACGACACAGAGGTAGCTACAGCCGTGGACTACCATACTGCGTCTGCTAGTATAGAGATGATAATGATATAAAAAATATATATATATCACTACTGCAGGTATATATAATATAATGACGGACCTGCTGGACACTGTCAGCAGACTCCTAAACTACTAGTATGAAGAAGATAGAAAAAAAAACCCACCACAGGTAGGTATACAATTATGGATGAGCACTGACGACACAGAGGTAGCTACAGCCGTGGACTACCGTACTGCGTCTGCTAGTATAGAGATGATAATGATATAAAAAATATATATATATCACTACTGCAGGTATATATAATATAATGACGGACCTGCTGGACACTGTCAGCAGACTCCTAAACTACTAGTATGAAGAAGATAGAAAAAAAAACCCCACCACAGGTAGGTATACAATTATGGACGAGCACTGACGACACAGAGGTAGCTACAGCCGTGGACTACCGTACTGCGTCTGCTAGTATAGAGATGATAATGATATAAAAAATATATATATATCACTACTGCAGGTATATATAATATAATGACGGACCTGCTGGACACTGTCAGCAGACTCCTAAACTACTAGTATGAAGAAGATAGAAAAATAAACCCCACCACAGGTAGGTATACAATTATGGACGAGCACTGACGACACAGAGGTAGCTACAGCCGTGGACTACCGTACTGCGTCTGCTAGTATAGAGATGATAATGATATAAAAAATATATATATATCACTACTGCAGGTATATATAATATAATGACGGACCTGCTGGACACTGTCAGCAGACTCCTAAACTACTAGTATGAAGAAGATAGAAAAAGAAACCCCACCACAGGTAGGTATACAATTATGGACGAGCACTGACGACACAGAGGTAGCTACAGCCGTGGACTACCGTACTGCGTCTGCTAGTATAGAGATGATAATGATATAAAAAATATATATATATCACTACTGCAGGTATATATAATATAATGACGGACCTGCTGGACACTGTCAGCAGACTCCTAAACTACTAGTATGAAGAAGATAGAAAAATAAACCCCACCACAGGTAGGTATACAATTATGGACGAGCACTGACGACACAGAGGTAGCCACAGCCGTGGACTACCGTACTGCGTCTGCTAATATAGAGATGATAAAGATGATAGAGATGAACAAAAAAAATATAACACTACTGCAGGTAAATATTTATATAATATAATGAATGACGGACCTGCTGGACACTGTCAGCAGAATGCGTTTATAGAATAAATTAAAAAAAACACCACAGGAGTGTTTAACTTTTTCAGGCAGACAATATACTGGTGGTCACTGGTCAGTCACACTGGCAGCAAAAGTGTGCACTGTACTTCTGCTATAACTGCACCCCAGTCTCCCACACAATTCAGCTGTGTGAGCAGTGAGCACTCAGCACAGTCAGATATACATAGATGATATTATCATGCAGCACACTGAGGCTGAGCACAGATATCGTATGTGACTGTGTATCGTTTTTTTTCAGGCAGAGAACGGATTATATTAAATAATAAATAAAACTGGTGGTGGTCACTAGTAACTATCAGCCAAACTCTGCACTCTGAGTACTCCTAATGCTCCCCAAAATTACTAAGTTAGTAGTAAATCAACTCAAGTGTCTCTATCTATTCTAACGGAGAGGACGCCAGCCACGTCCTCTCCCTATCAATCTCAATGCACGTGTGAAAATGGCGGTGACGCGCGGCTCCTTATATAGAATCCGAGTCTCGCGATGGAATACGAGCCTCGCGAGAATCCGACAGCGGGATGATGACGTTCGGGCGCGCTCGGGTTAACCGAGCAAGGCGGGAAGATCCGAGTCTGCCTCGGACCCGTGTAAAAAGGCTGAAGTTCGGGGGGGTTCGGATTCCGAGAAACCGAACCCGCTCATCTCTAGTCAAAAGCCTTACTAAAGTCTAGATCAGCTATATCTATGCCCCCCCCCCCCTTATCTATTACTTTAGTCACCCAGTCAAAGAGATCTCCCTCAGTAAACGCATGTTATTTCGGATCCTGTAAATTGTTGGATTTGAGATGAGTTACAACTTTCTTTCTTTTTTTATTAAGTGTTTCCATCAATTTCTCTTCTACTGATGTAAGGGTGCCTGGTCGGTAGTTGCTTGCGTTTTCCTTGCTTCCACTTTTGTGCAGTCATACTATGTTTGCCCTTTTCAAGTCCTCTGGAATTACTCCTGTAGCTAGTGACTGGTTGAATCATTATGGTCACAGTGTTAGTAGCACCCATTTAAGCTTGTTTAGTATCACTGGACCGAATACTGATCAAAAATAATATATTGGTGTTATTGTATGTTGAAGTAGCATAGTGCAGTGATGAATAAAGGGGTTGCTGTGGTGTAGCAGGCGACTGTTGCAACAGTTTTCTCTGGTATTTTTTTCTGTCCGGGAACCCTCCTCTTCTCCTTCTTTGTCAGATTCTGCCACCGAAAAGCTGCCTGGAGGATAGGGTGCTCTTGAAGGCTGAGTTGTCCTCAGTAAGGGCCAGTGGTGGTATCCCAGTCTGCACCAGGTGGGGATGTCCTGGACGACTGTTAAAAGGGGATGTTGAGGGTTCTCTCTCTTCAACATCTAGTGGGGACTCTAGGTGATCTAGGTATAAAAAGGCTAAGGTTGCAAAGTTTTTTCTTCAAAGCCCTTGTGGGCACATGAGCAGGTATCATGGTAGTAGCAGCAAAGCAGAGGGTGGTAGCACCAGTGTCGTTGTTAACTGTGGTAACAATACAGGCCTCCATGGACTCCTTAACAGGATGCACAAGCATATTAGGGCATTTCTGCCCTTACTACTAAAGCATGAAATACACTAATGACTGCTACAAAGAAAGGCACATTGGCGAGGACACCACCAACAAGCCTAAAGTTAATTGGCTTTTATGTTTTTGCAGACTGTTACTTGCAGAGACACCCCTCTGGTCGTGATTAGATATCTACACCTAGTTCACAGTGTTTTTAGGCAATCTCACAGCACCTTATGGTAGTAGTTTTATGAAAAATTCCAAGGCAAGCAGGACGGTGTAGCCATTATGGATCTAGGTTGCAAGGATGTAGAAGTATGGCTGCCATGCAACCAACTTGTTAATTGACAGTCTCTTATTTCATATTTTGATAAAAACAGTTAAGCTTGCAGCCCGTTGTCAAGGGACCCCAATTCTCTGCAAGTCATACACTAGCATATATGACCAAACATCATTAAACTGCAGGTAAATGCACTCACCTCTCAAGTACAAAGAGGAACATCTACACAAGTTATGGCTTGTGAGCCAACCAAACTAGGCCTTTCATAGCCTTAAAAGCAGCCATGATAGCATTAGGCAGAGCCAAAAAGAAATACGTCCACGCCCAGTTTTACCCATAATGTGTATAATACCAGCTCCATGGCAGCATTAATGTCACATATGTATATAAAACAGAAATTATTTTGCTATTGCTTGCCTCCCCATTGACTCTGTAGTTAACCTTGCATTGTTTCACTTGCAATATTCTAGGCATGGAGTATTGCATTGCTGATGTGCTCTCTAGACTTTGATAGGACAAGTTTAGGCACTTGGCACATGAGCCTGCACCTGTCACCTATCAGTAACAAATGCCCTTTCCTTGTTGACAATTTGCCAAGCTAGAATAGAGGGCCAAAATGCATCTTTTTCATAGCCCCTGGGATGTTGAGGACCTATGGAGTGGACTCAATTGGAGCATGTTCTATTTCCATGAAGCTTTACATGTCACACTGGGCATCAGCCGATTTTCTCATTTCTACTGGGCCTCTCTGTGGACTGTTTTGTCGAAGTGGTTTGCTGGTATTTAATTTTTTATTTGCCTGCATGGAATATACTGTAATGCTCTTTACTTAAAGCTCTCTTATCCAGCAGGCTCTTAGAGGCTGGGTCAGAGCCATCCCTACTCCCAATGACTGTTGGTGCCCTATTTGTACTGATTTATTGGCTAATTTATTGCACGTTGTTATTGGGTATTTTCTTCCCATTATCACGGTTTGTTGTTTCGTCCTATCTTTGTGATGGTGTTTCATTAGGCTGTTTGCATTAATGAGCTGATAGTGCCATTAAAGTTGCTTCATTCCCTTATGACTCCATTTTGTGCAGAATACAACATTCAAAGACTAACTAATTTGGTAATAGATGGTGGGTGTCCTTGGATCCTTTTTATGATGAAAATATTTGCCTGGTTTTGGTTTCTATGAGTATTGTGCCGCCCATCTGTGGGAGATCAGATGCATAGCTAGTCCATTAAAGTTGCTTCATTCCCTTATGACTCCATTTTGTGCAGGATACAACATTCAAAGACTAACTAATTTGGTAATAGGCGGTGGGTGTCCTTGGATCCTTTCTATGATGAAAATATTTGCCTGGTTTTGGTTTCTATGAGTACTGGAGTACTGTGCCGCCCATCTGTGGGAGATCAGATGCATAGCTAGTCCATGATAAAAGTACTGAGCCAATTTTCATGATCAATTTCTGGTATTCATTTTAAATTATGTATCTGGGCACTGTATCAGAGTACAGTGCCCATGCTTGGGTTCACTACTGTACCTCTGCTGTGTTGGAAGGATATTCAGTTTCTGAGAGTGCTCAGTCACTGGAAATCTGTTTCTTATAAATGCTACATCCACTTAATTATTTTGCCTTATTTTCCCTGGCAATGGGGCCTAATTGGTTGTTTTTACATCCAGGAATGTTTTTCATGTTTTCACCTCCACCATGTATCTTTCACTTTGTTGTTACAAGCAGAAGATTGAATGTTGGGCCCATTTGGCTTGTAGGTTATTCCTTTATTTATTTTTTTGAATAGCATTTTTGAGGTTTTAAGGGTTTTAGTGTAGTTTAGGTATGGTGGTAGGCTTAGTTCTTTACAGAGAAACTTGCATGACGAGAAAGAATGGCAGTCTTGTGGCAATCTTCCTGCATTCAATATACTGGGAAGAATACAGGGGTCAGAGGTACAACCCTGGTGTGCACTTGTATTAATATGGTAGTCAAATAGTTACCAAATGACATTGGGAAAGGGCAGTTAGCCTTTGCAAGTCATTGTTGAGCTCATTCTCGTATAAAACAATCATTTCTGTTCTTTCTTCTGCCATTGTACAGTATTTTATAAATAAATAAAACATGACAAATTTAAAAGCTACATACCTGTACTTGTCTTGTGTTTAAGTTTGGTTAAGGTTATTGTGTATATTTGCTTACAATTTGTTATCTGCCACTAGGGCGTTTTTGGCTCAGACGCTGTTGAGGAAAAAAAAAACTTACAGTATAATGTCTGAAACTCATATTAAATATTGAAGTAATGAATCTGTGAAATATGACCATGTCATGATCTGGCATGTTCCATATAACTGTGTATTACAGTGATCTGTTGGTTTTGCTAGTGCAGATGGTGCGTGTCTTTACAGACAGTTTCCATATTTTAGTTCCTATTATTATTATTTGGGGGTTACAAACAGTAGACTTAAGCCAACTTTATTATCATAAGTCACACTTAATCATTGCAATTGTTATTCCCTGGGAAAGGAAAAACAATTATACTGTGGCCAAACCCATGGTAATATGTCCTTGAAGTGCATGAAACATCTGCAATTGCTATCTATAGCAAAGATGTACTGGAGTAGTATTTCATTTAGCGAAGCCAGCTGCGCAGTCTGTATGATATGAATCCATCTCAGGACATCAAATCATCACAGCTGCTTTTGAAGGGGATCAACCCTACTTATCTATATAATGAAAAAGTAATCATATAATAAGATGTAATTATATCTTGAATAATTCAATGATTATTTATGTACATTTAACATATTAATAAGTTAACATGAATAATTGTGAAATGAGGGTGTGTCATTTCCGAATACCTATGATAATATACAGTACATATTGAATTCAAGAACAAATATTTATAGAGCTGTGTCTATGACTACTATATAGACAAGGTCCCATTTGGTGGCAGTTTTGGAGCTTGTTATACTCGACGTAATTGAAGGATACGATAAATCGTCAGGCAGGCAGGAAATTGGCAGTCTACAAATCTCTTGGGTATGATGACTGAATGTCAATCATTTCTTGACCAGCTGTCCTATCTTACTATGCTTTCATTCACTACTTTAATGAAAACTCTTTTATGAAACGACTTATACAAGGATTTACATTTTACACCATTCCACTTTACGGTTTGGATCCAAACATGACTGTGAAATATTCAAAATTATTTTCTTTTAACTTCAATTGTAAACTAATTAATCATTTAAAGTTAAAACTTTTGCATGTATTGATGTAAAGTCAGTCCAGAATAGCACTGGAAAATGTACGGCATTTCAAAGTAAAGAAGAAAAACCTTTAATAAGCAAGTTATGATAAGGGGTCTATTTCGTAAAAATTCTGATTAACTATACCAAAATGTGAGCAATTTCCATCCTGTTATGCACTCTTGTTTTCTACATATTGATATCAATAACCATAATATGCTGTAACTTCTCTCAGTAATGTATTTTGCAAATGTTTTAGCATGCAATGTGCCTATCCATGCAGGCACTAAACGGGTGGTCAGAGAGACACGAAAAAGCAGTGCACTCTCGGAGAGAACATGAAAGGACGTTTCTCCTCAAAGTAATACTGGCAACTATGGGATGCAGTCTTTAGTACTTTTGATTAGCGTTAGGTTCTTTTATTGATTTTAGGGTGAAATGTGGCTAATAAATAATGGACAGAATGAAAGCTAAACTATTCCTCAGCAAGAACAGTCTAGCCATTGACAAACTAAAGTACACCATAGGTGGCATTGCCGGAGGTGTGGGATGCCAGCCGAACTCTTACTTTTTTTTAAAGCAACAGCCACTTTAAAAAAAAGTCTGAGTTCAGCCAGCATCCCGCACCTCCGGCAAACTTGGACGCCATTACACCCCCCCCTTGTGGGTCTATGTCTCCCCTCCCCCCCAAACTCGCTGCACGTTATGCTTACATCTTTCCAGAAAAAAAAGTGGATTAAATGAAAACCAGAATGGTCCGGATTCAGGAATGCCAGACTGGACCAGCTACCTGCAATGACCTCGGCCGCTGTGGAGCTCTCTGTGCACATCTAACTGCACGATCTGCTGTGTGACAGCTGTCACATACATGGGGACGGGTATAGAGAGCGCCACAGTTGCAAATGTCGATGTAGGGAGCCAGTCCGGCATTCTGAAGTTTGGACCGTACCAGTTGTGCTGTTCCCATTCTCTCTGCTCAAGTGCATCAGCTATGGGTCAGGAGGCAACTGTACATCTCCCTGCACCATTTACTGTCTGTCATACACAGGGACACATGCACAGAGAGCTCCCCAGCAGCAGAAGTCACTGCAGGTAGCCGGTCCGGTCTGGCGTTCCAGCTTTTACCCAATTCTGCAAAAAGTAAGTGCTATATGCACAGGCATGTAGGTTATTTACTGATTTCTACACAATTTCAAATGACAGCAATTTGTGAAAGCATGTATATATTCATGATATATTATAATAGTGTCTTTCCAGTAATAACATGTAGTTTATATAAAAGACAAAATGGTGCTGTTCTTTAACAAAAGATAACACCAAAGCGAAAGCAGTGAAAAATTGGTAATCAGAGTTCAATGTAACTGAAAGGAAAAATTATTATTTTAGGATATAATCAGTTTAAAGCAAATAATAAAACTTATGTATATCTTCAATTAGAAGGATTATCCTTTCATTGAGCAATGTAGAAAAAAATGAAACAGTGAAAATGTTATATACTCTGTTTTATACTTTTTACGTTTTTACTTTTATCTCCTGAATCTTAGAAGACATCTTTCACACCAACGTTAATTTATACCCTTCTCTGGTGCTGGGGTGATGGCCTAACATAAGAGGGTGTGGACACACCTCATTACTAAAAACAAAACAAAAATCCCCCAGAAAAAATAGTATTTGTGGCAGCGTAGGGGGGCACGACTGTGCCCCTCAGTCAGGAGCAGATCATGGGGAGGGGGGGGGGTGCGATCAGTGCGATTGCACCGCCTCCCCCTCCCCCCCCCTCCCACGCAGCCAGAGGAGAGAGACTGCTGCTACTGTTGGGCTGGGGAGAACTGCTGTGGACAGGTGAGGGGGAGGCGGAGTGAGTGGCAACCCAAACCATAAAGACATCTGCCCCACCTGTGGGTTCCAGGAGGGGCACCTTGCTGCTTGAAAATATGCTTAACAGCCATCTCCCAGCTCCCTGCTACGGGTATTCTCCTCTGTGAAGTCATGGAGTCACCTGAACTTGGTGCCCTTGTATGTTGCTGTTAGATTGCTATTCATTAGTGTAATTTATTGAATCGAAACAGAATGATAGGAGTTAGTTTTTTATCTTTAATCTTGAATTAAGATGCATAAGTATTACAACTATCTGCTAGTGAGCTGTAGCACAGAGTATGAAAAATTAGGGGGCCATAAAGAACCTTTGAAGGATGAGTTTTGAAACTGTGTTTCACATAGTCATCACTTTTCTCGAGCCGAGCTTTAATCTGCCAATAAGTGCAAAAAGCCACCCCATCGATCAGCTATCGACCGCACCATCGGACTTTACAGCAAGTGGGACTGCATCTTTTGACACAGTCCCTGACACCAAATCAATACGGACATGCCCGCCAATGACAGCCACCCACCAGTCATTGCCCAGGAACACCTATTGGAATTGCACGGATCTCCATGCAAAACCCATCTGTTCCCCCCAGTGGCAACATTGGAATGCATGCACAGTGCATCTCGGACGTATATTTGCACCCAATGTTTTACTAGCATCCACCTCTGAATCAAACCCTATGCTACAGTTTGTCCATGTGAAATAAGCATATATTTAACTTTCCTGTTCATGTATAAATTATTTATTGTGTATAAGAATGAAAATAAAACAAAGTAATATTTTCTGATCTATGTATACAGTATGTATCCCATCTAAAATAAAAATAAACTTTTTTTGTTAAAACCATCTGTTTTTGCATGTAAAATGAATACATGCTGTTTCATGTGTTGTACTTATGTGGTCAACAACATGGGATCAGTTGAGCTTTTCCTGGGTATGTGGGAGGATAAAGTAACAAAATTAATCTTCTTGTCAGTTTCTGAGGCAAAATGACCTTTTTCCTTTGCCTTGTTATTACATCATCACAGAGAGGATGTGTGTGAGCTGTGTGCTTACAGTGTATCATCACTAATTACTTTTTCTCTAATTTATTACTTTCTTATAGAATGTTTCTGAATATGGGGGGTCATTCCGAGTTGATCGTTCGCTAGCAACTTTTTGCTCGCTGCGATCAGGTCAAAACTCTGCAAAACTGCGCATGCGTATGAACCGCAATGCACATGCGCGTTGTACGGGTACAAAATGGATCGGTGCTGGGCGATGGATTTAACGAAGAATCAATTCGCACAGCCGATCGCAAGAAGATTGACAGGAAGAAGGCGTTAATGGGTGTCAACTGACCGTTTTCTGGGAGTGTTTGGAAAACGCAGGCGTGTCCAAGCGTTTGCAGGGCGGGTGTCTGATGTCAATTCCGGGTCCAAAAAGACTGAAGTGATCGCTAGCGGCTGAGTAAGTCCAGAGCTACCCAGAAACTGAACAAACTGTTTTTGTAGTGCTCGGCAGCAAAAGCGTTCGCACACTTGCAAAGCTAAAATACGCCCCCCTGTGTGCGGCGGCTATGCATTTGCACGGCTGCAAAAAGTTGCTAGCGAGCGAGCAACTCGGAATGACCCCCATAGTCACTTATAAACAGCTTTACATTGGTAATCAGAGCTGCACATTTCAATAATTTTGTGAACTATCATTAATTTGACATAAAGGGGGTAATTCCAAGTTGATCGCAGCAGGAAATTTTTTAGCAGTTGGGCAAAACCATGTGCACTGCAGGGGAGGCAGATATAACATGTGCAGAGAGAGTTAGATTTGGGTGTGGTGAGTTCAATCTGCAATCTAAATTGTAGTGTAAAAATAAAGCAGCCAGTATTTACCCTGCACAGAAACAAAATAACCCAGCCAAATCTAACTCTCTCTGCACATGTTATATCTGCCCCCCCCCCCTGCAGTGCACATGGGCCCTCATTCCGAATTGATCGCTCGCAAGGCGATTTTAGCAGAGTTACACACGCTAAGCCGCCGCCTACTGGGAGTGAATCTTAGCTTCTTAAAATTGCGACCGATGTATTCGCAATATTGCGATTACTAACTACTTAGCAGTTTCAGAGTAGCTCCAGACTTACTCTGCCTGTGCGATCAGTTCAGTGCTTGTCGTTCCTGTTTTGACGTCACAAACACACCCAGCGTTCGCCCAGACACTCCCCCGTTTCCCCGGCCACTCCTGCGTTTTTTCCGGAAACGGTAGCGTTTTTTCCCGCACGCCCATAAAACGGCCTGTTTCCGCCCAGTAACACCCATTTCCTGTCAATCACATTACGATCGCCGGAGCGATGAAAAAGCCGTGAGTAAAAATACTATCTCCATTGTAAAATTACTTGGCGCAGTCGCAGTGCGAATATTGCGCATGCGTACTAAGCGGAATTTCACTGCGATGCGATGAAAAATACCGAGCGATCAACTCGAAATGAGGGCCATGGTTTTACCAAAATGCTAAAAAATTTCCTGCTGCGATCAACTTGGAATTACCCCCAAAATTCTATTAGCATAATTCATGTTTCATTTTCTACTGCATACATTTAATGACTTACTTGTATAAGGAATATTATTTTTTAGAGCTTTCTATGCCTTGTTCTCTTTGTGCTTCATTCTTTTCTACTCAGGCTGAAGCAATATCACAGCAACGGCCAAGAAATTGGTGCTACTTTAAATTACATTTTACAGTGCAAAATGGCAGCCAGCCATGAATGTAACATTAAAATGTCACCTTTAATATTCCTAGACTCACCAGAAACTGTAATATGTGACAATTTATAATCACCCAGTCCCAGATGGTAAGAGAGAAATAATTCAGGATCCGTGGGGTTTTTTTTGTTTTGTTTTATTGGAAGCTCATACACTAGACAAGGGACTCTAAACAGAAACCTGGATTACTCCTCATGACACCACTTCTCCTGCTGCTCTCTCTGCTGGGGGCCTCACATTCTCACACACACCCCGACCCGGGGGTCGCCATGGGGGTGGTGTTGGGATCCTTTTACCCTCAAGCTACACATACCAACTTATAGCTCCAGAACCTTCTCTTACATTCTCTACATTTGAGGTCCATGCATTACGCCTCTACCAACCTACTAATCTTCGAGTTGCTGTAATTTACCGTCCACCTGGCATTTCCTCCAAATTCCTCGACAACTTTGCTTCCTGGCTACCTCACTTCCTCTCTTCTGACATTCCCTCCATTATTCTAGGTGATTTCAACATCCCTATCGATAACCCCACAAAATCACCTGCCTCTAAACTCCTTAACCTCACCTCTTCACTTGGTCTCTCCCAGTGGACCACCTCACCCTCCCATGTGAACGGGAGCTCACTGGATCTGGTTTTCACTCACCGCTGTGATATTTCTGATTTCTCCAATTCCCCTTTTCCCCTCTCTGACCACCACTTGCTCTCTTTCAACTTATCTATCTCTGCTTCCCCATCTCTCCCTCCTAAGGCTACCATCACGAAGCGTAACATTGAGGCTATTGACACCTCAGCCCTATCCTCCCTGTTTGACTCCCTTCTCTCTCCTCTTCTCTCTCTCACATGCCCTGAACAAGCCACATCCCTATACAATGCATCTCTTACTTCTGCCCTTGACTCTGTTGCTCCGCCAACTAGAGATGAGCGGGTTCGGTTTCTCTGAATCCGAACCCGCCAGAACTTCATGTTTTTTTTCACGGGTCCGAGCGACTCGGATCTTCCCGCCTTGCTCGGTTAACCCGAGCGCGCCCGAACGTCATCATGACGCTGTCGGATTCTCGCGAGGCTCGGATTCTATCGCGAGACTCGGATTCTATATAAGGAGCCGCGCGTCGCCGCCATTTTCACACGTGCATTGAGATTGATAGGGAGAGGACGTGGCTGGCGTCCTCTCCATTTAGATTATAAGAGACTGAGAGAGATTTACTGGAGCTGACTAGGAGGAGTACTGTTACTGTAGAAGTGTAGAGACTGAGTGGAGAGAGTTTACTAGTGAGGACAGTGCAGTTTACTTTATAATCCGTTCTCTGCCTGAAAAAAGCGATACACAGCACACAGTGACTCAGTCACATACCATATCTGTGTGCACTGCTCAGGCTCAGGCCAGTGTGCTGCATCATCTATTATCTATATATAATATTATATATATCTGTCTGACTGCTCAGCTCACACAGCTTATAATTGTGGGGGAGACTGGGGAGCACTACTGCAGTGCCAGTTATAGGTTATAGCAGGAGCCAGGAGTACATAATATATTATATAGTGAGTGACCACCAGACACACAGTGCAGTTTATTTAATATATCCGTTCTCTGCCTGAAAAAAGCGATACACACAGTGACTCAGTCAGTCACATACCATATCTGTGTGCACTGCTCAGGCTCAGGCCAGTGTGCTGCATCATCTATATATATTATATATCTGTCTGACTGCTCAGCTCACACAGCTTATAATTGTGGGGGAGACTGGGGAGCACTACTGCAGTGCCAGTTATAGGTTATAGCAGGAGCCAGGAGTACATAATATTATATTAAAATTAAACAGTGCACACTTTTGCTGCAGGAGTGCCACTGCCAGTGTGACTAGTGACCAGTGACCTGACCACCAGTATATATAATATTAGTAGTATACTATCTCTTTATCAACCAGTCTATATTAGCAGCAGACACAGTACAGTGCGGTAGTTCACGGCTGTGGCTACCTCTGTGTCGGCACTCGGCAGCCCGTCCATAATTGTATATACCACCTAACCGTGGTTTTTTTTTCTTTCTTTATACATACATACTAGTTACGAGTATACTATCTCTTTATCAACCAGTCTATATTAGCAGCAGACACAGTACAGTGCGGTAGTTCACGGCTGTGGCTACCTCTGTGTCGGCACTCGGCAGCCCGTCCATAATTGTATATACCACCTAACCGTGGTTTTTTTTTCTTTCTTTATACATACATACTAGTTACGAGTATACTATCTCTTTATCAACCAGTCTATATATTAGCAGCAGACACAGTACAGTGCGGTAGTTCACGGCTGTGGCTACCTCTGTGTCGGCACTCGGCAGCCCGTCCATAATTGTATATACCACCTAACCGTGGTTTTTTTTTCTTTCTTTATACATACATACTAGTTACGAGTATACTATCTCTTTATCAACCAGTCTATATATTAGCAGCAGACACAGTACAGTGCGGTAGTTCACGGCTGTGGCTACCTCTGTGTCGGCACTCGGCAGCCCGTCCATAATTGTATATACCACCTAACCGTGGTTTTTTTTTCTTTCTTTATACATACATACTAGTTACGAGTATACTATCTCTTTATCAACCAGTCTATATATTAGCAGCAGACACAGTACAGTGCGGTAGTTCACGGCTGTGGCTACCTCTGTGTCGGCACTCGGCAGCCCGTCCATAATTGTATATACCACCTAACCGTGGTTTTTTTTTCTTTCTTTATACATACATACTAGTTACGAGTATACTATCTCTTTATCAACCAGTCTATATTAGCAGCAGACACAGTACAGTGCGGTAGTTCACGGCTGTGGCTACCTCTGTGTCGGCACTCGGCAGCCCGTCCATAATTGTATATACCACCTAACCGTGGTTTTTTTTTCTTTCTTTATACATACATACTAGTTACGAGTATACTATCTCTTTATCAACCAGTCTATATATTAGCAGCAGACACAGTACAGTGCGGTAGTTCACGGCTGTGGCTACCTCTGTGTCGGCACTCGGCAGCCCGTCCATAATTGTATATACCACCTAACCGTGGTTTTTTTTTCTTTCTTTATACATACATACTAGTTACGAGTATACTATCTCTTTATCAACCAGTCTATATATTAGCAGCAGACACAGTACAGTGTGGTAGTTCACGGCTGTGGCTACCTCTGTGTCGGCACTCGGCAGCCCGTCCATAATTGTATATACCACCTAACCGTGGTTTTTTTTTCTTTCTTTATACATACATACTAGTTACGAGTATACTATCTCTTTATCAACCAGTCTATATATTAGCAGCAGACACAGTACAGTGCGGTAGTTCACGGCTGTGGCTACCTCTGTGTCGGCACTCGGCAGCCCGTCCATAATTGTATATACCACCTAACCGTGGTTTTTTTTTCTTTCTTTATACATACATACTAGTTACGAGTATACTATCTCTTTATCAACCAGTCTATATATTAGCAGCAGACACAGTACAGTGCGGTAGTTCACGGCTGTGGCTACCTCTGTGTCGGCACTCGGCAGCCCGTCCATAATTGTATACTAGTATCCAATCCATCCATCTCCATTGTTTACCTGAGGTGCCTTTTAGTTGTGCCTATTAAAATATGGAGAACAAAAATGTTGAGGTTCCAAAATTAGGGAAAGATCAAGATCCACTTCCACCTCGTGCTGAAGCTGCTGCCACTAGTCATGGCCGAGACGATGAAATGCCAGCAACGTCGTCTGCCAAGGCCGATGCCCAATGTCATAGTACAGAGCATGTCAAATCCAAAACACCAAATATCAGTAAAAAAAGGACTCCAAAACCTAAAATAAAATTGTCGGAGGAGAAGCGTAAACTTGCCAATATGCCATTTACCACACGGAGTGGCAAGGAACGGCTAAGGCCCTGGCCTATGTTCATGGCTAGTGGTTCAGCTTCACATGAGGATGGAAGCACTCAGCCTCTCGCTAGAAAAATGAAAAGACTCAAGCTGGCAAAAGCAGCACAGCAAAGAACTGTGCATTCTTCGAAATCCCAAATCCACAAGGAGAGTCCAATTGTGTCGGTTGCGATGCCTGACCTTCCCAACACTGGACGTGAAGAGCATGCGCCTTCCACCATTTGCACGCCCCCTGCAAGTGCTGGAAGGAGCACCCGCAGTCCAGTTCCTGATAGTCAGATTGAAGATGTCAGTGTTGAAGTACACCAGGATGAGGAGGATATGGGTGTTGCTGGCGCTGGGGAGGAAATTGACCAGGAGGATTCTGATGGTGAGGTGGTTTGTTTAAGTCAGGCACCCGGGGAGACACCTGTTGTCCGTGGGAGGAATATGGCCGTTGACATGCCAGGTGAAAATACCAAAAAAATCAGCTCTTCGGTGTGGAGGTATTTCACCAGAAATGCGGACAACAGGTGTCAAGCCGTGTGTTCCCTTTGTCAAGCTGTAATAAGTAGGGGTAAGGACGTTAACCACCTCGGAACATCCTCCCTTATACGTCACCTGCAGCGCATTCATAATAAGTCAGTGACAAGTTCAAAAACTTTGGGTGACAGCGGAAGCAGTCCACTGACCAGTAAATCCCTTCCTCTTGTAACCAAGCTCACGCAAACCACCCCACCAACTCCCTCAGTGTCAATTTCCTCCTTCCCCAGGAATGCCAATAGTCCTGCAGGCCATGTCACTGGCAATTCTGACGAGTCCTCTCCTGCCTGGGATTCCTCCGATGCATCCTTGCGTGTAACGCCTACTGCTGCTGGCGCTGCTGTTGTTGCCGCTGGGAGTCGATGGTCATCCCAGAGGGGAAGTCGTAAGCCCACTTGTACTACTTCCAGTAAGCAATTGACTGTTCAACAGTCCTTTGCGAGGAAGATGAAATATCACAGCAGTCATCCTACTGCAAAGCGGATAACTGAGTCCTTGACAACTATGTTGGTGTTAGACGTGCGTCCGGTATCCGCCGTTAGTTCACAGGGAACTAGACAATTTATTGAGGCAGTGTGCCCCCGTTACCAAATACCATCTAGGTTCCACTTCTCTAGGCAGGCGATACCGAGAATGTACACGGACGTCAGAAAAAGACTCACCAGTGTCCTAAAAAATGCAGTTGTACCCAATGTCCACTTAACCACGGACATGTGGACAAGTGGAGCAGGGCAGGGTCAGGACTATATGACTGTGACAGCCCACTGGGTAGATGTATGGACTCCCGCCGCAAGAACAGCAGCGGCGGCACCAGTAGCAGCATCTCGCAAACGCCAACTCTTTCCTAGGCAGGCTACGCTTTGTATCACCGCTTTCCAGAATACGCACACAGCTGAAAACCTCTTACGGCAACTGAGGAAGATCATCGCGGAATGGCTTACCCCAATTGGACTCTCCTGTGGATTTGTGGCATCGGACAACGCCAGCAATATTGTGTGTGCATTAAATATGGGCAAATTCCAGCACGTCCCATGTTTTGCACATACCTTGAATTTGGTGGTGCAGAATTTTTTAAAAAACGACAGGGGCGTGCAAGAGATGCTGTCGGTGGCCAGAAAAATTGCGGGACACTTTCGGCGTACAGGCACCACGTACAGAAGACTGGAGCACCACCAAAAACTACTGAACCTGCCCTGCCATCATCTGAAGCAAGAAGTGGTAACGAGGTGGAATTCAACCCTCTATATGCTTCAGAGGTTGGAGGAGCAGCAAAAGGCCATTCAAGCCTATACAATTGAGCACGATATAGGAGGTGGAATGCACCTGTCTCAAGTGCAGTGGAGAATGATTTCAACGTTGTGCAAGGTTCTGATGCCCTTTGAACTTGCCACACGTGAAGTCAGTTCAGACACTGCCAGCCTGAGTCAGGTCATTCCCCTCATCAGGCTTTTGCAGAAGAAGCTGGAGGCATTGAAGAAGGAGCTAAAAGGGAGCGATTCCGCTAGGCATGTGGGACTTGTGGATGCAGCCCTTAATTCGCTTAACAAGGATTCACGGGTGGTCAATCTGTTGAAATCAGAGCACTACATTTTGGCCACCGTGCTCGATCCTAGATTTAAAGCCTACCTTGGATCTCTCTTTCCGGCAGACACAGGTCTGCTGGGGTTGAAAGACCTGCTGGTGACAAAATTGTCAAGTCAAGCGGAACGCGACCTGTCAACATCTCCTCCTTCACATTCTCCCGCAACTGGGGGTGCGAGGAAAAGGCTCAGAATTCCGAGCCCACCCGCTGGCGGTGATGCAGGGCAGTCTGGAGCGACTGCTGATGCTGACATCTGGTCCGGACTGAAGGACCTGACAACGATTACGGACATGTCGTCTACTGTCACTGCATATGATTCTCTCAACATTGATAGAATGGTGGAGGATTATATGAGTGACCGCATCCAAGTAGGCACGTCACACAGTCCGTACTTATACTGGCAGGAAAAAGAGGCAATTTGGAGGCCCTTGCACAAACTGGCTTTATTCTACCTAAGTTGCCCTCCCACAAGTGTGTACTCCGAAAGAGTGTTTAGTGCCGCCGCTCACCTTGTCAGCAATCGGCGTACGAGGTTACATCCAGAAAATGTGGAGAAGATGATGTTCATTAAAATGAATTATAATCAATTCCTCCGCGGAGACATTGACCAGCAGCAATTGCCTCCACAAAGTACACAGGGAGCTGAGATGGTGGATTCCAGTGGGGACGAATTGATAATCTGTGAGGAGGGGGATGTACACGGTGATATATCGGAGGGTGAAGATGAGGTGGACATCTTGCCTCTGTAGAGCCAGTTTGTGCAAGGAGAGATTAATTGCTTCTTTTTTGGGGGGGGTCCAAACCAACCCGTCATATCAGTCACAGTCGTGTGGCAGACCCTGTCACTGAAATGATGGGTTGGTTAAAGTGTGCATGTCCTGTTTTGTTTATACAACATAAGGGTGGGTGGGAGGGCCCAAGGACAATTCCATCTTGCACCTCTTTTTTCTTTTCTTTTTCTTTGCATCATGTGCTGATTGGGGAGGGTTTTTTGGAAGGGACATCCTGCGTGACACTGCAGTGCCACTCCTAGATGGGCCCGGTGTTTGTGTCGGCCACTAGGGTCGCTAATCTTACTCACACAGCTACCTCATTGCGCCTCTTTTTTTCTTTGCGTCATGTGCTGTTTGGGGAGGGTTTTTTGGAAGGGACATCCTGCGTGACACTGCAGTGCCACTCCTAGATGGGCCCGGTGTTTGTGTCGGCCACTAGGGTCGCTAATCTTACTCACACAGCTACCTCATTGCGCCTCTTTTTTTCTTTGCGTCATGTGCTGTTTGGGGAGGGTTTTTTGGAAGGGCCATCCTGCGTGACACTGCAATGCCACTCCTAGATGGGCCCGGTGTTTGTGTCGGCCACTAGGGTCGCTAATCTTACTCACACAGCTACCTCATTGCGCCTCTTTTTTTCTTTGCGTCATGTGCTGTTTGGGGAGGGTTTTTTGGAAGGGACATCCTGCGTGACACTGCAGTGCCACTCCTAGATGGGCCCGGTGTTTGTGTCGGCCACTAGGGTCGCTTATCTTACTCACACAGCGACCTCGGTGCAAATTTTAGGACTAAAAATAATATTGTGAGGTGTGAGGTATTCAGAATAGACTGAAAATGAGTGTAAATTATGGTTTTTGAGGTTAATAATACTTTGGGATCAAAATGACCCCCAAATTCTATGATTTAAGCTGTTTTTTAGTGTTTTTTGAAAAAAACACCCGAATCCAAAACACACCCGAATCCGACAAAAAAAATTCGGTGAGGTTTTGCCAAAACGCGTTCGAACCCAAAACACGGCCGCGGAACCGAACCCAAAACCAAAACACAAAACCCGAAAAATTTCAGGCGCTCATCTCTACCGCCAACCACTATTCACCCTCGCAGATCAACACCTCAACCCTGGCACACCAAATGCACCAGATACCTACAAAAATGCTCACGCACTGCCGAGCGACAGTGGAGGAAATCACGCTCTAAAGCAGACTTCCTCCATTTCAAATTCATGCTCTCATCCTTCAGTACTGCCCTTTCCCTTGCTAAACAATCATACTTCAAAATCCTCATTTCTACACAGTCTTCCAACCCCCGGCGCCTCTTTGCCACTGTTAACTCCCTCCTCTGCCCACCACCACCTCCTCTCCCTTCCTCATTGTCTGCTCTTGACTTTGCCACTTATTTCACATCCAAGATTGACTCCATACGTCAGGATATCACTTCCCACCAGACCAGCAACCAGCCACCACCCATCCCTTGCCACCCCTCCCCTTCCCTCTTACCAACTCTGACATCTTTCTCCCATGTATCTGGCGAGGAAGTCATGGCCCTCATCCGTTCCTCCCCCCCCCACAACCTCCCCGCTCTACCCTATCCCCTCCCACCTCCTCCGTTACCTCTCCCCTTCTGCCTGTTCCCATCTTGCCCACCTTCTCAATCTCTCTCTTTCATCAGGCACTGTCCCCTCTGCATTCAAGCATGCTCTTGTCTCCCCTATTCTTAAAAAACCTACCCTTGATCCTAACACTCTCTCCAACTATCGACCCATCTCTCTCCTCCCCTTTGCCTCCAAACTTCTTGAGCGTATTGTCTATAATCGCCTCACTGCCTTTCTTTCCTCTCACTCACTGCTTGACCCATTCCAGTCTGGTTTCCGTTCTCTCCACTCCACTGAAACTGCCCTCACAAAAGTCTGCAATGACCTCCATGCAGCCAAATCTAAGGGCCACTACTCTCTGCTTATTCTTCTTGACCTCTCTGCTGCTTTTGACACTGTGGACCACCCTCTCCTTCTGCAAATCCTTCACTCTCTTGGTCTGCGTGATACTGCCCTCTCCTGGCTGTCCTCCTACCTCTCTGATCGTTCCTTCTCTGTCTCCTCTCATGATGCTACCTCCCCCCCACTTCCACTAACTGTTGGTGTCCCCCAAGGCTCTGTTCTTGGTCCTCTCCTTTTCTCTCTCTATACGTCCTCTTTAGGTGAACTCATTAGTTCTTTTAACTTCCAATACCACCTCTATGCTGATGACACTCAAATCTACCTCTCCTCCCCTGATCTCTCCACGGCTCTCCTCACTCGTACCTCAAACTGTCTTTCTGCTATCTCTTCCTGGATGTCTCAGCGCTTTCTTAAACTCAACATGTCTAAGACTGAGCTGATCATCTTCCCACCCTCCCGCACAGCCTCACCTCCCACAATCTCATTATCCATTGATGGCACGACTATATCCCCTAGCCCCCAAGTACGCTGTCTTGGCGTAATCCTTGACTCCTCCCTCTCCTTCAAACCACACATTCAGCACCTCTCACAAACCTGTCATTTTCATCTCAAAAACATTTCTAGAATCAGACCTTTTCTCACCCAGGATGCCACTAAGATCATTATTCACTCACTGATTATTTCCAGACTGGACTACTGTAATCTCCTCTTAACTGGCCTCCCTGACAATTACCTCTCTCCACTCCAATCTATCCTCAATGCTGCTGACCGGCTCATCTTCCTCACCAAACGCACTACGTCTACCTCCCCTCTCCTACAGGCCCTCCACTGGCTTCCCTTCCCTTTCAGAATCCAATTCAAACTTCTCACACTCACTTACAAAGCCCTCACCCACTCCTCTCCCATCTACATCTCTGACCTTATCTCCCTTTACTCTCCCACCCGTCCTCTTCGCTCTGCTAATGCACGCCGACTCTCCTGTCTTCTGATTACTTCCTCCCACTCCTATCTCCAAGATTTTTCACATGCTGCTCCCTTTCTCTGGAATTCTTTACCTCTCCCCCTCAGACTCTCCACCTCTCTACAAAACTTCAAACGGGCTCTTAAGACCCATTTCTTTACCAAACCTAGCCAAATCTCAACATAACCCTCTGTTCCACGCTCTCTATGTACCCCATCTGTGTCATCCCTGTCTGTCTACCCCTCCCCTTAGAATGTAAGCTCTCACGAGTAGGGCCCTCTTCCCTCGTGTGCTTATACTTTTCTTACTTTAATAATCCTCAACTGCCCAGATCCCACAGTTTTTTGACCACCTGGAACTTACCTCTGTTTACTGGTGTAGTTATGCTTAGTTGCCCTGTACTTGTCCTATATTGTATTCAACTGTAAGTCACTGTTTTCCTATTTTTTATGTGCATTTGTACTCTGTAATTGGAAGCTGCGGAACCCTTGTGGCGCCATATAAATAAAGGATAATAATAATAATAATAATAATAATAATAATAATAAACATTTTTTAGTGAGGACCAACATTATGTCTGTGATATAGCTTTACAACACGTAGTTTAGTATTTATTTAACCCCTCGAGACCATCTGATTGGGTTTAGTATGAAATACCCACAATCAGATTTGTAACTAGACTTTTTGGTGCCCTGTGCCAGAGAGACACATTTATAGACCACTGCAAGAAAATGGATTCTTACACAAATCCTCTTTATACCACATTCATGCACTTAACTTGAGAGCTCGTTGCTATTCAGTTACAAAACCCTTTATTACATAACACATTTCAATATACTGCCATATCCAGGATTCAAACCTATAACCTGTTGAATTCTAATCAAACACCCTACTCACTGAGCTATTTGATCCTGCATAAAAACTATGAATACTAAATGAAGCTACTTGTACTTTGTAAAAAAATAATCAGCATTACAATTAAGCAGATCTATGTAGTGTGCAGCCACACATCCAATCCCTTGCAGCCGCACACTACATAGATCTGCTCAGCCGCAATGCTGATCACTTTTTCACAAAGTACAAGGTAAGCTTTAAATAGTTAGAATTCTCTAGCTTAGAATTATCTAACCTTTCTATGCAAGGGCAGATAGCTCAATGACTAGATTGTCTGACTGCAATGCAACAGGCAACGGGTTTGAATCCCGGGTTTGAAATGTAATAAAGGACATTGTGACTGAATAACAAAGATATCTCAAGCTGAGTTCATGAATGTTAGTGACAGAAGGGGTCAGGGTAGGAGACGGGGGCGGTCAGGAGATGCTGGGCTTCAAAAAGGAGGAAAGCTGCAAGTGAAAGTAATTAAAACAGATAATTGAGAAGTGCCACCAACAGCGCCCCCTACCCTGCAGCACTCTGTGCGGTGCCCCCTCTGCACACACCTAGTTACGGCCCTGCCCACAATCAAAATCTCGACGGTCAAAATCCTGACAATTGACCGTCAGTCAAAATCCTGACAAGGTTCAAATCCCGACATGGTCAAAATACCGACATTTAAAATACCGACAAGGTCAAAATACCGACATTTAAAATACCGCCAAGACCAAAATACCGACATTTAAAATGTCGACAGGTTGAAAAGTCGACACGTGTTTTCATTGGTTTTGTGTGTGTATGTCGACAAGGACACCATATAATTGTACCGCGTCCCCTCGCATAGCTCGTTGTGCTCGGCACACCATTATGTTCCCCCTCCAGGTCCACTGGGATGGTAGAGTATGAACAAGTCAGTTTGAATAAAATAATCATGAAAAACTCATGTCGACTCTTTGACCTGTCGACATTTAAAAATTTTGTATTTTGTCCATGTCGGGATTTTGACCGTTGGGATTTTGATTGTAGGAAAATAATTGACCGCATCCCATCTGATTTGTATATATGTTAGACTGGGTACATTATTATGTCTGAGTTGGCATGCACACGCACTCAGCCACACACATCAGGAAAGTGAGGATGTGTTATTTTGTTTTGAATTTTCCATGTCAGGGGTAAGCCTATACCACATTATTATGTGGATATCTGCTCTTTATTATTCTGAGTCATTCAGAATATGCTCGGTGGCTGCACGTACTTTATATCACATCGAGCAGGCTGTACTAAAAGCAAAATGCAGGCAAAACCCAGAAAACTGCTGTTTTGGAAGCTCTGGTCGCATTTCCCATATGTAACAAATTTCAGAAAGTGGTACTATCCAGAGCTTGGACCCGAGAGGCAATGCCATCTATAGCTGATGCAGCCTAATCTAAGTCTATGGGCTTCTTTTCATATTGTGCCCCGAGAGGGATCCAATAGGATCACTCCTAGTTTCCCCGCCAGCTCGCACATGTGCTGGCTGATGGGCGCAGAAAAACTCCTGGCCATAAAGTAGAAGTCCTATAATCACAAAGGACAGCTCGTTTCAGAAGAGCAGTCCGTTGTGATTGTAATCGCAATTCCCCATTCATACCAGTAATATTAACGCTGCAGTATATGTGGTAAGTGTTGGGATGTACCGCATCCAAAATGCGATGTTTGAACCATCCCACCCATTATCATAATTTGATGCTTATTCCTTGTGTGTGCTATTTTACTTTCTGCAAAGCTCTCATTTCCCCTCCTTTGGGGACCATGGCACTGGATTACACACAATGGTACTTACAGTAAATGATTACATCACTGAGACACTGAAATCCCCATACTCTGCCCACCTGCTCTACGAGGTAAAGAATGGCAGAGGATGGAAAGACCGACATACAGTGAAGGGGATTAATGACATACAAGGTAGGCGGAGAGGATTACAATATGAGGGATTTAAGGTAGAGAATGGTGAATGGGGAATTAATTACATGGGACACGGAAGATGATATACTGTATGACTTGTTAAGAATGCGGGACATACATCTGCTCCACTATTCCCCATTCTGCCAATCTGATCTGCAATCACATGATCGATGGTTAGCAATCCATCTGAGAATTGGGGAAATTCAACATGTTAAAAATTCCTGACTCATAGATGCCGACGATTTTTAAGTCGGAATCGACGAATCGAGATTGTCCAACATGTTGGAATCCTCTGATCCCCTGGCACCGTCAGAATGTGGAAAATACTATATATATGGGCCCCTTTAGTTACAGGCAGAGGGAGAAAGCTGATGGGCAGAAATTAATTGTGGGCGAGGGTTGTGTATGGGATAAGAGCACTGGTAAATGAATGACAGGGGAAGGCACACATAATTAAATTAAATAAATACATACATACATACCAGTGATGTGCGGTGAGGTCAGTGGCTGGGGAGGCACTGGCAGCTAAACCATCTTGAATTTAAAAAATTACACTGAGGCGCCATTTTTGAAAATGGTACCGCTCCGCTGCTAAACTCTGCAGATCCCTGCCTGACGCTAATGCTATCACCTCCGCCGTGTCCCGCCGCCTGCACCTCCGCCGCATCCCCCCAACCGCACCTCCGCCGCGCCCACACAGTGATCACAGCGGATCCAGAGACAGATCCGCTGGCCAATCACTGTGGCCTCACTGACAGGGGCTTGTTTTCATGGGTTCAATGCACTTTTACAGCCCGTAGCATGGCCCCGCCTCCGCCTGACCCCCACTGCTGCCCCTGTCCCATTGACAATGGGAGGCACCACTGTTGGTGCCTCCCAAACTCATTTTAAGTATAGAAATGATTAGATTAATTTAAAGGAGATACTTATGACACAGAATATGTGTCATAAGTATCTTCTTTGTATTATTTTAATCATTAATGACAGGGGAGGCACTGCCTCCCCAGCCTGCACGTCCCTGATAGATAGATACATACATACATACATACATACATACATACATACATACATACATACATCATACTTCCCAACTATCTACTAACCAGCCAGATTTTTGGGAACTTGCTTCATTTTGGTGATCGAAGTTAGTGCAGGTATACTGTAGGCATAAAAAAAATAAAGGCTGCAACTGCTCTCAGATGTGGTGATTTTAAAACAGATGGAGCCACGCTAGTCGTGGCTCTGTCTGTGCCTAGGTGCGCCCGCCTAGGCATGCCTAGGATTCAGCGTCTCCGTCTCCAACTGGGTGCACATGCCCATGACGGAGACGTGCCCCATTCGCTAGAATGAGAGAGCGTATCCGGGCAGGAGCGCGCACACCCAGACGGAGACGCTCTCCTATTCTATGAATGGGAGAGCATCTCTGTGCACTCCCGGCGTGACTAGGCGAATGGATCGCCTAGTCACGCCGGGAGTGCTTGTTTGCGATGGAGCCGCCTCAGATGAGCGCGGCTCCATCTGTTATGGTTTACTGTTATCTCTGGAGGTGAATGTGTTCCTCATAAACAGAAATTCCCATGCTGTGAGATGCTGAAGGGGGAAATCAGGACTCAAGATGCTGCGCATTATACATAAATGTACTTAATATTATATATGTATAGGATATTGTGGTGAGAGGGCTTGTGTCTCACCACAATTGCCCATAGGGGGTCATTCCGAGTTGATCGCATGTAGCAACTTTTTGCTGCTCGTGCGATCAACTTGACGCCGCCTATGAGGGAGTGTATTTTAGCATAGCAGGGCTGCGATCGCTTGTGCAGCCTTGCTATGCTAAATAAGTTTTGTGCAGAACAAGACCAGCCATGCACCTACTTACCCAGTGCGACAGATCCAGCGCTGAAGGCTCCGGCTGTGACGTCAGACATCCACCATCCAAACGCCAGGACATGCCTGTGTTTGCCTTACCACACCCGGGACATGGTGAATAGACGCCTCAATCCTCCTTCCCGCTGTCAATCTTCTTGCAATCGTGCCTGCGATCACTTTCTTCGGTCCTGGCCTCGTTGACCGGTGACTGCCGTCGCTGGGCAACGACGCGCATGCGCAATGCGGGCGCCGCGCAGCCCAAGTTCTGACCCGTTCGCACCGCTGCGAAGAACCACTGCATGCGATCGGGTCGGAATGACCCCATTGTCTGGTGGAATAAGCTCCCTCCAAGGGAGAAGAAAACAAGGCCTGCACATTCTGCACCTGTAGTGGAAGTTTATAATTCCAGGCTTTCTGAATGGCACAGCTGCATCTGGATAAACAGAGGTCCAGGTTCACCAGCTCACGCAGAGACAGCAGGAAGTCAGGAGCAGGAGAGGGGTTTAAAAATCCCATTTACCCACAATGCATGGCGCTGATGCCTGTTAGAGGCCAGTGAGCAGTGCTGAGTTTATAGCACCAGGGACTGTGGATATTGGCCGTGCCAAGAGAGCATGGCATCTGTAGCTGTAAGCCACTGCAGCAGAATGACTTGTGAGCACGGGAAGTGCTAGGACCTTTTATGTTTGTTTCATTTTTCTGTATGTACCTGTGTGACCAGGCTCAAGCCTGTGTATGCTGTGTCTGTGCAGTGTCTGATGCGAGTAAAGACACTGTGGTTGTAACTGAAAAACCTGCCTGCGAGTCCTTATTTACAATAATCGTGTTACAATATGCAATTGTTCTGTTTTACATACCTATGGTAGCCCTGTGCAGGTCAGTGTCTGGATGACACGTTATGTGAACATCCTCCTGATGACTGCAGTCATGCTTGCCCCAGTCTTTATTTGTGCAATGAATTAGAATGGACTCCCTGCCTGTGCAGGAAACATCATCCAACCAGATGACACCACTGCTTTCCTCCAAATTAGTTTCCAGAGAGATCTTTCCATACCTAAGAAAGTAAATGTACAGGAAAGTTTGATCTAAAACACTATTAACTTACTAATTTTATACATTGTGAAATATTACACCACATTAACTGATGAACTGGTAGAAACATGCAGTCAGGTTAACCGTAGGTATTTATCAGGCTATAACATAAATCAGATATTTTGTCTATTTGTTTATTATTATTATTATTATTATTATTACATTTTATTTATAGGGCGCCACAAGTGTTTTGCAGCGGCGTACATATGGCAGACATTAGAACAATACAGGGTACACAGAACTTAACATTACAATAACAGGAAAACAAAAACAGAGCACACTTCAGCTGAGATGAAAGGAAGCAAAGGAGTAGTCGTCATACTCCTGGGAGGCAGGCAGCCACTTGTAGAGATAAACAATAATGAGCGAGAGGAGATGCAGGAATGACATCTGCTACGTAGGCTGTAACTGAAGTGTGAGGGAAGAGGGTTGTGGGAACAGGAGGGAAGAGGGCCCTGGTCCAAGCAGCTCACAAACTAGGGGGTGGGGGGAGACAGACAGGTGACATAAGGTGTGAGCAAGCGACAGGCAGCCTGATGGTAGGAAGTAAGCAAGGCATAGATGGCCATGGCATGAGGTAGTGGGTTGGGAGAGTGGACTCGAAACAAGGTTATGCAAAGGGTATGCTTTGATGAACAGGTGAGTTTTCGATGCACGGTTGAAGCTTTGCAAGGTTGGAGAGAGTCTAATAGAGCAAGGGAGCTCGTTCCAGTGAGAGAGGTAGCACAGGTAATATCTTAAATTCACGCATGGGATGCAGTGACCAGGGTAGAGGAGAGACCACGGTCATTGGCCAACCTGAGTGGGCTGGAGTGAGTATGTAGGGACATGAGGTTGGAGATGTAGGGAGCAGTGGAGTTAGAGAGGGCCTTGTACGTGATGGGGTGAGGAGTTTGAAGAGGATTCTGTAAGGAATGGGAGCCAGTGCAGGAGTGGCAGATGTAGAGTGGTGGGAGAGGAAAATAAGTCAAGTGGCAAAATTGAGAACAGATCAGAGTGGAACAGATGGGAGCATAGGAGGCCAGTGAGAAGAATGTTGCAATAATTGAACTGTGAGATTATCAGCAAGAGGACAATACGTTTAGTTGCACTCTGATGTTGCGTAGCTGGAACTGACAAGATTGAGCCAGAGACGTACGTGGGGGGGTAAAGGAGATGGAGTAGTCAAGAGTGATGCTCAAGCAGGGGAGTTGGGGAACAGGAAGGATTATGGTCTTGTCAATAGTGACAGAGATATTAGGGAGGGTGGAGACCCTGGATGGGGGAAAGATGATAAGTTCGGTTTTGTCCATATTGAGCTTCAGGGAGCACTGAGACATCCAGGTGGAGATGGTGGAGAGACAGTTGGAAACCCAAGAGAGGACAGAGAGGGAGAGGTCAGGAGAGGAGAGGTATAGTTGCATTTCGTCGGCATAGAGGTGGTACTGAAAGCCGCAGGAGCTTATGAGCACACCCAGGGAAGAGGTGTACAGGGAGAAGAAAGGAGGACAGGACAGAGCACTGTGGGACACCAATGACGAGGATGGAGGAGGATAGAAGAGGGTGAGTTGTAGCTGGAGGAAGACACTGAGAAGGAGCAGTAACTGAGGTTTGAGGTGAACCAGGCAAGGACATGCTGGAGAGGCCAACGGTCTAGAGAGTGTGGCTATGGAGAGGATTATCTACAGGGTCAAAGGCAGCAGAGAGGTACAGGAGGATTAGCAGAGAGAAGTAACCCCTGGATTTGGCCAAAAGCAATTCATTTGTAACTTTGACAAGGGCAGTTTTAGTGGAGTGTAGGGAGCAAAGGCCAGATTGAGAAGGATCAAGGATGGAGTTGAGAGGTAGCTGTTGATCCAGTTGTAAACCAGCCTCTCAAGTAATTCGGAGGCACAGATGGGGCGGTAATTTGAGATATATTTATCATGAAATCCAGGGACACCAAGAAATCTATCATGCATTGGTAATAGGGGGCATGGCCAAACATGTGGGGCGCAGTCACACCTCTTTGTGGATACCTGGGCCTAAGAGCTCTGCCCTTGGCCAAATTGTATTTGCAGCTGCAAAGGGGGGAGGTTGAAGTTGAATGCTGTATGGTGACAGGGAGGGGAGACAGCAGCAGTCCAGCTCCTGCACTCTGACTGGGTGCCAGCCTGTCTCTCACACACAGTCATCACAGTTCTAAGTGAAAGACTGGCAGCCAATCAAAGGATGGAAGCTAAATTGAGCCATGGAACTGTTCCAAAAGAAATTACATGGCCTGGGGGAATTTCCAGCAGTAGCAGCTCCAGAGGTGGGGCTGCAGGCAGTCCAAAATTCAAATAGGGGAGCCACACCAACTGCCATCAACTGCTATTTCAAACTGACTCACTGCCATTTGGTGTGTCTCCCCTATTTGAATTTTGGACTGCGCTGCAGCCCCACCTCTGAAGCTGCCACTGGTTTCAAGCATTCTGCAAAATAGTTATAATCACTCAATGGGACAGATTACACAAACTCTGCACACTCATCTTGTGAAATACTCTGTGTTGGAGTGAACATTCTGATAGTCAGATCTGGTTGCATATTTTTCATGCACTTTAAAGTAGCCATACAGGAAATAAATAATGATGACAAAACGGTGTACCTATGCACACAGCAAGGGTACGGCATACTATTCTTGGCTGTGATAATTATGACAGTATAATAACATAATTTATGCAGAACTTGCACATCATAGTAGATTATTATGGATAGGCTACTTTAATACAGATATATTGAAAATTACTCTATGTTTACAGAGGATTCTTACTAATTCATCAGTAATAAAGTTCAGCGTCAAAGGGGCAAAGAAAACAGATGTATATGATGTAGACACATGAATACATTCACACACACACACGCGCACACACACACACACGTCTATATATCCAAAAGACAAGATACAAAAACAAGAAGCAGATGTCAGCCTTCTATTGGGCCTCATGTAGATGAATGGCAGCAGTCATTGCGGGTGGTGGTGTTCTCTAATACATCTGTTGTAAGAGCTCTACCGTCTGCACCATTAAGTCAGGACCATTCCTCTTGTTTTACATTCTGTTTTACACAAGCATCATTCTACTCACCATGCACTGGCATTTTGTGTTACAATACATGTTGTATTGTCGTTCCCCAGAGCAATAAATAATTTAGTGAAGATGATATTTTAATGAGACAACAGTAACCAGAAGAACATTTGTTACAGTTTAACCCATTAACTTAGATGTGTTGAAACAGAAGTTATTGATATATTATTTTCTGCCAATCCATCTACAGTACATTTTTACTGTTCTATGCCGATCATAAACCAGTTTCTTTACCACCCTGAAAAATAAAAACTGACCTTTTTTTATTGAGTAATCCAACAACTGTTAGTATTCCCAAACAGCATTCACAATATATCACTTTGCCATCTGAAGAAATGGGTACACCTCTGCTTAATATATAGCCTCACTTAGAAAGCGAAACTAATGGTTTACCCCAGTTAGCCCTCGGTGGCACCTATGTGCATTATCCATAGGTAGAACACAGACAACAATGTGTGATTTTCATTCATTATAAATTAATTGTTGAGACAGTACGTATTAACATGTAAAATAGCTGAATGTACCAATCTATGAGTAAATTAAATCACCTTTTTGAGTTTAAATGTTGTAATGTCTAGCTAGCCACATAATTAAAATCTTTATGGTTGAATTTTGCCATACAAAATAAATATATGGCCGACCTAGTAACCCTGCAAAAACAGAAAAAGGAGCAAAGTCAATTTTGCAGGATACTTCTAATAGTGAAAAAAAAAATTCTTAAATATCATTCCACTTACTTTTATATATAATAATATTATAGTTAACACATATTTATTTTACTATACAGAAAATAAAATAATACTAAAACTTAAAAAATGTACATGGTAGTGAAGGAGCAATCTAACTAGATATAAAGTGCTTAACACAGTCATTAAATTGCATGCTAAGTGTTCTTTCCGACAAATTCACGAGTGGAAACCTAATTGTGCATGTTTCCTTGTTTGTGATTTCTGATAGCTGTTGACCAACAAGATGTCCGATACACAGGAAGCTCACACAGGACACTAAAGTAGCAGTTACTGTTCTGCAGACCAATTCTTCAGTACTCTACTTATATAAATCAATAAAGTCAATGATAAACAAAATAATAACAAACAAAAAAATTAAGAAGCATCAAGAAAATAAGATTTTAAACCTACCGGTAAATCTTTTTCTCGTAGTCCGTAGAGGATGCTGGGGACTCCGTAAGGACCATGGGGATAGACGGGCTCCGCAGGAGACATGGGCACTTTAAGAAAGACTTTAGGTATGGGTGTGCACTGGCTCCTCCCTCTATGCCCCTCCTCCAGACCTCAGTTAGAGAAACTGTGCCCAGAGGAGACGGACAGTACGAGGAAAGGATTTTTGTTAATCCAAGGGCAAGATTCATACCAGCCACACCAATCACACCCTATAACTTGTGTATCCATTAAACAGTTAACAGTATAAAAAAAAAACAACGTAGCATCAGTCCAAAACTGATGAAACTATAACATAACCCTTATGTAAGCAAAACTATATACAAGTCTCGCAGAAGTAGTCCGCACTTGGGACGGGCGCCCAGCATCCTCTACGGACTACGAGAAAAAGATTTACCGGTAGGTTTAAAATCGTATTTTCTCTTACGTCCTAGAGGATGCTGGGGACTCCGTAAGGACCATGGGGATTATACCAAAGCTCCCAAATGGGCAGCAGAGTGCGGATGACTCTGCAACACCGATTGATAACCTGGCTGATGAGGACCTCCTGTTTGCTCAAACTTATAGAACTTTGCAAAGGTGTTTGAACCCAACCAAGTAGCAGCTCGGCACAGTTGTAGTGCCGAAACCCCTCGGGCAGCCGCCCAAGACAAGCCCACCTTCCTAGTGGAATGGGCCTTGACCGATTTTGGTAACGGCAATCCAGCCGTAGAATGCGTCTGCTGAATCGTGTTACAGATCCAGCGAGCAATAGTCTGCTTTGAAGCAGGGGCGCCAACCTTGTTGGCTGCATATAGGACAAACAGTGCTTCTGTTTTTCTGACTCTAGCCGTTCTGGCCACGTAAATTTTCAAAGCCCTGACTACATCAAGGGACTCGGAATCCTCCAAGTCTCGCGTAACCACAGGCACCACAATAGGTTGGTTCATATGAAAAGATGACACCACCTTAGGCAAGAACTGAGGACGGGTCCGCAATTCCGCCCTATCCATATGGAAAACCAGATAGGGGCTTTTATGAGACAATTCCACCAATTCTGACACTCGCCTAGCCGAAGCCAAGGCTAACAACATGACCACCTTCCAAGTGAGATATTTTAACTCCACCGTTTGAAGTGGTTCAAACCAGTGCGACTGAAGGAAACTCAACACCACGTTAAGGTCCCAAGGCGCCACCGGAGGTATAAAAGGAGGCTGAATATGCAGCACTCCCTTCACAAAAGTCTGTACTTCTGGGAGAGAAGCCAATTATTTTTGAAAGAAAATGGATAAGGCCGAAATCTGAACCTTAATGGAGCCTAATTTTAGGCCCAAAATCACTCCAGTCTGTAGGAAGTGAAGGAAACGGCCCAGATGGAATTCTTCCATCGGAGCATTCCTGGCCTCACACCAAGAAACATATTTTCGCCATATCCGGTGATAATGTTTAGCTGTCACGTCCTTCCTAGCCTTTATCAGTAGGAATGACCTCATCCGGAATGCCCTTTTCCGCTAGGATCCGGCGTTCAACCGCCATGCCGTCAAACGCAGCCGCGGCAAGTCTTGGAACAGACAGGGCCCCTGTTGCAACAGGTCCTGTCGCAGAGGAAGAGGCCACGGATCTCCCGTAAGCATTTCCAGCAGATCCGGATACCAGGCCCTTCGTGGCCAATCTGGAACAATGAGAATTGTTCTCACTCCTCTTTTTCTTATTATTCTCAACACCTTGGGTATGAGAGGAAGAGGAGGAAACACATAGACCGACTGGAACACCCACGGTGTCACTAGGGCGTCTACTGCTACCGCCTGAGGGTCTTTTGATCTGGCGCAATACCTCTGTAGCTTTTTGTTGAGGCGGGACGCCATCATGTCTATCTGGGGCAGTCCCCACTGACTTGCAATCTGTGTGAAGACTTCCTGATGAAGTCCCCACTCTCCTGGATGCAGGTCGTGTCTGCTGAGGAAGTCTGCTTCCCAGTTGTCCACGCCCGGAATGAACACTGCTGACAGTGCGCTTACATGATTTTCCGCCCAGCGAAGAATCCTGGTGGCTTCCGCCATTGCCACTCTGCTCCTTGTGCCGCCTTGGCTGTTTACATGAGCCACTGCGGTGATGTTGTCTGACTGGATCAGAACTGGTTGGTCGCGAAAGTAAGTTCTCCGCTTGACATAGGGCGTTGCATATGGCCCTCAGTTCCAGGATGTTGATATGAAGACAAGTCTCTTGACTTGTCCAAAGTCCTTGGAAGTTTCTTCCCTGTGTGACTGCTCCCCACCCTCTGAGGCTTGCGTCCGTGGTCATCAGGATCCAGTCCTGAATGCCGAACCTGCGGCCTTCTAAAAGGTGAGCACTCTGCAGCCACCACAGGAGAGATACCCTGGCTCTGGGGGACAGGGTGATCAGCTGATGAATTTGTAGATGTGACCCGGGCCACTTGTCCAATAGGTCCCATTGGAAAGTCCTTGCATTGAACCTGCCGAAGGGAATGGCTTCGTATGTTGCCATCATCTTTCCCAGGACTTGAGTGCAATGATGTACTGACACTTGTTTTGGCTTCAATAGGTTCTTGACTACAGTCATGAGTTCCTGAGCTTTTTCTATCAGAAGAAAAACCCTTTTCTGGTCTGTGTCCAGAATCATGCCCAATAAGGTCAGACGAGTCGTAGGAACCAGCTGCGACTTCGGGATATTGAGAATCCAGCCGTGTTGCTGTAACACCTTCAGTGAAAGTGACACACTGTTCAGTAACTTCTCTCGTGATCTCGCTTTTATGAGGAGATCGTCCAAGTATGGGATAATTGTGACACCCTGCTTGCACAGGAGCACCATCATTTCCGCCATTACCTTGGTGAAAATCCTCGGGGCCGTGGAAAGCCCAAACGGCAACGTCTGAAATTGGTAATGACAATCCTGTACCGCAAATCTCAGGTACACCTGGTGAGGTGGATAAATTGGAACATGAAGGTATGCATCCTTTATGTCCAGAGATACCATAAAATCCCCACCTTCCAGGCTGGCGATGACCGCTCTGAGCGATTCCATCTTGAACTTGAACTGTTTTAAGTATAGGGTCAGGGATTTTAAATTCAAAATGGGTCTGACCGAACCGTCCGGTTTCAGGACTACAAACAGAGTTGAGTAGTATCCCTTCCCACTTTGAAGCAGGGGAACCTCGACCACCACTTGTTGAAGACACAATTTGTGAATAGCATTTATCACTATCTCCCTTTCTAGGGGAGAAGTCGGTAGAGCCGATTTGAAAAACCGGCGAGGAGGCACCTCTTCGAATTCCAGCTTGTATCCCTGAGAAACAATTTCCATTGCCCAGGGATCCACCTGTGAGTGAACCCAGATGTGGTTGAAAAGTCGAAGACGTGCCCCCATTAGGGCGGACTCTCTCAGCGGAGCCCCGGCGTCATGCGGTAGATTTTGCAGAGGCCGGGGAGGACTTCTGTTTCTGGGAACTAGCTGTGTTGTGCAGCTTTTTTCCTCTGCCCTGACCTCTGGCAAGAAAGGACGATCCACGTACTCTTTTGCTTTTATTTGACCGAAATGACTGCATTTGATAATGTGGCGCTTTCTTAGGCTGTGAGGGAACATAAGGCAAAAAATTCGATTTACCTGCCGTAGCTGTGGAGACGAGGTCCGAGAGACCTTCCCCAAACAATTCCTCACCCTTGTAAGGCAAAACCTCCATATGCCTCTTTGAGTCGGCATCACCTGTCCACTGCCGGGTCCATAAGACTCGCCTAGCAGAAATAGACATAGCGTTTATTCTGGAACCCAGTAGACTAATGTCTCTCTGAGCATCTCTCATATATAAGACAGCATCTTTTATATGCCCTAGGGTCAATAAAATGGTATCCTTATCTAGGGTCTCAATTTCCACTGATAAGGAATCTGTCCATGCTGCTACAGCGCTACAAACCCAGGCCGACGCAATAGCCGGTCTGAGTAACGTACCAGAATGTGTGTAAATGGACTTCAAGGTAACCTCCTGCTTGCGGTCAGCAGGATCCTTGAGGGTAGCCGTATCTTGGGATGGCAGCGCTATCTTTTTTGATAAGCGTGTCAATGCTTTGTCTACCCTAGGGGAGGATTCCCAACGTATCCTGTCCATTGGCGGGAAAGGATACGCCATAAGAATCCTTTTGGGAATCTGCAGTTTTTTGTCTGGAGATTCCCAAGCTTTTTCACATAATTCGTTCAACTCATGTGAGGAGGGAAAAGTTACCTCAGGTTTCTTTCCCTTATACATGTGTACCCTCGTGTCAGGGACAGGGGGTTCCTCTGTGATATGCAAAACCTCTTTTATTGCAATAATCATATAACGAATACATTTAGCCACTTTTGGCTGTAACTTTGCATCATCGTAGTCGACACTGGAGTCAGAATCCGTGTCGGTATCTGCGTCTCCTATTTGGGATAGTGGGCGCTTTTGAGACCCCGAAGGTCCCGTCGACATAGGGACAGACATGGGTTGACTCCCTGACTGTTCCCTAGCTTCAGCTTTGTCTAATCTTTTGTGCAATAAATTGACATTAGCACTTAAAACATTCCACATATCCATCCAGTCAGGTGTCGGCACTGCCGACGGAGACCTCACATTCATACGCTCCCCCTCCTCCCTAGGCGAGCCTTCCACCTCAGACTTGTCGACACACGCGTACCGACACACCACACACACAGGGAACCTCTTATCTGAAGACAGGTTCCCCACAGGCCCTTTGGAGAGACAGAGAGAGAGTATGCCAGCACACACCCCAGCGCTATATGACCCAGTAAAAAACACCAAATGTTTACCCAGTAGCGCCTTTTTATATGTATATGCGCCAATTATGTGCCCCCCCCCCTCTTGAAAACCCTCTGTCACCGTAAGCAGGGGAGAGTCCAGGGAGCTTCCTCTCAGCGCTGTGCTGTAGAGAAAATGGCGCTGGTGAGTGCTGAGGGAGAAGCCCCGCCCCCTCGGCGGTGGGCTTCTGTCCCGCTCAAAATTCTTAAAAAACTGGCGGGGGCTCTTTATATACATGTACAGTGCCCAGCTGTACATGTATATATGTAATTTTGCCAAAGGAGAGGTTTATATGCTGCTGTGCGTTACCTCTGTGAAGATCAAGAAGTCTTCTGCCGCCTCTGAAGTCTTCTTTTCTTCTCATACTCACCCGGCTTCTATCTTCCAGCTCTGCGAGGAGGACGGCGGCGCGGCTCTGGGACGGACGGCGAGGGAGAGACCTGCGTACCAATCGTTCTGGAGATAATGGTGTCCAGTAGCCTAAGAAACTGAGCCTTGAAACTCACAGAAGTAAGTCTGTTTCTCTCTCCTCAGTCCCTCGATGCAGGGAGTCTGTTGCCAGCAGGCTCCCTGAAAATAATAAATTAACTTAAATTAAATTAAATTAAATCCCTGTAATGCACCCAGTCTCCACTGGGCACAGTGTCAAACTGAGGTCTGGAGGAGGGGCATAGAGGGAGGAGCCAGTACACACCCATACCTAAAGTCTTTCTTAAAGTGCCCATGTCTCCTGCGGAGCCCGTCTATCCCCATGGTCCTTACGGAGTCCCCAGCATCCTCTAGGACGTAAGAGAAATATTTTGGTGTCCATCATCCTGTGTAACTACTGCCTTTCTTTGCATATACCAGAGGTTCTCAAACGCTGTCCTCAAGGCACTCCAACAGTCCAGGTTTTAGGTATATCCATGGCTCCATACTGATAGTTAAATCAAATTGGCTGATGTTATAATTAAGTCACCTGTGGCCAAGCATGGATATACTTAAAACCTGGACAGTTGGGGTATCTTGTGGACCGCGTTTGAGAACCTCTGGCATAGACACCACTACATTTGTGGTGCCTATGATCTGCCAGACTGATGTAGCTGATATTTAGGACCAGTAAAAGGGCTAATCTTCAATCCTTGTCTTTAAATAATGAAAATTAAATGAACCTTACTTAAATCCAAGTTGGCGGCACACAACTTGTGTGTTCAAGTCCGTCCACCCGTCATCACATACCGTTCCCCACTGTGACTTGTGGAATACTTCCAGGCGTCCTTCATGGCTACCTTTACCACTTGCTAGTCTAACAGAACCATCTGCAGGAAAAGAAAAATATGTAAACAGAATAATCACTACAACCCATTAGAATAACACAGACCTAGGGGTATATTTACTAAAGTGCAGGTTTATAGAAGTGGAGATGTTGCTCATAGCAACCAATCAGATTCTACTTATCGTTTATTTAGCACCTTCTGGAAGATAATTCTGATTAGTTGATATGGGCAATATCTCCACCTTTATAAACCCGCACTTTAGTAAATATACCCCTTAGTATTTGTAGACAGCTCTTCACTGTCAGGATGGTTTGAAAATCATATAGCCAAGTGCAAACAAATAAATAAATAAAAAAATAAAAAAATAATTGCTGAGATTAAATTATTATATGAAATATATCTTCTTTTTAACACTTTGAAAGGAAGGGATTGGCATGACTTGATGCCATGTGCTTAATCTGGATGATAACAGCCATATAATGCTCACTTAATGATAACTAAAGGGTGTGGGACTTCCTGTCACCAAGTGAACTGGATAAGGTGCTTTCATCAGCATGCCCCTGTCCAATCAGGAGTCACCTTGCAGGCATATATATCAATAAGAGCATTTGCCATGATGAAATTGTTAAGGCATATGGATTTATGGTTTAATCTGTCCAGTAACTTCACAAATACAGCAAAACTGCAATATGTAAGAGATACTGTACTACATATAGTATGACAATTTACATTTGACTATATTTGAAATAACCTGTTAATATCCACAACTGTAGATGAATATATATTATGTGTACCCCAGTTATAACAATAGTCATTTGCATCATTGCATTTGGAAAAGGTTTACCTTTTTTTACCAAGTAATTTGTATATTGCATGCTTTTATTTTTGTAGTAAGAGGAAAAAAGCTCTAAATTGGTTTAGTTACTTCCAATATGCATGGGGTACTACATAAGAGTACTTCTAAATTATGCTAGAGTATGATGATGAAGGTTCTAAAGCTGGATACACACTATAAGGTTATCTGTCCAGTCTTTGTGGTTGGAATGAAAATATTGTAATGTATGGGAGCAAATGGCAATTGACCATTTGCTCCCAAAACACTGTAAAACAGACAAAAATGGACATTCTGACAAATTGGTTAAATCCATTTGATTGTACCGATTTATCCAAAGGACCATTTTTGCCCATTTTCCAGCTTTTGGGAGCAAATGGTTGATTGTCATTGCTCCAAGCAGAAAGATTAGACAGATAATCTTATAATGTGTATCCAACCTACCTTTCTAATTTGTAGCACATGATAAATAAATGTAAGACTTGACAAATCCTAATGATCGGGTCTCAGAGAGATAGCTTACACAAATCTGCTTATGCCAGGAATCAGTAAACATAGTGGGGGTATTCAATTCTCCTCAAATAGACACTCATTTATTGTGGATTAACTTTTCATACAAAAAAATTCCATGAAACCGTTTTTTCGCCAGTATGTGCGCTCAAGTTTTCTGACATATCCAATTGTAAATGTGCAAAAACGGAATTCACGTGATAATTCTTGCTGGCAAAACCAGAGAAAAGTGAAGGAAAAATGGGGAAATCTTCCTGTACCCCCAAAAAAGGCAAGTTAATAAAGGATAACAGTAAAAAAGTGTATTAGTGGCCATTCTAAAAATATTTGAAGTGCTTAAATTGGGTCAAATGGTTGTTATATGCATTTTTCAAAAGAAAGTGAAAAAATTATAGAAAGCATGTGTTCGTCAGCAAAATAAGTGCTTAATTTAAATCAGTGGTACATAAAAATAAATAGAAGTATATATTTGAGTTCATTTAAACTACTTTAAAAAACTTCCCAAAAGAATTACTCCCACCTGCAAGCCTAAAAACACTTGTCCCACTCATAAATCATCCAAATATACCTGTCCCATACCTTACTTTCCTGCATTTTGCATTCTCCACCCCAAAAATGGCATGCCATTATTGGGCAACTAAAAATAATGAAAAACTTCTAAGTGCCTAATTAGTCATTAGTCCAGGGGTTCTAAACCAAATCCTAACATTTTTACCTTTAAAATAGGGATTTTCCACACCTTTTCATCTGCTCGGGAGGTGATGAAAAGAAATTTGCCTTAAACCTATGGAGAATTGTGAACGGTAATTTTTCGCGGATGATTGAATAGCGGCTTTTGAGATTAAAGCCCCGTTTTTATCACAGAAACGGGATTTCGCTGACATTTGCATTCCCTCCTTAGTCTCTGGTGTTTCCAATGTTTATATATGCAGTTCTGTTGCTATTTCCAGAGTCGATCTCAAGTAAAGGGATGAGCAGTTAAGAGTGTGTCGGTTGCACTACATGTTACAGCAGAGCTGGATTAAGGGGAGGACACACTAGGCATGTTTTCCCAGGCTCCCATCTCTCAGGGGAGCCCCCCAGATTTGGTTACAGCTGCATTGTAAAGTGCACCACAAGTTGTAGACTGAGTTATTGAAGAGTACAAGCAGGGGGGGGGGGGGGGGGGTTTAGTATGTATACAGGTGTATAAATGGGTGTAGTATGGCTGACCGCCGGTCTCCTGACCGCCGGTCAGCTTACCGACGCCGGGATCCCGGCAGCACACCGACAGGAGGGGCGGGGAGGGGCGCTGCGGGCTCGTGGCGACCTGCTCTATGGGTGTCGTGGACACCCAAGAGTGGAAATAGTCCCTGTTGGTCGGCATGCCGACCATCGGGATACTGAGCCGGCGGGATGGTGGAGGAGGTCATGTGACTGTTGGTCAGCAGACCGCCGGTCACATGAATACCACCCGTATAAATGTGTGACTGTACGTGTGTGTGGCTATGTGTGTATTGCAGTATGTATGTATGTGTATAAGTGTGTGACTGTGTGTGACAGTATATATGTATGTGTATATAGGTGTGGCTGTTTATATGAATGTGTATGTGTGTGTGACTGTTTATGCATACCCCCCCAACCATCACAATTTGGTGGGACAATAATTTTGGGGGGTAATGTCCCACCTGTGGGTTGGAGGAAAGGTAGGGAGAAAACACTGCCAACTGCTATGCGTGATGTGCATGCCCCTAGCGTGAAGTTAAATGGACATGTGACATGTGGTCACGCCCCCTGTTCATGTGCACGCCAAAGGCTTGTGTACTATGACCCGATACCTGTATCACAAATGGTGATCTTTGGCGCAACAGGACTATTCCCACTTGTGGGTGTACACAACACCCATAGAGTGGAAATAGAACCTATGGCGAGCCACCGAGCCTGCAAGGGGACTGTTTGTGCTCGCTCCGCTGCCGGCATACTGGCAGCCGGGATGTTGCTGTTATTATATTGACGGCCGGCCACCGGTAAATCATACTGAATCACTTTGAAGTGGCGTTTCCACAATGCATATTTTCTGTTTGATTTTTGAACATCTAAACCTACAGTAAGTGCAGATCGATATTCTAGGGGCAGTTCTAAGGACTAGGAAGTGTACTAGAGTTGTACTTGGGTAAATAAGCAGTGCAAATCCACATTAATTGGAGTTTGCAGGCGAATGGAATTATAGGAATTGGATTTATACAGCACACACAAGATTTACTTGCATTTCACACCAGATGGGATACCTGCCAGTGGTGTGCAGGAAACTCCTGCATCTTCCTTGTGCCCACAGTTGTGTTCACCCCATGAGCTCCGCTGACACTCCTCTATAGAAAGCTCATTTCCTGTGCACTGTACTTCATCCAGAAGAATTGGACCTATACCTTCTCCAAAATGAGCTTGATTCCATGCCTTCGCAACTCCCCTGTCAGCAAAATGAATATCATGAGTGTTCTACAGAAATGTCAGTTGACATGCAACAAATAAATTGTTTCAAATCATGCACGCTGAATCATATTTGATTATACTGCTTGGTTAGGAAGGAATTTTTAATACATATATTTACATTTTCACAAGATATAGAAACATTTGGTTACCTAATAAGAGCTGTGATGTGTCTTATTTTAACTGTGAATATTACATTTGCTATTTTGTAATTATTTTCTTAGGATTATAAGTGAAAGTAAACAGGAGTACAAATGTAGACATGGTGATGGATGGTGATGGTATATTGGGGGAAAGGTCTAAAAGAGAGCCATTTTGATCAGGCAGATACTCTAATTCATACACGTTATACATTTCAATCTTGAAACTTTACTATAATAATTGCATGCTTGTACTTAAGGGAAGGATGTGTTCATGTCAGAAATTGTCTATTATCCCCTTTCGTATACAAGTTATTTAATCTAAGTACCCAGATTTGCTCACAAATTGAAATATTTAAAGCACATTATATAGAGAACTGAATAATTCTTACTTAAGTAAATATTGCCCAACTTCTTCATGTAGCAAACAACACATTATCAAATATAACTGTGTTGTACAATACAGAGAATAGAATTCTAATATACCGTATACTTGGACTTTGTGAACTGCACAGCAAACCATTTTAAATACATCATGGGCATATTATTTAAAGTAAAGAAAACTTCAGCTATGAATATGGAATTTTCAAAAACTTCCCTTTTTGCTCCACTTCTGTAACAGTCCCCAATGCATTTATCTACTTGACATCTTGTACTTTATGCAAATTGACCCACCTGTTTCTGCATAGATACACCAGTCACACATCATAAATAAAACAGCAACAGATGGACTGAACTACTTTCCGTTATACTGCAGTCAGAAGCTGGCTAGTGCTGTGCATAAATGATAGTGTCAGTTACCTGATTACCATACCGATCATTTCTTCACTATCATTATTATTATCAATCTGTGACAAACAACTGAAAATAGCAAATCACAAGGTCTCCATTCATCGCTCTGAGGGGTTAATTCAGTAAATCTGGCAGAAGTGTGGAAATCGCTATTTGACAATTTCCGCACTTCTGCGCATGAGTGCATGATGGTGCTCGAATGCATGAGGTCTTAAACTACAATCGCACACGATCGCAGTTTAAGAGCCGATGACGCACAAAATGTGGCATCGATGCACCGTTTGGGGTGCATGGTCCAGACAATGCAGGCGCACACTGCCACTGCAACCCAAAAGATGGATGCCCTCCAACTGGCAGCTAGGCTGAGTAGGCAGGGGGACAACTACAGTGATGGAGACACCTTTGTTTGATAGAAGGGAGTCTCCTCTTTTAAACTATGTCCCCTCATATAGCTCATTGCCTGGTGAATTAGTAAATTTTCCACAGATGGGAGGGGGGAGGGGGGATTTAAAGTCCATATTTCCCCCATCTTGTTTCACATAAAAAGTGATCCCTTTGATGATGTAGTCTGTCTAGTTTTCAAAATAGTATGCTTTGTTGGGCTACAATATTTTCCTGCACATAGTAAGTGTTTAAATCAAGACAATGAACAATTTATAAAAAAGCATTTTAATTTCGAGAGCAGCCTTTTTCTACACATAGGGGGTCATTCCGAGTTGTTCGCTCGCTGACGATTTTCGCAGTGCAGCAATCAAGAGAAAAAACTGCAAAAATGCGCATGCGCATGGTACGCAGAGCGCATGCACTAAGTACTTTCACACAAAACTTTGTAGATTTACACAAGCTCGAGCGACATTTTTTCAACACTCGAGTGATCTTGGTGTGATTGACAAGAAGTGGGTGTTTCTGGGCGGAAACTGGCCGTTTTCAGGGAGTGCGCTAAAAAAAAATGCAGGCGTGCCAGGTAAAAACGCAGGAGTGGCTGGAGAAACAGGGGAGTGGCTGGCCGAACGCAGGGCGTGTTTGTGACGTCAAACCAGGAACTAAACAGACTGAGGTGATCGCAGTCTAGGAGTAGGTCTGGAGCTACTCAGAAACTGCAGGGAATTATTTAGTAGCAGTTCTGCTAATCTTTCGTTCGCTATTCTGCTAAGCTAAGATACACTCCCAGAGGGCGGCGGCCTAGCGTTTGCAATGGTGCTAAAAGCAGCTAGCGAGCGAACAACTCGGAATGAAGGCCAAAGAATCCTGATATTTAATATTTTAGAAAGGTGAATTATTGGTGAAAATCAAGAACCACAAAGTGTTTATAGGATAAAATAAATTCTTGAAATTTCAATTAAAAAACAAAAACATATTTTGCCATTTGATGTTAGAATTAGTAAAAAGACTAATGGTATACTCTGAAAATACTAAGGGGCCAGTAGTGGATCTTGGTATGGGCACCCGGGGGCGCCACCACTATCCGGAGGGCGCCGCCGCCGTGGCAAGATATGCTAGTGGTGGCGGCTGGTGCTTTTATCACCTTGCATTAATCACTGGTTTATCACTTCCTTATGCCTTCTCCAGGTTAATACATCTGCCCCTAAATCTTTTATGTACAGTATAATTTATATGGGTACTTCATAAAATAATCAGCAATGTTGATGTTGGAATGTGATGACACGAACATCAAATAGTTGTATAATCCCATGAACACCACTCAGTGCTCATGAGTACAATAAGGAAAGAAATCAATGGACAATGCAAGGGGCCTGTAGATTCTTTATCTAAGTTCTGTGTTGTTTTTTTTGTGATGTCCTTCTTCAGGTCTTTACCATAAATTCTGAAATATTTTTTGTTGTATGGCCAATTGGCCATGTCTCAAAATAATCACAATGGTATTTAATTTTCTCTATTTATACACTATCTGCATAACCATGGGCTTATACATATCTAAGCATTAATAGCTGTGCAGCATTTTATGGTTTCCTGAGCACCTTAAGGTCTCTTTAGAATAGGATATGATTTGCTTCCACAAACTTGTGCTTTGCAAAGCAATCATTTACTAGTGGCACACACAGAGGGTTTGTCTGAGAACCCAGACACCCACTGCCCCCGCCCCTACAGATAACTTTGTCTCCATCCTTGTGCTTTGTGCAAATCAGAACTGTAGCTCCTCAGACAGAGAACTTTGATTGGCAGAACTCTCTGTACACTCACTGGATGCTGCTTTAGCTTATTCCTTCCAAGCTATGTATGTAGCACATACATCCATAGAGTCCATACTAATCAGCCCTAGGTGGCAAGTATGGGCAGTTGTCAGTCACACAGCAATTGCCCCTTGGAAGGGCAGTCTGCATTTCAAGTGTGCCTGTGTAGGAGGGAAGCATGCAGTCTCAATGTGTTTGAATTTGGGGGCATAGTCTTCAGCCCAAGTAGGATGAAAATGTTAAAGACATAATGGTGGCAGCTCTGGTTTGTTGTAATCCACACGAGCCAAAGGTTTACCCCCAAAAAAATTCTGGTGGCTTTATGCTATAGGGGCTGAGTTTCCACTACCCAAAAGCTGATAGATAAACAGGAGATTTTTTTAACACAGCCATTAGCGCGTGGTCTATATACATAGTTTACCCCAAATAACTCCTAAAATAAACACTAAGGAGCCCTAATAGTGGCTTGTATCATTCAGGCAGTGCAGCAAAGAAGGCTAATAAGATATTAGCATGCATAAAACGGGGAATTGATGCAAGGGACGAGAGTATTATACTCCCATTATATAAATCACTAGTGAGGCCACATCTTGAATACTGTGTGCAATTTTGGGCACCATATTACCAAAAGGATATCCAACAGCTAGAAAAGGTTCAGAGGCGGGCAACCAAACTAATCAAGGGCATGGAGACGCTGGAATACGAGGAAAGGCTTGCAAGGCTAGGCAAGTTTACACTGGAAAAGAGGAGACTAAGAGGAGACATGATCAACATCTACAAATATATAAGGGGTCAATACACAGGGCTCGGGAGGGACCTGTTTTCTATAAGATCAGCACAGAAGACATGTGGTCACTCGCTTAGGTTAGAGGAGAGGAGTTTCCGCACATTGAGGCGAAAAAGTTTTTTCACAGTAAGGACAATACGTGTTTGGAATTCCCTGCCTGAGAGAGTAGTAACTGCGGACTCAGTCAACACCTTTAAGAATGGGTTAGATAAATTCCTATTGGATAAAGATATTCAGGGTTATGGTGCGTAGGCACGCATTATAGTTAATTTAACTAGTCCTAACATAAAAATAACTAGTCCTATAATAAGACTGCATAGGAGACCACAAATAGGTTGAACTCGATGGACAATTGTCTTTTTTCAACCTTAGTTACTATGTTACTATGTAATGTAAATTATATAATATTGCACATATCTTATTCAGACTTGATATACTGTAACTTATCTGTTTGTGTAAATCTTTATTAATTCACTTCAAACAGGCCGTGTCCAGAAACGTCTAACCAACCATTCTTTCTGCCAGGGAGGGGGACACCAGGATCCCTCTCTGGGGATAATGTCTCTCATGTCTTTTTAATGCCAACTTTTTGGAGTTTGGTAAATGCCCCAGACCACAGTCCTCATTATGAATGTGTACCGTTTCCCTGTGTTACATAGCTGAACATGGGAGCTATAGCATCAACCTTTGGTACTGTAAATTACAGGGATACTAAAATCGTGACACAAGGAAACTTCTGCTTCCAAGTGATTTATGGGGCCAATAAGATAGATAAACAGGCAGCAAAAACATTGAACATTGCATCTACCTTTAATTGTTCAATGAATGAATGAATGAATGAATGAATGAATGAATGAATGAATGAATGAATGAATATATAAATAAAAAGAGAAAATAAACTAAGCAGAATATATTGTTTATTTTTCTTTCTTTAACATCACAGACATCTGAAAAAATATGCTGCAACTAAATGACCAAACATTAGTGTTAATTATGCACAAATATCTTCTGTCTATACAATGCATACTATGCTGTAAAGATTTGTGCCAAAATGTTACAAAAGGCTGCAGCGTGTGAACTAGGACACTTACCACTTAGCACATCACTAGGTGTTTGTAACAGTGACTGTGGTAAAAGCAGCTAGTGTATGTGAGAAAAGCAATCATTTACTCATCAGTGAATAAAATGAAGCGAAATACCTAGTATGCTCTATAGGAATCAACAGAAATTATTTGAGGTGTCTTCTATAAGAGTATATGTAAGTCAGACTATATTATTATTGTATAAACTGAAAAGAGTAAAGGACTAGATTGGTGTATAGTACGTGCTGAATTCGTTTCATGCATTCTGCATACTGTACTTTCTCTCATAACTCTAACTATTACCATACTTACTAACTCTCCCTGAATGTCAGGGAGACTCCCTGACAATGGGGGTCATTCCGAGTTATTCGCTCGCTAGCTGCTTTTAGCAGCATTGAAAACGCTAGGCCGCCACCCTCTGGGAATGTATCTTATCTTAGCAGAATAGCGAACAAATGATTAGCAGAACTAATTAGCTACTTAATAATTCTTTGCAGTTTCTGAGAAGCTCCAGACCTACTCACAGATTGCGATCACCTCAGTCCGTTTAGTTCCTGGTTTGACGTCACAAACACGCCCTGCGTTCGGCCAGCCACTCCCCCGTTTCTCCAGACACTCCCGCGTTTTTCCCTGACACGCCTGCGTTTTTTAGCACACTCCCGGAAAACGCTCAGTTACCACCCAGAAACGCCCCTTTCCTGTCAAGCACTCACCGATCAGCAGTGCGACTGAAAAGCGTTGCACGAACATCAGCAAATCTACTAAGTTTTGTGTTAAATAACTTAGCGCATGCGCTCTACGTACCATGCGCATGCAGCAGCAAATCGCAGCATAGTGAAAATCGTCAACGAGCGAACAACTCAGAATGACCACAAATTTATAATAAAGTATCTTCGGGATAATTTACACCAGGCCTAATTTTTTTTTTTATTAATAAATATTTTTTAAATAAAAAAAACCTCCATTTAAGATGGCACCATTACTTATGGGCCAGTGCTCTGGACTTGCCCCCCAGGCTAAAAGCTGCCAGCCAGCCCCTGCCTAGAGAGGATGTTTTTTGCCCCTGCAGACTCTGATCAACTTTTGTTTGTACACACACTGACCACCAATGTTTTATTATGCAGTACTGACACACCGTGTTAACTATACTGCTACTGTCTACCTTTCTTTTGTTGTGAAAATATGCAGATTCTGTACCCCAAATGCATATTACCCTCTAGTGCAGGGGTGGGCAAAGTGCGGCCCGCGGGCCGGATGCGGCCCGCGAACTGAACCTGCCCGGCCCGCTACCTCCCATCAGTGTGCAGGCTGGTAACTTTGTCTGGGGAGGGGGGAAGCTGGTAACTGTGTCTGGGGAGGTGGGGAGCTGATTATTTGGTCCAGGGAGTGGGAGAACGGGGGCTGATTATTTTGTCCAGAGATGGGGGGAGCTGATTATTTTGTCCAGGGAGGGGATAGACTGGAGGGAAGATGATAACTGTTATCTAGCTCATACACTTGTGAGATATCAGGTACATTCCTTCGATTTCCACCGCATTTGTGAGATAAATCGAAGGATTGTATGCACGTTTTAGGTACCATGCGACGCAATGCGTGGTCACGATATTTTCTGTGCGGCCATCGAGTATTCGCTGGAGTGTCAAGTGGCCCCCCAGCTGAAATAATTGCCCACCCCTGCGCTAGTGGCTTCTCATGTGTTATTTTGTATGTTGATGTAGTGCAAAGGTGATTTTTCAGATACTGCTCCCCAAACTAGTCAGGTACATATAAGTGCATTATATGCCATTAAAGTATGATATATGGATTTCATTCACACAAAAGACACTACTAATTTTCAGGTCATTCTTCTTTTTTTTAATAGTCCTTTGTGTCACTGAAATTTGTTTGCACATTCCTATACATAGGCAATCATGTACATTTAAAATAAATGACACACGTACACACCTCCCGCGGTGGGGGGGGGGGGGCAGTTGGGAGATCCCCCAGTCACTCGCTGCTCTGAGCAGAGCGGCGGTGAATAGTGTCTATGGCTTGTGAAGTCACGGGAGTATGCAAACAAAATTATAAGAAACCATACCTACTAGGAGCTCGCCACCTACAGCAAGCCTTATCATGACTAGGCATCGGTCTTGTGGGTTAGGAAAAAAATCCAAAATCTCTGGCCTGTCTTCCTGAAGGAATATAAAAAGATTGAAGAGTCCAAGAGGGCAGAGCCGGGACTGAGGACATCTATCAAACCAACATTTGGTTCTACGAGCAACTACTGTATTGTTCATAGGGGCTAATTCAGACCTGATCGTAGCCGTGCAGATGAAGAGGATCTGGGTAAATCACTGAAGCCTCATCAGTAAGTAGAGTCCCAGCAATCTCATATGGTGAAAATTACAAATCTTAAGAATTGTTCCACAGTCCTCTACTCTTCCCCTTCATTTTATTGTATGTACTCCTCCAGCCATGGCACCGTCCCCATTGAAGTAGGCAATATATTCCTCTCTAACCTTTTCGGACAGAGCAGTCCCGGTCTCGGCCACTGGTGGTACTGCCACTGAGGGGAACTGAGCAGCATCTTCCAGATGGCCTGGGTCCTCCACCACAGCTGTGCTTACTGTCCCTTGCTGGGTGGCTGTCTTGTGCAGAAAGTTGTGCAGGACACAACATTCAGTCTTCTCCACCTTTAAATGAATTGCCGAATGAAAGATCCAGGATCGGTTGCTCAAGATCTCAAGGCACTCTAGACTGTTGGCATTTGGCGATGGATTGTACCATAGGCGTGCAGCAGAGTTCTCATACATAAAAGATCATCACAGGAGTTACCTTAAAATCAGACAGGATGAGTCTTGTAAAGGTATAACTTCTTTATATAACACTGAGTAACAGGTTCAATGTAACTGTGACAAACCAGCTTTTTAGTAACAGCTTCTCAAACAAACATGTCTGCTACATGTGCTCAGTTCTCTCTCTCTAGAAGTCACATGGGAAAGAAAAAACAAACAAGTACTGTACTTGACTATTTTTGTCCAAGTCCATTTCCGTTCAGTGTTCTATAAATGTGTGTTTAGTATATATATATATATATATATATATATATTTATATTCCGTGTGAAATGGGTGGCACTCACGAGGAACTTTAGCAACCAAAGAAATAACGAGAGAGACTAAGCTCTGGTAAAGTTTCAGCTATATTCTAGCTTTCGTCAGTCCAAACACATATGAACATTAAACTAACATTTATACCTTACCCCACATCTGATGCTGACTCCTCCCTGGTCCGGTACGCTGGCGGGGATGAATGACGTCACCACAACTCAGCCGTGTGACCTAGTCCCGCCTTCCGCATTGCGCCGGTCACTGCCCACTTCCTCCAGTACTCCCTGCAGCCCTGTGCGCTAGCAGAGGCCAATGACGTCATCACGTCCCGGCTGAGAAACGCGCTCTCTCCTCCTGCCCGACCCCGGTCACCTAGGGAACAGATAAACAAATATAACATAGTGCATAACCTCACATAAAAATGACATAAAGTGGATTCCATTGTGGTGCCAACACTGTACTTAATACCTGAGATAGTCAAGTCAACAATACTAATCATTTTCTCATATAGCAAATTCTACCTCCTATTTATTATAACATCTCTCGTGCACTGACAGTAATGTTGACCTTATTATTATACCATTTCAAAACAATATGAAACATTGCTAAAATGAACCTGCATCTTCCTATTGGCATCCAACAGTTAAAATGGCCTCACCCCAATATCTTCCCTATTTGTATAAAGGAAACCGTTCCTAATATTCCACCAAGTTAAAGAGACAACACACTGTTCTATAGGAAACAATTCAACGGCATCTGCTCATTTAACCCCCCTGGGGTCTGTATGTTAAGGAAATGGATCCACCTCGCCTCCCGTTGTAGCAACATTTTCTCTCTATTGCCCCCTCTTATCATTTCGGGTTGCTGATCTATAATTTTATATTTCAAGCTTGATAAATTATGCTTGTATTTGGCAAAATGGCGTGCTACTGGTTGTGCCTGGCTCTCACCCCCCAAGGCCGCTCTAATGGCCGACCTATGCATGGCCATTCTTTCACGAAATTGTCTCACTGTCTTCCCCACGTAAAACAATCCGCAGGGGCAGCGGATGAAATATATCACAAAGGTATTCGTGCACGTTAAGATCTTATCAATTTTAATGAACTTGCCTGTATGCGGGTGTGAGAAACCTGGTCCCACCTCCATATAGCTGCATGTAGTGCAGCCAATGCATCGGTAACACCCAGGTTTCTTGCTAAGGAAAGTTTTGATGGGGGCAGCCTTAAAATTAGAGATATCATTATGTACCAACAGGTCCTTCAGGTTTTTATTCCTCGTGTAACTCTGTAGTAATGATTTATCCCTCAAAGTGCCCTACTCCTTATCTGTAGTAATAACTGGCCAGCTGTCCTTTACGTGTTATTTCACCTCTTTACTGACTGTAGACCACCTCTGTACAAATTTAATTTTGTTCCGCATTGGGGTTGTTTCCTTCCCAACTCCCTTTAATAGATTTCCTCTATCCATCTCAAGGACCTTAGCCTTGGTCTGCATGAGTTCTGTCCAATCATATCCCCTAGATTTAAAACTCAGGGCCATTTCTTGGATCTCAGTCTCTGTATTAACTATATTATCCGAGATCCTATGGACCCTGAGAAATTGGGAATATGGGAGACTGTATTTAATGGAAGGTGGATGGAAACTTGCAGCATGCAGCAGTGTATTTCGATCAGTTAGCTTCTTAAATAGAGTAGTATGAATCCGACCCTCACTAACTGAAAAAATAACATCCAAATAATTGACTTCTTGAACACTACTGCATGCTGTAAATTTGATGTTAGCATCCATCTGGTTGATCCTGGATAGTGTAACCTCAAATTCGTCTTGTGTGCCCAACCAAATCAAAAAAAGATAATCTATATAGCGAACAAGAGGCAGACAGTGAGACAATTTCGTGAAAGAATGGCCATGCATAGGTCGGCCATTAGAGCGGCCTTGGGGGGTGAGAGCCAGGCACAACCAGTAGCACGCCATTTTGCCAAATACAAGCATAATTTATCAAGCCTGAAATATAAAATTATAGATCAGCAACCCGAAATGATAAGAGGGGGCAATAGAGAGAAAATGTTGCTACAATGGGAGGCGAGGTGGATCCATTTCCTTAACATACAGACCCCAGGGGGGTTAAATGAGCAGATGCCGCTGAATTGTTTCCTATAGAACAGTGTGTTGTCTCTTTAACTTGATGGAATATTAGGAACGGTTTCCTTTATACAAATAGGGAAGATATTGGGGTGAGGCCATTTTAACTGTTGGATGCCAATAGGAAGATGCAGGTTCATTTTAGCAATGTTTCATATTGTTTTGAAATGGTATAATAATAAGGTCAACATTACTGTCAGTGCACGAGAGATGTTATAATAAATAGGAGGTAGAATTTGCTATATGAGAAAATGATTAGTATTGTTGACTTGACTATCTCAGGTATTAAGTACAGTGTTGGCATCACAATGGAATCCACTTTATGTAATTTTTATGTGAGGTTATGCACTATGTTATATTTGTTTATCTGTTCCCTAGGTGACCGGGGCCGGGCAGGAGGAGAGAGCGCGTCTCTCAGCCGGGACGTGATGACGTCATTGGCCTCTGCTAGCGCAGATGGGGGGGGGGGGGCAATTTTCTTAGTATTTTTGAATCTATTCATCTAGACCCACTGACATGATAGCGTCTGAGAGTCATGTAAGGAGCTTCTCCTATGTAACTGTTTTGTTCATATGTTTGTAAATCCAGTCATACGGATACAGAGACATGTGAGTTCACTGCTGTGCTGTTTTATTCCATCACCAACTCCAGAAACACTGCACACTGGACCACCCACTTCCCAGCATCCCCCTGGTCCCAGGGACCATCACTGAAGATTCAGGCTTACACATATTAGTAAGGGAGTGTCTACAAATATTAAGCATTCTAATACACTAACATCACATCCTCTTTTCTTTAAAGATAAGCCCTGTATGCTTCAATGCAACAATTAACAACGTCATATTAAGAACATCATCTAACACATTTCAATGAGTCTCTCAGGTCTGCGTATTTCCCTTTTGGGTCTTTCATACACAGTCTGAGTTTCATCTACCATGTTGGACCTTTCTAGAATCGTGGTTTGTTCACCATTATGAGGATCATTATACATGTCAGATGAAGGGTATTCTTCAGTCATGTTGTCTTCATTATGGTTAGGTTGAGATCTTAAATCCACCCGATTTCTTCTTACTTCCATTCCACGCTCTGTACATATAGTATAAGATCTTGGTGCTACTTGTGCTTGCACAATACCTTTCTGCACCCAAATACCTTTCTCGTGATCTCTGAGATGGACTTGGTCACCCGATTTTAGATCAGGTAAGCTTTTTGTTCGCCTGTCATGGAACAGTTTATGTTTCGCCTGTTGACGTTGCTTACTCAGTCTGACCAACGCTGAGTTATGTGTATTAAGCAGTTCATCATGTATCGGGAGATTTGCTCTAATCCTCCTTCCCATCAGCATTTGTGCAGGAGAAAGTCTATTCTGTAAACGTGTATTGCGGTAGATTAAAAGACTTTTGTAGAAATCTTCTTTACCTTCTTGAGCTTTTTTCATGAGACTCTTTAATCAGAATCAGCTTTATTGGCCAGGTATACATGCGTATACTAGGAATTTGTCTTTGGTTTGCTATACAACAGCCAAGTAGGTAACAGATAAGCAGGTGGGGTGGGGGGGTGGGAAGTAAAGTCACACAGATAGGTATACCGTAGGGACACAAGTTAGTTACATGTACGTCTAGTCAGTCAATGTTCAGGAGTTCAGCAGGCGGACCGCTTGGGGAAAGAAACTTTTGAGGCTTCTGGTGGACTTGGCCCAGCCCTGTAACGCCTGCCTGAAGGAAGCAAGTTAAACATGCTGTGGCCAGGGTGTGGCTGGTCTTTTACTATCTTCATTGCCTGCTTTTTAGCTCTGGACAGGTACAGGTCCTGGACTGAGGGAAGGTCTGCCCCGATGATCTTCTCTGCGGTTCTGACCATCTTTTGGAGCCTGCATCTGTCCCTCGCACTGGCGGAGCTGTACCATACGAGTATCGAGGAGCACAGTACCGACTCCACAATCGCAGAGTAGAAGAGGAGCAGAAGCTTCTGTGGGATGTTGAACTTCCTTAATTACCTGAAGAAGAACAACCTCTGCTGTGCTTTCCCAACAGTGGCGTCAGCGTTGGACCCCCATTTAAGGTCCCGGGAGATTGTGGTCCCTAGAAACTTGAAGGAGTCCACTAGCGATACCACACTGTCAGCAATCGTTAGCAGAGGTGCACGAGATGACTTCTTCCTGAAGTCCACTATCATCTCGACAGTTTTGAGGGGGTTGAGCTCAAGGTTGTTGTGGATGCACCACTGGGCCAGCCGGTCTACTTCCCGTCTATAGGCCGATTCGTTCCCGTCCTTGATGAGGCCGATGACGGTGGTATCATTGGCGAATTTGATGATCTTTACTGATTGCGCCTCTGAGGTACAGTCATTTGTGTACAGGGAGAAGAGCAGAGGTGAGAGGACACAGCCTTGAGGGGCCCCTGTACTAATGGACCGCACTTGAGAGGTGAATTCCCCCACTTTCACCACCTGTGCCCTATCTGTCAGGAAGTCTACTATCCAGGAACAGGTAGCTTCTGGGACCCCTAGGCGAAGTAATTTGGGGTGGAGGATGCTGGGAATGATTGTATTGCAGGCCGAGCTGAAATCGACAAACAGGACCCTCACGTAGGTACCAGGAATGTCTAGGTGCTGTAGAATGTAGTGCAGGCCCAGGTTGACTGCATCCTCAACACACCGATTCGATCGATAAGCGAACTGCAGGGGGTCCAGTTGGGGGCCAGTCACAGTTTTCAGGTGATTCAAAACAAGACGCTCAAACGTTTTCATGACCACAGATGTCAGTGCTATCAGCCTGTAGTCGTTCAGGTTCGTGATAGAGGGTTTCTTGGGGACCGGGACGATAGTAGACCTTTTGAGGCAAGAAGGGACTTTCTGTAGCTCCAGCGATTTGTTGAAGATCTTGGTGAATATGGGGGCGAGCTGACCCACACATGCTCTTAGGGCAGATGGTGACACTCCGTCAGGACCCGGAGCTTTCCTGGGTTTGGCCCTTTTGAACAATGCCTCCACCTCTTCTTGGGCGACTTGCAGTGCCTGGGGTTGGCCGTCGGTGTTCGGGGCATCGTAGAGGTGATTGTTTGGGTTGCAGGGGACTTCTTTTGCGAACCTGCAATAAAAGTGGTTCAGTTCATCTGCTAGGTCTTGGTGCATGGTGGTGGACTTTGATGTTTTCCTATAGTTGGTTATGGATTGCATTCCTTTCCATACAAATACGGGGTCATTGGTGGAGAGATCGTTTGTCAGCTTGTCCGAGAACTGCTTTTTTGCTAGCCTGATTCCTTTAGGCAGAGAGTTCTTAGTACGGTTGTATAGTGCTCTGTCACCGCTGCTATAGGCCTCCTCTTTGGCTCGACGAAGTTGCCTGAGCTGGGCATTGAACCAGGGCTTGTTGTTGTTGTAAATGCAGTAAGTCTTGGTAGGTACACACATGTCCTCACAGTAGCTGATGTAGGATGTGACAGTGTCTGTCAGGTCATTCAGGTCAGTTGCCGAGGCTTCGAAGACCCCCCATTCCGTGCAGTCAAAGCAGGCCTGGAGCTTCATCTTGGCCTCATTGGTCCATTTCTTAACAGTCTTGACGACAGGCTTAACCGCTCTCAGCTTCTGTGTATAGGTAGGGAGTAGGTGGACGAGGCAGTGGTCAGATAGGCCGAGTGCAGCACACGGGATAGACCGGAAGGCAGACTTTAGGGTAGTGTAGCAGTGATCAAAGGTGCGCCCTTCTCTAGTGGGACACGTGACTTGTTGTTTGTACTTACGTAGCTCCTTGCTCATGTTAGTTCTGTTGAAGTCGCCCAGTACTATAAGCAGAGAGTCTGGGTGTTTTTGTTCTATGTCGGATATGCATACGACCAGGTGGTGCAGGGCTTCGTTTGCGCAGGCGAGGGAGGGGGTGTACACTCCCACAAGGACAATTGAGGCAAATTCCCAGGGGGAATAGAAGGGGTTGCAGCATCTCCAGGTGAGGGCTACATGATTTGCCTATGATCGCGACATTGGTGCACCATCCATGGTTGATGTAGAAGCAGATGCCACCACCCTTCGTTTTTCCTGAGAGAACCTTGGAGCGATCGGCCCTGAAGAGACTGAAGCCCGGCAGAGACATCGGGTTGTCCGCAATATGGTCGTTCAGCCACGTCTCCGTAGAGCAGAGGACGGATGACTCTGTAATGCCTGACCCTGCGCTGCCCAGAAGGAGGGACAATTCGTCGAACTTGTTTGCCAGTGAGCGCACATTCGAAAGCAGGATCGCGGGAAGTGCAGACCGGTGCCCTCGCCGCTACCACCTCAATAGGGCGCCTGCGCGACATCCTCTCCTCTAAGCCCAGGTCCTTCTACTAGGGCCGACATGAGGGCCTCCATCATTCCCTTTCCGGGGCCGGCGATCCACCCGCCAGTCGCCACCCAGGCTGCGGGGAGCGCGGCCGCTCGGTCATCCACTTCAGTGTCCACAATGTCTGCATCCTTGCCACACAGGGCAGCAAGGGCAGCGAGGGCTGCAAGGGCCACTGATCTGCCCGCCGACGGGCCCAAACGTGTGGAAAGCACCTCGGGAGCGCTCCAACTTAGGAGGGCTTCCCTGCTGTATTTGGTCACCGGTGGGGTAGACAAGGGCAGGGGAAAACAAGGGGAAACAGGTATTTTGGCTGAGCTGTGTAGCTCCGAGGCAGACATCTGCAGCACCATCTTAGATTGTAATTGCTATAATCATTGTTGCTGTAACCTATTGCTGCTCCTTAATACAATGTGTATATTTGAAACAAGTGATACTGTAAATAAAATAACTGCTTTTTCTGTTGCTGATTTAGTCAAAAGCAGCCTTGTGAAGAGGTGTTAGAATCCAATTCCTGTTGTGTAGGTGTGAAAGATCTCAGTGTGATTTCTTGTGGGGGTAGTGATAACATGTGTCCTGTGGAATGGCTCTTGCAAATTGAAGTGAGCAGTGACCCTTCAGTGATTCAGAGCCTGAATATGCTGTATATTAGTTGATTAATGCAAGAAGTCAGTTATTATTTGCTCAGAGAACAGAGGTGAATGATGTCTAAGTGAGGGGCTGGATGGAGCCAAATATAGGTTGTAGTACACAGTTTACAGTTTTTACCGAACTTTCTACCAACCCATTTGAGCGTGGATAGTGGGGACTTGACGTAGTATGGACAAATTCCCACTCATCAGCAAATTGTCTAAATTCAGCACTGGAAAACTGAGGACCATTGTCAGTGAACACTTCCACAGGAACACCATGCCTTGCAAAGATTGACTTCATGCAATTGATTACGGCTATACTAGTAATTGAATGTAGTGTCTTCACCTCAGGGTAGTTAGAGTAATAAATAGTCATGACAATGTACGTTTTCCCATTACAATCAAACAAATCTGTGCCAACTTTCTGGTACGTTCTCTCTGGCACTGCGTGAGGACTCAGTGGCTCGACTTGTTTCAATCTATACGTAAAACATAATTCACATGTAGCTGTAGTCTGTGCTATGTCTTGGTTCATTCTTGGCCAATACATAACTTCACGCACTCTCCGCTTACATTTTTCTTCTCCTAAGTGGCCTTAATGTATCTTGCACAGCATAGTGTTTCTTAGTCGTGCAGGTATTACAAACCTATTGCCTTTGTAAATAATACCATCGACAACTGTAAGGTCACTGCGGTACATCCAACAATCATGAATAAACAGCGAGCATGCATGTTTTTCTGCTGGCCAACCTTTCAGAATGATATCTTTCAACACTTTCATTGTGTCATCTGTCTCAGTTTCTTTCCTAATCTGTTCTTGTCTTGCAAGAGACACTGCTAGAGATGCTACGATCAAATTAACATATGCTTCTATCTCTTCATCCATCAGACTTTTGGAACCTTCACTTTTGTCAACAGCATGAGAAAGTGTATCAGCAATGTACATGTATTTGCCGGGACAGTACAGCAAGTGTACATCATATTTCTGTAGTCTGATAAGCATTCGTTGAATTCTCATGGGACAGTCATGTAATTATTTAGTCATGATAGCTACCAATGGCTTGTGGTCAGTTTCCACTGTAAATGTTTGACCATACACAAACTGATGGAATTGCTCACATGCATATGTGATCGCTAGAAGTTCTTTTTCTATCTGAGCATACCCTGTTTCAGCACTTGTCAGTGCTCTTGATGCATAAATTACTGGTTGCCATGTATCCTCATGTTCGTGTAACAGCACTGAGCCTAGGCCAAATTGCGAAGCATCTGCTGAAATTCTTATTCTTTTCGCAGTATCAAAGAATTTTAGCACTGGTTGCTCTGTAATGATCTGTTTCAAGATTTGCCAACTTTCTTCTTGTTCATGTGACCACATCCACTCGTTATCTTTGTCCAACAACCATCTAAGAGAGGCTGTTCGTTCAGAGAGTTGAGAAATAAACTTTCCTAAGTAAGTAATCATTCCTAGGAATCTTCTGACGTCGTCTTTGTTGTTAGGATGTTCCATGTTCACTATGGCTGATATTTTCCTTGGGTCTGGTTTTACACCTTGATCCGAGACCACGTCGCTCATAAAGGTAAGTGTATTCACGCCAAATTCACATTTGTCCTTGTTTAGCTTTAGATACACTTTCTTGACAAGTTCCATTACTTGTCTCAATCTAGAATCATGTTCTTCCTTTGTAGATCCCCAGACAATAATGTCATCCATCATAGGGGGTCATTCCGAGTTGTTCGCTCGCAAGCCGTTTTTAGCAGCTTTGCACACGCTAAGCCTACGCCTACTGGGAGTGAATCTTAGCATAGTAAAATTGCGAACGATGTATTCGCAATATTGCGATTACACACCTCGTAGCAGTTTCTGAGTAGCTTCAGACTTACTCGGCATCTGCGATCAGTTCACTGCTTGTCGTTCCTGGTTTGACGTCACAAACACACCCAGCGTTCGCCCAGACACTCCTCTGTTTCTCCAGCCACTCCCGCGTTTTTTCCGGAAACTGTAGCGTTTTTATCCACACGCCCATAAAACGCCGTGTTTCCGCCCAGTAACACCCATTTCCTGTCAATCACATTACGATCGCCGGAGCGAAGAAAAAGCCGTGAGTAAAAAAACTATCTTCATAGCAAAATTACTTGGCGCAGTCGCAGTGCGAACATTGCGCATGCGTACTAAGCAGAAAAATGCTGCGATGCGAAGAAAATTACCGAGCGAACGACTCGGAATGAGGGCCATTGTTTCAACACCTGGAATATGTTCAAAAATCATGTGTATCTTGATAAAGCTAAATATTTATCGTGTATATAACCCTTTGAGGTCTAAGAACACTGTACGCTATCTACGTAAGAAGTACCGTAAGGGTACGCAAGTTGCGTATCGATCGCTTAGCCGTGACCGAGACGCTCAGGCGTCACGTTCACTCACGGCCAAGTGATCGCAGGCAGGCAGACTATTGGCTGTTGACTTATCGTAATGATTCGCTATAGCGTAGTAGCGCTAGGGACCACGAGGAGATCACCAGCGATGCAGACGCTCACAACGTTAAACTTTTATATCTATACCTTTAGCAATGAAATACACAGCAAACCTTAATGTAGAGACAAAGTGTAAGTGCAACCTTGTGTAACCTGATTAACTACAAAGCTGCTTGAGTGTCACCGATGCTCAGGGAGTACTTAACACTATAAAGAATACACAGATACCTGGGCTTAGGGTCCGAAACCTATTATGTGTATTATGACTATTATACTTGCAAAAGGAATCACAGTACAAATGATACACTACAATATAACATAAACCAACTAACCAGATAACTACACAGGAAATACAATACAATACAATTCAAGTCTAATCAAGGAAAAATACGAGAGAAAGAGAAGAGAGGGAGAGAGAGAAATGGCTCACAGTAAGACAATATGATTACGGAGAGAACTTACGCACAAGGGGAACGATCGCATGCGCCTCGATATCCAGCTCCCGATTATCAGCAATGAGAACCGTTGAAGAGAGAGAAGTTGGATATGGTCGGCCTGCTATTTATGCCCCACACACAATACAATTCAATGGTCCCTACAATCTCATTGTTCATTGGACACAGGAATTCGGCTTCGCATTATAACAAAAGGTCATAGGTTGATTCATACAGGTGGGCTGTGACTATTTCCAACTGCTCAGGTGGGAGGGAAACTGGGTTTCCCGCCGCATGGGTAATAAAGTGCAAATAAAGTAAATGTTCATAAACTTCTTATGTCCATAACTATTCGCACGAGCGATTGATCTGCTTCAAACCAACACCGGAATATTTCTAATTAAATATTCTTCCGATGGATACTAAACACCACTGTATTACTCCTATCTGACCCTTCGTATCAAACAAAGAGGGATTCCTCTGTTCATAAACATTCTATATTAACCAAACTTTCAGAATCTATCAAAGGGACCATGATCTACAAAATACATTATTAGTGAAAATATGTAATGATTGAGTCGCACGCTATGATCGCATAAACTCTACCGTAAATACGCATACCATGCGCCTGCGGGTGCCCGCGACTGTGAGTATGCGCACGTACGGGAGAGCGTACGCATGCGCAGCACGGACCTGTGTGAGGTGCAAATATGGTAGTGTGCATAGAGATATTTTTCTGACTTTGACAGTCCACCCTTTGGCAGTCAATAATAACTGCCACTTCCTGAAAACATTTCAAAAGGAGAAAAATATATGTCAGGGGTTAATTCATTTCCATGGTTGGGTAAGGGAGGAGAGAGGAGTAGGTGGGAAGAGGGTATGACCTAGTGAGATAGCAGAAGCATGTGTGTATGAGTCCATGTTTGGGGGGTCATGTATCATCGTGCCGTACGTGTTGTAAATCAAGCTTCGAGGTATTGCGAAGTATACATTTGAATTCCTTCTTATCCCGTGGTACAGGTCTGTGGATGGGCTGTCAAACTTTACCGAGCTCTTTTCGGATTTTGAACAAAATGGGGAGCACATTTTAGTTGATGATACATGAATGGGGGAATATGTGATTGCTGATATCTGTGCCTGTATTCCCTATACTATGTGTGTCATTACCTGAGGGTTGTAGAAATGAAGAAAAGACATAATTACGGTAAATGCGGTGGTATTCTATGTCAGGTTAATGTACATCTGTCGGTTGAAGTTTTGTTCGGTATCAGTTGAAAGTCGTCTTCTTTGCGCTGTTTTGCTCATTAAGCGTGAGCAATAAGCTTTGTCAATGCCATTAGATTTACAAAAAATGTTGGGCTAGCGTAATTTTAAGAATTCTAGGGAAACTGGGGATCCATGGCAAAGTTCATCAAGTGTCCATATCTCAAGTGGTCAAAACTTCTTCTTTGGTCTATCCGTTGTCTGTATAGCGTCTCGTCAACTTCCTCGTCCAAGTGGGTCTTTTTATCTTGGAGAAAAACCAGAAAAACAGGTGAAAGAAACGGACCGTAGAAATCGCATTTTCATCACATTATTGTTTCTATCATTGGGTCATAAATCAAATCCAGGTTAATTACAGTTTCCTCACTCCTCAAACTCATCACTCTGGTACTTTGTTTGCACCTCATTAAAGCCTGCCCGCATCTAAATATCAATCCAATCGATATAACGACACCTAAGATACATAGTAGAAACTTCCCAACATCCATTATGACTCCTTGAGCCCAGTCTCCTAAACCAGAGAACCAATTTCGCGGGTTCAACCATGACACCCATCCAGTCAGCTCATTACCTACAGCAGCAAGAGTGAGATTGTGTTTTCGGCGAAATTCCCACTTTAATTGGAGAATATCGTCCATCTTTTGGTCTATGACCTCTACCGGATCCTCGGTGCTATTTGTGATATACGTGCAACACTTCACGCCGTACTGTGTTGCCAATGTAACACAATATCCGCCTGTCACTGCTGTGAGGTAATTAAGAACCATTCTATGCTGTACCAGTTCTGTTTTATAAGCTTGAAGTTCTCTTCCAGTATATCTAAACGTGTCATCATACATTTCAGTGATATTATCTAACAAATTGGCGAGTGCGGAAATGTATCTATAATTCATTACTCCTCGAGCGGTGCGAGTGAAATCTAACGCCACCAGAACCTGAATCCCGGTGGATTCATGGATCAGATCAGAGGCCGGATGCTCTAACCTTTCTGACAGTTGTCTTTTAACGAGGTGCTCGTAATGAGTGTGAGTATAAGGAGCTTGGGCACCACGGTGTATGTCTTTCATTTTATCATGTGTTACAGTCATTACTTCAGGCAATACTCTTCCAATATAACACAATCCTTCAGAGTTTGGGGCAAGCCACTTGTACGCCTTTCTCCCGCATATGAAATATGCATCATCGGGGAGAACATATGGGACGGAGAAAGACATTACCATATTACACACCTTCCAGGTGAAATCTCCTAGCCCTAATTCTTCCATCTGCTTAATGCACGTATCAGGTTGTACGATATGTGCACAGTATCCTGGTGATACTTCTCCAACTCTAGTAATCCTATTTCCTAGGGTGTATCTATACCGGAAAGATTTTCCTCTACTGGCTATGTGGCGTACAAGCTCTGTATCTGTAGGCATTCTATCTGCTCTATGTGAAAAGGTCATGGTGTGGTTACTCCATGATACTTCCCAATTTCCCGGCTTTCTGGGATTGGAGATGTTAAAACATAATAGGGACCTATCCACGTGGTATTGGTGGAGCTTCAAACTAGGAGGGCTGGAGATATTAAACCTCCGGTCCACCGGTCTCCCACCATTTAACTCAAGTACCTCCCCTATCGTTAAAGGAAATGGTACTAGCCCTGATTTGCTATGACCCTGAGGTACTTGAGAGCATACCCAACAATCTGTTTTGTTTAATACATTACCCACTAAGGAGTGATAATCACTCAATGGATGCCGGTCCATATGGATATTAAAACTGGATTGGCATTTCTTAATGCACCCATCTTCAATGACATTGTTACAGAGCCTACAGATACAATTTTCTTCAGCTAACAATCCGTCACAATTTCTTCTATGGTCAATGCTATCGGATCGTTTTCTGATACTCGCCTTTGCTTGTTGGTTAGGTTGATCTTGGAAAACTACGCCTCCATCTTTATCATCAGAACTCATTCCAGAACCTCTATCGACCTCCATGGTACTCTCGCCGGAACAGACTGCTCTGGTCAACATCAGGGTCGACAGGAAAATCCATATCACAGTCTCCTGGGGCAAGTCCATCTTACAGGAGGAGAAAAGAAGAAATTTGTAATGGGGGTATAAGAAAATCAGTTTGAGGGGGAGAGAACTTGTTACGATAATAAGTTCTCTCGTCTTGTTGTTCTTCTTGTTCTGCTGTCATCTCAAAAAGGTGCTGTCTCTTCAGTCTTCCAAATGAACATTCTGGTGATGCAATATTCCTTCCTAATCAGCGATCTTTTCTGTAAGGAGCAAAAATCTGGCATTACCATTGGTCCAACTGAGGGGTGACATACCATCTTTAAACCATGAAAACATGAGTGAGAAGAGAGAGAAAACAAAAAAAAAACAAAAGAGATAGAGAACAATTCATATGCATATATATATTACATAACTCGACATTAACCATCAATAGGAAAAGAGAATCAAAGCATTTTTTTTTTTTTTTTTTTAAACATTGTTCAGCATTAGGAAAACATTGTCAGATTATCAGGCTGTCATATCTACGTGTCTAATGGTCTCCTTGAGCAGTCCCTCCCCACCAGCACCTGCATTACTCCACTGTCTGTATCTGGCCAGAAATACATTGTGGCGGAGGTCATGCTGGGGTTTGGTAGACTTCTGCAAGGACCAAGTGGATATGCAATGTGTGAATTCTTACCAATAATCGTCAAAGATGGGGGTAGAGAGAGAGAGAGAAAAACATTTTTCTTCACAAATACATTTACAACGTTTCACCTGGTCATTCCTGTGTCTTCAGTGAATGACCTCCCAATTTATTAACCGTTACCTCAGGCTTACCTCCAGTCCTAACGATCACCTTTCTTGACTACTTATCATGGGTGTGGCTCAAAATCCTTACTATATGATCCTTGATTATAATTGTGTGTGTTGTGATTTTGTTCATTTCTTGGTCTAGGGGGTCTAACTTTATGTGGGTTATTACAGTTGCTGGCGTAATGCCCTTCTCTTCTACAATGGTAACAAACCCTTGGCTTTCTCCAAGTGTCAGTGAACTGGGGTCTTGGCTGATTTGATGCCTCCTCAAACGCTTGGATGCTCATCACCCTCAACCGCTTTCCCTGTACTTCCCTGCTTCCTTGGATATTCTGGTTATGTTGTTGTCTAGGGGGTGCATATACCTTGTGTGTGCTTCTAGACCTGCAATCTCTTGCATAATGACCTTCCTCCTGGCAGTTATAACAGACTTTCATATTTGAATTTTTCGCAGTGGTGTGGGGCTTTTGTTGAGTTGGTCTTGTGGTTAGGGCCTGTATACTTGTTGCTATTAATTTGTTACTTAGCGACTCTCTGTATCTGGTGATGTTCTGATCATGACTAATGATGACCTCCCCTAATGCGTCCACCGAGATATCTTTCCAGTCTGGGTTGGTGGTCTGTACCCTTGTACTTAATTCATCCTTTAAACCATTCATTAGCACATATACTGCTGCTTCTCTGTGCGGTGTGCTTGTTTCAATGTTTTCTATACCCGTATACCTAGTCAGGTCCTGCAATGCCCGGTGGAAATAATTGGAAGTACTTTCCCTTTCGTTTTGTCTTATGGAGAAAATTTTGTTCCACTCGACAATGGCTGGGAAATGTACTTCCAACTGTCGGTTGATCTGCTTAATACATTCCTGATTGTGTTCCTCCGTCCAAGGTACCTCCGTGTCTAATTTACAATCAGCAATAAATTTCGCAGGGTCAACACTGGAGGGCAAACATACCCTCAGCACTATCCGCCAATCTTTGTTGGTGGGTTCTGTGGAGTTTCCTAGTTCTTTAATAAATCTTTGGCAGGCTACTAGATCTTTCCTAGGATCAGGGAATTCAGACATAATTGATCCCAATTCGGTCCGGGACCAAAGACAGCGCATTGCACTGTCCTTGACGGTAATGATTCCCTGATCGTCAGTCTTCCCATTGGGGACTGCAATCACCCTGACCGGATCGAACTCAGCTACATCATCTGGTGTTGGTTTTACAATATGTGGTTCATCTGTTGGTGCGTGATATAAAACATTGTACGTACCTGTGGACACGACCTCACCTGACCCTCCGTTAGGGGGTTTGATTATTGCCTTTACCGATTTGATCGTGTCCACCTGGATGTCTTGTAGGATGGCTTCTGGAAGAGGTGCCGACATTGTTCTGGGCTCACTTTCTTGTTTGTATTCCTGAGGGAAGTTTGACATGGGGTGCAACTTGCATAGGTTAATAGTTGTACATTCAACAACATTACAATAATCATTGTTACATTTATTACACGTATTCTTATAATCTATACTACAGTTGCTAAGAGCGTTTTTATTGTTCAACCTTGTGCTTCTCTCCGCAACCACAATCCTCCCTGTTGCCATGTCTCTCCTCTCAAGATAAGAGTCAGAAAAGTCAATTAAATCTCTTTGTAATTCACTTTCCTGTTGCCATAACTGCAAATAATCATAATGTTTGATTTGTCTCTTTGTTGATTTTATGAGACATATCCTCCTCCTTAAATTTTGTAACACCTCTGGGCTGAAGCTACCTATTCTTGGGAATTTCTCCCGGTCTTGTACCGTCATTCTCTCCCATTCATCACATAAAACCTCTGTGTGACTTCCATATTTCTCACACATGATATACCTGGCCGACCCAATTGGTCGGACCACTGAATCAACCCGAACCGAGGTTGATCGCCCCCTACCTGAACAACTGGCCCCCATAACTCTGCAGGCGTTGCTTGCTCTACCTCTGATCTCTATATCATGGTCTTCAGCGAACCCTTACAGAAAACCAGATTGTTCACAATAGGCCGACGGTGGCGGTTTACCGAGTACCCCACTCACTCGCCCACGCCGACCAATACGACCTGATCACACCGATATGGTGCTGGCGTACTCGACACAGGGCACCTATAAAAACCTTCTGTTTACTGGAACATGCGAGGGTTATCCGCAGAACACTTACTCTTTCCAGTAAAGGTGGGGTTGTTAGATAGTTCCTGAGTGACCAGCGAACTTCCCTTCGTAAAAATAAAAAATTACACAAATCACGTCAGAATGTACAAATAGCGTTTGTGACCCCTTTACTCTAATGGTACTAGGTCAGGTTACTAACTACTGTACACAATTACGTGCGGTCCAGTCGTTCAGTACACAAACAACTAAGCTTGTATACGGAAAGACCAATGGAATCGAAACTTACGACTGCGAATTCCTTCAGCCAGAGCTTGTACGGCCTATATGGGTCTTGCACCAACCCTTCTTTTGGTGTTGTGCCTCTAAACTGTATAGCGGACTTCCCTGTTTACTGTACCTGGACCTGCTGGTCTACTATGACCTCCTGGTCTTGTTCTGTACGACCTCCTGGTCTTGTTACTGTACTGGTCCGCTATACTCTAATGCTCAAATATTATGTTTAACCAAGGATGCCTCCCTAGCCACCGTGCACGTCACTTACACGTATGTCCCTTCACGAGTACTCGATTTCTTTTTTGGTTCAACCTCTAAGTTATATAAACTTATGTAATACAAAAACACTCACTCATCACATGTACACTTTTGCTTCTATTTCTATTTCTGCGCAGAAATTTTTCTTTAGCCCAGCTGTGTTACCAATTAGGAGCAGGATCTGTTAATTTAAATTTTGGATTTCCAAAAATAGACTTGCGTTATTTATCGCCTGTGGCGCTATTTACCGCTTTGCGTTACTTATCGCGTTGCGTTAAAAAATCAACTTATCGTGACTTGAGCTACGTGGGCGTAACCGGACGCTCCGTTGCGTAATATACGCTGCGTGCGTCTGCCTTTGGATTGCGTACACAAGTCTTTTGTTAGGGACACGTGTACGCAAAGCAAAGATCCACCGTAACACAATTTATACTTTTATCAATGTAGATGATCCCTGATCATCTACCGCACACCACACTGATTTTGCCTTATCTCCCAGGCAAACCTGTGTGTTTGTCTATACTTTAACTATATCACCTCTATTCTTAAACTTATGAAATAACAGCAAATCTCTTTTAGCACTTTTATCAACTATAAAACTGGCAGACAGGAGAATGATATACGAAAATGAAACGGAAATGCAGATATATATGTGTGCGTGCGTGTGTACGCAAGACAGAAAAATAAACAGTTTTAAAAGACACTAGCGTTTTGTTCTTACCTCCGGTTCCCGGATTCCTTCAGCACTCTTTTATCTAAGCGAAGCAGACGCTTATCCCGTCAGCACTACGATACAACCTCCCGCCCTTTGCTGAGGGATAATGTCTGCTGATCTACCTAGTGCGGATATGTGAAGGACAGGACGAGCCGCCAATTGATAAAGCTAAATATTTATCGTGTATATAACCCTTTGAGGTCTAAGAACACTGTACGCTATCTACGTAAGAAGTACCGTAAGGGTACGCAAGTTGCGTATCGATCGCTTAGCCGTGACCGAGACGCTCAGGCGTCACGTTCACTCACGGCCAAGTGATCGCAGGCAGGCAGACTATTGGCTGTTGACTTATCGTAATGATTCGCTATAGCGTAGTAGCGCTAGGGACCACGAGGAGATCACCAGCGATGCAGACGCTCACAACGTTAAACTTTTATATCTATACCTTTAGCAATGAAATACACAGCAAACCTTAATGTAGAGACAAAGTGTAAGTGCAACCTTGTGTAACCTGATTAACTACAAAGCTGCTTGAGTGTCACCGATGCTCAGGGAGTACTTAACACTATAAAGAATACACAGATACCTGGGCTTAGGGTCCGAAACCTATTATGTGTATTATGACTATTATACTTGCAAAAGGAATCACAGTACAAATGATACACTACAATATAACATAAACCAACTAACCAGATAACTACACAGGAAATACAATACAATACAATTCAAGTCTAATCAAGGAAAAATACGAGAGAAAGAGAAGAGAGGGAGAGAGAGAAATGGCTCACAGTAAGACAATATGATTACGGAGAGAACTTACGCACAAGGGGAACGATCGCATGCGCCTCGATATCCAGCTCCCGATTATCAGCAATGAGAACCGTTGAAGAGAGAGAAGTTGGATATGGTCGGCCTGCTATTTATGCCCCACACACAATACAATTCAATGGTCCCTACAATCTCATTGTTCATTGGACACAGGAATTCGGCTTCGCATTATAACAAAAGGTCATAGGTTGATTCATACAGGTGGGCTGTGACTATTTCCAACTGCTCAGGTGGGAGGGAAACTGGGTTTCCCGCCGCATGGGTAATAAAGTGCAAATAAAGTAAATGTTCATAAACTTCTTATGTCCATAACTATTCGCACGAGCGATTGATCTGCTTCAAACCAACACCGGAATATTTCTAATTAAATATTCTTCCGATGGATACTAAACACCACTGTATTACTCCTATCTGACCCTTCGTATCAAACAAAGAGGGATTCCTCTGTTCATAAACATTCTATATTAACCAAACTTTCAGAATCTATCAAAGGGACCATGATCTACAAAATACATTATTAGTGAAAATATGTAATGATTGAGTCGCACGCTATGATCGCATAAACTCTACCGTAAATACGCATACCATGCGCCTGCGGGTGCCCGCGACTGTGAGTATGCGCACGTACGGGAGAGCGTACGCATGCGCAGCACGGACCTGTGTGAGGTGCAAATATGGTAGTGTGCATAGAGATATTTTTCTAACTTTGACAATCTTTTTGTGATATACTTCTGGAGCAGAAAATATTCCATATGGTAATCAAAGAAATCTGTATCTACCTTCTGGTGTATTAAATGTACAAAGCTTTGAGCTGGCCTCATCTAGCTTCATTTGCCAGAATCCTGAAGATGCGTCCAATTTACTGAACCATTTTGCTCCCGCAAATTGCGACATGATTTCATCTCTGGTTGGTAGTTTGAAATGTTCTCGTTTAATAGCTTTGTTTAAATCTCTGGAATCTAGACATATTCTGAGTTGTCCATTTTTCTTTTCAACAATTACTAAGGAGCTTACCCATTCAGTAGGCTCATCAACTTTCTGTATCACACCCAAGGCTTCCATGCGATTTAACTCTTGTTTCAGTTTTTCTCTAAGTGCAAACGCCACTTTTCTACAGGGGTGTATCACTGAAGAAACTTGCGTGTCTATATTTATTTTCTGCTCTCCAGGCAAACAACCTAGACCTTCAAACAAGTCTCTGTATTCTGTAAACATCGATTTGCAGTCATCTTCTACTTGTGATGTCGCCATAAAAACTTTCTTTAGCAAGCTTAGTTTCTCACAGGAACTTAATCCTAGAATCGGTTGCACATTTTTATCCACAATCAGTAGAGATGTTTTAAACTGTTGTCCCTTATATTTCAGTGTCACTAAGCATGTACCTTTCACAGGAATTTCCTCCCCAGTGTACCCTGTAACTTTCACTTTGGCTGGATAAATTTTAGGTTTTACTCTAAAAGTCTTATAGTCTTGAAATGATATTAAATTCACCTGCGCGCCAGTATCAAGCTTAAAGGGAATGACAATCTCGTTCACAGTTAAAGGGACAATCCATTGTTTCTTATCTGCACTGCAAAGTTCAATGCAATCCACAAAGAATTCCTCTCTTTGTTTAACCGCATGCACTTTGGTTGTTCCACTTTTCATTTTACAGCATTTGGCAAAGTGATTTAGTCTACCACATTTCATGCAGGTTTTACCATAAGCAGGGCACATTTTAGGATTGTGAGCATTTCCACATCTACTACAAATTTCTTTATTAGACTGTGGCTTAGACGGCTTCATTCTTGAGAATGGAGGTTTGCTTGGCTCTGTCTTCTGCACTACATGTACAGCACCATCAACTTCCTTGTGTAACATTTTGGCTTGAAATCTAGTTATTTCTGCAGATCTGCACATAGTCACTGCCTTCTCTAGTGTTAGGTCTTGCTCTCTCAGCAGTCTCTCTCTGAGTCCATTATCAGGTATTCCACAGACAATACTATCTCTAATCAGTGAATCCTTTAAATCACCAAACTCACAGGTTTTACTGAGTGATTGCAGCTCTGTAACATACTGATCAAATCCATCTCCAGACTTCTGATCACATGTGAAAAACTTATATCTTTCATATGTCAGATTTTCCCTTGGCACAAAGTAATCTTCAAACTTTTGCATTATAGAAGATAGCACCATATTCTGCCCCTCATCAAACTGAAAACTATTATAAATGTCCAGCACATCCTCTCCTATCACATGGAGGAAAATGGATGCCTTAGTTTTGTCAGCCTCTGTATCAGCTCCACATGCAGCAAGATATATATTAAACCTTTGCTTTTCCAGTTTTCAGACAAGTTACCAGACATCAGCATGCCGGTTGGAGGAGCCAGTTTATCCATGGTTACTCACTGTTTGAAGAGAGGAGCACACGGTAGGCTTTGCAGACACTGAGTATCACAGCCTTACAGACTTCTGCAGGATTCTTTCATACTCTGAGAGCACTAGCAGTCCAGGTTAAACTTATTCTGACACCATGTTTTGTTCATATGTTTTTAAATCCAGTCATAAGGATACAGAGACATGTGGGTTCACTGTTGTGCTGTTTTATTCCATCACCAACTCCAGACACACTGCACACTGGACCACCCACTTCCCAGCATCCCCCTGGTCCCAGGGACCATCACTTAAGATTCAGGCTTACACATATTAGTAAGGGAGTGTCTACAAATATTAAGCATTCTAACACACTAACATCACAGTAACTGTACTCATTGTTTACCAGGATGATACTGCCATCTAATCAGTATAATAATACTGATGATCATATAACCTGTACTAAAATAATAGAAATTTAAAAAAAATGACATAAAGATCCTCACCCAAACCCCAGTTGCCTGCAAACCACCTCCGCATCAGCATCATCCCACTGATCATCACAGACTGTTCCCCACTGGCCAGAGTGAAAGACTTCTATCCGTCCCTCAAACGCAGAGCTCCCACCAACCAGGCGAGCCGGTATAAAAGTAGAGTCTGAGGATGCAAGAATGAACATAACAAGGTGTGTGTGAAAAGCTTTAACGATAATGAAAATATTGGAAACATTTGTTATCATATGGTAATTTTTTTCTCAATAGTACAGTATCATGCAGACTGAGGACAAAGTTCAGGGAATGAGTAACAGCCAGCACAATAGGCGGGATGTAATGACGTCCAAGTTTGCCAGAGGTGTGTGTTGCCGGCCGAAGTCAGACGTTTTTTTAAAGTGGCAGTCATTTACATATAAGGCATGGTTTTGCCTTGTAAATGACTGGTGCTTTAAAAAAACATCCGAGTTCGTCCGCATCCCGCAACTCCAGCCAACTCAGGCGCCACTACATCCCCCCCCAAAAAGTCATTTGTTTAAACTATATGACTACATTTTAACTAACAGTATGCGTCACTGACCAACAAACAATACTGACCAACCTAACTGATCAATTAATCATGTGAACTATAGCTTGCGCATGTAGTGATTTATTTGAGAAGCTAGGTGGCTTTGTGCCCAAGTGGTCAGCATTAACTACTGTACACCTATAAACAAAACAATTGCCTGATACACCAGAAAATCATATGAGCTCATAGGCAAATGCAGGTGGGGAGGAGGAGGTGGGGGGGGGTCTAGTTCGCCGGAAACCCCCCTTCTCTTGGCTCAAGTTATAACCATAATAGAAATAGTATATAATTCAATTACTAGAGCTGCCACCACAACATGCCGTGTACGGGACTAAGCAGAGCTGCTACACATGCCCAGTGGTAGCAACTTCTTCTACCAAGTGTGCTGTGGGTGGATCTGAACGCTCAGTCAGTGCACAGGACCAAAGAGGTAGCTGCCAGGAAGAAGAGGTAGGAACATGTTTGTATACGCCTTCAATGTATAAAAAGACCAATGTGTACATATATGTCCAGGGTCGGTACTAGGTTCTTCTACCACTTCCCCAGACTCCCGCACTTGCTCCAATTTTCCACAGAGCGGAAGATTGTGGAATGCATTTAGAAACCCCCTCTAGAAATCCTGCATTTGCCCCCGGATGGTTCCTGTCAACTAGTAACTACAGTATATGGGACTTTGTGCTGTCATAAAAGAGAGTCTGATGTATGTGTTCTCCAGCAATACGTGCAGAAACAAAAATGCTGGGGGAAATGCAATAGGGTACAAGTTTGCTGGCCAATCATTCACAAGGTTTTGCCTTGTAAATGATTGGTGCTTTAAAAATCTGGTCAATCACAGGGAAAATTCGGCACCTCCAGCAAGCTTGGACCCTATTACATTTACCCCGCTGTGTGAATTGCAGTGCTTGACATTCACATAAACATCACAACTGTACTGCTTTTAATAAACTCTGCAATGCTGTGCAAACAAATTAATTTTGTATGCTGGTTCAGGCCCAAGCCTAAAGTGGATAACAGACCATACACGGCACATTCCAGCAGCCCACCACACTGAAATCACACTAGAGTGAGTTTTTTGTTAGATAACATGCTTGCAGCAGTGGCATAACAAAGGTAGGGCATGTGCACAGAATAGGCATCAGGCCAGGAACTTGCGTCAGAGTCAGGCCTGGCCCACACAGTAATTCCTGGTGGGCACAGCTGCTAAGAGCTCCAGATTAGTTTCCTGTACAGGGGCAGATTGTCATCCACCAATGTACACCCTGTACCCATTGTTATTACATCATTTGCGATTTGTGAGAATTTGCATATGTTGAATTCTGAAAACTGTGAATCCTCCCAGGTCCGCTACCACAGGCAATTTGCATGACACCTCTCCCAATATAAACACACAGCCCCATTTTAACTGCGGACAACCAACAACCCATCTCCACCTACACCGAAATCTTACTTCCTCCCCCTTTAGCTAATCAGTTCTAGGTGGGCTAAGCGGGGTTGCCTTCAGTGTGTTCCAAATCTAACTCTCTGCACATATTGGGGGTAATTCCAAGTTGATCGCAGCAGGATTTTTGTTAGCAATTGGGCAAAACCATGTGCACTGCAGGGGAGGCAGATATCACATGTGCAGAGAGAGTTAGATTTGGGTGGGGTGTGTTCAATCTGCAATCTAATTTGCAGTGTAAAAATAAAGCAGCCAGTATTTACCCTGCACAGAGACAAACTAACCCACCCAAATCTTACTCTCTCTACACATGTTATATCTGCCTCCCCTGCAGTGCACATGGTTTTGCCCAATTACTATCAAAAATCCTGCTGCGATCAACTTGGAATTGCCCCCATTATATCTGCCCCACCTTAAGATCTGATCGCAGCAGCAAATTTGTTACCTAATGGGCAAAACCATGTGCACTGCAGGGAGGCAGACATAACATGCGCAGAGAGAATTAGATTTGGGTGGGGTGTGTTCAAACTAAAAACTAAATTGCAGTGTAAAAATAAAGCAGCCAGTATTTACCCTGCACAGAAACAAAATAACTCACCCAAATCTATCTGTCTCTGCATATGTTATATCTGCCCCCCTGCAGTGCACATGGTATTGCCCATTAGTTAACAAATTTGCTGCTGCGATCTGATCTGAATGAGGCCCTTGCTTTTGCCCATTAGAGAACAATTTTGCTGCTGTGATCAGGACTGAATTAGGCCCCAAATGTTCTATTTATTAAGCAGAGAAAGCTCAATCTCTGGCAAAATTAGTTGTGTTTTCAGCAAAGATACGTCTCCCTATCCATCAATGGTAATGTCATATTTCTTAAAGCAGGTGCACAATCCTATAAAGGGACTTTCTATTGTTGGCGTCGCTGTCTCATTGCAGACTTTAGGAATTTCCAAAGCCTGTACCACTGAGATGTTTGTATGACATCAAACTGAAATGAAGCATAAAATCTGAAATTATCCATTCCTCCTGACTGATGCTCATGCACAATTACTATATCTTCTGGCAATAAAAGTGTACCACATCCTTTTCAATTCTGTTGCCATTTAGGGAACAAAGAACTGTGGTAGGCAATACAGAAGGTGCATGGAAGGGAGCTAGTAGGCACTACTTACAGTATAATCATCTCATTTGATTCTACAACAGACTTTACAGATGAGAACCCTTTAGTGTTCTTTTGATATGTTACTTAATGGTACAAAACTGCCACTGGTTTTAACGTACGGATCTTGAATTATAAATGAGTTCACTGCTGCAGCTCTTGTAATGGACACAGCTGCCTCACTAGGCTTAATTGATCTGTTTGATGCACAAGAAAATCGCCTACTGGGACAAAGTGTCTTTCTTTATCAGCCTTTCTGACAGTGTTGTGTCATTCTCTTTGACTGTTAATAGCTGTGTTTTGTATTTAAATGGAGTACATAGAAACTTGCATTAAAGAAAAGTTTACAAAGGCAAAAGGATGTTTTCTCTCTATTTTAAAGATGTTAGTAAATAAAGATAGAAGTCCATTCAGCATACCTCCCAACATGACCCTCTCCAGGAGTGACAGAACGCTCTGCTTCTGGACTTCCCTCTAACTGTATGATTACCAGTACCTGTGCTGAAACACCTTTCTTATCCATTAACCTGTTCAACACAGGTGCCAGCAATCATACATTAAGAGGAAAGTCCAGGAGCAGAACATTTTGTCCCTCCTGGAGAGGGTCATGTTGGGAGGTATAATTCAGTATTGCAAGGGGATGCGGTCAACATCCCGCTGGACGGGATCCCGGCGGTCGAAATACCGACGCCGGAATCCCGACCGCCACAATCCCGACCGCCACAATCCCGACATATTCTCCCTCCGTGGGTGTCCACGACACCCATAGAGGGAGAATATAATAGTGTGCCGAGCGTAGAGAGGCACCGTGCCCGCAGCGTGGCGAGCGAAGCAAGCCCGCAAGGGGCTGCGTTCCGCTCGCCACCCCTGTCGGGATTGTGTGGTCGGGATTCCGACATCGGTATTTCAACCGCCGGGATCCCGTCCAGCGGGATTACGTACTGATCCCATTGCAAGAAACCCTGGACCATCTATAATAAGTAGATATAACAGGGTATAAGATATGTGATATCTAGGACTTATATACCATTAGATGCTTTTTCCATAAAAAAACACAGGCAAAAAACAGACACAATTACATGTGTATTAGGAGTCAGATGCATCTCAGACTACATCTAGCTCTGCAACATATGTTCCAGGTGGGTTCAGTATGATTTACTGATGGACACAATACCGACGGTCATAATCCCGAAAGTCATTGAGCTACAGTCAAAATACTGACATGGTCGAAATACCAACATTCATTATGCCGACATGTTCCAAAGCCGACATTGTCAGAATACCGACATTTGAAATGCCAACATGTCAACGTACCAACATGAGTTTTTTATCAATGTTGACACAGGTTGATATGGACACCATCTAAGTGTTTTCCGCATTCCCTTGCATGGCTTGCTGCGCTTGCCATGCTTCGGGCACGGTGCCTCGCTGCGTTCGGCACATTATTATATTCTCCCTCCAGGTCAACAGGGATGGTAAAGTAAGAACAAGTATGTTTTGGGGCAAAAATTCCTTAAAAATGCATGTTAGCATTTTGACATGTCGCCATTTCAAATGTCGGCATTCTGACTATGTCGACATTTTGAACATGCCGGCATAATGAATGTCTGTATTTTGACTTTGTTGGTATTTTGACTGTCAGTCAATGGCTGTCGGGAGTATGACCGTTGGTATTGTGTCCGTGGGTAAATCAACTGATACCCTGCCAGGTTTAGGTCACAAGAATACTGTAGCATGGCCGCTTGGTTTACACCAGGAGTACCAAAAGCGTAGAGGTGTAGCTTTGACAGCAGTAAATGCTAAGGACACTTTTCCCAATTTGTACACATAATAATACTGTAAAGATCTGCCTGAGCAATATTATTAGTGGATGCAAAAGTCATATTTACTTTGCAAAATACAACTAAAGAAAGCCACAAATAGAAAATAAAAGCCAAAATGAAAGTCAAGGCCCATACACACTTGACGATAAAATGAGCGACGTCGTTCATTTCAGCCCTCATCAACGACGTCGCTTATTATATCGTCAAGTGTGTATGTATCCGACGACCACCGATGCGCGGCCCCGCGGGACGTTAATGACCCTCGTTTATCTGTGGAGCATGTATGCTCAATTTCCACTATGGTCGTTACCGACCAGAGACATCGTTGAATGTGTATGGTGTGAACGACCAGCGACCAACGACCAAGCCACTGTTCATCAGCCCTGTTCCCAGCTCATTATTTTAATAAACTGTTCAGCTTGGATGCTTCAACGATGAATAGTCTTTGGTCTTTGGTCGTTGGTAGTGTGTATGCTCATGTCGTTTGCTCAGCTGTTCAAGGGAAGTTCAAGGGAAGTCGTTAACGACGGTCGTTAACGACGTGTGCATCGTCAAGGGCCTTCAGTTAGATTTTAAATATTTTGGTTCTCCATAAATCTGAATCCACACGAGTTTTGTGAATCAGAACCGAACCAAAACCCGGTCCGGGTCTCCCGAGGAGATCCGATCTGAACAGAGTTGGAGGTCAATCTCACCCTGCTACTCTGCATAGCAGCTCAGTGTTGTGTTTAATGCTGGGAGAAGACTGGGGTCAGCTCAGCAGCTGCCTGGGGTGCTGGACTTGCCCCCAGTGTGACGTGTAATTGGGGCGCGACATGCGGTCACACCCACACAATGGCACAACAGGATGCTAGGCCACACCCCTTCTCCAGCGGGCTTGCCTACAGAGTGCTCACTTAAAGTCTCGCTGGCCAAAATCTAAATATTGGAAAATAGGCGAATGCAAATATAAATTAATGCTTTCTCTGTAATATCCCTGTTGATAAATAGAAGAAAGCGGTGATAGCCCCATTCTCCTGCAGAAGAAGCTGGAGAAAGAAGTTATCACTGCTTGATAAATGACCCCTAAGAATCACTTAAACTGTTGTAAGTGCCTTCATACATGCCGTAAGTCTTCGACTTCTATCATATGTAATCATTTATAGGCATGTGTCTAAAAACCCCAGTGTTTTGATTTTGGTTCTCTTATATCATTGTGTTTGACCACTCTCAACTGTTTTGGTTTGGATTAGGTTAAGTTTAAAATCGATTTTTTTTAAAAACAATAAAAACCAATAAAAACAGGTAAAATTATTTTTGCAATCTAAAAATCTGAATGCCGAAAGCAGGAAGATCAGAACTGGGAAACTGTTCGGATGGGATCTCCTCGGGAGATCTGGACCAGGTTTTGGTTCGGTTCATATCAACAAAATTTGGGTGGATTCAGATTTCTGGAGAACCGAGCCACTAATAATTTATAAGCATTATTCTTCAGAAAACTATAGTACTGCTAATGAACAATGAAATAATGAAATCAGATATTTACACAAGTTTACACATCTATTAATCTCATTTGTGAGTTGTGCTGAATGAGAAGTGTGCGACTGCTGCCACTGCCACAATTTTCCACCTTGCGGGGTGCCTTTATTCACTGTATAGAAAGGTGCATTGCATCTTCCTGCTGCAAAACTTCTCTGGTACTTGACCTGCAAGATCACGTCACGTGTGCGGGGCAGTGGGTGTCAGCCCAGGGCACCTTTGTTTGTGTATTATATGTTCAGTAATGCAGTTCTGGTATATTATTTTATTCATGGTGGGGTCTATTCCAGTGGCATAACTCCCGGAGGCAGTGGAAGCATCGGCATCCGGGGCACCAGCTGTCAGGGGGGCACAAGGAGGTTAGGAAGGAGTAGTGGTAGATCTTCAAGGGGGCTGTTGAGAAATAACAGAGGTCTCTTCATAAATTTCACAACTGATTTCCTACAGTCAGTGATGTCTTTGCTCAGCAGTTCCCCTTAGTGCATACTTACTTTTCTGGCTGCTCTCTCCGGGACGGGGCAGGGCAATGATGCGCTGAGGAGGTGGGGCGGAGGCGGTATGGGGCTTGGTTACTGGGTTGCGTCATTTAAGCCATGCCACCATTCTGTAATGCCGATATTACCAGCATTATACTGCAGGGGGCGTGGCTATGATGACGCGATTCAACAAGAATCGCGTCATTGACTGCCCGGAACGCCCACTTTACTCACTAATGGGCGGCCGGGCAGGGGGGACCACAAAAATCGGGAGACTTGCCTGCTCTTCCCAAATCTAACTCTCTCTGCACATGTTATATCTGCCCCCCCTGCAGCGCACATGGTATTGCTTTTGCGATCAGGTCTGAATTAGGCTTATAGTTACAGACTATACACAAGTGATAGTAATACATGTGTAAATTCCTGTAAATAATACTTGTTGCCTGTTACTCCAGCAAGCAATGGTGATGGATATCGACCCACCATAAAAATAATGGAACGCTGAAGTAAGCATGATGGCCTATAAAACACGAAAGGAACAGGTTGTGTGCAAAATGTAATTTACATTGTGGTTTCCATTTTGTTATTGTGGTGTGTGGTGTGTTCTGGTTATAGCTGCATGAAGACATAGATTAGGCTAATTTAACCCTACTGGAGTCAGCAGCTCCACCAGGCTGGGTGAACTTTGTACTTATTTGCCATTGCTATTAGGGCAATTGGTCCATGAAAGTCAAGTCAAGTCTACTGATTTGCTGGCCACTCTTTCTTCTGTTACCATACTATTTTATTTACATATTAAAGCTGACCAATTTTCATGCCACTCTCAAGTCACAGATAGATAGATAGATACATAGATAGATAGATAGATAGATAGATAGATAGATAGATAGATAGATAGATAGATAGATAGATAGATAGATAGATGTGGTTATAATGGTTATTTATTATGAATATGGAGCAGAACCTGTCATCAGCAGCTAGAGCATTTATGTTCATGAGAAGGATGATTAATGGAAAATTTGTAAGCTTGAAGAGAAAAAATGTACACTGCTCAAAAAAATAAAGGGAACACTTAAACAACACAATGTAACTCCAAGTCAATCACACTTCTGTGAAATCAAACTGTCCACTTAGGAAGCAACACTGACTGACAATCAATTTCACATGCTGTTGTGCAAATGGAATAGACAACAGGTGGAAATTATAGGCAATTAGCAAGACACCCCCAATAAAGGAGTTGTTCTGCAGGTGGTGACCACAGACCACTTCTCAGCTCCTATGCTTTCTGGCTGTTGTTTTGGTCACTTTTGAAAGCTGGCGGTGCTTTCACTCTAGTAGTAGCATGAGACGGAGTGGCTCAGGTAGTGCAGCTCATCCAGGATGGCACATCAATGCGAGATGTGGCAAGAAGGTTTGCTGTGTCTGTCAGCGTAGTGTCCAGAGCATGGAGGTGCTACCAGGAGACAGGCCAGTACATCAGGAGACGTGGAGTAGGCCGTAGGAGGGCAACAACCCAGCAGCAGGACCGCTACCTCCACCTTTGTGCAAGGAGGAACAGGAAGAGCACTGCCAGAGTCCTGCAAAATGACCTCCAGCAAGCCACAAATGTGCATGTGTCTACTCAAATGATCAGAAACAGACTCCATGAGGGTGGTATGAGGGCCCGACGTCCACAGGTGGAGGTTGTGCTAACAGCCCAACCCCGTGCAGGATGTTTGGCATTTGCCAGAGAACACCAAGATTGCCAAATTCGCCACTGGCGCCCTGTGCTCTTCACAGATGAAAGCAGGTTCTCACTGAGCACATGTGACAGAAGTGACAGAGTCTGGAGATGCCAATGAGAACGTTCTGCTGCCTGCAACATTCTCCAGCATGACCGGTTTGGCAGTGGGTCAGCAATGGTGTGGGGTGGCATTTCTTTGGGGGGCCGCACAGCCTCCCATGTGCTCACCAGAGGTAGCCTGACTGCCATTAGGTACCGAGATGAGATCCTCAGAACCCTTGTGAGATCATATGCTGGTGCGGTTGGCCCTGGGTTCCTCCTAATGTAAGACAATGCTAGACCTCATGTGGCTGGAGTATGTCAGCAGTTCCTGCAAGACGAAGGCATTGATGCTATGGACTGGCCCGCCTGTTCCCCAGACCTGAATCAAATTGAGCACATTTGGGACATCATGTCTCACTCCATCCACCAATGCCACGTTGCACCACAGACTGTCCAGGAGTTGGCGGATGCTTTAGTCCAGGTCTGGGAGGAGATCCCTCAGTAGACCATTCGCCACCTCATCAGGAGCATGCCCAGGCATTGTAGGGAGGTCATACAGGCACGTGGAGGCCACACACACTACTGAGCCTCATTTTGACTTGTTTTAAGGACATTACATCAAAGTTGGATCAGCCTGTAGTGTGTTTTTCCACTTTAATTTTGAGTGTGACTCCAAATCCAGACCTCCATGGGTTAATAAATTTGATTTCCATTGGTAATTTTTGTGTGATTTTGTTGTCAGCACATTCAACTATGTAAAGAACAAAGTATTTAATAAGAATATTTCATTCATTCAGTTCTAGGATATGTTATTTTAGTGTCCCCTTTATTTTTTTGAGCAGTGTATATACACAGATGCTATCTTAGTGCTTCCAGCTAATGCAGGAAGGTCACTTGAGGCCTTGCTTGGGATGATCAAAGTGTTTATCAGCTTCTCAAGTGTCAGTTGGGGCAAGTCCCCTGTACTGGATTCCTGACCAGCTGCCACTCCAGCCTCTTAACTACAGGTGATTAGCATACTTAAATGTTTCTCACAGGAATGTAAACCTATTTACACTGCAGAACACAAGCCTGGCTATTGCAATTAATTGAGAAGATCACCTACCTCTATAGTTTAATTTATCTTTATTTATTTATTTATTTATTTATTTATGCAAATAGATTTTCTATAGAGCTATAAAAGAGTATTTTCCAAAATTCCATTTCAGTACATTGGTCTGATTTACTTACTCTTTTATCAAGCTTTATGTGAAATACAAAAATCTTGAAACACATTATCAGTAAGCTCTTTAATACCCTTTTCAGACATGCATTAAAATACCGGACTGATGCACTTCAACGCGCATCAACCCAGGATTTTGGTATGTCTAAATGGAAACATCTGCGACCCTTCTCCCGACCAGGGTCATGGACATCAGACTCGGGAATTTGTCAGCATGCTAGACCGGGTAATTTCCTGGGTCTGATGTCTGAAAGGGGTAATAGTAAACTCTGATTCTGGTTGTCTTTGGTCTTTTAACAAAGTGTTAATATGGTCATGTGTTACTTCAAATACTATAAATACAAGTAATGTGCCTCTAGATTTGTTTATTAATATCTCATTATGGCAAGTAGTGGACAAGGTTTCTTAGATATCTACTGTTCGGAAGAAGAGGAAAAGAAAGAGGAATGACAACAGATAATTACTTGGTTATATGGGTTTTTATAGTGAGTAAATCCTCAATATGCCAGTCGTTCTCAATGTTAATCCTCATTTATCCACGTCAGATAATGTTTTTATAATATCTGCTTGTGGAAATTGGGGGGGGGGAGGGGGGGATTACTGTACAAATGGCAAGATATGGATCCTCTCTGGGCATCTCCCAGAGAGGAGATTTTACATGTCGGCAAATATGTTCCTGCCCCTTGAAGAGAGTTTAGGCGTGATCAGTTTGTTTGATTTATGGGTGGTCATTCCGAGTTGTTCGCTCGCTAGCTGCTTTTAGCAGCATTGCACACGCTAGGCCGCCGCCCTCTGGGAGTGTATCTTAGCTTAGCAGAATAGCGAACGAAAAGGGATCCGGTCTGAAGATCGACAGTGTCTAGGTCGACAATGTTTAGGTCGACCACTATAGGTCGACAGTCACTAGGTCGACATGGATGGAAGGTCGACAGGGTTTCTAGGTCGACATGTGCTAGGTCGACAGGTCTAAAGGTCGACATGAGTTTTTTAAAAAAAAAATATTTTTTTGAATTTTTTCATACTTAACGATCCACGTGGACTACGATTGGAACGGTAAAGTGTGCTGAGCGAAGCGGTAGCGGAGCAAAGCGAGCCATGCGAGGGGACGCGGTGCACTAATTTGGGATCCCGGTCACTCTACGAAGAAAACGACACCAAAAAAAAAAAAAATCCTCATGTCGACCTTTAGACCTGTCGACCTAGCACATGTCAGTAGACACTGTCGATTTGATGAACCACACCCAACGAAAGATTAGCAGAACTGCTACTAAATAATTCCTTGCAGTTTCTGAGTAGCTCCAGACCTACTCCTAGATTGCGATCACCTCGGTCCGTTTAGTTCCTGGTTTGACGTCACAAACACGCCCTGCGTTCGACCAGCCACTCCCCCGTTTTCCCAGCCACTCCTGCGTTTTTACCTGGCACGCCTGCGTTTTTTAGCACTCTCCCTGAAAACGGCCAGTTTCCGCCCAGAAACACCCACTTCCTGTCAATCACACTGCGATCACTCGAGCGATGAAAAAACGTCGCTCGAGCTTGTGCAAATCTCCAAAGTTTTGTGTTAAATTACTTAGCGCATGCGCGCTGTGTACCATGCGCATGCGCATTTTCCACCTAATCGCTGCATTGCGAAAAACGGCAACGAGCGAACAACTCGGAATGACCACCATTATTCTCTAAGGTTACCCAAAAAGTCTTAACGATATCATATTACCACTTTCAAAGATGATCTGATAAAGGCTTTTGAAATAGTTATTTCATATATTGGGTAATTCATCGCTCTAGATTAAACCTCCCAATAGATAGGCCTTAAATGCTGCACAATATTTATTTACCGTGCAAAAAACTACATGTGACCGCAGCTGCTACTTTCTGTGGACACGCTCCACCTTGCCAGATGTTTTTTTCACACAGGAGTATATTTTCTTCATCACCACGGCAACGTATATCATTCCAAAGAGATGGAATCACTCCAGATAATGGTATCTTCTTTGCTTCCCCTTTATTGCTGTCGAAGACATAAAAAAAAAGAGCTATGGAATTTACCACTTTATTTATATAACATATGTGAATCACCATATATTTTAATATTTATGACTAAATATAGACACAACATTACCAAAACAGGATGTTTTGTTAGATATCAGGCCTCTGTTTATGTCTGGAAACATTTCCTGCATTTAAAAACATACATTTACATATTTGTTATTATAGCATTCTAATAACATATACAGTACAATCATTATATGAGTAATAAATAATGAATACAACAAGGGTCCTTAACCAACCCCAACATGTTTTGTCATAACTGGTAGAGATTAGCACAGCTGCAGCAAATGTTGGCATGAATGGAGCTTTACACTAGCGGAACAGGCACAGAGGTGAGACGTTCCAGAACTACTGCTGAGTCCTGCTTCCATGGAATGCCATTCTGCACTTCTAGAATTGTCTATTAATACAGTTAGGACTACGCTATGCAAATATTTTGCGAGAACACTTAAAAGGCCCTTGGTGTATAAATGAGCCTACTCGTTCATACTTGCCTACTCTCCCGGAATGGTCGGGAGCCTCTTGGAAATCGGGTGGCACTCCCGGCCATCCACAAACAAGTGGGCAAGTCTACCACATTCAGCAGACCCCTGCCTCAAACCCCCACTCACCGGCCGTTCACGGACAAAAGTGGGCATGGCGATGACGCGATTCATGCTAAATTGCGACATCGTAGCCTCGGCCCATGCTTGGCAATGCCGGTAATGTGGGTATTGTAAGGCTGGGCAGCGATGACGCGATCATGTCTCCACGCCCCCAGACCAAGCCCTTTTGGAAAATGCGCCCCCTTCCTGTGTGACCTAGCTGCTTTCTCCTGGAAAGAAGGGAAATATGGCCTACTTTCACAGCTAAGCACAGTGATTTGCAGCTAGAGGGAGTGGGACTGATACAGAGTTGTATGCAAGTCGCCCATAATTTTGGATTATGTACATGAGGAACAATGCATTTATATACCTAAAAGGAGGGCATGACATTGCAACTAGGTGGCGCCGCATCATGGGAAATGCTGTGATAGCGAAGTATGCCCCCAGTTCTTGTCACTGTGGGGACATGGCCAGCTACTGGTCATGCCCCCAGTCAATCCCTCCACAGAATAGATGCCAAGCACATGTACAGCGAGTGAGAGGGGGGCTTCCAACTCCCTTCTCCTACCACCACGGGACACTGTGGCCAAAAAATGGGGCTTCCCTGCCATAATTGGGACAATTGGGAAGTATGCATTTATTTGTCCATATGTAGGGGGCTATTCAGAAAAAAAATCCGTGACCATATACTCACATGCTGGGGGCCACCCAGCATAAGTGGCATCACCCCACAATGCCTTGGCAATTTAATTGTGAATGCATTGAAAAGAGGTTGACCCCTGACTGCACATATGAAAACCACCCCAGGTGACGTCATAGGCCGGCCCCGAAATTGGCCATGACTTTCCTGCGTTTCCCGATCTCCTCCCCTCTATCGCAAGGAGATTGACAGGAAGAGGGCATTTCTGGATGGCAACTGACCATTTTCTGGGAGTGTTTGAAAAACGCAGGTGTGTCCAAGCGTTTGCAGGGAGGGTTCCTGACGTCAATTCTGGTCCCAGACAGGCTGATGGGATCGCAGTGGCTGAGTAAGTCCTGGACTGCGCAAAGACTGCACAAAATCTGTTTGTGCAGCTCTGCTACACATGCGTTCGCACACTAGCACAGCTAAAATACACTCCCCCCGTAGACAGCGGCTATCCGATTGCAGGGCTGCAAAAATCACTGCCCAGCGATCAGGTCGGAATTACCCCCTATATGCTATGCTAGTATTCTGTACCTGCACTGGTTGTACACACTGCCAGCAGCAACCTACACAGTGTCCCCCAGATGGCTGCCTTGGATGGTTTCTCTGTCGGCATGATGTACTACTTGTGGATCTATTTCATACCATACCATATCATACTATTACACACGTCAGTTTTCCCATATAGGTCCACAGCATAACCTTTGTAGTGCGCTCAATATGGCTGCCTCACCTGGTACGCTCGTGGATAGAATAAAACATGACTTGGATCTGATGGTTATGTTGGGACACTACCCATAGTGCTAGGTCGCTGCAACCACTCATTTTGTGTCATCTCTTCTAGCCGTGACCTATTCCATCCACATTAATCCTACATGGTGTACCCAAGATGGCTGCCTAACCTGGTACCTATCATGGGTGGAATATACAGTATAACCAATAGAAGTTATTACCCAAAATGTCTGCACTAACCCTGCATTATGCTTACTGTGCTCTCTAGGTTGATTATTTTTGTATGTTTTTCTGTTTGATGTAATTCCAATGCCCTTGTACAATATAGCATGATTTCGATATATGTAAAGCAACTTTGAGTCCTGCAGGAGAAAATGCTTTATAATTAAAATTATTATTATTATTATTATTATTATTATTATTATTATTAATGCTGTTCAACATATTTATCAATGAACTAGAAATAGGCCTGGAAAGCACAGTGTCAATCTTTGCAGATGATACTAAACTGTGTAGGGTAATTAATTGGATGTGGAGTCCTTGCAGAATGATCTATCTAAACTTGAACTCTGGGCGTCTAAATGGAAAATAAGGTTCAATACAGACAAATGCAAGGTTATGCATTTTGGGACTAAAAACAAACTTGCATCCTACATATTAAATGGGGAACACCTAGGGGAAACAGAGTTGGAAAAAGATTTCGGGGTATTCATTGAAAATAGGCTTAATAACCGTACACAATGTCAAAACGCAGTAAAGAAGGCAAGTAAGGTGCTAGCATGCATAAAAAGGGGAATTGAGACAAGGGACTCGGCAGGGCCGTCTTTTCGTATGGGCTCAATGGGCTCTTGCCCAAGGGCCCCAGGAGTATAAGGGCCCTAGGCTGATAGCTGAGGGTCTCCTCTTTCCAGGGATACCAGATTTTTTAAAATCGGCCCCGGGGAACCGGAGATATCTGACTTGAAAGCAGTGGTCCCCATCCAAGCCTGTTAATCGCTCTTCCCAGCTAGATAACTTCGATTCTGTCTGACTTAGAGTTTTTCTGACGGTATACTCCAAAAACTGGGACTTTCCCCTTTCGGTGGACACTGGCAGTTTGTCTCTACTGTGCCCAGAACCAGAGATATCAGCCTTTCAGCAGCCGGTTCCTGCTCCAGCTCCACACGCCTAATATGCAGTTTTAGATTTTCGTTGCTGGATTGCTGTCTCCAGAACTCTGACCCCCTAAGTCTCCGGAACCTACTGACAGGTGGGACTCTCTAGTTTATTATCCCATTCAAATCTAAGAAATATATTTTCAGGAACTTGAGATATCTGCAGTCAAGCAAGCTGCCCTCCCACCGGAAAATGATAAATATTAAGCCCACTCCACTATCCACCCCTCACCTACGTATTAAACACTCCCTACCACCCTGGAAGTCATGTACCAGGGCTTCGTCATTCAGCCCAATGCCCCCTTCTACCGTTTATCTCCATCTGTGCAGTAAAGGAGTAATTAGAGAAATTACTGCTCCAGGTCCTACATGCTGAGCTGAAGATAGAACACCCACTACCGCCCGCAGGGCATCAAAGCTGCCGCTGATAGCACCCCCCACCCCTACCGCAGGAGGATGGGTAGAGGGCCCAGTGCATTGCTGTGCCCAGGGGCCTACACTGCTGTTAAGATGGCCCTGGGACTCGGATGTAATCATGCCGCTGTATAAGGCATTGGTACGTCCGCACCTGGAATATTGTGTTCAGTTTTGGGCACCATTGTATAAAAAAGACATCAGTGAACTCGAAAGTGTTCAAAGGCGAGCTACTAAATTGATTAAAGGCCTAGAAGGACTGGACTATAAGTAAAGACTAAGTAGGCTGAATATGTATACACTAGAAAAGAGGCGCCTAAGAGGAGATATTATTAATATCTTCAAATATGTAAAGGGTCATCACAAAGAGTTATCAGAGGAATTATTTATTAAAAGAACACAGTTTAGGACCAGGGCCGGTTCTGGGGCTCTGTGCGCCCCGGACGGCAATAGGGGGCATGGCTTTGTACAGGGGGCATGGTCATTTATGCCCCCTGCACAGACTGAAATGATGTGCGGTGCGAGGACCTTTGCTGTGCAGTGCGCGATGACGTCATCGCGCACCGCACAGTAAAGGACCTGTCCACAAAGGGAAACTAGACACGCACGCGTCTAGTTTCCCTTCACAGCGGCCAGCGGCGGCGGGGGGCAGCGGGCAGTGGGGGGCACAGCAGCAGCGGATCTTGCCCTGGTGCGGCACCCTCCGGAAGGCGCCCTGCGCCCTCCGGGAGGCGGTGCCCCGGGCAAAAGTCCTGCTTGCCCGTGGCAAGATCCGCTACTGTTTAGGACATGCGGGCACTCGCTGCGACTAGAGGAGAGAAAGTTTCGAACGCAACGGAGGAAAGGGTTCTTCACTGTTAGGGCAATCAGGATGTGGAATTCCCTGCCAGGGAAGGTGGTAATGGCGGACTCTGTAATTGGATTTAAAAAAGGAATGGATAAATTTCTGAATGAAAAAGCTATCCAAGTTTATAATACTTAAAATATCAGCGTGGTTAATCCGGGGGTAACATGAGTTATAGTAGCTAACTAGTCATAAAACATTATTTAGCTAGTATGTAGAATCATCACAACTTAAAACAGGTTGAACACGATGGGCAATTTGCCTCTATTCATCCTTAAATACTATGTTACTATGTTACTATGTTACTATGTATTACATAATAGCTGGTCTGGATTATAAAGGAAACCAAAAAATGACCAGAGATGCCCAAAAAAGAAAATATGTTATGTTCATGGAGAAACACCTTCTCCTCTATCAGAAATCAGTAAGTAAGTCCCAGAAATGTTTACGATGTGTATATATCTGGTGCAAAATAGCTAAATCCTTTTTAATGTCCAGGCCTGAGTCATTGGCAGGCATATAGCACTTACCCCAATGCCTGACACATTGTACAAATGTCTTTGATTAGTATAAGACATACACTACGGTCTGGCACATAAAGCACATTACCAGATGCAATACAGGAACACCATCCTGACAGTCACATGACTGAGACCCCACTGAGATCTATCAGGAAACAGCAGCTGGCTAAACTGAAATCTTAATTATTGTCTGGAACCCAGTAGTTGCCTGGAACAACCTCCACAGCCTCACAAAGGCATTGGTGTGATATCATACTCCCAAATGTCCCTCTTATCTGTGGAATGCAATGTCCTGCAGGGGGGTGGGAATTTAGGGGACTGCACATCTCCGGGAGTGCAAGACCATGGAGCTGCAGCATGTTGCGAGGTATGCAAAAAGCTGCGACTACATCCCCTTCAGTTAAAGTACCCTCTTAACTTTAAGACATCATCTATTGGGAATAGTAACCTGTAGCGAGCAAAGTGGTGCAAATCACCATGCCCAAAGCATGGCGAGCGAAGCACGCCCGCAATGGCACACGTTTGTACTGTTGGTGACCAGATAACAAGAGAGATCATTGATTTGGGACAAAATATCAGAGCTTTAAGGACATGGAACTGCACTAGTGCCCACACTTGACATCCAGGTACATTGACTGGAGGGGATATAGACACAACCATATGCGATATCCAAATAAAAGAAAGGTATAAAGGCCAGTGCAGTTTTAAATAAAGTGTATTTAAAACTGAAGCGTTTGTGGAGTGACAGTTGGAGCTGTTGAGAGAGGAAAGCAGCTATGGTTACTGAGCAGCTGAGAGGGAAACCTACAGGAGAGGGGAGAGAACTTAGAAGAAGACATAAATGAGCAGCAGAGAGAGAGAGAGAGAGTTAGCAGGAGGGAGTGACGCAGCAGTGAATGAAAAACATAAGTTATATAGAGTGACACTGGGGCTAATTCAGACCTGTTCGCTCGCTAGGGTATTTTTGCAGTCCTGCGTTCGCATAGTCCCCGTCCATAGAGGAGTGTATTTTCACTTTGTAAGTGTGCGAACGCATGTGTAGAAAATGTGTACAAACAGATTTTGTGCAGTCTCTGAGCAGCCCAGAACTTACTCAGCCGCTGCGAACACTTCAGCCTGTCCGGAACTGGAATTGACGTCAGGAACTCTCCCTGCAAATGCTTGGACACGCCTGCGGTTTCCAAACACTCCCAGAAAACGGTCAGTTGGCACCCACAAACGCCTTCTTTCTGTCAATCTCCTTGAGAACGCCCGTGCGAATGGATTCTTCGCACAAACCCATCGCTGAGTGGCAATCCGCTTTGTACCCGCGTGACACGCCTGCGCATTGTGGTGCATACGCATGCGAAGTTTAGACCTGATCGCCCGCTGTACGAAAACGCAGCCTAGCGATCAGGTCTGAATTAGGTCCACTGTCGCTATCCTGCTGACACCTCCAGACCATAACTGCTGACTTTTAGTCAGGTCGGCTCAACAGGGGGCAGAGCTCTGGAAAAGAGGAAGGTCCAGGGGCGTAGAGACATGATCACATCATCACATCCCTGCCACCCACATGCAATGCCCACATTACCGGCAAGTAAAGCGCGGGGAAGGGGGGAGACATGGCTACGATGACGCGACTCTGCTCAATTTGTGTCATCGACGACCGGGGGAAGGGGGGGGGGGAGGAGGGAAATGAGGCTGACTCTGGGAGACTTGCCTACTTTTCTGGCGGAGCCCAAGCGCCACCTGATTTCTGATTTTTGGGAGCCACCCAGGAGAGTAGGCAAGTATGCCCCAGACAATAGCAAAGAGTGCAGTAAGTGACAGAGATGGAGGAGTTTGTAGTAGGCTCCGACTGGGCTCCCTCCTCTCTAGCTGGCAGCACCGTAGCCCTGGGCACTAGGGTCACTAGGCGACCCTAGCGGTGTCCCGGAGTCTAGGGCACATGCGCGAAACACTGTAAAAATGGTGCACCACCATTTTCCTGGTGATTTCTGCAGCATTGCTGCTGCTGACGCGGGACCCCGGAGGGTAAGTATGGAAAAAAATGGATGAAGGGTGTGCGGTGAGGGCCCCACTGGACCCCAGAGGCCCTTGTACACCACACATATTGCACCCATTATAAATATGAAAGTGTACCGCGGCCCATGAAATTTCGGGCAGCCTCAGGGTTGCAAATTTAAAAGAAATCCTTATTTTAAGGGTACAAATGTCTGGACTTGGTTCAGAACTCCTAGGACCCTCCTCTCCACTGAATAATTAAGTAATTAGAAGTTTTCAGTTAGATTAATTGGACCAATAATATTACGTCATTACTGGGGTATAATTCTACAAAGTGCCGAATAATGGGTTAAAAGACGTGGGACAGGTATATGGGGGTGTTGTATGGGGAAGTAGTTAAAATACCGCTAGTCGGGATCCCGGCACTCACAATGCTGATGCTGTAAACCCAACTAGCAGTAAAATGACGCAGCCGGAATCCTGGAAACACAGGCTATTCTCACTCTGTGGATGTCCGCAACACCCATAGAGGGAGAATAAAACCTGTGGCAAGCGCAGCGATCCCGCAAGGGGCTTTCTAGTGCTCACCCCGCTGCCGGCATTACGGTGGACAAGATTCCACTGATGGGATCATGGCAGCCGGGATCCCATCCACCGGATTCTCATACTGATCCTGTTGTATGGATGGGACAGGTGTTTTAAACATCTCAGGTAGGAGTGACAGGTGTTTGTTTGTGTAAATTAAGTGGCCTCAAATTACCCCCAAAATCAACTTTTAAAAAGAAATTTAAAAAAAAAACTATTTATTTAAACCAAAAAGATTATTTTTTTAAAATAATTTTTTACATTAAAAACAATGAACAAATCTGCCATTGTTTGGGGATAGTAGTGAAAATCTATAGTGTTATCTAATATTTTTTTGGTGGGGGAGTTATATGTGTGTTGGGGGAGGGGTGTACAGGCTGATTTACACCTTTTTTTTATTTAAATTTACTGTTTTTGCCAGAAAACATATCATGCTCAATTTCTTTCAATTGGATTGAATGAGAATTAGGAGCACGCCTACCTGCATCCAATAAAAAATGGGCGCAAGAGGCGAGTTAATATTTTTTGCAAAAATAACGCACCTAACTAGATATGCCCCTATATTTGCAATACCTATACAGACAGTGGATTCCATGGAAAACCGTTTCAGTATCTTTAATATAAATATATTTAATACACAGTTGTTTTTTTCCTGGGACTGACCCACTGTTCCACCCATAGGCCGCAGTGGTGGTGGCGGCGGGGAATTCAGAAACCCTTTCTCACTTGCCGCTCTGCTTAGCAAAGCATCTATTCACTGTGAGAAAGGGGCAGGGGGCATAGCCAACAACTCAGAGAGGGCAGGGTATGCCCCCCATAGTGTAGAAAATGGGATCATGGTATTCCCGCAAAACCATGCTCTCTTTTCCCAAGGTCACACCAGCTTTTCGGAGTAGTCCAGACTCGGGACGCAGAATGATGGGAGGTACTGTATGCTCAACAAGATAACAAGAAAATTGGGTCCTAATGTGAACATAAAGACCCCTGTAGTAGCCTGAGTTACACAAAAATGAACTTGGACTTTCTACCGTTTGCCGGACATTAATTAAAAATAAAGAGTTTATTTAATCAAATAGGAGTCTAACTGACAATGACAAAAGGGTTACAAAAGAAAATTGTTCATATACTGTGTGTGTAGGGTAATAAAGTGTATGCATGCACTGATTATATTGTTGAGTAACCTACAGTATGTATAATGGACAGATTAAGGCAGGGGTGACAGCGGCAGTCGCCCCTTGGCCCTCACACAGTCCATTGTCAATTGGAGGAGTCTCCCTTCGGCGGCTCAGCCATTCAGTAACAGCAGCTGATGTGGAGCTCCTCCATGCACAGTCAGTCTCATGGGATAGTGAAAGGGAATCTTGTGAGACAGTGACTGTAAGCTCCGGTGCGCTGTCCCTGCTGCCTGCTCCGGTGATGTCCTTGCTACAGCTGCGTGAGTGTTGCGGACCGGCTTTGTGTCTCCATGTGTGTCTATTGCGGTGGGGTGTAAGGTTTAGGGGGGTTCTCTTGCGAAACTGTTAGTTAATAAATAAATAAATAAATAAATAACTAGTTTATGGGAAGTCCCAATTCCCTTTCTTTGTGTCTATCTGTTGAAAGTTTGAAACCTTGCTTCTCACCCAGGCCAGGATATAGGGAAGAACTTCTGAAAAGGTAGAATCCCCCAGTAAGGTATCTCTCACCTGTACCCACACCATATAATTTACACCCTTACCACACCAAGCAGTGGCATAGCATCTGCCCATGCAGACCCCGTGACAGCTTGAGGTTGCCGGCGCTGATGCTCCAATAAGTGTTTATGCAGTTTATGGGGTCTATTCAATTGGTGCCGGTTTTTCTGACAGTCGGTAAAAACTGCACTTTTCGACAGAAATAGGTAAAATTTGCATTAGACCTACTCATTGACAGTGCTGTTTTTCCGACAGTCGGAAAAACCGGCACTTGTCGATAAAAACGTGGATTGGCGGATTAGCCCCGGATCCACGTGTTTTGTCGAATTAGCGCCAAATTCCGACAGGATTTTGGCCCATTTTCGACAATGCTGATTCGACTTTTTCTAGTGGTGGCCAATGTCTGAGAGTGCAGGTTGCAAAACTGGGGTATAAGGTATGTATATACAATTTTATTGGGGGGGAAAAGCACTATGATAAAACAATGACTCTACTCCCTTGTACATCCTGATTTCCAATGTCTCTTAAGTGTTCTCGGGTTTTCAGAAAAGACATTACAAGCAATCAACAGAGTATTACACTATTGTTTATTTGTGTTTTTTCTCCCTTTGGAAATCGGGATTTAAAGGGGAGCAGAGTCATTCTTTTATCATAGCACTTTTTTTCCCAATATAACTGTATATACATTAATTTTGGAGTTTTTAATGATAACTCATATATTGGTGAGAATAGCTGCTTTGAACTGTGAACAGTAAGATACCCAAAACTATTGTTTCAATTATCTGGGGTATAAGGTAGTCTTTTCCTGCAATGTCACATCCCTTGCAGAGAGGCCACACCCTTGCAGCAAGGCCACACACCCTTTTGGAGCGTGTGCACCTACAGCGCGCGTAAATTCTTTATTTTTAAAATGTCGATGAGGGTTGGGGAACATTTTTAACGGTTCACATTGGGAGCCAAATTGCCTAGAAAAGGCCCTGTTTGTTTTACCAACAGAAACTTTTTTGGCAGGGGGGAGCAAAAGTTAGTTACGCCCCTGACACCAAGGTATTACAGTTGTGTGCAAATATTATTTAAAAAAGCGGCCAGAGTGAAAAGCCACATAGTGTGTACTGTAAGTAACTTTACATAGGTAGCAAAATGTGCCTCCTTCCCTTGCATGTAACAAGAGCAGAACAGAAGAGCAGATGTACCAGGAATACAATAGGTGTGGCTTCACAGTGAATACAAAGATGTGGTACCCAATGCACATGCATTACTGTAAATAGCCAGAGAGTGCAGAAAAAAGTCAATGGGAGCATATGAATTGCTGACCAAACCAGATACAGTAGAAATCTTTTTTTCCCCCCATAGTTAACACTAATAAAAACATATGGAGCAGACTTCACATTTCTAAACTTAAAAGTAGATACTTTATTATTGAAAAACAAGTAGTCAGTGCAATATAATTTTGCCTTTAAATAACAGCTGCTGTACTAAAACCATACCCCCCAACATTTTTGACTTTAAAGTCAGGACTATGCACACGTGTCAGAAAAAAGGTTGGGGCCTCATGGAAAGGGGGTGGGCTTTGCAACACTATCATCCCCATTTTAAGCAATGTGGGGGCCTGGCCAGCATTGTCAGGGATCCCGGACTGCCCCCAGACTCTACCCTGTGGCCTGCAGTTAGGACGGTGGGACAGTCCCTGAAGAGCAGGACAGTTGGATGGCATGCTGAAACATCAATTGCATTAATGCCTGTAACTTAGATGCATTCGCGTAATCAGGTGCAGACTGTGTCCATCATAATTCTAATCATTTAAAGACCTATCCAGTGTTTGAGTAAGTCATCTGCAAACAGGTGCATATACAACTTTTTAATGGCCATCTTGGCTGAAAGTCATGTCAATACTCCCATAATGCCCTTAATTTACTTTGGAGGTGCCTACATACCCCCTCCAATCTCCGTCCCTGCGCCCTTGTCGCAAATTCAGCTTGCCAGGAAGTTTTGCGAGAAAGTAGTGGCAAAAGAGCATACAACTCTGAGTAAGGTCCTTTACTCATCTCCTCTTTCCATGGCAAACTGGACACTACAGTCCACATCAGGGATGCTGGTAAGATACATGCAACAACCAAGGTTACACTTAGCCTGCAAGGAAGGCATCACTAATTTGTTTCTCTAGTCATGATTGTGCTCACAATGGTTTTCTTATCTTACCCAAATTTTATTTAAACTGTCTACACTCCATATGAAATCAAGTTGAACCTCAGCCATGAATAAACTACCAACAACACACATATAAACTATATTACCAATTGCTAGTACCATAGGTGTTAGAACATGGGGGCAAGGGGGCGGCATGCTGCATAAAAAATATTTCATAGGCACCAGTCAATGTACTGGGTTGGGGGGCGCAGTGCGACCACCATCTAGGTTTACCACGGGTAGTGTCAGGATGGAAATAATCCCCATTCCTGCTGCTCCACCTCCTCTCTCCCCACAGCCCTTCTCCGCCTGCCTCCAGGCCCTCCTCTGCCCTGCAGCCACCTACAGTCAATAAAGTGTGTGGCCATAGCCAGATTAACGGGGTATTGCAGGGCATACTGTACCCCGGGACCCCCTTTGTCAGGGGCCCCCTGGCCAAAGCACACTGATATCACTAGCTATCCCTCTTAATGCGAGAGCCAGAATGCATTGCAGGCAGAGACACAGGAATATCATGTTTCATGAGCTACCGATGGAGCTTTCTGAGAGTCAGTATGCAGTGTAGGCAGAGACACAAGAATATCATGTTTCATGAGCTACCGATGGAGCTTTCTGACCAGAGGAGAGATAGGAGGGTGGAGAGAGCTGTAAGTGACATAGAGATCCCAGCTTCTCCTCCTCCCTGAGTCCTGTCCCAGTGTGTAAGGAGTACAGAGGCTAATGCTACAGTTGCAAGAAAAAGTATGTGAACCCTTTGGAATTTCATGGATTTGTGCATAAATTGGTCATAAAATGTGTTCTGATCTTCATCTAAGTCACAACAATAGACAAACACAGTATGCTGAAACTAATACCACACAAACAATTATATGTTCTCTTATTGAACACACCATGTAAACATTCACAGTGCAGGGTGAACCCCTAGGCTAATGACTTCTCCAAGAGCTAATTTGAGTCAGGAGTCAGCCAACCTGGAGTCCAATCAATGAGACGAGACTGGAGGTGTTGGTTAAAGCTGCCCTAACCTATAAAAACACACACCAGTTTTGAGTTTGCAATTCTCAAGAAGCATTGCCTGATGTGAACCATGCCTCGCAGAAAAGAGTTCTCAGAAGACCTACGATTAAGAATTGTTGACTTGCATAAAGCTGAAAGGGTTACAAAAATATCTCTAAAAGCCTTGATGTTAGTCAGTCCATGGTAAGACAAATTGTCTATAAATGGAGAAAGTTCAGCACTGTTGCTACTCTCCCTAGGAGTGGGCGTCCTGTAAAGATGACTGCAAGAGCACAGCACAGAATGCTCAATGAGGTGAAGAAGAATCCTAGAGTGTCAGCTAAAGACTTACAGAAATCTCCTGCACATGCTAACATCTCTGTTGACGAATCTACCATACGTAAAACACTGAACAAGAATGGAGTTCATGAGAGGATACCACAGAGGAAGCCACTACTGTCCAAAAAAAAACATTGCTGCACGTTTGAAGTTTGCAAAACAGCACCTGAATGTTCCACAGCATTACTGGCAAAATATTCTGTGGACAGATGAAACCAAAGTTGAGTTGTTTGGAAGGAACACATAACACTATGTGTGGAGAAAAAAAGGCACAGCACACCAACATCAAAATCTCATCCCAACTGAGAAGTATGGTGGAGGGGGCATCATGGTTTGGGGCTGCTTTGCTGCCTCAGGACCTGGACAGATTGCTATCATCGACGGAAAAAATAATTCCCAAGTTTATCAAGACATTTTGCAGGAGAACTTAAGGCCATCGGTCCACCAATTGAAGCTCAACAGAAGATGGGTGATGCAACAGGACAATGGCCCAAAGCACAGAAGTAGATCAACAAAAGAATGGCTTCAACAGAAGAAAATACGCCTTCTGGAGTGGCCCAGTCAGAGTCCTGACCTCAACCAGATTGAGATGCTGTGGCATGACCTCAAGAGAGCGATTCACACCAGACAACCCAAGAACATTGCTGAACTGAAACAGTTTTGTAAAGAGGAATGGTCCAAAATTCCCCCTGACCGTTGTGCAGGTCTGATATGCAACTATAGGAAACGTTTGGTTGAGGTTATTGCTGCCAAAAGAGGGTCAACTAGTTATTAAATCCAAGAGTTCACATACTTTGTCCGCCTTGCACTGTGAATGTTTACATGGTGTATTCAATAAAAACATGAGAACATATAATTGTTTGTGTGGTATTAGTTTCAGCAGACTGTGTTTGTCTATTGTTGTGAAGATCAGAACGCATTTTATGACCAATTTATGCACAAATCCAGGAAATTCCAAAGGGTTCACATACTTTTTCTTGCAACTGTATTCTAGCATGTGACAAGATAAATTATTTTATTTTTCTATGTGTATTTTAAGGTTGTTTAAGTTAAAATAGTTGTCTTTCAATTAGGTGGAGCTATAAACAGTACTCGGGCATTATTAAACTATTCGTTTAAAACTAATATACACAATTAATTTAAATGTAATATACACAATCTATACCTCCCAACATGACCCATTCCAGGAGGGATAAAAGGCTCTCTACCTGGAATTCCTTCTTAATTTATGATTACAAACACCTGTGTTGAAATAGCTTTCCTATCAATTAAATAGTTCAACACAAGTGACATAAATCATATATTAAGAGGGAAGTCCAGCTAGAGAGCATTTTGTCCCTCCTGAAATGGGACATGTTGGGAGGTATGCACAATCTAATATACATCCCCCACCTTCCACCGGGGCCCCCTGTCTTAAGTGCCCCGGGCACCCCCAATGCTTAATCCGGCCCTGTGTGTGGCTATTTATTGTGGGCTGACCCCCTCCTCTGGGACCTGCCTGCATCCTTCTCACCTTACCCCTCTTACCCCACAGCTCCCCTTTCACCCCCCGCCTTGCAGCAAACCCCCACCCACCACTAGAAAGATAGTAAAAGAGATATCTATATAAATCTAGAAACAGATATAGCCAGCCTCATCCAAGCTACAGCTAATCGCACCCGCGACTAGTTTACTTTGGGTAGAATTTATGGGCATGTGCATATAAGTCACAGCCACAGCACATAGATATTGCATTGTCTAACTGCAGGTGCCTTTAGACCAGTGGTGCAAGTAGAAAAAATGTCTTATAGGTACTGTGTGCGCGTGCCGAAGGCACGTGTGCCCAAAAAATGGGTGTGGCCAAATGCCACATGGGGCATGGCCAATTAAAATGGGAGCGTGATGCACATATGGGGGGAGGGGCAGATACACATATGACCCCAATAGTGCCAGATACATGTTGCCCCACAGTGCCAGATATACATTGCCCCAAAGTGCCAGATATACATTGCCCCACAGTGCCAGATATACATTGCCCCACAGTGCCAGATACACATTGCCTCACTGTGCCAGATACACAAATGACCCCAGAGTGCCAGATATACATTGCCTCACAGTGTCAGATACACATTGCCCCACAGTGTCAGATACACATTGCCCTACAGTGCCAGATACACATTGCCCCACAGTGCCAGATATACATTGCCCCACAGTGCCAGATACACATTGCCTCACTGTGCCAGATACACAAATGCCCCCAGAGTGCCAGATATACATTGCCTCACAGTGCCAGATACACAAATGCCCCCACTGTGTCAGATATACATTGCTCCCCAGTGCCAGATACACATGTCCCCCCAATGCCAGATGTGTCCCCAGTGCCAGATATGCCCCCAGTGCCAGATACAGAAATGCCCCCACAGTGCCAGATATGCTCCCAGTGCCAGATATGCCCCCAGTGCCAGATACACATGTCCCCGCAGTGCCAGATATGCCCCCAGTGCCAGATACACATGTCCCCGCAGCACCAGATATGCCACCAGTGCCAGATATGCATGTCCCCCCAGTGCCAGATATGCCCCCAGTGCCAGATACAGAAATGCCCCACAGTGCCAGATATACGCCCCCAGTGCCAGATATGCCCCCGGAGTGCCAGATATACATTGCCTCACAGTGCCAGATACACAAATGCCCCCACTGTGTCAGATATACATTGCCCCCAGTGCCAGATACACATGTCCCCCCAGTGATAGATATGCCCCCATGCCAGATACAGAAATGCCCCCACAGTGCCAGATATGCCCCCAGTGTCAGATACACATGTCCCCGCAGTGCCAGATATGCCCCCAGTGTCAGATACACATGTACCCGCAGCGCCAGATATACCCCCAGCAGGGCTGTAACTACGTGTGTGCCAGGTGTGCCTGGCACACAGCGCAGTTGCCCTGAGGGCGCAATGGCCAGTGGCATGTAATGAGTCAAATTGACTCATTACATGCCGCCTCTGCTGTGTGCCATGCGCCGCGCTGGAGAGGAGAGAGCAGCAGCCACGCCGGGCAGCGGAGAAGGAGGAGGAGGGAGGGGGACTGGAGCCGCAGCAGCACTATGTCATTGGTAGTAAGCGCCGCTGCAGCAGTCCCATCTCCTTCCGTGTAGGCTGCCCGGCACTGCTGTGAATGCTGGGATGCGGTTCCTCCATTCCAGCATTTACAGCGGCGCCGAGGGAGCTGCTAGCACGAGGAGCCTGACTGTCAGCGGGGAGATGGTAAGTCTCTCTCTCTCTCTCAGGGGGACACCGTCTGCCGTAATGTGTAAAAAGGGGGACTGGCTGCCGCAATGTGTTAAAAGGGGGACACCGCCTGCCGTAATGTGTAAAAAGGGGGACTGGCTGCCGCAATGTGTAAAAAGGGGGACACCGTCTGCCGTAATGTGTAAAAAGGTGGACTGGCTGCCGCAATGTGTAAAAAGGGGGACGCTGGCTGCTGCAATGTGTATAAAGGGGGACGCCGTCTGCCGTAATGTGTAAAAAGGGGGACTGGCTGCCGCAATGTGTAAAAAGGGGGACGCTGGCTGCTGCCATGTGTAAAAAGGGGACGCTGTCTGCCGTAATGTGTAAAAAAGGGGGACGCTGTCTGCCGTAATGTGTAAAAAAGGGGACGCTGCGTGCCGTAATGTGTAAAAAAGGGGACGCTGTCTGCCGTAATGTGTAAAAAGGGACACTGTCTGCTGTAATGTGTAAAAAAGGGGATGCTGTCTGCCGTAATGTGTAAAAAAGGGGACGCTGTCTGCCGTAATGTGTAAAAAAAGGGGACGCTGTCTGCCGGAATGTGTAAAAAGGGGACGCTGTCTGCCGCAATGTGTAAAAAGGGGGACTGTCTGCTGTAATGTATAAAAGGGGCTCTATCTGGTGTAGTGGTGCTACTGTGCAGCGTAATTTGAATAATGGAGACTACTGTGCACCGTAGTATGAATTGCTATTATTTTGTGGCCACGCCCCTTCCCATGAAGCCACGCCCCTATATATATTTTTTGCGCGCCTATGGCACGCACTGCCCTTATCTTGCATGGGGGGGCGCCAATGCTGTTTCTTGCACACAGCGCTAAAATGCCTAGTTACGGCACTGGCCCCCAGTGCCAGATATGCATGTCCCCCCAGTGCCAGATATGCCCCCAGTGCCAGATACAGAAATGCCCCCACAGTGCCAGATATGCCCCCAGTGCCAGATACAGAAATGCCCCCACATTGCCAGATATGCTTCCAGTGCCAGATATGCCCCCAGTGCCACATACACATGCTTCCCCAGCTGCTCAATGCTGCTGCTGTATTGATCCTGTGTGTGAGGGGAGGAGAGCGCAGCCTGCGCCTATCCTGCCCCTCAGTCTCTGGCAGCGGTGCAGGTGTCTACCTTTAATTCAGCACCGATCCGTGAGCCAATCAAAGCTCGCGGTCCGGCAGCCAATCAGGAGCCTTGGCTGCCGGACCGCGAGCTCTGATTGGCTCATGGGCCGGTGCAGAATTGAAGGTAGACACTGAGGGGAGGAGAGGCGCACGCTGCGCTCCCCTCTCCTCAAGCAGCAGCGGCGGTGAGCAGCAGCGGAGGGAGGGAGGGAGCGGCGGCCCATCGGCGGTGGGTACGGCGTACCCACGGCTAAATTCTTAAAGGTATGCCATACCAACCCGTACCCGCCCCACTTGCACCGCTGCTTTAGACGCACCTGAGCGCACCTAGTCACTGCCGCGAAATGATGAAGCTGACTACATCTTATATATATATATATTAGGTGAGTGGTGTGGTGACATTCAGCAATTTAGGGGTGCCAAAATTAAATAATAACTTCCCCCCCAAACCTAAAATGTTGTGGCACCCCTGTCCAGTACCACATGTAATTATCGTCAGGATTATGTTTTCAACATCTTTTATATAATAAAAAATCTGTTCTTTATAACAAATTAGTCAATCTCACCATGGAACTGACTCACTTTGATCAGGGTCACAGCGTTTAAGCTTGGTACATACTGAGCAATATATCGGACGTTCAACCGAATGGCAAATACAGTATCTATTGAGCCTGTCAGTAAGTGTGTACAACTGATATGTGAACAACATCGTTCACAGACATATCGCGTCGGCCCTGCAGCACAGCCGATGGACGATTTATCTACAGGTGACTGACATCTTAACTGGGTGGGCACACTTAAATACCCACCCAGCTGTGGCATCAGGCACGACATATAGGCCCTCACTCCGAGTTGTTTGCTCGCTGGCTGCTTTTAGCAGCAGTGCAAACGCTAGGCCGCCGCCCTCTGGGAGTGTATCTTAGCTTATCAGAAGTGCGAACGAAAGATTAGCAGAATTGCTCGAAAATCTTTTCCTGCAGTTTCTGAGTAGCTCCAGATCTACTCCTAGATTGCGATCACTACAGACTGTTTAGTTCCTGGTTTGACGTAACAAACACGCCCTGCGTTCGGCCAGCCACTCCCCCGTTTCTCCAGCCACTCCTGCATTTTATCCTGACACGCCTGCGTTTTTTAGCACACTCCCGGAAAACGGTCAGTTTCCGCCCAGAAACACCCACTTCCTGTCAATCACTCACCGATCAGCAGAGCGACTGAAAAGCGTCATTCGCCCCTGTGTAAAATTGCTTAGTTTTGTGTGAAATTACTTGGCACGTGCGCCCTGCGGCCCATGCGCAGAACAGCCGTTTTTTTGCCTGATCGCTATGCTGCAAAAAACGGCAGCGAGCGATCAACACGGAATGACCCCCATAGGGCGGACAAATGATAAGTGTGTATGCACTTACCAATCACTGCATAAGTTGGTGGGTCAGCTGACCCGTCGACCAGGTGTGTTCCCAGCTTTAGACTATTGAAAACAAATGTCTGACTGATTTTTGTTTTGATTTCGAAACATTTGAACTTTATTTATTTTATTTTCTGAAATTGATTAATAAAAGGATCAAACATTCTTTTTAATTCTTCACTGTAAAGAGTCTACCAAGTAGGATATGGCTGATTCCCTGGCAATATGCCTGGAGTCTAAATCTGGCTTTGACACAAAGGATTGACAGAATCACAGACACTATTTGATGATTGAACTCAATACATTAAGACATCATCATAAATCAGCAGATGAAGTAAACATTATAATAACATCCTCTGTGAGTCATTAGATTCTGTAAAAGGGGTCATTGCAAGAAGGCATAAAGAACCTGTCATTGTGTGGTTTATTGCCAAACTCTGCTCAAACCCTTACTATATAAATAGACTATAATTTTTATAATGCACAAAATAGAATGCATTAGTACTACATTAGAACTATAACTCTATTAGCAAAAAATATTTGATATATATAGAGGAACTAAATATAATAATAATTTTATTTATATACCACTCTTTCTCCAACAGGACTCAAGGCACTTGAAATAAAAATTAGGTGGTTTAAACCTCTAGACTGGGTCCGGCCTCTGTGTGCATCACATGCGGCATGCAATCATTAAGTGGAGTGTTTAAGAAGTGATTGTATTTAAGGCTTTGGCTTGTTAGGCCAAAGCCTCTTTTGTGGCCAACTTCCTCCCCTCCCCCTCCATTTGTTTTTGCTTGGATTTGGTGGTTTGTTGTGTTGCCCAGAGGCAGAACTCTGGGAGGCAACGAAGTAAGCTGCCGCCGGGCTCCTGCTTTGAAGGGGGGCACCTCTACTCCTGTTCCGTGTGTTCAGCGAAATTAATCAAGTAAGTTAATTGACAGCAGCCGGTACCTCTTCCATAGCTGACTTCCCAGCTAGTCACTGCACCTTACAAATCACACCCTCTTTAATATAGATACACAGGAAGCAGACACCTTACTGATGAAGCAATTTGCTCCTATAAAGGAAACATGAGAATTCTAACTATATGAAGTTATTTCTCTGACAATTACACGTAACTTCATATAGTTAGAATTCTCATACTTTCTATGCAAGAGCAGATATCTCCATCAGTAAGGTGCATGCTACCAGTGTAAAAGGTTGTGGGTTATAATCATGGATATGACACTTGGAAATTAATTGTCAGAGAAATAATCAGCATTGTGAGTGACTGAGCAGATCTATGTAGTGTGTGGTTGGACCACTACATAGATCTGCCTAGTTGCAACGGTTTTGTAGTAGCTTCATATAGTTAGAATTAGAGATGAGCGGGTCGGTTTTACTAGGTGTTACTCTGATCTCAAAACGGCATCTTATTGGCTCACGGATGATATATAGGGGGGAAGGGGGCACCAATATTTTTCTTGCCTCCGGGCAACTGGGATAAACTTACGCCACTGGTGTTGCCCATTATTCTTTGGTGAGAAAGAACGGCAGATCACCAGAGCCAGTGCATGTTGTTTGTGTTTGGTTGTGCTCACCTTCGTTGACGGGGGGCTGCATCATCCATACCTTCCGACTTTTAGCAGTAGAAAATTGGTACAGGGGGCTCAGCCATTTGTAGAGGCGGCATGGTCATAAATCAAGGGGGCATGGCCATGGGTAAAGAGGGCGAAAGAGTGGTGACTTGTCTATGATACTGGTGGCTGTTCCTGGTGGCCTGCTGGCGCTGCCAGGGAAAGGCGGAGAAAGCCGCCTGACACTGAACAGGATGCGGGAGTCCGTGTCCCCGCAGTGCTGTGATACATATCCGGATAGTCAAGAAATCCAATACAATTAGTATACTCCCGTTATAGCCAGTACAGACCTTTAAAAAATGGTACTGTTAGCGGGTGTGGTATCATCACCCTACCGGGACACCCGCCGACAATGCACTCTATTTGGTTGGTTATTGTGCTTTGCTAGATTGCGCTGATTCTGGGTGTCATTTCTTTTCCACTATGCCTTTTTCTTCTTCTTTCTTTTAGTATACAAATAAAATAAATAGCTGACATATTTTGTCTGCCAAATCTTTGTGTCTTTATTTATGGTTATGGTAAAGTTAATGGTGGACTGGTAAATATAATTGCTCATCATAACAAAAGCCTGCCTGAGGATAATAGAGCTTAATAACTTAAGTGCAAACCTTTCACAGGACCGGACTCTATAAATATTGTCCCTAGGAGCAGAGGTGTCAGATTACACAAATTGTTTTTATGACAGTTTAAACTTTTTTTTATTCATTTTATAAATTTTTTATATCTATGGTGTATCAATAAAATAAATATTTACAGCTAATGCAATCAATCCGCATATATATTTTTAAATATTGTCCAGCGCTGCTAAATTGTGTTTATATATGTTTATGTATAAGGAGTGACTCTCCTTGTAGTAGCTGCTATTAGTGGAACACTCATTCCCAGCGCCCATCCCACTTATTCTTTTTGGCCTGCTGCTGTTTGGAACAGCTGTCCAGGCACCGGAACAATAATGAGTTGCTCCAGTAGACTTGGGCCTGCTGCCACCACAAATTGTGGTGAGTTAGATCTATAATTTGTGTTAGGCATTCACAAATATCAATGTACAGGCCCCTTTCTGCATGATTTTAGAATACAAGATGATCTTTTATAACTAGCCCACGTCCCAATCCCAATTGAAATTGTGTTTTAGCTGAAAAATCATATTTTGCAGCTAGGAATCAGAATGGTCTGGTGTGGTTGTATAAAGGTTGTCTGTCAGTGTGCTTAGTGTGTGAAGGTCAGCTCAACCCTGTGTAAATAGTCTTCTTTCCTTGTAAATTCAGGCACACAGAAGGTACTCAATGCTAATAAAATGGAAACACCAAAAGTACAATTGGATATGAAATCACAATACAAATCAGCCAGGCAATATTTTGAGCAAGGATGAACGTACTGTACTAGGGGATCCAGTCAAGATGCTGGCTGCCGGAATCCCGATACCCATCAGAATCCCAATGCCAGATTCCAGACAGCTGGCATCCTCACCGTGAGTATACTGGGAGGGTTAGGTTTAGGACTGGGGGGGGGGGGGTATAGGTTTAGTTGCTACCCCGAAGGTTAGGGTTAGGCTGCAGGAGGGGAGAGGTTAGGGTTAGGCTGCAGGGAGGGGGGGTTAGTGTTAGGCACCACCAGCGGGAGGTTAGTGTCAAAGTCAGAAAAATATCCCTATACATGCTGCCATATTTGCACCTCACGCTGGTCCGCGCTGCGCATGCGTGCGCTTTCCCGTGATAGCGCATACCCGCTGATGCGTGCACCCGCTCGCATCGGTATGCGTATTTACGGTAAAGAGTATGTAGTCGTAGCGTGCGACCCAATCGTTACATATTTCCACAATTAACGTAGTTTATAGATCATGGTCGCTTTGATAGATTCTGAAAGTTTGGTTAATATAGAATGTCCCTGAACGGAGGGATCCCTCTTTGTATTGTAGGAAGGGTCTAACAGGAGTCATACAGTAGTGTTTGGTACCCATCGGAAGAGTATTTAAATAGCAATATTCCGGTGTTGGTTTGGAGCGTATTAATCGCTCGTGCGAATAGTTATGGACATAAGAAGTTTATGTCCATTACTATTATTTACTCTTACTCAGGTATGCGGCGGGAAAGCCAGTTTCCCACCCACCTGAGCGGTTTGAAATCGTCACAGCCCACCTGTATGAATTACCCAATGACCTTTTGTTATGATGCGAAGCCGAATTCCTGTGTCCAATGGACGACAAGATTGTAGGGACCATTAGATTGCATTGTGTGTGGGGCATAAATAGGCAGGCCGACCACATCCAGCTCTCACTCTTCAACGGTTCTCATTGCTGAAAATCGGGTGCTGGATGTCCAGGCGCATGCGATCGTTTCCCCTTGTGCGTAAGTTTTTCTCCGTGATCATATTTTCATACTGTGAGCCATCTCTCTCATCTCATCTCATCTCTATCTCTCTCTCTCTCTCTCTCTACTCTTTCTCCCGTATTTTCCTTAAAGTATCTCGAATTGTATTGTATTGTATTTTATAGTGTAGTTATTTGGTTAGGAAGTCTCTGTTATATTGTAGTGTATCATTTGTACTGTGATTCCTTTTTACAAGTATATTAGTTATAATACATTTAATAGGCTTTGGACCCTAAACAAGTATCTGTGTATTTTCTCATAGTGTTAAGTGTTCACAGAGCATCGGTGACGCTCAAACAGCTTTGCAGTTAATCAGGTTACACCAGGTTGCACTTACACACTGTCTCTACATAAAGGTATATTGTGTATCTCATTGTTAAAGGTATAGATATCAAGGTATAGCGTTGTGAGCGTCTGCGCCGCTGGTGATCTCCTCGTGGTCTCGAGCGTCCGCTACGCCATAGCGAATCATTACGTTTGTCTGTAGCCAATAGTATGCCAGTCTGTGATCTCTGGGCCGTGAGCGAACGCGACGCTTGAGCGTCTCGCCTACGGCTGAGCGATCGTTAAGCAAGCCGTGTACCCTTACGGTACTTCTTGAATAGTCAGCGTACAGTGTTCTTAGACCTCATAAAGGGTTATAAGTACGATAAATAGATTCAGCTTTATCAATTGGCGGCTCGTCCTGTCCTTCACATATCTGCACTAGGTAGATCAGCAGACATTATCCCCCAGCAAAGGGTGGGAGGTTGTCTCGCAGTGCTGACGGGATAAGCGTCTGCTTCACTTAGATAAAGAGTGCTGAAGGAATCCGGGAACCGGAGGTAAGAACAAAACGCTTGTGTCTTTTAAAAAACTGTTTATTTGTCTTCTGTCTTGCGTACACACGCACGCATACATATATCTGCATTTCTTTTTCATTTTCGTATATCACTATCCGGTTTGCCAATTTTATAGTTGATAGAAAAGTGCTAAAAGAGACTTGCTGTTATTTTATAGTTTAAGAATAGAGGTAATAGTTAAAAGTGTAGAGAAACACACAGGTTTGCCTGGGAGATAAGGCAAAGCCAGTGGGGTACGCGGTAGATGATCAGGGATCGTCTACATTGATAAAAGTTTATTGTGTTACGGTGGATCTTTGCATTGCGTACACGTGTCTCTAACAAAGACTAGCGTACGCAATCCAAAGGCCGACGCACGCAGCGTACATTACGCAACGGAGCGTCCGGTTACGCCCACGTAGCTCAAATCACGAAAAGTTGAATTTTAGCGCAAAGCGATAATTAACGCGAAGGCGATAGTTAGCGCTAAGCGGTAAATAGCGCAAAAGGCGATAAATAACGCAAGTCTATTTTTGGAAAATCTGAAATTTAGGTTAACAGATCCTGCTCCTAATTGGTAACACAGCTGGGCTGAAGAAAATTTCTGCGCAGAAATAGATATTGAAACGAAAGTGTACATGTGTTGAGTGAGTGTGTTTTTATCACATAAGAGGTTGAACCAAAAAGAAATCGGGTACTCGTAAGGGACATACGTGTAAGTGACATATACGGTGGCTAGGGAGGCATCCCTGGTTAAACATAATATTTGAGCATTAGAGTATAGCGGACCAGTACAAGACCAGGAGGTCAGACCAGGAGGTCGTACAGACAAGACCAGGAGGTCATAAGGAGACAAAGAGGTCCGCTATAAAGGTAAGAGGCACAACCCCGGGGGTTGGTGCAAAACCCATATAGGCCATATAAGCTCTGGCTGAAGGAATTTGCAGCCGAAATTTTCGATTCCACTGATCTCTCAGTACATAACAGGTAGTGCTTATGTACTGAACGATTGTACCGCACGTCATTGTGTGCATTAGTAAACCTGACTAGTATCATTTTGCGTACAAAAGTCATAAACGCTAGTTGTACATTCTGACGTGATTTGTGTAATTTTTTATTTTTAAAGGGAAGTTCGCTGGTCACTCAGGAACTATCTAGCAACCCCACCTTTACTGGAAAGAGTAAGTGTCCTGCGGGTAACCCTCATATGTTCCAGTAAACAGAAGGTTTTTGGTAGGGCCCTGTATCGAGTACGCCAGCACCATATCGGTGTGATCAGGTCGTATTGGTCGAGGTGGGCGAGTGAGTGGGGTACTCGGTAAACCGCCACCGCCGGCCTATTTTGAATAATTTGGTTTGCTGTAAGGGTTCGCTGAAGACCGTGATATAAAGATCAAAGGAGTAGTAAGCAACACCTGCAGATTATGGGGGCCAGTTGTTCAGGTAGGGGGCGATCAACCTCGGTTCGGGTTGATTCAGAGAACCGACCAGTTGGGTCGGCAAGGTACATCATGTGTGAGAAATATGGAAGTCACACAGAGGTTTTATGTGATGAATGGGAGAGAATGACTGTACGAGACAGGGAGAAATTCCCAAGAATAGGTAGCTTCAGTCCAGAAGTGTTACAAAATTTAAGGAGGAGGATATGTCTCATAAAATCAACAAAGAGACGAATCCAGCATCATGATTATTTACAGTTATGGCAACAGGAAGGTGAGATACAGAGAGGTTTGGCTCTGGCGGCGGGATCTGGGGCAGTCAGGAAACTGATAGCCACAGCCCCGCCTCCACCATACATTGCAGGAGAGAAGTTGATTGCGGAGAAAAACGCACTGGGGCGTAAAACACAAACTCTTAGCAACCCTGTAAATGTTAATGATGTTAACCAAGTAACCCATGCAATTATTGACCCGTGCAAGTTGTACCCTGTTCTGAACTTTCCTCAGGAGTGTGATCAAGAAGACGATTCGGCAACAATTTCAGCACTCTCTCTAGCGGCCACCATATCAGAAACCACAGTAGGAACTGCACCACTCACGAGATTAGTGAAGGCCCCTAGCGGAGGGATAGGTGAGGTCGTGTCAACGGGTAAGTACGGCACCATGCATTATACCGAAACAATTTCACCACAAGCTGTAGAATCTACACAGAATGAGGTTGTTAGAGTTAACCCTGTTAGAGTAATAGCAGTTCCCAATGGGAAAACAGATGCATCAGGAGCCACTCCCATAAGGAACATTGCCATGTACACTCCATTTTCCCGAATGGAATTAAGAACCATAGTGTCCGAATTTCCTGACCCCAGGAAAGACTTAGTTGCTAGCCAAAAATACATCAGGGATCTAGGGAACACTGTAGAACCCAACCACAAAGATTGGCAGATACTGCTAAGAGCTTGTTTACCTTCAAATGTCGACTCAGTTCAATTCTTGGCTGATTGTGGACTAGATAAAGATGTACCGCTTTCAGATGTGTACAACAAAGATAACGTAAAAAGGATAAATTTACAGCTAAAGGAGTATTTCCCAGCCGTTGTTAAATGGAACAAAATATTCTCCATTAGACAAAAAGAGTCCGAAACGGCAACAGAATATTTTCACCGGGCACTATTAGAAATGGCAAAATACACTGGTATAGAAGACATTAAGACCAACCCAAACCACCAAGAAGTAGCAGTATCTGTACTGATGGATGGTTTAAAGGAAACATTAAAGGCTAGGGTACAGACCACGCAACCATGTTGGCGAGGTCTGTCAGTGTCCACTTTGAGAGAGGCTGCTATTGATCACGACAGAAACATCACCAGGCACCGAGAATCGCAAAGTGATAAGTTAATGTCAGTAAGTATACAGGCGCTGACCACAAAGCAGCCTGCGTATGTACCATCGAATCCTGTAAGTAAGTCAACTGAAATAACTTGTTATTCCTGTAACAGACAGGGACACTATGCACGAGACTGTAGAACAAAGAGTGTACAAAGATCTTTTCAACCCCCTAGACAACGACACAACACAAGACATTGGGAGCAGGGTCCACAGAGGCGGAGTTTTGAGCCACATACAGGGGAAACAAAAAGATACCCCCCGAACAGAGATTGGCATGCCTCTGGTAGTTCCCAGCTAACTCCCTCACAAGTAGTTGCTGCCAGCGGGATTCAGGGAGGTCAGCATACCCAATAGGGGTGTGGCCATACCTGTAATCTGCAGCCGGTTAAATTGATTGCCAGTCTTGGAAGTGAACCAGAGATTGCAATCAATGTAGCTGGTAAAACTTTAAACTTTCTTGTAGACACAGGGGCGGCCAAGTCAGTGATAAATTCGACAGTGGGCATGAGAACCACTGGTAGGACCATTCCAGCCATGGGAGTAACAGGAGTAGTCCAGCATTACCCTGTTAGCAAACCAGCCGAGATTACAATAGGGCCTTTGCATACCAAGCATTCCTTTTTGCTGGCTGCATCGGCACCGACCAATCTCCTGGGAAGAGACTTACTGTGTAAAATGGGGTGCGTCATTTATTGTACTCCTGAAGGTGTATTCTTGGACATACCTGAGAATCACGCTCAGGAAGTACGAGACATGTTAGACTCCCCGTCAAAATTAATGTCACATACCACTATGACAAATAGGACTCCCTCCCAAGTAGAAGAGATGACATCTCAAATACCAGAGTCACTTTGGACAAAAGACGGACAGGACACTGGATTAATGGCAAACGTAGCTCCAGTAGTTGTACAAGTAAAAGATGGTAGGATAGCTCCAAAAATCCCACAGTATCCTCTGAAGCCAGAGGTGGAGTTAGGAGTTTACCCAGTAATAGAGCGCTTGCTACAACAGGGCATTCTGGTAAGAACGTCCAGCACTGCCAATAGTCCCATCTTCCCTGTTAAAAAGAGTGGGGGGAGGGGTTACAGGCTAGTGCAGGATCTAAGGGGGATTAACAAAATAGTTGAGAGTCAGTTCCCTGTAGTGCCAAATCCAGCTGTCATCCTAATGCAAATTCCTCCCACTGCCAAATTTTTCACTGTTATTGACCTCTGCTCCGCTTTCTTTTCGGTACCTCTGCACCCTGACAGCCAATATTTGTTTGCATTCACATACAGAGGAGTCCAATACACGTGGACTCGACTACCCCAAGGTTTCATAGATAGTCCAAGTATATTTTCTCAGGCTTTGCATGATTGTTTACAGTCTTTCCAACCAGAGAGTGGATCAGTATTGATACAGTATGTGGATGATTTATTACTGTGTTCAGATTCACTGGAAGCATCCCTGAAGGATACGAAACAGCTCCTGTTTCATCTTTCAGACACAGGACACAAGGTTTCCAAAGACAAGTTGCAATTATGCCAAACTAAGGTAAAATATTTGGGACACTGTCTAACACAAGGACTGAGACACCTGACCGCTGATAGAATCCAAGCAATTAGAGACATGACTCTACCACAAACCCAGCAACAGATCAGAACGTTTTTAGGAATGTGTGGGTATTGCCGTAATTGGATCCCAGGGTTTTCCATATTGGCGTTACCTTTGCAGGAAATGGTCTCCTCAAACAAACCTGATAGGATTTCGCATACTGACGAATCCGAAACAGCATTTGAGAGACTCAAACAGTGCCTAACGCAGGCGCCAGCACTAGGTATGCCAGACTATGGGAAACCCTTTGAACTATACGGAACAGAAAGTGCTGGTTGCGCAGCAGGTGTACTAACCCAAAAACACGGTGATGCCAGCAGGCCAGTTGCATACTACAGCGCTCAGCTAGACACGGTAGCGCGATCCCTCCCCACATGCTTGCGAAGCGTTGCTGCAATAGCATTGCTAGTAACAAAAAGCGAAGATGTCGTGCTAGGCCACAACCTCACAATCCATACACCACATGCAGTGTCAGCCTTATTGAATTCTGCCCAAACCAGACACGTCTCATCAGCGAGGTTTGCAAGATGGGAATTGGCACTAATGGCCCCAGTAAACATCACCATAAGGAGATGCAGTGCATTAAATCCTGCAACATATCTCCCAGGTGTGCCTGGTCATGCACAAAGGGTGGAAGGTGAGAGTGCTGGGGAAGGAGGATTTAATACAAAGGAAGATACACATGATTGTATGGAATATTTGACCCAAAATTTTACCGCAAGGCCTGACATCAGTGACAATCCACTGGAAGATGCAGAACTCACGTTCTACACGGACGGTAGTTGTCACAGACAGTCAGACTCGGGAGACTTGTGTACTGGATACGCAGTCGTAGATGACCAAGACACCATAGAAGCGGAACCGCTAGGCCCACCTCACTCAGCCCAGGTTGCTGAACTGGTCGCCCTAACCAGAGCATGTGAATTGGCTAAGGGTAAGTCAGCCAATATCTACACCGATTCTAGATACGCATTCGGGGTAGTCCATGATTTCGGAGCCCTATGGCGCCTCAGAAATTTCATGACGGCAGCTGGTACACCGATAGCGCATGCAGCTCACATAAAAAGGCTTCTAACAGCGATACAGGAACCCGACAGAGTGGCTGTTATCAAATGTAAAGCACATACATATAGTCAAGACCCAGTATCACTTAGTAACAGCCGAGCAGACGAAGCTGCTAAGTTAGCAGCTGCTACCCCCATACCGACAGACACCACACAACTGATGGTATTCAATACCATCAACACACAGAAGTTGTGTGAAATGCAGAATTTGTGTTCCGCACAGGAAAGAGCAGTCTGGAAGGCAAAGGGATATGGCCAGGAGTCCTCAGGGCTCTGGACGGATGGACATGGTAAACCAGTGGCCCCCAGGACATATCTTCCATGTCTGGCTGAAGCAGCTCACGGGCTGACTCATCTAGGCAAGGAGGGGATGTGCAAATTGGTAAGAGCATACTGGTGCGCCCCAGGATTCTCCTCTCATGCGAGTAAAAGAGCAATGTCATGCCTTACCTGTCTGAGAAAGAATATTGGAAAGGCAATACCTACAGAACCATCCCATATCCCACCTGCCGGCGGCCCTTTTCAGGTAATACAAATTGACTTCATTCAATTACCCCCATGTCGGAATTTGAAATATGTACTTGTTTGTATAGATGTTTTCTCGAATTGGGTCGAAGCATTTCCAGCGGCTACAAATACCGCTATGTTTACAGCTAAGAAAATTGTGCAGGAATTTGTATGTAGATATGGTATCCCTAGAATAATCGAAAGTGATAGGGGTACCCATTTTACAGGTGATGTCTTTCAAGGAATGTGTAAATTGATGGGAATTGATAGCAAGCTGCACACTCCGTACCGTCCACAGGCGAGTGCGAAGGTCGAAAGAGTGAACAGCACGATTAAAAATAAATTGAGTAAAGTAATGGCAGAGACAGGATTGACATGGCCAGAAGCTTTACCCATTGTTTTGTATAGCATCAGAACCACTCCCAGGTCCCCTCTTAATCTGTCCCCTTTTGAAATCTTGTTTGGTCGACAACCGCATGTCATGATTAACCCTCAGGATGATTTGAAATGTAACAATGAAGTAACTGTAAAGTACTTAATTAACATGAGTAAACAGTTGAGGAACCAAAATGAAAATCTGAAGTTGGTGATTCCTGATCTACCTGATAGTAATTGTCATGACATTGAACCTGGGGATTATGTAATGATACGAAATTTTCTACGCTCAGGTTGTCTTATTGATAGATGGGAAGGACCATACCAGGTCTTATTGACTAGCACCACAGCATTGAAGGTTGCTGAGAGAGAGACTTGGGTCCATTCATCCCACTGCAAGAAGGTTGCTGATCCAGAGAAGTCCCGTGATAAGGAACAGACGGTAGAGGTTGTATCACTGGAGTGTCTGTTCCAGGAGGACTGAGGCGGCACCTGAGCCTTGAAGACCAAAAGCAGTTGTCGACTCCCCAATCCCTTTTATTGTTTTTCTCCACTTCCCATCCCCTCTCCCTTGAAATTTCTTTTTCCCCCTTCTCATTCTTCTCCATTTCCTCCTCAAAGATGGACTTGCCCCAAGAGACTGTGATCCGGATTTTCCTGTTAACCATGATGTTGACTAGAACAGTCTGTTCCGGCGAGAGTACCATGGAGGTCGAGAGAGGTTCTGGAATGGGTTCCGATTATGATGATGAAGGCGTAGTTTTCCAAGATCAACCTAACCAACAAGCAAAGGCGAGTATCAGAAAACGATCCGATAGAAGAAATTGTGATGGATTGTTAGCTGAAGAAAACTGTATCTGTAGGCTCTGTAACAACTTGGTTGAGGATGGGTGCATAAGGAAATGCCAATCCAGTTTTAATATCCATATGGACCGGCATCCATTGAGTGATTATCACTCCTTAGTGGGTAATGTATTAAACAAAACAGATTGTTGGGTATGCTCTCAAGTACCTCAGGGTCATAGCAAATCAGGGCTAGTACCATTTCCTTTAGCGATAGGGGAGGTACTTGAGTTAAATGGTGGGAGACCGGTGGACAGGAGGTTTAATATCTCCAGCCCTCCTAGTTTGAAGCTCCACCAATACCATGTGGATAGGTCCCTCTTATGTTTCAACCTCTCCAATCCCCGACAGCCGGGAAATTGGGAAGTGTCATGGAGCAACCTGACCATGACCTTCTCGCATAGAGCAGATAGAATGCCTACAGATACAGAGCTTGTACGCCACATAGCCAGTAGAGGAAAATCTTTCAGGTATAGATATACCTTAGGAAATAGGATTACTAGAGTTGGAGAAGTATCACCAGGATACTGTGCACATATCGTACAACCCGATACGTGTATTAAGCAGATGGAAGAATTAGGGTCAGGAGATTTCACCTGGAAGGTATGTAATATGGTAATGTCCTACTCCGTCCCATATGTTCTCCCCGATGATGCTTATTTCATATGCGGGAGAAAGGCGTACAAGTGGCTTGCCCCAAACTCTGAAGGATTGTGTTATATTGGAAAAGTATTGCCTGAAGTGATGACTGTAACTCATGATAAAATGAAAGACATACACCGTGGTGCCCAAGCTCCTTATACTCACACTCATTACGAGCACCGAGTTAAAAGACAACTGTCAGAAAGATTAGAGCATCCGGCCTCTGATCTGATCCATGAATCCACCGGGATTCAGGTTCTGGTGGCGTTAGATTTCACTCGCACCGCTCGAGGAGTGATGAATTATAGATACATTTCCGCACTCGCCAATTTGTTAGATAATATCACTGAAATGTATGATGACACGTTTAGATACACTGGAAGAGAACTCCAAGCTTATAAAACAGAACTGGTACAGCATAGAATGGTTCTTAATTACCTCACAGCAGTGACAGGCGGATATTGTGTTACATTGGCAACACAGTACGGCGTGAAGTGTTGCACGTATATCACAAATAGCACCGAGGATCCGGTCGAGGTCATAGACCAAAAGATGGATGATATTCTCCAATTGAAGTGGGAATTTCGCCGAAAACACAATCTCACTCTTGCTGCTGTAGGTAATGAGCTGACTGGTTGGGTGTCATGGTTGAACCCGCGAAATTGGTTCTCCGGTTTGGGAGACTGGGCTCAAGGAGTCATAATGGATGTTGGGAAGTTTCTCCTATGTATTTTGGGTGTTGTTATATTTATTGGATTGATATTTAGATGCGGGCAGGCTTTAATGAGGTGCAAACAAAGTACAAGAGTGATGAGTTTGAGGAGTGAGGAAACTGTAATTAACCTGGATTTGATTTATGACCCAATGATAGAAACCGGGATGTGATAAAAAATGCGATTATACGGTCCGTTTCTTTCACCTGTTTTTCTGCTTTTCTCCAAGATAAAAAGACCCCCTTGGACGAGGAAGTTGACGAGACGCTATACAGACAACGGATGGACCAAAGAAAGAGTTTTTGACCACTTGAGAAATGGACACTTGATGAACTTTGCCATGGATCCCCAGTTTCCCTAGTATTTTTAAACTCACGCTAGCCCAACATTTTTTGTAAATCTGATGGCACTGACAAAGCTTGTTGCTCATGCCTAAGGAGCAAAACAGCGCAAAGAAGACGACTTTCAACTGATACCGAACAAAACTTCGACGACAGATGTACATTTACCTGACATAGAATATCATTGCATTTTCCATAAGTGTTCTTCATCTTCATCTCTACAACCCTCAGGTAATAACACACATAGTATAGGGAATACAGGCACAGATATCAGCAATCACATATTCCCCCATTCATGTATCATCAACTAAAATGTGCTCCCCATTTTGTTCAAAAAAAAAAACCGAAAAGAGCTCGGTAAAGTTTGACAGCCCATCCACAGACCTGTACCGCAGGATAAGAAGGAATTCAAATGTATACTTCGCAATACCTCGAAGCTTGATTTACAACACGTACGGCACGATGATACATGACCCCCCCAAACATGGACTCATACACACATGCTTCTGCTATCTCACTAGGTCATACCCTCTTCACACCTACTCCTCTCTCCTCCCCTACCCAACCATGGAAATGAATTAACCCCTGACATATATTTTTCTCCTTTTGAAATGTTTTAGAAGGTGGCAGTTATTATTGACTGCCAAAGGGTGGACTGTCAAAGTCAGAAAAATATCCCTATACATGCTGCCATATTTGCACCTCACGCTGGTCCGCGCTGCGCATGCGTGCGCTTTCCCGTGATAGCGCATACCCGCTGATGCGTGCACCCGCTCGCATCGGTATGCGTATTTACGGTAAAGAGTATGTAGTCGTAGCGTGCGACCCAATCGTTACATATTTCCACAATTAACGTAGTTTATAGATCATGGTCCCTTTGATAGATTCTGAAAGTTTGGTTAATATAGAATGTCCCTGAACGGAGGGATCCCTCTTTGTATTGTAGGAAGGGTCTAACAGGAGTCATACAGTAGTGTTTGGTACCCATCGGAAGAGTATTTAAATAGCAATATTCCGGTGTTGGTTTGGAGCGTATTAATCGCTCGTGCGAATAGTTATGGACATAAGAAGTTTATGTCCATTACTATTATTTACTCTTACTCAGGTATGCGGCGGGAAACCCAGTTTCCCACCCACCTGAGCGGTTTGAAATCGTCACAGCCCACCTGTATGAATTACCCAATGACCTTTTGTTATGATGCGAAGCCGAATTCCTGTGTCCAATGGACGACAAGATTGTAGGGACCATTAGATTGCATTGTGTGTGGGGCATAAATAGGCAGGCCGACCACATCCAGCTCTCACTCTTCAACGGTTCTCATTGCTGAAAATCGGGTGCTGGATGTCCAGGCGCATGCGATCGTTTCCCCTTGTGCGTAAGTTTTTCTCCGTGATCATATTGTCATACTGTGAGCCATCTCTCTCATCTCATCTCATCTCATCTCTATCTCTCTCTCTCTCTCTCTCTACTCTTTCTCCCGTATTTTCCTTAAAGTATCTCGAATTGTATTGTATTGTATTTTATAGTGTAGTTATTTGGTTAGGAAGTCTCTGTTATATTGTAGTGTATCATTTGTACTGTGATTCCTTTTTACAAGTATATTAGTTATAATACATTTAATAGGCTTTGGACCGTAAACAAGTATCTGTGTATTTTCTCATAGTGTTAAGTGTTCACAGAGCATCGGTGACGCTCAAACAGCTTTGCAGTTAATCAGGTTACACCAGGTTGCACTTACACACTGTCTCTACATAAAGGTATATTGTGTATCTCATTGTTAAAGGTATAGATATCAAGGTATAGCGTTGTGAGCGTCTGCGCCGCTGGTGATCTCCTCGTGGTCTCGAGCGTCCGCTACGCCATAGCGAATCATTACGTTTGTCTGTAGCCAATAGTATGCCAGTCTGTGATCTCTGGGCCGTGAGCGAACGCAACGCTTGAGCGTCTCGCCTACGGCTGAGCGATCGTTACGCAAGCCGTGTACCCTTACGGTACTTCTTGAATAGTCAGCGTACAGTGTTCTTAGACCTCATAAAGGGTTATAAGTACGATAAATAGATTCAGCTTTATCATTAGGATAAGGCACTAAGGGGAAGGGAGGGTTAGGGGGTAGGGGAGAACATAGGTAGCTCACTCCTGTTGAGATTTCAATTGACAGGATGCCGGAGTTGGTAAGTCATACCCAACCACTGGACTGACTATGAAATCATTCAGTGCAAGAGGTCTGACTTTGTTTTCACTTTGGTGGCTAGCTCACTTTTTACTTACATCAATACAACAATTCAATGTAACCCCAATACCATATAAAGTATGTACTGAAAATGTATATCCTTTAAAATGCAAGACTAATATACCGTACATAACATGTTTGTGTTATCAACTCTATGCTCCTGCAATTTTTGGTCACATAAACATCTGTAATAATATTAGGTGCAGATAAAAGTTATATGCAGAATGTCAAGTTTATAAACTAGCTACAAGCATGTGCACTTCCGTGTAATCAAAACCACAGGTATGCACAATCATGACAATACGGTAGGAAAAACATACTGGGCCGTGTCCTTTGCTCTTTCATACGGTTAGTGTTAACCCTTAGAAAAATACACCTACCTTTATTCTGTGACTTGGTACATTTCTAGGAAGATCATATATGTGAGCTTGATTAGAGACTTTTTGTCTATGTTCCTGTACAGAAGGTGTGTATATTGGCAGGTCTTCTTGATGACTGAAAGTTTGTCATTTCACTTTCAGGGAGTAAACTATGCTCACCCAGTGCCCTTTCCCCCATATCACCTGGAGATGAGTTACAGATATGTCCTATGTTATATGTGATGGAAATATGTGGATGTCTCTGTATACTGTATATGTAGCTACTTGAAAGTGGTTGCGTCAAGATATGCTCATGGCTTTAAAGAGATAACTGCCAAAGGTCATGACTACTATTACTCGGCCCACATAATGTATGGGGCTTGGCAGAGCTTTCAATTCCTCTTTGGGTGACTATACAGGAAGGGGAAAGGGGGGGGGGAGAACGCTGCTAGCCTGCCCTCTGGTTATGGTTATCAGCATGGCTGAACCCTACTTTATTTGAGGGATTGATTTGTGGAATGTGTTTATGGAATGCGAGTCTAGCCGTTAGTGTCTATTTTTTAGCTTGTGCTATTTTTTCTGTTGCTCTAAGAAAACTAAATTACTTGCGTACAACTGACAAGTAGTTTCAGTGAAATTATAGCTCACAGTAGAATGTGCAGCTCAGAGCACAGCATGCCATTGAGGGGGCGTGTCACATTCTGCCCAAGTGACATGTCTATCTCCACCTATGGGCGTGTCTATTGTCACTCATTGGTGTGTAATGCAGGGGCAGGGGAAAACAAAAGTAATAAGCGCAGTACTGGCTAGCAGGGCCGTAACTAGGTATGTGCGGAGTGCGCCACCACACATAGCGCTGCAGGGTAGAGGACGATGTTGGTGGCACTTATCAATTCTCTGTCTTAATTAATTTCACTTGTAGCTTTCCCCCTTTTGAAGCCCAGCATCTTTTGACTACAAAGGGTAAACTTACTAAAGCTCTTAAAACAGACAAGTGGCATAGTTGCCCACAACCAATCAGATTCTATCTATTATTTTCTAGAAATGATTAGTAAATTGATTGGTTACTGTAGGTAACACAACTACTTGTCTGTTTTAGAAGCTTTAGTAAATCTACCCTCAAAGGTCCAATAAGTGTATTTTATACTTGCCTACTCTCTCGGAATGTCCGGGTTACTCCCAGTGAAAATGATGAGATGGGGGAGGGATGACGAGAGTCACAGCAAATCATGTGATTATAGCCCTGCCTCCCACATTATGTTGCCATCATTCACAACATTTTGAAGCAGAGACGGGGCCACAATGCTGAAAATTATGTCTGCATGTCCCATACACCTGTTCCCCAAAGTTTTTCAAAATGTTAACAGGATTCACAAAGAAACGTTTGCCCTGCAGCTACTGATGTCTTAAAGCAGCCAGGTTGCAGATGTAAAATGTATTCGCTATAAAAGCTGCAATTGCATGCAAGATGTCTGTAGGTTGGCACCAGTTTTATATGTGCATGTTGTACCCCAGGAATATGTCACAACACATACATATATAGTAGGTCCATGTTTTTATCTATTTGCTCTGCTAATGAAATAAACATTCATTATTAGGCAGCAATAAAGCTTCAACACCTGTCGACCCCCCGCCGAGCTGTCCAACGGCCGATACAGCCGGTGGGCGGCCTGGCGGCGGGGAGGGAGGTGACGGGGGGAATGAAGTTTCTTCACTCCCCCCGCCACCCGGCTCCATAGCAGTGTATGCTAATATAGACGAGATTGTCCATATTGGCCTGCATGCATAAGCGACGGGGCACCAAAGATGCATGTTGGTGCTTCCACACTTAACGATATGAACGAGTTCTCGTTCATTAATGAACGAGAACGTTCATATCGTTCAGTGTTATCTTCTAGTGTGTATTGCCCATAAGTGTTAGAATCACCCAGGTCTGCAATATATTATATGTTGCCCTCTATTCTTTATATTTATTTTTTTCTATAGTATACCTAATAATCCTGTTGTATATATTTAAATCCTGTTTATTTTATTTCAATAATGCTTGCTGGCCCTTGTGTTCCAATACCATTATCTGTCAGTTTTAGCCACAATTACATTTCACCACTGTAATTTTTATATCACCACAATCATTCCTTCAGTCAATCTCCTTCACTATCTACATCCATTAGCTGCACCATCATGTAGCCGTCAGACACTACCTACCTACCACCTCTTAACCTTCACCTCAAACTCCTAACTGAACTTCCTTTATTCCTAGTCCTTCTCATTATTATCAACATGATCTATTTGCACTCCTTGTATTATTCTCATATCTGTCTATCTCATATCTACAGAACATTTCCACTTGCACCCTTCCAATATTCCCTATGTAGATGCCAGGGCAAATGTAAGGTCTATCTGCACCCTAGGCAAAGCATCAGCCTAACCTGCAATCCCTACCACCACCACCACCACCTCTCAGAGGGGAGATGCAGGTGGCCACTCAGTGGTCTGGGGTGAATTGCATCATTATACATATGCAGAGAAAAGGGTTTATCTTAAAGGCGGCAATGGCATTACAGCAACACTGGGTGTAGCCACGCAGTCAGGTGCTGCTTGCTGCTGGAGAGCCGGGATCCAGAGGCCTGGAGGAGGTGCATCAGGGCTACGAGAAGCAGCTGTGTGAACGCCCCTTGGGAACCATAGTTACATCCCCTTTAGAATGCAAGCTCTCACAAGTATGGCCCTCTTCTCTCATGTGCTTATCCTTTCTCTTACTTTAATAATCTTCAACTGCATCAACTCCAGCCATCTTCTGCCACCTGATGTTTATTCCAGTCCAGTGTCATCTGCTGATGTAGCTATGTTTATTTCTCATATGTCCTAGAGGATGCTGGTGACGCTTTTATACGGGATCCGCAGGAGACATGGGCACTTTAAGACTTTGAATGGGTGTGAACTGGCTCCTCCCTCTATGCCCCTCCTCCAGACTCCAGTTTAGATTCTGTGCCCAGTGAGACTGGTCACACACAGGGGAGCTCTACTGAGTTTCTCTGAAAAGACTTTATGTTAGGTTTATTATTTTCAGGGAGCACTGCTGGCAACAGTCTCCCTGCATCGTGGGACTTGCGGGAGAGAAGTCAGACCTACTTCTGTGAGTTTCAAGGCTCTGCTTCTTTGGCTACTGGACACCATTAGCTCCAGAGGGTCTGATCGCTAGGTACGCCTAGATGCTCGTTCCCAGAGCCCGCCGTCCCCCCCCCTTGCAGAGCCAGAAGTCAGAAGACGGGTGAGTAGAAGAAGATCAGAAGACTTCAGTGATGGCTTTGAGGTACCGCACAGCGGCCGCGCTGTGCACCATGCTCCCACACACACAGGCACTGTAGGGTGCAGGGCGCGGGGGGGGGGGGGGGGGGCGCACTGGGCAGCATATAAATCCTCAATAGAGACTGGCAAACGAATATATAAGTGCCCAGGCACTAGATTTAACCCCCACCAGTATAAATATATGTAAGAAATAGCGGGGCTGGAGCGCGCCATTAAGGGGGAGGGGCTTACCCCTCACAGCTCATTTCAGCGCCATTTTCTCCTCCCAGAGACGCTGGTCCTTCCAAAACACTGCTGTACAGATCACAGTGAAAAACGAGGGGGGGGGGGGGGCACAGTTGTTTGGTGCATTATAAGTTAAAAATAAAAAGCACACTATATAATGAGCGCTGTGGAAATGAGCTGGTAAATTCCTTCTGTGTTTCCCTGACTGAATGTACTGGGGTCTATCCCTTATAGCCAGTGTAATGTCGGTGGGTGTTTGGTACACGTGTGTCAGCATATCTGAAGGTGAGGGCTCTGCCACAAACGGCTGTGGGAATGACTCTGTCGGCACCGCCGACTCCTAATGGTACTTGGTACATGTAAATAAGTGTCAACATGTCAGTAGATGTATGTTCTTCCCAAGAGAAAACTATATGGGAGACACAGACGTGTGGTGGTGACCCTGTCGGCACCAACAATATCTGACTGGGTAAAAATGGGCATGATAATGTGATGCATATCAGAAAGGACTATACCTATATGTATACGTATGTATAGTAAGGTTGCATAGGTCTGTGGCACAAACACAGACGTAGTAATATTTATGGAGGGTGTCATATTCATAGAATAGATTTCCCTCAGACCCCTCGGGATCGCAAAAATGTTATTTTGCCCAGTTACTACTCCCGGAGATCGAAACGAATACTGTTTCTTATGTCCAAATATGAAAGGTGGGGGCTAACTGGCGCTGTATGGGATCTGAAGCAGGCCGTGAGGGAGGGTATGGGGGTCCCCTATATGACTCCATTGGGAATAGACAATAGCAAAGAGATGTAACCACTCCCTAGTAGGCGCTAGATCCGTGTAGATATTATATCAAAATATGATAAAATATTTAATAAAATAAACATAAAATAAGACAAAAATATAGAAATATAAAACACGTGGTGAATCACAATGAAGGTAGGAAGGTGATCGTACCCGTATATTTGGTGGGAGCCGCAGGTGTTGAGAAAGCAGAGTACCCCGGGAAATACCTTGCTATAGGCTCCAGAGATTTGATTCCCAAATGACCATCCACGTGACCCACAGCATGCAGAGGTTGTCCGTCTTGATAATGGAATAAGGCACAGCAGGGAAAACCCAACGTGTTTCGGGACTATGCTGTCCCTTTTTCAAGGCTTCAGGTGATCCTCATTGTTCCAGACTGGCCTAAGAAGACCTGGTATCCGGATCTTCAGATGAACGCCGGATCCTAGCCGAGAGGATATTTCCAGTGAAGTCATCCCTACTCTTCTTCAGACCAGTAGAGGAGTAACGTAAAAACATTACCACTGTATCTGGAGAAAGTATGTGTCTTGGTGCGTATCCAAGAAGGCTTCTACGGAAGATTCCAGTGGGGTCGTTTTCTCCTTTTTTCACAAGATGGATTGGATGCGGGTCTTAAGTTGGGCTCGATTAAGGTTTTATTCCAAAAACAATTGGCCTCCTTTACAAAGGTTCGAACTTTCGTAAAAGGAGTGTTACACATCCAACCTCCCTTTGTGCCCCCCTGGGGCTCCATGGGGTCTTAACGTGGTGTTGCAGTTCCGGCAATCTCATTGGTTTGAACCTTTACGTAAGGTAGAGTTGTAATTCGTCACTTGGAAAGTGGTCAAGCTGTTGGCCTTGGCATCTGCAAGGCGGGTGTCTGAATTAGCGGCTTTGTCTCACAAGAGCCCCTATTTAATCTTCCATGCGGATAGAGCGGAGTTGAGAACTCGTCTGCAATTTTCTGCCAAAAGTGGTTTCATCATTTCACATGAACCAACCTATTGTGGTGCCAGTGGCTACTGAAGTCTTGACGGAATAGAAGTCTCTCGATGTGGTCAGAGCTTTGAAAATTTATGTCGCCAGAACGGCACAGATTAGGACAACGGAGGCTCTGTTTGTCCTGTATGCTCCCAACAAGATTTGGGCTCCTGCTTCCAAGCAGAATATTGCACGCTGGATCTGTAATATGATTCAGCAGGCTCATTCTACGGCTGGATTGCCGTTACCGAAATCGGTGAAGACCCATTCTACCAGAAAGGTGGGCGCATCCTGGGCGGCTGCCCGAGGGGTCTCGGCATTACGGCTTTGCCGAGCAGTTACTTGGTCAGGTTCAAACACCTTTGCGAAGTTTTACAAGTTTGATACCCTGGCTGATGAGGACCTCTTGTTGGGTCAATCGGTGCTGCAGAGTCATCCGCACTCTCCCACCCGTTCTAGAGCTTTGGTATAAACCCCATGGTTCTTGAAACGTCCCCAGCATCCTCTAGGACGTATGAGAAAATAGGATTTTAATACCTACCGGTACATCCTTTTATCTTAGTCCATAGAGGATGCTGGGCGCCCGTCCTAGTGCGTACTGTATCTGCAGTTATTGGGTATGGTTACACACATGGTGTGTTGCGTTTAAGTCAGCCTGTTGCTGATGTTATTTATACCGTGGCATGCGTTATGCTGTTATTGGTTGTGTTTACACATAGGTTGTGTTACGCTTTATGTCAGCATATTGCTGCATATTCTTCATGCCGTCAGCTGGTGTTCTATTGAATGCCACGTTCTGCGGCATATTGGAGGTGAGCTGGTAAGATGCTCACCGTGGTTTAACAATAAATTCTTTCCTCGAAAAGTCTGTCTCCCTGGGCACAGTTACTTAAACTGGAGTCTGGAGGAGGGGCATAGAGGGAGGAGCCAGTTCACACCCATTCAAAGTCTTAAAGTGTCCATGTCTCCTGCGGATCCCGTCTATACCCCATGGTTCTTGAAGCGTCCCCAGCATCCTCTACGGACTAAGAGAAAAGGATTTACCGGTAGGTATTAAAATCCTATTTTACCCTGTATTGTCCTATATTGTCTTCTACTGTAAGTTGCTGTTTTCCTGTTTTGATTATTTGTTTATGTACTCTGTAATTGGGCACTGCGGAACCCTTGTGGCGCCATATAAATAAAGGATAATAATAATAATCCGCATCTTATGTGCCTTCACATGACTTGATGTTACATGTGTCAGCACGGAGGAAGCGCTGAGACCTATGTGGTACAGCCTGATAGCAGTGGCTGAATCTGATTAGATCCGCAGCAGCAGCCACCATAGTGTAAAAGGAGGAGACAACATACAAAGACAGCATTCATTTTTTGCTAGATGAATTCAGTGGCGCCCTCCAGGGGCCGGCAACCCTAGGCAGCCACCTAAAGCTGCCTAATGGTAGAGCCGGCCCTGGTAGTGACTGTATTTTCATCTCACTCATTCCGCCATTATATAGGTTTGCACCTTTTATTCTCCTAATTCTTTCATTTACCCTTCCTCTCATGAGCTCCACATATTGCACCTTATTTACCACCATATTTTAATCTAAACACTACTCTAGTATTACCCATACCTACTCTTAACTCAATTTGTTAATTAAGCATATGAGCCATGTACTAAACCAGTGGTTTCCAAACTTTTTTGAATCACGGCACCCTAGAATATCAGAATTTTTTTCACTGCACCCCTAGGCCAAAAATTTCTTATTGAGAAATTTAGAAAGAAATATTACATTAAGTAGATCACATTTATATGTCATCCTTAGGGTCAGTTATGTGGAGAGGGGCAAGATTTGCTTCTGTTTGGCCACATATTTTATGATTGGCAGCCACCCGCACTGGTTTTGCCTATTATATTGACCATGAATAATTTGAATTAGTCCTGGACCACCATCCCAGGGCACCCCTGCAAGTGTTCCGGGGCAACCCAGGGAGCCACGGCACACAGTTTGGGAACCTCTGTACTAAACACTGATACCATTTTCCACGATCTTCTAATATATCTCTCTTCTCATAAGTAATCTCATTGCCAGCTCCTCCCTTTAATTACCAGATAAAAAGCTACTATAATTAACTCCCATTCTGCTTCTGCCCTCATGCCTGAGCGTTGTTCTGACTGCCGGCAAAGTAATGATATTTCAATGACTATTATTGTTCTTTTCCTATCAATGTTCAGTGAATGCACAAGAAATCCAAAGTTTAAGTTTAATCTGAAACATTAATTTATAAAAGATGGGTCAACTAGATATATGAAGTAATAGGCATTTGGTACTGCTATGCTGTACATTTTTTTAAAAGAATGCGGATTGACTGGAGAACCAAGTTATGTGAATTGAATAAAGTAGTATGTAAATCTAAAAAAATAATTGCTCAGACATAACTGCTCCAGTGAGCATAGACCTTGGTACTCAAAATGCATTAATGCCAGGAAGCAATTCATGGCATAAGAGGTATGAAGCATTACTGTACACTCAAATGATTTATGGGTTAATAAAATCCAATAATGTGCTCTAGTCAAAGGAATATTGGGTTAATGAGCTATTAGAATCAAATGAGTAGACAGTGAGGTGGTAGAAATAAATCAAGCGTAGGTCAATAGGATGCTAGAATCAAATTGAGAGATAGACAGATTGACTGAAGAGCATAATGACACTGTAGCCTGAAATGAAATGAAATTACTTAGTGTAAATAGGGTGTATGAGTTGATAAACATTAGGCTGGGGGGCTCTCGCTACAGTTAAGATGGGATAATACTGTGTTTAAATAATATTAGGGTAAGGAAATAGGATACCTAAACCATGTGAGATATATCAGCAGATTACAGAACAGAGTTATAATAGTGACTTCACTTGAAATGTGAAATGTGAGCACTGTGTTACATGGTGTATACAGAGGGAAGACAGAATGACTGTGTGTAATCAGTTACTGGTAATGTTATAGATCTATAGTAGTCTTCTGATCTCGGCATGTAAGTATGAATTGATGGAGGACAGGGTACTTTTGTGAAGAAAGAGCAATGCTCTGCTAAATACTGTAATTGTAGGGATGATGAAGGACACGGGAATGTACTGAGTGTATATATAGGAGTAAGAGGAAAGGTTTGGTATTGAAGGCTGCACAGAGAGCATATGGCAGGCATGTCCAAACTGCGGCTCTCAAGCTGTTGTGAAACTACATATCCCAGCATGCCCTGACACAGTTTTGCTGTCAGAGAATGCTAAAGCTGTGTCAGGGCATGCTGGGATGTGTAGTTTCTCAACAGCTGGAGGGCTGTAGAAGATAATCTCAGGCACCCAAAGCATAATCCGCGATAAATGGGCTGCCAGAGCCGCGATAACACATGGAATTGGGAATTTATCCCTAATCCCATGTGTTTTTGCATGATCACGGGTCCGTTTTCAAGCAATCGAAACGGACCCTAATTGGATACCGCGGTAATGACCATCAGTCAAATACCGTGATATCCGGCCATTTCGATCTGCTGAAATCAGAACATCTAATTGGATACCCCGCCCCCATAGAACTACTTAGATCAGCATAGCTATTCAGTGAAATAGAGGAACTTGCATGCTGACTGTTTAATGATATGTATCTGGAGATTTAGTAGATAGAACATCATATATGTTAGAACTACAGTCACTGTGAATAAATAAATATATCCAAGTATTCCAGGGAGTGACCATATAGTCATTTATTTGACCCTATCTGGACATACAAGATCTGTACAGAGACATTGATATTTCATAGTGAATAACTAAACAGAACCATCTAAAATACGGTTCCGGTATGAATGGTCGACCATGTTATGGTCGACAGTCATTAGGTCGACCACTATTGGTCGACATTGACATGGTCGACATGGACACACGGTCGACACATGAAAATGGTCGACACATGAAAGGTCGACACATGAAAAGGTCGACATGAGTTTTTTAACTTTTTTTGTGTCGTTTTTTGCGTAAAGTGACTGGGAACCCCAATTAGTGCACCGCGTTCGCTCGCCATGCTTCGGGCATGGTGCCTTCGCTTCGCTCGGCACACTTTACCGTTCCAATCGTAGTCCATGTGGATCGTAAAGTATGGAAAAGTTCCCCAAAAGAAAAAAAAAAGTTAAAAAACTCATGTCGACCTTTTCACGTGTTGACCTTTCATGTGTCGACCATTTTCATGTGTCGACCGTGTGTCCATGTCGACCATGTCAATGTCGACCAATAGTGGTCGACCTAATGACTGTCGACCATATCATGGTCGACCATGTGAACGGATACCCTAAAATACCTAGGGGACTGATGATGCAACAACTCGAAGCGTTTCCACTTGGATGAATTTATATATATATATATATATATATATATATATACTCTATAGCTTGCTACAACAGTAACAATATAACTACTAATGTAAATGTAAATATTGAACACATCATAGAGAGCTAGTCTCCAGTATCCCCAATATCTCCATATGTGTTTGTCATACAACTTCAAGCTGAGCTATAAATTGCAACAGTTATGAATACAAATATTGTTACCTGATATCAGATACTTTATAGCGAGTAAATTCTCCAGTGTCTGAATGGAATACAAAGTAACCATATATTGACACATTTATTCTAAATGGCAACAATAACAAATAAGTGTCAATAAGAGCTACTAGAATAAATATACCCACATGGACTGATTATAAACACCTGACACCTTATAGGGAGTATTCTTTCCAGAGTCTGAGTATACAGCAAACACATACTGACATAATTATTCTGAACAAGAGCTATCAGAATCAGAATTATAAAATGTCAATGAAGTTTGCCTATATAATTCTAAATAATAAACACTGTTCAGAAATCTACAAATACATATTGGACAAAACCAACAGACATATAACAGTCAGATTTATCTCCAGTGTCTGTTGAATGTACTAATATAACACAGGGAGTAATATCCTCGATATTTATCTGAACAGGATTAGCAAAGAATGTCTTTAAACATAAATAACTGCCACTGATATATTTATTTAAAGTGATATTTAGCCACTTTTATAATGTCAGCTAAATAAGTATGATATCATTATTTAAAATTCATTACTGTGTATGGAAACATTAACAGAAACATAACAGTGAGCTTTATCTCTAAGTGTCTGTTTGGTATCACTAATACCTTATACTATACAGTTGGCAAGATTTATAATTATGAATTAATTCTTCTGGTTCGTAGTAAATATAGCGATACACTGCATAGGACATACTATACTGAGCATTTTCTCCAGTGTCCATATAGCAGATATAGCCACTAGCTATCTGAATTGGATGCAGTCAATTTGCTGGCTGTCAGGATCCTGACGTTTAGGATACCGACGCAGAAATCCCGACAGCCGACAATACCGCCAGCTGGAATCCCAGCACACCAGGCGTATTCCCACTCGTGGGTATCCACGACACCCATAGAGTGGGAATAGATCCTGTGGAGAGCACAGCTAGCCATCGAGCCCATAGCGTGGCAAGCGCAGTGAGCCCGCAAGGTGACTCTTAGTTCTCGTCCCGCTGCCGGAATTCTGGCGGGTGGGATGCTGCAGTCGGGATATGGACAGCCGGTATCCTGCTCACCGGTAATACATACCAAACCCATCTGAATATACACAGAATATCTATTATAGAGTAATACATTTCTTTCCAAAATCACTGAGCACATCCTACCAAATTATCCCTATTAATTATGTGGCAGATGTATTAACCTGGAGAAGGGATAAAGAAGTGATAAAGCAGTGATAAGCGCATGGTGATAACACACCAGCCAATCATTACAGATTTTAAAAAATAAGATTTTACTTACCGATAAATCTATTTCTCATAGTCCGTAGTGGATGCTGGGGACTCCGTCAGGACCATGGGGAATAGCGGCTCCGCAGGAGACAGGGCACAAAAGCAAGCTTTTAGGATCACATGGTGTGTACTGGCTCCTCCCCCTATGACCCTCCTCCAAGCCTCAGTTAGGTACTGTGCCCGGACGAGCGTACACAATAAGGAAGGATCTTGAATCCCGGGTAAGACTCATACCAGCCACACCAATCACACCGTACAACTTGTGATTTGAACCCAGTTAACAGTATGATAACAATGAAGTAGCCTCTAAAAAAGATGGCTCACAACAATAATAACCCGATTTTTTTTGTAACAATAACTATGTACAAGTAATGCAGACACTCCGCACTTCGGATGGGCGCCCAGCATCCACTACGGACTATGAGAAATAGATTTATCGGTAAGTAAAATCTTATTTTCTCTAACGTCCTAGTGGATGCTGGGGACTCCGTCAGGACCATGGGGATTATACCAAAGCTCCCAAACGGGCGGGAGAGTGCGGATGACTCTGCAGCACCGAATGAGAGAACTCCAGGTCCTCCTCAGCCAGGGTATCAAATTTGTAGAATTTAGCAAACGTGTTTGCCCCTGACCAAGTAGCTGCTCGGCCAAGTTGTAAAGCCGAGACCCCTCGGGCAGCCGCCCAAGATGAGCCCACCTTCCTTGTGGAATGGGCATTTACATATTTTGGCTGTGGCAGGCCTGCCACAGAATGTGCAAGCTGAATTGTACTACAAATCCAACGAGCAATAGTCTGCTTAGAAGCAGGAGCACCCAGCTTTTTGGGTGCCTACAATATAAACAGCAAGTCAGACTTTCTGACTCCAGCCGTCCCGGAATTATATATATATATATATATATATATATATATTTTCAGGGCCCTGACAACGTCTAGCAACTTGGAGTCCTCCAAGTCCCTAGTAGCCGCAGGCACCACAATAGGTTGTTTCAGGTGAAACGCTGACACCACCTTAGGAAGAAACTGGGGACGAGTCCGCAGTTCTGCCCTGTCCGAATGGAAAATCAAATATGGGCTTTTGTAAGACAAAGCCGCCAATTTTGACAATCGCCTGGCCGAGGCCAGGGCCAACAGCATGGTCACTTTCCATGTGAGATATTTCAAATCCACAGATTTGAGTGGTTCAAACCAATATGATTTGAGGAATCCCAACACTACGTTGAGATCCCACGGTGCCACTGGAGGCACACAAGGGCTGTATATGCAATACTCCCTTGACAAACGTCTGGACTTCAGGAACTGAAGCCAATTCTTTCTGGAAGAAAATCTATAGGGCCGAAACTTGAACCTTAATGGACCCCAATTTGAGGCTCATAGACACTCCTGTTTGCAGGAAGTGCAGAAATCGACCGAGTTGAAATTTTTTCGTGGGGCCCTCCTGGCCTCACCCACGCAACATATTTTTACCACATGTGGTGATAACGTTGTGCGGTCACCTCCTTCCTGGCTTTGACCAGGGTAGGTATGACCTCTTCCGGAATGCCTTTTCCCTTAGGATCCGGCGTTCAAACCGCCATGCCGTCAAACGCAGTCGCGGTAAGTCTTGGAACAGACAAGGTCCCTGCTGGAGCAGGTCCTTTCTTAAAGGCCGATGCCACGGTTCCTCTTGGAACAGACATGGTACTTGCTGAAAGCAAATCCCTTCTTAGCTCCCGAGGCCATTAGTCCTCTGTGAGCATCTCTTGAAGTTCCGGTTACCAAGTCCCTCTTGGCCAATCCGGAGCCACGAGTATAGTTCTTACTCCTCTATGTCTTATAATTCTCAATACCTTGGTTATGAGAAGCAGAGGAGGGAACACATACACCGACTGTTACACCCACGGTGTTACCAGGACGTCCACAGCTATCGCCTGAAGGTCTCGTGACCTGGCGCAATACCTGTCCCATTTTTTTTGTTCGGGCGGGACGCCATCATGTCCACCTTTGGTCTTTCCCAACGGTTCACAATCATGCGGAAAACTTCCCGATGAAGTTCCCACTCTCCCGGGTGGAGGTCGTGCCTGCTGAGGAAGTCTGCTTCCCAGTCGTCCACTCCCGGAATGAACACTGCTGACAGTGCTATCACATGATTTTCCGCCTAGCGAAAAATCCTTGCAGTTTTGCCACTGCCCTCCTGCTTCTTGTGCCGCCCTTTCTGTTTACGTGGGCGACTGCCGTGATGTTATCCCACTGGATCAATACCGGCTGACCTTGAAGCAGAGGTCTTGCTAAGCTTAGAGCATTATAAATTCGCTCTTAGCTCCAGTATATTTATGTGGAGAGAATTCTCCAGACTTGATCACACTCCTTGTGTGACTGCTCCCCAGCCTCTCAGGCTGGCCTCCGTGGTCACGAGCATCCAATCCTGAATGCCGAATCTGCGGCCCTCTAGAAGATGAGCACTCTGTAATCACCACAGGAGAGACACCCTTGTCCTTGGATATAGGGTTATCCGCTGATGCATCTGAAGATGCGATCCGGACCATTTGTCCAGCAGATCCCACTGAAGAGTTCTTGCGTGAAATCTGCCGAATGGAAGCGCTTCGTAATAAGCCACCATTTTTACCAGGACTCTTGTGCAATGATGCACTGACACTTTTCCTGGTTTTAGGAGGATCCCGATTAGCTCGGATAACTCCCTGGCTTTCTCCTCTGGGAGAAACACCTTTTCCTGGACTGTGTCCAGAATCATCCCTAGGACCAGCAGACGTGTCGTCGGAACAACTGCGGTTTTGGAATATTTAGAATCCACCCGTGCTGTCGTAGAACTACTTGAGATAGTGCTACTCCGACCTCCAACTGTTCTCTGGACCTTGTTCTTATCAGGAGGTCGTCCATTTTCTTTGAAGACGAATCCTCCTTTCGGTCATTACCTTGGTAAGGACCCGGGGTGCCTTGGACAATCCAACGGCATCGTCTTGAAACTGATAGTGACAGTTCTGTACCACGAACCTGAGGTACCCTTGGTGAGAAAAGGCAAATTTTGGGACATGGAGGTAAGCATCCCTGATGTCCCGGGACACCATATAGTCCCCTTGTTCTTTGCTATCACTGCTCTGAGTGACTCCATCTGGATTTGAACCCTTGTAAGTGTTCAAATTTTTCAGAATTAGAATAGGTCTCACCTAGCCTTCAGTACCACCATATAGTGTGGAGTAATACCCCTTTCCTTGTTGTCGGAGGGGTAAATTTATTATCACCTGCTGGGAATACAGCTTGTGAATTGTTTTCAATACTGCCTCCCTGTCGGAGGGAGACATTGGTACAGCAGACTACAGGAACCTGCGAGGGGGGAAACCTCTCGACATTCCAATCTGTACCCCTTGGATACTACTTGTAGGATCCAGGGGTCCTGTACGGTCCCAGCGTCATGCTGAGAACTTGGTAGAAGCGGTGGAGGGCTTCTGTTCCTGGAATGGGCTGCCTGCTGCAGTCTTCTTCCCTTTCCTCTATCCCTGGGCAGATATGACTCTTATAGGGACGAAAGGACTGAGGCTGAAAAGACGGTGTCTTTTTCTGCAGAGATGTGACTTAGGGTAAAAAACGGTGGATTTTCCAGCAGTTGCCCTGGCCACCAGGTCCCATGGACCGACCCCAAATAACTCCTCCCCTTTATACGGCAATACATCTTTGTGCCGTTTGGAATCTGCATCACCTGACCACTGTCGTGTCCATAAACATCTTCTTGCAGATATGGACATCGCATTTACTCTTGATGCCAGAGTGCAAATATCCCTCTGCGCATCTCGCATATATAGAAATGCATCCTTTAAATGCTCTATAGTCAATAAAATACTGTCCCTGTCAAAGGTATCAATATTTTTAGTCAGGGAATCCGACCAAGCCACCTCAGCTCTGCACATCCAGGCTGAGGCGATCGCTGGTCGCAGTATAACACCAGCATGTGTGTGTATACTTTTTAGGATATTTTTCAGCCTCCTATCAGCTGGCTCCTTAAGTACGGCCCTATCCGTAGATGGTACCGCCACTTGTTCTGATAAGCGTGTGAGCGCCTTATCCACCCTGAGGGGTGTTTCCCACCGCGCCTTAACTTCTGGCGGGAAAGGGTATACCGCCAATAATTTTCTATCGGGGGAAACCCACGCATCATCACACACTTCATTTAATTTATCTGATTCAGGAAAAACTACAGGTAGTTTTTTCACCTCACACATAATACCCTTTTTTGTGGTACTTGCAGTATCAGAAATATGTAACACCTCCTTCATTGCCCTTACGTGTGGCCCTAAAAGAAAATACGTTTGTTTCTTCACCGTCGACACTGAAATCAGTGTCCGTGTCTGTGTCTGTGTCGACCGACTGAGGTAAATGGGCATTTTACAGCCCCTGACGGTGTTTGAGACGCCTGGACAGATACTAATTTGTTCGCCGGCCCTCTCATGTCGTCAACCGGCTTGCAGCGTGTTGACATTGTCACGTAATTTCCATAAATAAGCCATCCATTCCGGTGTCGACTCCCTAGAGAGTGACATCACCATTACAGGCAATTTGCTCCGCCTCCTCACCAATATTTTCCTCATACATGTCGACACACACGTACCGACATACAGCACACACATAGGGAATGCTCTGATAGAGGACAGGACCCACTAGCCCTTTGGGGAGACAGAGGGAGAGTTTGCCAGCACACACCAAAACGCTATAATTATCCAGGGACAACCTTTATATAAGTGTTCCTCCCTTATAGCATTTTAATATATATACATATCGCCAAATCAGTGCCCCCCCTCTCTGTTTTAACCCTGTTTCTGTAGTGCAGTGCAGGGGAGAGCATGGGAGCCTTCCCACCAGCCTTTCTGTGAGGGAAAATGGCGCTGTGTGCTGAGGAGAATAGGCCCCGCCCCCTTTTCGGCGGGCTTCTTCTCCGGAGTTTTAGATATCTGGCAGGGGTTAAATACATCCATATAGCCTCAAGGGCTATATGTGATGTATTTTTCGCCATACAGGTATTATACATTGCTGCCCAGGGCGCCCCCCCCCCCCAGCGCCCTGCACCCTCCGTGACCGCTGTGTGAAGTGTGCTGACAACAATGGCGCACAGCTGCAGTGCTGTGCGCTACCTGATGAAGACTGAGAGTCTTCTGCCGCCTGGTTCCGGACCTCTTCATCTTCAGCGTCTGCAAGGGGGGTCGGCGGCGCGGCTCCGGGACGAACCCCAGGACGAGCCCTGTGTTCCGACTCCCTCTGGAGCTATGTCCAGTAGCCTAAGAATCCAATCCATCCTGCACGCAGGTGAGTTGAAAATCTCTCCCCTAAGTCCCTCGATGCAGTGAGCCTGTTGCCAGCAGGACTCACTGAAACTAAAGAACCTAAAAACTTTTTCTAAGTACTGTAACTCTTTAAGAGAGCCACCTAGATTGCACCCTTCTCGGCCGGGCACAAAAACCTAACTGAGGCTTGGAGGAGGGTCATAGGGGGAGGAGCCAGTACACACCATGTGATCCTAAAAGCTTGCTTTTGTGCCCTGTCTCCTGCGGAGCCGCTATTCCCCATGGTCCTGACGGAGTCCCCAGCATCCACTAGGACGTTAGAGAAATAACAGTTAGGAGCTGACTGGCTGTTGCGTTATCACCTTGCGCTTATCACTGCTTTATCACTCCTTTATCCCTTCTTCGGGCTTAATACATCTGCCCCTATATCTGTTAGAGAATTATATCTCCACCAAAAAAAAAGTGTTGGATAGATGATAGTACATTGAACCAGACACGATTGAGTTTTTAATTTACAAACTCTTTTTTTTATTCACTCTATTGCTTTTCAACAAATATTACACTGTTTTGCGACATAAACACATAAAAAATGTAATATTAAGAAATAAAAGGTATATTTTATGTAGCTTGTACCTGATTAGTGCGCCAGATTCAGGCGCTTTTCTCCCCTTGTTCTTCTATATACAATACTAGTTTGAGGCAGCACCCCCGTTGAGTTACACTATTGGCATTTATACTTTACTATGCGGTACAAATTTGATTGATATGAATAAGACCTTTTGCAATAAAATCTTATTATTCTTTCTCATAAAGGGAGATAAGGCCAGAGATGTAAATGAAGAGAAGAATGTGAAATATATCTTAATAAAAGTGATGTTTTATATTGTTTACTTGTGCACCACAGACAACACTTTTTATCTTTTTTTGTTTTTGAAGTTAAGATGTGTGCAGTGATGCTCTTTGGTTTCTTTATAAGGGTTAAAATGTATCAAGAAAGGGAAGTAGTAAGAACTTACAGGAAAAATTAAAAGCAAAACACTCTTGATTTTCCAAATACCACACATGGGGCATGCTTCTTCTGTTAAATTATGGAAAAAGTCAAGAAATAAATTCAAGGAACTATAAAATGGGAGACCAGGGAATTAAAGTGAATGAAATGAAAGCTTACAACAGATTGTATATGACAGCACAGGATATATGACAGACATTCATTGTGCAGGATGTAAAGTAGTAGCGAGATGTATGTTTTGTGAATACTTGCAAGCCTGACCAAGAAAGAGTTAACTACTGTACATGAATATTAAGAACACAGAACATTCAATAAATGGATATGAGGTGACTGACAGTGGAGGTGTAAAGGCATAGGGGTCAATTCAATTAAGTGCAAGGGGAAGAGTTAGCTTGACAATGGCATGGAATGGCAGCTTTTTCTGCCCCCCTTGTGGCCTGATTTCACCCTGGATTCACAGAGTTTTGTATGCGACCCCACGAGTTTTCAAAAAAAAAGTCAGGCACTCCAGAATTACCGTGTGAGACATACTCGTAAGGATTTGGGTACCAGTCTGATTGAATCAACCCCATAGAATCATGGGCTTAACTGCCACTGGAGAAGTAGTCAGTTTGTCGACACTCATTGTGTGGCTATGACAATGCCGATGTCATTATGCCGTCACAGTTGTAATTTTGCTTAAAGCATATGACTTTAAACATGATCAATATGACTTTAAACATGACCATAATGCATTATGTTTAATATTATACTGAAAACACTATTAAAATGCTTTAACCAACATTGCAACTGTGTTGGCATAATGATGTTTGATGGAACGATCAAACATCATCAAATGTTCCCATCCACATACAGATTGGCAAATTGAGCGTCAGCAAACTATAGGTATTCCTGCTATTGTGTCAGTAATTACATGTCCTACAGGGCACTTCATCTAAGGGTGAATATCAGAGCCTCAGCTACAAGATCCTGCTCACCTCTGCCACCTTCCCTGAGAGGAGTACTCTGAGTATAGTACAGTGTCTACAATCAGCAGGGACCTTTTATGAGGTGTATGATCTCCAACACTGCAAAGGACTTGAAAACCCAGAATGTGGTGCATATTAGTTATGGATCATTCTAGGACTCCAACCAGTGGAAAGGAACTCTTATATTCCCTTACTTTCTGAGTAGGGGATGCAATTAAAATGCCAGCAGTTGGGATTCAGACAGTCAGGATACCGACGCCAGAATCCTGACTGCTGACAATGCCACCAGCCGGAAACCCAGCTCACAGGGGTTATTCTCACTCGTGGGTGTCTATGACACCCATAGAGTGGGAACAGAACCTGTGGCGAGCGCAGCGTGGCGAGCACAGAGAGCCCGCAATGGGACTTTCTGCACTAGCCCCACTGCTGGTATACTGACAGCCGGGATGCCATTGTCTGTATACTGGCGGCCGGCATCCTGACTGTTAGTAATTCATACTGATCCCCTGAGCAGCAAGGTCAAAGCAGGCATCCCTGTAAAGCAAATGGAATGGGTGGATTCCTCTCCAGACATTTCAGTGCCCCTTCAAAATGCTGCTATTGTGTCCTCAAAGTTCTTGTTGGTTACACCCGTGTATAAAGTCATGAAAGTAGAGGACTAAAAGTGAATTACGTGTTAATGGAAGCAGGAAAATTGAAGACAAATTAACAAGTATACTGATAATAAGGTAAAAATATTATAAAACGTTTGTAGATCTGAGTGATGCACAACATTGTTACAGACAATTAAACATTAAAACAGCGATGCTTCAAATTAAAACGCAATTATTTTGACTGGAAACAAGATTAGATAGACAGGATGGCTGAGAGTTATATGGAGAAGAGCATTACCCTAAATGGATGCAGAGATTGTAATAACCATTAGACCTTGGGTGATATAAATCCGTGTGATTGCAGAAGCCTTGGAAAGGCACATATGAAATAGTTAACAGAAGAGACAAGTTTTTAATACTTTAAGCTTGAAGATCATGATGATCGCCACAAATCAGGAAGTGAGCCTTCCGCACTGACTCCAAGGCTCTAGCAAGTAGGAAGATGTAATTAGTGCTCCAATACTTTCCTCGGCTGCAGTTTAATCAGCCTCCTTAATTATAGTCATTACACAAAATAACAGATATTGTTAGGGGCTCATTGACTTGTGCAAAAAAACACAGATTTTCATAGAGATGAGCGCCTGAAATTTTTCGGGTTTTGTGTTTTGGTTTTGGGTTCGGTTCCGCGGCCGTGTTTTGGGTTCGAACGCGTTTTGGCAAAACCTCACCGAATTTTTTTTGTCGGATTCGGGTGTGTTTTGGATTCGGGTGTTTTTTTCAAAAAACACTAAAAAACAGCTTAAATCATAGAATTTGGGGGTCATTTTGATCCCAAAGTATTATTAACCTCAAAAACCATAATTTACACTCATTTTCAGTCTATTCTGAATACCTCACACCTCACAATATTATTTTTAGTCCTAAAATTTGCACCGAGGTCGCTGTGTGAGTAAGATAAGCGACCCTAGTGGCCGACACAAACACCGGGCCCATCTAGGAGTGGCACTGCAGTGTCACGCAGGATGTCCCTTCCAAAAAACCCTCCCCAAACAGCACATGACGCAAAGAAAAAAAGAGGCGCAATGAGGTAGCTGTGTGAGTAAGATTAGCGACCCTAGTGGCCGACACAAACACCGGGCCCATCTAGGAGTGGCACTGCAGTGTCACGCAGGATGGCCCTTCCAAAAAACCCTCCCCAAACAGCACATGACGCAAAGAAAAAAAGAGGCGCAATGAGGTAGCTGTGTGAATAAGATTAGCGACCCTAGTGGCCGACACAAACACCGGGCCCATCTAGGAGTGGCACTGCAGTGTCACGCAGGATGTCCCTTCCAAAAAACCCTCCCCAAACAGCACATGACGCAAAGAAAAAAAGAGGCGCAATGAGGTAGCTGTGTGAGTAAGATTAGCGACCCTAGTGGCCGACACAAACACCGGGCCCATCTAGGAGTGGCACTGCAGTGTCACGCAGGATGTCCCTTCCAAAAAACCCTCCCCAAACAGCACATGACGCAAAGAAAAAAAGAGGCGCAATGAGGTAACTGACTGTGTGAGTAAGATTAGCGACCCTAGTGGCCGACACAAACACCGGGCCCATTTAGGAGTGGCACTGCAGTGTCACGCAGGATGTCCCTTGCAAAAAACCCTCCCCAATCAGCACATGATGCAAAGAAAAAGAAAAGAAAAAAGAGGTGCAAGATGGAATTGTCCTTGGGCCCTCCCACCCACCCTTATGTTGTATAAACAAAACAGGACATGCACACTTTAACCAACCCATCATTTCAGTGACAGGGTCTGCCACACGACTGTGACTGATATGACGGGTTAGTTTGGACCCCCCCAAAAAAGAAGCAATTAATCTCTCCTTGCACAAACTGGCTCTACAGAGGCAAGATGTCCACCTCATCATCACCCTCCGATATATCACCGTGTACATCCCCCTCCTCACAGATTATCAATTCGTCCCCACTGGAATCCACCATCTCAGCTCCCTGTGTACTTTGTGGAGGCAATTGCTGCTGGTCAATGTCTCCGCGGAGGAATTGATTATAATTCATTTTAATGAACATCATCTTCTCCACATTTTCTGGATGTAACCTCGTACGCCGATTGCTGACAAGGTGAGCGGCGGCACTAAACACTCTTTCGGAGTACACACTTGTGGGAGGGCAACTTAGGTAGAATAAAGCCAGTTTGTGCAAGGGCCTCCAAATTGCCTCTTTTTCCTGCCAGTATAAGTACGGACTGTGTGACGTGCCTACTTGGATGCGGTCACTCATATAATCCTCCACCATTCTATCAATGTTGAGAGAATCATATGCAGTGACAGTAGACGACATGTCCGTAATCGTTGTCAGGTCCTTCAGTCCGGACCAGATGTCAGCATCAGCAGTCGCTCCAGACTGCCCTGCATCACTGCCAGCGGGTGGGCTCGGAATTCTGAGCCTTTTCCTTGCACCCCCAGTTGCGGGAGAATGTGAAGGAGGAGATGTTGACAGGTCGCGTTCCGCTTGACTTGACAATTTTGTCACCAGCAGGTCTTTCAACCCCAGCAGACTTGTGTCTGCCGGAAAGAGAGATCCAAGGTAGGCTTTAAATCTAGGATCGAGCACGGTGGCCAAAATGTAGTGCTCTGATTTCAACAGATTGACCACCCGTGAATCCTTGTTAAGCGAATTAAGGGCTCCATCCACAAGTCCCACATGCCTAGCGGAATCGCTCCGTGTTAGCTCCTCCTTCAATGTCTCCAGCTTCTTCTGCAAAAGCCTGATGAGGGGAATGACCTGACTCAGGCTGGCAGTGTCTGAACTGACTTCACGTGTGGCAAGTTCAAAGGGCATCAGAACCTTGCACAACGTTGAAATCATTCTCCACTGCGCTTGAGACAGGTGCATTCCACCTACTATATCGTGCTCAATTGTATAGGCTTGAATGGCCTTTTGCTGCTCCTCCAACCTCTGAAGCATATAGAGGGTTGAATTCCACCTCGTTACCACTTCTTGCTTCAGATGATGGCAGGGCAGGTTCAGTAGTTTTTGGTGGTGCTCCAGTCTTCTGTACGTGGTGCCTGTACGCCGAAAGTGTCCCGCAATTCTTCTGGCCACCGACAGCATCTCTTGCACGCCCCTGTCGTTTTTTAAAAAATTCTGCACCACCAAATTCAAGGTATGTGCAAAACATGGGACGTGCTGGAATTTGCCCATATTTAATGCACACACAATATTGCTGGCGTTGTCCGATGCCACAAATCCACAGGAGAGTCCAATTGGGGTAAGCCATTCCGCGATGATCTTCCTCAGTTGCCGTAAGAGGTTTTCAGCTGTGTGCGTATTCTGGAAAGCGGTGATACAAAGCGTAGCCTGCCTAGGAAAGAGTTGGCGTTTGCGAGATGCTGCTACTGGTGCCGCCACTGCTGTTCTTGCGGCGGGAGTCCATACATCTACCCAGTGGGCTGTCACAGTCATATAGTCCTGACCCTGCCCTGCTCCACTTGTCCACATGTCCGTGGTTAAGTGGACATTGGGTACAACTGCATTTTTTAGGACACTGGTGAGTCTTTTTCTGACGTCCGTGTACATTCTCGGTATCGCCTGCCTAGAGAAGTGGAACCTAGATGGTATTTGGTAACGGGGGCACACTGCCTCAATAAATTGTCTAGTTCCCTGTGAACTAACGGCGGATACCGGACGCACGTCTAACGCCAACATAGTTGTCAAGGCCTCAGTTATCCGCTTTGCAGTAGGATGACTGCTGTGATATTTCATCTTCCTCGCAAAGGACTGTTGAACAGTCAATTGCTTACTGGAAGTAGTACAAGTGGGCTTACGACTTCCCCTCTGGGATGACCATCGACTCCCAGCGGCAACAACAGCAGCGCCAGCAGCAGTAGGCGTTACACGCAAGGATGCATCGGAGGAATCCCAGGCAGGAGAGGACTCGTCAGAATTGCCAGTGACATGGCCTGCAGGACTATTGGCATTCCTGGGGAAGGAGGAAATTGACACTGAGGGAGTTTGTGGGGTGGTTTGCGTGAGCTTGGTTACAAGAGGAAGGGATTTACTGGTCAGTGGACTGCTTCCGCTGTCACCCAAAGTTTTTGAACTTGTCACTGACTTATTATGAATGCGCTGCAGGTGACGTATAAGGGAGGATGTTCCGAGGTGGTTAACGTCCTTACCCCTACTTATTACAGCTTGACAAAGGGAACACACGGCTTGACACCTGTTGTCCGCATTTCTGGTGAAATACCTCCACACCGAAGAGCTGATTTTTTTGGTATTTTCACCTGGCATGTCAACGGCCATATTCCTCCCACGGACAACAGGTGTCTCCCCGGGTGCCTGACTTAAACAAACCACCTCACCATCAGAATCCTCCTGGTCAATTTCCTCCCCAGCGCCAGCAACACCCATATCCTCCTCATCCTGGTGTACTTCAACACTGACATCTTCAATCTGACTATCAGGAACTGGACTGCGGGTGCTCCTTCCAGCACTTGCAGGGGGCGTGCAAATGGTGGAAGGCGCATGCTCTTCACGTCCAGTGTTGGGAAGGTCAGGCATCGCAACCGACACAATTGGACTCTCCTTGTGGATTTGGGATTTCGAAGAATGCACAGTTCTTTGCTGTGCTGCTTTTGCCAGCTTGAGTCTTTTCATTTTTCTAGCGAGAGGCTGAGTGCTTCCATCCTCATGTGAAGCTGAACCACTAGCCATGAACATAGGCCAGGGCCTCAGCCGTTCCTTGCCACTCCGTGTCGTAAATGGCATATTGGCAAGTTTACGCTTCTCCTCCGACAATTTTATTTTAGGTTTTGGAGTCCTTTTTTTTCTGATATTTGGTGTTTTGGATTTGACATGCTCTGTACTATGACATTGGGCATCGGCCTTGGCAGACGACGTTGCTGGCATTTCATCGTCTCGGCCATGACTAGTGGCAGCAGCTTCAGCACGAGGTGGAAGTGGATCTTGATCTTTCCCTAATTTTGGAACCTCAACATTTTTGTTCTCCATATTTTAATAGGCACAACTAAAAGGCACCTCAGGTAAACAATGGAGATGGATACTAGTATACAATTATGGACTGCCTGCCGAGTGCAGACACAGAGGTAGCCACAGCCGTGAACTACCGTACTGTACTGTGTCTGCTGCTAATATAGACTGGTTGATAAAGAGATAGTATACTCGTAACTAGTATGTATGTATAAAGAAAGAAAGAAAAACCACGGTTAGGTGGTATATACAATTATGGACGGGCTGCCGAGTGCCGACACAGAGGTAGCCACAGCCGTGAACTACCGCACTGTACTGTGTCTGCTGCTAATATATAGACTGGTTGATAAAGAGATAGTATACTCGTAACTAGTATGTATGTATAAAGAAAGAAAAAAAAACCACGGTTAGGTGGTATATACAATTATGGACGGGCTGCCGAGTGCCGACACAGAGGTAGCCACAGCCGTGAACTACCGCACTGTACTGTGTCTGCTGCTAATATAGACTGGTTGATAAAGAGATAGTATACTCGTAACTAGTATGTATGTATAAAGAAAGAAAAAAAAACCACGGTTAGGTGGTATATACAATTATGGACGGGCTGCCGAGTGCCGACACAGAGGTAGCCACAGCCGTGAACTACCGCACTGTACTGTGTCTGCTGCTAATATAGACTGGTTGATAAAGAGATAGTATACTCGTAACTAGTATGTATGTATAAAGAAAGAAAAAAAAACCACGGTTAGGTGGTATATACAATTATGGACGGGCTGCCGAGTGCCGACACAGAGGCAGCCACAGCCGTGAACTACCGCACTGTACTGTGTCTGCTGCTAATATAGACTGGTTGATAAAGAGATAGTATACTCGTAACTAGTATGTATGTATAAAGAAAGAAAAAAAAAACACGGTTAGGTGGTATATACAATTATGGACGGGCTGCCGAGTGCCGACACAGAGGTAGCCACAGCCGTGAACTACCGCACTGTACTGTGTCTGCTGCTAATACAGACTGGTTGATAAAGAGATAGTATAATATTATGTACTCCTGGCTCCTGCTATAACCTATAACTGGCACTGCAGTGCTCCCCAGTCTCCCCCACAATTATAAGCTGTGTGAGCTGAGCACAGTCAGATATATATATACATTGATGCAGCACACTGGGCTGAGCAGTGCACACAGATATGGTATGTGACTGAGTCACTGTGTGTATCGTTTTTTTCAGGCAGAGAACGGATATATTAAATAAAACAAACAACTGCACTGTCTGGTGGTCACTGTGGTCGTCAGTCACTAAACTCTGCACTCTCTTCTACAGTATCACAGCCTCAGGTCAATCTCTCTCTCTCTCTCTCAACCCTAATCTAAATGGAGAGGACGCCAGCCACGTCCTCTCCCTATCAATCTCAATGCACGTGTGAAAATGGCGGCGACGCGCGGCTCCTTATATAGAATCCGAGTCTCGCGAGAATCCGACAGCGTCATGATGACGTTCGGGCGCGCTCGGGTTAACCGAGCAAGGCGGGAGGATCCGAGTCTGCTCGGACCCGTGAAAAAAACATGAAGTTCGTGCGGGTTCGGATTCAGAGAAACCGAACCCGCTCATCTCTAGATTTTCACTAAATCTGTGTTTTATAAAAGATGACATATATTAATGCTATATGCACATTTTTAAATCCTCCTTTACAAAGATGCAACTTAACACATTTGCATTTACATAACATTACAGATGTACCTTTCGGGTTAATAACATCTGTTTAAAAATTATTTAACACCATTTTAGTTTAAAAAAAATATATACACCTAAGGTTGACTCTAGCACTACCTAGGGCAGGCATGTCCAAACTGCGGCCCTCCATCTGTTGAGAAACTACACATCCCATCATGCCCTGACACAGCTTTAGCATTCTCTGACAGCAACTGTGTCAGGGCATGCTGGGATATGTAGTTTCACAACAGCTGGAGGGCCGCAGTTTGGACATGCCTGACATAGGAGTATGTCTAGTAAACCACTGAAGCATCTTGAGGCAGATGTATTAAGCCTGGAGAAGTGATAAAGCAGTGATAAGTGGAAGGTGATAACACACCAGCCAATCAACTCCTAACTGTCATATTTCAAACCCATAATGATTGGCTGGTGCGTTATCACCTTCCGCTTATCACTGCTTTATCGCTTCTCCAGGTTTAATACATCTGCGCCATTGTGTCATTGTGCCAGGCAAGTTGTAAAAGGCATGTGCTTTATGCATGTATGAAAACATCAGGGTTCTATATATGACAATAAGGTGGATTTTCAATCACTGCAATGGTTAACAGTGTTTACTGTTTACCACATCACTGGCCCTTAACCCACAGGTGTAAAGGGCCCCTTACATCAGGAGTGTTTCGGGCCAATTCACGTTCTCCCAATGCCTGGATCGGGGAATCGACAAATTCCAACATTTTGGAAATTCTTGATTTGCTGATTCTGACCCAAAAAATCATCCGTATAGCTGAGTTCGGGATTTTTAAAATGCTGTATTTTGCAGATTGCCTGACAGACTGTGATCATTGGAGTCCAACAATTGGCGAGTTGGTTCAGCATTGGGGAGTCAGCCCATAGATATCGATCACAAATTATGCACAAGAGTAATGGAGTAGTTTACAGCAGTTTAGAATATTATTTTAGGAATATTGGGAATATTTAGGAATATTGACCAGTGATAAATACTTGATACGGTGATAACACAGCAAGTACTCTAGTTTAAAAAATAAGCTTTGAATGGGGAAACTATTGCCACAATACCAAATAAATATTACCGATTACACCTGTTTTTGCTGGAGATAAGATATTTGACTCTTTAACAAATAGACACCTTAGACCAAGATGTAAATAGAGCAATGAAAATAAAACAAAATCTTGCAGAAGCACTTACCCAAGTTCAAGCTGCCGACATATGACTGACGCATCATTATCATCCCACTGACTGATGCAGATCGTTCCCCAGGTACCATTCACGTAGACTTCAACCACACTTCCTTCAGAGTCACTTTTCTGGCTCCCCCGCAAACGTACTGACCCTGTTAATTGTTAGAAATGCATTTAGATGATATGCTACAGCTACACAAATGGAATCCACCTGTGTCTAGATAAGTATTTATTACTTTTGCGTTGACCTCTGTTGAGGGCAAAGAGTTTTTCTTACCCACTTACACCTTGAAGGTGAAAACCGTGCATTGGAAGGTCATGGAAAATATTTGAGACAAAATGTTAGTTGGATAGATGTAAGAATGTGATGTAATAGAGGACTCTAATAACTAATGCAAGCTCATTATGCTGATTTAACTGACAATTAAGTTGTATTTATAATATTAGCTGCACAGATAATATTATTCCTTTTGAGTAAAGTAACAATAACAAATACAATTAGGTCTGCATTAGGTTAAGTCACTATTGTCTTACATGTTTATGTACAAACAGGTGGATTATAATTTATTATTATCAGGTAATTGTACATTATAAATCAATCATTAGTGTGAAATATGAGCTCAGATATCTGCCAACACTTCATTTGTATATTTGTAAAACTTTTTGTTGTTTGTTAGAGGAAAATGCCTAAAGTTTTAAAACTGACATCAACTCATATAACATGGAGTGGGGTTTATTGATTGCTGTGTTTTATAGCAAGAGATTGCACTGTAGAGATAAGACGTTATTTTAAATCAATAGTTGTAAAAAAATGCATTAATGTTGCAGATCAATGAACCTACTTTTTATTTTTACAATCTTTTAATGTTATAACAACAGACATTCATTTGACTTTAACATTTCAACTGTTTTATAGTCAAGTTATGTGCATTTCTATGCAGGACTAAATATTTAATATTTTTACCAATTTGTTATTTTTGTTTTTCACACACCCATAAAGGTAGCCTTGGATCAAGTATTTCGGAACTTTGAAGGAAAAAAATTATGGCATGGATGACCGATACAGGGGTTGCATGCCATAATGAACTGATCTGACCAGTTACAATTTGTCATAAGTTTGTTGTTGTAGTACAGTGGTACATAAGGCACCCCAACATTCCAGGTTTTGGGGATATTCCTTGTGTACAGATGGTACAATCAAACTGACTGAGGTACTTATTAAATCATCAGTGCCTAAGCATGGATATCCTTAAAACCTGGACTGTTGGGGTGCTTTGAGGACTGAGATTGGGAACCACTGGTTGTAGTATGAGAAGACTATACATATAATGAATACAGAGGCAGAACTCTGGGAGGCAACGGAGTCATCTACCGCCGGGCTCCTGTTCTGAAGGGGGGCACCTCTCCTCCCATTCTGTGACACCAGTGAATTAAGTTAATTGATAGCTGCCGCTATCTTTTCAGTGGCCGACTTCCTCACTGGTACCTGCACCTTACAAATCACACCCTCTTTATTATACACATTTTACAAGTGTCACACCCAGGATTAGAAACCACAACCTATTACACTGGAAGCAGACACCTTACTGATGAAGCTGTTTGCGCCTGTATAGGAAATATGAGAATTTTAACTATATGAAGATACTTCTTTGACAATCACACGTAACTTCATATAGTTAGCATTCTCATGCTTCCTCTACAGGAGCAAATAGCTCCATCAGTAAAGTGTCTGCTGTTACACACACACACACACACACACACACACACACACAACTGGGACGAACTTACGCCACTGCATGAATATATTTTCTAGAAAAGGACAACGTAAGTATTCCATCTTAAAAGAATGAAACTAAATTCCTAATAATAGTATCACTAAGAGGTCCAGCAATGAGGATACCGCAATTCAGATGCAAAATCAATAACCTTTCTATAAAATAACAACATTTTGGTGCATTACCAAAATACATAAGAAGAAGGAGCATTACACTAATAGATAATAAGGAAAGGTCATATATCCTAAATATGTGTTTGTGTCATTCATCTTGGTCACAATCAATTTTTAAAAAATATACCCCTCATAGGTGATAGCACTTTGTGGGCTGGATAACATTTTGTTGTTATCCAGCCCACCTTAATGCTTCTAGAGAGACACTTTATTCTTCAGCAGTTGTTCATTGTATAGTAAAGGACTAGTTACTTTTATACCCCACAGTAGTATCCAAGTTAATGTTATACCCCATAGTTATGCTCTAGTTCCTTTTATGTGTCATACAGATGTGTACTCTTACATCTTTGCTCCGTGTGCTACAAATCGTGTTACACAGAACACGTGAGTGCCGTGTGTCTCGGTAGCGCAGAGCACCTTTTTTTGTGTGTTTTTTCAGCAAAAATGCATCATAGATGCACAGTAATGTAATAGGATGCACAAGCAGCTTCTTCTGCTAATTAAAATATGCAGCATTCCTATATTCTGTGTGTAACTGCGACTATATTTGCATACAAAAATAAGATTTTACTCACCGGTAAATCTATTTCTCGTAGTTCGTAGTGGATGCTGGGACTCCGTAAGGACCATGGGGATTAGCGGCTCCGCAGGAGACTGGGCACAACTAAAGAAAGCTTTAGGACTACCTGGTGTGCACTAAGACCCTCCTCCAGACCTCAGTTAGGATACTGTGCCCAGAAGAGCTGACACAATAAGGAAGGATTTTGAATCCCGGGTAAGACTCATACCAGCCACACCAATCACACCGTATAACTCGTGATACTATACCCAGTTAACAGTATGAAATATAACTGAGCCTCTCAACAGATGGCTCAACAATAACCCTTTAGTTAGGCAATAACTATAAACAAGTATTGCAGACAATCCGCACTTGGGATGGGCGCCCAGCATCCACTACGGACTACGAGAAATAGATTTACCGGTGAGTAAAATCTTATTTTCTCTGACGTCCTAAGTGGATGCTGGGACTCCGTAAGGACCATGGGGATTATACCAAAGCTCCCAAACGGGCGGGAGAGTGCGGATGACTCTGCAGCACCGAATGAGCAAACTCTAGGTCCTCCTCGGCCAGGGTATCAAACTTGTAGACTCTTACAAAAATGTTTTAACCCGACCAAGTAACAGCTCGGCAAAGTTGTAAAGCCGAGACCCCTCGGGCAGCCGCCCAAGAAGAGCCCACTTTCCTCGTGGAATGGGCTTTTACAGATTTAGGGTGCGGCAGTCCAGCCGCAGAATGTGCAAGTTGAATCGTGCTACAGATCCAGCGAGCAATCGTCTGCTTAGAAGCAGGAGCACCCAGCTTGTTGGGTGCATACAGGAGAAATAGCGAGTCAGTTTTCCTGACTCCAGCTGTCCTGGAAACATATACTTTTCAGGGCCCTGACTACATCCAGTAACTTGGAATCCTCCAAGTCCCAAGTAGCAGCAGGCACCACAATAGGTTGGTTCACATGAAAAACTGATACCACCTTAGGAAGGAATTGGGAACGAGTCCTCAATTCCGCCTTATCCATATAAAATACAGATAAGGGCTTTTGTATGACAAAGCCGCCAATTCTGATACACGCCTGGCCGACGCCAAGGCCCACAGAATGACCACTTTCCACGTGAGGTATTATAGCTCCACGGATTTAAGTGGCTCAACCCAATGCGACTTCAGGAAATCCAACACCACGTTGAGATCCCACGGTGCCACTGGAGGCACAAACGGGGGCTGACTATGCAGCACTCCCTTAACAAAAGTCTGAACTTCAGGCAGTGAAGCCAGTTCAATTTTGGAAGAAAATCGATAGAGCCGAAATCTGGACCTTAATGGAACCCAATTTTAGGCCCATAGTCACCTCTGACTGTAGGAAGTGCAGAAATCGACCTAGCTGAAATTTCTCTTTTGGGGCCTTCCAGGCCTCACAGTACGCAACATATTTCCGCCATATGTGGTGATAATGGTTTGCGTTCACTTCTTTCCTAGCTTTAAATAGCGCAGGGATAACTTCCTCCGGAATTCCCTTTCCCTTCAGGATCCGGCGTTCAACCGCCATGCCGTCAACGCAGCCGCGGTACGTCTTGGAACAGACAGGCCCCCTGCTGCAGCAGGTCCTGTCTGAGCGGCAGAGGCCATGGGTTCTCTGAGATCATTTCTTGGAGTTCTGGTTACCAAGCTCTTCTTGGCCAACCCGGAACAATGAGTATAGTTCTTACTCCTCTCCTTCTTATTATTCTCATTACCCTGGGTAAGAGAGGCAGAGAAGGGAACACATACACCAACTGGTACACCCACGGTGTTACCAGAGCGTCCACAGCTATCGCCTGAGGGTCCTTGACCTGGCGCAATATCTTTGTAACTTTTAGTTGAGGCGGGACACCATCATGTCCACCTGTGGCCTTTCCCAACGGTGTACAATCATTTGGAAGACTTCTTGATGAAGTCCCCACTCTCCCGGGTGGAGGTCGTGTCTTCAGAGAAAGTCTGCTTCTCAGTTGTCCACTCCGGGAATGAACACTGCTGACAGTGCTAACACATGATTTTCCGCCCATCGGAGAATCCTTGTGGCTTCTGCCATCGCCATCCTGCTTCTTGTGCCGCCCTGACGGTTTACATGAGCGACCGCCGTGATGTTGTCTGACTGGATCAGCACCGGCCGGTGTTGAAGCAGGGGTCTAGCCTGACTTAGGGCATTGTAAATGGCCCTCAGTTCCAGAATATTTATGTGTAGGGAAGTCTCCTGACTTTTCCATAGCCTTGGAAGTTCCTTCCCTGTGTGACTGCCCCCCAGCCTCGAAGGCTGGCATCCGTGGTCACCAGGACCCAGTCCTGTATGCCGAATCTGCGGCCCCCTAGAAGATGAGCACTCTGCAGCCACCACAACAGCGACACCCTGACCCTTGGAGACAGGGTTATCCGCCGATGTATCTGAAGATGCGACCCGGACCACTTGTCCAACAGATCCCACTGGAAAATCCTTGCATGGGACCTGGCGAATGGAATTTCTTCGTAAGAAGCTACCATCTTTCCCAGGGCTCGCGTGCATTGATGCACCGACACCTGTATACGTATTAGGAGGTCTCTGTCTAGAGACAACAACTCCTTGGACTTCTCCTCCGGGAGAAACCCTTTTTATCCTGTTCTGAGTCCAGAACCATACCCAGGAACAGTAGACGCGTCGTAGGAACCAGCTGCGACTTTGGAATATTCAGAATCCAGCCGTGCTGTTGTAGCACTTCCCGAGATAGTGCTACTCCGACGAACAACTGCTCCCTGGACCTCGCCTTTATAAGGAGATCGTCCAAGTACGGGATAATTACTTCGGCCATTACCTTGGTAAATACCTCGGTGCCGGGGACAGACCAACGGCAACGTCTGGAATTGGTAATGACAATCCTGTACCACAATATTGAGGTACTCCTGGTGAAGAGGGTAAATAGGGACATGCAGGTAATCATCCTTGATGTCCAGTGATACCATGAAATTCTCCAGGCTTGCAATAATCGCCCTGAGCGATTCCATTTTGAACTTGAACCTTTGTATATAAGTGTTCAAGGCTTTCAATTTTAGAATGGGTCTCACCGAACCGTCTGGTTTCGGTACCACAACATTTTGGAATAGTAACCCCGGCCTTGTTGAAGGAGGGGTACCTTGATTTCACCTGCTGGAAGTACAGCTTGTGAATTGCCGCCAGTACTACCTTTCTCCGAGGGCAGCAGGCAAGGCTGATGTGAGGTAACGGCGAGGGGGAGTCGCCTCGAACTCCAGCCTGTATCCCTGTGATACTATTTGCAGAACCTAGAGATCCACCTGTGGGCAAGCCCACTGGTCCCTGATGTTCCCGAGACGCGCCCCTACCGCACCTGTCTCCACCTGTGGACCCCCAGCGTCATGCGGTGGACTCAGAGGAAGCGGGGGAAGATTTTTGATCCTGGGAACTGGCTGCTGGTGCAGCTTTTTTCCTTCTTCCCTTGTCTCTGTGCAGAAAGTAAGCGCCTTTGACCCGCTTGCTTTTCTGAAGCCGAAAGGACTGTACCTGAAAATACGGTGCTTTCTTAGGCTGTGAGGAAACCTGAGGTAAAAATTTTTCTTCCCAGCTGTTGCTGTGGATACGAGGTCCCAGAGACCATCCCCAAACAATTCCTCACCCTTATAAGGTAGAATCTCAATGTGCCTTTTACAGGCAGCATCACCTGTCCACTGCCGGGTTTCTAATACCCTCCTGGCAGAATGGACATTGCATTAATTCTGGATGCCAGCCGGCAAATATCCCTCTGTGCATCCTTTATATATAAGACAACGTCTTAAATATGCTCAATGTTAGCAAAATATTATCCCTGTCTTAGCGTATTAATATTATCTGACAGGGTATCAGACCACGCTGCAGCAGCACTATTTAAGCTGAGGCAATTGCAGGTCTCAGTATATAACCTGAGTGTGTAAATACAGACTTCAGAATCGCCTCCTGCTTTTTATCAGCAGGTTCCTTCAAGGTGGCCGTATCCTAAGATGGCAGTGTCACCTTTTGACAAACGTGTGAGCGCCTTATCCACCCTAAGGGATATCTCCCAACGTGACCTATCCTCTGGCGGGAAAGGGTACGCCATCAGTAACTTTTTAGAAATTACCAGTTTCTTATCGGGGGAAACTACGCTTCTTTACACACTTCATTCATTCATCTGATGGGGGAACAAAACACTGGCTGCTTTTTCTCCCCAAAAATAAAACCCCTTTTATGTGGTACTTGGGTTCATGTCAGAAAATGCGTAACACATTTTTCATTGCCGAGATCATGTAACGGATGTTCCTAGTGGATTGTGTATATGTCTCAACCTCGTCGACACTGGAGTCAGACTCCGTGTCGACATCTGTGTCTGCCATCTGAGGTAACGGGCGTTTTTTGAGCCCCTGATGGCCTTTGAGACGCCTGGGCAGGCGCGGGCTGAGAAGCCGGCTGTCCCACAGCTGTTACGTCATCCAGCCTTTTATGTAAGGAGTTGACACTGTCGGTTAATACCTTCCACCTATCCATCCACTCTGGTGTCGGCCCCACAGGGGGCGACATCCCATTTATCGGCCTCTGCTCCGCCTCCACGTAACCTTCCTCATCCAACATGTCGACACAGCCGTACCGACACACCGCACACACACAGGGAATGCTCTGACTGAGGACAGGACCCCACAAAGTCCTTTGGGGAGACAGAGAGAGAGTATGCCAGCACACACCAGAGCGCTATATAATGCAGGGATTAACACTATAACTGAGTGATTTTTCCCCAAATAGCTGCTTGTATACATATATTGCGCCTAAATTTAGTGCCCGCCCTCTCTTTTTAACCCTTTGAGCCTGAAAACTACAGGGGAGAGCCTGGGGAGCTGTCTTCCAGCTGCACTGTGAAGAGAAAATGGCGCCAGTGTGCTGAGGGAGAAGCCCCGCCCCTTTTTTGGCGGACTTTCTCCCGCTTTTTCTGGAATACTGGCAGGGGTAATTTTACATCTATATAGCCTCTAGGACTATATATGATGTAGATTTGCCAGCCAAGGTGTCATATATTGCCCTCAGGGTGCCCCCCCCAGCGCCCTGCACCCATCAGTGACCGGAGTGTGAGGTGTACATGAGGAGCAATGGCGCACAGCTGCAGTGCTGTGCGCTACCTTGGTGAAGACCGAAGTCTTCTGCCGCCGATTTTCCGGACTCTTCATGCTTCTGGCTCTGTAAGGGGGACGGCGGCGCGGCTCCGGGAACGAACACCAAGGTCGGGTCCTGCGGTAGATCCCTCTGGAGCTAATGGTGTCCAGTAGCCTAAGAAGCCCAAACTACCACCTGTTAGGTAGGTTCGCTTCTTCTCCCCTTAGTCCCTCGCTGCAGTGAGTCTGTTGCCAGCAGATCTCACTGTAAAATAAAAAACCTAAATATACTTTCTTTCTAGGAGCTCAGGAGAGCCCCTAGTGTGCATCCAGCTCAGCCGGGCACAAGAATCTAACTGAGGTCTGGAGGAGGGTCTTAGTGGGAGGAGCCAGTGCACACCAGGTAGTCCTAAAGCTTTCTTTAGTTGTGCCCAGTCTCCTGCGGAGCCGCTAATCCCCATGGTCCTTACGGAGTCCCAGCATCCACTTAGGACGTCAGAGAAATGCTATGCTACAGTGTTTTCATGGAAAACACTGTAAACATGGCATTTTGGATGTAGATAGAGCTGCAATTACACACAGAATATAGTCATGCGGCAGGAAAAATGCAAGAAAAAGATGCTCGTCGCTACCGAGTCCCGCACGGCATGGCGCGACTTCAAGGGCTATTTAGCGTGATTCCAGCAAGGCTGTATGAGGACACATCTGCAGTAGTGCCCTAATTTATAATATGCCAGTAACCATTATGCCACACAATGCAACCAAGTCACATTATGCAATAAAGTGTCCCTAATACATATTATGTCACATTGAAATATACTCAGTTTATAATGCAACAGTGTAGTGTCTCCAGTTAATATTATGTCACATTGTAGTGCCCACATTTCATATTATGTCACACTGTAGTGCCTATAGTTCAAACATTCCAACATTTCATAGCCCAAATTTATATTATGTCACATCACAGAGCCCCCAGTTCATATTATGCTACTTTACAGTGTCTCCTGGTCATATTATATCACACTACAGTGCCTCTAGTTTATATTGTGCCACATTACAGTGCCAAGTTCAGATTTTGCCACCTTACATGCCCCCTATACCATTATAACATCCACTATACACATCATTCAATGGAATATCACCACATTTAGGCTGGCAACTAGTCAGACGCAATTGCTTAGCAAGCAATTCTGGGAGCTTGGTAGACAAGTATATGATCTGTGTCCAGAGTCTTTGGACCCCATAGCAAAAGCACCCCTTACATTAACTATAGCTACAGCCATGTTATTGCTGTTGCTCCTCCAGTATTCAATGAAACACATATTAACAATCTCAATTAGAGATGGACACATGCAATGTGTGCTCAGAATATACACAGGGAAAAGATGTACACAAAAAGTATGCATATATTTTTATATGCATATGTTCCCTTGGTCTCTTAAGATGTGGCCAGCTCAAAAATAATAGCATTTTGCGCAGGTGGAATTCATACAGTGGGCTATATTTAGCAGACAGAGAGGCGGCGTACTTTTGCCCCCCAGGTATCCCCGCAGCACACTAAAAATTACCTGTGACAATACCTGAACCTATCTGGTAATAGAATTTCAGAGAAATTGGTCACATGCGTTTGCAAAGACATGTTTAGCTGCTGGCCGTGTCAAGGCTTCTCCGATATCAGCATTCCTAACACTATATAATGGCAGTGCCCACATAGGGCCATGTGATTTGTCTACAGTAAGGCCTCATGATAAAGGCTCATACTAAAACGCATCCAGACATAGAGCTAGCTATCCTGGGAGTGACCGCCAGGTTCTCCCATTAGCACTACAGGGAACAGCATGCTTTCCAAATGCTGCTCCCATTTAATGCCTTCTAACACATGCAGACAAACAGTGGTAGTTGCTCAATCATTCCTGGAGATAATTATATATCAGGTGCTAGAAAGGGGGAGGGGTCACAAACAAACAGCAGACAGAAAGTGGGGTGCTTTTTCCCCCTGGTATCCCCCGCACGCAAAAAATTACCTGTGACAATACCTGAACATATCTGGTAATAAAATTTCAGAGAAATTAGTCACATGCTATTGCAAAGACATGTTTAGCTGCTGGCCGCGTCAAGGCTTCTCCAATATCAGCAATCCTAACACTACATAATGGCAGTGCCCACATAGGGCCATGTGATTTGTCTACAGTAAGGTTTCTTGATAAAGGCTCATACTAAAACACATCCAGACAGAGGGCTAACTTACCTGAGAGCCACCCCCCAGGATCTCCCATTAGCACTACAAGGAACTTTCAAATGCTGCTCCCATTCAATGACTTCTCCTTTCTAGCACCTGTTATATAATTATCTCCAGGAATGATTGAGCAACTACCACTGTTTGTCTGCAAGTGGGCTATATTTAAAAAAAAGTCACTGCTTCTCGGTGGGTTGAAGCTGAATATTTAAAGCAGTACTTACATTCAGTAAAAAGCTCAGTGTGCTTAACACTTACATTTACAGAGGATCATTTACAATTTAAATTGTCATAAGCTAACCACAAAAATATATACACTTGTCACAAATAAGTAATAACACATAACAACCTACTTATTTTAAAGTCAATTATTCATGAGTTGGGTACGGGACCCCGGTGATCAGAATCCCGACAGACAAAATAACGATGCCGGAATTCCGACCGTCAGAATGCTGGCAGAGGGGGGAGCGGAACGAAGTCTCTTGCCGGCTCGCAACGCTTGCTGTGCTGCAGGATCCGGTAGCTCGCTTCACTGCCAGCATTCTGATGGTCGGGATTCTGGCATCGGTATTTGGACCGTCGGGATTCCGACCGCCGGGATTTCAACTACATCCCATTAGTCATACACTTTTCCAGGACTCACACTGCAATTATGTACAGTACCTCCTTAAAATGTGCGAATAACGTAATAACTGCCTTAATGTTGCACAAATGTTCTGACACTCTAATTTGAATCGGCGAGAGGCGCAAACTATATAAAATGGGTTACATGTGCACCCTATATGTTTATTGGTGCACATGTAATATATATATATATATATATATATATATATAGTGTCTGATTCTGCGTACATGGCTACTTTTGCATCGGGACACTGCAGCCTACATACTAGTTTATACTAATGTTAGTATCAGAACATCTATTTGACAATCTGTGCATCTATGTGAGTATCTGTCCATCTATGTGAGTATCCTTCCATCTATGTGAGTATCCGTCCATCTAAGTGAGTATCCGTGCATCTACTGTATGTGAGTATCCGTCCATCCATGTGAATATCCGTGCATCTATGCGAGTATACGTGCATCTATGTGAATATCCATCCATGTCAGTATCCATCCATCTACGTGAGTATCTGTTCATCTATGTGAGTATCCGCGCATCTATGGGAGTATCCATCCATACATATGAGTATGTGTGCATCTATGTGAATATCAATCCATCTATGTGAGTGTCCATCTATTTATGTGAGTATCCACGCATCTATGTGAGTATCCATGCATCTATGTGAATATCCATCCATCTATGTAAGCATGCGTGCATGTATGTGAGTATCCATGCATGAATAGGAAACATGCATCACCTCTGCTCCTGGATGTCTCAAACAAGTTGGGCTACATGTCCAACTACACTTAGTGGCACCAAGAAGGGGGGGCAGGTACTATTTACCCAGGCCCAGGCTGGTTGGAGCAGTGCCGTAACTAGACATTTTAGCGCTGTGTGCAAGAAATGGCATCAGCGCCCCCCCCCCCCCCCCTCCCCCGTCATGTAAAAAAAAAAATATATTGGTGTGGCTTCATGGGGAAGGGGTGTGGCCACAAAATAATACCAATTCATATTACAGTGCACAGTAGTCTCCAGTGGCGTAACTACTGCCCCCGCAGTCCTCGCGGTGGCTTGGGGGCGAGGGGCTGCGGGGGCGCCACTGACTTAGTACAGATTGACATGCGGACGAGCGTCCGCATGTCAATCTGCGGTCTCCTCTCCCTCCCTGCTGTGTTGGACTTGGAGGGACAGGGAGCGCACATCGCGCGTCTCTCCTGTGTTCCTCCCTGGCTCTCCCCCGGCCGGTTTAAGGAAGTGCCGTTCGTGAGCTCTGATTGGCTCACGAACCGGCACTTCCTTTATTAGACCAGCGGGGGAGAGCCAGGGAGGGACACAGGAGAGACGCGCGATCTGCGCTCCGTGTCCCTCCAACACATGGGATGGGGGGGGGGGCTGGGGAGCAGGCACTGGGGGCATATACCTGGCACTGTGGGGGGAAGATCTGGCACTTGGGGCATATACCTGGCACTGTGGGGGGCAGATCTGGCACTGGAGGCATATACCTGGCACTGTGGGGGGAAGATCTGGCACTGGGGGCATATACCTGGCACTGTGGGGGGCAGATCTGGCACTGGAGGCATATACCTGGCACTGTGGGGGGAAGATCTGGCACTGGGGGCATATACCTGGCACTGTGGGGGCAGATCTGGCACTGGGGGCATATACCTGGCACTGTGGGGGGCAGATCTGGCACTGGGGGCATATACCTGACACTGTGGGGGGAAGATCTGGCACTGGGGGCATATACCTGGCTCTGTGGGGGCAGATCTGGCACTAGGGGCATATACCTGGCACTGTGGGGGCAGATCTGGCACTGGGGGCATATACCTGGCACTGTGGGGGGAAGATCTGGCACTGGAGGCATATACCTGGCACTGTGGGGGAATATCTGGCACTGGGGGCATATACCTGGCACTGTGGGGGAATATTTGGCACTGGGGGGAGCAGGCACTGAGGGGGCATATGTGGCACTGTGGGGAAATATTTGGCACTGGGGGGAGCAGGCACTGAGGGGGCATATGTGGCACTGGGGGGGGGGATATGTGGCACTGGGGGCATGTACCTGGCACTGTGGGGGAATATCTGGCACTAGGGGCATATACCTGGCACTGTGGGGGAATATCTGGCACTGGGGGCATATGTGGCACTGGGAGCATGGCCCTAGCAACAAGCACTACCCCCTAGCAACGAGCATGACACCCAGTGCATGAAACCCCTGGCAACGAGCATGACACCCTGAGCATGAAAACCCCTGGCACCGTGCATGGAACCAAGAGCATGAAACCCCTGGCTACGAGCAGGTAATTTAAAAGTAATTAGAAGCCTTACTGTAGAACTTAATGTGTAATGGGCATTACGGTGTGTGGCATAATGTATCACGGACATTGCGGTGTGTGTCATAATGTATCAGGCATTACGGTGTGTTGTATACTATATCACGGGCATTGTGGTATGTGGTATAATGTCTCAGGATCATTGTGGTGTGTGTCATACTGTGTCACAGACATTGTATGTGCTATAATGTATCAGGGGCATTGCTTTGTGTAGCATAATGTATTACGGGCATTTCGATTCCTGTCATAATGTGTCACAGGCATTACGGTGTGTGGCATAATGTGTCTGGGGCATTACAGTGTGTGCATATTGTGTCATGTGCATTATTGTGTGTGGAATAATGTCTAAGGGCCATTGCAGTATGTGGAATAATGTATACTGGGCATTACTATAAGGAGGAAAAATGACAAATAATGTAAGGGGTATGAATCAGGATTATTTTTCTTTCCTGTGGTGGCCAACGTCTGGGTGTGCAGGTTGCAAAACTGGGGTATAAGGTAGTCTTTTCCTGCAATGCCACGCCCTCCACGCAAAGCCACGCCCATTTCGACAAAGCCACACCCCCTTTTGCCGGCGCGCGCCTACGACGCGCGCATTTTTCTACCTTTGCTAGTGCCAATTACGGGGGGTATGGGGGGGGGGGGGGGGGCGCCGAAGGATTTTTTGGCTTGGGGGAGAAAAATTTCTAGTTACGCCACTGGTAGTCTCCATTATTCAAATTACGCCGCACAGTAGCGCCATTACACCAAGTAGAGCCCTTTTTAAACATTACGGCAGACAGTCCCCCTTTTTTACACATTACGGTAGACAGTCCCCCTTTTGACACTTTTACGGCAGACAGCATCCCCTGTTTTTACACATTACGGCAGACAGCGTCCCCTTTTTACACATTATGGTAGACAGTCCCCCTTTTTATTGCACATTACGGCAGACAGCGTCCACCTTTTTAACACAGTACAGCAGACAGCGTCCCCTTTTTACACATTACAGTAGACAGCGTCCCCTTTTTACACATTACGGCAGACAGAGTCCCCTTTTTACACATTACGGCAGACAGAGTCCCCTTTTTACACATTACGGCAGACAGTCCCCCTTTTTACACATGTACAGTACTGTACAAGTGGTCGGTGCAATGGTCTTTATTTACGTTATGAAGTCCGCTGAGTGCTGCCTCTAGTATGTCTGCTATTGAATGTTTTTGGAAAGCACCGGGGCCATTCTGAATGTTGCTAAGAGTGCCGGGCATCACTGAGTTTTTGTATATATATTTTCAATGAAAACCCAACCTAAAAATCCTGACTTTGCCCCTATGCCTGCCCACCTTCCCCCATTCCCCCCTCTCCCATGCAGTGCTGCTCACTTTGCAGACTTTACATGATGTCTTAAACCACAGAGCGGCTCCCCAGGTATATCCGATGGCAGTCACTCCCTTCAGACATCAGGAGGCGGGGAGGAAGCGGAGAGCTCAGCTTACAGAAGCACAGCACAGCCACGGATCTGCAGTGCACACACAGAGAAGCCAGGTGCCCGGCGCTGCTGTACGCTCCTGCGTGGGGGTGGGGGGGCGGAAGGGGGGGCGGGCAGTACTGCTTGCGGCCGCGGCACAGTGCAACCACAAGGGGGAGGGGGATAGGGGGGGGAGGGTAGTACTGCCCGTAGCTGCACTGTGAGCTCCGGCCCGGCGCCGGGAATGGGAGGAGGGCGTGTGGCGGAACTGTGATACAGGCACTGTAAAATATTGATTGTGCTGGCGGCTGGGTGCGCCCCAGTTCATCCTGCGCTGTGTGCAAGGCACACAGCGCACATACCTAGTTACGGCCCTGGGTTGGAGGGACTAGGTCTCTGATTTCCATTCTCTCCAACTGCTCTGCCACTACTGCTGTCTACACCTGTATATCAGTGTAGCCGAGCAGTACATTAAGTAATGAGAGAGTGGAGACTGCTACTATACAGGTATCAACAGCGTTAGTGGGCAAAGAGGGTTTCCTCTGCAGCCGCCCCTCTACCCTGGTGCTACCCCTGTTCTGTATGTACTTTGTTCAGGTCTTTTTTCTAGGATGGCATAGCCATACTTTCCCGGGTTTGGACACCCCCCAACACACACACACACACACACACACACACACACACACAGTATCTGGTCCCGTCCGAGCTCTTGATGGCACTAACTATACTACCATGAGATTAACCTATTCCATGCAGCTACATGGTTGGCTCCTTGAAAACCCCAGAAACTCTCATTTCACAAAAGGCTTGAAATGTAACTTGCATGGAGCTATTGCTACTGTGGATTACAAGCCTAATTCCCAGCCCTGGTCGCTGGGCTGCATTTTTTGCTGTCCTGCGACCAGATAGTCGCCGCCTATAGGGGGTGTGTATTTTCGCCGTGGAAGTGTGCGATCGCATGTGTAGCTGAGCTGCAAAAATCCACTTTGTGCAGTCTGTGCACAACCCAGGTCTTACTCCCCCAGTGTGATGAGAACGGGCTGATCAGGGCCAGAGCTGGCATCAGACACCCTTCCTGAAAACGCTTGGGAACGCCTGCGTTTTTCCGGACACGCCCAGTAAATGCTCAGTTGCCACCCACAAATGGCCTCTCCCTGTCAATCACCATGTGAACGCTGGTGCGATCGGATTTTCCACACCATCCCGTCGCTGACCAGCGATGCCAGTTGTTGTTGTCTTATATGCATGTGCATTGCGGTGCATACGCATGCGCTGTTATGACCTGATCGCCCGCTGTGTGAAATCACACAGCAGCGATCAGATCTGAATTACCCCCTAAGTTTTTGATGGATGCGCAGTGTGAGTTCATTGTTAATCGCTGTCCATTAATCATGAATTCTGAAAATGTATGTTTTCACTTGCTGCACATCTTGCAATTCTCAAATCTAATACAATACAACATAATTCTCAAATCTATTAAAGCTCTTACTCCGAATTTGACTCTTTACATTCAAGCTATCCATTGAACTCAAGAACTTAAGACATTTGGGGGCAGATGTATTAACCTGGAGAAGGCATAAGGAAGTGATAAACCAGTGATATGTGCAAGGTGATAAACCCACCAGCCAATCGGTTCCAATATGTAAATTAACAGTTAGGCTCTGATTGGCTGGTGCCTTTATCACCTTGCACATATCACTGGTTTATCACTTCCTTTTGCCTTCTCCAGGTTAATACATCTGCCCCTTGGTCCCTCAATAATTGATACTTCCCAAGCAGATCCCAATGTTTTACAATAATCTCTCCAATTTCCTATATTGATTCAATTGTTTAATGGGCGCCCATTGGCCCTCATTCCGAGTTGATCGGTCGCAAGGCGAATTTAGTAGAGTTACACACGCTAAGCCGCCGCCTACTGGGAGTGTATCTTAGCATCTTAAAATTGCGACCGATGTATTCGCAATATTGCGATCACAAACTACTTAGCAGTTTTAGAGTAGCTTCAGACTTACTCTGCCTGTGCGATCAGTTCAGTGCTTTTCGTTCCTGGTTTGACGTCACAAACACACCCAGCGTTCGCCCAACCACTCCCCCGTTTCTCCGGCCACTCCTGCGTTTTTTCCGGAAACGGTAGCGTTTTCAGCCACACGCCCATAAAATGCCGTGTTTCCGCCCAGTAACACCCATTTCCTGTCAATCACATTACGATCGCCGGAGCGATGAAAAAGCCGTGAGTAAAAATACTTTCTTCATAGCAAAGATACTTGGCGCAGTCGCAGTGCGAATATTGCGCATGCGCACTAAGCGGAATTTCACTGCGATGCGATGAAAAATACCGAGCGAACGACTCGGAATGAGGGCCATAATTGCATATCCTCTGTCACTTTAGATAGGGCAATGGGCCTAATTCAGACCTGATCGTAGCCGTGCAAAATTTTGCACAGCTACGGTCTGCCACCCTAACATGCGGGGGGATGCCCAGCACAGGGCTACTCCGCCCCGCATGTCTGGCCCTCCCCCTGCTGCACAGGTACAAAAGTATAGCACAGCGGCGATGCTTTTGTACCTGAAGAGTAGCTCCCTACCATCGCAGCTCCTGTGCGCTGGCAGGGAGCTACCCGTCGCTCTCTGGGTTGCAGCAGCTGCGTGTGACATCATGCATCACTGCAGCCCGCCCCTCGCATGGTCCGTGCACGCCTGCGTTGCACGGACCGTGCCCCCAAAATGGTGGCCGCCCCCAATGCCGCCGGCCCGTCCCCTCCCGCCCAGCAAACTCCTCTGCCTGTCAATCAGGCAGAGGCGATCACTGGGTTGAGATGCTCATAGCTTCTAGTTCAGACCTGATCGCTCGCTGTGCAAAAATGCACAGCAGTGATCAGGTCTGAATTAGGCCCAATATGCAATTGCTTGTGAGCCCATTGTTTTATTGTGCTGATCCTGCCATACACTTTTTATTGATCTGTGGTATTGTTTCTTTATAACCATTTTTACTAAAAGCTCTACTTATAGTGGCTACTTGTGTTTAATATATCTATCTTTCACTGCAGTCACTTTCACCCTCTGGACCAGGCCCAATGGAATGGAATGGAATTATGCCTGTACATTGGTTTACTATACATCTTAGTTTCTAACTGGGCAGATTTTACATACATGGCAATATTCAAAAAGCTTGTTTGCACTTGATCCATGGAGAAAACTAATTTTAGATTAAAATCATTCTTATTTAACATATTACAAAAAATGTTTCAAATTTAAAGACTCAACCTGCCAAATGAAAAACAAAACAAAACATAATCTATAAAACAAAGCCAGGAAACCAGGATTGCCCCCACAATGCCTTGGGGCCAATGCACTGTACAGTAAATAATAATTCCCCTAAAAATAAATTATACAAAATTAAAGATGTCATTCAAAGTCATCATTTCATCAGTGTCTTCCAGGACAAACCTGCAACATAGCATTTCATATGCAGAAACAGCTGCAGTTGCACACAGAATATAGGTGTCCCGCATACCATTTAATCAGCAGAGTCTGCTTGTACATCTTATTCACATAGTGGTGCAAATAAGATAGCTTTTTTGGGGAAACATGCACACACAAAAAACGCCCGGTGTTAGTAAAAGTGCTAATGTCTAGGTGCAATTAGACGTTTAACGTGACTGCAGCAACAATTAGAGAGGACACATCTGTACTCGCATCAGCAGTTCCTAAAAAATAACCACCGTCTCATTTTATTTCTTATGTTTTAAAACCAAAAAATCGGCAGTATCTTTAATATACAAAGGATTTTACAAATCCAGGGGCTGCAGATGGGAATCAATGCAGGCCAAGAGATCTTTGGTTATACTACGAGATATTAACTCCAGCAATAATTGGCCTTGAGGTTATCGACTTTGAGAAGGGTATAAATTACAGGTGTTGAGCGTTCTTCTTCAATATCTACATAATTGTAATTACTCTTCCAAAGATTTCAAAATAAGGATATTACATTTTCCTTATATCTTCTTAATAATTTATCTAATATTTCCCACATTTAAATGCATTTTGATTTCTTCATTATACATTAATTATCCATTTAAACAAAACTTCCCCTTGTCTGCTGGTTCTATTATAAACACTGAATTATCCCATAACTGTTTAAACTAATTTTTTTAATTTTCCCCTCAATTTGATGTTTAACTAGAGCTGTCTTTGGGCCTATCTCAGACCTGATTGTAGCAGCAAATTTGTTAGCAGATGGGCAAAACCATGTGCACTGCGGGGGTGGGGGGTGGGGGAGATATAACATGTGCAGAGATGTATTTACCCTGCACAGAAACAATATAACCCACCCAAATCTAACTTTCTCTGCACATGTTATATCTCCCCCCCCCCCCCCCCCCCCGCAGTGCACATGGTTTTGCCTATCTGCTAACACATTTTCTGAAACAATCAGGTCTGAATTAGGCCCTTGGATTCCCTTATTTCCATTCTTAAGGAAATTAATAACAAAACTACTTCCATATACTTGTAATGTTTCTTTCTCACAATCTTAAACTAAGGTAACCAGCCAGACCTGGTGGTAACTACTGTGTTCTCTACTCTGCACTGCCTTCATCACTTTGTCCTGAGTTGGTGGACACTAGTACTCACCGCAGCTCTTATAGAAGGTTAGTCCTCCAAAATGCACTTCTGCTCATGTGAAGCAATGCCGTGCATTGTTCTTCTACGGCGTTCTATGTGTATGGTGTACCCCATGCTCCCCAGGCCCTGCCACAAGAGCTGCTACAGGGTATCCGTTCAGATGGTCGACCATGTTATGGTCGACAGTCATTAGGTCGACCACTTATGGTTGACATGGACACATGGTCGACATGGACACATGGTCGACACATGAAAAGTCGACACATGAAAAGGTCGACATGAGTTTTTTAACTTTTTTTTTCTTTTGGGGAACTTTTCCATACTTTACGATCCACGTGGACTACGATTGGAACGGTAATCTGTGCCGAGCAAATCGAAGGCACCATGCGAGCGGACGCGGTGGACTAATTGGGGTTCCCAGTCACTTTACGCAAAAAACACCATTTAAAAAAAAAAAATCACGTCGACCTTTTCATGTGTCGACCATTTTCATGTGTCGACCATGTGTCCATGTCGACCATGTCAATGTCGACTGACCTAATGACTGTCGACCATAACATGGTCGACCATTCATACCGGAACCCTGCTACAGTACTTATCTTTACTGTACTACCACCATTTAGGTGCCCAAGCATCTTACTAGCCCCACAGCAAGTATAAAGCCTGTTGGTGTAAAGTGCACCAGGTGCACCTTATTGCATAGTAAACCCTGTAACGGTGTCCAAATTAGTGTCCCAAGTGTCCACACAGTTGCTGTAGAATTACTATTAACCGTAGTGTTCCTTACAGTATCTCAAGTGTCCACTAGAGGGTGTAGGAGTACAGTCCGGCAGTGACTAGTAACTGAGTTTTGTATATTATCTCAGATATCTTATAGGAAGGCTTTCAGTACAAATCCTGAGGTAAATACGGACAAAAATAACTGGATGCAATTCTGTCAGATAGCCACTCACTATCTAGGGTAAGGGGGGATCAATACTGTTCGCACGGGCTGGTTCTGTCGGTACTAGTGCTAACTAATATCACCCTCTTTAAGGTAACTCCTAATAGGCAGTAACCTTTTTTTCTCATTCCTTGAACACAACACTGTCGCTGTCCCCGGGTGACCTTGCGCGTATTAAAAGCATCACATCCTCTGCCTGGGCTCTGCCTGTCGGACACGGCTGTGCTGCTGCTGTACTGGATGGCTGATAGATGTCATATATCTCAGGGCTCTTCCCCTCTCTGTCTGTAGTAACAAATGGGAATATTGCTGCATGAGGGAAGCGCCTGGCTGAGTTGGCAAGGGTTGGCTGGCTGTCAAGTTGAGCTGCTGCTGAAATGGCCTCACTGACTGACAACACCTCTAACTGTCTGTCTGACCCTGGCAGCCTCAGGTGATGGGTGACAGGGGTCTTAGGCTGTGCTGACAGCCTTATACAGGGCTGACTGGAGGATGATACAAAAAGGGGTCCTGGCTGTCACTGGGGTATGGCTGGCTGTGCTGAGGCACTATCACTGAGGTATGGCTGGCTGTGCTGAGGCACTGTCACAGACACAATGTGAAGGGGCAAGGTTACTCACTGTTCCCCGCAGCTGCACTCCATCCTCTCACTGTCGGGCAGCCTCTTCAGTGCTTCCCAGCTGTGATGACAGAGACTCCACGCTGCTTCACTTGCGGCTCGCACGCTGATATGATTCCTGTCAGCACTTCTCTCTCAGCAGCTGCGACGCTTCCTTCCCTAGTTGTCAGTTGTCGGGCGCAGACGGCTCCACTTGCGACCGCTCACCTTTCGCCGCTGGTCACCCCTTTTAGGGCTCTCTGGACGACAACTCTCCACAGTGCAGCCTCACACACTCTCCTCAGAGCAGTAACCCCGCCTCCTCAGCTTCCCGCTCTGTAAAGGTCATGGGGTCAGCCAATCGCAGGGTACTTTTCTCACAGCTCTCTGGCTGTGACAGTTGGGCTCCTCTGATTCTAGACTTGACTCCCCTGGGTCCTAGTGCCCCCCATGTCAGCTCCTGCTGACATCACTAAAAGTTAGGGGATAGTTAACCTATGCAGTGCTGCGTTGCTAGGCAGGGGCCTGTGCTGCAGTGGGAACACCACAGGATAGTGCCACAACTGTGTTACTGCAACCCGGTACTGTAATACCCCTTTCACACCAGCAACTTTGAACACGGGTTACTGATACATGAGCATGCATAACCCGTGTTCCTGTGCGGTGTGAAAGGTACCAGGGGCAATATACCGGGTTGAGCGACCCGGTATTTCAACCCTGCTAGCGAGCAGGGTTGAACGTGTGTTCAACCCGGCTCGCTGTGTGGTGTGAACGGGAGTCGGGTCAGTGCGACCCATTTCCCGTTCACAGTGTGTGGACGGGCGGCGCTTGGAGATCATGTTATCTCCCAGCACAGCCCACGCCGCGTCACCGCCGACATCACCAACCTGGCAACCGGGTTGCAGTCTGCGGTGTTAAAGGGGGTATTGAGGCGAGTCGGACACTGGGAGCTCCTGTGTCAGGCTCCCGGGTGCGACTCGCCTCAGATGGTATGAAAGTGGTATCATACTGCTGTGTTCCTGCATTTACCACTGTATTTTAACTCCTGCATAATCCAGTACTGCTGAAACCAATAAACCCAGTTCCCTGGTTAAGGATTCTCTAAGTGGCCAATCACTTTCACATCCAATGTGCAAATATTGAGGCCACCTTCTCAATAGGCTATATGTAGATAAGTAACTGGCCTAGGGTTGGTGGAATGATTGTAGGGGTCCCCTAGACTGTGGGTCTCTACTCTATGGTTCTACCAGCCTTGATCAAGTTTAGTGACTGTTAGAGGAAAATGGAGGTCCTCATGCTCTTTGTCCATGATTCTTACACTAACTAGTCTAAGCTTAAATGCTAAGGGGGGTCATTCCGAGTTGTTCGCTCGTTGCCGATTTTCGCTATGCTGCGATTTGTTGCAAAATGCGCATGCGCAAGGCACGCAGGGCGCATGCACTTAGTTATTTAACTAAAAACTTAGTAGATTTGCTGTGGATTCTGCGGTGCTTTTCAGTCGCACTGCTGATCGGTGAATGATTGACAGGAAAGGGGCATTTCTGGGTGGTAACTGAGCGTTTTCCAGGAGTGTGCTAAAAAATGCAGGCGTGTCAGGGAAAAACGCGGGAGTGTCTGGAGAAACGGGGGAGTGGCTGGCCGAACGCAGGGTGGGTTTGTGACGTCAAACCAGGAACTAAATAGACTGAGCTGATCGCAATCTGTGAGTAGGACTGGAGCTACTCAGAAACTGCAAAGAAATATTTAGAAGCAGTTATGCTACTCTTTTTCGTTTGCTATTCTGCTAAGCTAAGATACACTCCCAGAGGGCGGCGGCCTAGCCTGTGCAATGCTGCTAAAAGCAGCTAGCGAGCGAACAACTCGGAATGAAGGCCAAGAGCTGTTTAAGTTTACGCATTTAGACCTTTTTTTTAATATACAAGATGGCAAATTTGTGGTGGGCATTGACGGTGGTTTTCTACTATACAGCACAACATATTAATTACAATTTAAATGAAAGCGTTTGGTTACATTAAGAGTTTCCTATATTAGTATGGGTATTTGTTTCTTTCATGTGGTTAAAATAGATGTTTACTTGACAGTTGTCTCCATTTTAAGTAGCTGAAATGTCAAATACTGTATACTCTACCTCGATATTATAATAAACTGAAAATAGTCATTTGGAAATATAGGTAACGGTTGATAGAATTCTTGTGATTTTGGAGCAGAGCAGCATCATATTATAATACACTATATACACAATTTACATAACGAAGATCACCAGAAAACCATCCAAGTGCGTCCATGAAACAACATCATTTCTCTTCCCCTGGAAATGCCCTTGCTATGCGACCACACAAAATTGGCATTTCACACAACTGTGAACTAAAAAAATTTACATTGATACATAGACAAAATGTATAAACAAATGTAAAAGACTATTTAGAAAAAGGAGATTTATGGTAGACTTACCATAGTTAAATCTCTTTCTGCGAGGTACACTGGGTTCCACAGAGAAACATTGTGGTGTATAGTTGGATCTTGATCCAGAGTCAACAGGCTAAAGTTGACTGTTCCCAGGATGCATTGCATGGCCTCCTCTATAACCCCGGCTCAGGACACTTGAGCTCAGTTTCGTTAACCAGTCCAATGCAGTAGCAGGTAAAAGAGAAGGCAGATGTTAGTCACATAGAACCACATTCTCACGACAGGAGAAGGGAACAGCGGCTACTGCCATACAAACCTAAAGAAGCTAAGTGCGTCAGGGTGGGCGCCCTGTGGAACCCAGTGTACCTCACAGAAAGAGATTTAACTATGGAAAGTCTACCATAAATATCCTTTTCTGCAGCGGGGTACACTGTGTTCCACAGGGAAACATCAGGGATGTCCTAAAGCAGTTCCTCATGGGAGGGGACGCACCGTAGTGGGTACAAGAACCTAGCGTCCAAAGGAAGCATCCTGGGAGGCGGAAGTATCAAAGGCATAGAACCTAATGAGGACCATGTAGCCGCCTCGCACAACTGTTCAGCGGATGCGCCTTGGTGGGCTGCCCAAGAAGGTCAAACAGACCTAGTAGAATGGGCTTTGATAGCAGCAGGAGATGGAAGACCAGCCTGTGCATAAGCTTGTGCAATCACCATTTTAATATAGCTGGACAAGTTTTGCTTATCTGCAGGCCAGCCACGTTTGTGAAAAACAAAAAGTACAAAAAGGGTATCCTGAGAGAGGCAGTTCTCTCCACGTAAATACAGAGAGCCCGTACCACCTCCAAAGACCGCTCTTTGGAGGACAAACCAGAAGAGAAAAGTCGGAACCATGATGTCTTGGTTAAGAAGAAAAGATGACACCACCTTAGGCAAATAACACGGTTGAGTTCGAAGAACTGCCCGGTCACGGTGAAAAATCAGAAAGGGCAGACAACAGGACAAAGCTCCTAAGTCTGACACTCTCCTAGCAGAGGCAATAGCAAGCAGAAACATGACCTTAAGTGTAAGATATTTAAGGTCCACAGACTCAAGAGGTTCAAATGGAGATTCTTGTAGGGCATTCAAGACAGATCCCATGGAGCCACAGGAGGGACAGAGGGAGTCTGAATCTGTAAAACGCCTTGAGTGAAAGTATGAATGTCAGGAATAGATGCAATCTTTCTCTGAAACCACACCAACAAGGCAGAAATATGAACCTTGAGGTAGGCCAGATGAAGGCCTAAGTCTAAGCCTTGTTGCAGAAAAGCCAAAAGTCTGGAAGTTCTGAAATTGTATGCATCGTAATTCATAGCAGCACACCAGGTGAAGTAAGAATTCCAGACCCTGTAATAAATCCGTGCAGAAGCCGGTTTGCGGGCCTTCAGCATAGTTTGGATAACTGCCTCAGAGAATCCTTTGGTCCTCAGGAGTGAAGCTTCAAGAGCCACGCCGTCAAAGCCAGTCTGACCAGGTTCGGGTAGACACAAGGGCCCTGAACGAGGAGGTCTGGGAGTTGAGGAAGTAGAGGAGGATGCTCGATCGATAGACCCTGCAGGTCTGAGAATCAATGCTGCCTGCGCCCCGCTGGAGCGGCTAGAAATAGTATTGTGGTATTCCTCTTTCTTGCTTTAACTTTCGTAGTACCCTGGGCAGAAGTGACACTGGAGGGAACACGCATGGTACCCGAAAGTTCCATGGAATTGCCAGTGCATCCACGAATGCTGCTTGAAGATCCCTTGTCCTTGATCCGAAGACCGGAACCTTGTGATTGTGCCATCAGATCTACATCTGGTAGGCCCCACTTGTACATTAGGAGTTGAAAGTCTTCCGGATGAAGACTCCACTCTCTGGCGTGTACGTCCTGACGACTGAGGAAATCCGCTTCCCAGTTGAGGACACCGGGAATGAACACTGCCGATATTGCTGACAGATGGAGTTCCGCCCAACGAAGGATTTTTGACACTTCCATCATTGCCATGTGGCTTTGAGTGCCACGATGGTTGCATTGTCTGATTGTACTTGAACAGGCCTGTTCTGTATCAAAGGCAGGGCAAGAGTCAAAGCATTGAACACTGCCCGCAACTCCAGAATGTTTATCGGGAGGAGAGATTCCTCCTTGGTCCACCGACCCTGGAGAAAGTATTGCTCTAGCACCACACCCCAACCCCATAGACTGGCGTCCGTAGTCAGTAGGACCCAGTTTGGGATCCAGAAGGGGCAGCCCCTGCTCAACTGTTGGTCCTGTAGCCACCAGCTCAATGGCAGATGAACCTCCAGAGTCAAGGAGATCATTTGAGATCTGATCCGGTGAGACAGGCCGTCCCACTTAGAAAGGATTAACCTCTGGAGAGGGCGGGAATGAAATTGAGCGTACTCCACCATGTCGAAAGCCAACACCGTGAGGCCTAGTACTTGCATCACCGAGTGTATCGACACTCTTAGGCGAGAGAGGAAGTATCTGATCCTGTTCTGAAGTTTCAGGACTTTCTCTGGAGATAGAAACAATCTTTGGTTGTATGTGTCCAACAGTGCCCCCAGGTGCACCATGCTCCGAGCAGGGACCAGAGAGGACTTTTTCCTGTTGATGAGGCACCCATGGCCTTGTAGGAATAGGACCATTAGTTCCAGATGTCTGAGAACATCATCTTTGGAGTTCGCCAGGATCAGCAAGTCATCTAGATACGGCAGGATCCTGATTCCCTGATGGCGGAGAATGGCCATCATCACAGCCATGACCTTGGTGAAGACCTGAGGGGCCGTGGCCAATCCAAATGGCAGAGCCTGGAACTGATAATGTAGGTTGCCAATAGCAAACCGCAGATATTAATGATGCGATATGGCAATAGGTATATGCAGGTAAGCATCCTGTATGTCCAGGGATACCATATAATCTCCAGGTTCCATGGCCAGTACAATCGAGCCCAGTGTTTCCATATGAAACTTGGACACTCTCACAAATGTGTTCAGTGATTTGAGGTTGAGTATAGGCCGGAAAGACCCACTGGGTTTCGGGACTAGAAACAGGGTCAAATAGTATCCCCTGCCTCTTTGGGACAGAGGTACGGGCACTACCACTCCTGTGTCCTGGAGCGATCGCACAACCAGGTGTAGAGCTTGCACTTTCAATGGATCTGAAGGGATAACCGTCGTGCAGAACCGGCAAGGGGACCATCTCTTGAAAGAAACTGCGTACCTATGAGAGACAACTTCCCGCACCCAGGTGTCCAAAGTGGTCTTTAACCAGGTCTTGGTGAACTGCAGAAGTCGACCTCCTACCCTGGGATCCCCCGCCATGCAGCAGGCCTGTCTTGTTTGGAAGCAGGCTGACGGGCGGCCCAGGATTGTTTAGGTTTGGGCTTAGTGGATTTGGAAGCACGAGCCTGTCTCGGGTATGCCTGACCTTTTGCTTTCCCTGGAGGTTGAAAAGAATGAAAAGTGGTAGTCTTAGCCTTAGGAGCAGAAGGATTAGTACTTGGGAGAAACACAGTCTTAGCAGTCGCAAAGTCAGTCATAATCTTGTTCAGATCCTTCACAAATAGGATGTCTCCCTTAAAAGGGAGCACCTCCAAGGTCTTTTTGGAGTCCAGGTCCACATTCAAGGACCTCAACCACAGAAAGTGAGCCAGTATAGATGTAGTAGACGCCTTGGCCGCCATTACACCTGCCTCAGTGGATGCCTCCTGAATATAGTGGGAGGCGGTGGTAATATGAGACAGATATTGTCTGGCAGTGTCAGAAATATCCTGAGGCAGCTCGTCCTCTAATGCCTGAACCCATACTTCAATTCCTTTTGCAGCCCAGGAGGCTGCTATAGTGGGTCTATGTACAGCACCGGTAAGGGAGTAAATAGACTTCAGGCATCCCTCCACACGCTTATCCGTCTGTTACTTCAGTGAGGTGACAGTGGTGACAGGCAGAGTAGATAACACCACAAGAAGGGCGACATGAGAGTCCACCGGCAGTGGATTTTCCCACTTGTTACTCAACTCCGCAGGAATAGGATAAAGAGCTAGCATCTTTTTAGATAGGGAGAATTTCTTTCCTGGAGAAGACCAGGATTCCTGACGTATGTCGATTAAATGGTCAGAATGTGGTAAGACTACTTTAGTAACCTTCTGACGTTTGAACTTATCAGGTTTCTTAGATGCAGTAGTGGGATCTACCTCATCATCAATTTGTAGAATCAGCTTAATAGCCTCCTCTAGGTCAGGAACATGAACCTGAGTTGTAGGTTCCTCGTCAGAAGCAACGGTATCAGTGTCTGACGGATCAGTATATTCCCCATCCTCATCAGAAGAATTATCTGAAATATTAGTGGATTGTGAGGAGGAAGCGGACCACTTAGATGATCCCTTGACCCCAGAGGGATGTGGGGTAGACTTTTGTCTCACCAAAGATTGATTTAATTGTTGTATCTGGGTAGACAGAGTGACCGCCCAGGACAGATTAACTACAGGGAGAATATGTGGCTGCAAAGACACAGGAGGTCCCACAGGAGGCGTAAGACATGTCACAAGCGTATTCAGCATACTTGAGAAAGCTGCCCAAGGTGGCTCCTGATTGGCTACAGGAACTGCGGGCTGACTGGGAGATGTATGGCACCCAGTACAGAAACCATCAGGTACAACGTCTCCCTCAGGTAAATCCTTAGTGCAAGCACTGCATGATGCAGAAGCGTCCGCAGATTTCTCGCCCTGTGTGGCAGACATTGGGGTATATTCAATAAGAGTCGGGTCCATTCCGACATGCAGATGTCGGAATGGACCCGACAACCCCTATTCAAAAGAGCGGCCAAATCCGACTGTCAGATTTGGCCGCTCCCGGTGTCTTGTCCTGCCGCTGCTGTCAGCGGCTGCCGGGTACACCTGAGAGCTGTTCCACTGAACTGTAAAATGTAAAGTGATCGCTTACGCTATGCAATTAATTTACTTTCGGGTTCAGTCACTCTAAGTATCCCCCTAATGTATTAATGGGGTGTAGCAGCAGATGTCTCAATATCTGCTGTCGCCTCTGCTTTTTGATCGGCACAGCAGTCCCTATATAAATATATGTGGACTGTAATATTGATAAATTCTTCATCATGACTTTGGATAGCTAATTACATTTTTGACAGATTTAGCCATTCACAGTTTTTCACAGAGAGGGAACCTTCTGTGACTGAACCCAAAAGTAAATTAATTGCGTAAGCGATCACTAAATTAATTGCATAGCTATCAAAAGTCATGAAGGTTTCCTCTCTGTGAAAAACTGTGAATGGCTAAATCCGTCAAAAGTGTAATTAGCTATCCAAAGTCATGATGAAGAATTTATCAACATTACAGTCCACATATATTTATATAGGGACTGCTGTGCCAATCAAAAAGCAGAGGCGACAGCAGATATTGAGACATCTGCTGCAGCACCCCATTAATACATTATGGGGATACTTAGATCATGTGGAAATCCTCAGAAAATCACAGTTGCTATTAATAATTAAGCCCCTGAGGGCCTCACATTAACCACAGGGCTCCCCAGATGGTATGCGGTTAAAATACCGCCCATCAGGATCTCAGCTATCTCAATACCAATCCCCCTCAGACTATGAGCAAGAAAATACATTTTGGGGTTAGAAATCAATCTATACAGTACACACCATGACAGACGGATAACCTGATAGACTTTTTTTTTTTTGCAAAAAAATTCCAACAATATTTACTATGCGGTGTTAAGAATATATTCATCTTGTTATTGCTTGCTACTTCACATCTCTACATCTAAAGCATAATAAAAGTGCTGTGTTTAAGAACTTCACAACACTAAGCAAACTCTGTTGACAATAAAGCTCTCAGTAAAAAGGAGAGGTTTCATCAACAGAGAATTTGCACCACAATGATGAGACAAAGCAGAAAAATAAAAGGATTTTGTTTTCGTTATAGCTTTATTTTTCATGCCAAATCTATATTTGCAGAGACCATATTTCTTTGGAATCTGCTGAATGGCTGGCTGCCACTGGTATTTGGAAAAAAGATTTCCATCAAACATGAAGGAAAGTCAAATAAAGAGGAATATTAAAAAGTAACAGTTTTTGGAGCCACCAGCTAGGATGGCACAAAGAAAAGCATGTATACAGTACATATGCCTGACAGCTTTTTTTTTATTAGTTACTGTAGGTTTTGTGATGCCATGTCTACATCAAAGAATAGAGGTTGGGCTCCTGTGTTCCTCAAAACTGGCCACTTTAAAATAATGATGTCCTGAATGAAAGTGAAAATATCCTACAAGAACACAAATGTGGACAGTTCAAGGAGGACACAGGGATTAATAAGAAAATATGGCGCAAAGAAACCTAAATACAGATGTCCTAGATTATATCATTTTATCTTGAGCTATTTTTATACACTTACCTCAATAGCCTTTTTAAATTATTACTCTGTTCCAGGATTCTCTGCTATGTCTTGCTGAAGCCTGTGTGCTGTTTTCTCCAGTTGAAAACACAGCAGATGTAACATACTTCAGTTCGTACCTCCAGATCATTTAATGATGAAGGCAGAAAATGACATTTAACCTAAGTGGTGTATAAAACAGCTTCTAAAGTTTTCAAATATTTATGGTATAATAAATAATATATGATAAATGTTGGACATTGGAATGTCATAAACAACTTCATCCATTACTATGGGTAGATTTATTAAATATTCTAAAAATAAAAAATAGTGATGTTGACCATAGCAACCAATCAGATTCTGTCTATCATTTCTCCATTTTTTAGAAGCTTTAGTAAATATGCCCCTTATCCCTGTAGACTTTGGTTTAGGTAAACCCAGTAGCATATCTATAATGGATGCAAGATGTGCGGTGTACCCATTAAATCAACTTACCCTGTGTCATTTCCCAAGAGACATTGCAGATGCGCTGTACAGTCTGGAATAATGCTAGTCATCAGCGCATGCACCAGCGTGAGAGTGTCCAACCCGGATATTGCACATGGGACCCCTGCTCTCATAACCTGTCCCTGGATAAGCCTTCTAGATTTTCCAGCTGCAGACTCAAAAGACTAGTACAGTACACTAATTAATTTTCTCTTTTGGGGGCATGAAATGATTATTGCTGTGTAGCCTCCATTCCAGTTGTGGGATGATAAAGGCCATATCTGCCTACTTTTTAGTCCATGAGAGCAATACTAAGGAGCAAGTAGGGAAAATTTGCATCCTGGACCTGCCCTCTGGTGTGCAAATGTGAAATTTTCAAGTTACAAGAAATTAGTCACAAGAAGATGAATGAAGTGACCCAATCTACCCTCTTTACAAGAAGAAGAAGAAGCAATATTTAGGACAGTGACCAAACTCTCCCGGAAATCTGGGATGACGCCTAAAACACATGAGTTTCTCGAATGTTCTGAGAAAGTAAGGCAGGTAATATGGTGAAGATGTACTCTCTCATGCACCTGACTCAGGAGATCATCTTACCACCCAGTCTGGGCAAGTAGGCAAGTAATCTGGTGAAGTTACTCAAGCATCTGACTCAGGAGATCATCTTACTCACCCCCCAGTCGGAGAAAGTAGGCAAGTAATCTGGTGAAGATTCACTTTCTCATGTATCTAACTTAGGAGATCATCTTACTTACCACCCAGTCTGGGCAAGTAGGCAAGTAATCTGGTGAAAGATGCACTCTCTCATGCATCTAACTTAGGAGATCATCATATTTACCAATCAGTCTGGGAAAGTAGGCAAGTAATATGGTGAAGATGCACTCTCTCATGCATCTGACTCAGCAGATCTTCTTACTCACCACCCAGTCTGATAAAGTAGGCATGTGATACAGTGAAGATGCACTCTCTCAAGCATCTAACTCAAGAGATCACCTTACTCACCACAGAGTATGGGCAAGTAGGCAAGTAATCTGGTGAAGATGCACTCTCTCAAGCATCTAACTCAGGAGATCATCTTACTCACCGCCCTGTCTGGGAAAGTAGGCATGTGCTATAGTGAATATGCACTCTCTCAGGCATCTAACTCAGCTGATCCTCTTACTCAGAACCCAGTTTGGAAAAGTAGGCAAGTAATATGGTAAAGATGCACTCTTTCATTCATCTGACTCAGGAGGAGATCATCTTATTTACCAGCCAGTCTGGGAAAATAGGCTAGTAATATGGTGAAGATACACTCTTACATGTATCTGACTCAAGAGATCATCTTACTCACCAGCCAGTCTGGGAAAGTAGGCAAGTAATATGGTGAAGATGCACTCTCTAAGCATCTAACTCAGCAGATCCTTTTACTCACCACCCATGTCTAGCTTAGTCATTCATCTCAAGCTCAGTAGTTAGATCACTGGAACAGTGCTATGTACATTCAGTTTTACTAACAATTGTAGTTTACATATGGAGCGATACAGGTCTACTAAACCTTTATAGAACCAGTTGATATAAGGAATGGGCACATACACTTTTCTCAGATTAAATAATGCATAACCAATTTTAATCTGCCTTGTTTGGCAATGGATCATTCTGGGCTGGGGTGGTTGGGTGGTCACCTGGTGACACTGTTCTTATAAGCAGACCAATGCAGCGGCTTTCACTGACACACCCACAACACTTCCCTATCACATCATAGTTATGTTACTTTCTAGTCACCACCCAAGAAACCATCTGTCCCAATTGCAACAATGCCTTTGAATGTACTCTGTACAACGCATGCACCATAGGACTTTTTAGAATTTTTTATTGAAAATAAATTGCTCCACTACATGAAAATCAGCATTGTGTGCAACTCTGAATAAGGCCCTTAGTGACAAAGTCCTCATGTATTTCAGTAGACATTGAAATTACAAATCTAAAGCTTTCGCATCCTGGGGTCAGTCTATTCAGTTGTCCCTAAGGTTTTCCCTGTGCCCCCGAGATCACCTCTTCATTGGGCATTGTCAGGAGTAGTGTCAGACTCAGTACTGTCACTAATCAGACTTTATCATTATGAATTCAATCTCTTTTAAAGCTGCATGCCTTTTATAGTGGCAACAGGGGTCTTAGGACGGGATGTACTAAGCATCGCTTTGGCAATGTGGTACATCCCACCACTTACCGTGTCTATACTAATCGCATATGTACTTACATATGCAATTAATATCGCAAAGGACAGCTCTTCTGATAAGAGTTGCCCTTTTCGATGTTGAGACTGCTGCATGCCCAGATGAACGTGGCAGCCACAGGGGGTGCTTGGAGGGTTCTAATTGCCCATAGGGTAGCCCACAGGCTACCCTCCACATCCAAGACCCAGAATGCATTACATTTCGGTGCTTAGTTTCATATGGGAAATGCACACAAATTCCAAAAACAGGCAATTTCGAGGTTTTGGCAGCACCTTATTGAGAAGCTGTTACAGCATCCAACTGTTAGCTCTTGTTCTAGCTGTTCTCCTGATTGACTCATTTTTAACTAATCTGCTTATTATTTTATCCTGCTGTCATATTGTTTATGATTACTGTTTGCTGTTGCCCCAACCCTTACTGTTTATAGACTACTTTATACTGCTAAAAGCGTGAACCAGTGCTAGCTTACAATTTCACTTCTTTGCCACCTGCCTTGACCATTTGCTTGTTTGATTTCTTAGCTGATGGTCTCCGACTCTGACTATATACAGTGCATCCTTAAAGTATTCACAGCGCTTCACTTTTTCCACATTTTGTTGTGTTACAGCCTTATTCCAAGATGGAACAAATTCATTTTTTCCCTCAAAATTCTACACACAATACCCCATAATGACAACGTGAAAAAAGTTTTGAGATTTCTGCAAAGTTATTAAAAATAAAAAAAATAAAAATCACATGTACATAAGTATTCACAGCCTTTGCTCAATACTGTGTTGATGTACCTTTGACAGCAATTACAGCCTCAAGTCTTTTTGAATATTATGCCACAAGCTTGGCATACCTATCTTTGTGGCAGTTTCGCCTATTCCTCTTTGCAGCACCTCTCAAGCTCCATCAGGTTGGATGGGAAGCGTTGGTGCACTGCCATTTTCAGAGCTCTCCAGAGATGTCAAATAGGATTCAAGTCTGGGCTCTGGCTGGGCCACTCAAGGACATACACAGAGTTGTCCTGAAGCCACTCCTTTGATAAATTGGCTGTGTGCTTAAGGTCGTTGTCCTGCTGAAAGATGAACCGTCGCCCCAGTCTGAGGTCAACAGCGCTCTGGAGCAGGTTTTCATCCAGGATGTCTCTGTACATTGTTGCATTCATCTTTTTCTCTATCCTGACTAGTCTCCTAATTCCTACCACTGAAAAATATCCCCATAGCATGATGCTTCACTGTAGGGATGGTATTGGCCTGGTGATGAGCAGTGCTTGGTCTCATCCAAACATGACGCCTGGTATTCACACCAAAGAGTTCAATCTTTGTCTCATCAGACCAGAGAATTTAGTTTCCCATGGTCTGAGAGTCCTTCAGGTGCATTTTGGAAAACTCTAGGCGGGCTGCCATGTTCTTTTTACTAAGGAGTGGCTTCCATCTGGCCACTCTACCATACAGGCCTGATTGGTGGATTGCTGCAGAGATGGTTGCACTTCTGGAAGGTTCTCCTCTCTCCACAGAGGAATGCTGTAGCTATGAGAGAGTGACCATCGGGTTCTTGGTCACCTCCCTGACTAGGACCCTTCTCCCCTGATTGCCCAGATTAGATGGCCGTCCAGCTCTAGGAAGTGTCCTTGTAGTTCCGAACTTCTTTCATTTACGGATGATGGAGGCCACTGTGCTCATTGGGACCTTCAAAGCAGCAGATATTTTTCTGTACCCTTCCCCAGAATTGTGCCTCAAGACAATACTGTCTCGGAGATCTACAGACAATTCCTTTGACTTTATGCTTGGTTTGTGCTCACACATGCACTGTCAAGTGTGGGACCTTATATAGACAGGTGTGTGCCTTTCCAAATCATGTCCAATCAACTGAATTCACCAAAGGTGGACTCCAATTAAGCTGTAGGAACATCTGAAGGATGATCAGTGGAAACAGGATGCACTTTTGAGCTTCATAGCAAAGGCTGTGAATACTTAGTTTTTTATTTTTAATAGATTAGCAAAAATTTACAAAAGTCTAAAAAAAAACTTTTTTCATGTTGTCATTATGGGGTATTGTGTGTAGAAATTTGAGGAAAAAAATAAATTTATTCCATTTTGGAATAAGGCTGTAACATAACAAAATGTGGAAAAAGTGAAGCACTGTGAATTCTTTCCGGATGCACTGTACAGCAGTGATGTGCAGTGAGGTCTTTGGCTGGGGAGGCACATTTTTTTTATATATATATCTCCATCTGCTCCCCTTCCTCACCTGAGATGTGCCCTGTGCAGGCCAGAGTGTAGGCGCTGCTGCTGCTGGCTGGGAGGGTGGAGGAGGAGGAACGAGAGGGAAGAGTGCTGGCCACTGCCGCCGCATGTACTCCTGGTCTGGGCTTCCCGGGGCCGCCGCTGCTGTAGTGATCCGTGACAGCTACAACAGTAACTGCTGGGTCCCGACGCTGTTTCTCTGCGTCGTGTATGTGTAATCGGACCAGCGGATCCAGCACTGGATCCGCTGTCCAATCACATGTGCCTCGCTGGCAGGGGCGTGCTTTCCCCGCCAGCGAGGCACTTGAATAAGTGCAGCTTTCCCCTCTTTTTCTAATGGGCTTTTATAGCCCAGCACTTGGTCCCGCCCCCCGCTTTGTCCCAGTTCCCACTGTCTACAGGAGGCACTTGCTATCAGTGCCTCCCAAACTAATTAAATGGACTAAAATGATTAGAATAATATAAAGAGGATACATATGACACAGAATATGTGTCTTAATGAGTCTTCTTTGTATTATTTTAATCATTAATGACGGGGAGGCACTGCCTCCCCTGACTGCACGTCCCTGCTGGACGGTGTGGGGGGAGTTGAATAATTCTAATAACTACTAGAATATGTATTTAAATAATTAAAGAAGCTTTACAGGGCATTTCCATTCAGCAAATGTACCCTTTGAGTATTTAATATGTTTTTTTGTTTTGTTTTTTTAAAGTAGCAAAGGAGAATTTGATTTGTTCATCTTTCAGAATCAAGGAAAAGTGGTAATTTTATAACAACATATATACACTATAGTCAGTGCAATATTTCCTCTAAACTGAACTATCTGAAAGGAGAATGTTAAAACGTCAATATATGAGTATTCCTCCCTTAAGGGCTGCATTGAAATCTTTTCTAGCAAGGTCCATATATGAGATCACTTAGCTTATATACAATTCTTAGGATGTTTTCTGCATATTCTTTCAGGCATAGTTTCTAGTATTGTGTGCCTGGGGGCGGGCCTAGGTAAGCACAGTGACTCAACGCTGAGATTTGAACCAAGGTCACCAGCATACAAGTACATTAACACATTTACATGGCTGGATTTACTTCTCAGGAGACGGCAAGTACTTAATGCTCTAAAATCAGACTGCACCACTTATAATAAGTTAAAGGATAAGATACCTATAGATAGCCACTTCAATGCATAGAATATTTAAATTGAATATTTAAACCAGTTAAGCTAATTACATAGTAAAGAAAAGTCATATAAAGGTAGGCGACCTAATTCAGAGCTTGGCCACCATCTTAGCATTCAAGAAGGATTAAATAAAGCCGAAAACTGTAGAGAGGGATTTGACAGTTATTGTTGGGAATATAGTGGGCGTGATTAGACACTAAAGGGGGGTACACACGGAGAGATCCGTGCTTAAAATCTAAGCAATCTTGCTAGATTGCTTAGATTTTAAGCACGGATCTGCCGTGTGTATGCCCTCCAGCGATAGCGATGCGCGGCCCCGCGCATCGCTATCGCCGATGCTAGATTGAGCTGCATGCAGGCTCAATCTAGCGGGTCGCTCACTTCACCGTTGTGTGAAGTGAGCGGCCCCCCGTCGGCTTTCCCCCTCGCTCAGCACATCGCGCTGTGCTGAGCGGGGTGAGAGATGTGTGCTGAGCGGTCTGTGTTAAGATCGTTCAGCACACATCTCTCCCGTGAGTACCCCCCTTTAGAGGTCCATGTAATAAGCTGAGATAAGGGGTCTAAACGAAAAATGCAGGGAAAATCCCTGCAAATATCACTTCTCGATATGCACTAAAGGTATTTCTCTGCATTTTGGCTGCCTGCACTAAGTGAGTGCTAGATGCAGGGGTTAAAGTGAGCCGGAACGGGGCGGAGCTGTGTTCCGTCAGCTCCACTTGGAGACGGAACGCAGTTGCGCCTCCTCCGGCTCACCTCACCCTATGTGTACTGACGCCGCACAGGGAGATGCTGGGCATCCGCTGAGATTTTGTTACCAGCGGCGCCCGGCTCTCCCTGCATAGCGGAAGCTGGTGGCAGGAGCTCAGTACTGAGCTCCGGCTCCCGCTCAGTGCGCGCTATGAGAGGGATGTCATGACGTCTCTCTCATGGTGCTGGGGAGCCAGACGCCAGGAGATCACAGCGGTTGGACGCGGACGCGGGAGCGGGGCTTGGTAAGTATGGTGGATTTAAAAAAAAAACATGTGTGACTATTAGCAGCGCGGCTACGGGTGGCTAACCACTGGGGGTAATCTACATGGGGCAAGCTACAGGGGCATAATCACAGGGGGCAAGCTACAGGGGGATAACCACAGAGGGCAATCTATTGGGAGCAAGCTACTGGGGGCTATACTACAAGGAGGCATTACTACTTAGGGCAAACTACTGGGGGCAAACTACATGGGGCTAAACTACAGGGTCAAACTACAGGGGTGCATTAATACTGGGGGCATAACTACAGGGGCGCATTAATACTGGGGGCATAACTACAGGGGCGCATTACTACTGGGGGCTAAACTACTGGGGGCAAACTACAGCGTCGCATTACTACTGGGGGCAAACTACAGGGGCGCATTACTACTTGGGGCATTACTACTGTGGCGCATTACTACTGGGGGCTAAACTACTGGGGGCTAAACTATTGGGGGCATTACTACAGGGGGGCTAAACTATAGGGGGGCTAAACTACAGGGGGCATACTACAGGGGGGCATAACTATAGGGGCTAAACTACTGGAGGCATTACTACTTGGGGCAAACTACATGGGCTAAACGACTGGGGGCATTACTACAGGCAACATTACTACTGGGGGCAATACTACACAGGGGCATTCTAATGGGGGCACTACTAATGAGGGCATTGTAAAGGGGGCACTTCATAAGGGGCATCACTCCTGGGGACATAAAGGGCACTACTACTGGGGGCATTGCATAAGGGGCACCACTACTATGGGCTCTAGATAAGGGGCACTACCACTGTGGGCACTACCAGTACAGTGGACATTGCATAAGGAGCACTACTACTGTGGGCATTGTAAAAGGGGCGCTACTGCTGACAGCATTATGTGTATTAGGGGTGCTACTACTGTGGGCATTATTACTATTGTGTGACTACGCCCCTTTCTTTTTAGACCACGCCCCTTTTGGGGCCGCACGCCTACAGTACCTACGATACCTTTATTGCATGGGCGCTGGGGAGGGGGGTGGGGGGGGGTGAGTTCCACCACCTCTCTAGGACCACTTTAAGCACTGGCTAGATGGCAGTGCTAAGTGTCTCAGCTGTTACTAAAGAAGACTCAGGTTACTTATGTCTGTTCCAGCGCTGACTTTGTCACCTATAGCTGCCTATAACCATACCTCCCAACTTTGAACTTGGTGCAAGCGAAACACACGCGCGGCTTCGTGGCGCGCGCTCCCGGAAAAGGGGTGTGGCCTAGGTAAAGGGGCGTGGCTTCAGGGAAGACCCGCGATCGCGAGCCACGCCCCTGTTTTTGTCACTAAGGGGGCATGCCCAGCGCTCTGTGAGCCGCTGGCATGCCCCCTCTCCCTCGGACTCCAGTGAATAGACGCTGTGCGCATGCGCACAGCGTCTATTCACCGCTGCTTTGCTAAGCAGGGCAGCGAGAGACAGAGCCTACCAACTGCCCCCCCCCCCCCCCACCGCGGGACACTGCGGCCCGCGGGTGGGACAGCGGGACAGTCTCCAAAAAACGGGACTGTCCCGCGAAAATCGGGACAGTTGGGAGGTATGCTATAACTGCTTCTCCTCACTGTAGCAGCAGGGAGTGAGCTCTCTCAACTTGGGCTGGTTGTTAATAAAGTTTGTTTAAAATAAGAATCTCTCTGCTGCAGCTGCACAGGACAGGACTACTGAGATAGAGTGGGAGATATCAGTAGAGGTGGTAAGGGGTCTATTCACGAAGCAGTGAAAAGTGAGAAGTGAACCAGTGGAGATGTTGCCCATGGCAACCAATCAGCTGCTCCGTACAATTGTATAGTATGCAAATCATAAGTGTTACTTCAATGCTGATTGGTTGCCATGGGCAACTTCTCCACTGGCTCACTAGTTCTCCACACTCTTCACTGCTTCATGAGTAGACCTCTGAAGTGTCTAATGTACTGTACTATTAAGTGCTACTTGTCACTAACAACAAGCCGTAGAGAAAAATCACTTTTCTCAAAGGTGTCTGCAAACATCTAGGGCCAGATGTACTAAGCCTTGAAAAGTGATAAATATCACGGTGATAAAGTACCAGCCAATCGGCTCCTAACTGTCATTTTTCAAACACAGCCAGTGACATGGTAGTTAGGAGCTGATTGTCTGGCAGTTTATCACTGTGAAATTTATCACTTTTCAGGCTTAGTACATCTCCCCCCTAATGATTTGTGCCATCACCATATTAATGTAAGGCAACAGAAAATTACCCAGATGTATTAAAAAAAACAATATGGACACATTTGCTGCTTGTAGTTTTTTCACATATCTGCAAGTATTACCCACCAGTATGTGTGCTCGCCTGTGGCAGTTGCTGGGGTCCGGGCTGCTAACGTGAGATCACGCGATGGCTGAGATCTCACTCGCGCAGTAGTTCTGGTCAGGAGGTCAGACACAGTGCATTAGCACTAGGCTGATGCGCTGTGGCTTTGCTCTTTCACTCACCCACTCCAGCAGCGAGATATTAACACATATCATCGGTACTGCTCGAGAAAGAGGAAAAGCAGGAAGAGCTATAGCAGCACAATCAGTGCCGCTATACAGGGGCTTAGCTATGACTAATGAGGCCCCATAGCACATTTTTCCTTATGTGGGGTTTGTGTCCCATCCGGCAGGCTCAGTATCTCTCCATGCTCACTGATGCTGGGAGGAGCCATGCTAAGCAATGCTACGCCGCGGCTCCTCTCAGCATCAGTGAGAACGGGGAGACAGCCATCAGTAACACTGACAGCAGTTGTGCCTGCAGCAGGAGCAGCACACTGTTGTTAGAGGAGAAGACACGGGGCACAGGTCGGTCTCTGCAGGCAGCATATCCAGGTGCAGGGCCGGGCCCTTGAGGTGACCAGGGCCCCGTAGCAACCGCACTCCCTGCACTCACGATAGCATACCTCCCAACATTGAAGTAGACGAAGGAGGGACATCTTGGCAAGCAAAGTGCGCCCGCGACCGAAAAGGGGGCGTGGCCTTGTAGAAGGGGGCGTGGCTTCGCGGGAGGTCCCGCGATCGCGAGCCACGCCTTCGTTTTCGTCACTGAGGGGGCATGGCCAGCGCTCTGTGAGCTGCTGGCATGGTTGGTTCTATATCGGAGGGGCTGAAGGGACCTTGTGACGTATCTAGGGGAGGAGCTACGTCACCAGGGGGAGGAGCTACGGGCGAACATGGTACCCGAAAAGTACCCTCGCGGGCTCGCTTCGCTCGCCACGCTTCGGGCACGGTGGCTCGCTCCGCTCCGCTTCGCTCACCACCTAATTACTAAAGGTAATAGTTGGTGGCGTGGACAGTAGAGGAACTATCCCGCTGGCGTAGCTCCTCCCCCTTGTGTCGTAACTCCTCCCCCAAATGGAAAAGGTCCCTTAGCCCACTTGATTCTAGCAGCTACCCTGCTGGCATGCCCCCTCTCCCTCTAACTCACTGGAATAGACGCTGTGCGCACGCGCACAGCGTCTATTCACCGCTGCTCTGCTCTCAACTGACCGCTGCTCTGCTCTCAACTGAGCAGAGCAGTGAGTGATCAGGAGCCTCCCAACTGCCCCCACCCACCGCGGGACACTGCGGCCCGCGGGAGGGACAGCGGGACAGACCCAAAAAAACGGGACTGTCCCGCGAAAATCGGGACAGTTGGGAGGTATGCGATAGCTACTCCTATGCCGCTATAATACATCTACCCAAGGGTGAGTCCATTGTCTGTGTTGTCTGCTTGCATCACCGAGGGAGTGACGTACCGTTCACTCACCTCAGTGGGTCTATTATTAGTAACAATTGCGGTAGACGGCAAAGTAGGAGGGGCTTTAATTCCACGCTAAGTGGAGTTTTAGCAAATGGACAGCCTTAATGCAAATAATTATTTGGAAAATGTTATGATTGTTAAAAATAAGGGGAGTATTTTTTAATGCTATCATTTTACAGGCTTAAAAAACATCAGTTAGGAGTTGATTAGTTAGTATTTTATCTCTCTTCAAGCTTTGACAGATGGGGTATCCCCCTAATCTCATCTACTGTATATCCGCTAACCTTCTCTGTTTATTTGACGTACAGTATGTGAACCATTGTTCTTTTCCTGTAACCCTGGGAAATGGAGACTCTGCAAGTGACGACTGAATGAAAATATTGTGGCATCTTGCTCCTCAGAAGTACCATAGCTGTACCATTAGCTGTTAGTTGATTTACTTTTATTATTATTGATAATAGTAGTAATAATAATAATAATAATATTAATCTTATATACTGTAGCGATCTTTCTCCAGTAGGACTCAAGGAGCTTAACAGGTAAAAATAACATGATGCATAGGTTTCCATTTTCAAAACTTAACAGAAATTAAGAATATAATATAAAATAAAAAACATTTTGGGTCGTCGCAGGGTTACTCATCCTACCTACGAGATATCCAGGTGAGGCAACCATTTGAGGCGTGGTAGGATCACACTGGACAGAATAGGAATGCCTGGAATCAACTACATAATGAGACAAAGAACTGCTTGAGAGAATGAACAGAGAGTTAACAGAATACCATGGGTTACTCAACCTGCCCTAGAGCATACTTGCCTACCTGACCTTCTCCACGAGGGAGAAAATGCTCTGTTCCTGGACTTTCCTGGTAATGTATGATTGCCATCACCTGTGGTGAAACACCTTTCTTATCAATTAACTAGCTCATCACAGGTGCTGGCAATCATACATTACCAGGAAAGTCCAGGAACAGAGCATTTTCTCCCTCGTGGAGAGGGTCAGGTAGGCAAGTGTGCCCTAGAGAGTACCAGGCAAGGCAGCCATCCAGGGAGCACTACAAAGGTTACAGTTGGCAGGTTGAGCAATTTTGGAAGTGTAAAAAGGAGAGACATTGCAATAAAACCACAGCGCACATAACAGTCATAATGAAGAGAGATGGGAATAACATGAACTATGTTAATAAAATGATATATATAAGTCCTGATATATGAATGTCCTGCTCTTGTGGCAGCGGTCTGGGCAGTGTGAGATTGTGGTGGTACACTAGTAGGCGGTAAAAATGGCCCTGGCAATCTGCAGTAGAGACAGGGAGCCCATGTAGCTGTGGACACTGGCGTAGCAAGGGAGGTGGTCTCACATCCACTGCAGGCAGGAACCTCCAAAGATGCGGCAGACGGTCCAAAAATTCAACCCGTGGCTTCCCCCACAGAAGTAGGCCGTGACGAAGATCCACAGTCAGTGGCTCTGGGACATTCAGCGGCTCCAGTGACGTCTGAAATGGGACCCTACTGGGAGCGAAGGCACACGGAAAGGTGCTAGCAGGGAAGGGGATCCACAAAAAGTGGTTGTTTGCAGGATGATTATTGCATTGCAAAGGATTTACATTGGGTGGTTGGTTTTGTACGAGTACAATATGGGAAGTAGGGATAACAATGTAACCCTTAGGAGCTGATTCTGAGTCAGATGCAGCCGCATCTGTGCTTGGGTCTCTAGCCATAGTCGTGTCTGTAACTTTATGCTAATACTAATATGAGCCCTTCCATGATGTACAGGTGAGTGGTCTACGTCCCAAGGTTGGGAAATACAGATAATCCATGCAGGGGTGTAGCGAGGGTGGCTCCGGTGGAGCAGGAGCAGACAGCCGCAGAGCAGGAAGTGGAGGAGTAAAGGGGGCACACACTGCCTCATACTCGTATATTAGGTAGGGAACAAAGCAGGCCAGAGGAGACAGCAGGAGACACTGAAAGCCGGCACATGCTGGAGTTCTGTCCGTCCTCTTTATATGACTCACTGTGTGCTTGTAGCTGTGCTGCACGGTTACTTCTGTCCTGTAGCACCACTCTCTGCCTCCGCTACCGTCTATCCCAGCTGCTGCAGCACCCCTCTCGACATTGATGCTGCAGCACCTCTCACTGCCCCAGCTGCTGCTGCAGTACCTCTGCTTCTCAGGCAGCTGCAGCACCTCTCTGCCCCTCAGGCAATTCTGTGACATTATTTTCATTGAGACATAGAGGGATTATCAGCTCTGGGATGGCAGTTTTAGGGAATTGTTTTCATTAAAGCATTGTGGAAATATCAAGTAGGGGGGGCAGTTTTGGTGCAATCATTGTCATTGAGAGTTTGGGGAGAGGGTTCAGGTATGTGGGGGGGGGTCACATTTGGGGCATTATTTTCATTGAGGCATTGGGACATTATCAGATTGGGGTGGGGCAGTTTTGGGGCATTATTTTCAGTGAGAGATTGGAGGGTTATCAGATCTGTGGGAGGTCACATTTGGGTCATTATTTTCATTAAGGAATTGGAGGGTTGTGAGGTCAGGTCAGTCGGGGGCATACAGTATATAGTGTTTTTTATTTATTTTAATTAAACAAGTAAATAGGTAAATACAGCTACTGCCATCACGGCTCTAGTGTAATGTGTATATGGGTCTCTACCATGGCATAACATGTATAAGAGGCTCTACCATGGTGTAACGTGTATAAAGTAGAGATGAGCGCCGGAAATTTTTCGGGTTTTGTGTTTTGGTTTTGGGTTCGGTTCCGCGGCCGTGTTTTGGGTTCGACCGCGTTTTGGCAAAACCTCACCGAATTTTTTTTGTCGGATTCGGGTGTGTTTTGGATCCGGGTGTTTTTTTCAAAAAACCCTAAAAAACAGCTTAAATCATAGAATTTGGGGGTCATTTTGATCCCAAAGTATTATTAACCTCAAAAACCATAATTTCCACTCATTTTCAGTCTATTCTGAATACCTCACACCTCACAATATTATTTTTAGTCCTAAAATTTGCACAGAGGTCGCTGTGTGAGTAAGATAAGCGACCCTAGTGGCCGACACAAACACCGGGCCCATCTAGGAGTGGCACTGCAGTGTCACGCAGGATGTCCCTTCCAAAAAACCCTCCCCAAACAGCACATGACGCAAAGAAAAAAAGAGGCGCAATGAGGTAGCTGTGTGAGTAAGATAAGCGACCCTAGTGGCCGACACAAACACCGGGCCCATCTAGGAGTGGCACTGCAGTGTCACGCAGGATGTCCCTTCCAAAAAACCCTCCCCAAACAGCACATGACGCAAAGAAAAAAAGAGGCGCAATGAGGTAGCTGACTGTGTGAGTAAGATAAGCGACCCTAGTGGCCGACACAAACACCGGGCCCATCTAGGAGTGGCACTGCAGTGTCACGCAGGATGTACCTTCCAAAAAACCCTCCCCAAACAGCACATGACGCAAAGAAAAAAAGAGGCGCAATGAGGTAGCTGACTGTGTGAGTAAGATAAGCGACCCTAGTGGCCGACACAAACACCGGGCCCATCTAGGAGTGGCACTGCAGTGTCACGCAGGATGGCCCTTCCAAAAAACCCTCCCCAAACAGCACATGACGCAAAGAAAAAGAAAAGAAAAAAGAGGTGCAAGATGGAATTGTCCTTGGGCCCTCCCACCCACCCTTATGTTGTATAAACAAAACAGGACATGCACACTTTAACCAACCCATCATTTCAGTGACAGGGTCTGCCACATGACTGTGACTGATATGACGGGTTGGTTTGGACCCCCCCCAAAAAAGAAGCAATTAATCTCTCCTTGCACAAACTGGCTCTACAGAGGCAAGATGTCCACCTCATCATCATCCTCCGATATATCACCGTGTACATCCCCCTCCTCACAGATTATCAATTCGTCCCCACTGGAATCCACCATCTCAGCTCCCTGTGTACTTTGTGGAGGCAATTGCTGCTGGTCAATGTCTCCGCGGAGGAATTGATTATAATTCATTTTAATGAACATCATCTTCTCCACATTTTCTGGATGTAACCTCGTACGCCGATTGCTGACAAGGTGAGCGGCGGCACTAAACACTCTTTCGGAGTACACACTTGTGGGAGGGCAACTTAGGTAGAATAAAGCCAGTTTGTGCAAGGGCCTCCAAATTGCCTCTTTTTCCTGCCAGTATAAGTACGGACTGTGTGACGTGCCTACTTGGATGCGGTCACTCATATAATCCTCCACCATTCTTTCAATGTTGAGAGAATCATATGCAGTGACAGTAGACGACATGTCCGTAATCGTTGTCAGGTCCTTCAGTCCGGACCAGATGTCAGCATCAGCAGTCGCTCCAGACTGCCCTGCATCACCGCCAGCGGGTGGGCTCGAATTCTGAGCCTTTTCCTCTCACCCCCAGTTGCGGGAGAATGTGAAGGAGGAGATGTTAACAGGTCGCGTTCCGCTTGACTTGACAATTTTCTCACCAGCAGGTCTTTCAACCCCAGCAGACTTGTGTCTGCCGGAAAGAGAGATCCAAGGTAGGCTTTAAATCTAGGATCGAGCATGGTGGCCAAAATGTAGTGCTCTGATTTCAACAGATTGACCACCCGTGAATCCTTGTTAAGCGAATTAAGGGCTCCATCCACAAGTCCCACATGCCTAGCGGAATCGCTCCGTGTTAGCTCCTCCTTCAATGTCTCCAGCTTCTTCTGCAAAAGCCTGATGAGGGGAATGACCTGACTCAGGCTGGCAGTGTCTGAACTGACTTCACGTGTGGCAAGTTCAAAGGGCATCAGAACCTTGCACAACGTTGAAATCATTCTCCACTGCGCTTGAGACAGGTGCATTCCACCTCCTATATCGTGCTCAATTGTATAGGCTTGAATGGCCTTTTGCTGCTCCTCCAACCTCTGAAGCATATAGAGGGTTGAATTCCACCTCGTTACCACTTCTTGCTTCAGATGATGGCAGGGCAGGTTCAGTAGTTTTTGGTGGTGCTCCAGTCTTCTGTACGTGGTGCCTGTACGCCGAAAGTGTCCCGCAATTCTTCTGGCCACCGACAGCATCTCTTGCACGCCCCTGTCGTTTTTTAAAAAATTCTGCACCACCAAATTCAAGGTATGTGCAAAACATGGGACGTGCTGGAATTTGCCCATATTTAATGCACACACAATATTGCTGGCGTTGTCCGATGCCACAAATCCACAGGAGAGTCCAATTGGGGTAAGCCATTCCGCGATGATCTTCCTCAGTTGCCGTAAGAGGTTTTCAGCTGTGTGCGTATTCTGGAAAGCGGTGATACAAAGCGTAGCCTGCCTAGGAAAGAGTTGGCGTTTGCGAGATGCTGCTACTGGTGCCGCCGCTGCTGTTCTTGCGGCGGGAGTCCATACATCTACCCAGTGGGCTGTCACAGTCATATAGTCCTGACCCTGCCCTGCTCCACTTGTCCACATGTCCGTGGTTAAGTGGACATTGGGTACAGCTGCATTTTTTAGGACACTGGTGACTCTTTTTCTGAGGTCTGTGTACATTTTCGGTATCGCCTGCCTAGAGAAATGGAACCTAGATGGTATTTGGTACCGGGGACACAGTACCTCCAACAAGTCTCTAGTTGGCTCTGCAGTAATGATGGATACTGGAACCACGTTTCTCACCACCCAGGATGCCAAGGCCTCAGTTATCCGCTTTGCAGTAGGATGACTGCTGTGATATTTCATCTTCCTTGCAAAGGACTGTTGGACAGTCAATTGCTTGGTGGAAGTAGTAAAAGTGGTCTTACGACTTCCCCTCTGGGATGACCATCGACTCCCAGCAGCAACAACAGCAGCGCCAGCAGCAGTTGGCGTTACACGCAAGGATGCATCGGAGGAATCCCAGGCAGGAGAGGAATCGTCAGAATTGCCAGTGACATGGCCTGCAGGACTATTGGCATTCCTGGGGAAGGAGGAAATTGACACTGAGGGAGTTGGTGGGGTGGTTTGCGTGAGCTTGGTTACAAGAGGAAGGTATTTACTGGTCAGTGGACTGCTTCCGCTGTCACCCAAAGTTTTTGAACTTGTCACTGACTTATTATGAATGCGCTGCAGGTGACGTATAAGGGAGGATGTTCCGAGGTGGTTAACGTCCTTACCCCTACTTATTACAGCTTGACAAAGGCAACACACGGCTTGACACCTGTTGTCCGCATTTCTGGTGAAATACTTCCACACCGAAGAGCTGATTTTTTTGGTATTTTCACCAGGCATGTCAGTGGCCATATTCCTCCCACGGACAACAGGTGTCTCCCCGGGTGCCTGACTTAAACAAACCACCTCACCATCAGAATCCTCCTGGTCAATTTTCTCCCCAGCGCCAGCAACACCCATATCCTCCTCATCCTGGTGTACTTCAACACTGACATCTTCAATCTGACTATCAGGAACTGGACTGCGGGTGCTCCTTCCAGCACTTGCAGGGGGCGTGCAAATGGTGGAAGGCGCATGCTCTTCACGTCCAGTGTTGGGAAGGTCAGGCATCGCAACCGACACAATTGGAGTCGGACTCTCCTTGTGGATTTGGGATTTCGAAGAACGCACAGTTCTTTGCGGTGCTACTGCTTTTGCCAGCTTGAGTCTTTTCATTTTTCTAGCGAGAGGCTGAGTGCTTCCATCCTCATGTGAAGCTGAACCACTAGCCATGAACATAGGCCAGGGCCTCAGCCGTTCCTTGCCACTCCGTGTGGTAAATGGCATATTGGCAAGTTTACGCTTCTCCTCCGAAATTTTATTTTAGGTTTTGGAGTCCTTTTTTTACTGATATTTGGTGTTTTGGATTTGACATGCTCTGTACTATGACATTGGGCATCGGCCTTGGCAGACGACGTTGCTGGCATTTCATCGTCTCGGCCATGACTAGTGGCAGCAGCTTCAGCACGAGGTGGAAGTGGATCTTGATCTTTCCCTAATTTTGGAACCTCAACATTTTTGTTCTCCATATTTTAATAGGCACAACTAAAAGGCACCTCAGGTAAACAATGGAGATGGATGGATACTAGTATACAATTATGGATGGACTGCCGAGTGCCGACACAGAGGTAGCTACAGCCGTGGACTACCGTACTGTACTGTGTCTGCTGCTAATATAGACTGGTTGATAAAGAGATGTAGTATGTATGTATGTATAAAGAAGAAAGAAAAAAAAACCACGGGTAGGTGGTATACAATTATGGACGGACTGCCGAGTGCCGACACAGAGGTAGCTACAGCCGTGGACTACCGTACTGTGTCTGCTGCTTATATAGACTGGTTGATAAAGAGATGTAGTATGTATGTATAAAGAAGAAATAAAAAAAAAACACGGGTAGGTGGTATACAATTATGGACGGACTGCCGAGTGCCGACACAGAGGTAGCTACAGCCGTGGACTACCGTACTGTACTGTGTCTGCTGCTAATATAGAGGGATGATAATGAGATGTAGTATGTATAAAGAAGAAAAAAAAAACCACGGGTAGGTGGTATACAATTATGGATGGACTGCCGAGTGCCGACACAGAGGTAGCTACAGCCGTGGACTACCGTACTGTACTGTGTCTGCTGCTAATATAGACTGGTTGATAATGAGATGTAGTATGTATGTATAAAGAAGAAAGAAAAAAAAACCACGGGTAGGTGGTATACAATTATGGACGGACTGCCGAGTGCCGACACAGAGGTAGCTACAGCCGTGGACTACCGTACTGTACTGTGTCTGCTGCTAATATAGACTGGATGATAATGAGATGTAGTATGTATAAAGAAGAAAGAAAAAAAACCACGGGTAGGTGGTATACAATTATGGATGGACTGCCGAGTGCCGACACAGGTAGCTACAGCCGTGGACTACCGTACTGTACTGTGTCTGCTGCTAATATAGACTGGATGATAATGAGATGTAGTATGTATAAAGAAGAAAAGAAAAAACACGGGTAGGTGGTATACAATTATGGATGGACTGCCGAGTGCCGACACAGAGGTAGCTACAGCCGTGGACTACCGTACTGTACTGTGTCTGCTGCTAATATAGACTGGATGATAATGAGATGTAGTATGTATAAAGAAGAAAGAAAAAAAAACCACGGGTAGGTGGTATACAATTATGGACGGACTGCCGAGTGCCGACACAGAGGTAGCTACAGCCGTGGACTACCGTACTGTACTGTGTCTGCTGCTAATATAGACTGGATGATAATGAGATGTAGTATGTATAAAGAAGAAAGGAAAAAAAACCACGGGTAGGTGGTATACAATTATGGATGGACTGCCGAGTGCCGACACAGAGGTAGCTACAGCCGTGGACTACCGTACTGTACTGTGTCTGCTGCTAATATAGACTGGATGATAATGAGATGTAGTATGTATAAAGAAGAAAAAAAAAACCACGGGTAGGTGGTATACAATTATGGATGGACTGCCGAGTGCCGACACAGAGGTAGCTACAGCCGTGGACTACCGTACTGTACTGTGTCTGCTGCTAATATAGACTGGATGATAATGAGATGTAGTATGTATAAAGAAGAAAGAAAAAAAAAAACCACGGGTAGGTGGTATACAATTATGGATGGACTGCCGAGTGCCGACACAGAGGTAGCCACAGCCGTGAACTACCGTACTGTGTCTGCTGCGACTGGATGATAAATAATGATATAAAAAATATATATATATCACTACTGCAGCCGGACAGGTATATATATTATATAATGACGGACCTGCTGGACACTGTCTGTAAGCAGAATGAGTTTTTTATAGAATAAAAAAACACCACACAAGTCACACGACGAGTGTTTAACTTTTTCAGGCAATCACAATATAGTATACTATACTGGTGGTCAGTGTGGTCAGGTCACTGGTCAGTCACACTGGCAGTGGCACTCCTGCAGCAAAAGTGTGCACTGTTTAATTTTAATAATATGTACTCCTGGCTCCTGCTATAACCTATAACTGCTCCCCAGTCTCCCCCACAATTAAGCTGTGTGAGCACAGTCAGATATTATACATAGATGATGCAGCACACTGGGCTGAGCACAGATATGGTATGTGACTGAGTCACTGTGTATCGTTTTTTTCAGGCAGAGAACGGATTATATTAAATAAAACTGCACTGGTGGTCACTGGTCAGTGGTCAGTCACTAGTAAACTCTGCACTCTCTAGTACTCCTAAGCTCCAGTAAATCAAGTGTCTCTGTCTCAATCTCACTCTCTCTCTTCTAATCTAAATGGAGAGGACGCCAGCCACGTCCTCTCCCTATCAATCTCAATGCACGTGTGAAAATGGCGGCGACGCGCGGCTCCTTATATAGAATCCGAGTCTCGCGATAGAATCCGAGCCTCGCGAGAATCCGACAGCGTCATGATGATGTTCGGGCGCGCTCGGGTTAACCGAGCAAGGCGGGAAGATCCGAGTCGCTCGGATCCGTGTAAAAAAAGCTGAAGTTCGGGCGGGTTCGGATTCCGAGGAACCGAACCCGCTCATCTCTAGTATAAAGGGCTCTACTGTGGTGTAACGTGTATAAGCGGCTCTACTGTGGTGTAAGTGTAACGTAGATAAGCACCTCTACTGTGGCATAACGTGTATAAGCAGCTCTTCAGCTTACACTGTCCCTATTTTCAACATGGGGGACACCCAAAGGAAACTTTCACCATAATCTCCACAAGGTGCAGAACTGGCCCTGTCACCAATTTAGGATTTTAAATATTTTTCTTTTCAAATGTAACATACCACCACATGTTGGCCAGGCTCCCAATTCAAGACAGGGGAGGGGGGCACCAAAAGATACCCTTGCTCCAGGCACCATGGCACCTAGCTATACCTCTGAATACATGACACGGTAGGTGGGAGGGCATTGCAGCACCCCTTTGCCAACTCCTGCTCACCCTTGTGATTTGCATGAACACATCCCTAATAAACTTTGCATATGTCAGAAAATTGCCCCGTCCCACTGGCGTATTTATAATGGGTGCAGTGTGTGTGATGCACACGGGCCCCCGGGGGTCCTGGGGGGCAAACACTGCACCCATTAATAGAAATACTTGCCCTTCGGAGTCCCACTGCGCAGCAGCAGTGCTGCCGAAATCACTGGGAAAATGGCACTGCGTCATTTTCCCGGAGTTTTGCGCATGCGCTGTAGACTCTGGGACAGCGCTAGGAACCCTATTGCCCAGAGTTTACACAACGCTGTCGGCTAGAAAGGAGGGGGCCCAGCCAGAGCCCAGTGCCGTAACTAGGCATTTTAGCGCTGTGTGCAAGAAACGATAGTGGCGCCCCCCCAATGTAAGATAGGGGCAGTGCGCGTCGTAGGCGCGCAAAAAAAATTATAGGGGCGTGGCTTAATGGGGAAGGGGCGTGACCACAAAATAATAGCAATTCATACTACGGTGCACAGTAGTCTACATTATTCAAATTACGCTGCACAGTAGCGCCCCTTTTATACATTACAATAGACAGCGTCCCCCTTTTTACACATTACAGCAGCCAGTCCCCCTTTTTACACATTGCGGCAGCTAGTCCCCCTTTTTACACATTGCGGCAGCCAGGCCCCCTTTTTACACATTGCTGCATCCAGGCCCCCTTTTTACACATTACGGCAGCCAGTCCACCTTTTTACACATTGCGGCATCCAGGCCCCCTTTTTACACATTACGGCAGCCAGTCCCCCTTTTTACACATTGCGGCAGCCAGTCCCCCTTTTTACACATTGCGGCATCCAGGCCCCCTTTTTACACATTGCGGCATCCAGGCCCCCTTTTTACACATTACGGCAGCCAGTCCCCATTTCTACACATTGCGGCAGCCAGTCCCCCTCTTTACACATTGCGGCATCCAGTCCCCCTTTTTACACATTGCGGCAGCCAGTCCCCATTTTTACACATTGCGGCATCCAGGGCCCCTTTTTACACATTGCGGCAGACGGGACCCCATTTTACACATTGCGGCAGCCGGGACCCCATTTTACACATTGCGGCAGACGAGACTCCATTTTACACATTGCGGCAGACGAGACCCCATTTTACACATTGCGGCAGACGGTGTCCGAGAGAGAGAGAGAGAGAGAGAGAGAGAGAGGGGGGGGGATATACTTACCTTCTCCCCGCTGACAGGCTCCTCGTGCAGCTTCCTCTCGGTGCAGGCTGTGTGAGGTGAGAAGGAGGAGGAGGGAGGGGGAGCAGGGAGCCGCAGCAGCGCTATTTGATTGGTAGTAAGCGCCGCTGCAGCATCCCCCTCTCCTCCTGTATTGGTTGCCTGGCGCTGCTGTGGATGCTGGGGAACCGCATCCCAGCATCCTTAGCAGCGCCGGGCAGCCAATACAGGAGGAGAGGGGGATGCTGCAGCGGCGCTTACTACCAATCAAATAGCGCTGCTGCGGCTCACTGCTCCCCCTCCTTCCTCCTCCTTCTCTCCGCTGCCCGGCGCTGGTCCTCTTCTCCCTACACAGCGGGGCGCACGACGCAGACTTCGGCGGCATGTAATGAGTCAATTTGACTCATTACATGCCGCTGGCCGTTGCGCCCTCAGGGCAACTGCGCTGTGTGCCAAGCCCCCTTGGCACACACGTAGTTACGGCCCTGCCAGAGCCTGCACATGGGCCTCCTCCTCTCTAGAAACGCCCCTGCCCCGTCCCACCACTTCAGTTCTAAGCAAAATGCACATGTATTACCCGGACTTATGTGCGGCCAATTTTGAGTCATGCACATTGCTTATATATGCTAGATAAATTCTGCAAACACTGCACCAGACGGATCTAGATCTGAGCATTTGCTCCTTACAAGTTTAGATAAGATATTTTACCTCATAACTTTTAGATTTGTATTTCCTATTTCACAAGATAAATGCATGCCGACTCAGTCTATTACTTTATTCTGCTCCACACCAGATGTTTATAGAGTACACAATGTAACAAATGCGTGTGTGTGTGTGTGTGTGTGTGTGTGTGTGTGTGTGTGTGTGTGTGTGTGTGTGTGTGTACGTGTGTGTGTGTGTGTATATTTATATATATGATTTTTTTTTTTTAAGGTAATGCATTTAGTGATACAGTTATTTGTGGTCACCCACTGGTATTGTCATCCGTCTTTCCTGTTTTTGCTATAGATTAGTGCGAGAAATGCAGCCTCCCTTTTACAGCTGCTTAGGTCTTTTCATACAGTATTATACATTTATGCACCTAGTGGACTCAGTAAATGGACAAACAGCCTTGCGGCACATGTGCCTGGAGACATGAGGAGCTTAGCAAGGGCGTGTATACCTCATATGATTCACAGTTACTGTCGGACATACTGCGTTTACATAACGGATACAAGACATATGTATCTATGTGATCACCACTATCCATAGCCTGCACAAATAGCTGTCATCATTATCAGTGCACACTTGTACACTTGCACCAGTACAGTCCTTAGTGCGAGAGATCTGTTGGATCTTTGCATGGGTTAGGTCATTAGGTCAACACAACTTAGGCCGACACTCATTAGGTCGACCACTGAAGGTCAACAATGCAATTATGTCGACATGGCAGTTAGGTCGACGTGTACTAGGTCGACAGGTCAAAAGGTCGACATGAGGTTTTGTTTTTTAAACCATTTTTGGGATTTTTTTCATACTTAACGATCCACGTGGACTACGATCGGAACGGTAATCTGTGCCGAGCGAAGCAGAGCGAGGCACCTTGCCCGAAGCATGGCGAGCCATGCGAGCCATGCGAGGGGACACGGTGCACTAATTTGGGTTCCCCGTCACTTTACGGAGAAAACGACACCAAAAACAGTCAAAAACCTCATGTCGACCTTTTGACCTAGTACATGTCGACCTAACGCCCATGTCGATCTAATGGCAATGTCAACCTTCAGTGGTCGACCTAATGAGTGTCGACCTAAGTTGGGTCGACCCAATGACCCATCTCCTCTTTGCATACAAACAACTCTGCATAGCCCACAACTCTGGCTACACACCCTCAGTAAGCTTAGCCTATATATGCAAATGCCCTGTTGCCACCTTCAGCCTCAAATGGGTTTGCAAGTGAGATGTACAGTATATGACTCTGAATCACCCATAGTTGCGTGCACTTACCAGAAAGCATGTGTACTGCCAAATAGCTCAAGATCCATGTACAAAACAAACTTGCATGCAACTGTGAATCAGCCACAGATAGTTTATACAGTATGTAGTTTCTCATGTGGTCTGCACTTGCGTTTTTTAATAATAACACAAGATCAGTGGGCAAACAAGCTTATAGGCATCCTGTCGTATTGTTAGTTTACCAATAATAAAAATAAGGGTAAAAAAATCTTCAAGGGACTGTTTTGTTGTTCCCTGGTAGCTAGAGACAAGTATAGTGGAGAAGAATAACTGTATGTATTCCATACCTCATATCATGGCTGTCAGTGTTTAAAGTTTGCAAACCCCCTGGGTTGCAAACTTCTATAGGACATAAACCATTTCAGAAATAATAGCAATGATTTCAGCTCTACCAGTGAATGTTGCTCTTTTATTTGACGGTGGTAATGATTCATACTCAGCACCAATGGGAATTGACATGTTCACCAAATGACAAAGTAAAGCATTTGCAACACTGGACTGAGAGAGACAATTCAGAAGGGTATTTCAGCATTCCTCAAAGACAAACAAAAATGAATGTTGCACTCTGAAAATGCAATGCTTGCACTGGTCTGAAAGCAAGTCTGGATGAACTCCACACAGGATAACATTTTTAAATAGGAATGATAAACATAAGTGTTTTTTTTTAAATCTAAATTTAGTATGGCTATATATTTGTATATTTATTGTCCATATATTTAAATGTTTGTATATTTATTGTCCATATATTTAAATGTCAGAAAGTAATTTTGTAAAGTATGACCTTTGCCCCTACACAAAGCAGGACTAGAAAATAAATTGTTCCCCTCAGCTTGGGGCATTTATTGCTTTCAGTTTTTGCATGCACTTCATTTTTCAGCACTGGCTCAATCTTATCTGACAGCAAAGAAGTTCCAACAAGTCTACTTGTACAGCACCTGGGGAAAACTCCCACCAAGGGTGAACAGTTTACTAAACAAACTGATTTTTTTATGTTTTTATACAGGCATCCTACTGTAACGCCACACATATTGATAGCATAGAGAGAACCGTAAACCCTACTGTCTTTATATAGCATAAACAGTTTGTGCCAAGCCATTCTCATCTCAGTCTGACTATTTAGATTATAGAAAATGAATTTTACATCAGTTCTGAGGTCAGTTATCTTGAAAAAGATCAATTGTTTCACTCTGCAGTAATATGCTTCCTATTGTGCACAGTGTGTTTACGCTTCGAACTTGCAGAGTTCCAGAGTGAGAAGATAAAATGAGACAGATTAGAGTTGTACGAGACAGGTCGTCAGAGGTTACGTCTAGACTGTTTGTACTGACACACAGCAGACTTTCCAACTTTACCAATTTCTCCAGGTACACTATCATTTATCAACCTGAGCTGAATAAAATAATGGTTATTAAAATTTGTAACAATGACTGATAAAACCAACTCAGGTTACCGTGAATAGGAAATTAGTGTTCAAAAACACTACTAGACCATAGTGCATCCCAAAAACAACAATCACTTTACATCTAAGAAAATAACAGATCAAGGCAAATGCATCTGAATTATTACTCTCTCTGATTGCATTGCCTGGTCCACTATTTGTATAACAAAGCCTATTCATAGTCACTATTGGATTGTTTCATGTACTTTTTTATGCTTATGGACAATGCTTTTTGATCACTGATTTAGGCTACATATTAAATAAAACAAAAATATTCAATAATTAATTCATCCTTTATATTATTATAGCTGCAATACCTGGCTCTGCTTGGATAGACAGATAGGATAGATGATAATAATAATAATAATAATAATAATAATAAATAGTTCAAGTGCTAGAGTCCATTATTCTTAAGGTTAGATGCAATAATTATGTGCTGCTGTCAGTAAGGCAGGGATGTGCTGCTGTCAGTAGGACAGTGATGTGCTGCTGTCAGTGAGGCTGCAATGTACTGCTGTCAGGCTGTGACGTGCTGCTGTCAGTAGGGCAGTGATGTGCTGCTGTTAGTGAGGAAGGGATGAGCTGCAGTCAGTAGGGCAGGGATGTGCGGCAGTCAGTAGGGCAGGGATGTGCTGCTGCCAGTGAAGCTGCAATGTGCTGCTGTCAGGCTGTGATGTGCGGCAGTCAGTAGGGCAGTGATGTGCTGCTGTTAGTGAGGAAGGGATGTGCTGCAGTCAGTAGGGCAGGGATGTGTTGCTGCCAGTGAGGCAGGGATGTGCTTCTCCAGGGTCTAAACCAGGAGACTTGTCACCCAGGGCAAACCAAACCATTAACTTGCCCCCCACAGCATTTAAGTGTGTGTGTGTGTGTGTGTGTGTGTGTGTGTGTGTGTGTGTGTGTGTGTGTGTGTGTGTGTGTAAACTACACTTTTTACTTTCATTTTTTATTTATTTGGGCTACTGATAAAGATAAAATAATACCTCCGTTATATCAACTGAGGTGGGTCGCACCTGGGAGCCTGACCCGGGTGCTTCTCAGGCCCCTTTCCCACCGCAGATTCCAACCTGGCATATTGGCGGGTTGGTGACATTGCCGGTGACGCGGCGGGGGCGGCACTTGGAGATCACATGATCTCCAAGCGCCGCCCGTACATACACTGAACAGGAGCCGGATCGCATCGATCCGGCTCCCGTTTGCACAGCATAGTTTGCCAGGTTGAACCCGTGTTCAACCCTGTAAGCTACCCGAGTTGGAATAACAGGTCAATCGACCCGGATTATTCCAACTGGGCACTTTTACACCACACACGGGCTATGCACGCTCATGTCCAATATCCTGTGTTACTAGCTGGTGGTGTAAAAGGGGTATACAATAATAACCCATACATTGATACATACATGAAATCACACACCTATACAAATACATACTGTCACACACCAAATACACGCACACATACATTTACTAACATACATACATATAATCACACAACTGTATAAATACAGTACCCTTCCTTGAGTCATACTCACTGTTTTGGCTGTGCTGCAGCTCACATCCCCTCCATTCTTCCATGCTGCTGGCAACTGGCAAGGCACTGTGTACAGTACAGTGCCGTTTAGCCCCGCCCCCTTTTCGGACCTCAGGTATCATCTTAGTTTACAGTGCAGCAGTGGGGGGGGGGGGAAGCTGGGGTAACTTGTCCCCTGCCTGTGCACCCTCAATCCGGTTCTGCCGATTACTGCAAAGATGAAACTGAACGTAAACTACAGCTCCCGGCAGCAAGGTCTGCTGGGAGATGTAGTTTATGTTCAGTTTCATCTCGACCGCTGCTGCATAGCGAGGGGAGCATTATGGGGGATCGGCGCCCTCTCCAATCAGGCGCCAAGGTCAAATGCCCCCCTACCCCCTCTAGTTACTCCCATGGCTTCTTTTCTATAAGCAGTGTCTTTCTGACTGCTGCTAGTGTTTACAGTTGTGGGTTTTTGTGGCAGCTGGAAGTAGTTCAGGTGAGCGATCATTGGGAAAAATGCACGGTCATGTGATCTGCTATGTCCAATCATATTAGTGGGATTTCTGTCATTATAACACACCTTTATATAAAGTCCCCGCCCACAGCCCCTGTTGACTGATTGTGATGATACTTAGCCTAAAACCTGTCTGGGAAAATTGCCTACACAATGGTGAAAACTAGAGATGAGCGGGTTCGGTTTTACTCAGATTTACCCGAATCTCCTTATTGGCTATCGGACGTCACGTGTTTTGGTTAGCCAATAAGAAAAATCCAGAAAATAAGAAATGGCGATAATTCTGGCGTAAAGAACCGAGTAAATCCGAAACTGCTCATCTCTAGTGAAAACCACATTGCAATCGGTTCAGCAGTTTTGGAGGTTATCTTCTTCAGACAAACAAACAAACAAACCAACAAACCGACTTTCATGTATAATGGGGCATACACCATACACACGGTGCGATTTTAACTAACTAGCGTATCTCACACATTTTATATATACAACTTGCGATGCCGATGCATGCTCCCACGGGGTAGGCATCACAAGCATAAACAAACTGTGCAGGCAGGTCAGTTTTGACTATAAAGTGTACAATATAGTACATTGTATAGTCAAAATTGACAGAGCAAAAATCGCACCGTGTGTATAGTCAATATCGGTGGATTTTGGCTCTGGGGTGATCCAGGGAAATTGCATTGTGCAAATATGCCACATAGGCAAAATCACACCGTGTGTATGCCCCTTAAGATGTATAGAAAATATAATCAACATTTACTGTAAATGAGTAACATAGTTCTACAAATGTGATTAATAAGCTAGGTGAGGGTCAGGTCTGAAAACAAATTAAATCAGACTCGTACAGTGAATGGTGTTTTTATGTCACATGACTATTTCAGTGTAAATGTGCTCATTTGTATGTCAGTGCATTCCACTCTGTGAAATGCACTCCCACACACAATAAGACTCTCCTCTAGTCTCCAAACCTTTAAACGTTCTCTGAAAACTCATCTCTTTAGACAAGCCTACCAAATTTCAGACCCACACACATAACCTTCACAGCTTCCCTATCAAGTTACATCCTCTCTGTACAGTCCACATAAACTCACATTTTGTCTTCCAACATTGCTGGGTGATCATATCATATACAACCCATTAAGAACCTAGCAACCTGGGGAACCATTATGTAACAGGTAGCATCTATCCTTGTGTATCAATGCCTATTTCCCTATAGATTGTAAGCTTGCGAGCAGGGCCTTCCTACCTCTGTCTGTCTGTCTTTGCCCAGTTTTGTTCTATAATTGTTGTTCTAATTGTAAAGCGCAACGGAATATGCTGCGCTATATAAGAAACTGCTAATAAATAAATAAATAAATCAAGATGGTGCCGTCTGTAGGGGTAAAAACTCTTCACATTTCTTGCTTTACTTTGGCTAGGAGTCTGACAACATGAAAAGTGACTATGCAAAATATTAAGAGCCGTTTCATTTTGAGACTATTAGTTGTCATTTGTCACATTTGTACTATACAGAAATATATACTGTAGTGGGAAATTGGATCAAATTCCTCAATAATAAAAATGAGCGCTTTTAATTTGTTTGATTTGGTTCTCTTTATCTACTTATAGGACTTGTGTGAATATCTGAGGTAGTTTTAGGGCAACAGGAAGAGGAGTTATACTCTTTAAGGGAAGAGGAGTGATACTTAAATTATATAAGTGTGCGTTAAGAATCACTTAGGCCACCATTTTGACCTACTAAAAATGTGTTAGGTCTCAGCGCATGTGTTAGGACACAGTTAAAGTACTACAAAATCTTATTAATTTTTAACAGACCTGCAGTGAAATTATTTATTTAATCAGTAAGAGAAAAATGTTTATTGTGGTTTCGGCACCATCCTGAGATAAATAGGATTCCACAGCCAGCAATAGGCCCAGGCATTGACTGATAGTTACCAACTCTCTAGAAACTTCTGGGAGACTTCCAAAATATTTGGGAGCCCTACAGCCTTCTGGAAAAGCACAGCACTCTCCCACATCTCACCCAACTCACAGTGGATGGGAAGGGGAGCATGAAAATATGATTCTCAGTGATTGACAGCATTGTAGCATTGGGGCAGAGCCAAATGACACAATTTGCCCACCCAAGCATTCAACAGAGGTCACCTCCATCTCCTCTACAAGATGACTTCTGTAGGGAATCATGAAATCTTGGCAAGCATGCATTACCCACCTTAATACATAAAGTGTAAAAATTCCTGTCACTCTGTTTACCTTTTAATAAATGGTAGGTAGAGTACAACAAAACAGTTTGGTCTACAGAAGGTGATGTATGCAGTCAAAAGGTCAACAATAACAATGATGAATATTCAGAATTTCAAAATCACAATGTCAACAGTTAAGATGTCGGCATTGTTAAAATATCGACAGATGTGTCAACATTTTCAGAATGTCGAAAGGCGAAATGTCAAAATTGAAATAATGCTGGCCGGAATGCAAGAGAAATGGAGGTCTGACCCAGACGTGACCTCATGACCACCAGGACCTAGAAGACAATGCTAACATGTCGACATTTCATCTCTGTCTACATGATGAATGTTGGCATGGTCAACTTCAACTTTAAGACCATGTAGACCTTCTTATGTCGACTTCATAAATGTCAACATTATGACTGTTGACATATTGTGCCCAAACCCAAAAAAAGAATCCCTGGGACAAATTGGGTGAACGATATTAGATCATTTTGAAACAAAGCATACATTATGGTAGGAATTCAGTTAGCTGCGGTAACTGATCCCCGGGGGTAATTCAATTATCTCCGATAGACGGCACTATCAGAGATTTTGTTTCATCTCCTGAAGGCAAGAGAAACAAAATCCCTGATAAGTGCCGCATTTGTGCTATCGCAGTCATGAAAACACATGGATCGGGGAACTTATCCCGGATCCAGTGTGTTTTCATGTGAAAAAGGGCATGGAAAAAACAGTGGTTAACTGAATTACCCCGAAAAAAAATGGGAATTTACCGCAAGTCTTTACCACAAAAACATACAGCGGGTAATTGAATTCCTCCCTAATGATTGATTAGAGCAGCACTAAAACGATCAGTAGATCTGCAATATATTACAAATATTCAAACTGTGAATGACAGTAAAACAAGAGACTGATTGCCAAGCAGGATTCTGCCTTCCTAATAAAAATACACTGAAGAGGAGTCTCATATAGCCTAATAATATATTCTAAAATCTATTTATTTCTTCAAGTAAAAAAGAAAGATACATAAACGAAATCCAAGTAAAATCAGGACCTCAGTTTATATGAAATGTTTATGTTTAAGTTAATGTATTTTAATATATTTTGTTTTATTTGACTCAGACTCTTTTCACCATACAAAGTGTGGCAGGCAGATATGGGAGATGAGAATTCTTTGAATGTGAGTGAAAGCAATGATGTAAATGGGACTTTTCACACCCACCCTATGCTTTCCAAGAGGAAGAGGCATAAACATGAAGACCTTTTTTAGTTATGACACAATGAAGAGGTGAAGATTTAAATGATGTGAAACTATAAAATGGGCAACTGAATGGTTTATTGCTGAAAAGCAGACAATAAATAATAATTTGTTATTGTTTTTGCATGCAATAGGCAACCAGAGATATTTCAAGTCTGAAAAAAAATATACATGTAAGGGATATTGGGCCTAATTCAGACCTGATCGTTGCCGTACAAAATTTTGCACGGCTACGATCAGCCACCCTGACATGCGGGGGATGCCCAGCGCAGGGCTAGTCTGCCCCAAATGTCTAGCCCTCCCCCCAACGCCCAGGTACAAAGGCATCACACGGCTTCTGCACGATGGCAGGGAGCTACCGTCGGTCTCCGGGTCACATTGGCTGCATGTGACGTCATGCAGCCGCTGCGGCCCGTCCCCCGCACAGTCTGGGCATGCCTGTGATGTCAGGACCGCGCCCACAAAATGGCGGCCCAATGCCGCCGGCCCACCCCCTCCCGCCCAACGGCTGCCTCTGCCTGTCAATCAGGCAGAGGCGATCGCTGTGCAGAGATGCCGACTGCATCTCTAGCATGCGGCGGCGAACTGCAGCCCAAGCGCATGCGCAGTTCAGACCTGGTCGCCCGCTGTGCGAAAACGCACAGCAGCGATCAGGTCTTGATTAGACCCATTATTTCTATGAGTTTGGCATGTGACTTTTTTTTTATAATGAAATTACCATTTATAACAAAATGATCGCAACAAATGACAATATAAAACTAATATTATTTAGAAATATTTGTATGTAGAAATGTACCTATAATAAATAAAATAAACCTTCTCTTAACAGCTACTGTGTTACACATTCATGTAACCTGCAGGTCAGAGCCCATGTGGGTACCAGAATTTATTTATACTATTGCCAACTGGCTCTACTGTAATTTATGGTCCCAGGACAATGACTAACTGACATTTCAGGCCCAAGAGCAATGGTACACTGACACTTTATACCCCCAAAACAAGGACACACTGGCATTTCAGGCCCCAGGCACACTAACACATATCAGGGAGGGATCCAGTCAGGCTGTTGGGATCCCGGCTGTCAAAAGACCGAAGCCGGATTCCTGACACTGTTCAGAATACCGGCAGCCGGAATCATGATTGACTGCCAGGACGTCGGAGAGGTAAGCCGTGTGGGGAGGGGAAGGTTAGGCTTGGGCTGCGGGGGAAGGGTTAGGTTGCAGGAAGTGGGAGGCTAGGTTTAGGCTGTTGGAAGGGGGGGTAGGGTTAGGCAACTCGGGGAGAGTTAGCCAGTGGTGGGGGGGGGTAGTTTTAGGCTGCGGGGAGAGGGGGGGTTAAGGTTAGGCACCACAGGGGAGGGTTAGACTGCATTAACTGAGGGTTATGGGGTAAGTGGGTGAGGGGTAGCTTGCTTCCCGACCACTGTGGGATTCTAAACAGTGGGATGCCACAGCTGACACTCTGTCTGCCACGGCTTTTCAGCTCCAACCCATCAGGGACATAAAACAGAAGTATCTAACGGATGTGGAGAAGAATCTAATTTAGAATAATTACAAGTAAACATGCAAATATACTGAAACTAAATTGCAACATAGAATGCTTGCACTATACTCTATAACTATGTTAATAAATGTGTTTGGAATTCAACATGCATTTAATTAACTAGGTCCACAAACTATGGTCTTGTGTTATAATAAGCTACCTGAGCTCTGACTCTCTACAGTTTTCCCCAGCTAGTTTACTGGCAGAACCTTTATTTTGCATACACAGAACAAGCTGCATTCAAACATAAGTGCTTATGTAACTTTATTATAAACTAATTGAATGGCAGTGTTTCAAGTATAATCACAAAGAGATGAAAAGCACTGGTATTTAAGCAAATGTAATACTGCTTTTAAAATAGGCTCATTTGTGGTAGGATGTTGTTGAGAACTGGTAGAATCAAAGTGCCCCACCATTAAACCGCCTGAGAACACATCAAAACAATAAACAGATTTTATTGTACGAGAATCTGTAGTCTTTGTGTCTTATTTTCTGGACAATGGCATATACCTAAAGTTAACTGGTTAGTTTATCATAGAAGATCAGCAATAAGACTTACAACAGGACATCAAAAAATAGAAAAGTCACCCCACGCAATTCTATCAAGTAAAAACAGAATGTTCATTTCAATATTCGCCTCTCCAATTGGAAGGCTATATCCAAATGTTCAAAATATGAGAAAATGTCCTCTGCAGATCCTTCAGGTTAGCCCAATAATCTTCACATTACTCCATTGTTAAAAACGGTTGTCACAATCATATTTGCTGAAAATGTAAGGTTTGCAGGGATAGGCTGACTCTATTCCAAAGGGCCCTAGGTTCTCCTTGCTTAGCTTCTCATTCTCCTTCAGGCTCCTCCTTTGAGGTAAAAAGGTAAATATTTTTGCACATCACTTAATGTCACTGGGAGAGCTGTCGGTAGCCTTTAAACAGCAGATAAGCAGTTGCTGACTATCAAGCTTTCCTTTAATGCATTTAAAGGGGGGTACACACGGGAGATTTCTCCCGGAGATGTGTGATGAGCGATCTATCACAGACCACTCAGCACACATCTCTCTCCCGTTCAGCACAGCATGATGTGTGCTAAGCGAGGGGGGGTGAAATGAGCGATCTCACTAGATTGGGCATGCATGCATTCCCAATCTAGAGCAGGCGATAGCGGCGCGCTGGGCCGCGCATCGTTGTCGCTGGCACCCCTACACACAGAGCGATGTGTTCTTAATTTGTAAGCAATCTAGTAAGATTGCTTAGAAATTAAGTGAACATCGCACCGTGTGTACCTCCCTTAAGAGTCAAAATATCTATCTCCCCTTTCCTCCTATTGCTCTCTGAGAGGTTCGGCAATGTTTAGTTCAAGTGACAGGTTAACCTCTGATAACTGAGACACTATCCTCTCCTGAGTGGCAATAGGTTGGATAAGAATTTATATCTGAAATCTATATACATAAAAGGCAAATACCACTGACTCATCACAAAATCTCCTGAACCATAATGGTGGACTTCCTTGCCAGTGGCAGTTGCAGAGCAGTCCATTATTCAAATAGGGGAGCCACACCCACTGATGTTTGACAGTGTTTAGGGGTGGCAGTTGATGTGGCTTGCCTATTTGAATAATGCACTGCTGCGCTACTGCCACTGGCAAGGAAGTCCAGGAACAGAACATTGTGTCCTCCCCCCTCCGCGACTTGGTATCACCAGTACCATGTATTCTCTATAGGAATGGCTGAGTGGGCTGTATTAACTCTGCTCTGTGAGGGGGGATTTCCCAATAATCATCTCACCCCTTTTAACCCCTTTGTGGGTGGAATTTTGAAAAATCCTTTCTTAGTGTGTGTCTACATCACAAAAGCAAGCTACAGTACAAATGTCAAGTTGCTAGTCCTTATGGTTCAGGAGATTTTGTGATGAGTCAGTGGTATTTGCCATATATATATGTACAATAGAATATATAGATTATACAGAGGAAACCAGAGAAAACTCCTGCTGTCATTTACCACCATATGGGCCTAATTAAGACCTGATCGCAGCAACAAATTTGTTCTCTAATGGGCAAAACCATGTGCACTGCAGGGGGGGGGGGGGGGGCAGATATAACGTGCAGAGAGAGTTAGATTTGGGTGGGGTGTGTTCAAACTGAAATCTAAATTGCAGTGTAAAAATACAGTAGCCAGTATTTACCCTGCACAGAAACAATATAACCCACCTAAATCTAACTCTCTCTGCACATGTTGTTTACTCTTTGATTGGGTGCTGCGGATCCCATGTGGCGCCATATAAATAAATGATGATGATAATAATAATAATAATAATAATAATAATAATATACAGACAGAAAGTAAACTTACCGTAACTGATTAGTGCACTTTTGCTGCCATAGGGCCTACAGTAATTCGGCAAAACCATGTGCACCCCCAAAATCCCCCCCCCCCCCCTCCACCCCACAGTGCACATGGTTTTGCCAAATTACTGTAGGCCCTATGGCAGCAAAACTGCACTAATCAGATAGAGTAAGCTAACTTTCTGTCTGTATAACAGTAGTAAAGTGTTTGCATCCTTTTTCTAGCTATATTTTAAACAGAACAACCCGATAAGAGTTAATAGATTTAATCACAGAATTTCAACTAAAAATATTTTTAAGACAGAAAAGACAAAGGGTGGGATGTATTAATGGGAAAATGCTGTAAAAACCCAGTTTTGGAGGTTTTAGCGCATTTTCCATATGTACTAAAGCCCTGCCGTCAGGTTTCCAATGCGTAGGGTGATGCCAGGTATAGCTGGCGGTACCCTATAGAAGCCTATGGGCTTCTTTCTGCATCGGTGCTGTCAGAGGGATCCGATCTTATCCTCCCAGCACACCCCGTGGCTGCCGCATCACTGCACATGCACAGATGGACTCTCCGGTCATAAACCCGGAAGTCCAGAATTCAGCAGCCATAGTAAAGAACAGCTCTTACTGAGAAAGCTGTCCTTTGCGGTACTAATCACGTATATTAGTACATATGCGATTAATGTCGGCACGATGTGTGGCAGGATGTACCGCAAGAGGTTGGTACATCCCGCCCAAAATGTTTGATGATGACTGATGACGAACTGTAAGGGGAAGAATTAAGGCAGACTTGGACGTACTGTAATTGCTCTCCAAGCTTAAGGCTTAAAACAAAGAAAGCAAGCAAGAAGTACATACAGGTGCAAAGCTGTAACTATCACATGATGCGTGCAGGCCTGCACCAGTAACGTATTCTCTAGGTATGCATGAGGCATATGTAGGTTACTAAGCATACATTGAGCGATTATACACAATTTCCGCTACTCATACTAACATAGGGCCTGATTCAGATTTGTGCGTTATGCCAATGTTTTTGCAATTGAGTGATTATCGGCAGACTGTGCGTGCTTTGCGAACTCACTGTGCATGTGTAAAGGTGCTTTTGCGAGTCCGCTCGCAGTGAGGATTTCATTGCAGAGTGATTGACAGGAAGTGACCATTTAGGGGAGTTAGCGGGGAGTGGTAGAAAAAATGCATTCATGTCATGTCCATTTTTGGGGTGTGTATATGCTGTCAGCTGTGATTACAGGCAAACATGGTAACTGTGTCGCTACTGCCAAGTTCAGTCTATGTAACCATAGACCTACTCGAGCAGTCGATGTTCCTTGCTCTTGCGTTTAGACTGCGAATGTGTACACAATTACAAATGAGTTGTGATAGCTTCGGTGTGCCTCTTATTTCATTTCTGGGAGGCAGCTTCAATTGCTAACATTAGCAGTTCCATAGCCTAGACATTCCCAATTAAATTAGCATACAACTCTGGATTAGGCCCATAGCTCTTAGCCTGCTTTTCCCTGTATACTGTAAATGCATGATCCACCTATTAAAAGCCATAATTGTTGAAAAGAAGACTAGGACAGAGCAGATATGGGCAGGGCTGAATTAAGGGTGATATGTGCCTTAAAAAGTTCAACGGCATATAATGAGAATGGAAGGAGTTGTAACCAGTGCTGTGTGGGTGTGGCCAGAGCCATGTGGGTGTGTGCCCCCCACTACACTATCAACCCCACTGTCTCTAGAACATAAATATTCACATATTGCATCATTTAGTGAGAAATCTAGAAACACAGTGTTAATACTTCTGAGTTATGGCCGACTGTGTGGCCAGCTAGGTAGTATGTCATAAGAGACGTAACTAGGTGTGTGCCAGTGGTGCCTTGCCCATAGCTCATATGCACTATGGTCTCACCATCTTGCAGCACCACCCGCACAGCCAGTCTCTCAAGTGTCAATCACTGGCGGTCACCACCTCCTGCCAGGGCCAGATTAAGCCTTGGGGGAGCCACTTAAGACAGGGGGGCCTGGGGGAAGGAAGGGGGGGGGGGGTATATCAGATTGGGCATACCTCCCAACATAACCCATCCCAGAACAGAAAAAATGCTCTCTACCTTGACACCCCTCTTAATATACTGTATGATTGGCATCACCTGTGTTGAACTATTTAATTGATAATAAAAATATTTCAACAGAGGTGATTGCAATCATAATTTAAGAGGGTAGTCCAGGTAGAGCTCATTTTATCCCTTCTGGAATGGGTCATGGTTGGAGATTTGGATTGTGTTTATTAAATTTAAGCCAATGGTGTATATTAGATGTAAACTAATATTTTAATGCCTGGGAACTGTTTATAGCTCCACCTAATTGAGAGACAATAATTTAACTTGCAAGAATGCAATAGCAGCAGCCTCTATGCTACTTACACAGTGGGATAGGACTCAGGCATATTGTGCGTGTGTGTGTGTGTGTGTGTGTGTGTGTGTGTGTGTGTGTGTGTGTGTGTGTCTCTCTCTCGCTCTAGACCAAAATACTCTCATTAGATAACAGGACCCAGATGCGCTGGTGGGAAGTAGGAGAAGCTGGGATCCCTGGGTCACTTACAGTTCTCTCCCCCTTCTCACTTTCTTCTCTGGTCAGAATCTCTGTTGGTAACTTTTGAAACCTGATACTCCTGTGTCTCTAGTGATTTCCAGTGTGCTCTGGCCAGGGTGCCCCCTGACATAAGGGGGCCCGGGGTACAGTATGCCCTGTGCCCCCACCTTAATCTGGCTATGCCTCCTGCTGCTGCAGCACAGCTGACATGTATGTGGTGTGCGCTGAGCCCCTCTGCAGCTGAGTGGCGAGCACACCCACTATACAAGTTGCACTGCAGGCAGGGTCTCTAGTGTCACTCACCTCTGCCTCCCACCTACCGCTGCCCTGTATGTGGTGTACGCTGTGTCCCTCTGCACCTGAGCGGCGAGCGTACCCACTATACAAGTTGCACTGTTGCAGTCAGCGAGCCAGGTAGGTAGCACCGCTGCCAGTCTCCGGGCCGGATCACATGTTCCGCCTCCACCCCCGCTACAGTGTCTCCAGGGACTCGGGAGAGACGTGATGATGTGTCTCCCAGCTCAGCTGACTCCCACAGTGCTATGTGCCGTGAGGAGCCGTGGCATTTTAGTGGGCAGGCAGTGTGTGTGTGGGGGGGGGGGGGGGGGGATGAGGCATCCAGCACAAACTGCAGCAGCCCAGCGCAGTGTGCCACCACTCCAAGTCCAGTCAGACCTCCGACAACCTTTCCCTCACCTGCCCTCAGTCACAGAGCTTGAGGGTGGTTAGTGTGATTTATAATATAAAAATGTATATTGTATATTAATATAATTGAATACGTTTTTCCAGGGAGTGATTTGGGCCCCTCCAGTTTTACAATCAGTAATTTCAAAACATGACATTGGCATTGGGGGGCGCCAATGCTGTTTCTTGCACATAGCACTAAAATGTCTAGTTACGGCACTGTATGTCATCATTATGCTGTCATGATGATGTACTTATCTCTTTGTGGAGGCCTGGAGCTGTAGCCCCATCCGCCCCATTGCTAATCTGGCCCTGGGTATGGTATGGTTTAGCACTGTATGAGTAAAGATTAGATGTAGCATCAATCTGAAGCAGATAACTACAATATGTATAAAATGCATACCTTTTAATGACTTCCCTTAGACACTGTTTTTCAATTAGTTATTAAAAATATATAATTTCAGACCTTTTTTTTTTTTTTATTATCATTCCCAAATCCAAGTTCCAGCTTTTCTAAATTGTTATCACAGGCTAGCACTGTGTGACTAATTGCAAGCTGTTTACCTTCATAGGGTCTGTTGTTGTTTAATTTGTAGAAGTAATGAGTAAAAGCTTAGGAGTATGTTGACAAATGTTGTGTTTCTAAGATTTTCTATGTCACTGCCAGTGGGTCAGTTAGCAAAGGTCAAGCTGAAAGAAAAAAAAATTCTACATTTGTAGCAACATTGTAAAATGATGTTTTGAACAATTCTATAGAAAAAAAATCTATTTTTTATTTTGTTTAAATTAATTCTTTTTTTTTAGAAAAGAAAACTATTCACATAGTTTGCAAATTGTCCCACATCCCAGAAAATAAGGTCTAGCACGCTCTCGTTCAAGACAAAATGCCAATATTTATCTATAGTTTAGCACTCATTCATACAATTGTAACAATTACAAATGCTTATCTAGGGTTTTACACAATTTATCCAAAGTTTGACACCTATCATAAAATATAACACAAGTACATGTTAAAGTGTGTTTGCTGTTTACCAAAATAATGTATTACAGTTGTAAACAAGACCTGAAACTATTAAACAGTGCAGGTGACAGAATCTTGAGGCAATGTTTATACTCATACATAATATATAGGTTAGTTTCTCAGTTAGGTAATGTTGTCATATACAAGCTCAAATTTTCTTCTTTATAGAGAAAAATACACTTCCAGTTTTTATTTGCTTTTATACTGTTGTAATCTTTTCTGTTTGAACCACATTGCTTGCTTTACATTATTTTATTTCTGCATCATTTTCCTGATTTTCTCCCTTTTTCTGTCATTCATTTAACTTTTTAAGCACAAAGCAGACACCTGTTTTATGTAACTATACCAGCTGATTTTACACTTGCCTTTTGAATACAAGTACTGTACAAATATATATAAAACCATAATGAAGGCAATATTATATAATGTTTATAATAAAAATGTATACATTACATAAATCGTTTGTATTTCACTTTTATCTTATGACCACCCTGCCAGTGTGGACACCATAAGACTTTACATTCCAGGACATGTTAAGTTGATCAACTGTCAACACAACAAATTAGAGTTCAAACTTTTACTATACAGTTTGCAACTTCATTAATGCCATTAAAATTCAGTTCACATAGACCTGTCTGTGAGCAACTTTTTCTAATGTTCATTCTAAAACAAAAACCAGACGTTAAATAACAGAAAAATCATTTTGAATTTAAAAGACAGCCAAAAACCAGATAGTGGTACAATGTGATTATTCCAGGAACAGAGTACTCACCTTGTTTGCAGTCACAGTATCCCCAATCCACTCTTCCATGGCTATTCCTGAAGAAGCACCAAGGTTTACTCCTCCCATCTGGGTTCCTGCAGAAGTTATGGTCTCCCAGTCCTTTTCCTGGTTTTCTCTCCAAGTAAGTGGGTATTTCCACCCAGTTCAAACAATCTGCTCCAAATTCAGTAACATTGATATAGTCACCTATAGAGCCCTCTTTGCCTTTGTACTTTGGACAACCGGTGTACTGATGGTGTGCAGGTAAGGAGTGGTGAGACTTTGGGTGATGGCCAGGTTGAAGAAGCTTGCGAAGTGACTGATGATGTTGATGGACAAGATGATAAATGGACGAACTGGAAGACTTATCAAAGCAACCCACTATAGGGATGCTCCCTAAAATTAGAGCCACAACAAAGCTGGTTATTGTCATGCTGCCAGTACTGTCTGTTTTGTTCCATCTCCACCACTAATCTAGTCCTGAATCTGATGGGGGAGGTGGAGCTGTCACTTCCCCCTAATCCCATCCAGCCCATTTCATATTCATGCAGGATGAAACGCAGGTCTTCACAGCAAAACTCAGCAGAGTAAAACGGGGCAGACAAAGAGAGGCCAATCCACAGCTCTGGAGAGGGAGAAGCTAAAGGAAGGAGGAGGAGAAGGAGGTGGAAGAAAAATATGTGGGTTAGGTTAGTTTATTGAAAGAGAAAAAATTCTATGGGATGGACAAAACAATATAAAACTCCTAGCAAGACAAAACCTGTGTTCTCGGTGCTTGCTTGTGACTACATTCCCTGTAATGTCAGTCTGTAACTTCCTAAACATATGCTCTGCCAAGTTTTATATTTGGTATTTGAGGGAAGACATCTCAGAGGTAAGATTGCCAGTCCGCAGAGTCTGAAGGTTACAGAACTCACTACACCAGGCAGTTAAAAGCATACATTTCTTGGATGCACTTTCCAATGTCAACAATTCAGCACAAGAATTAGAGACAGATGGTGCAAATTATTTTTCTTTTCTTTTCCCCCCCTCCAATCAATGGTAGCCCAATAAATGACACATGCTACCTTTAGGAAATACAGGACATCAATCACAACACAAAAGACTACATGTTTTTTAAAAGAAAAAAAAAGTTATATGTTAACTATTGCGAACCTAAAGAATGTTTTAAAACAATCACTAATATTCCAGGACAAGACTGCAGACTGCAGACTGCAGTAGATTGCTTAGTGTTTTAATAGTCTGAGTTGTCTTCCAAAAAATTACACACAATAACATATTAAAACAATTTTTTTTAAATGCTGTCCTAGCACTGCACTGCAATCTGTAAGTAAGCTCAACAGGTCCTGTTTTCTGGATGTCTTTAATTATACACAGGTAAGTTCATCTGTTTTGCTGGCTCAGTAACTTTTCCACCTGTTCACCAGATAGAAATCCTGAAAACATGACCTGTTAGGGGTATGTGAGGACATGAGAAGTAATGTCCCAGAACAACATGTGAATCTACCACGGAATTTCATCAATCATTCAGGATTGTGGTTTTTACTGTCAGCAAAGGTCCTACGAGTAACGAGTAAGATATGCACAGTACCCAATCATACCTCCACATATAACATACTCCCTGCAGACGGTGATCTGTGAAAAGCAATAGCTGCCAGCGAGCAGAGCTGTCAGGACGTCTCCTAGGTGCCAGCAGGCTAGAAATGGAAGTTAGTGTCCAGTTAAAGAGCTGGTTTTACACTCTCCGTTCTTCCGTCTTCTGCTGTTAAACGCTGCTATTCCCAAAGACCTAGCTTTGCCCAGTTATATTGATTTAAAGGCTCTTAGTTCACTTACTGGAATAAAAGCAGTGGGCTGTTCCTCCTCTAAGAGCCTCTTCTCTCCAGCTGTTTTAAAGAGCATGCATTCAGGCAAATCGCAGCTACAGTAGTCAGATGATCGCGCTCCTAGCAATGCAGATAGAGTTTCAGTCATCTTCTAATGTGCTTCAAATGACAGAAATAAAGATCACCTCTGACTTGGCTGCAGCGTTCTATTATTTGTCTCCTGAAGCAAAGCCAGTATCAAGGAAAGCTATAGAGCAAAGAAAGTGGTTTCTTTGTGTTTTCAATGTCCGATATTTCCAGGCAACTATGTAACTATAGTAAATAATGGGAAAAATAAGTTGATCGCTATAAAATAAATAAATAAATAAATACTTAAATCATGACTTGATAGAAAAGTGTACTGAGGAATAGAACCTCCTTTCCGTAATATCTGACAGCGTTACTTACTGTATTTTCCTCCATCAATATTACATTGTTACACTGGAAAATGGCAGTTGTATGTTTTCTCTCATTTCAAGGCTGCTTGCTACATAGAAATAAGACATTATCAGTGCAAATGTTACACCTAAACTAAGCAATCTGGTAATGTGTAATGAAAGAAATGATAAAGGGGGGTGATCTAATGTTCAGGGTTGCACTGAACAGTAGGTTTTTCAATGCAGAACTTCAAGCTGAAGTTGTTTATAATAAAAACAAATAACTATGGGTGTGTAGTTCCAGATAAATCAGCTTGAAGGAGAGGGGAGGGAGAGTGGACAGTACTTGGGGGGTAATTCCAAGTTGATCGCAGCAGGATTTTTGATAGCAACTGGGCAAAACCATGTGCACTGCAGGGGAGGCAGATATAACATGTGCACAGAGAGTTAGATTTGGGTGTGGTGTGCTCAATCTGCAATCTAATTTGCAGTGTAAAAATAAAGCAGCCAGTATTTACCCTGCATAGAAATAAAATAACCCACCCAAATCTAACTCTTTCTGCACGTTATATCTGCCTCCCCTGCAGTGCACATGGTTTTGCCCAGTTGCTATCAAAAATCCTGCTGCGATCAACTTGGAATTACCCCCTTGATGTTTTCACTTAAGAAGATCCAAGTACATTTGAATAACTTATTGTAGCCCAGTGGTCCTCAAACAGTGTGCCTCGGGGCACTTGCAGGGGTGCCTTGGATTGGTGGTCCAGAACCTATTCAAATTATTTACGGCCAATGTAATAGGCAAAACCAGTGCTGGAGGCTTCCAATCATAAAATATGTGGACACAATAGAACCTAAGGATGGTATATACTGTAAGTACAATCTACTTAATTTAATATTTAGTTATAAAATTTCTCAATAAGAAACTTTTAGCCCAGGGGTGCTGTAAAAAACATTCTGATACTCTTAAGGAGGGTACACACGTAGCGATTTTTGCTTAATGTCTAAGCAATCTGACTAGAAGTTAAGCACACATCGCTCCGTGTGTATACCTCATAGTGGTAGAGAAGCGTGGCCCTGAGCATCACTATTGCTGACTCTAGATTGGCCTGCATGCAGGCACAATCTGGCTAGACCGCAAGGCTCTCATTGAGCCTTGCGGTCTAGTTAGGATCAGGCTAGCACACATCGCAATGCACCGTGATTCAAGTTTGGGAACCACTGGCCTAACCTGTAATAAGAAAGCCACTAACATTAGTTGGTGTTTATGATTCATTAACTCAACTAAGATTGGTAAGTGAAATAGATTTTTTTTTTATTTTGTACATCATTTAAATATTCAGCAGTAAAATAACCAGTAGATGACCAGCTGTGCATTGTAGCAAGGTTTAATTTACAGTATGCATAGGATGACTGGTAACAATGAAAGTACTTTTCACAGTACAGTGAGGGGGATCATTTTGAGCTGGATATAAAGTTCACATTGCTGCATAAAATCCGAATTTTAAATTTGTGCATTTATACAAGACACTATTAATGTTTGTAGCTACTGTACATGAACAGTCAGTCACATCTTCTGCTTACAACGATTTGCAGTTCCTTGCAATTGAAGAGGCAGATCAGGGGAATTAGGCATTGTGACCAGACGTTTCTGTACGAAAGCCCTCACCGACTCGTGTCCCGCCCCCCAGTCACAGAATCTAGTTTTAGGTCACACGGGACCTGGCCAAATAGGGGATTCCAACTTGCCATCAGTAACCGCCTGTTACTAACTCCACCCACTGTGCAGTGGGCATGTACTACGCGGCCACCGCCAGACTCCTTGTTGCCTTGGCGTCTGGAACCACGGTTTTGCTCTGTATGTGTCGACACGCTGTCTTCCCACCCCTGTGAGGTGTTGACAAATCACAGCTGGTCGCTTGACCAGGCCGCTGCACGGTAGCTGGCGGGAGGTGGAGCTTGGAGACGCTGGGTGTACCCTGGATAGCCAAAGAACGGAGCTAGGTTTTGCCTAACCCTGCAGGTCAGAAGAGGAAGCGGTCATCTTGAGGAAGAAGATGTTTTATGTGCTCAAACAGTGTTGAAAGAGACCCTTCCCTATTGCTAGGGGCAACAGCAATACAGCAAGATGTTTACAGCACAGTGAAAATGGTATAATACACCTTTCATAGGGCAGCAGCCCTCCTTTTTATCTTACTCCAATACACAATACCACAGGGTGTAAGCCCACCCTGTTGTACTCAACCAATCATTGTTTACTCATGTGCTGTGCATGACTTGGCCACATGCACAGCTACCATTGTCCTCTATGGACAGTGGGAAGTGGTCACTCTGCTTTGACCATCCCATCCTGGATGGTTGGTATCTGCCCTAGTGACGTTCAGTCTAAGCTGGGGGAAGTTTTCCCGCCTAAACTTACTTCCAGGAATCTGCCCGGGACCCAGCTCACCATCTGCAGCCTAAAATTGGGCTCCAGAGATGGGCAGCCTAGATCCCAGTTCAGGGTTTCCTGCCCACCGAGGGTGATCCCTATGGAGCTCCAGAAAACCACTCAGGTTGTTTTAAAGCTGAGCTGCCCCCTCTCATTCCCCATGGTACTTTCATGTGGGAGGCATTGCGTTTTTGGTGAAAAGGACTGGAGGAATCCAACAGCCTGCACAGCAATGGTTCCCCCCCCCCCCCCCTTCCTCCCCCCCCCCCCTTCCTGGGACACAATCAACCAAGTAAGAGCATTTCACTTTAAACACATTTAAATACATTGAAAATGTTTCTGTTTAACTTTAAATACACTCTGAGCCTGTGCCCTGTAGTGCCTCACCATACAATATATTATTACATTTAAACACATTGTTAATTTGCTTTATGCCCAGCGCTCATCACTGGGCTCCTCTATGCACAGCCAGCAGCCTCCGGAGCTGACCCAGGGCTGTTGCTCATCTCCCAGTGCCCTGACACAGCCAGGCACTGGGGTCCAGGTAGCGGGATCTCCCTGTCCCCTCCAGTGCAGCATTTAACTCTTTGGCCTTGACGCAGCCTGCGGCGCACCCCTTCTCCAGAAGCCTGGCAGCCATGGCTCTGTATCTCTGTGGCGCAGAGAGCTTAGCTCCCGGACCCCAGCGCCCTACACACACCTCCGCCACATAGGGAGCCGGCTAGCCCGGTCCCCCGTGAGTGGCGCACTCCCCTGCAGCCCGAGACACTCGTCCCCGCTGCCGCAGCTTGCCACCTCTATAGCGCTGAGGCGCCGGGAGTGGAGCACTGCAGCGGGAGCTGATCTCCTGGCTGCAGTGGCTCACCCTTCTCCCCCGGCAGACACACATATGCAAGCGTGCCGGGGGGGCTACACTCACTGCCACGGTCACCGGGGAGGTCCGGGACCGTGGCGCAACCATAAAACATAAATTTTTGAACATTTTTAACACACACAGGCACCTAGTGCCCATACATTTTAAAGATGGCGCCTAGCATCAGTATACATTTAAAAGTGGCGCCAAGCGTCTATTGTCCTTAAAATGATGCTGGGCACTTAAGGATTAACCCCTTAAGTGCCGTGGCCGCCATTAACCATGTGGCCGCCAAGATCTCTGGCCACAGGCATCATATAATGGTGGCCAAAGTACAACATGGGCATGTTGGCTGGTACAAATGTGATCCATGAAGCCGGGTTCACTATGGCTGGCCGGCGGTCGGGCTCCCGGCGACCAGCATACCGGCGCCGGGAGCCCGACCGCCGGCTGACCGACAGTGTGGCGAGCGCAAATGAGCCCCTTGCGGGCTCGCTGCGCTCGCCACGCTACGGGCACGGTGGCGCGCTACGCGCGCCACACTATTTTATTCTCCCTCTATGGGGGTCGTGGACCCCCACGAGGGAAAATAAGTGTCGGTATGCCGGCGGTCGGGCTCCCGGCGCCGGTATACTGAGCGCCGGGAGCCCGACCGCCGGCATACAGAAGACCACCCATGAAGCCTGTACACAGATAGATATCCAGCTATCAAGAAACTCACAGATGCCCAACCCCATGGTGCAAGTTTCAAAATGATGATGGTTGCCTGCAGCATCTGAATGGCTGATTGCTTCGTAAAATCCCCCACTGCATATATAAATCTTACCCTATACTTTAAAAAAATAGTTCAGACTTAAACTGGGTACACACCTGTATAATCACACTGTCGATATTATTATTTTTTTATTTCACTTACAACCGGAAGTCCTGACTAAGGGTCATGCTAGGGTGTTTGGTGCCCCTGCAAACGATAAAATTACTCCTCCCATATTTTACAAAGGGGCAGTGCGCACCTTTGGCACGCATGGAAAAAAGCGGTGTGATATAACAAGGTAGGCACAGGGCCACATAATAATAGCCCCATTTCAAATTACGCCACACAGTAGTACAATCTTATTCACATTATACCGCACATAGTAGTGCCGCTTATACACATAATGCACCGAGTAGTAGTGCATCTTATACTCATAATGCCCACAGTAGTAGTGCCACTTATACATATAATGTCCACAGTAGTAGCTCCACTTATACACATAATGCCCACAGTAGTAGCGCCGCTTTTACACATAATTCCCCCAGTAGTAGCGCTGCTTGCACGCATAATGCCCACAGTAGTAGTGCCACTTATACACATAATGCCCACTGATAAAGCTAAATATTTATCTTATATAATACCCTTTATGAGGTCTAAGAACACTGTACGCTATCTACGTATGAAGTACCGTAAGAGTACGCACGTTGCGTAACAATCGCTTAGCCGTAGTCGAGACGCTCAAGCGTCACGTTCGCTCACGGCCAAGAGATCACTGGCAGGCACGCTATTGGCTGCTGACTAACGTAATGATTCGCTATAGCGTAGCGGACGCTCGGGACCACGAGGAGATCACCAGCGGCGCTGACGCTCACAATGTTAAACCTTTGTATCTAAACCATAAACAATGCAGTATGCTGTAAAACCTTAGTGTAGAGATAGGGTGTAGATGCAACCTAGTGTAACCTTATTAACTTACAAGCTGTTTGAGCGTCACCGACGCTCTGAGAATACTAAACACTATAAGAAATACACAGATACCTGGGCTTAGGGTCCAACGCCTAATATATATATATTTTGAATGATATACTTGCAAAAGAATTAATACAAATACAAATCATACACTACAATATAACATAGACTACCTAACCAGATAACTACACAGGAAATATAATACAATTACTATTTAAGGGAAAATAAGAGAGAAAGAGGAGAAGGGAGAGAGAGAGAGAAATTGGCCCACAATAACAAGAAGATCAATATAGTTGCGGAGAAACACTTACGCACAAGGGGAAACGATCGCATGCGCCTCGATATCCAGCTCCCGATTATCAGCAATGAGAACCGTTGAAGAGAGTGAACTGGATATGGTCGGCCTGCCTATTTATGCCCCACACACAATGCAATTCAATGGTCCCTACAATCTCATTGTTCATTGGACACAGGAATTCGGCTTCGCATTATAACAAAAGGTCATAGGTTGATTCATACAGGTGGGCTGTGACTGCTTCCAACTGTTCAGGTGGGTGGGATACTGAGTTTCCCGCCGCATGACTAAATAAGAACAAATAATAGTAAATGGACATAAACTTCTTATGTCCATAACTATTCGCACGAGCGATTAATCCGCTCCAAACCAACACCGGAATATTGCTATTTAAATACTCTTCCGATGGGTACCAAACACCACTGTATGACCCCTGTTAGACCCTTCGTACAATACAAAGAGGGATCTCTCTGTTCAGGAACATGCTATGTTAACTAAACTTTCAGAATCTATCAAAGGGACCATGATCTACAAAATACATTATATAGTGAAAATATGTAACGATTGAGTCGCACGCTACGATCACATAAACTCTACCGTAAATACGCATACCGTGCGCCTGCAGGTGCCCGCGACTGTGAGTATGCGCACGTACGGGAGAGCGCACGCATGCGCAGCACGGACCTGTGTGAGGTGCAAATATGGTAGTGTGCATAGAGTTATTTTTCTGACTTTGACAGTCCACCCTTTGGCAGTCAATAATAACTGCCACCTTCTAAAACATTTCAAAAGAGAAAAATATATGTCAGGGGTTAATACATTTACATGGTTGGGTAGGGGAGGAGAGGAGAAGGTAGGAAAAGGGTATGACCTAGTGAGATAGCAGAAGCATGTGTGTATGAATCTGTGTTTGGGGGTCATGTATCATCATGCCGTACGTGTTTTAAATCAAGCTTCGAGGTATTGCGAAGTATACATTTGAATTCCTTCTTATCCCGTGGTACGGGTCTGTGGATGGGCTGTCAAACTTTACCGAGCTCTTTTCGGCTTTGGTTGTAACAAAATGGGGGAGCACATTTTAGTTGATGATACATGAATGGGGGAGATATGTGATTGCTGATATCTGTGCCTGTATTCCCTATCGACTATGTGTGTCATTACCTGAGGGTTGTAGAAATGAAGAAAAGACATAATTACGGTAAATGCGGTGGTATTCTATGTCAGGTAAATGTACATTCGTCGATTGAGGTCTTGTTTGGTGCCTGTTGAATGCAGTCTTCTTTGTGCTTTTGCCCATAAGGTGCGAGCAAAAGCTGTCAATGTCCATAGATTTACAAAAGTGTTGGGCTAGCGTAATTTTAAAATTTCTAGGGAAACTGAGGATCCATGGCATAGTTCATCAAAAATCTGTGTATCAGGTTGTCAAAACTTCTTCTTTAATCCCTCTGTTGTCTGTATATCGGCTCATCAAATTCCTCGTCCAAGTGGGTCTTTTTACCTTGGAGGAAACGGAAAAACAGGTGAAAGAAACGGACCGTAGAAATCGCATTTTCATCACATCATTGTTTCTACATTTGGGTCATAAATCAAGTCCATTGGAATTACAGTTTCCTCACTCCTTAAACTCATTACCCTAGTACGACGATTGCACCTCATTAAAGCCTGACCGCATCTAAATATCAAACCGATTGTTATGATAACACCTAAGATACATAGGAGAAACTTCCCAACATCCATTATGACTCCTTGAGCCCAGTCTCCTAAACCAGAGAACCAATTTCGCGGGTTCAACCATGACACCCAACCAGTCAGCTCATTACCTACAGCAGCAAGAGTGAGATTGTGTCTCCTGCGAAATTCCCACTTCAGTTGGAGAATATCGTCCATCTTTTGGTCTATGACCTCGACCGGGTCCTCGGTGCTATTCGAAATATATGTGCAACATTTCACGCCGTATTGTGTTGCCAGTGTGACACAATATCCGCCTGTCACCGCTGTGAGGTAATTAAGAACCATTCTATGCTGTACCAGTTCTGTTTTATAAGCCTGAAGTTCTCTTCCAGTATACCTAAACGTGTCATCATACATTTCAGTGATATTATCTAACAAATTGGCGAGCGCAGATATGTATTTATAATTCAACACTCCTCTGGCGGTGCGAGTGATGTCTAACGCGATTAGAAACTGAATCCCGGTGGATTCATGGATCATGTCAGAGGCCGGATGCTCTGTTCTTTCTATCAGGTGTCGTTTAACTACGTGCTCGTAATGGGTGTGAGTATAAGGAGTTTGGGCAACACGGTGTATGTCTTTCATTTTGTCATGTGATACAGTCATTACTTCAGGCAGTACTTTTCCAATATAACACAATCCTTCAGAGTTTGGGGCAAGCCACTTATACGCCTTTCTCCCGCATATGAAATATGCATCATCGGGGAGAACATATGGGACGGAGTAGGACATAACCATATTACACACCTTCCATGTGAAATCTCCTGACCCTAATTCTTCCATCTGCTTAGTACACGTATCAGGTTGTACGATATGTGCACAGTATCCTGGTGATACCTCTCCAACTCTCGTAATCCTATTTCCTAAGGTATACCTATACCGGAAAGATTTTCCTCTACTGGCTATGTGGCGTATAAGTTCTGTATCTGTAGGCATTCTATCTGCTCTATGTGAAAAGGTCATGGTTTGATTACTCCATGACACTTCCCAATTTCCCGGCTTTCGGGGATTGGAGATGTTAAAACATAATAGGGACCTATCCACATGGTATTGGTGGAGCTTCAAACTAGGAGGGCTGGAGATATTAAACCTCCTGTCCACCGGTCTCCCACCACTTAACTAAAGTACCTCCCCTAACGTTAAAGGAAATGGTACTAGCCCTGATTTGCTATGACCTTGAGGTACTTGAGAGCATACCCAACAATCTGTTTTATTTAACACACTACCCACTAAGGAGTGATAGTCACTCAATGGATGCCGGTCCATATGGATATTAAAACTGGATTGGCATTTCTTTATGCACCCATCCTCAATGACATTGTTACAGAGCCGACAGATACAGTTTTCTTCAGCTAACAATCCTTCACAATTCCTTCTATGGTCAATGCTATCGGATCGTTTTCTGATACTCGCCTTTGCTTGTTGATTATGTTGTTCTTGGAAAACTACGCCTCCATCTCTGTCATCAGAACCCATTCCAGAACCTCTCTCGACCTCCATGGTACTCTCGCCGGAACAGACTGCTCTGGTCAACATCATGGTCAACAGGAAAATCCGGATCACAGTCTCTTGGGGCAAGTCCATCTTGTAGGAGGAAACGGAGAAGAATGAGAAGGGGGAAAAAATAATTTGAAGGAGAGGGGATGGGAAGTTGGAGAAAAACAATAAAAGGGAACAGGGGATCGACAACTGCTTTTGGTCTTGTGATTTTCAATGCTCAGGTGCCGCCTCAATCTTCCTGGAACAGACACTCCAGTGATACAACCTCTACCGTCTGTTCCTTATCACGGGACCTCTCTGGATCAGCAACCTTCTTGCAGTGGGACGAATGAACCCAAGTCTCTCTCTCAGCAACCTTCAATGCTGTAGTGCTAGTCAATAAGACCTGGTATGGTCCTTCCCATCTGTCAATAAGGCAACCTGAGCGTAGAAAATTCCGTATCATTACATAATCCCCAGGTTCAATGTCATGACAATTACTATCTGGTAAATCAGGAATCACTAACTTCAGATTATCATTTTGATTCCTCAACTGTTTACTCATGTTAATCAAGTATTTTACAGTCACTTCATTGTTACACTTCAAATCATCCTGAGGGTTAATCATAACATGCGGTTGTCGACCAAACAAGATTTCAAAGGGAGACAGATTAAGAGGGGACCTGGGAGTGGTTCTGATGCTGTACAGTACAATGGGTAAAGCTTCTGGCCATGTCAATCCTGTCTCTGCCATCACTTTACTCAGTTTATTTTTAATAGTGCTGTTCACTCTTTCCACTTTCGCACTCGCCTGTGGACGGTATGGAGTGTGCAGCTTGCTATCAATTCCCATCAATTTACACATTCCTTGAAAGACATCACCTGTAAAATGGGTACCCCTATCACTTTCGATAATTCTAGGGATACCGTATCTACATACAAATTCCTGCACAATTTTCTTAGCAGTAAACATAGCGGTATTTGTGGCCGCCGGAAATGCTTCGACCCAATTTGAAAAAACATCTATACAAACAAGTACATATTTCAAATTTCGACAAGGGGGTAATTGAATAAAGTCAATCTGTATTACCTGGAAAGGGCCGCCGGCAAGTGGGATATGAGATGGTTCTGTAGGTATTGCCTTTCCGATGTTCTTTCTCAGACAGGTAAGGCATGACATTGCCCTTTTACTCGCATGAGAAGAAAATCCTGGGGCACACCAATATGCTCTTACCAAATTGCACATCCCTTCCTTGCCCAGATGAGTCAGCCCGTGAGCTGCCTCAGCTAAGCATGGAAGGTATGCTTTGGGGGCCACTGGTTTACCGTGTCCATCCGTCCAGAGTCCTGAGGACTCCTGACCATATCCCTTTGCCTTCCAGACTGCCTTTTCCTGTGTGGAACACAAATTTTGCATCTCACACAACTTCTGTGTGTTGATGGTATTAAATACCATCAGTTGTGTGGTGTCTGTCTGTCTGGGGGTAGCAGCTGCTAATTTAGCAGCTTCGTCTGCTCGGCTGTTACCAAGTGATACTGGGTCTTGGCTATATGTATGTGCTTTACATTTGATAACAGCCACTCTGTCGGGTTCCTGTATCGCTGTTAGAAGCCTTTTTATGTGAGCTGCATGCGCTACCGGTGTACCAGCTGCCGTCATGAAATTTCTGAGGCGCCATAGGGCTCCGAAATCATGGACTACCCCGAATGCGTATCTAGAATCGGTGTAGATATTGGCTGATTTGCCCTTAGCCAATTCACATGCTCTGGTTAGGGCGACCAGTTCAGCAACCTGGGCTGAGTGAGGTGGGCCTAGCGGTTCCGCTTCTATGGTGCCTTGGTCATCTACGACTGCGTATCCAGTACACAAGTCTCCCGAGTCTGACTGTCTATGACAACTACCGTCCGTGTAGAACGTAAGTTCTACATCTTCCAGTGGGTTGTCACTGATGTCAGGCCTTGCGGTAAAATTTTGGGTCAAATATTCCATACAATCATGAGTGTCTTCCTTTGTGTTAAATTCTCCTTCCCCACCACTCTCATCCTCCACCCTTTGTGCCTGTCCAGGCACACCTGGGAGATATGTTGCAGGATTTAATGCACTGCATCTCCTTATGGTGATGTTTACGGGGGCCATTAGTGCCAATTCCCATCTTGTAAACCGCGCTGATGAGACGTGTCTGGTTTGTGCAGAATTTAACAAGGCTGACACTGCATGTGGTGTATGAATTGTGAGGTTGTGACCTAGCACGACGTCTTCGCTTTTCGTTACTAGCAATGCTATCGCAGCAACGCTTCGCAAGCATGTGGGGAGGGATCGCGCTACCGTATCTAGCTGAGCGCTGTAATATGCTACCGGCCTGCTGGCATCACCGTGCTTTTGGGTTAGTACGCCTGCCGCGCAACCAGCACTTTCTGTTCCGTATAGTTCAAAGGGTTTCCCATAGTCAGGCATACCTAATGCTGGTGCCTGCGTTAGGCACTGTTTAAGTCTCTCAAATGCTGTCTCAGACTCGTCTGTATGCGAAATCCGATCAGGTTTGTTTGAGGAGACCATCTCCTGCAAGGGTAACGCTAGGATGGAAAACCCTGGGATCCAGTTAAGGCAATACCCACACATTCCTAAAAATGTTCTGATCTGTTGCTGGGTTTGTGGCAGAGTCATGTCTCTAATTGCTTGAATTCTATCAGCGGTCAGGTGTCTCAGTCCTTGTGTTAAACAGTGTCCCAAATATTTTACCTTAGTTTGGCATAATTGCAACTTGTCTTTGGAAACCTTGTGTCCTGTGTCTGAAAGATGAAACAGGAGCTGTTTCGTATCCTTCAGGGATGCTTCCAATGAATCAGAACACAGTAGTAGATCATCCACGTACTGTATTAATACTGATCCACTCACTGGTTGGAAAGACTGTAAACAATCATGCAAAGCCTGAGAAAATATACTTGGGCTATCTATGAATCCTTGTGGTAATCGAGTCCATGTGTATTGGACTCCTCTGTATGTAAATGCAAACAAATATTGACTGTCAGGGTGCAGAGGTACCGAAAAGAAAGCGGAGCAGAGGTCAATAACAGTGAAAAATTTCGCAGTGGGAGGGATTTGCATTAAGATGACAGCTGGATTTGGCACTACGGGGAACTGACTCTCAACTATTTTGTTAATCCCCCTTAGATCCTGCACTAGCCGGTAACCCCTCCCCCCACTCTTTTTAACAGGGAAGATGGGACTATTGGCAGTGCTGGACGTTCTTACCAGAATGCCCTGTTGTAGCAAGCGCTCTATTACGGGATACACTCCTAACTCCACCTCTGGCTTCAGAGGGTACTGTGGGATTTTTGGAGCTATCCTACCATCTTTTACTTGTACAACTACCGGAGCTACGTTTGCCATTAATCCAGTGTCCTGTCCATCTTTAGTCCAAAGTGACTCTGGTATCTGAGATGTCATTTCTTCTACTTGGGAGGGAGTCCTATTTGTCATAATGGTATGTGACATTAATTTTGACGGGGAGTCTAACATGTCTCGCACTTCCTGAGCGTGATTCTCAGGTATGTCCAAGAATACACCTTCAGGAGTACAATAAATGACGCACCCCATTTTACACAGTAAGTCTCTTCCCAGGAGATTAGTCGGTGCCGATGCAGCCAGCAAAAAGGAATGCTTGGTATGTAAAGGCCCTACTGTAATCTCGGCTGGTTTGCTAACAGGGTAGTGCTGGACTACTCCCGTTACCCCTATGGCTGGAATTGTCTTACCAGTGGTTCTCATGCCCACTGTCGAATTTATCACTGATTTGGCCGCCCCTGTGTCTACAAGAAAGTTTAATGATTTACCAGCTACATTGATTGCAATTTCTGGTTCACTTCCAAGACTTGCAATCAATTTTACTGGCTGCAGATTACAGGTATGGCCACACCCCTATTGGGTATGGTGACCTCCCTGAATCCCGCTGGCAGCAACTACTTGTGATGGAGTTAATTGGGAGCTACCAGAGGATTGCCAGTCTCTGTTCGGGGGGTATCTTTTTGTTTCCCCTGTATGTGGCTCATAACTCCGTTTCTGCGGACCTTGCTCCCAATGTCGTGTGTCGTGTCGTTGTCTAGGGGGTTAGTATGAGTTTCGTGAATTCTTCATTCTACAATCTCGTGCCATGTGTCCCTGTTTATGACAAGAATAACAAGTAACCACATTTGACTTACCCACAGGGTTTGGTGATATAAACAAAGGCTGCCTTGTGGTCAAGGCCTGTATACTTACTGCCATTAACTTATCACCTTGTTGTTCCCTGTGTCTGGTGATGTTCCTATCGTGATCAATAGCAGCCTCTCTCAAAGTAGCCACAGACAGACCTCGCCAACATGGTTGTGTGGTCTGTACCCTAGTCTTCAATGACTCTTTTAAACCATCCATCAGTACCGATACTGCTACTTCTCGATGGTTTATGTTTGTTTTAATGTCCTCTATGCCTGTGTATTTTGCCATTTCTGATAATGCTCTGTGAAAATACTCTGCAGCTGTTTCTGACTCCTTCTGTTTAATGGAGAATATTTTGTTCCATTTAACTACGGCTGGGAAATACTCTTTTAACTGTAAGCTTATTCTTTTTACATTGTCTTTGTTGTACACATCTGTAAGAGGTACATCCTGATCTAATCCACAGTCAGCTAAAAATTGAGCTGCGTCGACATTGGAGGGTAAACATGCTCTCAGCAATATCTGCCAGTCTTTATTGTTGGGCTCTAACGTGTTACCTAGGTCTCTGATGTATTTTTGGCTGGCAACTAAGTCTTTTCTAGGGTCAGGGAATTCCGACACTATGGTCCTTAATTCCATTCGGGAAAATGGGCTGTACATGGCAATGTTCCTAACAGGAGTGACTCCTGAAGTGTCTGTTTTCCCATTTGGAACTACTATTACCTTAACAGGATTAACTCTAACAACCTCATCCTGTGTAGATTCTACAGGCTGTGGTGAAATAGTTTCAGCATAGTGTATGGTGCCGTACTTACCCGTTGATACGACCTCACCTATCCCTCCGCTAGGGGCTTTCGTTACTAATCTCGGGGGTTGAGCTGTGCCTACAGTGGTCTCTGCTATGGTGGCTGCTAGAGAGAGCGCTGAAATTGTTGCCGATTCGTCCTCTTGATCACACTCCTGAGGAAAGTTCAAAACAGGGTACAACTTGCACGGGTTAATACTTGCATTGGTTAATTGGTTAACATTATCTTTAACATTTACACAGTTGCTAAGTGTTTGTTTGTTACACCTTAATGCGTCATTCTCCGCAACCAATTTTTCTCCCGATATATATGGTAGCGGTGGGGCCGTGGCTATCAGTTTTCTGATCGAGCCAGATCCCGCCGCCTGAGCCAATCCTCTCTGTATGTCACCCTCCTGTTGCCACAACTGTAAATAATCATAATGTTTGATTCGTCTCTTGGCTGATTTAATGAGACATATCCTTCTCCTTAAATTCGTTAACACTTCTGTGCTGAAGCTACCTACTCTTGGGAATTTCTCCCCGTCATGTACCGTCATTCTCTCCCATTCATCACATAAAGCTTCTGTGTGACTTCCGTATTTCTCACACATTACGTATCTTGCCGACCCGACTGGTCGGTTCACTGAATCAACCCGAACCGAGGTTGATCGCCCCCTACCTGAACAAGTGGCCCCCATAGTTCGAAGGTGTTGCTTTATTCAACCAACCCTTACGCAAACCAAAATGTTCAAAATAGGCTGACGGTGGAGGTTTACCGAGTACCCCACTCACTCGCCCACGCCGACCAATACGACCTGATCACACCGATATGGTGCTGGCGTACTCGACCTAGGGCCCCTGCGACCTGAACCTCTATTTACTGGAACCTGTGAGGGTGATCCGAAGAACACTTACTCTTTCCAGTAACTATTGGTTGTTGGATAGTTCCTGAGTGAGCAGCGAACCTCCCTTAAAATAAAAAAAATTACACAAATCACGTTAGAATGTACAAATAGCGTTTATGACCTTCGTACACAAATAGTACCGGTCAGGTTTACTAATGCACACAAATACGTGCGGTACAATCGTTCAGCACATAAGCAACTAATCTTATGTACGGAGCGACCAGTGGAATCGAAAATTGCGGCTGCGAATTCCTTCAGCCAGAGCTTGTATGGCCTATATGGGTGTTGCACCAACCCTTTCTTGGTGTTGTGCCTGTGGACTGTATAGCGGACTTCCTTGTCTGCTGTACCTGAACCTGCTGGTCTGCTATGACCTCCTGGTCTGTTACAGTATGACCTCCTGGTCTGCTACACTCTAATGCTCAAATTGTATGTTTTAACCAGGGATGCCTCCCTAGCCACCATGTACGTCACTTACACGCATGTACCTCACGAGAACTCGACTTTTCTTGTGGTTCAACCTCAAAAATTGTAAAAACAAACACTCACTCACCACATATACACTTTTGTTTCTATTTCTATTTCTGCGCAGAAATTTTCTTTAGACCAGATGTGTTACAAATTAGGAGAAGGATCTATTAATTTAAAATTTGAATGTTAAAATAGATTTGCGCGATTTATCACCTTGCGTTATTTACCGCGTTGCGCTATTTATCGCGTTGGAAAAAAAAAATTAACACTTGTGATTTGAGTTACGTGGGCGTACCCGTACGCTCCGTTGCGTAATATACGCTGCGTGCGTCGGCCCTTGGATTGCGTACACAAGTCTCAGTCCTTTGTTAGAGACACGTGTACGCAAAGCAAAGATCCACCGTAACACAATTTATACGTTTATCAATGTAGATGATCCTTTATCATCTACCACGCACCACACTGACTTCGCCTTGTCTCTCACGCACAGCTGTGTGTTTGTCTATACTTTAACTATATTACCTTTACTCTTAAACTATTAAAATAGCGGCAAATCTCTCTCAGCACGTTTATCAATTATAAAAAGGCAAACAGAAGAGTGATATACGAAAATACACAAATGAAAAAGAAATGCAGATATATATGTGCGTGCGTGTGTACGCAAGACAGAAAAATAAACAGTTTTAAAAGAGACTAGCGTGTTGTTCTTACCTCCGGTTCCCGGATTCCTTCAGCACCCTTTACTAAGAGAAGCAGACGCTTATCCAAACAGCACTACGAGGAATATGATCTCCCGCCCTTTGCTGCTGGATAATGTCTGCTGAAATTACCTAGTGCAGATATGTGAAGGACAGGACGAGCCCGCAATTGATAAAGCTAAATATTTATCTTATATAATACCCTTTATGAGGTCTAAGAACACTGTACGCTATCTACGTATGAAGTACCGTAAGAGTACGCACGTTGCGTAACAATCGCTTAGCCGTAGTCGAGACGCTCAAGCGTCACGTTCGCTCACGGCCAAGAGATCACTGGCAGGCACGCTATTGGCTGCTGACTAACGTAATGATTCGCTATAGCGTAGCGGACGCTCGGGACCACGAGGAGATCACCAGCGGCGCTGACGCTCACAATGTTAAACCTTTGTATCTAAACCATAAACAATGCAGTATGCTGTAAAACCTTAGTGTAGAGATAGGGTGTAGATGCAACCTAGTGTAACCTTATTAACTTACAAGCTGTTTGAGCGTCACGACGCTCTGAGAATACTAAACACTATAAGAAATACACAGATACCTGGGCTTAGGGTCCAACGCCTAATATATATATACTAGGTGCTTCATCGCGCCCTACGGGCGCTCTTCACACCGTCGCAAGGGGCTACGCCCCCTTAACCCTTGCATGCCTTTCTGGGGTTTAATATTTGTATTATATGGAGTATTACCTGCATTCCTTTGTTAGTGGTTAAATATTGCACAATGAAAGGGCGTGCGATGGTGAAGGAGGCGCAGCCCCTTGCGACGGCGTGAACAGCACCTGCAGGGCACGATGTACAGAATGTAGCGGGTGCGGGGGGGACTGCGGATGGTGTCTGTAGATGCTGCGGGTGGAGGGGAGGCAGAAGTGGGGGTGGGGCCCGGATGGGGAAGGTTCGGGAGGTGCTGCGCGTGGGGGAGGGGCAGAGGAGTGGGGGATGAAGATGGGGGAGGGGTCCGGAGGCACCGCAGGTGGGGGAGGGGCAGGGGTGCCACTGGTGGGAGAGGGGCAGGTGTGGGGATGTTGTGGATGGGTGAAGGGTTCCGGAGGTGCTGTGGGATGGGAAGGGACGGGTGTGCCGGGGGTTGGGTAGGGGACCGCAGGCACCATGGGTAGGGTAGGGGCAGGTACGGGTGTTGCGGCGGATGGGAAAGGAGGTCCGGAGGTGCTGCAGGTGGTGGAGGGGCAGGTGCAGGGGTGCCATTGGTGGGGGAGGGGTGGGTGAGGGGGGGACCGCTGATGGAGGAGGGTGTCTGCATATGCTGCGGGTGGAGGGGGGCAGGTGTGGGGGGAGACGTATAAGGGGGGTGAATGGTGGAAGGGGCCTGGAGGTGCTGTGGGTGGTGAAGGGGTGGAGGAGTGGGAGCCACGGGTGGTGTAGGGGGTCTGGAGGCACAGCATGTGGGGGAGGGGTGGAGTGCCGCATGTGGTGGAGGGGAAGGTGCGGAGGTGTGGTGCATTGGGGAGAGGTCTGGAGGCGCTGCGGGTACTGTACATGCCATAAAAGGTAGTTGGAGGGTATGCAGTAACAGGGCCAGGACAGGGGTGACAGGGTCAGTACAGGGTTGACGGGGCCAGGACAGGGCTGACGGTGCCAGGATAGGGGTGATGGGGCCAGGACAGGGGTGACGGGGCCAGGACAGGGGTGACGGGGCCAGGACAGGGGTGACAGGGCCAGGACAGAAATGATAGGGACAGGATAGGGGTGACAGGGCCAGGGTAGGGGCGGTAGGACCAGGACAGGGGTGACGGGGCCAGTATAGGGTTCACAGGGCAAGCACAGGGGTGACAGGGCCAGGATAGGGGTAACAGGGCCAGCATAAGGGTGACAGGGCCAGGATAAGGTTGAAAGGGCCAGAATAAGGGTGGCAGGGCAAGGCCAGGGACATGACAGAACACAGGGCACGGGAGAGATTGGTATTAGGGACAAAACAGTGGTGACAGACAGATGTGTCTTACCGGAGTCACTGCTGCTGGCTGCTGCTGTTCCATTCCAACCTGTTGGGATCTGCTGCTGCTGGAGACTTGGCATGGCTGACTCTCTCAGGCTGGAGTCCTGCTTTCTCTGCCAGTCCGCATCCCTCCCCCCCCTCCTCAGTCACACACCGCAGACCTCGCGCAGCTGCCGGGCACTGTGGTAAGGTGAGACTGGAAATGACTGGTTAGCCCCCAGGAGATGCTGCGGCTGGAGGGAGGAGGGGGTCATAGCATGCACGTGGCGCGGACCTCACGGCTTCTGGGCACTGTGGTAAGGGGAGACTGGGAGTGACTGGTTAGCTCCCAGGAGACGCTGCGGCTGGAGGGAGGAGTGGGTCAGAGCCTGCAAGCAGCTCGGATTTCTGCAGCGCTACCCGCCAGCTAAAGTGTGTGAATGAGCTGGGCGCACTCCACTGCGGGTGGCAGCGCTGCAGCTAGCGGTGGGGTTGCCGGGGCTGGAGATAACAGAGGCAGTATGGAACCTGCACAGCGGCAGGTGCCTCACTAAACTGCAGCTAAGAAGCGTGGAGTGTGTCAGAAAGTGACGCTCCTCCGCACCAGAGAGACCCTACTGAGTATGCCGATGTGGGGGGTCAAGCACACAGTGAGCCGGTGCCCGTCTGTCTGTATGACATACCCCTCACACACCCCCATACCTCCCAAATGTCCCGATTTTCGCGGGACAGTCCCATTTTTTGGGGTCTGTCCCGCTGTCCCACCCGCGGGTCGCAGTGTCCTGCGGTGGGGGGGGGGGCAGTTGGAAAGCTCCTGTACTCGCTGTTCTGCTTAGCAGAGCAGCGGTGAATAGTGGAGACAGAGGGAGAGGGGGCATCAGGGGGTACGGATTAATGGGGGGGTTCCAGCAGCAGAGCCGGATTAAGGGGGGGGGGATACGTACCGTTGGCCCCACAGTTTTAGAGGCCCCCCCGGCTGGAGTAGCTCTGTCCCAGCTCAGAAGCTCCCCCCCGTCCTGCCAGCAACAGTGGCAGCATTGTGCTACAGTCAGCACACGCTGCTGCATATTGGCAGGTCTGTGGTGTTGCAGGGAGGCAGCAGTCTCCCTGCTTTCTTCTCCCTGTGCGGGTGTGTAGGGGGGAGCGACCACCTCCTCTGGATTTAGCCCTAGCTGAGGGGCCAAAATCCCATAAAAAATAAATAAAAACAAAAATCGGAATTTGCATAAGGGGGCGTGGCCGCGCGGTCCGCGATTAGGCCACGCCCCCAACCCCCAGCAGGCACAGCGATGAGACAGGGCTCCCCTGTCTCAAGTGCCCTGGGCCCCCCGGACTCATAATCAGCCCCTGGGGGCATGCCAGCAGCTCACAGAGCGCTGGGCATGCCCCCTCACTGACGAAAACGGGGACCCTCCCGTGAAGCCACGCCCCCTTTTCGCCGAGTGTTTCCCTCCTTCTGCCTGGAGAAAGCTCCTGCAGAAAGCTGGGAGGTATGCAGCCCTGTCTGTGACATGCCCAATGTCCATGCTATCTGCTTCTGCTCCTAGTCTCCTGTAGATTTGGCCAGATCTCTGTGACTCATTTGAATAACTCCGCCCACTGTTGTGACTCCGCCCAGCGTTAGCAAATGAATCACAAGGTCACAGAATAGGGCTATTATATAGGAGATTTTGAATGATATACTTGCAAAAGAATTAATACAAATACAAATCATACACTACAATATAACATAGACTACCTAACCAGATAACTACACAGGAAATATAATACAATTACTATTTAAGGGAAAATAAGAGAGAAAGAGGAGAAGGGAGAGAGAGAGAGAAATTGGCCCACAATAACAAGAAGATCAATATAGTTGCGGAGAAACACTTACGCACAAGGGGAAACGATCGCATGCGCCTCGATATCCAGCTCCCGATTATCAGCAATGAGAACCGTTGAAGAGAGTGAACTGGATATGGTCGGCCTGCCTATTTATGCCCCACACACAATGCAATTCAATGGTCCCTACAATCTCATTGTTCATTGGACACAGGAATTCGGCTTCGCATTATAACAAAAGGTCATAGGTTGATTCATACAGGTGGGCTGTGACTGCTTCCAACTGTTCAGGTGGGTGGGATACTGAGTTTCCCGCCGCATGACTAAATAAGAACAAATAATAGTAAATGGACATAAACTTCTTATGTCCATAACTATTCGCACGAGCGATTAATCCGCTCCAAACCAACACCGGAATATTGCTATTTAAATACTCTTCCGATGGGTACCAAACACCACTGTATGACCCCTGTTAGACCCTTCGTACAATACAAAGAGGGATCTCTCTGTTCAGGAACATGCTATGTTAACTAAACTTTCAGAATCTATCAAAGGGACCATGATCTACAAAATACATTATATAGTGAAAATATGTAACGATTGAGTCGCACGCTACGATCACATAAATTCTACCGTAAATACGCATACCGTGCGCCTGCGGGTGCCCGCGACTGTGAGTATGCGCACGTACGGGAGAGCGCACGCATGCGCAGCACGGACCTGTGTGAGGTGCAAATATGGTAGTGTGCATAGAGATATTTTTCTGACTTTGACACCACAGTAGTAGTGCTGCTTATACACATAATGCCCATAGTAGTAGTGGCGCTTATGCACATAATGCCCACAGCAATAGTGCCACTTACAGATAATGCCCACAGCAATAGTGCCACTTACAGATAATGCACACAGCAATAGTGCCACTTATGCATATAATGCCCACAGTAACAGTGCCGCTTATGCACATAATGCCCATAGTAGGATTGCCACTTACACATAATGCACACAGTAGTAGTGACAATTCTGCACACAATGCCCACAGTACTAGTGATGCTTATACACATAATGCCCATAGTAGTAGTGCCACTTACACATAATGCCCACAGTAGTAGTGCCACTTATACATAAGGGCCACAGTAGTAGTGCCACTTATACATAATGCCCACAGTAGTAGTGCTACCTATACAGAATGCCCACAGTAGTGCAACTTATACATATAATGCCCACAGTAGTAGTGCCCCTTATACACATAATGCCCACAGTAGTAGTGCCCCTTATACACATAATGCACACAGTAGTTGGGCCCTTTATACATACTGCCCATTGTAGTAGTGCCGCTTACACATAAAATGCCCATAGTAGTAGTGCCCCTTATACACATAATTCCCACAGTAGTAGTGACCCTTATACACATAATGCCCACAGTAGTTGTGCCCTTTATACATACTGCCCATTGTAGTTGTGCCACTTACACATATAATGCCCCTAATAGTAGTTCCCCTTATACACATAATGCCCACAGTAGTAGTTCCGCTTATACATAATGCCCACGTAGTACACAGAAGTGCCACTTATATGAAAGATGTCCACAGTAGTAGTGCCCTTTATACATAATGCCCACAGTAGTAGTGCTGCTTATACATATAATGTCCACAGAAGTGCCACTTATACACAAAATGTCAACAGTAGTAACACCGCTTATACACATAATGTCACCAGTAGTGTCTCTGCCCATGTTATCTCCATCCAAGGCTTAGTAAATAGACCCCAAAGTCTGGCTAGCCAGATCTGTAGCAGCTCATCCTCTCTCTATGACATACAGCAGCCTGGTCCCATGTACCTCAGTACAGTGTAGCCCCACCCCCTTTGCCACTTTTTCAGGCCTAAACACTGACGCTGTCATAGGGGGTGTGGAAAGGGGCTTCAAGCTGCCGCCGCCGCTGCCTCACGTTGTGTTTGACAGGCGCAGTGGCAGCTGTCAGCAACAATTGACATTAGCTGGAATGCAGAGCAGGGAGAGTACCTCTCCAGTCTGGTGCCTCCCTGCTTTGCATCCCTTTGTTGAATGTACAATAAAGTGTGAGACAGCACTTCTTACTTTGATTTGATATGTATAAAATAAAACACAATAAAATACAAATATAGATACCGGCCAGTATCTTAAAAATACATTATATTCCACAACATAAAATAATCATAACAATATCACTTGACCACATTAGAGCCTGCCAATTTTAATTAGAGATGAGCGGGTTCGGTTTCTCTGAATCCGAACCCGCCAGAACTTCATGTTTTTTTTCACGGGTCCGAGCGACTCGGATCTTCCCGCCTTGCTCGGTTAACCCGAGCGCGCCCGAACGTCATCATGACGCTGTCGGATTCTCGCGAGGCTCGGATTCTATCGCGAGACTCGGATTCTATATAAGGAGCCGCGCGTCGCCGCCATTTTCACACGTGCATTGAGATTGATAGGGAGAGGACGTGGCTGGCGTCCTCTCCATTTAGATTATAAGAGACTGAGAGAGATTTACTGGAGCTGACTAGGAGGAGTACTGTTACTGTAGAAGTGTAGAGACTGAGTGGAGAGAGTTTACTAGTGAGGATAGTGCAGTTTACTTTATAATCCGTTCTCTGCCTGAAAAAAGCGATACACAGCACACAGTGACTCAGTCACATACCATATCTGTGTGCACTGCTCAGGCTCAGGCCAGTGTGCTGCATCATCTATTATCTATATATAATATTATATATATCTGTCTGACTGCTCAGCTCACACAGCTTATAATTGTGGGGGAGACTGGGGAGCACTACTGCAGTGCCAGTTATAGGTTATAGCAGGAGCCAGGAGTACATAATATATTATATAGTGAGTGACCACCAGACACACAGTGCAGTTTATTTAATATATCCGTTCTCTGCCTGAAAAAAGCGATACACACAGTGACTCAGTCAGTCACATACCATATCTGTGTGCACTGCTCAGGCTCAGGCCAGTGTGCTGCATCATCTATTATCTATATATAATATTATATATATCTGTCTGACTGCTCAGCTCACACAGCTTATAATTGTGGGGGAGACTGGGGAGCACTACTGCAGTGCCAGTTATAGGTTATAGCAGGAGCCAGGAGTACATAATATATTATATAGTGAGTGACCACCAGACACACAGTGCAGTTTATTTAATATATCCGTTCTCTGCCTGAAAAAAGCGATACACACAGTGACTCAGTCAGTCACATACCATATCTGTGTGCACTGCTCAGGCTCAGGCCAGTGTGCTGCATCATCTATATATATTATATATCTGTCTGACTGCTCAGCTCACACAGCTTATAATTGTGGGGGAGACTGGGGAGCACTACTGCAGTGCCAGTTATAGGTTATAGCAGGAGCCAGGAGTACATAATATATTATATAGTGAGTGACCACCAGACACACAGTGCAGTTTATTTAATATATCCGTTCTCTGCCTGAAAAAAGCGATACACACAGTGACTCAGTCAGTCACATACCATATCTGTGTGCACTGCTCAGGCTCAGGCCAGTGTGCTGCATCATCTATATATATTATATATCTGTCTGACTGCTCAGCTCACACAGCTTATAATTGTGGGGGAGACTGGGGAGCACTACTGCAGTGCCAGTTATAGGTTATAGCAGGAGCCAGGAGTACATATTATATTAAAATTAAACAGTGCACACTTTTGCTGCAGGAGTGCCACTGCCAGTGTGACTGACCAGTGACCTGACCACACTGACCACCAGTATAGTTAGTAGTATACTTATATTGTGATTGCCTGAAAAAGTTAAACACTCGTCGTGTGACTTCACTTGTGTGTTTTTTTTTTTTTATTCTATAAAAATAAAACTCATTCTGCTGACAGACAGTGTCCAGCAGGTCCGTCATTATATAATATATAATATATACCTGTCCGGCTGCAGTAGTGATATATATATATTTTTTATATCATTTATCATCCAGTCGCAGCAGACACAGTACGGTAGTTCACGGCTGTGGCTACCTCTGTGTCTCTGCACTCGGCAGGCAGTCCGTCCATAATTGTAATACCACCTAACCGTGGATTTTTTTCATTCTTCTTTATACATACATAGTTACATAGACATCTTCTCTTTATCAACCAGTCTATATTAGCTGCAGACACAGTACAGTACGGTAGTTCACGGCTGTGGCTACCTCTGTGTCTGCACTCGGCAGGCAGTCCGTCCATAATTGTATACCACCTAACCGTGGTTTTTTTTCATTCTTCTTTATACATACATAGTTACATAGACATCTTCTCTTTATCAACCAGTCTATATTAGCTGCAGACACAGTACAGTACGGTAGTTCACGGCTGTGGCTACCTCTGTGTCTGCACTCGGCAGGCAGTCCGTCCATAATTGTATACCACCTAACCGTGGATTTTTTTCAGTCTTCTTTATACATACATAGTTACATAGACATCTTCTCTTTATCAACCAGTCTATATTAGCTGCAGACACAGTACAGTACGGTAGTTCACGGCTGTGGCTACCTCTGTGTCTGCAGTCGGCAGGCAGTCCATAATTGTATACTAGTATCCATCTCCATTGTTTACCTGAGGTGCCTTTTAGTTGTGCCTATTAAAATATGGAGAACAAAAATGTTGAGGTTCCAAAATTAGGGAAAGATCAAGATCCACTTCCACCTCGTGCTGAAGCTGCTGCCACTAGTCATGGCCGAGACGATGAAATGCCAGCAACGTCGTCTGCCAAGGCCGATGCCCAATGTCATAGTACAGAGCATGTCAAATCCAAAACACCAAATATCAGAAAAAAAAGGACTCCAAAACCTAAAATAAAATTGTCGGAGGAGAAGCGTAAACTTGCCAATATGCCATTTACCACACGGAGTGGCAAGGAACGGCTGAGGCCCTGGCCTATGTTCATGGCTAGTGGTTCAGCTTCACATGAGGATGGAAGCACTCAGCCTCTCGCTAGAAAAATGAAAAGACTCAAGCTGGCAAAAGCAGCACAGCAAAGAACTGTGCATTCTTCGAAATCCCAAATCCACAAGGAGAGTCCAATTGTGTCGGTTGCGATGCCTGACCTTCCCAACACTGGACGTGAAGAGCATGCGCCTTCCACCATTTGCACGCCCCCTGCAAGTGCTGGAAGGAGCACCCGCAGTCCAGTTCCTGATAGTCAGATTGAAGATGTCAGTGTTGAAGTACACCAGGATGAGGAGGATATGGGTGTTGCTGGCGCTGGGGAGGAAATTGACCAGGAGGATTCTGATGGTGAGGTGGTTTGTTTAAGTCAGGCACCCGGGGAGACACCTGTTGTCCGTGGGAGGAATATGGCCGTTGACATGCCAGGTGAAAATACCAAAAAAATCAGCTCTTCGGTGTGGAGGTATTTCACCAGAAATGCGGACAACAGGTGTCAAGCCATGTGTTCCCTTTGTCAAGCTGTAATAAGTAGGGGTAAGGACGTTAACCACCTCGGAACATCCTCCCTTATACGTCACCTGCAGCGCATTCATAATAAGTCAGTGACAAGTTCAAAAACTTTGGGTGACAGCGGAAGCAGTCCACTGACCAGTAAATCCCTTCCTCTTGTAACCAAGCTCACGCAAACCACCCCACCAACTCCCTCAGTGTCAATTTCCTCCTTCCCCAGGAATGCCAATAGTCCTGCAGGCCATGTCACTGGCAATTCTGACGAGTCCTCTCCTGCCTGGGATTCCTCCGATGCATCCTTGCGTGTAACGCCTACTGCTGCTGGCGCTGCTGTTGTTGCCGCTGGGAGTCGATGGTCATCCCAGAGGGGAAGTCGTAAGCCCACTTGTACTACTTCCAGTAAGCAATTGACTGTTCAACAGTCCTTTGCGAGGAAGATGAAATATCACAGCAGTCATCCTACTGCAAAGCGGATAACTGAGGCCTTGACAACTATGTTGGTGTTAGACGTGCGTCCGGTATCCGCCGTTAGTTCACAGGGAACTAGACAATTTATTGAGGCAGTGTGCCCCCGTTACCAAATACCATCTAGGTTCCACTTCTCTAGGCAGGCGATACCGAGAATGTACACGGACGTCAGAAAAAGACTCACCAGTGTCCTAAAAAATGCAGTTGTACCCAATGTCCACTTAACCACGGACATGTGGACAAGTGGAGCAGGGCAGGGTCAGGACTATATGACTGTGACAGCCCACTGGGTAGATGTATGGACTCCCGCCGCAAGAACAGCAGCGGCGGCACCAGTAGCAGCATCTCGCAAACGCCAACTCTTTCCTAGGCAGGCTACGCTTTGTATCACCGCTTTCCAGAATACGCACACAGCTGAAAACCTCTTACGGCAACTGAGGAAGATCATCGCGGAATGGCTTACCCCAATTGGACTCTCCTGTGGATTTGTGGCATCGGACAACGCCAGCAATATTGTGTGTGCATTAAATATGGGCAAATTCCAGCACGTCCCATGTTTTGCACATACCTTGAATTTGGTGGTGCAGAATTTTTTTAAAAACGACAGGGGCGTGCAAGAGATGCTGTCGGTGGCCAGAAGAATTGCGGGACACTTTCGGCGTACAGGCACCACGTACAGAAGACTGGAGCACCACCAAAAACTACTGAACCTGCCCTGCCATCATCTGAAGCAAGAAGTGGTAACGAGGTGGAATTCAACCCTCTATATGCTTCAGAGGTTGGAGGAGCAGCAAAAGGCCATTCAAGCCTATACAATTGAGCACGATATAGGAGGTGGAATGCACCTGTCTCAAGTGCAGTGGAGAATGATTTCAACGTTGTGCAAGGTTCTGATGCCCTTTGAACTTGCCACACGTGAAGTCAGTTCAGACACTGCCAGCCTGAGTCAGGTCATTCCCCTCATCAGGCTTTTGCAGAAGAAGCTGGAGGCATTGAAGAAGGAGCTAAAAGGGAGCGATTCCGCTAGGCATGTGGGACTTGTGGATGCAGCCCTTAATTCGCTTAACAAGGATTCACGGGTGGTCAATCTGTTGAAATCAGAGCACTACATTTTGGCCACCGTGCTCGATCCTAGATTTAAAGCCTACCTTGGATCTCTCTTTCCGGCAGACACAAGTCTGCTGGGGTTGAAAGACCTGCTGGTGACAAAATTGTCAAGTCAAGCGGAATGCGACCTGTCAACATCTCCTCCTTCACATTCTCCCGCAACTGGGGGTGCGAGGAAAAGGCTCAGAATTCCGAGCCCACCCGCTGGCGGTGATGCAGGGCAGTCTGTAGCGACTGCTGATGCTGACATCTGGTCCGGACTGAAGGACCTGACAACGATTACGGACATGTCGTCTACTGTCACTGCATATGATTCTCTCAACATTGATAGAATGGTGGAGGATTATATGAGTGACCGCATCCAAGTAGGCACGTCACACAGTCCGTACTTATACTGGCAGGAAAAAGAGGCAATTTGGAGGCCCTTGCACAAACTGGCTTTATTCTACCTAAGTTGCCCTCCCACAAGTGTGTACTCCGAAAGAGTGTTTAGTGCCGCCGCTCACCTTGTCAGCAATCGGCGTACGAGGTTACATCCAGAAAATGTGGAGAAGATGATGTTCATTAAAATGAATTATAATCAATTCCTCCGCGGAGACATTGACCAGCAGCAATTGCCTCCACAAAGTACACAGGGAGCTGAGATGGTGGATTCCAGTGGGGACGAATTGATAATCTGTGAGGAGGGGGATGTACACGGTGATATATCGGAGGGTGAAGATGAGGTGGACATCTTGCCTCTGTAGAGCCAGTTTGTGCAAGGAGAGATTAATTGCTTCTTTTTTGGGGGGGGTCCAAACCAACCCGTCATATCAGTCACAGTCGTGTGGCAGACCCTGTCACTGAAATGATGGGTTGGTTAAAGTGTGCATGTCCTGTTTTGTTTATACAACATAAGGGTGGGTGGGAGGGCCCAAGGACAATTCCATCTTGCACCTCTTTTTTCTTTTCTTTTTCTTTGCATCATGTGCTGATTGGGGAGGGTTTTTTGGAAGGGACATCCTGCGTGACACTGCAGTGCCACTCCTAGATGGGCCCGGTGTTTGTGTCGGCCACTAGGGTCGCTAATCTTACTCACACAGTCAGCTACCTCATTGCGCCTCTTTTTTTCTTTGCGTCATGTGCTGTTTGGGGAGGGTTTTTTGGAAGGGACATCCTGCGTGACACTGCAGTGCCACTCCTAGATGGGCCCGGTGTTTGTGTCGGCCACTAGGGTCGCTAATCTTACTCACACAGCTACCTCATTGCGCCTCTTTTTTTCTTTGCGTCATGTGCTGTTTGGGGAGGGTTTTTTGGAAGGGACATCCTGCGTGACACTGCAGTGCCACTCCTAGATGGGCCCGGTGTTTGTGTCGGCCACTAGGGTCGCTAATCTTACTCACACAGCTACCTCATTGCGCCTCTTTTTTTCTTTGCGTCATGTGCTGTTTGGGGAGGGTTTTTTGGAAGGGCCATCCTGCGTGACACTGCAGTGCCACTCCTAGATGGGCCCGGTGTTTGTGTCGGCCACTAGGGTCGCTAATCTTACTCACACAGCTACCTCATTGCGCCTCTTTTTTTCTTTGCGTCATGTGCTGTTTGGGGAGGGTTTTTTGGAAGGGACATCCTGCGTGACACTGCAGTGCCACTCCTAGATGGGCCCGGTGTTTGTGTCGGCCACTAGGGTCGCTTATCTTACTCACACAGCGACCTCGGTGCAAATTTTAGGACTAAAAATAATATTGTGAGGTGTGAGGTATTCAGAATAGACTGAAAATGAGTGTAAATTATGGTTTTTGAGGTTAATAATACTTTGGGATCAAAATGACCCCCAAATTCTATGATTTAAGCTGTTTTTTAGTGTTTTTTGAAAAAAACACCCGAATCCGACAAAAAAAATTCGGTGAGGTTTTGCCAAAACGCGTTCGAACCCAAAACACGGCCGCGGAACCGAACCCAAAACCAAAACACAAAACCCGAAAAATTTCAGGCGCTCATCTCTAATTTTAATACCCAAAAACTACTAAAATTAATATCTTATTTTATATCGTAATCTCATGAGTGTCCATCTATGATCTCTGGAGGCAAGTAATCAGCTGTATTGTGCACAATTATTTCTCAATGCAAATAATATGAAGCAGTTCTTTAAGGCACACAATGCACATGCACCAATATCAAAGCAAGTTAGTATTAAGCAGTTCTTTTAGGCACACCATGCACATGCACCGATCTCACTGCAGGTTAGTAGTAAGCAGTTCTTTTAAGTGCACCATGCATAGCACCAATAATACCTCTCACAGCTGCTCCTGTAGCTTGCAGCCTTCCCTGGACTTCCAAGTTAACTGTGCAGAGTCCGTTTTGTTTCCCCTTAGCACTTGGGGTATGCAGAATAAATAGTGGCCGGCCGGCTTAACAGATGAATACTACAAATATGTTTCTCTCCTTGGATGTCCTGTCTGTAACATACGCATTTCTCTGCCTCCAAATTACCATCAGCGGCTTCGTCAGTGTCAGTAGTTTGTTGAATGGGTTGCACTGGCCTAGTCCTGACCTTAGTTCTGATACACACATGTACACCTGTACATCTCACATACGACCCTCAATCCCCATCTATCTAAAATTTCAGATGAAGAGAAACAAAGGAGTATAGGGAGAAAAAGCAGCAGTATAGGGAGAATGGTCAGCAGTGCGTAGACACTTCACTTTTGGTCCGATATTACATTGAATCCAATTGAAAATGAACCTGCACATAAGAATGGATCTTCAGATGAAACCAATTTTCTTCCAATAAAATACAATTGAAGGTACATATCAATGCTATTTCTAGTGGCGGGTGTGCCGTGCAATCGCACGGGCCGGCTGCCGCTGCACTTGTTGGCTCCTATCCTGCTCCACCCTCCTCCCTCCCATAGAACACAGCTCGGAGGACAGAGTTTCATGAAATAACACTTTTGCAGCGTGAAGTCATGACGCCACCATGTAATTTTTTGTAAAACTCCACCCCCTGAATGGAGTACTATGGGTGGGAGAAGGGGAAGCAGGATAGCAGCGCTTGCAGCTAGCGCCAGCGCATATAATGAGCATTACCCCTGGCAATGAGCATTACACTTGCCCTGGGAACGAGCATGACACCCAGAGCCAGAGCATGAAACCACTGTGTCAGGTTCTGTTTAGTTTGTGTCCCCGGAGGGGGCGCTAGTGGGTCAGTGGAGGTAGGATGGAAGAAGTGAGGAGGCCGGATTGGATTCCTGCGCATGTGCGCAATGTTGTTTATTAAACAATAGGCTTTAAACAATATGGCAGCAGGAATACTTGATAACAACAGAAACAAATGCAATTGTGAATATGCAGCGTGGAAGCTGAGAGTCTATGGCAAAGTCTATATGGTAAGTTCAATCGATCAGGGGATCGATGTGTCGGTATGGGAACCGATAGTTGTTGGACCGTGGAGCCAGCAGAGATGTTGGTGGGAATAGCAAACCTGGTAGCAATTGCAGGAGACTAGTGTTAAAGTTCTCAGTGCAGTTTGAATAACACTGGCAGCTTGCAAGCTGATGAACAGGTGTAGATGACGAGATGCACCTGGAGGAGAGTCTCTACTGCAAAGGGCTGGAGCACACTGTAGCTGGTAAAGGTGTGAAGCTAGAACTCAAGTGCAAGGGTTGCTGGTGCTTGTGGTTCCACGGTAGTACAGGAACAAACTGGAGGGCAAAGCAGGTAAACGGAGGAACTGGAGAACGGAGCCAGAGACACAGGTCATAGGAGTGACACGAAGTCCAGGACAAGGACTGACTCATCCTGCTGCTCCTGATATACCCCCCGGTCTGCAGGCATTGGCTGGAAGGGAAACTAGGAGGTGCGGCCAAGCTCCGGATTGGCTGATGCGGCAGTCTGAGGAAAGCTGTCATGGCGACAGGAGCGTTCCTAGGCCCAGGATGGCATCCGGCGACAGGGAGACCAGCGACAGCGAGACGTAGGAACCCCAGACGGAGTCCGCACCGACGGACAGATGCAGCTGTGGTAAGTCGATTCCTGACACACTGGCAATGAGCATGGAACCCCTGGCAACGAGCATGGAACCCCTGGCAACAAGCATTGAACCTAGAGAGTGAAACCCCTGGCAACGAGCAGATAGTTTAAACGTAATAAGAAGCCTTACTGTAGGGCAAAATGTATAACGGGCATTGCGGTGTGTGGCATAATATGGTGCATGAGGCATAATATGGTCCAAGGGGCATTACTGTGTGGGGCATAATATGGTGAATTTTTTTTATTTCCTGTGGTAGCCCAGGTCTGTTGGTGCAGGGTCAAGAACTGGGGTGTAAGGTAGTCTTTCCATATGAGACCACGCCCATTTTAGTAAGGCCACACCCATTTTAGCGAGGCCACACATGTATATGGGAGTGGCGCATTTTAGAATGTCTATTGGGGGAAGCACATTTTTTTACTGTTCGCATTGGGAGGCAAATTGTCTAGAAACAGCCCTGGTACATACACACTCTTGAGATATTGCATAGGGATAGGAATCAATAAATCGGCCCAACGATTGTACATCTTTAATTTTACTTCTTCTGACAGATTGAAAATTTGTGTGTTAAAGGGGAAGGCATCAGGTTTTTAATTGTATTTAATTCATACTTTTAATTTAGAGTTGTGTCTTTATGCAATTAGGTTTGAAATGTTACAAAGAGTGAACATTATTATTTACACTGTGTGTTTATTTGATAAATAAACTAGATATACTACTGATGTCCTGCCATAACACAGGCACATATACTACTGATGTCCTGCCATAACACAGGCGCATATACTACTGATGTCCTGCTATAACACAGGCGCATATACTACTGATGTCCTGCCATAACACAGGCGCATATACTACTGATGTCCTGCTATAACACAGGCGCATATACTACTGATGTCCTGCCATAACACAGGCGCATATACTACTGATGTCCTGCCATAACACAGGCGCATATACTACTGATGTCCTGCTATAACACAGGCGCATATACTACTGATGTCCTGCCATAACACAGGCGCATATACTACTGATGTCCTGCCATAACACAGGCGCATATACTACTGATGTCCTGCCATAACACAGGCGCATATACTACGGATGTCCTGCTATAACACAGGCGCATATACTACTGATGTCCTGCCATAACACAGGCGCATATACTATTGATGTCCTGCTATAACACAGGCGCATATACTACTGATGTCCTGCCATAACACAGGCACATATACTACTGATGTCCTGCCATAACCAGGGCCGGTTCTAGGGCCTTTTGCGCCCCGGGCGGGCAATAGGGGCGTGATTTCATAAAAGGGGCGTGGTCAGTTACGCCCCCTGTACAGTAGCAGCGCCGCTGAAATGATGTGCGGTGCGTGATGACATCATCGCGCACTGCACAGCAAAGGTCCTCTCCACGAAGGGAAACTAGACACCGCGTCTAGTTCCCTTCACAGCGGGCAGCGGCAGCGGGACAGAGCGGGCAGCAGGGGGCACAGCAGCAGCGGATCTTGCCATGGTGCGGCGCCCTCCTGAAGGCGGCGCCCCGGGCAAAAGTCCTGCTTGCCCATGGCAAGATCCGCTACTGGCCATAACACAGGCGCAATGCGCATATACTACTGATGTCCTGCCATAACACAGGCACATATACTACTGATGTCCTGCCATAACACAGGCGCGTATACTACTGTGTCCTAACATAACATTGGTACATATACTATTTTTGTGTCCTGCCACAACATAGGCGCTATGCTACTGATGTGTCTTATATTAACACAGGCGCATATACTACTGATGTGTCTGGCCGTAACACAAGCATCTATAGTACTGATGTGTCATGTTGTTATATAGGTACATATATTACGAATGTGTCCTGGTGTAATAAAACAGCACATACTCTACCCATGAGGAGTTGACTGTAATCTTGTGATTTTGTCAACTCATTGTTGCTCTCAAAATGAATAGTTTTTACCAGGGACATAGCTATACTTAATGGGGCCCCATAGCAAACTTTTTAGGGCCTCGCATCGCAACTTTATCCCTATCACCCATCCATCCCCCGCATCTCATTACATCCTTCTGACTCCCGCACACCCCCCACCCCTCACAGTTTACTGCTGTGTTGCACTCACCTCCTCTGCCCATGGCCTCTCCTCTAACAGTGCCCTGCCACACATCCGCTGTCAGTGTCCGGGCCAGCTCCGTGACTCCGTCCCCACTGATGCCAGAAGGAGCCAGGTTTAAACAATGCCACGCCTCCTGCCAGCACCAGCATGAATGGAGAGACAGAGACAGCACTAGCACAGACAGCAGATGTGCATGAAGCAGCTGCACACTGCCAAAAGAGAAGCCACGGGGCACAGGAGGAGGCAAGCTCAGTGTGTGTGCAGGGGGAGGGCCAGGCCCCGCAGATGGCCTGGGCCCCCGTAGCAGCTGCACCCCCTCCACCTACTGTTACTATGCCTATGCCTAATTTACAACATAACCTCTGATTATTGAGGACAGTGCCGTAACTAAGCATTTTAGAGCTGTGTGCAAGAAATGTAATTGGTGCCCCCTTTATGCAAAATAGGGGCAGTGCGCGGCTCAGGCGCGCGCAAAAAATATAGGGGCATGGCTTCATGGGGAAGGGGTGTGGCCACAAAAATAATACCAATTCATACTACGGTGCACAGTAGTCTCCATTATTCAAATTACGACGCACAGTAGCGCCACTACACCAGGTAGAGCCCCTTTTACACATTACGGCAGACAGTCCACCTTTTTACACATTACGGCAGACAGCATCCCCCTTTTTGCACATTACGGCAGACAGCGTGCCCATTTTACACATTACGGCTGACAGCGTCCATCTTTTTACACATTACGGTAGACAGCGTCCCCCTTTTTACACATTACGGTACACAGCATTGCCCTTTTTACACATTGCTGCAGACAGCGTCCCCTTTTTACACATTACGGCAGACAGAGTCCCCTGTTTACACATTACGGCTGACAGCATCCCCCTTTTTACACATTACTGCAGACAGCATCCCCTTTATACACATTACGGCAGACAGCGTCCCCTTTTTTACACATTACGGCAGAGAGCGTCCCCCTTTTTACACATTACGGCAGACAGTGTCCCCTTTTTACACATTACGGCAGACAGTGTCCCCTTTCTACACATTACGGCAGACAGCGTCCACTTTTTACACAGTTCGGCAGACAGCGTCCCCCTTTTTACACATTACAGCAGACAGCGTCCCCCTTTTTACACATTACGGCAGACAGAATAGATAGATAGGGGTATATTTACTAAAATTCGTAATTTACTGAATGAGGTTAAAGTTCAAACACGAATTACATCGAATGTGTGAAATTGCAACTTTTTGAATTTTTTACGACTCATTTACTATGCTGTCGTATTCTGCATTTTCGAGTTTTCCGATGTCGATGTCATTCGTATTTTCAGGCAGTGTTCTACGGGAGTGAATAGTAAAACACTGCCGACATTAACACAATGAATCTCGGCCGGATCTGTGAGATCCGTGCAGGGCTTCATTGTGCACCTTTAAACAAAAATTAAAGTGTTAAAAATAAAAAATAAAATGTGTGGGGTCCCCCCTCCTAAGCAAAACCAGCCTCGGGCTCTTTGAGCTGGTCCTGGTGAAAAAATATGGGGGGGGAAATGACAGGGGTTCCCCCATATTTGATCAACCAGCACCGGGCTCTGCGCCTGGTCCTGGTGCAAAAAATACAGGGGACAAAAAGCGTAGGGGTCCCCCGTATTTTTTGTACCAGCACCGGGCTCCACTAGTCAGAGAGAATTAAGCCACAGCAGGGGGACACTTTTATATAGGTCCCTGCGGCCCTGGCATTAAATCACTAACTAGTCACCCCTGGCCGGGGTACCCTGGAGGAGTGGGGACCCCTTATATCAAGGGGTCCCCCCCTCCAGCCACCCAAGGGCCAGGGGTGAAGCCCGAGGCTGTACCCCCCATTTAAGGGTGGCGGATGGGGGGCTGATAGCCTTGTGAAATAATAAGAATATTGCTTTTTGTAGGAGTACTAAAAGTCCCAGCAAGCCTCCCCTGCAAGCTGGTACTTGGAGAACCACAAGTACCAGCATGTGGTGGACAAACGGGCCCGCTGGTACCTGTAGTATTACTACAAAAAAAAATACCCCAAAAAAACCAGGACACACACACCGTGACAGTAAAACTTTATTACATACATGCACACCTACATACATACATACTTACCTATGTTCACACGAGGGTCGGTCCACTTCTCCATGTAGAATCCACGGGGTACCTGTGAATAAAATTATACTCACACAATCCAGTGTAGATCGTCGGTCCTCTTCTACTTGTAATCCACGTACTTGGCAAAAAAACAAACCGAAAAACCCGAACCACGCACTGAAAGGGGTCCCATGTTTACACATGGGACCCAGGGCCGGTGCAAGGTTTCCCGGGACCCTAGGCAAAACTTCTGCCTACTGCCCCTTCCCCCTACCTGCCCAGGTGAAAGGCATGCTGCTGCTCTCCCCCACCCCCAGTCTGTTGCATGGCTGCTCTTTTTTCCCCATCTCCCCAGTCTGCGTGGGTGGCTGCTGCTCTCACCACCCCCCCTCCCCTCACTCTGTTAAATGTCTGCTATTCTATTCCCCCCACCATCTGTGTGCATGTTGGTGCTCATTCCCCCAGACTGTGTGCATGCCTGCTGCTCATCTCTGCCCCCCCCTTCCCCTTCCTGACTGTTACTCTCCCCCTCTTTCCTTATCAAATGCAGAGAGTGCACTGTGCAGCCACCTTACCTGCAGGCTGCGATGCAGAGTTGGGACTGAGTAGACTGTGAAAGAACCTGGAATTAAGAGCAGTGCCGCATGTCACCCCTGGCCAAGACTCCAGGAGCTGTCAAAGTTACTGCCTGTGGCTGGAGTCTGCAATACGGGAGCTTGGCAGTCGCTGCTACTGTAAGATATGAGTGCCGGGGGTGTTGCAGCACCTGTGGGAGGTAGGACCATGCTACATTTTCCAGGCATCTGCAGCAGGCCGCCCCCTCAGAGTCCGGCGCCCCTAGGCAGCTGCCTAAAGCTGCCTAGTGGAAGCTCCGGCCCTGATGGGACCCCTTTCCCTGACTGCCAGGACCCCCCCTGACTCCTGTCAAAGAGGGTCCCTTCTGCCAATCAGGGAGAGCCACGTCGTGGCACTCTCCTGATTGGCTCTGCGCTCCTGTACTGTCAGTGAGGCTGCGCACTGAAGATACAATGTAGCGCATAGGCGCTTCATTGTATCCAATGGTGGGAACTTTGCGGTCAGCGGTTGAGGTTACTCACAGTCAACCGCTGACCGCAAAGTTCCCACCATTGGATACAATGGAGCGCCTATGCGCTACATTGTATCATCAGTGCGCAGCCTCACTGACAGTACAGGAGCGCAGAGCCAATCAGGAGAGTGCCACGATGTGGCGCTCCCTGATTGGCAGAAGGGACCCTCTTTGACAGGAGTCAGGGGGGGTCCTGGCAGTCGGGGAAAGGGGTCCCATGTGTAAACATGGGACCCCTTTCAGTGCGTGGTTCGGGTTTTTCGGATTGTTTTTTTGCCAAGTACGTGGATTACAAGTAGAAGAGGACCGATCTACACTGGATTGTGTGAGTATAATTTTATTCACAGGTACCCCGTGGATTCTACATGGAGAAGTGGACCGACCCTCGTGTGAACATAGGTAAGTATGTATGTATGTGGGTGTGCATGTATGTAATAAAGTTTTACTGTCACAGTGTGTGTGTTCTGTGTTTTGTTGGGTATTTTTTTTGTAGTAGTACTACAGGTACCAGCGGGCCCGTTTGTCCACCGCATGCTGGTACTTGTGGTTCTCCAAGTACCAGCTTGCGGGGGAGGCTTGCTGGGACTTTTAGTACTCCTACAAAAAACAATATTCTTATTTTTTTACAAGGCTATCAGCCCCCATCCGTCGCCCTTGGATGGGGGGGACAGCCTCGGGCTTCACCCCTGGCCCTTGGGTTGCTGGAGGGGGGGACCCCTTGATTTAAGGGGTCCCCACTCCTCCAGGGTACCCCGGCCAGGGGTGACTAGTTAGTGATTTAATGCCAGGGCCGCAGGGACCTATATAAAAGTGTCCCCCGGCTGTGGCATTATCTCTCTGACTAGTGGAGCCCGGTGCTGGTGTTAAAAATACGGGGGACCCCTATGCTTTTTGTCCCCCATATTTTTGTCACCAGGACCAGGCGCAGAGCCCGGTGCTGGTTGATCAAATATGGGGGAACCCCTGTCATTTTTTCCCCCATATTTTTTCAACCAGGACCGGCTCAAAGAGCCCAAGGCTGGTTTTGCTTAGGAGGGGGGACCCCACGCATTTTTTTTCCTTAAATTTAACCCTTTCACACCCCTTCCCACTGATAAACATGCACGGATCTCATGGATCCGTGCATGCCTATCAGAACACGGTAAAAAAAAGCAGGTCTATTTTAAAACTGCTTTTTTTTACGATTTGTATTTTTTCACGGCAGTGTTTGGCTATTGCCGGCAGTGTTTGTGAAATAGAATTTTTAGTAAATTACCGAGTTGTATCAAATAACTTTAAAAAAAATACGAATGCCATCATCACTAACGAGATTTGAGTTTAGTAAATTCCCGAGATGACACTTTGATGAAAAAACACCAAATCGGTCAAAATCGGGAGCTTAGTAAATATACCCCATAGAGATATAGACAGATAGACAGACAGAGACTGATAGATAGACATATAGATACTTACCATCTCTCCCTGCTGGCTCTGGCAGTCAGGCAGATCCCAGGCAGGGAAGAAGGAGGAGGAGGGAGGGGGACTCGAGATCCGCAGCATCGCAATGTAATTGGTGGTTGCACCGCTGCAGCTGGGGTGGTCTTCTGTATGCCGGCGGTCGGGCTCCCGGCGCACAGTATACCGGCGCCGGGATCCCGACAGCCGGCATACCGACACTTATTCTTCCTCGTGGGGGTCCACGACCCCCCTGGAGGGAGAATAAAATAGTGTGGCGCGAGTAGCGCGCCACCGTGCCCGTAGCGTGGTGAGCACAGCGAGCCCGCAAGGGGCTCATTTGCGCTCGCCACACTGTCGGTAAGCCGGTGGTCGGGCTCCCGGCGCCGGTATGCTGGTCGCCGGGAGCCCGACCGCCGGCATATTGTAGTGAACCCCTGCAGCTGTCCCTCTCCTTCCGCATTGGCTAGCTGCCGCAGCTGTGAATGCTGGGATGAAGGAAGTGCATCCCAGCATTCACAGCAGCACCGGCCAGCCAATGCAGAAGGAAAGGGACAGCTGCAGCGGCACTGCTACCAATTACATAGCGCTGCTGCTGCTCCAGTCTCCCTCCCTCCTCCTCCTCCCCTGCCTCCAGAGCGGCTCCTCTCCTCTTCTCCGGCGCGGCGCACACAGCATAAGCGGCTTGAAATGAGTCAATTTGACTCATTACAAGCCGCTGACATAGAATGCTGGGCAACTGCGCTTTGTGCCAGGTACACCTAGCACACACGTAGTTACGGCTCTGATTGAGGATACTATGAAACAATGCAATAGATTTAATTGTATGTAGACAAGTATCGGGATGCAGTCAATTTTCCTACAATTAAAATCCCGACTGTCAAAATACCAACAACCATTGACCGACGGTCAAAATCCTGACAAGGTCAAAATACCGACATGGTCCGTATACCGACATTTAAAATACTGACAGGTCAAAATACCGACATTTAAAATGTTGTCAGGTCAAAAAGTCGACATGAGTCTATCATGATTTTTTCATTGAAACCGACTTGTTCATACTTTGCCATCCCAGTGCACCTGGAGGCGGAATATAATAGTGTTCCGAGCACAGCAAGCCATGTGAGGGGATGCGGTACACATTTACGGTTTCCCTGTCGACATATGTCGACATACACCCCCTTAAAATATGAAAAACTTGTTTCGACTTGTCAACCTGTCGACATTTTAAATGTCTGTATTTTGACCTTGTTGGGATTTTGCCCTTGTCGGGATTTTGACCATCAGGCAACTGTTGTCTGTAATTTGACCGTCGGGATGTTGATTCTAGGTATTATATACTAAACCCTTAAGTATCCAAATGAAATCACAAAATTAAGAACTAAACAGACAACTAGAAACATGCCCAAAAAATAAGAAAAAAGTTTTGTTTTGGTTTTTTTATTACTCTTTATTACCACAAGTTATTAACCAATGACGGTTTGTTTAGATTTCTAAATAACAGTCTCACAAATGTTTTAAAGCAGTGGCTATAATCTAGTTTTTGAATGTAATTACCTAAGTAGAAAATAAAGTAAACATAAGAAATGTTTAAAGTGCCTCCTTATAGTGACAGCTCCATCAATATAAGTTCACACAAACTTCTCTACTGTAACAAATAAGTTCCCTTAAAAGTTACTTTCCCACGTTTCATAGGTATAAAAATGACCTTGAATATCTCTGAGTCAGTATCACAATAAATAATTCACTTGGAAAGTTAGGTTTTGTCCAGCCTGATACACTGGAATGAACATTACCATATAAATTGCGGCCCCTTCTTCAAATGTTATCTGCTTTAGCCTCTGGGTGTTCCTGAAATCCGAGAGATCAGGACAATGTCAGGTATGTTGATTATCTTTTTAAGTTATTTATTTTTATTTATTTTAATGACATTAAATACACTGTACAGCTATAGATATATATGTAGAATGTATTGTTAGACAGTTCTATGAAGTCAATAAATTGCTCTGAATATAACCTTTTTATATGTTTATAACCTTTTTGAAAGAGTTTTTTTTTTAAAACTATAATAAAAGAGAAATTCCTTTGCATGTATTCAAGTATAATTTGTAGGCCATGATACTGTATGTGCAATATATAGACAATGTTATTTATATTCAAGATTTTAGCAAAGGTGAGCGGTATATCTGTTTTACATTTTTATGGTGAGTACAGAAGTACAGGTATAGAATCAATTACATACCTCCCAACATTGGCACCTTGTAAAGAGGGACTATCCTTGCGTGGCGAAGCCATGCCTGGCCGAAAAGGGAGCGTGGCCTATAGAAAGGGGGCTTGGCTTTGTGGGAATGCTGCAATCGCGAGCCACCCCTCCCATTTTCGTAACTGTGGGGGCATGCCCCCAGACCCTCTGTTTATTGCAGTGGTTCTCACACTGTGTACTGTGGCACCCTGGAGTGCCTCAGGACATATGCAGCGGTGCCTCAGATTGGTGGTCCAGGACCAATTCAAATTATTTATGGTCAATGTAATAGGCAAAACCAGAGCCGGCAGCAACAAATCATAAAATATGTGGACAATCAGAAGCAAATCCTGTCCCTCACCACATAACTGAACCAAAGTATGACATATAAATACAATTTACTTAATTTAAAATGTCTTTCTAAATTTCTCAATAAGAAACTTTTAGCCTAGGGGTGCCGTGAAAAAAATTCTGATACTCTAGGGTGCCGTGATTCAAAAAAGTTTGAGAACAACTGGTCTACTGTGAATAAACGCTGTGCGCATGCGCACAACATCTATTCACAGCTGCTCTGCACTGCACTAACCGAAGCAGCCAGTGAGTGACAGGAGCCTCCCAACTGCCCCATCATGGGACACTCCTGCTCGCGGGTGGGACAGTGGGACACTCCTAAAAAAAACAGGACTGTCCCGCAAAAATCGGGACAGTTGAGAGGAATGCAATTACAAAAACAAAGCAATGAGTATGGGATTTGGGCATGGAAATCAATCTAAATCAATGTTGGGTTTCAGCAGCTACACACAAAAAGGGTTGTCCTGCTTCAAAGCAGTCCATTGCTCCTTGGATTAGGTTAACTATTCAACAGGCTTATGTGTCGGCAGCCTTACTTGTTCCTAAGTCTCTGAGGGCCCACTCTACGAGATCAGTGAGTTCTTCTGGGCGGCTGCCTGTGGAGTCTCGGCCTTACAACTTTGCCGAGCTGCTACATGGTTGGAGAAGAACACCTTTGCGAAGTTCTACAAGTTTGATACCCTGGCCGTCTCCGCCCGTTTCCACCCATTTTGGAAGCTTGCAAGGGTACAAACCACTCAACCTAATTGGAGAGGAATCTCGGTGGCTGCATTAAGAGACGTTCCTATCATACTAGATTTCCCCAATATCCCTTATGGATGCTAGAGAAAATAGGATTTTAATACCTACCGGTAAATCCTTTTCTCGTAGTCCATTAGGAATATTTGGCGCCTGCCTCAGTGCGTCGACTTTTCTGCTGGTTATTGTTATGTGATTACCTGTTCAGCTGTTGCTATTATTGTTCTGAGTTGCTACTCGTTGTTGTATGTTAGTGGTGTGCTGGTTCGTAAATCTCACCACTCACCACTCTTTGTTATCATATTTCCTTCTCTCATATATGTCCTTTCTCCTTCTGGCACGTTTTTACCTATAACTGCCTGTGGTAGGGGGCATAGAGGGGAGGAGCCAGCATACCCAGTTGAAGAAATATTAAGTGCACTGGCTCCTTTGGACCGCATCTATACCCCCATTGTACTAAATTTCCCCAATATCCCTTATGGACTACGAGAAAAGGATTTACTGGTAGGTATTAAAATCCTAACCCCCCCCCCCCCCCCCAAAAAAAAAAAAAAACACCATTGGAACATTGGTCACAACCATCGGAACATTGTGACCATTTGAAACATCGCGACCATCGCGGCTTCCAATTTGAAAGCGGGACAGCCTCTAGGTACACAGGGGAGCTTGGGGGGTTTATTTTACACTTCCCCAGTGGCGGCTGCTGTTTGCAGCCACTGGAGGGGGGGGGGGGGGGTCCTGCCGTGCTGACCGATCAGCAGTGATCGGCAGCACGGCAAAAACTGGAGGAGGGTGCAGGGAGGGAGGGTCCCTCTGAGAGCAGCAGCGGACAGAAGTTTCCCATCCATGCCGCTGCTAGCACTGTTTATCTTACTGGTCACATCCTGTGCGACCAGGTTAGATAAAGCACTGCCTGGTGTGGTCGCATCTGATGCGACCATGCCAGGCAAGTGGTTAAAGTCCATTTTGAGTGCCTTCTTTTCTAAAAACTATATTATCATCTGTCTATCTATAACTTTTTTAATAGCTCCGCCCCTAGACCTGTAGTTCCTAAACCTATTTTTCACAAAAACTAGTACTGGTGTAACTGGCACTGCTGAGGGCATCGTGTATCTGGCACTGCTGGGGGCATTGTGTATTTGGCACTGCTGGGGGGCATTGTGTATCTATATGGCAGTACTCAGGGTAATGTGTTTTTTTTTTTTAAAGTTTATGTACCAATTGATGCCTCACCCCTTTGGTAGCTCCACCCACATCTCGGCTCACCTCTGCCCCGCCCACAGTTCCTGAACCTATTTTTCTACAAAAATAGCACTGTGTGTGTGTGTATATGTATATACCAAACTCCACAAGCCGGCACTCCACGGAAAGCCTTTCAATAACCTGCCAGGGTGCTCTCAAAGGTCTCTCTCCCATGTGTGTCCTGATGACGGGGGGGCAGTACCCCGAAATGTTGAATTAAATCACCACGATTTTTCACAAAGTTTGAAGTCCGGGAGTGCCTCTATTTTTTGGAGAGTATATATATTATATATATATATTTATATATTAGAGATGAGCGGGTTCGGTTCTCAGAGAACTAAACCCTACTGGACTTTGCCTTCCGAGTTCAGTTCCGAGCCCAGCTCGGGTTTTCCCGCCTGACTCAGAAACCCGACCGCGGCAAAACATCATCATCCCGCTGTCGGATTCTCACGGGATTTGGATTCCATATAAGGAGCCGCGCGTTGCGGCCATTTTCACTCCAGTCTCGGAGAGTGCATTGAGAGGACGTGTCCTCAGTGTTCAGTGTCTGTGTGGGGGTGGGAAAGTGGCGTGGCGAATCTTGTGCTGAGTTGTGCTGCTCAGTCCAGTCCAGTGTAGTCAGTGTATTGTGCTGCATCAGTCCAGCCAGTCACAGTTTTTGTGTCCTTTCGTGCCAGTGTAGCTGTATAAAGTGGTGCTGTGTTGTGCTGTCCAGTCCAGTGTAGTCTGTGTAGCCCAGCACACAACAGCATGTGCTGGTTGCTAGGGGGAGACAGAGAGGCTGCTGCCAGCTGACACCTGAGGGAAGGGGTGTGGATCCCTCCAGCAAGCCCGGGCCCAGGTAATTGGTACCTACTCCCCTTACCCTCTCTCGGCACCTCTGGGTGAAATACTTGCCCACAAGTTGTTATATATGGCTATATTTTAACATGTTGGAATGGCAACACTATTCTTTGGGGGCAATGTATAAAGTTCAGTTTAGCATTTTGGCCTACATATACCACTGATAACAAAACACACACACTTTCTTCTCTGAACTGAGCTTTCAGTGCCTCACCATGTAAAAGGCTGCCATGATCCCCAGAGTAAGGCCTTGACATAATAAATAACAAGAGTAAAATAAAACAGAGTGTGTTAGTACATGCATGGAAGTGATAATGCATGGGAGAGACTGAGAGGTGTTGATTACAGAGTCGACAAAGACAAGTTCAGAAATTTCATGGTGGAAAATTGGAAACATATGTTAGAGGTGGTAAAAGGGGGAGCTCGTGACCAATGGAGTAGTAATATGCCATGAATATATATTTCCTTACTGTATTTGCCTGTATGTGAACATATCGTAAAGCTCCAGTGGCACCTAGGGGTGTGTAAACTGCTATGTCTACCATAGCATGGGTCCTCGGGGCGGCACCATCACGGCCCCACTACACCTGCATTTGGCTTGCAGAGTATCTGGAACAGCATCCTGAAGCCAGTATTCCTGCTTTGGATGCTCCAGGGCTTTCATCCTACAAGAGTATGTGGCCCCACCCTTTCGATGCATCATGATGTTACATGCTCAGGGGTGGAGTCGGCATGGCGTGCAGTACTGTCCTGCTCAGGCTCTGCATCGTGCATAACTGAATCAGCCCCTAAAGGTTATATTTTCTTCAGAAACACGTACACTGTTAGAAGACTACAAAAAAAACAGCAATTTGCAGTAAAATAAATTGATACATTCAATGCCGAAAATGAAGTCATACATGCTCCTAAAATCCTCATATTTAAAGTACTGATAGTCCACTACTGACATATATACAAATAGCTACTTGAATTTTTTTAATGCATTACAAAAATAGTTGTGAACATCATTTTCAATGCTATAATTCTACAAATGTTTCATGTATACTTTCATTAAATACTCAAACCAATGGTCAGAAGGGAGCTCCCCAATTCACACAGCAGATGAAGCTACTATTCCTGCAATCAGTGACATAAGGTCATGCAGACATCCGGTAGGACGTGTGTCACATGCATCTGCTGTAACTTAAGATCTGCTGGTATCTTGGGTATACATAAATAAGATCAGGTAGCATCCTGTTTCTAGCCAGGAAAATTAGAGCAAACAGGATTGGCACTAACTTGCAAAGCATAATAAATTTGCAAGAAAATAAATAATATATATTTAAAATGTATTAAGTGCTTTCTTAAACTGTCCTTTTTTAATCTTCTTGGGTGAACTAGAAGTTCCAGCTGTCCTCTCCCAGCCTCAAAGATAATGAAGATCTTCTGCCACGAAAGCCCTATACTTTAATATTGATCTATACTTTATATATGATCTTCTCATGGTTACTTGAGGTTAGAATAGATATGCAAAAAACTGTGTGTAGGATGGACATTACTGTAATGCTACCCGATTGCTTTCGACGCGAGATCGGGCCCGATTTCCCTTGAAGCTCAACTTGAGACAAATCTCTTCGAAAGTGCATTTTTAGTGCATTCGATGTGCATACAATCCTGAGATTTATCTCATGCCCCTTACGACCGGAAATTGGGTGGTATCGGATGATCGAATTCGAGCGCATCCCATGCTGACCAAAAGCACACCAGATTTATCTGCCAGATTAAGAAAAATTTAAATAGTGGGCTGGCCTATATGGGGGATATATAAACAAGCAGCCATTTTCTAGTCTGTGCAGTCCTGTTTGCTCTGTGACTAGAGATGTCTGTTTTATACCTGCTGCTCATTTCACATTGCTAGCTACCGTGCACTGCTTTGATCTGCCTGGCATTACAAAGTGTTTCTATACTGCTGTGTGGTGTGTGTGTAGAGATGGATTCTACTCGCTATCAGGCTCTCATGTGCTACTTTGTGCTGAAGGTGAGGGCAGACAGGGAGAGGGCCCAGCAAAGGCGGAGGGAGAGATCTTGCTGGACCAAGGAGTGGCTGCTTAAGCGGCCTACTCGCTCCTACATGCCCCTCCTGGATGAGATCAGGGAGAACAACCCGGATGACTACCGCAACTTCCTGCGCATGAATGACGACACCTTCCAGGAGTTGCTGCATCTGGTGACCCCCCTCATACAGAAGCGGGATACCAAATGGCGGGTACCTATCCCTGCTGAGAAGAGGCTCGTGGTTACCCTGCGGTTCCTTGCAACTGGACAGTCGTTTGAGGACCTGAAGTATGGGACACGTATCTCTGCGCAGGCTTTGGGACACATCATACCTGAAACCTGCAAGGCTATCATCAAAGTTCTTCAGTATAAGTACTCTAAGGTAAGAAAATTACACCACACATTGCTTGTCGTATAACAAAATATTTTATTTTGCAAACTGAATTTGCGTAGAAAAATGTATGCTTTTTATTTCAAGACATAATTGTATATGCAGCCAACATGGCTGAACTTTTTAACAACAAAATAAAGGTTTCATTATGCATCATGCATTATGCATTCGGACATGATAACAAAATGCTATATATAGCAACAAATGTGGTGCATTTCGATGCTACACCATTGAGTGGCACCACAGGCAGGGGCACAATGCACACATGCAACTTGGGGTAGGAAGATGGGTCCCCGGTTCCATCAACCTGCACCAAGTTGCATGTATGCATTGTGCCCCTGCCTGTGGTGCCACTCAACGCAGTATTATCAAAATGCACCACATCTGTTGCTATATATATCAAGGTCAGCATTTCCATTTGAGAAACGTATAAAAATGCCTATAACTTTATTTTAAATATGCAGCCAACATGGCTGAACTTTTTCAAACAGTATAAAGTTTTCATGATGACGCACATGAAATTGCTTTGAAAACATATGTTCTTTTTATTTCAAGACATAATTGTATATGTGGCCAACATGGCAACGTCAGCAAATATTATAAAGTTTTCATGATGCACCACATGTGCACCATTACATGTATTAAAAGAAAAAAAATGCTATATATAACCAACTAATGTGGTACATTTTGATACTACAACGTTGAGTGGCACCGCAGGGAGGGGCACAATGCACACATGCAACTTGGGGTAGGAAGATGGGTCCCCGGTTCCAACAACCTGCACCAAGTTGCATGTGTGCATTGTGCCCCCGGCTGCGGTGCCACTCAACACTGTAGTATCAAAATGCACCACATCTGTTGCTATATATATCAAGGTCAGCATTTCCATTTGAGAAACGTATAAAAATGCCTATAACTTTATTTTAAATATGCAGCCAACATGGCTGAACTTTTTCAAACAGTATAAAGTTTTCATGATGACGCACATGAAATTGCTTTGAAAACATATGTTCTTTTTATTTCAAGACATAATTGTATATGTGGCTAACATGGCAACGTCAGCAAATATTATAAAGTTTTCATGATGCACCACATGTGCACCATTACATGTATTAAAAGAAAAAAAATGCTATATATTACCAACTAATGTGGTACATTTTGATACTACAACGTTGAGTGGCACCGCAGGGAGGGGCACAATGCACACATGCAACTTGGGGTAGGAAGATGGGTCCCCGGTTCCATCAACCTGCACCAAGTTGCATGTGTGCATTGTGCCCCCAGCTGCGGTGCCACTCAACACTGTAGTATCAAAATGCACCACATCTGTTGCTATATATATCAAGGTCAGCATTTCCATTTGAGAAACGTATAAAAATGCCTATAACTTTATTTTAAATATGCAGCCAACATGGCTGAACTTTTTCAAACAGTATAAAGTTTTCATGATGACGCACATGAAATTGCTTTGAAAACATATGTTCTTTTTATTTCAAGACATAATTGTATATGTGGCCAACATGGCAACGTCAGCAAATATTATAAAGTTTTCATGATGCACCACATGTGCACCATTACATGTATTAAAAGAAAAAAAATGCTATATATAACCAACTAATGTGGTACATTTTGATACTACAACGTTGAGTGGCACCGCAGGGAGGGGCACAATGCACACATGCAACTTGGGGTAGGAAGATGGGTCCCCGGTTCCATCAACCTGCACCAAGTTGCATGTGTGCATTGTGCCCCCGGCTGCGGTGCCACTCAACACCGTAGTATCAAAATGCACCACATCTGTTGCTATATATATCAAGGTCAGCATTCCCATTTGAGAAACGTCTAAAAATGCCTATAACTTTTTTTTAAATATGCAGCCAACATGGCTGAACTTTTGCAAACAGTATACATTTTTCATGATGAAGCAATTGAAATTGCTTTGAAAAAATATGTTCTTTTTATTTCAAGACATATGTGACCGACATGGCTAGAAGTCAGCAAATAGTATAAAGTTTTCATGATGCACCACATGTGCATCATTACATGTATTAAATGGAAAAAAAAATGCTATATATATTGCAACAGATGTGGTGCATTTTGATACTACAACGTTGAGTGGCACCGCAGGCAGGGGCACAATGCACACATGCAACTTGGGGTAGGAAGATGGGTCCCTGGTTCCATCAACCTGCACCAAGTTGCATGTATGCATTGTGCCCCTGCCTGTGGTGCCACTCAACGCAGTATTATCAAAATGCAGCACATCTGTTGCAATATATAAGTGCTGTATGATATACTGTGCAGTATGATATACATTGTTTTTTGAGTGGCAGCGCTTTCAGGGGCATAATGCACACATGCAGGTAGGCCTGGCTTCAGGCTCCCTGGCACCATCAACCGGACCCAAGCTGTATGTGTGCATTGTCCACCTGAAAACGGCGCCACTAAAATGCTGTATATCATAGTGCAACAGATCTATCACAGTATATACCAGGGCAGCAGGAATGTTATATATACCCAAGAGAGAAAGGGAAAGGGTTCGAAATGCCCTATAGTGGTGCACACAATTAGTTTATTAAAATATAACTTTTATTATGATATGCAATAAAAACCAGCGAATTTTAAAAGGAAAACTAGAATGGTGTGAATAAGAAAGAAATCGTGATTAAAAATAAAATTGCTGCGCACTAGATGTCAAGGAATTGACTCATATATTACTATTAAAATTTGTAGATAGTGGGGAGTGTATCAGGAGTATATAATTCCTATATATCTGTAGTTGATATTTACACTACATTTCTACTGGCTGTAACGGAACTCATAAAATAAATGTCTAAATTTTCTAATCCCTCCCAGGATTAATCCTGGGAGGGATTAGAAAATGTAGACATTTATTTTAGGAGTTCCGTTACAGCTAGTAGAAATGTAGTGTAAATATCAACTACAGATATATAGGAATTATATACTCCTGATACACTCCCCACTATCTACAAATTTTAATAGTAATATATGAGTCAATTCCGTGACATCTAGTGCGCAGCAATTTTATTTTTAATCACGATTTCTTTCTTACTCACACCATTCTATTTTTCCTTTTAAAATTCGCTGGTTTTTATTTCATATCATAATAAAAGTTATATTTTAATAAACTAATTGTGTGCACCACTATAGGGCATTTCGAACCCTTTCCCTTTCTCTCCTGTGCAGATTTATTTTGCCTGTGGTAGCACCCCCCAAATGGTTAAGAATAACACTAATGTGCTTAAGATAATTAAAATGGGGGTCATTCATTCAACATAAAACAACCTGTGCGACCAGTATTATAGCCACATGTTATATATACCAACAGATGTGGTGCATTCTGATACTGCGGTGTTGAGTGGCACGGCAGCCAGGGGCACAATGCACACATGCAGCTAGGGGCAGGAAGATGGGTCCCCGGTACCATCAACCAGTCCCTCGTAGCATATGTGCATTGTCCGCCTGAAAGCGTTGACACTCACCGTAGTATCAGACTGCACCACATCTGTTGGTATGTATAACAAGGGCACCAGTAATTGAGAATTACCCTACATTTGAAAGAGACTTGTCTCCTCCTCCTCGTCCACTTGTCCCCCCTGTGACAACAAGGAGGTCATAATTGCGGAGGAGACGGTGGATGTGTGTCTGGCTTGGGAAGGGTAGCTGGTTTGAGTAGGAGATTGGAAAGTGGGGGAAGGGTGCGTGGATGGGGTTGGGGGTTGACGAAAACGGGAAGGGTGGATGGTTTGATGAGGAGGGGTTTGAGGAGGATGCATAGTGGATGAAGGGTAGTTGGATTGGGCCTGCGGTTGCGGATAACCGGAATGATAGCTGGGATGGGGAGTAGTAGATGTAGGGTAGGTGGGTGGTGGTGAACAAAAGGACAATGGGAGATGAGGAGCAAATGCTTTAGGTTCTGGGCCATGGACGCTCCACTCTGGTGTCAGATGCCCTGATAGTGTTTGGTACAAAACCTGCGACATCAGGCGCTGGCAGTCTACCTGCTGCTGCGCAGAAACCTTCCGCATAGTTTTGCTAACATACAAAGCAAAGTCGTCAAACTCAACAAGTTTACGTAGCAGCTGTGAACGTGCCTCCACTAGGAGAGGGTCCTCTACAAATGTAGTTTTCCGTGGCTTCCTCTTCCCAGTAGGTCGCGGCGGAGAGGTAGGTTCCTCAGGGGAGGGGTTGATGAGGGCAGGGGTATGGCTGAGGTCTTCTTCAGGTGTCTGTAGGGTAAAGAGAAACATATTTAGTGGATAGTCTGACTAATTTTTTTTCTTTTACAGTTCCTTACAAGCGTGGCAGAATGGCAAGCTATTGCAGAGGACTTCGAGAGGCGCTAGAATTACCCAAACTGTGGTGGTGCAATAGACGGGAAACATGTGCGCATCACCAAACCCACCAACAGCGGGTCGGACTATTACAATTACAAGGGCTTCTTTAGCATTGTTCTCATGGCGGTGGTCAATGCAAACTATGAGTTTATTTTCCTGGATGTTGGGAAAAATGGTCGTTGCTCGGATGGTGGATCTTTGAAAAATACGCGCTTCTATGATAGGCTCACCAACAACTCCATTCATCTACCGCCTGTGGAGCAAACAAAGAGTGGCCTGGGATTTGAGTTCGTGACTGTCAAAGTCGAAAAATATCGTGATTCACAATGCCTTGTCTAACCCCAATGCACATGCCCGCTGCTCGTGCACCCAGTCTGCCGTGCGTACACATGTCCGCAAACTGCGTAAACTCGCTCCGGCGATTACGCGCGAGATATGCGTATTTACGGTAGAGTTTGTGAGCTTGTAGCGGGCGACTCGTTTATATCATATTTAACCTAAATAGTGTGTTTTATAGATAGTATTTCCCTTAACAATGTCAGCAAGTATGTTTAGTGTAAATGGTTCGTGGACATGGGGATTCCTCTTTGCATGATATGAAGGGTCAGACAAAGGTTGAATGGTGGTGTTTAGTATCTAACTGAAGAGTATTTTAATAGTAACATTTCAGTGTTGGTTAGGAAGAGATTGTTCGCTCCTGCGTATAGTTATGTTTAAAAGTAGTTTCTAGACATTTACTGTATTTGCGGTTCATTATCCATGCGGCGGGAATCCTGAGGATACCTCCCACCTGAGCAGTTGGAAGTAGACACAGCCCACCTGTTCGAATCCACCTATGATCTTTTGTTATAATGCAGAGACACATTCCTGTGTCCAATGAACAATGAGATTGTAGGGACCATTGTATTGTACTGTATGCTGTGTATATAAAGGCCACCATTGCCGGACCAGCACTCACTCTCTCTACAAAGGTTTTCACACTGAAGGCTGAGGGCTGGTCCAGGACGCGCTTGCGAATCATTCCCACGTGTGTAAGTTTCTCTGTAGCCATTTTGTTATTCTTTATGTACGCCATTCGTTCTCATTTTGTTATCCTTTAAGTATTTGCCATTTTATTCTCTTTGTGTTTGTTCTGTTTGCGATCGTTCGCTATTGTTAACATTTATTTCTTGTTATTCTGTTTAGATATTGATGTTAGGTCTGTAGTGTATAAGCTGTAACTGTTTTTCTCCTTTTTATACTAAAGAATCTTCTACGAAGGTGTTGGAACCTTACCAGGTCTTGTGTGTTTCACCAGTTATTGTAAAGGGTTTCTGAGCATCTCAATCGCTCAAACAGCTTTCATATTATCAAAGTCAATAAGCGTTACATTGTGGTAATTTTACAGTACTAAGGTTTACAGTATAAGCATACCCTTACAGTGTGTTGTTAACAAGGTTTACTGTGTGTCATTCAGTGAGCGTCAGCGCCGCTCGTGTCTTACTCTCACGGCACAGCGTCCGCTACGCTAACAGCGTAGCAGTACGGTACTCGGGCCGCCTATAGCGTGCTCGATACTAAGCGTAAGCCCGTGAGCATACGTGCCGCTCGTGCGTCGTGCCCTCGGCCTAGCGTCTGCTACGCTAAGTGCGTACCCTTACGGTACTCCGTGCGCCAATTGCGTACTTAGTCCACAATAAGTATATAGCTTATGTTCATAGGTAATATTTGACTTTATCATGGCAGATGAGGCCTTCGCACTGCATGAACACATAATGAAGCCCTACCCACAAAGAGTTCTGAACCATGATAGGCGCATTTTCAACTACCGCCTTTCTAGGGCCCGCAGGGTTGTTGAGAATACATTTGGCATTCTCAGCAACCAGTTACGGATCTTCCACAAACCCATTAACATGAGGCTGGACAAAATTGACTGTGTTGTAACAGCATGTTGCATACTACACAACATGCTCCGTCGCAAGGCCACAAGACAAATGCCTTTTCTGCCAACCGGACCGGAAGATCCCATCCAGCCTGTGGTGACAGCGCCAATTTCCTCCTTGGGACCACCTGCAGCAACTATACGTGGCACTGCAAGGGTAATAGAGGTCAGGGAAAAATATAATGCCTTCTTCAATGGGGAGGGAGCTGTGGCATGGCAGGAGGAATGTATTAGGTAAAACAATTTAAAAGGCAACTTACCCCTTCGGCCTCCTCCATGTCCAGACTTCCCTCCTCGAACTCGGCCATCACCACCATGGACTCCTTAGCAGACCGTTTCTCCAGGAAGAAGTTGAGATCTTTAAAGTACCCCAGCTGCGGCACATACATCTTGTCTGCACCGGCCCCTGACCTCTTGGACTCCTCCACCGTGCGATTTTCTTTCACAAATACTGTTCGAAGATTGGCAATTTTCTTTCGGACCCAGGCCACCGAGGCAGCAGAGAAGGTGGGCTTGGAGTACTCCACCATGCGCGTATAAGCAGCCTCCCTCTTCTGCTTGTTGCTGTAGTCCGGTTAGGATGTCAGCCACAGACACTCCTCCTCGCGGTACAGGCTGATGAAGCCGGAAAGAAAATCGCGGTTTTCATAGGACATCTGCAGAATGCAAAAAAAGGAAAATAAAAAAACATTAAAAAAGTTAAACTATTCTGGTTAAATAAAGTTTGTGTTCTAGTTACTAGTGTGAGTTATCAGAAATATGTTGTGAGAATACATTGGTGTGCAGGGCTTGCAGTAGTGCAGCATTTTGGGCAGGGGGGGCCAGTAAAATGGTGGGTGCAGAATAATGGTGGGCAGTGGTGGTAAAACAGCATAATAGTCATTGGTGGTCAGTGGTGCAGTATAATGGCGTTTAGGGTGCGCCACATGGGGCTTGCAGTAGTGCAGCATTTTGGGCAGGGGGGCCAGTATAATGGTGGGTGCAGCATAATGGTGGGCAGTGGTGGTAAAACAGCATAATAGTCATTGGTGGTCAATGGCGCAGTATAATGGAGTTTAGGGCGTGACCGCATGGGGCTTGCAGCAGTGCAGCATTTTGGGCAGGGCGGCCAGTATAATGGTGGGTGCAGCATAATGGTAGGCAGTGGTGGAAAAACAGCATAATATAGTCATTGGTGGTCAGTGGCGTAGTATAATGGCGTTTAGGGCGCGGCTGGCTGGGGCTTGCAGTGGCGCAGCATTTTGGGCAGGGGCCTATATAAACATGGATAGAGCAGCATAAAGGGTGGGCAGTGTTGGTAAAAAGTAGTGATGAGCGGGTTCGGTTCCTCGGAAACCGAACCCCCCCGAACTTCACCCATTTTACATGGGTCCGAGGCATACTCGGATTCTCCCGTATGGCTCGGTTAACCCGAGCGCGCCTGAACATCATCATCCCGCTGTCGGATTCTCGCGAGATTCGGATTCTATATAAGCAGCCGCGCGTCGCCGCCATTTTCACTCGTGCATTGGAAATGTTAGGGAGAGGACGTGGCTGGCGTCCTCTCCGTTTATTCATTGTTGAGTTGATGCAAATATTTGTGCTTGCTTATATCATTGTGGGGACTGGGGAGCAGCTTTATATTAATATAGGAGGAGTACAGTGCAGAGTTTTGCTGATCAGTAACCACCAGTTTTATCCGTTCTCTGCCTGAAAAAAACGCCCCTTATCTGTGCTCAGTGTGCTGCATATATCTGTGCTCACACTGCTTAATTGTGGGGACTGGGGAGCAGCTGTATTATATAGGAGGAGTACAGTGCAGAGTTTTGCTGACAGTGACCACCAGTATACGTTGTCTGCCTGAAAAACACTCCATACAGTATCTGTGCTCAGTGTGCTGCATATATCTGTGCTCACACTGCTTTATTGTGGGGACTGGGGACCACCAGTATAATATTATATAGGAGGAGTACAGTGCAGAGTTTTGCTGACCAGTGACCACCAGTATACGTTGTCTGCCTGAAAAACACTCCATATCTGTGCTGCATTGTGTAGTATATAGTAGGAGTACACAGTGCATAATTTTGCTGACCACCAGTATATAATATATAGGAGTACGGTACAGAAGGCCACTGCTGTACCTACCTCTGTGTCGTCAAGTATACTATCCATCCATACCTGTGGGTCATTTAAGTTTTGCACAGTTTGCTGACCACCAGTATATAATATATAGCATTACGGTACAGTAGGCCACTGCTGTACCTACCTCTGTGTCGTCAAGTATACTATCCATCTAGATTCTATACCTGTGGTGCATTTCAGTTGTGCAGTTTGCTGACACAGTGACCACCAGTATATATAGCAGTACGGTACGGAAGGCCACTGCTGTACCTACCTCTGTGTCGTCAAGTATACTATCCATCTACATTCTATACTTGTGGTGCATTTTAGTTTTGCAGTTTGCTGACACAGTGACCACCAGTATATATAGCAGTACGGTACGGAAGGCCACTGCTGTACCTACCTCTGTGTCGTCAAGTATACTATCCATCTACATTCTATACCTGTGGTGCATTTTAGTTTTGCAGTTTGCTGACACAGTGACCACCAGTATATATAGCAGTACGATACGGAAGGCCACTGCTGTACTTACCTCTGTGTCGTCAAGTATACTATCCATCTACATTCTATACCTGTGGTGCGACCTTGGTGCGCCTCTTTTTTTCTTTGCATCATGTGCTGTTTGGGGACTATTTTTTTGAAGTGCCATCCTGTCTGACACTGCAGTGACACTCCTAGATGGGCCAGGTGTTTGTGTCGGCCACTTGGGTCACTTAGCTTAGTCACACAGCTACCTCATTGCGCCTCTTTTTTTCTTTGCATCATGTGCTGTTTGGGGACTATTTTTTTGAAGTGCCATCCTGCCTGACACTGCAGTGCCACTCCTATATGGGCCAGGTGTTTGTGTCGGCCACTTGTGTCGCTTAGCTTAGTCACACAGCGACCTTGGTGCGCCTCTTTTTTTCTTTGCATCATGTGCTGTTTGGGGACTATTTTTTTGAAGTGCCATCCTGCCTGACACTGCAGTGCCACTCCTAGATGGGCCAGGTGTTTGTGTCGGCCACTTGGGTCGCTTAGCTTAGTCACACAGCTATTTCATTGCGCCTCTTTTTTTCTTTGCATCATGTGCTGTTTGGGGACTATTTTTTTGAAGTGCCATCCTGCCTGACACTGCAGTGCCACTCCTAGATGGGCCAGGTGTTTGTGTCGGCCACTTGGGTCGCTTAGCTTAGTCACACAGCGACCTTGGTGCGCCTCTTTTTTTCTTTGCATCATGTGCTGTTTGGGGACAATTTTTTTGAAGTGCCATCCTGTCTGACACTGCAGTGCCACTCCTAGATGGGCCAGGTGTTTGTGTCGACCACTTGTGTCGCTTATACCGCTTTCACATCGCAAATGCCGGATCCCACCCGGTAAGAGAAACATGTCCTTACCGGGTGGGATCCGGCATTTGGTCTCCTTTGATGGCTTTCCGACCCGACAATATACCGGGTTGGTTGCCATAGCAGCGGCGGGGTGCAGCAGCAGCAGGGGCGGGGGTGGAGGCGGCGCTGGGAGATGAGCTCATCTCCTGTGCCGCCTCTCCCTATGCTGTGAATGGGAACCGTGTCGCATCGACGCGGCTCCCATTCACACTGCGCCTGACCCGGTATTCAACCCGGGTATAATCCTTCTAATTCGCCGTAAGTGCTTTCACATCGCACACTGACCCGTGTCGACACGGCAATATGCCGTGTCGATACCGGGTTATTTGTTCGATGTGAAAGGGGTATAAGCTTAGCCATCCAGCGACCTTGGTGCAAATTTTAGGACTAAAAATAATATTGTGAGGTGTGAGGTGTTCAGAATAGACTGGAAATGAGTGGAAATTATGGTTATTGAGTTTAATAATACTATGGGATCAAAATGACCCCCAAATTCTATGATTTAAGCTGTTTTTTAGGGTTTTTTGAAAAAAACACCCGAATCCAAAACACACCTGAATCCGACAAAAAAATTTCGGTGAGGTTTTGCCAAAACGCGTCCGAATCCAAAACACGGCCGCGGAACCAAATCCAAAACCAAAACACAAAACCCGAAAAATGTCCGGTGCACATCACTAGTAAAAAGGAATAATCATTGGTGGCCAGTGGTATAGCCTACCTTGTGCGGTGTTTGTGCGGAGCTCAGCAGCGTGCTTGCAGCCTCCTCTCCAGTCATGTGCGCAGTGAGGGGAAGAGGAGTGGCCAGGAAGTCATCTTCTGTCTTCACATATCGCACATCGCGGTGTGATACATAAAAAGTGGTAAAAAACAGCATGCGATCACGCCCCGATTCGATAACTATTAAGTGCAGCACATAATATCTTGAGACGCGAGATTCGACCGGCGTGCCCGCGCATCACGTCAAAAGGTACCTCAAATGTGCATACAATCCCCCGATTTCTCTCACAGATGTGGTCGAAATCGAAGGCTAGTACCGATAATCTCACAAGTGTATGGGTACCATAAGACTTAAAAAAGCAAGAATAAGTAAGCATAAAAAAGGTAAGGAGAAACATTTTATCTGCACACTATAGACAGGATTTAACTTCATGGCACACAAAATGAGGTTAAGCCGTCCATTGATTTTATTAACGCCTTCGCCGTTCACCCCCTACCCCCTTTTCTCCCCAATAAACACTCGGACAACTGAATTGCGATTTAAAAGGTCACAGCCAAATTTATTGATCGAATTAGAATTGGAACTCTATAAGTGGGTGGCGAGAAAGCAGTGCGTACCCCCGGCTACAGCCTACATATTAATTTCTTCTAAATTAAACAACGGGGTGGAACCTAAGTCCCGCCCTTGCGCAAGTTAGCTGAGCGGTACCACTTCCCACCATTGGCATAGCACCGGTCCACCCTTAAGATGACGACCGTGTCGGCCCTTGAGGCCACGACAAACTCGCCGAGTAACTGGGGGAAGTGCCGGCCAACCGACGTTGCGCTACTACAGACTGCCGAGGAGCACTGCTTGCCGCGCCTGCTGGACCTCTTTTGCCAGACCATAATTAAAGACCGAATTGGCCTGACGGTGCCTCCACCGGACGTAAACTTAATTTCAAATTCCAGTTACCTCACCTTTGCCCTGGTGATAATGAAAATTCTGGACTGGCCCTCCGGTGCTACCACCGAAAATAACAAACAAATCTTAATTCCTAATCACTAGGGCCAATTGCCCTACCAACTGGGCGGGAGGGTGGGTGCCTTCTTGGATCCTTGATCAGCATGAAAAGAGGGAGCCTGCCTGGCATTCCTGGTCTTTTGTACCTCCCAGGTAACTCTCCTCCCCTTTTTCCTATAGGATGCTGCTATGCTATCTGCTCTATCCCCCCCCCCCCTCCCCCTCCCCTCCCCCTTTCTCCCATTCCCTGTCCCAGGCTTCCTTCTTTTAAAAAACCCAGGACGCTTATTTATTCTCAGGCCTGAAGAAAGAAGAAGCATATGGTTCTAAGTGCGCACTGTGCTGCTAGTGGTACTAAAAACTCACAAAGAGGTATTTCCAACCCTCCACCACAAGTAAATAGATAAAAAAGTAGAGAAATAGTTCCACCAGCGCAGACAATAATATAAAATGGATACTTATTCCAATATGATAGATGGTATATGCAACTTTGTTTCTCTCTCCGTCAGATGTCATATAATTTGCAAGAGAGAAGATAGAAATACCATAGTGTAATCCATTTTTTTTTTTTTTTTTTTTTTAATCAAAAAATATAAAACATAAAAATATCCCTGCAAGGATATTGAGTACAAACAATGACTGTTTCTACACAGGTTACAACACTGAACATAAAATACACGTAGCTGTGAATATTGTTGCAATTACCGATGTAATAAGAGAACTATGTCACAAGTTCTCAAATAGGCATAAATAATCTCCAATCCATGCATATCAGCAACATGTGAAAGTAAAAAAAAGGCTGGAGTATCCAAAACAGATCCGTAGATGGATAATTACCAGTTCCAAGTGAAGAACTGGCAGCGCTCAGTTCTTAAACGCTTTGGAAATCAGAGGGAAAGTCCTTGGCTGCAGTCCCAGGTTCCTCTGCTTCTACCCGAACTCCGGATCGTCTAGTCCCCAGCAGCGGCACCCACGCGTTCCGACCCTCCACCGGGGAAGCTTCACGGCTTACCTTGAGAAAGACCCCGGTGGAGGGTCGGAACGCGTGGGTGCCGCTGCTGGGGACTAGAAGATCCGGAGTTCGGGTAGAAGCAGAGGAACCTGGGACTGCAGCCAAGGACTTTCCCTCTGATTTCCAAAGCGTTTAAGAACTGAGCGCTGCCAGTTCTTCACTTGGAACTGGTAATTATCCATCTACGGATCTGTTTTGGATACTCCAGCCTTTTTTTTACTTTCACATGTTGCTGATATGCATGGATTGGAGATTATTTATGCCTATTTGAGAACTTGTGACATAGTTCTCTTATTACATCGGTAATTGCAACAATATTCACAGCTACGTGTATTTTATGTTCAGTGTTGTAACCTGTGTAGAAACAGTCATTGTTTGTACTCAATATCCTTGCAGGGATATTTTTATGTTTTATATTTTTTGAATAAAAAAAAAAAAAATGGATTACACTATGGTATTTCTATCTTCTCTCTTGCAAATTATATGACATCTGACGGAGAGAGAAACAAAGTTGCATATACCATCTATCATATTGGAATAAGTATCCATTTTATATTATTGTCTGCGCTGGTGGAACTATTTCTCTACTTTTTTATCTATTCTCAGGCCTATTTGGCCTTCGAATTCTTTAAGCCGTCCATTGATTTTATTAACGCCTTCGCCGTTCACCCCTACCCCCTTTTCTCCCCAATAAACACTCGGACAACTGAATTGCGATTTAAAAGGTCACAGCCAAATTTATTGATCGAATTAGAATTGGAACTCTATAAGTGGGTGGCGAGAAAGCAGTGCGTACCCCCGGCTACAGCCTTCATATTAATTTCTTCTAAATTAAACAACGGGGCGGAACCTAAGTCCCGCCCTTGCGCAAGTTAGCTGAGCGGTACCACTTCCCACCATTGGCATAGCACCGGTCCACCCTTAAGATGACGACCGTGTCGGCCCTTGAGGCCACGACAAACTCGCCGAGTATCTGGGGGAAGTGCCGGCCAACCGACGTTGCGCTACTACAGACTGCCGAGGAGCACTGCTTGCCGCCATAGCCTGGTTCCTAGAACCCAGGCCCGCCACCCGCTGCTACCTCCTGCCTCCCACTGACGCTTTCTGCTATGTCGCCCAAGAATAAAGCTAAACCCTTCTCTGTCAGGTGTACCCCGTCTTGCCTGAACAGCCCTTCCTCTCCGTACCTCAACAACGGGTGCCTGGCGATCGTATCGCCTTCTCCCGTTAAGAGACGGGCTACCGCCTTGTTCACCTTTCTTCTGACCCTTAGTAACCCCGGGCCCCCCTGTGCCCTTGGGACTATATCGGACCATGTGATCCGTGTATTAGGCCACCGACCCTTCAGCCATTGTATGTTGGCTTGAATTGCCGTAATCAGCTCGCTCCCCTTGCTTTTTTTCTAGATCGTTGCCCCCTAGACCTTTTGCACTCCTGAAAAGTAGAATTACACATAATCGTTACCCCCTGTTGTATGCGGACCTATGGTGCGAACTTTCGCGCGACCCATATGAAGGTGAAAACCACAAAACCTCTTTTTGTTTGAGGGCAAAATTGGAAAAAGTCCTTCATTCCCCCATTTATGGCGGGCAGCTTAAGGCCTTGGGTTTCGCGAAAGACGCCGAGCTGCCTTCTAGTCTTGCTTTTCCGCGCGTAAGTATACCTTGTACGCTCTTGATTTCCACCTGCCCAGCTTTTTGATCTCGCCCGCTGGCAACCCCTTACGTGCCAATACTGCCATGTCTTGTCAGTTGATAATTACACTTTCAAATGGCCTGACGGTGCCTCCACCGAAAATAAAAATTTCAACATCCTAACGGTGCCACCACCGAAAATAAAAAATTTCTACATCCTGACGGTGCCTCCACCGAAAATAAAAAATTTCTACATCCTAACGGTGCCACCACCGAAAATAAAGAATTTCTACATCCTAACGGTGCCACCACCGAAAATAAAAAATTTCTACATCCTAACGGTGCCACCACCGAAAATAAAAAATTTCTACATCCTAACGGTGCCACCACCGAAAATAAAAAAAATTTCTACATCCTAACGGTGCTACCACCGAAAATAAAAAATTTCTACATCCTAACGGTGCCACCACCGAAAATAAAAAATGTCTACATCCTGATGGTGCCTCCACCGAAAATAAAAAAGGAAAAATTCTACATCCTAACGGGTTCAATCCGGTTAGGTATACTCATCATATAGTGCACTATGATCTATACCTAGCAACTATCATATGAAATACGACACCCGAGAGTGCTTATAAACTCCACAAAGAATGCTCTTAACTGGATTGAACCCATGACCTAATCACTGTGAGGCCGTAATACTACCCATTGCCACATAACTGGTGCGTTTACGCTGAATTGATATTCATGCCTTGCGCCAGACTATAGTTGTCCTACGTTATCGCGTATACCGCTAAGGCACATGCAGCCTTGACCCCTACTTTATGCAGAGACGAGGTACTATTCAGCCCTTAAACCTTCGCTTTGCGCCCGGACCTTTGGCTTTCCTTTTCCTTCTGTCCTGTCTACCTTATTATGATACCATAAGTGACCATCATATTGCACGTTCACTAAAGTAGCTTTGATGGGTTTTTACTGTGATCGCTACCGCTACTTGCTTTGCCTTGCATTTTGTATGACCGTTTGGTTATGGAACAAACTTATTCAGCGCTTAAAGACATAGCTAGTAAATGCAATATGAATTAAGAACTGGGATTGAACCCATGACCTCAGTGCTGCGAGGCCGTAATGCTAACCATTGCCCCATAAATGGTGCGTTTCTGCTATTCTGCTACCTAAGTGAACATAATACTGCGCATTCCCCAAAGCAGCTTTAATGGTTTTTCTATTGAGATCGCTATCGCTACTTGCTTTGTCTCCCAGGCCTGCCTTTTGTATGACACTCAGGTTATATAACAAGCTACTTTGTACTAAGCGGTTATCATTATAACTCTATACCACATAATACAATGCCAGGGGATTAAACCCTGCGTTTAGCACCGTGGAAGTTGTACTGTGTAGCGCTGGGCTGTACCGCGCTATGCAAATCATGGCCTGTCTATTTTTTATTTATTTTTATTTATTTATTATTATTATTATTATTATTATTATTTTTGGTTTTTGTTACTGCCTCGTTATGCTCTGTGTACCCAGGAATTTTTCTAATGTATGGACTGTGCAAGGCATTGCAAATCGCCTGTGACGCCTCCCGACTAACTGCAATACAATAATAATGGAGCTAAGGCCACGGGTAATCCCGAAAAATTTGCTAATATGAACGATATGGTGCGTGACTGTCCCACACTGATCTGTATTATACTGTTCTTATATACCTACTATCAATGCAATAATAAATGTTCACGGCAATGCGATGACTGTTCTTGCAGTGTGAAAGGGTCTGAAACGGTATTTGCAAGCCCCAGGAGGTCATAGGCTGTCTCCATGTGTGATGTCAGCCTCCACAACCAGGAAACAGCTTGGAAAACACAGGAGACACATGTGAGAGTGGCTTTATAAACTTTTAGACTGCAAAGCCATTATAAAATGTCTAATTGGAGTGATGAAGAGGTGAGGGAGCTGCTTTAGGATCAGAGGGGATGAGGAAATCTGCTGCCAAATTACTGGGACCGTCAAGGATACCCTCATATATAAAACATAGCACAATGCTTCAAGCTGCTGGGTTCCATCGTACTACTATCCAAAATTATTAATAATTAATTTAATTAATACTTATTAATAATGTGTGGGCTAGAAAAGTCCATTTATAATGACAACCACTGTTTTCTATGGGTGAAACGGGTTCAGTGTGAAAGGTACCAAAAAAGGTAATGAAATGGTAATTTACTGGTTACAACATGAGATGTGAAATGGGTTTAACTGCTCGGACCCGTTTTAAGAACCTGTCACAACTGAGGGCCTGAGCTGACGGAAGGCAGCCTCAGTTGTAGGGGCTGAGATGTACCGGAACCTGGGAGGTTGTATCAGACCCCTGGACATGTAAGTAACATGAAGAGAAACCGCCCGAAGGCGTGACCACGACAACTTGAGTAAAAGTCAATGATATTTATTTATGACAAACTCCATGCATCACAGTAGCAGTAAAAAGTAACATAAAAATCAGCAGAGAAATAATAATACAGTTCCTGGGTACTACAGGGTGGCAGGGGCCACAGAGCTCTGGTGGTATGAGACAGTTCTTATTATCTGCAAGTTGGAAAGTCCTTACCAGGCTCAACTGTAGCAATGAGGAAAGCCTAGGGTCGTACCAGCTGGTGTTCCAGGGAAAGCTGGACTGCTGTAGATAAAATGCTGCTGTGGGTACTGGTTAGAACCAGACAGGTGTTGGCACGGAGTGGATACTGGCTAGAACCAGTTAAATAATAAATAAAGCTTGAGAGCGATGCAGTGTAGATGAAATGTAGAATTTGAGAGCGGAGAAATAATAATACCGGTGGAGAGTGGTAAACTGCAGAAAGGACACCGGCCCTTTAAGAGAAGCTGTACACTGCTGGAAGCTGAGCTGGAAGCAGGTGATGTTGTAGCTGGAAACAGGTGAGTCCAGTATGGATCGGAGAGTCAGGCTACACCGCAGATGGAATGCTGGTGCGGGTCTCTATAGCAGAAGTCTGGAGACAGGAGCTGGAACCTGGAAGACATTCACAGAAGAGAGACAAACTGGAACTAGGTTTGACAACCAAAGCACTGACGCCTTCCTTGCTCAGGCACAACCTATTTATACCTGCAGCAAGGAAGGCATTGGCTAGGCAATTATGCAAATTAATAATACTGACAACGGATTGGTAGGAATGATCAGCTGACAGAATCCAAGATGGCTGCGCCCATGCAGACACTTGGAGGGAAGTTTGGATTGTAATCCATGTGGTCTGGAAAACAGTAATGGCGGCGCCGGCCACCGGAGACAGGAGACGCCAGGCTGACAGATGCACATCCAACCACGCGGACACAGCGGAGGCCGCGGCTGACGTAATCGCCACTCTGAATGCAGAAGCTCAGGGACGGCGGCGGAGGCCGCGGGAGACGCCATGCCAGATGTATAAGGCGTTACTGTGACTGCGTCCAGAGAGACAGGCGAGGATGCGGGAATGTGCACATCAGGATGACAGATGGGATCCGGTCCTGGAGCGCTGAGCCAGCCTTAGGAGGCATCTGATAGGTAAGAAATGGCGTCCAGATACCTGGATCGTGACAGCACCCCCCCCTTTAGGAGTGGCCCCAGGACACTTCTTTGGCTTTTGAGGAAACTTGGAATGGAATCTCCGGACCAAGGCAGGAGCATGGACATCAGAAGCATTGGTCCATGAACGTTCCTCAGGGCCATAACCCTTCCAGTCAATAAGATACTGAAGTTGACCGTAACGGTGACGTGAGTCCAGGATCTTGGCTACTTCATACTCAACGCCTCGTTGAGTTTGGACTTTCGGAGTTGGAGGAAGTGAGGAATGAAACCGATTCAAGATTAGCGGTTTCAACAGGGAAACATGGAATGTCCTGGGTATCTTTAAGAAGGGAGGCAACTGGAGTCTGTAAGCAACAGGATTGATGACTTGATCAATTTTAAAAGGACCGATGTAGCGAGGTGCAAACTTCATACTGGGAACTCTTAACCTCAAATTCTTCGTGGATAACCATACCCGATCACCCACCTTGAGAGCAGGAACTGCTCGACGCTTCTTATCCGCAAACTTCTTGTACCTGAACGATGCCTTGAGCAGAGCTGATCGTACGCTCTTCCAGATATTGGCAAACTGATGCAAGGTGATATCCACTGCGGGAACAGAAGTTGCTGGAAGTGGTTGGAACTCAGGGACTTTAGGGTGGAATCCAAAGTTGGTGAAGAATGGTGTTGAAGAAGATGAAGAATGATACTGGTTGTTATGACAGAACTCGGCCCAGGGAAGTAATTGAACCCAGTCATCTTGAGAGGAGGACACATAGATGCGGAGGAAGGACTCCAAGTCCTGATTCACCCTCTCAGTTTGACCATTGGTCTGAGGATGGTAAGCCGTGGAAAACTTTAGCTTGACTTGGAGGGCTTGACATAAACTTCGCCAGAATTTGGCTGTGAATTGAACTCCTCGATCTGAGATAATTTCTTCTGGAAGACCGTGGAGTCGAAAGATCTCTTGTATGAATACTTGAGCCAACTTGGAAGCTGACGGAAGACCGGTGAGAGGAATGAAGTGTGCCATCTTGGTGAACCGGTCAACTACCACCCAGATGGTATTAAACTTGTTGCACATGGGCAAATCTGTAATAAAATCCATCGACAAATGGGTCCATGGACGACGGGGAACAGATAGTGGAACCAGTTGCCCCGCAGGCGACTGGCGGGATACTTTATGTTGAGCACACTTTGGGCAAGATGCAATAAACTCCAAAACGTCCTTTTTCAGAGTTGGCCACCAATAGGACCTAGAGATAAACTCCAGGGTTTTTTGGATACCTGTATGTCCGGCAAAGCGGGAAGCATGGGCCCAATGCATGAGCTTCTTCCTTAGTGTCGGCTTCACAAAACTTTTCCCTGATGGGGCGTAGAGTCCATCCCTACCGTGGAGAATGCCAACGGATTTATAATAGGATGCTTGTCTGAAGACTCTGACTCATTTTCTTGCTCCCATGAGCGGGAAAGGGCATCGGCCTTGCGATTCTGAGAGCCCGGACAGAACTGGAGTTTAAAGTCGAACCTGGAAAAGAAAAGTGCCCATCTGGCCTGACGAGGGTTGAGACATTGTGCGCCTTTCAGATATAGAAGGTTCTTGTGGTCTGTAAGGATGGTGATTGAATGAGAAGCTCCCTCCAACAGATATCTCCACTCCTCTAGAGCGAGCTTGATGGCTAGCAACTCCTGGTCGCCAATGGCATAGTTGCGCTCCGCTGGGGAGAACTTCCGTGAGAAGAAACTGCAAGGATGTAAATGGCCATCTTTAGCCCTCTGAGATAACACCGCTCCTACTCCAACGGAGGAGGCATCCACCTCTAGGATGAAAGGAGAGTCGATGTCAGGCTGTTTCAGGACAGGCGCAGAGATGAACCTCTGTTTTAAAAGATGAAAAGCTTGCATGGCTTCTTCAGACCACTTGGACGGGTTAGCACCCTTCTTGGTGAAAGCAGTAATAGGCGCCACAATGGTGGAAAAGTCTTGTATAAACTTTCGGTAATAATTGGCGAACCCCAAGAACCTCTGGACCCCTTTGAGGGTTAAGGGTACCGGCCAATTCTGGATTGCTTGTAGTTTCTCAGGATCCATCTCTAGTCCGGAACCGGACACAATGTACCCTAGAAACGGAATGGACTTGACTTCAAAGACGCATTTCTCTAATTTGCAATAGAGATGATTGACACGGAGACGGGACAGAACCTCCTTTACCCAAAAACGATGTTCCTCTAAATTGTTGGCAAAAATGAGGATATCATCTAGATAGACCACGACATGACGGTATAGAATGTCTCTGAAGATCTCATTGACGAAATGCTGGAAGACAGCTGGAGCTTTGCTCAATCCGAAGGGCATGACGAGGTACTCATAATGTCCGTCACGGGTGTTAAATACGGTCTTCCACTCGTCACCCTCACGGATCCGGATGAGATTGTATGCACCTCTCAAGTCCAGCTTTGTAAAGATGGTAGCTCCGCTAACTCTGTCAAAGAGCTCAGTAATCAGGGGTAAAGGATAGCGGTTCTTGATGGTAATGTCGTTCAAACCTCTGTAGTCGATGCACGGCCGCAGACCACCATCTTTCTTTTTTACAAAAAAGAAGCCTGCGCCGGCTGGAGAAGAAGAAGGTCGAATGAACCCCTTTGCTAGGTTCTCTTTAATGTATTCCTCCATAGAATGCGTCTCGGGCAGAGACAACGGATAAGTTCGGCCTCGAGGTGGAACCTTCCCTGGAACGAGATCAATCGGGCAGTCCCATTCTCTATGAGGAGGAAGGATATCAGCAGAAGCTTTACTGAACACATCCGTGAAATCTTGATATGGAGGAGGTGGAACATCAGACGACCTGGGGGAGGAAGAACAGACAGGCAACACTTTAAACAAACATGTCTCAGCACAGGAGGGACCCCATGCCAGGATTTGCGTAGTCGTCCAATCAATTGTAGGATTGTGAAGACGGAGCCATGGAAGGCCCAGGACCACAGGATGTGTGGCTCTTGGAATCACTAAAAGTGAAATAAGTTCGGAATGAAGAACTCCCACTCTCAGACGAACTGGTAGAGTCCTTAGAGCAATAACTGTATCAAAAATTTTACTGCCATCCATGGCAGTTAAGGAAAAGGAGGAAGGAAGTCTCTCGGTGGGTAGGGACCACCGTTTAACATAGGCTTCGGTAATAAAGTTCCCAGCTGCTCCGGAATCCAGGAGGGCAATGACGTTTTGATAACGTTGAGCAACTTGAAGCGAGACTGGGAGATTACAATCTTGAGGAGATGGAGAGGAGATCATTACTCCTAGCCGGCCCTCTCCTTGGCGAGCTAGGATTTGAAGTTTTCCCGGACGTTTGGGACAGGCATTAATAGTGTGAGACGGAGCTGCACAATACAGACAGAGAGACTCAGAGAGACGTCTTCGGCGCTCAGCAGGAGTTAAACGGGAACGGCCAATTTGCATGGGTTCATCTTTAGTTGGTGACAGTTGGCGAGGAGGAGGAGCAGAAGATTTTGGAGCAGATGATCTTCCACGCTCAGTTGCTCTCTCTCTGAAACGTAAGTCAACTTTTGTACAAAGTGAGATTAGCTCATCTAACTTGGAGGGTAAGTCTCTGGTAGCTAACTCATCTTTAATACGCTCGGATAAACCATGCCAGAATGCAGCATACAGGGCCTCGTCGTTCCATGCCAGTTCAGACGCCAGGATCTGGAACTGTATAAGATATTGTCCTACAGTATGTGATCCCTGGCGTAAACGGAGAATCTCAAACGAAGCTGAAGTTACCCGGCCTGGCTCGTCGAAGATGCGCCTGAATGTTGACACGAATGCAGTGTAAGAAGATAGCAGGGTGTCGGACCTCTCCCATAACGGTGATGGCCAGTCAAGGGCTGAGCCACTGAGAAGAGAGATGATGTAGGCAATTTTTGTACGGTCACTGGGAAAATTGCCAGGTTGTAGCTCAAACTGAATCTCACACTGGTTGAGAAATCCCCTGCAGAATCTTGGAGATCCGTCAAATTTTGCTGGCGTTGGAAGATGAAGACGTGGAGCAGAAACGGGTAAGGTGGGTGGGGTTATAGTTGGAGTCACTGTGGTTGACGCCCCAGATGCGCCTGATCCACGGAGAGTTGTCTGAATCCCATCCAGCCGAGTAGAGAGATCCTGGAGACAGCGGATGATGTGGCCCTGTGCAGCCTCCTGATGTTCAAGTCGGGCTGCCAGTTCTTGCATCGGCCTGGCCGCTTGATCCTGGTCTCCGGCTGGATTCATTTGGTCAGTGCTTACTGTCACAACTGAGGGCCTGAGCTGACGGAAGGCAGCCTCAGTTGTAGGGGCTGAGATGTACCGGAACCTGGGAGGTTGTATCAGACCCCTGGACATGTAAGTAACATGAAGAGAAACCGCCCGAAGGCGTGACCACGACAACTTGAGTAAAAGTCAATGATATTTATTTATGACAAACTCCATGCATCACAGTAGCAGTAAAAAGTAACATAAAAATCAGCAGAGAAATAATAATACAGTTCCTGGGTACTACAGGGTGGCAGGGGCCACAGAGCTCTGGTGGTATGAGACAGTTCTTATTATCTGCAAGTTGGAAAGTCCTTACCAGGCTCAACTGTAGCAATGAGGAAAGCCCAGGGTCGTACCAGCTGGTGTTCCAGGGAAAGCTGGACTGCTGTAGATAAAATGCTGCTGTGGGTACTGGTTAGAACCAGACAGGTGTTGGCACGGAGTGGATACTGGCTGGAACCAGTTAAATAATAAATAAAGCTTGAGAGCGATGCAGTGTAGATGAAATGTAGAATTTGAGAGCGGAGAAATAATAATACCGGTGGAGAGTGGTAAACTGCAGAACGGACACCGGCCCTTTAAGAGAAGCTGTACACTGCTGGAAGCTGAGCTGGAAGCAGGTGATGTTGTAGCTGGAAACAGGTGAGTCCAGTATGGATCGGAGAGTCAGGCTACACCGCAGATGGAATGCTGGTGCGGGTCTCTATAGCAGAAGTCTGGAGACAGGAGCTGGAACCTGGAAGACATTCACAGAAGAGAGACAAACTGGAACTAGGTTTGACAACCAAAGCACTGACGCCTTCCTTGCTCAGGCACAACCTATTTATACCTGCAGCAAGGAAGGCATTGGCTAGGCAATTATGCAAATTAATAATACTGACAACGGATTGGTAGGAATGATCAGCTGACAGAATCCAAGATGGCTGCGCCCATGCAGACACTTGGAGGGAAGTTTGGATTGTAATCCATGTGGTCTGGAAAACAGTAATGGCGGCGCCGGCCACCGGAGACAGGAGACGCCAGGCTGACAGATGCACATCCAACCACGCGGACACAGCGGAGGCCGCGGCTGACGTAATCGCCACTCTGAATGCAGAAGCTCAGGGACGGCGGCGGAGACCGCGGGAGACGCCATGCCAGATGTATAAGGCGTTACTGTGACTGCGTCCAGAGAGACAGGCGAGGATGCGGGAATGTGCACATCAGGATGACAGATGGGATCCGGTCCTGGAGCGCTGAGCCAGCCTTAGGAGGCATCTGATAGGTAAGAAATGGCGTCCAGATACCCGGATCGTGACAGAACCGTTTCAAATACCATTTCAAAAGCAGGTTTTGCGATGTGAAAGCAGCGTTACTAGTACCTATTCTACCCTGCAATATATACATGCCGTTGCACTTCTGCGATCCTTGCATCAATCGCATACTATAACCCTATCATACTTTATACGCTGTAATTTAATACTGACTCTGCAATGTAACCACTGACCCATGTTATACTGTCTACTATGACACTATTACACACTATGCGCTGCACTAACTCCCACAACCCTGTAATTCTACCCAGCACCCCCTGCCCTTTTATTTCATTTATTTATGTATTTTTATTTTTACACCCCCTCCCTCGTATACCGTACACTGGTCACACTGCTGGGAGGAGTTATGCGCAGGGGAGAAGATGAAAGGGAACCACTAACATTGTTGGAGGAGGGGAGATAAGATAACCCCCAGCCAGATAGCGTCTGCTGGACATGCTATCAGTAATTAAGAAGGGGGGAAGCTAGCGTATTACTGTGAGAGCAAAGATTTTATGAGGGAAGCCTTAGCAACGGGGAAGGGGAGGGTTGCTTAGATGTGGGTTTTGCTATCCCTGCAGCAGCTGAATGTCCCATCCTGCTATTATATGATCTGCTTCCCATGCGTTTGTCTTTTAAAACAAACTCCAAGGCTGGAGTGATTATCTTATGCTTCCACATACAATTTATTTGCAGTTTACTGGAGAACGTATAGTAAGGTTCCTGCCCTAACGTCACGATTATACTGGTGGACAGTGCTGGACTTTTCACTCATTATGTTCATTGACCATTGAGGCCTGCTTATCAGACAGTCGCTTTAACCCACTAAGCCACAGCGCAGAAGCCATACCCCTAGCCTGTAAATACATGATACTTATCTGGGTGGTCCCTCTGCGTGCATCCTAAGGAATCATTAGATTGCAAAGTTTCGCGTGGGCTCCCCCCGAAGCTAAGCCGTAAGGAGAAACGAGACGAGTAGTCTGATCATCTGTAAGTAAGTACAGTAAGTGAAAGGGAAAAGTACCATATTACAAAGTAACATGACAGAAAAGGGAAAATTTTTGGAAATAAATAATTAACTATTTAAGCGTGCTGTCTTGCTGCTGTGGGCTGCGACGGTGTTGGGTACCATGGGGTTGGGTACTGGTGGGCCAGTATCCCGCCCAGTGTGGGTAATGGGCCGGGGGAAGGTGCAGGCCTGCCTGCCACCAGGGGGGGGGGGGGGGCGCGCTGTGGGCTGCTGCCCCCACCCCAGCTGTTGCGTCACAGCGTATTGCGGTTGGCTGTACGCAGTTTGCCCCGCCTGCGCTTGCGGCGTGAGGGTTCCCCGAGACAGTATTGGAGGGTACGGGTGGGGGGGGTGCACGGGCTCCGGCGGTGGTGTCTGTCCCGCCGGAGCCGTTATCTGTGGCTGCTGCCGCTGCTGGGCGCGTACCAGCGTGTGTGGGTACGCGCCGCTACTGTGCAGCGTCGCTGGGGGTGTAAGTGTGGGCTCTGGCGGTGGGGCCTGCCCCGCCGGAGCCGGGGTTTGTGGCTGCTGCTGCGGCTGCTGCTGGGCACGTCCCATCATGTGTGGGTACGTGCTGCTCATGTGCAGCGACGCGGGGGGTGTGCTCACGGGCTCTGGCGGTGGGGTCTGTCCCGCCGGAGCCGCGCTATACTGCTGCTGCTGCGCACATCCCATCATGTGCCGTGACGCGGGGGGTGCGCGTGTGAGCTCCGGCGGCGGGGCCTGCTCCGCCGGAGCTGGGGCATCCGGCTGCTGCTGCGGCTGGGCGGCGCCGAGCGTGACGCGATCGCTCGGCGCCGGAAGGGGTGGGGTTGTGTCCTGCGGCTGGCTGTGGGCTGGCGCGCCGGAGCCTGTTTTGGGCCCGCCGCACGCCAGCCAGGAATGGAGGGGTGAAGCGGGCGGCGGTCCCGCCGGCCCCGGCCGGGGCCCTCGGGGTTGACCAGCGCCGCGTGCTGGAGTGCCCATGGTAGCGTCTGCCTGGATGAGACGCCGGGGGGGGGGGGGCATTCCTCCTGGGCCTGCGCATGCTGGCTGCTGGTGCTGCGTTTGGGGCAGTGTTACATGCTGGTTAATATGATCGCTGCAGTGTATGGAGGGGGGGTATCTGAATGTGGGTTGTGGTATGAGCCTGCCGTGTGGCTATACCTGCAGCGTAGGAGAGGGGGAGCGCGGGGAGGAATAGTAATTGAAAATGTACTTATTCTTTCCTTGATTCCAGGAGCTGTGATGGTGTTGCCTTCTTGGATCCTTGATCAGCATGAAAAGAGGGAGCCTGCCTGGCATTCCTGGTCTTTTGTACCTCCCAGGTAACTCTCCTCCCCTTTTTCCTATAGGATGCTGCTATGCTACCTGCTCTATCCCCCCCCTCCCCCTCCCCCTCCCCTCCCCCTTTCTCCCATTCCCTGTCCCAGGCTTCCTTCTTTTAAAAAACCCAGGACGCTTATTTATTCTCAGGCCTATTTGGCCTTCGAATTCTTTAAGAAAAATTGGAGAGGTTGTAATTAGATCTAAACAATTAACAAGCGCTTGAGTGGATGGTAAAGGGGGATACACATGTGAAATGTATGCTGAGCGATATATCACAGACCCGGGGCACACATCTCTTCCCCCGCTCAGCACACAGCGCAATGTGTGCTGAGCAAGGTGGGAAGGGGGAGAGACTTTTACCCGGGGCGCCGTTGTCCCAAGGGCGCCGCCGCCATGGCAAGAGCCGCTACTGTGTCCAGATGGCGGCGGCGGTGGGTAGGAAAAGGTCCTCTCCGCAAAGGGAAACTAGACACGCAGTGAGGTAGCATCTAGTTTCCCTTCGCGTAGAGGACCTATCCCTGCTGCTGGAGCCTGCCGTGGGTTGCGCCTGACGTCATCGCGCACCGCACAGCAGTTTAGGACAGTCATAGACGCTAGGGGTCATAATTGACCTCTAGTGTCTATGCGCTCCTCTGGATCCGAGGAGCGGCGCCGGCGGCGGAAGACGGAGAGCAGCAGTGATTGGGAAACAGGAACGGGACTGGTGAGTATTCTTGATTTATTTTTATTTTTTTACTAGGGGCACAGCAATGGGGGCAAAACTAATGGGGGCACAACAGCTACTGGGGGCAAAACTAATGGGGGCACAACAGCTACCAGGGGCAAAACTAATGAGGGCGCAGTACTGGGGGCACAGCTGCAGGGAGCCCAACAACTAATGGGGGCACAACTTATGAGGGCACAGTACTGGGGGCAAAACTACTGGGGGTACAGCTGTAGGGGGTGCAACAGCTACTGGGGGCACAACAACTGAGGGCATAGTACTGGGCGCACAGCTGCAAGGGGCACAGCTACTGGGGACACAACTACTGAGGGTGCAGTACTGGGGGCACAGCAGCTACTCGGGGCAATGGGCGTGGTCACACACCAGAAGGGGGCGTGGTCACACACCAGAAGGGGTGTGGGCACACTCCAGAAGGGGTGTGGCCACACTCCAGAAGGGGTGTGGGCACACTCCAGAAGGGGTGTGGCCACACTCCAGAAGGGGTGTGGCCACTGAAAATGGCCCACGGTGCCAGTTACATTGCCCCACAGTGCCAGATACATTGCCAGATACATTGCCCCACAGTGCCAGATACATTGCCCCACAGTGCCGTATACATGCCCCACTCAGTACCAGTTACAGTGCCCCACTCAGTGCCAGTTACAGTGCCCCACAGTGCCAGTTACAGTGCCCCACAGTGCCAGTTACAGTGCCCCACAGTGCCAGTTACATTGCCCCACAGTGCCGGATACATTGCCCCACAGTGCCGGATACATGCCCCACAGTGCCAGATACATGCCCCACAGTGCCAGTTACATTGCCCCACTGTGCCCCACTGTGCCAGTTACATTGCCCCACAGTGCCAGTTACATTGCCCCACAAAGCCCGTTACATTGCCCCACAGTGCCGGATACATGCCCCACAGTGCCGGATACATGCCCCACAGTGCCGGATACATGCCCCACAGTGCCAGTTACATTGCCCCACAGTGCCAGTTACATTGCCCCACAGTGCCAGATACATGCCCCACTCAGTGCCAGTTACATGCCCCACAGTGCCAGTTACATTGCCCCACAGTGCCAGATACATGCCCCACTGTGCCAGTTACAGTGCCCCACTCAGTGCCAGTTACATGCCCCACAGTGCCAGTTACATTGCCCCACAGTGCCAGATACATGCCCCACTGTGCCAGTTACAGTGCCCCACTGTGCCAGTTACATTGCCCCACTGTGCCAGTTACATGCCCCACAGTGCCAGTTACATGCCCCACAGTGCCAGGCCCCACTCAGTGCCGGATACATGCCCCACAGTGCCAGATACATGCCCCACAGTGCCAGTTACATTGCCCCACTGTGCCAGTTACTTGCCCCACTGTGCCAGTTACTTGCCCCACTGTGCCAGTTACATTGCCCCACAGTGCCAATTACATTGCCCCACAAAGCCCATTACATTGCCCCACAGTGCCAGTTACATTGCCACACAGTGCCGGATACATGCCCCACAGTGCCAGATAAATGCCCCACTGTGCCGCTGACCCCCCCCCCCCCCCCCCCCGTCACTCACCGGCTGCCTTGTTGTTGATATGTGAGGGGAGGAGAGCGCAGCGCAGCGCCTCTCCGTCCCCTCACCGTTTCAGGTCTCCGGCGGCTGTCTGGCGCCGGTTCGCTAGCCAATCAGAGCTCGCGGACCGGCAGCCAATCCGGAGCCGGTCCGCAAGCTCTGATTGGCTAACGCCGGAAACCGGACACAGCAGCGCTGCTGGCAGCGTTGCTAGTGCTGGCAGCGGCGGTGAGGGGAGGGAGAGACGCTGCGCTCTCCTCCCCTCACATTTAGGGTTGACGGGGGCGAGTGGGGCATGATGCCCTGGCCGCTGGCGGCGCCTCCCTCTCCTGGGCCTGCCAAGGCGCCCAGGGCACGTGCCCCACTCGCCCTACCCTAGATACGCCTCTGGTTTGTGTGTCCGGACCAGGGATTGCCATGGGAATGGAGCATGGAAGGCTGGGTCGGAAGCTAGGCGGCTTGATGTAGGACTGCTTCATAAAGAAGAAGGAATGCAAGTGGTTAAAGCAGGTCTGTGGCAGATGCTGAACTAGAACTTTGAGGGCCCCATGGCAAAATCTTGAAATAGGCCCCCTCCCCCACGTTATTGTTACAGAGAGAGCGAGAGAGAGAGAGAGGACCAAGGAAGGGAGGGAGAGAGACAGGGGCGGATCTAGACTTCTCCCATGGGGGGGGTTAAAATTGATCCGTACTTCTCCCCCTTCCAGTCCGCTATTCCATACACTGCTAACACACACACACACACACACACACACACACACACTAGTGATACACCATACACACAATACTGACACACACACTAGTGATACGCCATACATACACTACTAACACACACACACACACACACTAGTGATAGGCCATACACACACACACACACACACACAAGGCCATACACACACACACACACTACTAACAGACACACACACATACACACACTAGTGATACACCATACATACACTACTAACACACACACACACACACACACACACACTATTGATACATAAAATACTGACACACACACTAGTGATACGCCACTCACACTACTAACACACAGACACTAGTGATACAACATACATACGCTACTAATACACACACTCTAGTGATACACCATACATACAATGCTGACACACGCACACGTCATACACCATACATACAATACTGACACACACACTAGTGATACATAATACATACTAGTGTGTGTGTGTTAGTAGTGTATGTATTATGTATCACTAGTATGTGTGTGTGTGTGTGTGTGTGTGTGTGTGTGTGTGTGTGTGTCAGTATTGTATGTATGGTGTATCACTAGAGTGAGTGTATTAGTAGTGTATGTAGGGTGTATCACTAGTGTCTGTCTGTCTGTGTCTGTTAATAGTGTGTGTGTATGGCGTATTACTAGTGTGTGTGTGTGTTAGTAGTGTAATACGCCATACACACACACACACACTACTAACAGACACACACACACAGACAGACACTGGTGATACAGTATACATACACTACTAACACACACATACACACACACTAGTGAGACGCCATTCACACTACTAACACTAGTGATACTCCATACATACACTACTTATACACAGGGCCGGTTCTTGCCCTTGTGGCGCCCTGGGCATAGTATAGAGGTGTGGCTTCAAATGGGGGCATGGTTAGTTACGCCCCCATTTGTGCCCCCTGTAGCGCCGCTGAAATAAAAATAAAAATAAAAAAAGTATACTTACTATCCCCGTTCCTGATCCAGACCGCTGCAGACCTCCTCCGCCGGCTCCACTCTTCTCCTCTCCTCTCCTCTCCTCTCCTCGATCTATGGGAGAGACGTAATAACGTCTCTCCCATAGAACAGCATAGACACTAGAGGTCAATTATGACCTCTAGTGTCTGTGCCACTATGCTGTGCTGTGCGCGATGAAGTCACATAGCAAAGGTCCTCTCCATGAAGGGAAACTAGACCGTAGCGTCTAGTTTCCCTTCATGGAGAGGACCTTTGCTGTGCGGTGCGCGATAACGTCATCGCGCACCGCACAACAAAGGTCCTCTCCATGAAGGGAAACTAGACGCTACGCGTCTGGTTCCCTTCAAAGCGGGGGGCACAGCGGGGCACTGCGGGGGGCACAGCGGGGCACTGCGGGGGGCACAGTGGCGGATCTTACCATGGTGCAGCGCCCTCCGGATGGCGCCGGCACCCTCCGGAAGGTGACGCCCCGGGCAAAAGTCCTGCTTGCCCGTGGCAAGATCCGCTACTGCTTATACACACACTCTAGTGATACACCATACATACAATGCTGACACACACACGTCATACACCATACATACAATACTGACACACACTAGTGATACATAATACATACACTACTAGCACACACACACACACACACACACACACACACACACACACTAGTGATACGCCATCCACACACTACTAACACACAGACACACACTAGTGATACACCATACATGCATTACTGACACACGTGATACATAATACCTACACTACTAACACACACACACACACACACACACACTAGTGATATGCCATACACACTACTAACAGACACACACATGCACAGACACTAGTGATACACCATACATACACTACTAACACACACACAAACACTAGTGATACACCATACAGACAATACTGACACACACTAGTGATACATACAATACACACACTAGTGATACACCATAAACACACAGACACTAATGATACACAGCACACACAACCCCTAGTAACACTCCATGCACATATAGACACTAGTGATGTACTATACAGTACAGACACAACAGGATAGAGGTCCATCCACCCAGTACTCCTCCTCCATCTGCCAGGACGGGTCCCCTGTCTCTCCTGTCCAGCACAGCACTCTGGCTGCTCTCTCCACACCATCCAATCGCCTCCCGTCCTCTCCCCGCCCCTCATCTGTCGGGTGTCCTTGCAGTTCCCGGTCTGTTAGACATGGCGGCAGCAGCTTCTCCACGGCTGAAGGAGCGAACAAGGATGCAGCGCGGAGAGTTGTGCTGCAGCTACAGCTGGTAGCAGCGGCCAGGGCACACTGGGTGGTCCCGCCCGGCTCCCGGTGCAGTCTCAACTGCCCCGTCAATGCGGCGAGGTCCTGGCCATCGCACTCAGCTCCCCGACCTCTGCTACCTGCAGGAACAAGTGGGCAGGGCTGGGTCACTGTGTTACAGGGGCGATCGCTCCCTGCTGGATCCGCCACGAGATAGAGAGAGAGAGAGCGCATCAGGGAGGGAGAGTGTCAGGGAAGAGAGAGAGAGAGAGGGTGTCAGGGAGAGAGACTATCAGGAAGGGAGAGAAAGGGAGAGAGAGAGAGAACGAGAACGAGGGTGTCAGGGAGAGAGACACTATGAGAGAGAGAGAGAGTGTATCACGGACAGAGTGGCAGGGAAAGAGTTGCGCTCGCCCCCCTGACGGGATTGTGCCAGTCAGGATCCCGGTGTCGGTATTCCGACCGCCGGGATCCCATCCGGCGGGATTTCATACTGATCCCACTGGCTGCTACAGCAGACTTAGAGGTCTCTGATGGTGGGGGTCTGCCAGATAAGGCCCCCCCCCACCCCCTGCCACATCCTCCACGTGGCTGCAGGGGGGTGCTATCTGCAGTAGATGTTCAACAGTGGTCGCGGTTGAAGGGGAAGTGGCATTCCTCAGCGGCAGCCCGTGATTGGGTGCAGGGGGAGCCGCGGGCCCTGGAAGTAGCTGGGGCCCCATTGCAGCTGCACCCCCTGCACCCACGGTAATTACACCACTGGTCTGTGGTAACTGTAGTGCTAAAAGGCGGAGCAGTGCTATTTACACGCGAATGCTGGGTTGTTGAGTAATACCAGCTATTTAGGTGTGATTATATAATTTATTTATTTCTGCTGCTGGGTACACTGGGCTCCACAAGGATTGGACAATGGGGTGTAGAGTAGGATCTTGATCCAAGGCACCAACAGGCTCAAAGCTTTGACTGTTCCCAGAATGCACAGCGCCGCCTCCTATATCACCCCGCCTCCCAGCACAGGAGTTTTGTAAGTTGGTGCTGCAGTAAGCAGGCACTTAACAGAGGGGCTGCTCCAAGCAGCCCTAAGAAAAGCTTTTTATGAGGTAAAAAGTAGAGATGAGCGGGTTCGGTTTCTCTGAATCCGAACCCGCACGAACTTCATGTTTTTTTTCACGGGTCCGAGCGACTCGGATCTTCCCGCCTTGCTCGGTTAACCCGAGCGCGCCCGAACGTCATCATGACGCTGTCGGATTCTCGCGAGGCTCGGATTCTATCGCGAGACTCGGATTCTATATAAGGAGCCGCGCGTCGCCGCCATTTTCACACGTGCATTGAGATTGATAGGGAGAGGACGTGGCTGGCGTCCTCTCCGTTTAGAATAGATTAGAGAGACACTTGATTTACTAATTTTGGGGAGCATTAGGAGTACTCAGTACAGTGCAGAGTTTTGCTGATAGTGACCACCAGTTTTATTTATAATCCGTTCTCTGCCTGAAAAAAGCGATACACAGCACACAGTGACTCAGTCACATACCATATCTGTGTGCACTGCTCAGGCTCAGGCCAGTGTGCTGCATCATCTATTATCTATATATAATATTATATATATCTGATTATCTGTCTGACTGCTCAGCTCACACTGCTTATAATTGTGGGGGAGACTGGGGAGCACTACTGCAGTGCCAGTTATAGGTTATAGCAGGAGCCAGGAGTACATAATATATTATATAGTGAGTGACCACCAGACACACAGTGCAGTTTATTTAATATATCCGTTCTCTGCCTGAAAAAAGCGATACACACAGTGACTCAGTCAGTCACATACCATATCTGTGTGCACTGCTCAGGCTCAGGCCAGTGTGCTGCATCATCTATATATATTATATATCTGTCTGACTGCTCAGCTCACACAGCTTATAATTGTGGGGGAGACTGGGGAGCACTACTGCAGTGCCAGTTATAGGTTATAGCAGGAGCCAGGAGTACATAATATTATATTAAAACAGTGCACACTTTTGCTGCAGGAGTGCCACTGCCAGTGTGACTAGTGACCAGTGACCTGACCACCAGTATATATAATATTAGTAGTATACTATCTCTTTATCAACCAGTCTATATTAGCAGCAGACACAGTACAGTGCGGTAGTTCACGGCTGTGGCTACCTCTGTGTCGGCACTCGGCAGCCCGTCCATAATTGTATATACCACCTAACCGTGGTTTTTTTTTCTTTCTTTATACATACATACTAGTTACGAGTATACTATCTCTTTATCAACCAGTCTATATATTAGCAGCAGACACAGTACAGTGCGGTAGTTCACGGCTGTGGCTACCTCTGTGTCGGCACTCGGCAGCCCGTCCATAATTGTATATACCACCTAACCGTGGTTTTTTTTTCTTTCTTTATACATACATACTAGTTACGAGTATACTATCTCTTTATCAACCAGTCTATATATTAGCAGCAGACACAGTACAGTGCGGTAGTTCACGGCTGTGGCTACCTCTGTGTCGGCACTCGGCAGCCCGTCCATAATTGTATATACCACCTAACCGTGGGTTTTTTTTCTTTCTTTATACATACATACTAGTTACGAGTATACTATCTCTTTATCAACCAGTCTATATATTAGCAGCAGACACAGTACAGTGCGGTAGTTCACGGCTGTGGCTACCTCTGTGTCGGCACTCGGCAGCCCGTCCATAATTGTATATACCACCTAACCGTGGTTTTTTTTTCTTTCTTTATACATACATACTAGTTACGAGTATACTATCTCTTTATCAACCAGTCTATATATTAGCAGCATACACAGTACAGTGCGGTAGTTCACGGCTGTGGCTACCTCTGTGTCGGCACTCGGCAGCCCGTCCATAATTGTATATACCACCTAACCGTGGTTTTTTTTTCTTTCTTTATACATACATACTAGTTACGAGTATACTATCTCTTTATCAACCAGTCTATATATTAGCAGCAGACACAGTACAGTGCGGTAGTTCACGGCTGTGGCTACCTCTGTGTCGGCACTCGGCAGCCCGTCCATAATTGTATATACCACCTAACCGTGGTTTTTTTTTCTTTCTTTATACATACATACTAGTTACGAGTATACTATCTCTTTATCAACCAGTCTATATATTAGCAGCAGACACAGTACAGTGCGGTAGTTCACGGCTGTGGCTACCTCTGTGTCGGCACTCGGCAGCCCGTCCATAATTGTATATACCACCTAACCGTGGTTTTTTTTTCTTTCTTTATACATACATACTAGTTACGAGTATACTATCTCTTTATCAACCAGTCTATATATTAGCAGCAGACACAGTACAGTGCGGTAGTTCACGGCTGTGGCTACCTCTGTGTCGGCACTCGGCAGCCCGTCCATAATTGTATATACCACCTAACCGTGGTTTTTTTTTCTTTCTTTATACATACATACTAGTTACGAGTATACTATCTCTTTATCAACCAGTCTATATATTAGCAGCAGACACAGTACAGTGCGGTAGTTCACGGCTGTGGCTACCTCTGTGTCGGCACTCGGCAGCCCGTCCATAATTGTATATACCACCTAACCGTGTTTTTTTTTTTCTTTCTTTATACATACATACTAGTTACGAGTATACTATCTCTTTATCAACCAGTCTATATATTAGCAGCAGACACAGTACAGTGCGGTAGTTCACGGCTGTGGCTACCTCTGTGTCGGCACTCGGCAGCCCGTCCATAATTGTATATACCACCTAACCGTGGTTTTTTTTTCTTTCTTTATACATACATACTAGTTACGAGTATACTATCTCTTTATCAACCAGTCTATATATTAGCAGCAGACACAGTACAGTGCGGTAGTTCACGGCTGTGGCTACCTCTGTGTCGGCACTCGGCAGCCCGTCCATAATTGTATATACCACCTAACCGTGGTTTTTTTTTCTTTCTTTATACATACATACTAGTTACGAGTATACTATCTCTTTATCAACCAGTCTATATATTAGCAGCAGACACAGTACAGTGCGGTAGTTCACGGCTGTGGCTACCTCTGTGTCGGCACTCGGCAGCCCGTCCATAATTGTATACTAGTATCCAATCCATCCATCTCCATTGTTTACCTGAGGTGCCTTTTAGTTGTGCCTATTAAAATATGGAGAACAAAAATGTTGAGGTTCCAAAATTAGGGAAAGATCAAGATCCACTTCCACCTCGTGCTGAAGCTGCTGCCACTAGTCATGGCCGAGACGATGAAATGCCAGCAACGTCGTCTGCCAAGGCCGATGCCCAATGGCATAGTACAGAGCATGTCAAAACCAAAACACCAAATATCAGTAAAAAAAGGACTCCAAAACCTAAAATAAAATTGTCGGAGGAGAAGCGTAAACTTGCCAATATGCCATTTACCACACGGAGTGGCAAGGAACGGCTGAGGCCCTGGCCTATGTTCATGGCTAGTGGTTCAGCTTCACATGAGGATGGAAGCACTCAGCCTCTCGCTAGAAAACTGAAAAGACTCAAGCTGGCAAAAGCACCGCAAAGAACTGTGTGTTCTTTGAAATCCCAAATCCACAAGGAGAGTCCAATTGTGTCGGTTGCGATGCCTGACCTTCCCAACACTGGACGTGAAGAGCATGCGCCTTCCACCATTTGCACGCCCCCTGCAAGTGCTGGAAGGAGCACCCGCAGTCCAGTTCCTGATAGTCAGATTGAAGATGTCAGTGTTGAAGTACACCAGGATGAGGAGGATATGGGTGTTGCTGGCGCTGGGGAGGAAATTGACCAGGAGGATTCTGATGGTGAGGTGGTTTGTTTAAGTCAGGCACCCGGTGAGACACCTGTTGTCCGTGGGAGGAATATGGCCATTGACATGCCAGGTGAAAATACCAAAAAAATCAGCTCTTCGGTGTGGAGGTATTTCACCAGAAATGCGGACAACAGGTGTCAAGCCGTGTGTTCCCTTTGTCAAGCTGTAATAAGTAGGGGTAAGGACGTTAACCACCTCGGAACATCCTCCCTTATACGTCACCTGCAGCGCATTCATAATAAGTCAGTGACAAGTTCAAAAACTTTGGGTGACAGCGGAAGCAGTCCACTGACCAGTAAATCCCTTCCTCTTGTAACCAAGCTCACGCAAACCACCCCACCAACTCCCTCAGTGTCAATTTCCTCCTTCCCCAGGAATGCCAATAGTCCTGCAGGCCATGTCACTGGCAATTCTGACGAGTCCTCTCCTGCCTGGGATTCCTCCGATGCATCCTTGCGTGTAACGCCTACTGCTGCTGGCGCTGCTGTTGTTGCCGCTGGGAGTCGATGGTCATCCCAGAGGGGAAGTCGTAAGCCCACTTGTACTACTTCCAGTAAGCAATTGACTGTTCAACAGTCCTTTGCGAGGAAGATGAAATATCACAGCAGTCATCCTACTGCAAAGCGGATAACTGAGTCCTTGACAACTATGTTGGTGTTAGACGTGCGTCCGGTATCCGCCGTTAGTTCACAGGGAACTAGACAATTTATTGAGGCAGTGTGCCCCCGTTACCAAATACCATCTAGGTTCCACTTCTGTAGGCAGGCGATACCGAGAATGTACACGGACGTCAGAAAAAGACTCACCAGTGTCCTAAAAAATGCAGTTGTACCCAATGTCCACTTAACCACGGACATGTGGACAAGTGGAGCAGGGCAGGGTCAGGACTATATGACTGTGACAGCCCACTGGGTAGATGTATGGACTCCCGCCGCAAGAACAGCAGCGGCGGCACCAGTAGCAGCATCTCGCAAACGCCAACTCTTTCCTAGGCAGGCTACGCTTTGTATCACCGCTTTCCAGAATACGCACACAGCTGAAAACCTCTTACGGCAACTGAGGAAGATCATCGCGGAATGGCTTACCCCAATTGGACTCTCCTGTGGATTTGTGGCATCGGACAACGCCAGCAATATTGTGTGTGCATTAAATATGGGCAAATTCCAGCACGTCCCATGTTTTGCACATACCTTGAATTTGGTGGTGCAGAATTTTTTTAAAAATGACAGGGGCGTGCAAGAGATGCTGTCGGTGGCCAGAAAAATTGCGGGACACTTTCGGCGTACAGGCACCACGTACAGAAGACTGGAGCACCACCAAAAACTACTGAACCTGCCCTGCCATCATCTGAAGCAAGAAGTGGTAACGAGGTGGAATTCAACCCTCTATATGCTTCAGAGGTTGGAGGAGCAGCAAAAGGCCATTCAAGCCTATACAATTGAGCACGATATAGTAGGTGGAATGCACCTGTCTCAAGTGCAGTGGAGAATGATTTCAACGTTGTGCAAGGTTCTGATGCCCTTTGAACTTGCCACACGTGAAGTCAGTTCAGACACTGCCAGCCTGAGTCAGGTCATTCCCCTCATCAGGCTTTTGCAGAAGAAGCTGGAGGCATTGAAGAAGGAGCTAAAAGGGAGCGATTCCGCTAGGCATGTGGGACTTGTGGATGCAGCCCTTAATTCGCTTAACAAGGATTCACGGGTGGTCAATCTGTTGAAATCAGAGCACTACATTTTGGCCACCGTGCTCGATCCTAGATTTAAAGCCTACCTTGGATCTCTCTTTCCGGCAGACACAGGTCTGCTGGGGTTGAAAGACCTGCTGGTGAGAAAATTGTCAAGTCAAGCGGAACGCGACCTGTCAACATCTCCTCCTTCACATTCTCCCGCAACTGGGGGTGCGAGGAAAAGGCTCAGAATTCCGAGCCCACCCGCTGGCGGTGATGCAGGGCAGTCTGGAGCGACTGCTGATGCTGACATCTGGTCCGGACTGAAGGACCTGACAACGATTACGGACATGTCGTCTACTGTCACTGCATATGATTCTCTCAACATTGATAGAATGGTGAAGGATTATATGAGTGACCGCATCCAAGTAGGCACGTCACACAGTCCGTACTTATACTGGCAGGAAAAAGAGGCAATTTGGAGGCCCTTGCACAAACTGGCTTTATTCTACCTAAGTTGCCCTCCCACAAGTGTGTACTCCGAAAGAGTGTTTAGTGCCGCCGCTCACCTTGTCAGCAATCGGCGTACGAGGTTACATCCAGAAAATGTGGAGAAGATGATGTTCATTAAAATGAATTATAATCAATTCCTCCGCGGAGACATTGACCAGCAGCAATTGCCTCCACAAAGTACACAGGGAGCTGAGATGGTGGATTCCAGTGGGGACGAATTGATAATCTGTGAGGAGGGGGATGTACACGGTGATATATCGGAGGGTGAAGATGAGGTGGACATCTTGCCTCTGTAGAGCCAGTTTGTGCAAGGAGAGATTAATTGCTTCTTTTTTTGGGGGGGTCCAAACCAACCCGTCATATCAGTCACAGTCGTGTGGCAGACCCTGTCACTGAAATGATGGGTTGGTTAAAGTGTGCATGTCCTGTTTTGTTTATACAACATAAGGGTGGGTGGGAGGGCCCAAGGACAATTCCATCTTGCACCTCTTTTTTCTTTTCTTTTTCTTTGCATCATGTGCTGATTGGGGAGGGTTTTTTGGAAGGGACATCCTGCGTGACACTGCAGTGCCACTCCTAGATGGGCCCGGTGTTTGTGTCGGCCACTAGGGTCGCTAATCTTACTCACACAGCTACCTCATTGCGCCTCTTTTTTTCTTTGCGTCATGTGCTGTTTGGGGAGGGTTTTTTGGAAGGGACATCCTGCGTGACACTGCAGTGCCACTCCTAGATGGGCCCGGTGTTTGTGTCGGCCACTAGGGTCGCTAATCTTACTCACACAGCTACCTCATTGCGCCTCTTTTTTTCTTTGCGTCATGTGCTGTTTGGGGAGGGTTTTTTGGAAGGGACATCCTGCGTGACACTGCAGTGCCACTCCTAGATGGGCCCGGTGTTTGTGTCGGCCACTAGGGTCGCTAATCTTACTCACACAGCTACCTCATTGCGCCTCTTTTTTTCTTTGCGTCATGTGCTGTTTGGGGAGGGTTTTTTGGAAGGGACATCCTGCGTGACACTGCAGTGCCACTCCTAGATGGGCCCGGTGTTTGTGTCGGCCACTAGGGTCGCTTATCTTACTCACACAGCGACCTCGGTGCAAATTTTAGGACTAAAAATAATATTGTGAGGTGTGAGGTATTCAGAATAGACTGAAAATGAGTGGAAATTATGGTTTTTGAGGTTAATAATACTTTGGGATCAAAATGACCCCCAAATTCTATGATTTAAGCTGTTTTTTAGTGTTTTTTGAAAAAAAACACCCGAATCCAAAACACACCCGAATCCGACAAAAAAAATTCGGTGAGGTTTTGCCAAAACGCGTTCGAACCCAAAACACGGCCGCGGAACCGAACCCAAAACCAAAACACAAAACCCGAAAAATTTCAGGCGCTCATCTCTAGTAAAAAGTGAAGACTTCAAGGGCAGCAGCGGTGGTAAATGTCTTGTGACATTCACTGCTGCAGCTCCAGCTCTCCCCAGCGGCGCTATACACTCCCGAGCCCTGGTTGCCGGGGTAACCGGACTCCAGGTCGACAGCACAAAGGTCGACACACCTTAGGTCGACGCCAATTGGTCAACACACCTTAGGTCGACATGGACAAAAGGTCGACATGGAAAAAGGTCGACATGAGTTTTTTACTATTTTTTTCTTTTTTTTTTAACCTTTTCATACTTAACGATCCACGTGGACTACAATTGGAACGGTAAAGTGTGCCGAGCGAAGCGGTAGCGGAGCGAAGGCACCATGCCCGAAGCATGGCGAGCGAATGCGGTGCACTAATTGAGGTTTCCAGTCACTCTACGAAGAAAACAACACCAAAAAAACATAAAAAACTCATGTCGACCTTCTTTCCATGTCGACCTTGTTCCTGTCGACCTTTTGACCATGTCGACCTTTTGTCCATGTCGACCTAAGGTGTGTCGACCAATTGACGTCGACCTAAGGTGTGTCGACCTTTGTGCTGTCGACCCTCAGTCCCAGACCCGTTGCCGGGTACCTACAGCGGAGGCTCTGGTTTTCTTCACGTTAGACACACACGGCTGGGGCTCTCCAGGATCGCATGGCCACGCTTCGGGAGGTGGTAAGTGGGTCCCGCTTGCGGGACCCGGTCTTTATCGCGATCCGGCGCGGTCAGTTACGAGGCGGGCCGCGCGCGCTGGCGGTTGACACTGTGGCAGTACAGGCGATCCCACTAGATTACCAGGGCATGGGCGCAGGTCAGGTTTTCTCTCTAAACCAATTCTTATATCGCCCACAGTACCCGGTGGCTTTGCCAGCAGAGGGGATAACGCTTAGACCTGAAGCCCCTCCCCCAGCCCCAGGGCACCATTTCTAGCAAGTGTTCCCGCCCTGGAGCTGCATATCTGTCTTTTCCTCACTCCCTGTCAGTGTCTGCGGCGCCATTATCCCTCAGCTCACTGTTCCTGGGACTGCTTGGGCAAATCCTCCTATGTAAAGCCGCCTGGTTGTCAGCGCTGTGCTTTTACATGACACTTAAGTATTCTACCTGCCTTTTTAAACAGTGATAGTTAAGAAAGAGTGCATTTAGTCAGGGTATTATAGTACAATTACCCTGTGATATACATCCAGTTCTTACTGTGTACTGTTATATCTATTGTTATATAGCTGTGTAAGCTAGTCCAGTGCAGTATTATTGTCATTAATAACCTCTGCATTGTACAAACTGTGACTATTTGTGTGTGCATTTGATAGCTGAGTGGTGTCCATTTCGCGTCTTTCACTCAACTAGTTGCTATCCCTATATTCTATAACCTGAAGGGGCTTCGTGCGTCAGGTTTTATATTGATATAGGATTTTCACAAAGATATACTTTAATACGTATTTTTCTCTGTGATTTAGTCACCATATCTCTCCTTTATCTCAGCTAGTGCTGACTACACTGCGCAGGGGTTTGGGTAAGAGGTAGTGTGCTGCTGCCAATTGTACTGTATTACCTGATACTGCAAGTTATATCATGTCTGCTTCTGATGGTAATGGTTCTGGGGCTGAACACACTGCCGGTGTTGCTGAAGCCACAGATCCCTATGAGGAGAATATAGCAGCTGTGGAATCTGGTTCTGGGGGCTCCTTGCACCCCAGTGGGACTGTGGCAACGGAGGTACATAATGACCCTCCGTGGGCCGCTTTTTCCACGCTTCTACATACGCTAGTTAATAAAATAACACCCCCTATGGGACCCCCAATGCCGGTACAACCGTATGTGGTTCCTGCAGCTAACCCGCCGTGGGCGGACGATATATCTGCTCAATTGAAGAAGTTGAACCAGTCCTTGACTACTAAAAAGTCTGACTATCGCTTGCCTAAGCCCAAGGGGTCCTCTAAGCGAGCGCTTGTCTCCTCACAATCCACTGCTCTCACGGACACCTCGTCTGATGAAGACGGCACTTACACTGACCCCACAAGTTCTGACTCAGATACTGCTGATGGGGAGGGTAGTTCACATGTGGATGTTCCTGATCTTTTGGAGGCTATTAAGTTAATTCTACAGATTACGGATGATCCCGAGCCATCCGTCCCTCCTAAGAAACCAGATAGGTTCAAGCGTCAGAAGGTGGTTAAACAAGTTTTACCTCACTCTGATCACCTAGTGGATATACATCAGGAACCCTGGAAAAACCCGGATACGAAGTTTGTGCCTCAAAAGAAGATGCTGGCTCGCTATCCCCTCGCACCAGAGCTGTCTAAGAATTGGGAAACGCCTCCTCCAGTAGACTCACATGTGGCTAGGATGGTGGTTTCCTCAGCTCTACCTGTCACTACCGTCACGTCTCTAAAAGAGCCTACGGATAAACGTGTGGAGGGTTGTCTTAAAGCAATTTACACCCTCACGGGTGCTGCACAAAGGCCCACTATTGCAGCAACATGGGCTGCAGAGGCTATTGAAGCATGGGCCTTGGAGTTAGAAGCTGAAATCTCTTCTGACCATGCTAGACAATGCTTATCATATATTGTCACAGCTTCTCGCTATATTAAAGAGGCAGCTTCTGATGCCGGTATCCTAGCAGCCAAGGCCTCTTCTACGTCAGTCCTGGCTCGCCGGATATTGTGGCTGAGATCCTGGTCTGTGGATCTGGACTCTAGAAAAACCCTGGAGGTACTCCCTTTCAAGGGAGATATTCTGTTTGGGAGGACTTAAATAAGATTGTGGCTGACTTGGCTACTGCCAAAACTGCCTGTCTGCCAAGTACCGCTCCTTCTGTGTCGAAGGCTAAAGGTATGTCCTTTCGCCCCTTTCGTCCTTCAGGTAAAGCAAAAGGTCAGGCGTACAACAAGCAGGCACGCACTTCCAAACCTGGTAAGCCAAAGCCATAAAGAGCCTGGGCGGCCCGTCATCCAGCTTCCAAGGCCGATAAGCTTGCCGCATGATGGGGCGGGCCTCCCCCTGGGGGATCCCGGGGTGGGGGGCCGGTTTCTAGGGTATACCCAGGAATGGTTGAAGACCAATTCAGATGCCAGGGTACGGAAAGTCATCACTCGAGGTTACGCCATAGCCTTCAAATACCGACCCCCTCATCGATTTTGCCAGACAGACGTCCCGTTGGATCAGACAAAGGCAAACACTCTGCATTCGGTGGTACAGACCCTCCTGGATACAGGAGTCGTAGTACAGGTGCCTCTTGCGCAGAGGGGCCGGGGGTACTATTCTCCGCTGTTTCTAGTCCCGAAACCGAATGGGTCCTCCCGGCCCATTCTCAACCTCAAGGCATTGAACAGGTTTGTGAAGGTTTCCAAGTTCCGTATGGAAACCCTTCGCTCTATCGTTCTGGCCTTGGAACCTGGGGACTACATGGTCTCCCTGGACATACAGGATGCTTACCTGCATATTCCTATAGCAGCGTCACATCAGCAATACCTGAGGTTTGCTATTGGCAACCTCCATTACCAGTTTCGGGCGTTGCCTTTTGGTTTAACGGCTCCGCGAGTCTTCGCCAAAGTTATGGTGGTGATGACGGTGGTACTCCGCCGTCAAGGGGTCAGGATACTGCCGTATCTGGACGACTTGTTAATCCTGGCAAATTCCCCAGAACTTCTCCTACGTCATCTAGATATGACGGTCCGGTTTCTACAAGCCCACGGGTGGCTCATCAACTGGAAGAAATCCTCCCTGATCCCTGTTTAGAGCATGGTGCATCTGGGAGCGCTATTGGACACAACCAGAGGTTGTTCTTGTGTCAGGAGAAAGTCCTGAAGCTTCAGGACAGGATTCGTTGCTTCCTTTCTCGTCCGCAAGTGTCGATACATTCGGCAATGCAGGTGCTGGGCCTCATGGTATCAGCATTCGACATGGTGGAGTATGCTCAATTCCAGTCTCGCCCCCTCCAGAGGCTGATTCTAGCCAAGTGGGACAGCCTGCCTCACCGGATTAGGTCTCAAATGATCTCATTGACCTCGGAGGTCCGTCTGTCGCTGCTCTGGTGGCTCCAGGACCAACAATTGTGCAGGGGCCGTCCCTTCTGGATATCCAACTGGGTCCTGTTGACGACAGATGCCAGTCTAAGAGGTTGGGGCACGGTGCTGGAGCAACACTCCCTTCAGGGTCGGTGGACCAAGGAGGAGTCCCTCCTCTCAATCAACATTCTGGAATTGCGGGTGGTCTTCAATGCATTGAACCTAGCTCAGCATTTAATTCAGAAACATCCTGTTCAAATGCAGTCGGACAACGCCACCACAGTGGCTTACATAAATCATCAAGGCGGCACTCGAAGCCGTTTGGCAATGAAGGAAGTCTCATGGATTCTACATTGGGCGGAACGCCATCTACCGGCTATATTGGCAATCTTTATTCCGGGAGTCCTGAATTGGGAAGCAGACTTTATCAGTCGTCAGGACGTACATGCCGGCGAGTGGGGCCTCCATCCAGAAGTGTTTCAACTCCTAGTGGAAAAGTGGGGTCTTCCAGACGTAGATCTGATGGCGTCTCGACACAATCACAAGGTTCGTACGTGTTCCCTCCGGTGTCGCTCCTGCCCAGGGTAATTCGGAAGTTCAAGCAAGAAAAATGAATTCTGCTTCTCATAGCTCCAGCATGGCCCAGACGGTACTGGTTCTCAGACCTGCAAGGCCTATCGTCAGCGCGTCCAATTCTACTTCCTCAACGCGCAGACCTCCTCGTTCAGGGCCCCTGTGTCTACCAGGACCTAGCCCGGCTGTCTTCGACGGCGTGGTTCTTGAAGCTTCCGTTTTAAGGGCTAAGGGTTTTCTGAGGCAGTCGTTCAAACTATGTTGCGGGCCCGGAAACCGGCTTCAGCTCGGATTTACTATAGGGTCTGGCATTCTTACTTTGTTTGGTGCGCATCTAACGATTTTGACGCTTCCAAGTTTAGTATAGCCAAGTTGTTGGCTTTACTTCAGCAGGGCCTGGACTTAGGCCTACGTCTGGCCTCCCTCAAGGTTCATATTTCTGCCTTGTCAGTGTGGTTTCAGAGAAAAATTGTGACCTTACCTGATGTGCATACCTTTACTCAGGGTGTGTTGCGTATCCAACCTCCCTATGTCCCGCCTGTGGCTCCTTGGGACTTGGTGGTTTTGGAGGCATTACAAGAGTCTCCGTTTGAACCTCTTGGTTCAGCTGATCTTAAGTGGCTTTCCCTTAAGGTGGTGTTTCTGCTGGCTATTGCTTCAGCTAGAAGAGTGTCGGATTTGGGTGCCTTGTCCTGTAGTTCCCCATATCTGATATTTCACCATGACCGGACGGTTCTTAGGACTCGTCCCGGATATTTACCTAAGGTGGTTTCCTCGTTCCACCTTAACCAGGAGATTGTGGTTCCGGCATTTGTTTCTCCTGATCTGTCTCCCAAAGAGAAGTCTTTGGATGTGGTACGAGCTCTCCGTATCTATGTGAAGAGAGCTGCTTCCATTAGGAAATCTGATTCTCTCTTTGTACTGTTTGGATTTCACAAACGGGGTTGGCCTGCTCACAAGCAGACTTTGGTCAGATGGATTAGAATGGTGATTGCTCATGCTTATGTGCAGGCTGGTCTGTCGCCTCCTGCTGAAATTACGGCCCAATCTACTCGGTCTGTTGGACCTTCTTGGGCGGCCCGCCGTGGTGCGACCCATGAACAATTGTGCAAGGCGGCTACGTGGTCCTCAGTGAACATGTTCATAAGGTTCTATGCCTTAGATACTGCCGCTTCCCAGGATGCTTCCTTTGGACGCCGGGTTCTTGTGCCCGCAACAGTGCGTCCCCTCCCATAAGGAACTGCTTTAGGACATCCCCAATGTCTATCCTTGTGGAGCCCAGTGTACCCCGCAGCAGAAAATGAGATTTATGGTAAGAACTTACCTTTGTTAAATCTCTTTCTGCGAGGTACACTGGGCTCCACAAGGCGCCCACCCTGATGCACTTAGCTTCTTTGGGTTGGTATGGCATTAGCCGCTGACACTTCTCCTGTCGTGAGAGTGTGGTGTATGTGGCTACTAACCGTTGTCGTCTCTTTTCCTGCTACTGCATTGGGCTGGTTAACTAAAAACTGAGCTCCTGTGCAGGGGGGCGGGGTTATAAAGGAGGCGGCGCTGTGCATTCTGGGAACAGTCAAAGCTTTGGGCCATTTGGTGCCTTGGATCAAGATCCTACTCTACACCCCAATGTCTATCCTTGTGGAGCCCAGTGTACCTTGCTTACAGTCACCGAATGTCCCAGGGGCCGGGGGCTCCCTCCGTCCTCACACATCCGCCCCTCCGCTCCCAGCCCACTGTGTATATGTAAGTTTGAAATCTTTTTTTATATGTGAATTTGTATGATATGTGCAGTATGTAAGAGGGTTTGTGCTTGTGTATGTACTGTATGTATGTATGTATGTATGTATGTATGTATGTGTGTTTGTTTATATGTGTGTGTATGTATATGTGTGTGTTATATATATATATATATATATATATATATAATATACACACGCACACATATACAGTTCAGATATGCGAGTGGCACTATTGGGACTTAATCTGCAGCAAAATAAATCCAGTAGACAGCGGTGCTTACTATTTTCAAACAATTTTTATGGATACAAAAAAAAATCATACATGTTCTTACCCTTATAGGATAACATCCAGTGATCTCCATGCCGCTGTCCCTGCAAACGCCGTCCGCTCCCGATGACATTCAGAGATCACTGGGTGTTATCCTATAAAGGTAAGAACATGTATGGTTGTTTTTTTTCTATGAAAACGGTTTGAAAATGAACTGAAACATTGGAGTAAGCACCACCGCCTACTGGATTTATTTTGCTGCAAATTAAGTCCCAAGAGTGCCATCCACATATTTGAACTGTATTCTGGCCAACTCTGTCAACTTAGGATGGCAACTGGGCATTTTTTTATGTATGGATTGAGTGCAGATTGTCCAGGACTATATATATATATATATATATATATATATATATATCTCTGCAAATGATGAATGGGTCTCCTTACTAGTACCGCAGAAACAGATAATATGTACGGAGGCAGAACAGAACTCATAGAGATTGGTATACCATAGAAAATCAGCACAGGACCTGCAGCTGTTTGCCAATGTTTCAGAGTCACTGTAGATTCTGAAACGTCGACAAACAGCTACATCGTCCTGTGCTGATTTTATATGGTTTACCAGTCTCTATGAGTTCTGTTCTGCCTCCATATGTATGTACGTGTGTGTGTGCGTGTGTGTGTGTGTGTGTGTGTGTGTGTGTGTGTGTGTGTGTGTGTGTGTGTATATGTATATATATATATATATATATATCTGGAAAAAGAATTTAGGAGAATGCGCCCATAGTGCAGATCATTTTTATTTTATGAATGCATCATTAAAGCAAGCAAGTCACAGGTAAGTATATTCCCGTACCAAATAAGACCCACTCTTTGGGCCAGTTTAAGAACATAAAACCATCCACCAGGTAAACCTCCACCACTGTGTGCAGACGCCAGGACCATGCACCGCGCCGGCAGTTCGGACCCGTCTGGCCACTCGCAACGGACACAGGGAGAAGAAAGCCGAGTGAAAAGAAGCACACACGTCTGGCAAGCTCCGCCCCAACGCGTTTCGTAGATACTTCGTTAGGAGGCTGGATGGTTTTATGTTCTTAAACTGGCCCAAAGAGTGGGTCTTATTTGGTACGGGAATATACTTACCTGTGACTTGCTTGTTTTAATGATGCATTCATAAAATAAAAATGATCTGCACTATGGGCGCATTCTCCTAAATTCTTTTTCCAGGTATCTGTTTGCTCAAAGGGATTCTGGGCCTCTGGGGAATTGCTGCGGTGTTCATTACACCAGTGCTAACAGTGCAAGGCTTTACTACCTGTGAACTGTGAATGTCTAATTGAAAGAACACCAGCGCACCTGTACATCGTTTCTTTCAGTATATATATATATATATTACATATACATGCACATATACATACACACTCACGGAAACCCCCCTCGCTAAATCCTGCGTTTGACCCTGGTCCTCATCGATTAACATAAAAAACTAACAAGGATAATGTCCATCTGTAGTAAGCAATTTGAAACAGTCTCTGTAAGTCCAGGAGGTGCTAACAGTAAGGCATACATAGATGGATGCACTTAAGTCGGTATCCACCAACTAATGAATACACATCAAACCTCTAAAGCAAATGATATATAATCTAAGGTCAGGAAGAAGAATATTATGGCCTTGTATCTATAACACTCTAGTACCTATGATACATTTATGAACATACGACCTGTGTCAAATATCTGAAGATTCCCCCAAAATTGAAGATGAGGTGTCTGAGGGCACAGCTGCCTGGAGAATCCGCTTGTTGATGTGGATATGGTGTAGACGAGTTAGAGTGTCTCATGGCACATTTTTTGGGACATTCTTCGCCTTCAGTAGGTGGTGAATGTGGTCCAAAAGAAAGTAATTTAGAGAGACAGTAGTAAGAAGCTTCATGAATAAGTCTGTCACAAATTGCGTTAGGTCAGAATTGAGGACACTTTCAGGTATACCCCGAAATTTTATATTATTTCGTTGTGACCTGTCCTCCAGGTCACACACTTTCCGTCTCAGATCTGTAATTCCTCATACCGAGTGATCTGTCAGGTCGGTGTTTGTGTCTGAGTTTGTGTCTGTTCCCAGAGGGGGCACTAGTGGGTCAGTGGTGGTGTGATGGGGGAAATGAGGAGGCTGAAGCAAGTTCCTGCGCATGTGCACAAATTATATTTATTGATAGCACACAAGAAATATAAGAAACTGGAGCAATGTGAAATGTAAATACAACTCAGGGTGGAAGCTACAGGGTCTCAGAAATAAACAGTCACTTAGAGATAGTTCGGTCTGGGAACCGATGGTACTGGGAGCAACCGATGATCTGCCTGGAAGCTGATGGTGACTTAAAACAACTGATGATCGGCCTGGAAACCGATGGTGACTTGTAGTGGTAATAAACAGGTGAGAATGGTACTGTTGCACCTGGAGAGAGTCTATAACTGCAAGTTGTTGTAGAAGCAAAATGTAAGTGAAGCTGTAACCAAGCTGGATGGCTGGTGAATGTAGATCCACGGAAGAGCTGACACAAGGAATTCTCAGGAGACAGGAGACTGGAGCCAGGAGACACTATGCACTGGATGCAACGCGTTATTCAAGGCAATGGTACTCAGCCGGAGTTCTGACTATCTATCCCCTGGTTAGCAGCCATTGGATGAATGAGTAATGTGAGCAGACAGTGCAGGATTGGATGATCCCGGATCAGCTGACCACCAGTGTCATGGCGGGCCCCAAGCAGTGCAGATGGCGAGAACACATGCCAGGTGGAATTCAGGGGTGCAAAGAGGTAGAGGGCTCTGTGCACCGCAGATAGGCCGCATATGCAGCATCAGGCTGGGAAAATGACCTTCGGAGGCCCGCGCAGCAGCACGCTGGTAAGTGAGATACCGCTGAACGCTGATTTCTGACATGATCAATTGGTTGTGAGATTTGACCACTTCCTCCAGTTTGTTTTTTAGATGATCCGTATGCTGTCCTAGTGCATCCACTGACTGTTGACATGTCTGTAGCGCCGCTGTAAAGTTGGCCGCAATATTAGCCTTAAAGGAAGCTAATAATTGTTTCATGGAGCCTAGTGTAAGAGGGGCATCATCTCCCATTTCTTGTTTTATAGTGGAATCTGTACCATGTGATCTGTAGGAGATCCCTGTCCCTGGGATAGCTTTGGTTGGGTATCTGGCATCCCTGCCCTTTTGGAGATCTGCACAGTGGGGGAGCGTTTGAAAAAATTCACTGTTGGGATGGAGGCCAAATCTTTTTGACATTTAGGCGGCATGGCTTTACGTCCTGGAATCAGTTCCCGTAAAGTCAGTAAGAGAAATGAGGAAGAAGAGAGAAAGAAAAAAAAGAACCAAAGGCAATTGATCAAGTTCCCACAATGTTAAAAGTTCTTCATAACACACAGGAGCGAAGGAGGGGTGTGTAGCAAGCGTATGTTGATTACATCTCTCAGCAGACTACTCTCACCTCAGTAGGGCTCTCACTATACCCCTAAAGAGGGGTGGTCTTCATGTTGCCGGCGGCCAGGCTCCCAACGACCATCATACCGGCGCCGGAATCTCGACTGCCGGCATACCGACATCTTTTCTCCCTCTTGAGGGTCCACGATCCCCCTGGAGGGAGAATAGATAGCGTGGTGCGCATAGCGCGCCACCGAGCCCGCAGCGTGGCGAGTGCAGCGAGCCTGCAAGGGGCTCATTTGTGCTCGCCCAGCTGACGGTATGCCAGTGGTCGGGATTCCGGTGCCGGTATGCTGGCCGCCGGGAGCCCGACCGCAGGCATCACAGACTACACCCCCTAAAAAGACCTTAGCTCCACTGATATCCCCAAGTAGATGTAAATCAGGCTGTAGGATTAATGGAGCTACAAAGCAGACTGCGCCTGCACCGGTTCCCTTCTACCAGCCTTCCTTATATTGGGGAGAAAGCTGCACCTGTGATCCTCAGGTGTACAGACACTATACAGCACTGTGTGTCCCAGCAGCCCTCAAGCCACAGCAGTGACACTATTAAATATCTTCTGCGGTCACTTTGTGTAACTGTAGGGATTTATGAGATAGGTAGCAACTCTCAGTGAGAGGTGATTGCACACTAAACTGAAAGCTGGTCTACAGTGGTGCCTATTGCACTGATTGTGGGGATGTCCTGGGTGCCTCCCTTCCCCTGGCATCCACTCCCAGTCCTCTGACCCGTGCTGTCAGGAATCAGCGATCAGCAGTATCTAATTGACCAGCGCACTGATGCGCAGGCCTCCAGAGGTCACGGTCTCAACCTGATGCTGCATATGTGGCCTGTCTGCGGTGCACAGAATCCTCTACCTCAGGCCTGGCCAACCTGTGGCTCTCCAGATGTTGTGAAACTACATATCCCAGCATGCCCCGCCAGTTTTAGCATCCCCTAATAATAAAACTGTGGAAGGGCATGCTGGGACTTGTAGTTTCACAACAGCTGGAGAGCCACAGGTTGTCCAGGCCTGCTCTACCTCTTTGCACCCCTGAATTCCACCTGGTGTGTACCCCGCTGTGTTCCCGCCATCTGCACTGCATAGGCGCCGCCATGACACTGGCAGTCAGCTGATCCGGTGAGCGAGCCAATCACTACTTGCTGTATCATTGTCCTGCCCTCTGTGAGTGGCTCATAATAGCCGGTGCGAGGCACTGGTTTGGTGGTGAAAAGAAGAGCTTGAAGAAGCTGGAAATACTAGAGAGTGGTGGCCATTACTAAGAGCTATAAACAGGCCAGCGTAATGAGCCACTATTGGCTCATCACAGCCATCTTGGATTTGCACCATAGCGAGCCGTAATTGGCTCAGTTGCGGTGCTAATTCCAAGCAAGGCTGTTGTGATTGCCAGAACCTGAATCCTTGCAAATTCAGGCCCGCAGTCATGGCACAAGTTGGGTGGCAGTCCTTGCTGCCCAACTATGCTGTTATGGTTTTCAAGTACTGGATCCTCCAGGATACAGGTCCAATGTCATGCCTGCAGTTGCCATAGTGGAATCAAGGAGCATAGTGTCCACAACCACCATGGCCCCTGTGCAGGTGGTTCTAATGATCAGCCCAGGGAGGTCCCGGGACTCCTCTGGGTCCAGGCCCACCATCGTGCCAAGGACGTCTGCTAAACCCCTCAACACACTGGCACATTCCACTACAGCATTTCTGTTCACTAGCAAAAGACTCACAAATACATAAGAATGAGTAGACAGTTTGCGTGATCTCAAATAAGCTATTTCTGAGCAAAGCACAAACACCAATTGCGAGTTTTCAACCTGGATAAACAGAATCAGGGCCAAGTACTGTGCTTCAACTACAAGCAACCAAACAGAGACCATCATCATCTGCTCCAACTAGTCCATGGTGGTAGGACCCACAGGGCACAAAGATGAGGAATGTCAGAAGGATCAGGTCTTGAGGAAAATTCAAAAATATGTTTTTTAGTGATATTATGACTTGATTTTGCTTTAAGTAATAATTGCGTCTTTAGTCAAATTGAGCATTTGTATTATTTCAAAACCCATGAGTACACCCTTTTCTAGTAACAAGAAAACATTAACCTATCAAATATGTTTTAATATCACCTCAGGCATATCACAGAGCAAATCTTTTGATTCACAATGCGCATGCTTACCAACAGTGTAGGCTCCGCCACAGCTCACCAACATAATTATTTAATTGAACCACAACAAAGTGGCATACTTGGAGGACTAGAGAATTTTCTTACATGTGATGTGATGCTGGATGAGCCTGTTTCTAACTCCCCCCCCCCCCCTCCCCCTCCCCTCTTCACCCTGTATTGACCACATGTTCAGATGTTAAAGAGAGCTCCGGCTCATTGCTGTCAAAATTGCCCAGATGAGCTCTATTTTCTTGTAGGGCAATATTGTGAAACATACATCATGCATTTGAAATGTCACAATCCTTTTTGGGAGCATAAAGGAGAAAACAAGTGGGTTATTAATTATGGCACCTGAACCTACAATAGCTCAAACATGAGTTCCACTAGAGCACTGGTTCTCAAACTCAGTCCTGAGAAGCCCAAGCAGCTAATGTTTTCCAGGTCACCTAGCAGATGCACAGGTCATACTTGCTAATATTCTGGCTGTCCCGTCTGGGAGGGGGCAGCCAGATCAGCGCAGCATTGGGCACGGCGCAGCATGAGGGGGTGAATGATGCTGTATAGGGGTGGAACAGGGGGCGTGGCTGTGCAATCATGTCATCGTGCCCCTGTATCCCAATGACAAGATTACTGGCATTGTAAGGAAGGGCCATGAGTGTTAGGATCTCCTGCTCTGTGCTGCCACGTCGCCACGGCAACCGGGAGGCAAGTGTTAGCGAAGTAACCTGAGCGCAGCTGATACTCCGGTCCGGGTTTTTACTGTGTAGTGGTTACAGGCTCTGTGCACGGCAGGGAATCCGGCGCTGGTTTTGTGCTCACAGTCTGTGAGGTCTGAGTGGGGCGTGGACAGCACCTGCTATATAAACCATCCTCTCAGGCTAAGCAAATGCTGCTGAATCTTTGTTTGTTAGTCAGTTCCAGAGAGTTAGCTAGTACTGTGTGACTTTGTATTTACTTGTTGCTTACTGCGAATAGGCCTTGGGATTCGGTACTTCATTCTGCCAATCCGGACCTAGCAGTAAGACTGGAGTCAGTTGTTTGACCTGCTGGGGTTCTTTTGCTATTCTGTGAACCCAGCAGGTTTGCGGCTGTACTCTCAGACCTGCTTGCTTAATCCTCCCTCACTGTGCAGGGCGTCCAGGTGTCAGTTTAGTGGCAGTAAGCTGAACCTGTGCCCTGCAAGTGGGGGTTAGGATTGTGGATACTCTCCTTGTGTCTATATTTCTATCTCTGACCAAGGAGTTTATTCCCACAACCGTTGGTAACCCTTTGGGGTTTTTTCTGTTGCTCTTAGCAACATCATTTCAGGTGCTCCACATGTTAAATCACTACACCTTGCTTCATTGTCCGCTCTATTCCATCTGAGCATTCCTGACACTAGGGAGACACCCAATTCCTGAGCCTTTGGGCTTCTCCGTTCACTTTGTGTTTATTAGTTATTCCATCACCTCCTGTGTATGTTATGTTATACTGTCTGTGAGTTCGTTTGCTTCGCTTCCCTCTCTGTTCATACACCGGTATACTCCTGTTAGCACTGGTGTGCGTAACATATTCAGCAGCCCTACTCCTGATGAAATTTTGTGGGAATATGGAGCATACCCCTCAAAATACTTTGCAACAGGTGGTCGATCAGGTGCAGGTCCTGACTCGACAATTTAATGAGATGTCCATTAAAATGAACACCCCGCAGGCCGCTAGCGGAGCTCCCGCAGCAGCAGCGGCAAGTTCAGGGGTTAAGGAGCCGAAAGTAAATCTCCCGGATCGTTTTTCTGGAGATCGCTCGCAGTTCTTTTGTTTCAAGGAGAGCTGTAAGCTATATTTCAGGCTTAGGCCCCAGTCTTCTGGGTCGGAGATTCAGCGGGTGGGCATGGTGATTTCCTTGCTACAAGGAGACCCACAAGTCTGGGCATATGGGTTACAGCCTGACTGTCCGTCGCTTAAAAGTGTTGATGCTTTTTTTACGGCACTGGGCATTTTGTATGATGACCCTGACAAGATGGCTTCAGCCGAGGCTCAGATTACGGTTCTTAAGCAAGGGCGACGGCCAGCTGAGGTTTATAGTACGGCGTTTCGGAGGTTGGCTCATGATACCCAGTGGAATGACCCAGCCCTGAGAAACCAGTACCGAAGGGGCCTTTCTGACCAGATAAAGGACCAACTGGTACAATATCCCTCGCCTGATAGCTTAGATCAGCTCATGCAGTTATCCATCCGGGTGGATAGACGGCTGAGAGAGCGTAGGCTTGAAAGGGAGACCGCAGTTTCCTTTTTTCCCAAGGGAACCTCAGACTCTGAGGAATATTCCGAGGAGCCTATGCAGATTGGGGCTACCCGCCTCTCCTCGCGTGAGAAGACGAGGAGGAGACAGCAGGGTTTGTGTTTGTACTGTGGGAATAAAGGTAATGTTGTAGTATCATGCCCAGAAAAACCGGAAAACTTCAGGGCCTGAGGGTGATGGGAAATATCCTGTCAGGCCAGAAGTCAGAATTTCCCAAAAATACTTTTTTCATTCCGGTGACTTTGGAGATCCTCGGTCAAACTGTCAAGACTGAGGCCTTTGTTGACAGTGGGGCCGATGGGGTTTTCATGGACCGTCAATTGGCCCTGGAACACTCTGTTCCCTCAGTACCTTTGGCATCAGAGATTGAGATCTGTGGGTTAAACGGGGAACCATTGTCCCAGGGTAAAATTACCTCCTGTACCAGCCAAATTCCTTTGTTTATTGGAGCCACACACTCTGAAAAATTGTCTTTTTATGTGACTGTCTGTTCTTTTGCCCCTTTGGTTTTGGGGTTACCCTGGTTAAGGGCCCATAACCTTCAATTTGACTGGGTCTCTGGGGAGATTCTTAGTTGGGGTAGTGATTGTTTCAGGAGTTGCTTGAGCCTTCCAGTCAGGCTCTCGCAGCTAAGTTTGCCAGGATTGCCAGGATGTTATGCAGATTTTGCGGATGTGTTCTCCTAAAAAGTTGCGGAGGTACTACCTCCCCATCGCCCCTATGACTGTGCCATTGATTTGTTGCCGGATGCTAAGCTTCCCAAGAGCAGGTTGTACTCCCTGTCACGTCCTGAGACTCAGGCTATGGCAGAGTACATTCAGGAGAACTTGGCTAAGGGATTTATCAGACCCTCACAGTCCCCAGTTGGGTCGGGGTTCTTCTTCGTGGGTAAAAAGGACGGTTCGTTACGACCCTGCATCAACTTCAGGGAATTGAACCGTATCACGATTAAAAACTCGTACCCACTGCCTCTCATTTCGGTTTTGTTTGACCAGCTTCGTACTGCCACCATTTTTTCTAAGATTGACCTACGCTGTGCTTACAATCTAATCCGAATAAGAGAGGGGGATGAATGGAAGACTGCCTTTAATACCCACTCAGGGCATTATAAATATTTGGTGATGCCTTTTGGGCTCTCTAATGCCCCGGCAGTCTTCCAGGAATTCATGAACGATGTGCTCAGGGAATATTTGGATAGATTCTTAGTTGTTTATCTAGATGACATCCTAATCTTCTCTCATTCCCTGGAGGAACATCGGAAGCATGTACGCTTAGTCCTCCAGAAACTCAGAGACCACCAGCTTGGGGCGAAGCTGGAGAAGTGCGAGTTTGAAGTCCAGCAAATCGCATTTCTAGGGTATATTATCTCCTCAGAAGGTTTCCAAATGGAGGGTTCTAAGGTACAGGCAGTCCTGGATTGGGTGCAGCCCACTAGTTTGAAGGCGCTTCAGCGTTTTCTGGGCTTTGCAAATTTTTATAGACGGTTTATCGCTGGATTTTCGTCTATAGTGGCCCCCTTGGTGGCACTCACTAAGAAAGGGGCGGATGTTGCTCACTGGTCTTGTGAGGCCAAAGCGGCCTTTGCCCGTCTCAAAAGGGCATTTGTCTCGGCCAAGGTGCTGCGACACCCAGATACAGAGCGTCCTTTTGTGGTAGAAGTGGATGCCTCTGAGATAGGTATTGGGGCAGTGCTCTCTCAGATGGGGGTGTCTGATAATCGCCTTCATCCCTGTGCTTACTTTGACCGTAAATTTTCGTCTGCCGAGATGAATTATGATGTGGGTAACCGGGAATTGTTGGCTATAAAGGATGCACTCGGGGAGTGGAGACACTGGCTTGAGGGGGCTAAGTTTGTGGTCTCAATTCTCACCGACCATAAGAATATGGCATATTTAGAGTCAGCGAAGCGGCTCAATGCCAGGCAGGCACGATGGGCTTTGTTTTTTGCTCGCTTTAATTTTTTGATAACATATCGCCCTGGGTCAAAAAACATCAAGGCTGATGAGCTCTCGCAGAGTTTTGCTCCAGTTCAAGAGACCACCGAGGAGCCGTTGCCCATTGTGTCCCCATCATGTATTAAAGTGGGCATTACCCAGGACATCTTGTCATTAGTCCTTAGAGCACAGGAGCAGGCTCCTCCAGACCTTCCGGTAGGTCTCTTGTTTGTGCCTCCTAGGTTAAGACAGCGAGTGTTCCTGGAATTCCATGCCAAGAGGTCGGCAGGGCATCCGGGTATTGCCAGAACTCGGGAGTTGCTGTCTAGGGCGGTGTGGTGGCCCTCGGTGGCTAGGGATGTGGATCAGTGGGTTTGGGCATGTGACGTTTGTGCCCGAAATAAAACTCCTAGAGGGGTTCCTGTCGGCCCATTACATCCACTCTCTATTCCGTCTAAGCCATGGACCCACATTTCCATGGATTTTGTGGTGGACTTGCCCAAATCCTCGGGGATGACAGCCATTTCGGTTGTCGTTGACAGGTTTTCGAAGATGGCGCATTTCGTTCCACTGGTTGGGTTGCCATCGGCCAGATGCCTGTCTGAGTTATTTATGCAGCATGTTGTGCGCCTCCACGGGTTGCCACTTGATGTGGTCTCTGACCGTGGATCCCAGTTTGTGGCCAAATTCTGGAGGGCATTTTGTTCTGATCTCCAGATTTCTGTGAGCTTGTCATCAGGCTACCATCCACAGTCTAATGGGCAGACTGAGAGGGTGAACCAGTCCTTGGAGCAGTTCCTCAGGTGTTATGTCTCCAAGTGTCATACTGACTGGGTTGCTCATCTGTCCATGGCGGAGTTTGCCTATAACAACGCGGCTCATTCTGCTACAGGGATCTCTCCCTTCCTTTGTGTGTATGGGCATCATCCTAAGGCCAATTCTTTTGACCCCCTGGATTCCACGCCTGGTGGTTCCTCTGTTGTTTCGGTCCTTAGGGGTATTTGGAGGAAAGTGAAGAAAGCCCTTGTGTCTGTGTCATTAGTGACCATAAGGGTTTTTGATAAGCTGAGAAGACCCTGCAGCTTTAAATTAGGAGACTTCGTCTGGTTGTCCACCAAGAATTTGAAGTTGAGACAGCCATCTCATAAGTTAGGCCCCCGGTTCATCGGCCCTTATAAGATCACCAGGGTTATCAATCCGGTGGCATTTCAGTTAGATCTGCCCCGCTCATTGGGTATCAATAAAACATTTAATTGTTCCCTTTTAAAACTGGCGGTTAGTAATCCTTCTTCCAGTGGAAGACCTTCTCCTCTTCTGATACGGGGTCAGAGGGAGTTTGTGGTTGAAAGGGTTCTTGACTCCAAGATGGTTCGGGGTCGGCTGTCATTTTTGGTGCACTGGAAGGGGTATGGCCCGGAGGAGCGGTCGTGGGTGCGTAGTTGTGATCTTCATGCCCCCAGACTGATACGCTCTTTCTTCTCGCAGTTCCCCGATAAACCCGGTGGTAGGGGTTCTTTGACCCCTCGTCAGAGGGGGGGTACTGTTAGGATCTCCTGCTCTGTGCTGCCACGTCGCCATGGCAACCGGGAGGCAAGTGTTAGCGAAGTAACCTGAGCGCAGCTGATACTCCGGTCTGGGTTTTTACTGTGTAGTGGTTACAGGCTCTGTGCACGGCAGGGAATCCGGCGCTGGTTTTGTGCTCACAGTCTGTGAGGTCTGAGTGGGGCGTGGACAGCACCTGCTATATAAACCATCCTCTCAGGCTAGGCAAATGCTGCTGAATCTTTGTTTGTTAGTCAGTTCCAGAGAGTTAGCTAGTACTGTGTGACTTTGTATTTACTTGTTGCTTACTGCGAATAGGCCTTGGGATTCGGTACTTCATTCTGCCAATCCGGACCTAGCAGTAAGACTGGAGTCAGTTGTTTGACCTGCTGGGGTTCTTTTGCTATTCTGTGAACCCAGCAGGTTTGCGGCTGTACTCTCAGACCTGCTTGCTTAATCCTCCCTCACTGTGCAGGGCGTCCAGGTGTCAGTTTAGTGGCAGTAAGCTGAACCTGTGCCCTGCAAGTGGGGGTTAGGATTGTGGATACTCTCCTTGTGTCTATATTTCTATCTCTGACCAAGGAGTTTATTCCCACAACCGTTGGTAACCCTTTGGGGTTTTTTCTGTTGCTCTTAGCAACATCATTTCAGGTGCTCCACATGTTAAATCACTACACCTCGCTTCATTGTCCGCTCTATTCCATCTGAGCATTCCTGACACTAGGGAGACACCCAATTCCTGAGCCTTTGGGCTTCTCCGTTCACTTTGTGTTTATTAGTTATTCCATCACCTCCTGTGTATGTTATGTTATACTGTCTGTGAGTTCGTTTGCTTCGCTTCCCTCTCTGTTCATACACCGGTATACTCCTGTTAGCACTGGTGTGCGTAACAATGAGTCAGTGCAAATCACGTCATCTGATCCCTGGAAACCTACTTTGGACAGTGGCGTGGGGGTTTGCTGGTGATGCGAGCAGATTGCGCCTGGCCGGGAGACTTGGCCACTCGATTCTTGAGAGCCTCCAAACCATTCCGTGAGAGTAGGCAGGTATGGCACAGGTGCATTTATTACTCATTGATCCACAGTTGGAGTTAATTATTTCACTATTGTTTCTGTGAGACCTGGAAAACATGAGCTGTTTATGGTCCTGAGGACTGAGTTTGAAAACTTATGCTCTAAAGCAGGCATTCCCAATCACGGTCCTCAAAGCACACTAAAAGTCCAGGTTTTAGTGATATCCATGCTTGAACACAGGTGACTTAATTTGTACAGCAGTTATTTTGATTTAACAATCAAAAGCCTGGAATCACTAAAACCTGTACTGCTACCGTACCTTGAGGATTTAGGTTGGGAAAGATGTGATAAGCACTGAGGAATTACATAAAACCCATAACAAAAGCATATCATAAAACATACCAGTGTTACACAACTGAAGGATCTTCTTCTCCGTAGCATCTGCATCTCCTGAAGGTCTTCTTGCAGTGACCCCTGTACACCTGCAGTTGAGACTCAAAGAACATACCAGCATGTCTTCATTCCTATAGCAGCCGCTCTTTCCATAAGGCGGGACATGTCTACCGGTACTGGGATGCTGCCAGGTCTTATACCACTGGCAGTAGTATGACCTCAACCCCTGAGTGACCCCAATCAATGCTGATGGAGCAAAATACCAAAAGAGGATAGGAGCTGCTCTAAGACAAGGGACTGGAGAATGAACAATAGACAAACACAGAACTCTTCCAAACTCTGGACAGCTTTCAGGAGAGGAGAGAACATAAAGTACGTACACAGACAATAGACTACAAAAAGAAGTTAGACAAAACAACGAAGAGATAGAGCCACTGTCATTGGGAGTACTGAGGGTATGCAGGAGATATAGATAACTGAGGAAATTCAAGACTGTATAGCAAGAAGATGAGTACAATAAGCAGAAATACCAAAAGCAATCAAGACAGATAATGCAACTAACACAGAGGAGGATGATGATAATTACATAACTGACACAGGTATAACTGAGTTGGATGCTGATAACTATACAACTGACACAAAACTGAACACAGGAATACTGCAGAGGACAGTAGCAGAATAACGAGACAAAGATTTCCTCAACTAGTATTAGAACCTAGAGACAAGGGCTCCCGCTGCAATCAGGAACTATGACCAGCAAAGAGTGAGATACAGACAACACATAAATAGGAGACAAGAGCCAATGAGAGTCACAGCACAGCTAGCCTCCCCTAATTACCTACGCTCTGCAGCTGTGCTGCTGCACATCCACCAGGATCCTGACTTTCACAAGAAACAACAGGCTGGAGTCAGGTAGCAAAGTATTCCCAAAAAGGTGTGCTGCTACACACAGTAGCCAACTTCCAGGTTGCTAGGAGACAGACAGAAACACAAACAGCAATGAGCCGCAGCAGCGACTCACAACAATCAGAAAACTAAGAAGCAACTATCTTTGGTGACTCACAATGGTTATCATAGCAATGTATAATGGAGTATAATTTTCAAGGGGAGAGGGACAGATTACAGCAGCATTCATCAAACAACAAAACTATTTTAGTAGAATGTTTTTCTACACTGAAAGGAAAGCAATCAAATTCACACTCATATATCATATAAACATATTTTCTATATTTAATTCCACCTTAAATCCAAATGAGGATTGCCATTTTTGCTCTTATTGCCAATGTTTGAGAGTAATCTTCTATATTGATCTGCACACACAAAGTCGGCACTTTATTCAGCATGAAAATGTGGTAATCCTAATTAATCATCTTAGAGAGGTGCCGTTCCCTGCCTAGCTCTAAACTAATATTACTTTAAAATCTTAACTGTGGCTTTGTAGTTCACTTGTAAGTGGGGTTTTTACAAGATTAGAGATTTATCAGTATGAAAAGGTAACAAATCCTGTTTTAGGTGTTGTTATTTTATAGCAGATGTAATATACAAATAAGATGAAACAAATGAAATTTCAGAAAGGCAAATACACATTAGTGGTGTACAAAGGATCAGCTTTTCGTTAGAGATCCTAACCTCTTGAGTTGTCTGGGCAGCACTTGTTCCAGTAATATTTGCTTTAATACTTTTTAAGCAGATTGATTTTTTAAAGATATATTTTCCTCTTTGCTTCAGACGCAAAGGAAAATGGAAGTAACTGGTCTAAAAAAGAAAACAGATAATGGTTTTGCACCCAAGGACAAAACAATTAGCATTTCCAATACTATGCAATGGTACAGGAGAGAGAGAAAAATATTAGCAACATATGTCTTTCATTCATCTGAAAGAAACAGTTTGAAACTTGTAAGAGTAAAATCTGACCTTTTACATCTACAGTGAGTACCATGATTATTATCAGAAAAAATGACAATAACCCCTCCCAAATATCAAGAATATGATTCATGATCTGCTCTCTAAGGTATCATAAACTACCATATCTCTCTCTCTCTCTCTCTCTCTCTCTCTCACTCACTGGTGTGTTTTTTTTAAATAAAGTCTATATACAGCAATGCAGCTAATCACCACAGTCAATCATTCTGGTTTAAGATGTGGCAACTACTGTTAGCTGCAAAAGTAAGAGAAGCCCATATTTTAAACAAAGAACAGATTTCCATCCACATTATGGAACACAAAATCAACTACTGAATTTTATACCTTTGAGCAAATGTAGCAAGGGCCAGTGTACTCGTGCGGTCACTGGCCCTGCTACTGGCCTGCACGCCCCTCCTCACCTGGGATGGCCAAGCGCCGTCCCATGCGGCCGGAGGTAGCGCTGGCTTCAGGCAGCAATGGGGACTGGGCCTAGTCCGGTCTCCACCTGCCCAGCTGTTTTCAGGGTCCGGCGGTGGGCGTGGGGGTGGCGGTGAATCACCACCGCCACTCCACGCGGGTGATGGCGGCGGGCCTGCATCCTCCGGGACGCAGACCCAGCCAATCGCAGTGCGGCGTTTGGAATTTGGCACCAGCCGCGAGCCAATCACTTTGTGATTGGCTCGCGAACTGGTGGCCTATCAGGAGTGGCGGCGGCGAGCCAATCCCGGCTCGCCACATCATAACCCCGCCCCCTGGCACTGGCTGATACTAGCCAGTGCCGGGCGGGAGGGCTCAGTTCGTCGGCGGGGAAGGAGCAGAGAAGAGCTCCTGAAGATTGAAGACGGAAGACGGCGCCGGAAGCCCTGGAGGTAGTTGCAAAAGAGTTGAGGCCCGCCGCCGCCCGCCGGATGAAGTACAAAGAGCCGACGCCCGTCGGTGAAGACGTCGGAAGCCCTGGGACAGCGGTGTGCAACGCAAAAGGGCTTGCACTGGCCACCGCTGCCCAGGCGATGGCTCCAGGAAGCCCGGAGGTGGTGGGAGCCATCCCACCTCCGGCGAAGACAACGCGGTGGGCGTGGCCGAACCAGGCTTGGTCCAGCCGTGGCCCTTTGGACGGATAAGTACAGGTGCTGCCCCCCTGTGGCCGGAGAGGCCCCAGCCATGAGGAAAATGGCCGCCGCGGCACTGAAGGGGTTAACCCCTAGTACCCGGCGCCATTTTAAAAGACAATGGGCGCTTGGCGCCAGATTTAAAAACATATTGTGGGCGCTAGGCGCCGTGTTTTATTAATGTTAAAAAATTTGTTTTTATGATGTGCCGTGGTCCCGGACCTCTCCGGAGACCACGGCAGTGAGGACAGCCCCCCGGCACACTGAGCAGAGTGTGCGCGCCGGGGGAGAGGGCAGCCGCTGACCGCCGGAGTCTGGGAGCTCCGCTCCCGGCAGCAGTCAGTGCAGCCCCGGGTGCACTGGAGTGTGCGCGCCGGGGAGAAGAGAGAGCCGCCGCTGGGGGCCGGGAGCTCTGCTCCCGGCGCCTCAGCCCAGCACGGGTGGCCAGCCGCAGCAGGCGGGACGGACTTCCCGGGCTGCTTGCCGGCGAGGGGGGGTGCGCCGCAGCCTGGCTCCCCGCCGGACGCTGCGGCGAGACACCAAAATCAGCGCTGCATGCAGGGGACCGGGCTAGCCGGCTCCCTGCGCGGCGAGGCCACCACAGGCGCCGCTCATGGGGGACCGGGCTAGCCGGCTCCCTAGCGGCGTGGGTGCAATTAGGCTGGTGAGCAGGATGATGAGCGCTGGGGTCCGGGAGCTACGCTCGCGGCACCTCAGCGCTGCAATAGAGCCAGAGTCACGGTGGCCGGGACAAGTGTCCCGGGCCGCCGGGCTTCGGTACAGGGGGGTGCGGCAAGGCCACAAAGTTAGTGCCACACTGGGGGGACAGGGAGAGCCAGCTCCCTGGACCCCAGTGGCAGGCAGGCAGGCTGGAGGGTGGGGGAAGCCAGCCCCATACCTCCAGCACTGAGAGAGCCCTAGCAGCCAGGCTGCAGGGCTAGGGGAGCCAGCACAGACAGGGTCCTAGCAGCCAGGCTGCAGGACTAGGACACAGTATTCCACAAACCAGACATTGTGTAAAAAATAATAGAAAGTACAGTGTGTTGTAAGGCACTGCAGTGCCTAGGTATGTGGAGCCTGTGCAGGCTCAGAGTGTATTTAAATGTATAACATGTACAGTGTGATTTAAATGTAATGTATTTAAAGGTAAATTGCACTTACTTGGTTGTGTGTCCCAGGAGGGGGGAATCCATGGCTGTGCAGGCTGATGGATTCTCCCAGACCTTTTCCCCAAAAACGGAATGCTTTCCCATCCAGCCTCACACTTCCAAGGGGCACAGGGAGAGAGAGAAGCAGCTCAGCTATGAAACAAGCTGAGTGGTTTCTTGGAGCTCCATGGAGATCACCCGTAGTGGCCTAGAAACCTGGACCGGGGAGCCAGGCTGCCCAGCTGTGGAGCCCAAATCCAGGCTGCAGGCAGTGAGTTGGGTCCCGGGCAGGTTTCTGGAAGTCAGATTTAGGAGGGAAAACTTCCCCCCAGCCAGACTGAACGGCACCGGGGCGTATCCTGATCCTCCAAGATGGGAGAGTCAAAGGAGACCGACCACTCCCCACTGTCCATAGGGGACAATGTAAGCTGTGCATGAGACCAAGGCATGCACAGCTCATGGGTAAACATTGATTGGTTGTGCACCACAGGGCGGGCTTACCCCCTGTGGTAAGGGGTCTTGGAGAGGGATAAAAGGAGGGCAGTTGGCCCATAGGATTGTGTATTGTAACATCTTATTCTGCTGAAAACATCTGATTGTATGCTGTTGCCCCTAGCAATAGGGAGGAGCCTTTTTAAAGGTTATTTATCATTGAGCAATAAACATCATTGCCTCAAGAAGACTGCTTCATCTTGTGACTAACAGGGTTAGGCCAAACCTAGCCCCGTCCTCCGGCTGTCCAGGGAAGCACCTAACGTCTCCAAGCTCCGCCTTCCGCCAGCTACCGGTAGAGGCCTAGCAAGTGGCTAGTGGGGATTCGTCAGCACCACACAGGGGTGGTAAGGCAGTGCGTCGGCACATACAGAGCAGAACCGTGGTTCCAAACGCCACGGCCGGTTAGGAGTTTGGTGGTGGCAGCATAAACCCGCCCACAACGCAGTGGGTGGAGTCAGTAACAGGCGGTTACTGACGGTAAGCGGGAATCCCCTATGTGGTCAGGCCTCGTGTGACTTGACCTTCCATTCTGTGCGCAGCCAACGGGACGCGAAAGCGGCGAGTGCTTTCGTACGGGACCGTCCTGTCACAGAAATTGGTGGCATAGTGGTGGGATATTCCCAGGCGGTGTCATGACTGAGGTTTTTGTGAACCCGGTGTAGTGAAGTCTGTGCGGGCGACTGGAGGATTATGTGAATACTACCACTGACCTGGTTTGGAAATGTTGTGGACTCGAGTATTCTTCTGATGACTGGGAAGAGGAACCGCGGCAGAGATGGCCGAATCTAGGCTCTCCTCATACAGGATTAGGTCGGCAGACAGGAAGCACGTGGGGGCGCTGAAGGTCTCCTGAAAGACAGAACTGGAAAGGCGCTGATGAATCAGTGAAGAATACCAGGTTCAACTGTGCTAAAGGGCACGGGATGCTTGGAGACACTGAGGTGCTTGGAGACACTGAGGTGCTTGAGGACACTGAGGTGCTTGAGGACACTGAGGTGCTTGAGGACACTGAGGTGCTTGGGGACACTGAGGTGCTTGGGGACACTGAGGTGCGTAGAGGCACTGGGATGCGTAGAGGCACTGGGATGCGTGGAGGCACGGAGGTACTAAGGCACGGAGGTGCTGAGGCACGGAGGTACTGAGGCACAGAGGTGCTGGAAGCATGGAGGTACTGAGGCACGGAGGTGCTGGAAGCACGGAGGTACTGAGGCACGGAGGTGCTGGAAGCACGGAGGTACTGAGGCACGGAGGTGCTGGAAGCACGGAGATGCTGAGGCACGAGGTGCTGGAAGCACGGAGATGCTGAGGCACGAGGTACTGTGCCTTTAAGACGAAACATTGCAGCTGTGCCTTTACATTGAGACTCAGGGAAAATGATGAAATCAAATGGCAACACACAAGTAAACCAAACGGTAACAAGGGAACAGAGTTCCCACAGGAACTTAGGTACAAAAGGTTACCTTAAGGGAGCTCAGCATAAGACTCACACAAGGCTGTATGTGACATGAGGAACTGGCCCAGATTCCAACTCAGCCTCCTGATTTATACTTCCTGGTCCCTGATGATTGGTGGGCAGGATTAGGTGATGTAGAGAGTCTCAGGCTGGCAGAGGATTGGACAACTCTGGGTCAGGTGAAGTCACTGTCATGTGACTACTCTAGAGGAGGCTGTGAAGTGCAGCGAGGCCTAGCAGGCCGAGAGAACACTGAAGCCTGAACTTCAGATTACTGAATTCAGCCTCACACAGGAGATCACCACAGGTGGAGCTAATTAACTATTACCTCTCAGGCAGAGAACTCAGGAAAACTGACAAGCTGTTTAACTCCGTGAGTGAAAAGACACAGGATCCAGGACAGATGGCAGGGGTAAGTCACCAAATATAAAACCTACAGTCAGGATTGTGACAGGCGGCTTTTCATCACCCGATTGGAGAAGCCGAGTTACTCAGGAGAGGAGTAACTGCAGCGCAGGAGAACGCACAAGATGGCGGAATTCAGCGGAATGTCCAAGGGCGATCTGGAGATCGTGTGCCAGGAGAAGGGTGTGGATATCCCTTCCAACGCGTCCAGAAGCGTCATGAAGGCGGCGCTCAGGAGCGTGGAGGAGTCTCATCGGGCGGAGGTGGAAAGCACTGACGGCGTCAGCATCGCAGAGGACGGCCCAAAGGTGGACCTTCGTAAGGAACCGGTGAGAACCACAAGCCCCGCCCTCTCTCACAGCAGCAATGTTTCTCAGCAATCCCTAGCAGGGCCAGGATCCCAACGTCCCAGGGGGGGCGGCCCGGATACCCTAGCAGATCGGCTAGCGGAATTGGGGGAAGGGGCAACGGAGCAAGAGCGCTTGATCATCATCCAGATGTGGCGTGATGAGCGGGCACCACGGGCTGTGGTACCCCGGGAGCCGTTGTCAGCTGTTGTACACAGATCGGGACGCATTCAGTTTGCCAAGTTTGCAGACAGTGATGGGGACATTGATGGACATTTGCAAGTTTTTGAAAGGACTTGTAAACTACACGATTTACCCAAGTCGGAGTGGGTGAGACACCTTGTACCCACTCTGCATGGAGAGGCCTTGGAGGCCTATCGAGGAGTGGCCACGGAGGACTGTGGGAACTACGACGAAGTCGCGAAGGCCCTCCTCCAGAGATTCTTCATCACTCCAGAGTCTTACAGGAAGAAGTTCAGAGACTTGCCCAAGAATCCTAGCAGCACCCATGAGCAGTTCGCCAACCAGCTGCGGCAGTACGTGGTGAAGTGGGTGAAGGATTCGGAAGCCACTACATGGGACGCACTGATCGACCTGATCTGCAGGGAGCAGTTCTTCCGCAGGTGCGCCCCAGAAGTGAAGGAGTGGGTGCTAGATCGGGAGCCACCCAGCTTAAAGATGGCTGCCCAGTTAGCAGACAAGTATGTGGCAATTCGGCCACAGGGGCAGAAGCGCCCAGCCAGCAGCCAGCTCCAAAAGACTGCACCACCAAGGGGACCAGCAACCGCACTGCAGCGTCCCTGCAATTGATCAGAGATCATCGGTGCCACGACTGGAGAAGAAGTGCTACGGCTGTGGGAAAATCGGACATCTGAGGATGAACTGTCCTGCATCCCAAGCACCCCAGACTCGTGCCCCAAATCCGAGTGCTGGAGCCCAGCTTGCTTGTTTGACGAGAGGAGATGAGATTACAGAGACTGTTCCCCCTCCAGTCAGTCCGATGGAGTGTGGCGATAGACAGGTGCACTCTGCGGAGAGAGTCACCTGCATGGCCAAACAGCCCCTACACAACATGTGGAGGCACCTGCAGCCGGTCCACGTGGGACCCCTGCAGGGAGAAGGCCTAAGAGACTCTGGGGCCTCAATCACTGTGGTGAGCCCCCACCTTATAGATCCTGCTGCAGTATTGCAGGGTCGCACTGCCACGGTCACCCTGGCAGAAGGAACAGAGAAAGCGGTTCCCATGGCAAGGGTCTACCTGGACTGGGGAGCTGGACCAGAGTTGCGAGAAGTTGCCGTCATGGATGGTCTCCCAACTGATGTGGTCCTAGGAAATGATCTGGGTGGTGGGATCGTCACTACGTTTGTTGGCGCCATTCCCCGGAGTCAAGTTCCAAACCCACCATTGACATCAGCTACTCCAGCACAGCCCCGCCCAGAGGAAAAGACTACAGCTGCTAGACAACTGCCAGCACAGCCAACCACAGCATCAACCAGCCCAGAGGAAAAGATTACAGCGGCTAGATCAGTACATCGACCCCGCATGCCTTTTGCCTCTGGTATGCCTACGTCCCCTAGCAACGCAGAGGATGTCGGTTCCAGCTTGTTTGATCCTGTGGGGGTGCCCAATGATGTTCCTGACCCCAGTGGTTTGCCAACTCCGGCGGTGAGTATGAGAAACCACACTGACTTTCCCATGACTGACCCCTACCAGACTGACCCTAGTAGTCCCCACCTAGATCCCCCTGTAGAGTGTCCCAATTTAGGAGAGATTGAGGGCCACAGGCAGGAGTTTAGGGAGGCTCAACTCTCTGACCCATCCCCGAAAGGCATGAGGCGCTACTCTGGCAGCGGCCTTGACCGGGTTGGGGCGGGAAGTTTGACCTGGCGGGAAGGGTTAAGGTACAGGGTAGCCAGGAAAGTGGGAGGGGATAGACCAGATAGGGAATGTGTCCAACTGGTCCCCCCAGGGAACGTTCCTGCGCAACGAGTGTCGGTTGCCAGTGAAACCCCTTTGGACAGTAACCCGGAGACAGACCGTACCCTGAAGTGCCTGACACAGAGCTTACCCTGGTCTGGAATGTCGGATGACGCCCAGACCAACTGTAAGGCTGGTGCCATGCGTTGGCAGCCGGGGCACTCCAGCGATTGTGTTGTCTCTGGGCCTCTGCCCATAGGAGAACCCTTGCAGCAAGTTGCTGTGGACATAGCAGGTCCCCTGCCTGTGCGGAGTAGATCGGGGAAGACACGCAGCCTCCCTGTAGTGGATGCCACACAGGATCCAGAGGCTGGTGGTCTGGCCGCCATCACTGTGGCACAGGTAGCGGACGAGGAGGAAGGAGTAGGCCTAGGTGACAGGGTAGGTTTCCCGAGTCATAGGTCGACGGAGGAGGATTGGAGGGCAGGTCTGACAGTTAGGGCAGACAGTTGCCAGATAGGTATGACGGAGGTGCAGTGCCTGGGGCACCATGTGGGAGGAGACAGGGGTAGGCCCAAACCAGAGGGGGTGGAGGCAACCAGAGGCTGTCCCCGACCCACATTCCCCAGACCGGTACTGACCTTAGAACCTGTAAGGCCCTACGGACATGTTGTCATTGACTTTAGTCCTGTAGTGAACCCCTTGACAGAGATGGCTAGGAAGGGCATTCCCAAGTCAGTGGACTTTGCACCCGCTTGCGAGTTGGCATTCCAGTCATTAAAGGAGGCTCGGGTACCCGCTCCAGTGCTGATGGCGCACATTCTTGACCAGGACTGTGTGTTACGAACTATTGCGCCACTGCACGGACTGGGAGCAGTACCGAGCCAGAAAGAGCCATATGGGCAGGAGCACCCTGTGGCCTGGTTGAGCAGTATACTGCTATTGTGGGAGGTGGGGTATGCCACAATTGGGACACCTTGGGTGGCACTTGTTTGGAACCAGCCCCCCAACGTGGTGACTTACCACCCACCTGTTAGGTGGCTGCAACCTACCTTGGGGAAATTGGACAGACTTTTGTGGTGGAGCCTTGAACTTGGACTTCAGGTGGACTATTTGAACATTGTGCACCCACGAAGAGAGGCCCACTACACTAGGGATGAACTGTCTAGGCCGGAGCCTACACCCCCCAGGTAGCGTTCCCTTCACCCCAACGGACTGCGGGACCAGGACCCAAATCGTTGGGACATGGGTCCCTGGTTGACCCGCTTGAATGGGGGGGGAGGAGTGTGGCCGGAGAGGCCCCAGCCATGAGGAAAATGGCCGCCGCGGCACTGAAGGGGTTAACCCCTAGTGCCCGGCACCATTTTAAAAGACAATGGGCGCTTGGCGCTTGATTTAAAAACATATTGTGGGCGCTAGGCGCCGTGTTTTATTAATGTTAAAAAATGTGTTTTTATGATGTGCCGTGGTCCCGGACCTCTCCGGAGACCACGGCAGTGAGGACAGCCCCCCGGCGCACTGAGCAGAGTGTGCGCGCCGGGGGAGAGGGCAGCTGCTGACCGCCGGAGTCTGGGAGCTCCGCTCCCGGCAGCTGTCAGTACAGCCCCGGGCGCACTGGAGTGTGCGCGCCGGGGAGAAGGGAAAGCCGCCGCTGGGGGCCGGGAGCTCTGCTCCCAGCGCCTCAGCCCAGCACGGGTGGCCAGCCGCAGCAGGCGGGACGGACGTCCCGGGCTGCTGGCCGGCGAGGGGGGGGTGCGCCGCTGCCCGGCTCCCCGCCGGACACTGCGGCGAGACACCAAAATCAGCGCCGCATACAGGGGACCGGGCTCGTCGGCTCCCTGCGCGGCGAGGCCACCAAAGGCGCCGCTCATGGGGGACCGGGCTAGCCGGCTCCCTAGTGGCGTGGGTGCAATTAGGCTGGTGAGCAGGATGATGAGCGCTGGGGTCCGGGAGCTACGCTCCCGGCACCTCAGCGCTGCAATAGAGCCAGAGTCACGGCGGCCGGGACAAGTGTCCCGGGCCGCTGGGCTTCGGTACAAGGGGGTGCGCCGCTGCATGCGGCGAGGCCACAAAGTTAGTGCCACACTGGGGGGACAGGGAGAGCCAGCTCCCTGGACCCCAGTGGCAGGCAGGCAGGCTGGAGGGTGGGGGAAGCCAGCCCCATACCTCCAGCACTGAGAGAGCCCTAGCAGCCAGGCTGCAGGGCTAGGGGAGCCAGCACAGACAGGGTCCTAGCAGCCAGGCTGCAGGACTAGGACACAGTATTCCACAAACCAGACATTGTGTAAAAAATAATAGAAAGTACAGTGTGTTGTAAGGCACTGCAGTGCCTAGGTATGTGGAGCCTGTGCAGGCTCAGAGTGTATTTAAATGTATAACATGTACAGTGTGATTTAAATGTAATGTATTTAAAGGTAAATTGCACTTACTTGGTTGTGTGTCCCAGGAGGGGGGAATCCATGGCTGTGCAGGCTGATGGATTCTCCCAGACCTTTTCCCCAAAAACTGAATGCTTTCCCATCCAGCCTCACACTTCCAAGGGGCACAGGGAGAGAGAGAAGCAGCTCAGCTATGAAACAAGCTGCGTGGTATCTTGGAGCTCCATGGAGATCACCCGTAGTGGCCTAGAAACCTGGACCGGGGAGCCAGGCTGCCCAGCTGTGGAGCCCAAATCCAGGCTGCAGGCAGTGAGCTGGGTCCCGGGCAGGTTTCTGGAAGTCAGATTTAGGAGGGAAAACTTCCCCCCAGCCAGACTGAACGGCACCGGGGCGTATCCTGATCCTCCAAGATGGGATAGTCATAGGAGACCGACCACTCCCCACTGTCCATAGGGGACAATGTAAGCTGTGCATGAGACCAAGGCATGCACAGCTCATGGGTAAACATTGATTGGTTGTGCACCACAGGGCGGGCTTACCCCCTGTGGTAAGGGGTCTTGGAGAGGGATAAAAGGAGGGCAGTTGGCCCATAGGATTGTGTATTGTAACATCTTATTCTGCTGAAAACATCTGATTGTATGCTGTTGCCCCTAGCAATAGGGAGGAGCCTTTTTAAAGGTTATTTATCATTGAGCAATAAACATCATTGCCTCAAGAAGACTGCTTCATCTTGTGACCAACAGGGTTAGGCCAAACCTAGCCCCGTCCTCCGGCTGTCCAGGGAAGCACCTAACGTCTCCAAGCTCCGCCTTCCGCCAGCTACCGGTAGAGGCCTAGCAAGTGGCTAGTGGGGATTCGTCAGCACCACACAGGGGTGGTAAGGCAGTGCGTCGGCACATACAGAGCAGAACCGTGGTTCCAAACGCCACGGCCGGTTAGGAGTTTGGTGGTGGCAGCATAAACCCGCCCACAACGCAGTGGGTGGAGTCAGTAACAGGCGGTTACTGATGGTAAGCGGGAATCCCCTATGTGGTCAGGCCTCGTGTGACTTGACCTTCCATTCTGTGCGCAGCCAACGGGACGCGAAAGCGGCGAGTGCTTTCGTACGGGACCGTCCTGTCACCCCCCCCCGTCCTTCCCCTAGACCACCAGGGATTTGGGCACTAGGCCCGCGGGGTAAAACAGGCGCTAGGCCTGAGACACCAAAGGTGGGCACTAGGCCCGGGGGCAAAAAGTACAGGTGGTGCCCCCCCTTCCCCTGGACCACCAGGGATTCGGGCACTAGGCCCGCGGGGCAAAACAGGCACTAGGCCTGAGACGCTATAGGCGGGCATTAGGCCCGTGGGTAATGCGGGCACTAGGCCCAAAAGGAGGTGGCGTTAGGCCACCAGGCATAAAGAGTTGCCCCCAACGGCAGCAATAGGCCAGGGCACACAAGGCAAAGAAGCCCAAAGCTATTGCGTGTATGGTAAGTCGGCGCTAGGCCGTGGTATCTCTTGATCCGGCGCTAGGCTGCCGGTTGCGTAAGTCGGCGCTACGTCGCAGGTGTGGTAAGTCGGCACTAGGCCGCAGGATGCGTAAGTCGTGCTACGTCGCAGGTTGCATAAGTCGGCACTTGGCCGCAGGTTGCTTAAGTCGGCGCTACGTCTCAGGTTGCATAAGTCGGCACTCGGCCGCAGGTTGCTTAAGTCGGTGCTACATCGCAGGTTGCATAAGTCGGCACTCGGCCGCAGGTTGCTTAAGTCAGCATTATGCCGCAGGTTGCATAAGTCGGCGCTAGGCCGTGGTTCGCATAAGTTGGCGCTACGCCGCATGTGTGATGAGTTCCCAGTTTTCCCCACAGCCAGGCCCCCATGAAAGGTAGGCCGTCGGAAGTATGTGTTGGTGAGTACCATAAGGTCGAAACAGTTTTACGGTATCGTGTGATAACCTCTGTATAAGTGTCTCTCCATCATAAACCGTAAGCAGCGCCACGTCCCATGGGCTGTGTTGTGTGTTCTCTTACAGGAGCAAGGAAGAAGGGCCAGTCATCTGGCAGGGATCCGAGGATACAGCTGGTGAGCGGAATTGTGTTTCGTGTGTTGTCTGTGGTGTATGTTAACCCTTCCCCCACCTCCCCTTTGGGCGTTTTCGTTCAGGGTCGCGCCTGGTGTTTTGCACCACTACGGGAGCACCCAGTCTGAGGCCACAAGTGCCAATGATGACCATTCACTGAAGCCAGTGTAGGTCACCCCTGCGTAGTGTGTCCCCCATTCTTTTCAGGTCGCCCCAGGAAGTTCTCCTCCGTGTGTGGACGTGTGCCAGTATCGTCGGAGTCGTCTCGATGGACTGAAAGTGGAGGACGGGAGCCGGGAGGTACAAAGGCCTGGTAAGTGAGCGCCCCGTTTCCTTCCAGCAGGGCCCCACCCCACGTGCCTCTTACACAATCAGAGTACAAGTACAGAATATTTACTTCCTGGAAAATCTCCATAACATTTTGTGCATTGGTAATCCCAGCAGGCCTATCTAATAAACATTGTATTACAAACATGAACACCCCACACACTAAAAATGACAGATGAGCCGTTCGGATTATAGGCAATCCGAGCGTGCCGACCCGAACTTCCAGTAACCGAGTAAATCTGGCTTGTATTCCAAATCAAGGCAAAACGTCATCATACCCGGTGTTGTATTCTTGCAGGTTTTGGATTCTATATTAGGACCCTGCGTCAGTGACTCAGCACCATTTCACTCCAGTCACGCTGCCGTGTGCTGCACTGTGCTCTGCTGTGTCACAGTGTTCATCCACAAGCTGTTCTGTCAGTGTTCATCCACAAGCTGTGCTGTCACTGTGTTCATCCACAAGCTGTGCTGTCACTGTGTCCATCCACAAGCTGTGCTGTCACTGTCGATCCTCGAGCTGTGCTGTGTCCATCAAGTCGCTACACTGTGTCCAGTCCCCTTAGTCTAATTATTTCTGTATCATAGTTGTGCATTCACATATAAGCAGTGTGATGCCTTACAGTCTCAGTTGTAAAATAAAAATGAAAAAAGTTAATAAAAGGAAGAGATGAGCAGGTTCGGTCCCCTGAGTTTTCCCGTCTGACTCGCAAACCAGAACGAGGCAAAACGTTATCATTCCGCTGTCAGATTCTCGCGGGATTTGGATACCATATAAGGAGCCGCACGTCACCACCATTTTCACTACGGCATTGGAGAGTGTAGCGAGAGGACGTGTCTCTGTCCTCAGTGTCCTGCATCAGTACAGTGGTAGTGTCTTGTGCTGCATCAGTCCAGTCACAGTCGTGGTGTCCTCTGCTGCCATATGTCCAGTGCTGCTGTATAAGTACAGTCCAGTGGTGTTGTGTTGTGCTGCATCAGTCCAGTCACAGTTGTGGTGTCCTCTGCTGCCATATATCCAGTGCTGCTGTATAAATCCAGTCCAGTGATGCTGTGTTGTGATGCATCATTTCAGTGGTGGTGTATTGTGCTGCATCAGTCCAGTCACAGTGGTGTCTGCTGCCATATGTCCAGTGCTGCTGTATAAGTCCAGTCCATTGCAGTGGTCCTGTGTTGTCCTGCATCAGTACAGTGGTAGTGTCTTCTGCTGCACCAGTCCAGTCACAGTGGTGGTGTCCTCTGCTGCCATATGTCCAGTGCTGCTGTATAAGTCCAGTCCATTGCAGTGGTCCTGTGTTGTCCTGCATCAGTCCAGTGGTAGTGTCTTCTGCTGCATCAGTCCAGTCACAGTGGTGGTATCCTCTGCTGCCATATGTCCAGTGCTGCTGTATAAGTCCAGTCCATTGCAGTGGTGCTGTGTTATCCTGCATCAGTCCAGTGGTGGTGTCCTTGTGCTGTGGTACTGCCATATATGTCCAGCGATACTGCCGTATATGTCCAGTGGTACTGCTGTATAAATCCAGTGATACTGCCGTATATGTCCAGTGGTACTGCCATATAATTCCAGTGATACTGCCGTATATGTCCAGTGGTACTGCCATATAAATCCAGTGGTACTGGCGTATAAATACAGTCCAGTGACACTGCCATATATGTCCAGTGGTACTGCCATATAATTCCACTGATACTGCCATATATGTCCAGTGGTAATGCCATATAAATCCAGTGGTACTGGCGTATAAGTCTAGTCCAGTGATACTGCCATATATGTCCAGTGGTACTGCCGTATAAATCCAGTGATATTGCCGTATATGTCCAGTGGTACTGCCGTATAAATCTAGTCAAGTGATACTGCCGTGTAATTCCAGCAGTACTGCCGTATATATATCCAGTGATACTGCTGTATATGTCCAGTGTTACTGCCATATAATTCCAGTGATACTGTCATATATGTCCAGTGATACTGCCGTATAAATCCAGTGGTACTGGCGTATAAATCCAGTCCAGTGATAATGCCGCATATATCCAGTGGTACAGCCATATAATTCCAGTGATACTACCGTATATGTCCAGTGGTACTGCTGTATAAATCCAGTGGTACTGGCATATAAATCCAGTCCAGTGATACTGCCGTATATGTCCAGCGGTACTGCCGTATAAATCCAGTGATACTGCCGTATATGTCCAGTGGTACTGCCATATAAATCCAGTGATACTGCCGTATATGTCCAGCGGTACTGCCGTATAAATCCAGTGATACTGCCGTATATGTCCAGTGGTACTGCCATATAAATCCAGTGATACTGCCGTATATGTCCAGTGGTACTGCCATATAAATCCAGTGGTACTGGCGTATAAATCCAGTCCAGTGATACTGCCGTATATGTCCAGTGATACTGCCGTATATGTCCAGTGGTACTGCCATATAATTCCAATGGTACTGCCATATAATTCCAGTGAAACTGCCATATAATTCCAGTGGTACTGGCGTATAATTCCAGTGGTACTGGCGTATAAGTCCAGTGATACTGCCGTATAAATCCAGTCCAGTGGTACTGCCGTATAAGTCCAGAGGTACTGCCGTATAATTACAGTGATACTGCCGTATAATTACAGTGGTACTGCTGTATAAGTCCAGTGGTACTGATATATAATTCCAGTGATACAGCCGTATATGTCCAGTGGTACTGCCGTATAAATCCAGTGGTACTGCCGTATATGTCCAGTGGTACGGCTGTATAAATCCAGTCCAGTGATACTGCCGTATATGTCCAGTGGCACTGCCGTATAAATCCAGTGATACTGCCGTATATGTCCAGTGGTACTGCCGTATAAGTCATGGGGTACTGCCATATAAGTCCAGTCTAATGGTGCTGCATCAGTCCAGTGGTGGTGTCTTGTGCTGCCATAAATCCAGTGGTGGTGTTTTGTACTGTATTTTATTTACTCCAAATAAAAGGGTTATATGCATTACTTATATTATTATCCAAATAATTTTTACAGGGTTTGCCCTGTGTGGTGTAGGGGTACGCTCACCTGTGCTGCAGATTATTATAATAGCTCCAAATAAAGAGATTTATTATTATCCAAATAAATTTTACAGGCTTTGCCATGTGTGTGTGTCATTTAGGGGTACACTGTCCTGTGCCACCAATATTGTGCGTGTATTACATCTGGGCAAATTCCAGCAAGTCCCATGTTGTTTGTGCCGCACTCTTGTGTCGCTTAGCTTAGTCATACAGCTACCTCATTGCACCTCTTTTTCTTCTTTGCATGATGTGCTGTTTGGGGCCTAGTTTTTTTTAAGTGCTATTCTGTCTGCAACTGCATTGCCACTCCTAGATGGGCCAGGTGTTTGTGCCGCACACTTGTGTCGCTTAGCTTAGTCATACAGCTACCTCAATGCACCTTTTTTACTTCTTTGCATGATGTGCTGTTTGGGGCCTATTTTTTAAATCTGCCATCCTGTCTGCCACTGCAGTGCCACTCCTATGCTGTAAAAAATGCAGGGGTGCTGTGAAAATAAAGGTACACTGGCCCTGTCTTGTATGCTGTAAAAATTCAGGGGTGCTGTGAAAATAAAGGGGCACTGTTCTGTGTGCTTTCCTACTAGTGCTGAAGCTGCTGCTGCCACCAGTCATGACACTGACGATGCAATTCCATCTACGTCGTCTGCTAAGGCCAATGTCCAATGTCATAGAGGGCATGTAAAATACAAGAAGCAAAAATTAATAAATCAGAAAAGAAATTATCTGGATGAGGAACGTAAAATTGACAATATGCCATTCACGACACGAAGTGGCATGGAAAAGCTAAGGCCTTGGCCTATATTCATGACTGGTGGTTCAGTTTCTCATGAAGATGGAAGCCCTCCTTCCTCTAAAAAAAATAAAAAATAAAGCTTGCTAAATCACAGGAAAAAACAACTGTGCGTTCAGAGATATCACAAATCCCCAAGGAGAGTCCAAGTGTGTCTACAGTTGCGATGTCTAGGCCTGCCCTTCCCAAGACTGTATGGGAAGAGGAGGGTCCTACAACCATTTGCACGCCCCATGAAAGTACTGGGAGGAGCACCGCCAGTCCAGTTGCTGATATTGAGACTGAGGATGTCACTGTAGAAGTACACCAGGATGAGGAGGATATTGGTGTAGCTGGCAATGAGGAGGAAGTTGATGATGAGGATTCTGATGGTGATGGGGTTTATTTTAATAAGGCACTAGTGGAGACAGTTGTTCGCCATGGAATGAAAAAGCCCATTGTCATGACTGGGCAAAATACCAAACAAGCCACCTCTTCGGTGTGGAATTATTTCTCCACAAATCCAGACAAACAGGTGTCAAGCCATGTGTTGCCTTTGTCAATCCATAATAAGTACGGTTAAGGACGTTAATCACCTAGGAACATCCTCCCTTATACGTCACCTGCAGCGCATTCATCATAAGTCATTGTCACGTTCAGAAACTTTTGGTAATAGTGTAAGCAGTCCACTGACACCTAAATGATGTGGTTTGTTTGAATATTATTTCTCTGTGAGGATGAGGATGTAAACACTGAAGGGGGTGGAATCTGAGGATGAGGATAACATCTTGCCTCTGTAGAGCCAGTTTGTGCAAGGAGAGATTAATTGCTTCTTTTTTAGTGTGGGCCCAAACAAACCAATCATTTCAGCCACAGTTGTGTGGCTGAAATTATTAGTTTGTTAAAGTGTGCATGTACTGTTTATACAACATATTGTGGGTGGGAGGGCTCAAGGACAATTCCATCTTTTCTTTGTCTTCCACATCATTCCAGGGCTGCTGCCCTATATGGGGTGCTGCCTCTCTGCCCTATCAGTCCAGGGGTGCTGTTACATTGCCATTTAAATCTAGGGTTGTTGTTGCCTGTCTGCTGTGCTGTGTAATTCTCCAGGGGTGCTGCCTATGCTGTATAAGTCCAGGGGTGCTGCTTTACTTGATCTTAGGTTTCAATTAAAGCCTAGGGCAGATTATGAAACAAGATTCAACATCACAAACAGATTTGTGAAAATATATAGCCGCAAAGGTGGACATGGAAATTGCAATTTTGACGAAGTGTTTTCCAATGAGACCACATTTGTGGCCAAAGTCAGTCAGACTCAGAAGAGACAAAATCATAATCCAGCGCAACTGCCGGAGAAAACTAGATTTTCCAAACACACCAATGTCTATATGTCTGCCATATAATTCCAGGGGTGCCCTGTCTGAACCCACTCATCTACATCTTCTGGAATGCACTGTGTACCCAGCATTAGAGAGAGGTTCTTCTCAATTATTTCATATTAGGGACTCACTCAAATGAATGGCTCCAATTAGTCAACCTTTATTTTGATTTATTATTTCCACATTTTGGGATTATTTATTTTACAAAATGTGCATTTGTTGTACATGGTTCTTTTCCTAAGGGCTGCGTAGGTTTATCGCAAGACCTTGCGGTGTTAGAAGAACAGAGTTTCAGTGATCTTGCATTGCATCAGTTTTCCATTGCACTGCAGCACTAGATGGGCCAGGAGCTCCTGTGAGGCACAACAGTTACTGATAAGGCCCAGTATGGAGTCTCATGGTGGCTTACAGTCAGGAAGATGTCTGGCTTGCCAGGCTGAGGCATGCTGTGGGCACAGAGGTTAGCATTGCTTCTTCCCACAGTCCTACTGATAGTATGAAATGAGTTTCGACTGTAGAGTGGTAAGCTCCACTAGGGCAGTCGTGCTTAGTACTTTACTGAACTCAACTTGCCCCATCCGGGGCTGCTGTGGTGGCATATGAGGGGCTGCTAAAACATCTAAGAAGCTGCTTTATTTAAAAATAAAATATGAATAAAATAAACAAGACACACAGGTATGCTCACATGCGTACAACTGGGACACACAGGTATGCTCACATGCATGTATCTGGGAGCTGTGAAAAATGAAAATAAGGCATCTGCCACAAAATATGTAAATAAAAATGCAATAAAAAATGGAAAAAAAGAAACCCACAAGATTTTCACAAAATAAGACTCCAGACTCTGTGGAGAGGAAAATATCCAATCTTGATCCTGTGGTATACACCAGTTTATTTGCATCCCAGCATTTAATCCGAAATTATCTTAATCTCTGAAAATGGAGAAGGGGATACCAATTCTGAGGCACTGGCCCCTAGTTTTTCAGTTTGTCCAGTAATGTGGTAATTATATATTTGCTTGGTTGAAGTCCTTTCCGTTCCACACCAATATAAGAGTGGAGGTGAAAGCCTGTATGTTGTTCCTGATTGCGTATGCCTCTCTAATTTTTAATCACCTTCTTGACACTGTCCTCTTCCTCTTGCCTGCATGTTTGTAGCTAGCTATGATTCGGAGAACTTGGCTAGCTTTTTCCAGGGGGACCACCTGTCTCTGAAATGATAGGTTTATTAAACTGTGCATGTCCTGTTTAACCAACATAAAGGTGGGTGGGAGGGCCCAAGGACAATTCCATTTTGCACCTCTTTTTTTATTTGCATGATGTGTTCTTTGGGGCCTAGTTTTTAAAGCTGCCATCCTGTCCACTCTTAAATGGGCCAGTTGTTTGTGTCGCCCACTTGTGTCACTTAGCTTAGTCATTCAGCTACCTCGGTGCAACTTTTTGGCCTAAAAACAATATTGTGAGGTGTTCAGAATAGACTGGAAATGAGTGGAAATGAATGTTATTGAGGTTAATAATACTGTAGCAACACAAAAGGTTTTTTTTTGCAAAACCAATCCAGACCCAAAACACAAACGGAGATTCAGATCGAAAACCAAAACATGAAACCCGAAAGTGTCCGCCACACATCTCTTAAATATATATATATACGAATTCCTTCCAACGATCTATTGACCAGTATAAATTTGGCCGATCATTACGCTTCCGTGAATTTTTCTCTGACACACAATCCGACAACAGCAGGACTAGGTTCAGGTCAAGGTCTACTTTTGATCCACCTTCCTCCAACTCGAGTCTTAGGACATTTCTCTGACTGGTGCAGAGAGACTCTGAAAATACACCCTCCAGGAAAATGTATGACAACCTGATGCCACCCGAAAAAACTGCTCTTAAGAAATTAAGAGATACATCACATATTGTAATACGCCCAGCCGATAAGGGCGGGGCATTGGTCATCCAGAACTGGAGTGACTACGACCAGGTGGTGACACGACAACTGTCCGACAGGATGACTTATATTCAATTAGACTCTAACCCCATCCCAGCGATTAAGACCAAGATCGACGTTTGTCTCAAACGAGGTTTCGAAGTTAAACGGAATTTCCACACAAAGGTTCAGGTGCAGATCAGATAACCATGACAACAATTAATACAAAAATACCACCCATTGGGGATGAACTGTTTTAGGGGATCAAAGTGCTGGAATAACTGAACAATCGCCACTCTCCCAGGTATATTGAGATCTTTCGGTTTACTAGGAGAGAGAAAAGGAACGCAATAGTGCAAATAAAACTAAACACAAACACAAAGTCCTGCTACTCCACACTGATTGCACTCACAGAATTTATGTGTTTTTTTCCAGCATATCATGAGTGGCATGCAGCACACTTTCAGATGGAGCTTGCTTGATTTTGTAGGCAGAGAACTCCTTCTATATGCCTCTTGGTCACATGTAGGGAGAGTAATAAAGATGGAAAAGCATTATTACTCTCCCTACATGTGACCATGAGGCATATAGAAGGAGTTCTCTAAAACCCTAAAACACCCTAAACCCTAAAACAGTTCATCCCTAAAGGGTGGTATTTTTGTATTAATTGTTGACATGGTTATCTGATCCGCGCCTGAACCTTTGTGTGGAAATTCCCTTTCACTTCATTGCACTATTTGAGTATATTGGATTTTACTCTAATCACACATTGTGTTGGCGGCATATCTGGTTTAATTGCGTACACTATCTGAGTATTTCTCTACCTATCAAACAGGGTTTTGAGAAAGGATGGATCAGTGAAGATCTCAAGAATTTCCTCACAGTGGACTATCGCAAATGTCCCATACATTATACGCTACCCAAGATCCACAAAACATTAGTACAATCGCCTGCAAGGCCCATTATTGCAGCTGAAGGCTCTGTACTTCAACCTCTGGCATGATTTATCGATAGCATCTTACAACCCTTGGTGAAGCAGGACACTCAGAGACACAGGAGACGTTTTAAAACATTTGAACGATATTCAAACTTCTAGTAGTGGCATGTTTCTAGCCACTATGGATGTCTGTTCTTTATATACAGTTATCCCACACGAAGATGGCCTGAACACCTTGAGAAATGTACTACAGAGATCACCTTGTAAAGATTTCCCAACTGAATTTCTTTTGGAATTTACTGAATTCATTTTAAAAAGCAATCATTTTTTGTACAAGGATAAGTTCTTTCTACAAGTGTCTGACACAGCGGTGGGGTCCAATTTGGCCTCATCCTATGCCAATTTATACATGGCATGTGTATGAGAGCGCCTATATACTGCCCCGTTATGGTCACAATATAACTTTTTTTGAAGATTTATTGATGACGTCTTCCTCCTGTGTCAAGCAACTGAGACGAAATTCAACACTATGGTCATGGAATTGAATACCCTTGATTGCCCAATACAATTCACTAGGATGATTTCTGCTACTGAAATCAACTTTTTGGATGTCACTGTTATCAACACTGGAACACATCTAATTACCACGCTATTCCGTAAGCCAACGGCCCGAAATATGATGTTACAGGCTAGCAGCCATCATCCCCCTGCTCTCAAAAACAGTCTGCCCATATCACAATATTTAAGAGTCATGAGAATCAACTCTGAACCAACACAGAGAAATGACCAATGTGCTGAAATCACAGCTCACTTCCTGAAAAAGGATATACCTCCAAGTCCTCAAACAATGTCTGGATAAAGCTACCCATCTCTTTTTGGGCAATTCGATTGAAAGAAAGAAGAAAGCGGATGGGATGATCTTTTCTACTCAATTTGATGGTAATACAAGCAATACCAAGAAGGCTCGCCACAGACACTGGCCAATAGTGGCAACTGATTTGAATTTACCTTTTTCAAATGCTGGGGCCCTGTTGATAGTCTATCATCAAGGGGCCAATTAAAAACAAATACTCAGGTGCCACACAGTGTTTCCAGATTCCCATCTGTCTACCACTCAACTTATGCAATTGAAACCTGGAAGCTTCTTATGCGGGAGCTGCACAACTTGTAGATCCATGATGACGAGCCCAACATTCAGTCATCCGCATACAGGGAAGACAATGAAAATTAAATATTATTTACATTGCAAACTAGATTATGTCATATACATTCTTAAATGTCCGTGTGGACTCTGTTATGTGGATCTTACTACCCAAGCTTTTCGGGACTGTATGGCAAATCATAGGTCCTCCATTCATACGGCTTTGCTAACAGGACAATCCAATAAACCAGTCACTTGATATTTTTTGAAAGGTAAGCACCAAGTCGCCAGTCTCAAGTTCAAATTGATTGACTGGATACCCCCCAGTCAGACGGAGGGGATTGAACTTTGGCTCTCAAACAACGAGAAAGCCTCTGGATCCACAAACTTGATACACTGGCCCCTAGGGGGCTGAATGAAGCCAATTAATTTAATATATTCCTATAAGGCTGAGTCCCTTGATCTTTAAGTAATTTCCATAGGGCTTAGCAGGCCTCATTATTGATGGCCTCTTTACAATATGACCATCAATAGCAATACTTTTATATTTTACAGCTTCATTTTTTTCTATGTCTGGGGGATTGGAGAATGGGTTTCGATATGGTCTGCATTATGAGCACCACATAATATGTTTTATGCTCTTTGTATTCATTGCATATAATACACGTGTACCTGAGAGTGATTTCTGTCTCTGAGAATGAGTTTATAAATTTGTAAGCAACTATTGTAATTTCTTTTTTGAGACAGTAGGTTGCTATAAGAGACTTGCACCTTGGAATCTCTTTCTGATGATAGCACATTATTACTTTGACATCCATTCTGTAATATATTCCTGCTAGCATCTATTTGATCCTTAGATCGATGCAAGAATGCATGATTCCAATTCAGTTCTGACATAAGTGTGATTAGTCATACCTCCCAACTTTGTGAATACGTGAAGAGGAACATGCCGCGCCCAAGGTGCGGCTGCTGCCAGAGAGGGGGCGGGCCTCGGGTGATGGGAGCAGGGCATTACGCTACGATCCACTTTTTTTGCCATTTTGGGGGCGTGCCCAGCGCTCCTTGAGCAGCTGGGCAGCCCCTTCCTTTCCTCCCCGCATCTAGTCAGTTATCACCGGCTGCTTTGCAAAGCAGAGCAGCAGTGATCACTGGTTCCCCCAACTGCCCCCCCGCCCGTGGGACACTACAACTCGTGGGAGGGACAGCGGGATAGTATCCGAATAGCGGGACTGTCCCGCTGAAATCAGGACAGTTGGGCGGTATGGATTAGTGCACAATACATTCATTATGCTTATTACATTTATTATGCTTATTAAGCTTATTGGACTATGGGGGTCATTCCGACACGCTCGCACGCTGCAATTTCTCACAGCCACGCAAGCGGGCCTGAACTGCGCATGCGAATGGGTGATAATACGCAGGCGCTTCGGTCGCCGGCGCCAAAGACCTTATGAAGAAGCCATTCGCAGTGGCGAATCCAAGAAGATTGACAGACAGAAGGCGGACCTGGGCGGCAACTCACCATTTTCGAGGAGTGTCCAGAAAAATGCAGGCGTACCCGGCCATTGAAGAGGAGGGTTCCTGACGTCAGCTCCAAGCCGGATCATCGCAGCGGGTGAGTAAGTCCTGAGCTGTGCAGAGACTGCACAAACTTTGCAGTGATGGCAGCCCTGCACAGTCCTAACCCGCTCCCCTGTAGGCGGCGATTACTTGGTCGCAGCAGTGCAAAAAAGAGACTGCGTGCGACCAGGTTTGAAATGACCCCCTATGTGATATTTGTACACTACATGTATTTATTGTGTATATTACGTATTTATTTGTTTGTGATAATTGTTTATTCTAATACAACAACACCCTCCTGTACAGCCACCCAGGCCTCTGGTGACCTTATAGGTCTTGTTTCCCTGGACCTTAATAGATACTTTAATACAGACTAGAATTTTTTTTTCCTGTTGGTCAGTACTTCTCTATATGAGGAACGCTAGTACTTCTGGTCCGGTGGAATGCATTGGCATGTTACTGCTATATACTGTACTTCCTCTTGTTGGTATCCTTGAAATGGAGCGTCTTCCCACATGTGGAACGCACGCTCCGTCACTTCCGGTCAGTGACGCAGAGAGAGGGTGGGAGAGGCTACAGATTACCTGGGCCCAGGTCTGATAGAGGGGCCCAGTGGGGGGCCCAGGTCCAGACCTACTGTGTTTAGGCCATGCGCCCTGAAAAGTACCTGGGCCCAGCTAGGCTCTCTACTGCCCTGGCTGGGAGGCATGCAATGCTCCTGTGAGTGGATGCTTCTCATGTGGTAGATACACCCTCAAAAGAGATGTGACCATGTCCCCAGCATGCTGTGGGGGCCCAAGAAATTGTTATACCGGGGCTCAGGATTTCTCTTGGCAGCCCTGCTTCCGGTTAGGTGGAATGCGCGGACTTCCGGCCCGACGGCTAGGCCCGTGGTTAATGGTATCTATCCCTGCCTTTGGAGAACCACTTGCTCTGTACCAGCAGAGTATTTGTTAATACCAAAGCACGGGTGGCTTTGGTATTAACAATAGAAAAGGTGTAGTTGTGGGGACTATACTTTTTTGATATTGGGTCTGAATCATTGATTTCCGGTCTCGATGAGCACTTCCGGTCCAGGAATCTAAAATAGCTGCTAGTTATGCAGGCTTAGCATGCATCCCAGAACAGTCTGACATGGTGGGAACATGTAAGTGCTATTGATATATTTAGATATTTTTGCTTCTTGGTGTTTTGTTGTACCTATTTGGTGCTATATACCAGGATGGTTTCCTATTACGTGTATATGCATTTGTTTGTAGAGCCCAGTGTTATGATCTGGATTTATGGTGGCTGCATCATGCTTTCTGCATTAAGATGATAAGGTATTATAGTATATTAATTGTATAACATTTCATTCTGATTATTGTGAAGTAAATGGACCTATTCATTATTAATGTTTATGTTTTGGTTCCCTATAGTGCTTCTCTTTATTCTGAATCCCTAGCACTCACCTCTATGTAAGGATGATGTGGTTCTCCTTGAAATGTCTTTTGAGTGAATTGCCGGTATAGCCTTTGGAAGTTTATTTGACACAGTATATTTTTCTTCTATAGTACACACTGCTAGTACTTCCTGGTGGTGGTTCCCTTGCTACTATTATATTGATGGTTTGCTTTGGGGCCTGGGAGGCAATAGTTTTGCTTGTATATCCTGTTTTACAGATGAAACATACACCTTAATGAAAGTCGAATCTACTATATCTGATGTATAGCCTGTCTTGAGAAAGGTTCATCATCGAACCGAAACATCGACCATTAAGGCTTACTGTGACTGTAATATATTGTTGACTCAAACCTCGAAGTGAAATTATTTACAGCGAGAGTGCACCCTCCACTCGGTGGAATTTGTGATTATATATATATATATATATATATATATATATAGGGATGTAGCATGGATCGGCACTCCCATTAGATAGACATCGGCGCTGGTGCCATCAACCGAATACTGGATAAGTCGTGGGAAAGGAGGAAGCGGCACTCAGCTTTTCAAATAATCAAAGAAGTGTATTAAAACACATCAAACTTTGATGTGTTTTAATACACTTCTTTGATTATTTGAAAAGCTGAGAGCCGCTTCCTCCTTTCCCACGACTTATATATATATATATATATATATATATACAAATCCAATGGCGGACAAAAAAGGCACTCCAGAGGCTTGATATAAAAGAACTTGTATTGACAAAGAGCTGTCAATACAAGTTATTTTATATCAAGCCTCTGGAGTGCCTTTTTTGTCCGCCATTGGATTTGTGCATGCTGTTTGGATTATGGCACCGGGGCATGTTGTCTGCTGAACTTGAGTGCCGGCTGAATTGTATCTCTATATATATATATATATATATATATATGTTGAGTATCCCATATCCAAAATGCTTGGGACCAGAAGTATTTTGGATATCGGATTATTCCGTATTTTGGAATAATTGCATACCATAATGAGATATCATGGTGATGGGACCAAAGTCTAAAGCACAGAATGCATTTATGTTTCATATACACCTTATACACACAGCCTGAAGGTCATTTCACTCAATATTTTAAATAACTTTTTGCATTAAACAAAGTGTGTGTACATTCACACAATTGATGTATGTTTTAAAGACACCTTATACACACAGCCTGAAGGTCATTTAATACAATATGTGTAATAACTTTGTGTATTAAACAAAGTTTGTGTACATTGAGCCATCAAAAAACAAAAGGTTTCACTATTTCATTCTCACTCAAAAAATTCCGTATTTCGGAATATTCCGTATTTTGGAATATTTGGATATGGGATACTCAACCTGTATATATATATATATATATATATATACTGTATATATATATATATATATATATATATATACTGTACATACACATCAGAGGCGTCACGGGTACTGGTGACGCCTGCTGCGGGACCCCTCTCGCTGCCTAAAAGAGGGCGTGGCCTATCACAGTGAGGGGGTAGCATTGCGGGTAATCTGGACAGTGGGCGTTGCCTGTCTAGGAAGAGGGGTGGCTTCGCAGACAGACCCTCAATTTCATCACTCCGGGAGGCGTGCCCAGCATCCATGGAGATGCTGGCTGCCCCTGGAGACTGGCCAGTATACAGTGTTGGCTCCTCCGCTATGACAGGAGCCAGGTGCTGCAGGAGAATGTTACACTGTGGCACCTTGCTCCTGTCTATGTGGAGAAGCCAGCATTTTGGTGTCACCCCCTCCGACAGTGACATCTGGGTGCGGGCCATATATAAAATGGGGGAACGGGCATCATAGCATGGACTTTCTCTGGGATCAGTCTTGTCATGCCCCTTCCCCACGAGGCATGCACCTTATGTCCCTATTGGGAAAAAAATGGGGGGGGGGGGCAATTCTCTCTCTGGCACACGGCACCAAAAGGCTAGTTACGATTCGGACCTTGCCGACAAATAAAACTCTATCTGTCCTCCTCCATCAGAACTAATTCGTTAGCCACAGCAAAAATCAATTATACCCATGTCTCATGTGCAGAAAAATGTGAGCGTTCAACCCTGTCTGTGACAGGAGGCTGCAGGCTCCATGAAAGCCCATCAGCCTTTCTATTATTCTTTCACTTGTATGTTCCTGCTCGTATCATACAGTATATTATATACAGATGTGTCCACATACACTTATCTATCCCTTTTTCGCCAAGTGGTGCAAGAAGCTTGCCATGATTCCTGTGCTTCATACTTTTTTCTCAATTTTGCTACTCTTTCCTGATCCTTCTTCTTTTGTTGTGCTATTTTTGCAAAATCGTGGAAAGCTGCAGCCCATAGCTGCCGTATTGCTGCAGCTACAGCTGCAGCCCATAGAAGCCATATTGAGCTGACAACCATGAATGCAGTAGTTTCCTTCAGGAAGCCAGCTCTCTGCTAATTGCAGCACGGTCTGGCAGTCCTGGTGGGAGGAGACTGCCTCCCAATGGGACTGCCTATCTTGCGGGTGAAGCTACTAAGCCAGTGTAGTCACACAGACTGCAGCTTCCTTCATGGGCAAATGCAGGATTTCTAGAGGGGGGTTTCCAAATGCAATCCACAATCTGCCACTCTTTGGAACATTGTTGTAAGGGGAAGCAGTCAGGATCCCGACTAGGGAGTGGGGACAGGGCGTTAGGTTTAGACACATACGGGGGTGGTTAGGGTTAGGCACCAGGGAGGGGGGTTAGGGCTAGGCTGCAGGGAGGGAGGGTTAGGGGGTTTTAGAGATAGGGGAACACCCGATATTCACCCCTGTCGGCTTCCTACAAATAGAGATCCCGGCGTCAGTATTACGAGCGCCGGGATTCCATGCGCCGGCAAATCCTACTGCTTCCGTAGTAAGTACAGGAGTCTAGGGGAGCGATAAAAGAACCTAGTACCAATCCTAGAAATATACACAAACAAATGAGAGATCACGTCTGCGCTCATCTAATGATAAATTACATCAAGGAGTTGGGTTTGTGGTGCGCAGTCTTTGATGGATAGTAAGTTCTTAATGTCAGTTCCTTTTCATAAAAATATGCACGTCGACTCATTATGTCACGTACTCACGTTGATACGTGGTATACCCCTTCTATGATGATAACTTTAGGATTTCATTCCTGTCCTTCCTCCCACTTCTCCGAGTAGGATCTTCAGTAGGTTCGTATCCTCGGGGGTGAGAGGAAAGAGACAACCAATAGTGTAGTAAGTTCGCAATGAATGAGGAACGTCTAATTCCTTTTTCTTAATGAGGGAGTGTGTAATGGGATGGTGATTGGGCCTATATATATTGGTGCTTTTGGGGTTGTCCCAATCCGAGAGATTAGGGTGAAAAATGACTTTGTGCGTACCGTACTCACGTTAAAACGTGATGTGCCTCTCCTATAAAGGTATCTTTGGTATCTGTTCCCCGTGTTTTCTCCTATGCATCCGACCAGGACACCAAAATGGTTCTTATCCTCAAAAAGTTGGAAACAGAGAGACAGAAACAACGGCTGATAGTGTAGCAGGTACGTCGTAAAAGGTGTCCTTAACTACTAAAGGTAATTCAGGAGATTGTACTATGAGTGAGCCAAAGATGGTAAAAATGAGCGTACCCGACTCACGCGAAATTATACGTGAACCTTTACATAAGGGTATCTTTTAAGGAGATCTTGAATTAAAGTAGTAATTGCTTAGTGCATACCGTACTCACGTGAAAACGTGATGCACCCCTTGTGTAAAGGTATCTTTAGTCCCACTGTGTTTTTCTCCTCTGCCTCCAGACAGGATCTTAAATAGTTCTTATCCTCGGGAGTGAAAAAAGGAGATAGGACAATTGATAGTGTAGTAAGTTTGTTACCGTAAGTGACCGTAGAGAAGAAATTTACTCCTCTAAACTTAATCCTTTTAGTGGGGGAGTGCGTACCGTACTCCCATCCATAAAGGAAGGTGAAAACACATAAAGGTATCTTTTCTTCTATCAGTATACTCTCATACACGGACACTCCCACACAGATTGAGCCTATGGAAAAAATAGTGGGCATACCCAACTCACACTAGGCAATGCAGGGACGTGTATGTAAAGGTATCTTTAAAGTGATTCCACTGGTTCTAGAAGTTCCTGGTTCCAAAATCCACTCAAGTTTGGACTTTTTCTGTCGAAACGCGTTAGTGTGAGGGCCAGGACCACTAGGGACCGACTGGGACGGTGTTTACAAAGGTGAGGGAAATCCGGACTTTAACATCATAATACTCATCCATGTATACCCCGCATTCTTACCTGGAGTCCTTTGGCAGTTTTATGTTGTTTTAGAAGTTTCTGCAATAATTTTTTTTATTTGTGTGTCACCTCATGACACTATGCTTCGTTTTTCCTCATGCTTAATGTGAGAGGAGTGGATTTTGGAACCAGGAACTTCTAGAACCAGTGGGATCACTTTAAAGATACCTTTACATACACGTCTCTGCATTGCCTAGTGTGAGTTGGGTACGCCCACTATTTTTTCCATCAGCTCAATCTGTGTGGGATTGTCCGTGTATGAGAGTATACCGATAGAAGAAAAGATACCTTTATGTGTTTTCACCTTCCTGTATGGATGTGAGTACGGTACGCACTCCCCCACTAAAAGGATTAAGTTTAGAGGAGTACATTTCTTCTCTACGGTCACTTACGGTAACAAACTTACTACACTATCGATTGTCCTATCTCCTTTTTTCACTCCCGAGGATAAGAACTATTTAAGATCCTGTCTGGAGGAAGAGGAGAAAAACACCGTGGGACTAAAGATACCTTTACACAAGGGGTACATCACGTTTTCACGTGAGTACGGTACGCACTAAGCAATTACTACTTTAATTCAAGACCTCCTTAAAAGATACCCTTATGTAAAGGTTCACGTATAATTTCGCGTGAGTCGGGTACGCTCATTTTTACCATCTTTGGCTCACTCATAGTACAATCTCCTGAATTACCTTTAGTAGTTAAGTACACCTTTTACGACGTACCTACTACACTATCAGCCGTTGTTTCTGTCTCTCTGTTTCCAACTTTTTGAGGATAAGAACCATTTTGGTGTCCTGGTCGGATGCATAGGAGAAAACACGGGGAACAGATACCAAAGATACCTTTATAGGAGAGGCACATGACGTTTTAACATGAGTACGGTACGCACAAAGTCATTTTTCACCCTAATCTCTCGGATTGGGACAACCCCAAAAGCACCAATATATATAGGCCCAATCACCATCCCATTACACACTCCCTCATTAAGAAAAAGGAATTAGACGTTCCTCATTCATTACGAACTTACTACACTATTGGTTGTCTCTTTCCTCTCACCCCCGCGGATACGAACCTACTGAAGATCCTACTCGGAGAAGTGGGAGGAAGGACAGGAATGAAATCCTAAAGTTATCATCATAGGAGGGGTATACCACGTATCAACGTGAGTACGTGACATAATAAGTCGACGTGCATATTTTTATGAAAAGGAACTGACATTAAGAACTTACTATCCATCAAAGACTGTGCACCACAAACCCAACTCCTTGATGTAATTTATCATTAGATGAGCGCAGACGTGATCTCTCATTTGTTTGTGTATACGTGTTTTAGGGGGTTGAGTGACCACCTGTAGATATCACTACTGCTGCTCTCCGGGGCGCGGCAGTCCTCTATAAGACCATTTTTTATTCAATCCTAGAAATATACTGTATGTACACATTGGTCTTTTTATACACTGGATAGTGTATGGGTTACATTATTAAGAATTAACACTATACAGTATATGATCTATAGTGTAGGCTATATCAAACATATTTAACTAATATAAATAACATAAGCTGTCAGGAAAGGTTTAACAAATCCTTAGATAAATAAATAAATAAATAAATACATACAGTCAGGTCCATAAATATTGGGACATCGACACAATTCTCATATTTTGGGCTCTATACACCACCACAATGGATTTGAAATGAAACAAACAAGATGTGCTATAACTGCAGACTTTCCACTTTAATTTGAGGGTATTTAGATCCAAATCAGGTAAACGGTGTAGGAATTACAACGGTTTCTATATGTGCCTCCCACTTTTTAAGGTACCAAAAGTAATGGGACAATTGACTCAAAAGCTATTTCATGGACAGGAGTGGGCTATTCCCTCGTTATTTCATCATCAATTAAACAGGTAAAAGGTCTGGAGTAGATTCCAGGTGTGACATTTGCATTTGGAATCTGTTGCTGTCGACTCTCAATATGAGATCCAAAGAGCTGCCACTATCAGTGAAGCAAGCCATCATTAGGCTGCTAATGAGATGCTAAAGGTGCTAATTAAGTTAAATGTGACCAAGCATGGATAAACTTAAAACCTGGACTGTTGGGGTGCCTTGAGGACCACGTTTGAGAACCTCTGGTATATACTATTCCTACTGTGGTCGTATTTTTGAGCCACTGGCCAAGAGAAAGGGGGTTTCCGGGCAACTGGATTTGCCTATGGGCTCAGCTGAGCTCACTAAAGTGGCGGATTAACTGGGGTGAACTCTGCCACTGGTTACAAGCATACTTGCCAACTCTCCTTGAACGTCAGGAAGACTCACTGAAATAGTAGCAATGTCCCTGACTCAATGAAGAGTGTAACAGTCTCCCTGATTGCGCCTTACCCACATCATGTAGATGTTACTATATATATTTGGGGGGGGGGGATTATTGATATAAACATTCAAATTAGATCATTTCCCTGCGTTGGCTATGAGGCACAGGTGAGTTCCACTGCCTCTCTAGGACCACTTCAAGCACTGCTATTGCTACATGTATTTTCAAATACGATTTCTTATGGCCACTTGAGATTATACCTAAAAAGTGAAATATCCAGCACTGGACTACAGGTGAAACTCAGAAAATTAGAATATCGTGCAAAAGTGCATTTATTTCAGTAATTCAACTTAAAAGGTGAAACTAATATACTACATAGACTCATTACATGCAAAGTGAGATATTTCAAGCCTTTATTTGTGGCTTACAATTTAAGATAACCCCAAATCCAAAATCTCAGAAAATTAGAATATTACATAAAATCAATAAAAAAAGGATTTTACATACAGAAATGTTGGCCCTCTGAAAAGTATAATCATGCATATGTACTCAGTACTTGGTTTGGGCCCCTTTTGCATGAGTTACTACCTCAATGTGGCGTGGCATGGATTCTATTAGCCTGTGGCACTGCTGAGGTGTTATGGAAGACAAAGATGCTTCAATAGCGGCCTTCAGCACCTTCTGCATTGTTTGGTCTCATGTCTCTCATCTTTCACTTGGCAAGTCTCAAAGGCCGTCAATAAGGGTTTATAATTGCAGTCAATTAAGTCACAGTCCCTAGCCAGGTTAACCCCTAAATACTTGAGAGACAGAGGGGTATATGCAATTGCGGTCGAATTCCCGAAAATGTCGAAAAACGGGGCATTTTCGACACAAAAAAAAAAAAAAATCGACAATGCAATACAGTACTTTACGACAAAAAAAATGACTTTTCAGATTCGACTTTTTGCAATTCAACATTTTGAAAATTCGCCATGTCTGCAGTGGTAAAAATGCGGCAATTCGACAAAAGTATATTCAATTGAAGAATGTCGATTCGACTTTAGTGCTTTTCGACAGTAATATCGTCAATTTCCTTCCGCCTCACTTTGCTGGCGGAATCTAATAAAAAAAATTTAAAACATGTTTTTTTGTATGTTTTTTTTTATTGCTAATAGCATATCTATTTATATTAGAAGGGATATGTACTTGGGCCCTCATTCCGAGTTGTTCGCTCGCAAGCTGCTTTTAGCAGCTTTGCACACGCTAAGCCGACGCCTACTGGGAGTGAATCTTAGCTTATCAAAATTGCGACCGAAAGATTCGCAATATTGCGAAAAGACTTCTCTGTGCAGTTTCTGAGTAGCTCGAGACTTACTCTTCCAGTGCGATCAGTTCAGTGCTTGTCGTTCCTGGTTTGACGTCACAAACACACCCAGCGTTCGCCCAGACACTCCTCCGTTTCTCCAGCCACTCCCGCGTTTTTCCCAGAAACGGCAGCGTTTTTTCACACACTCCCATAAAACGGCCTGTTTCCGCCCAGAAACACCCACTTCCTGTCAATCACATTACGATCACCAGAACGAAGAAAAAACCTCGTAATGCCGTGAGTAAAATACCTAACTGCATAGCAAATTTACTTGGCGCAGTCGCACTGCGGACATTGCGCATGCGCATTAGCGACTAATCGCTCCGTTGCGAGAAAAAAATAAAATGCGAACAACTCGGAATGACCCCCTTGGTTTGTCTATTAGAGGGACACAAGTATTATTTATATATTTTTTAAAAGAATATTTTTTTTTTTTACAACTGACTAAAATAGAGAGAGCACGGTTTTTAGTGGGAAGGGGTGGGAATGCGTGGGGTCCCCCCTCCTAAGCATAACCAGCCTCGGGCTCTTCGAGCCGGTCCGGGTTGTAAAAATACGGGGGGGGGGGAACGGACAGGGGATCCCCCGTATTTTTAGAACCAGCACCGGGCTCTGCGTCCGGTCCTGGTGCAAAAAATACGGGGGACAAAAAGCGTAGGGGTCCCCCGTATTTTTTGTATCAGCACCGGGCTCCACTAGCTGGGGAGATAATGCCACAGCCGGGGGACACTTTTATACCGGTCCCTGCGGCCGTAGCATTAAAACCCCAACTAGTCACCCCTGGCCGGGGTACCCTGGAAGAGTGGGGACCCCTTAAATCAAGGGGTCCCCCCCCTCCAGCCACCCAAGGGCCAGGGGTGAAGGCCGAGGCTGCCTCCCCCATCCAAGGGCTGCGGATGGGGGGCTGATAGCCTTGAGTAAAATGAAAGAATATTGGTTTTTGCAGAAGAACTACAAGTCCCAGCAAGCCTCCCCGCAAGCTGGTACTTGGAGAACCACAAGTACCAGCATGCGGGGGGAAACGGGCCAGCTGGTACCTGTAGTTCTTCTGCAAAAAAAATACCCAAATAAAAACAGGACACGCACACCGTGAAAGTACAACTTTATCACACACATGCCGACACACACATACCTGTAGTTCTTCTGCAAAAAAATACCCAAATAAAATCAGGACACGCACACCTTGACAAGTACAACTTTATTACACACGCCGACACACACACTTACCTATGTTCACATGCCGACCTCTGTCCACTTGTCCAAGTAGAATCCGGGGTACCTGAAAATAAAATTATACTCACCTAAATCCACTGTCCTGTTATTATTTGTAATCCTCATACTTGGCAAAAAAAAAAACGCATACCCGATCCACACGGACTGAAAGGGGTCCCATGTTTACACATGGGACCCCTTTCCCCGAATGCTGTGACCCCCCCCGTGACTCCTGTCACTGAGGGTCCCTTCAGGCAATCAGGGAGCACCACGTCGTGGCACACTCCTGATTGCCTATGCGCGTCTGAGCTGGCAGACAGCGCATCGCACAGCCCCTGATTGCCTGAAGGGACCCTCAGTGACAGGAGTCATGGGGGTTCACCGCATTCTGGGAAAGGGGTCCCATGTGTAAACATGGGGCCCCTTTCAGTCCGTGTGGATCGGGTATGCGTTTTTTATTTTTTGCCAAGTACGAGGATTACAAATAATAACAGGACAGTGGATTTAGGTGAGTATAATTTTATTTTCAGGTACCCCGGATTCTACTTGGACAAGTGGACAGAGGTCGGCATGTGAACATAGGTAAGTGTGTGTGTCGGCGTGTGTAATAAAGTTGTACTTGTCAAGGTGTGCGTGTCCTGTTTTTATTTGGGTATTTTTTTGCAGAAGAACTACAGGTACCAGCGGGCCCGTTTCCCCCGCATGCTGGTACTTGTGGTTCTCCAAGTATCAGCTTGCGGGGGAGGCTTGCTGGGACTTGTAGTTCTTCTGCAAAAAACAATATTCTTTCATTTTACTCAAGGCTATCAGCCCCCCATCCGCAGCCCTTGGATGGGGGGGACAGCCTCGGGCTTCACCCCTGGCCCTTGGGTGGCTGGAGGGGGGGACCCCTTGATTTAAGGGGTCCCCACTCCTCCAGGGTACCCCGGCCAGGGGTGACTAGTTGGGGTTTTAATGCCACGGCCGCAGGGACCGGTATAAAAGTGTCCCCCGGCTGTGGCATTATCTCCCCAGCTAGTGAAGCCCGGTACTGGTTCTAAAAATACGGGGGATCCCCTGTCCGTTTTTTCCCCGTATTTTTACAACCAGGACCGGCTCGAAGAGCCCGAGGCTGGTTATGCTTTGGAGGGGGGACCCCACGCAATTTTTTTCTGTGTTTTTTAACCATTTTTGCGCCGTCGGAAAAGTCGAATCCAGGATGCACATTATCCGTCAATTCTTCAGTTTTTCGACAGCGGGACTGTCGAATCCGTTTTTTATTGAATATGTCGAATTCCGGCACCCGTCGGCCAGAATTCGACGGTCAAATTGCATCGAATTTTAAAATGGTCGAAAAAAGCCGCAATTCGCCCGGAATTGCATATACCCCTTAGGGTGGTATTCAATTCTTTTCACCCCCTTCCACACCCATTCTGTTTCTGCCCTCTGGGTCATGGTAAGATCTTTTCAGCTTGATACCCCCGGGGTAGCGAGGCACCCAACCTTTTACACAGCTAAACCTGATTACTGTGGGCTCGGTATGCGTGATAATGGGGATCATTTTAGAAAGGAGATTGGGCGTGATATATCATTTGAATACCGCCCTTAGACTGCCAAGAATACCTAAAATTGTCTTTTAATTCCTGTAATAAGTCCGCAGGTATATGGAGAGGGAGGGCCTCAGTTTTTGAAATATTCAGTTTTTAATACTACACCTCAGAATACAGCTGGAGAACTTGGTGTAAAGTAGGGAGTGAAAGCCCTGTCTCATACCATTGGTGATATCGAAACTTGTTAAAAGGCAGCCACTGACAAAACGTTAGCAGATGGGAAAGAATACAGCGCAAGGATAGAGTCAAGTATGCCTCCCTGAAAACCAAAACATCACAATGTGGCCTGTACAAATCCCCAATGAAGCCTATCAAACGCCTTTTTGGCATCTAAAGATAAAGCTAGAAGAGGGGATCCGTAGGAGCCACAACAGTCCATGACATTTAGAACCCAATGTGTGTTGTCCGGAGCCTGCCTACCTGGTATAAACCCCACCTGGTCCGATTTAATAAGACTAGACAGAAAGGGGCAAACACGATTAGCAATCATTTTGGCATATATTTTGACATCCGCGTTTAACAAGGCTATGGGCATATAATTTTGCACTGAGGACGGAGATTTCCCAAGTTTAGGAATAGTGACAATTTGTGCATCCAGCATTTCCTTCGGGAAACATTTAGCCGTTGTAGCCTCGCCAAACACGGATGCCAGAACCGGTGCCAGCTCAGCTTTAAATATTTTGTAAAAGTGCAAGGGGAATCCATCCGGGCCAGGGGCTTTATCAGATGGGAGCGAGTCAATGGTCGCTACTATTTAATCGGTTGACCAGGGGGAGCTCAGGGACATGCAGGCCTCAGAGTCCAATGAAGGGAGTGACAAGGAATGCAGGAAGGCATCAATGTCCGCCTGTATTGGCTGGGGGGGGGGGTTTAAATCATCCTGTAAATTATAGAGGTTTGAGTAATGTTCTGCAAACCCGTTAGCAATTTGGTAGGGGTCAGATACTTTAGCACCCCCAGTGGTATAAACATGGTGCACACGGTCTCTCGCCTTCCGCCCCCTCAACTTACTGGCCAACAATCGACCGGCCCTGTTGCCAAAAACATAAAACTTCTGATTAAGATGCGATTTGTTACGCTGCACCTCACGCAACGAGAAGGAATTAACTTTCTCCTGGGCCAGAAGAAGTCGCCTAAAAAGAGTCTTTTCAGCCGGGATAACTTTTCACGCCTGTTCCAAATCAAAAGCCTCTTTTTCAGCATGGTCATAAGTCCTTTTATAGTCCCTTTTTAATTTCACAGCAATTTGTACAGCTGAACCTCTAAAGACAGCCTTAAGAGAATACCAATGGTTAAATATTGATGTGTCGTTATGGTCATTCTCACTAAGATAAAGGGACACAGACTGTTGAATAGCTTGTCAAGCCTCCAGGTGAGAGAGGGCATTAAATCCCAGCCACCATGACCCCAGTGTGACCCTCCTGGCACCGATATTCCATACGAACGACAAGGGGGAGTGATCCGACCATGTCATGGGCAAAATAACTATTTTACTTATAGAAGCTAGAGTCCATTTATCTGAAAGAGCTAGGTCAGTTCTAGAATATGATCTATGTAAACGGGAATAGAACGAAAAGTCTCTCACGGTAGGATGTTTAGACCTCCAGACGTCATAGAGATCATGTTCGGCTATCAGTTGACTAAATCCTTTAGCTAAATCATGAGGCTTGAGACTATTTAAAATGGTCTGTCTGGATCTATCCATAATCGGGTCGAGAACCATATTGAAGTCTCCCAGAACCAAAAGTGCACCTTTTATATGGGTCTGAAAGACTGTACAAAACTTTCTACAAAAAGACAACTATCTACTATTAAGGGGCATAACAGGACACCAGGGTAACATCTTCATTGTCTAGAGTCCCCACTAAAATCAGATATCTCCCCTCTGGACCAGAATATTGTACGGAGGCCCTGAATGAGCAGTGTTGGGAAACCAAGATAGCCACACCCGCTTTCTTCTCCGGACCATTAGCTGTGTAACAAAGAGGGTATTTAGAGTTGCGAAACAAAGGAGGTGCTGCCTTTTTAAAGTGGGTTTCCTGAACCGCTACAATATGCGCCTGCAATCTATGGAAATAGTTGAAAGCAATTTTCCTCTTCTGGGGAGACTTCAGCCCCTTAACATTAAGGGAAAATACATTGAGCATTGGTAATAAGAATAAAACAGCGATGAACTACAATCATAAGAGGTTCAGAAAAAAGGACACATCTGGCAATAAGAAAGAACAAAACACAAAAAATAAGATACACACTGGCATAAAAGAAAAGAATATAACAACTGAACTGACCCCATAGGGGGCCAAAACAGGCACCATACCATGGTCGCCTGAAGAGTAAACATGGGGGGTAGTGACCAGTCCCCCGTCGTCATTGGGGAACCTCCGCGCCCTCCGAAGTAGAGACAGAAACCGCCTCCCACTCTGGAATGTCTCCCCCCTTCCTCTGAAAAGAAAAAGGGGGAGAAACTCCTAATGTCAAAGCAATAAACATCATCCAGATGCACGGAGGAACCCCAAATCAGATTACAAAAACAGAGAAATAACAGTTATAACAGTATATAAGAACCATAACATATAAAACCTGAAATCGCAGAAAATGAAGGAACATCACAGAGAAAGAAAACAGTAATCCCTCTCAGCTCCAGTCTACAATTTGACTGATAAATCTCTGTATCATTAGTGGATATTCCACAGCAAAGCAGCCAAAAGAGACCACTGGGCACTTATCGGCTCAGTCCAGCCATAGACCAGTCCTGCTGAAGTCCACAAGCTGGGGAGCCATGAACTGAAGTCTCTACCAGATTCCATTTCTCCAGCAACTCCATGTCATCAGGCAGGTTAGCTATAACAATAGGGTTATCAACTGGTAGGGGATATTAGCATTCCTAAGAGTACTGGTTATAAGCTGAAATGAGCGTCGCTTATTTGGGGTTATCTTAATCTGTAAACCACAATCATCAAAATTATAACAAATAAAGGCTTGAAATATCTCACTTTGCATGTACTGAGTCTATATAATATATTAGTTTCACCTTTTAAGCGGACTATCCTAATTGCAGTGGTAATACCTATACAGGTTATTAGTGTGGCCTTTTATAATTCTTACTTAGATTTTTTAAATATGTGTTTATAATAAAAGTGTATTCTTTTATAAACCGTTTAGACAATTATTTAACATCTTATACTTCATTAACAGTAAGCGCTGGTAAAACTCCTCTTTTCCTTTCAATATGAAGTGGAAACACTATAGTAGTGATGTGCACCGGAAATTTTTCGGGTTTTGTGTTTTGGTTTTGGGTTCAGTTCCGCGGCCGTGTTTTAGATTCGGACGCGTTTTGGCAAAACCTCACCGAAAAATCTTTGTCGGATTCGGGTGTGTTTTGGATTCGGGTGTTTTTTTCAAAAAACCCTAAAAAACAGCTTAAATCATAGAATTTGGGGGTCATTTTGATCCCATAGTATTATTAACCTCAATAACCATAATTTCCACTCATTTCCAGTCTATTCTGAACACCTCACACCTCACAATATTATTTTTAGTCCTAAAATTTGCACCGAGGTCGCTGGATGGCTAAGCTAAGCGACACAAGTGGCCGACACAAACACCTGGCCCATCTAGAAGTGGCACTGCAGTGTCAGGCAGGATGGCACTTCAAAAAAATAGTCCCCAAACAGCACATGATGCAAAGAAAAAAAGAGGCGCAATAAGGTAGCTGTGTGACTAAGCTTAAAGCGACCCAAGTGGCCGACACAAACACCTGGCCCATCTAGGAGTGGCACTGCAGTGTCACGCAGGATGGCCCTTCAAAAAAATACTCCCCAAACAGCACATGACGCAAAGAAAAAAAGAGGCGCAATGAGGTAGCTGTGTGACTAAGATAAGCGACCCAAGTGGCCGACACAAACACCTGGCCCATCTAGGAGTGGCACTGCAGTGTCAGGCAGGATGGCACTTCAAAAAAATTGTCCCCAAACAGCACATGATGCAAAGAAAAAAAGAGGCGCACCAAGGTCGCTGTGTGACTAAGCTAAGCGACACAAGTGGCCGACACAAACACCTGGCCCATCTAGGAGTGGCACTGCAGTGTCAGACAGGATGGCACTTCAAAAAAATTGTCCCCAAACAGCACATGATGCAAAGAAAAATGAAAGAAAAAAGAGGTGCAAGATGGAATTGTCCTTGGGCCCTCCCACCCACCCTTATGTTGTATAAACAGGACATGCACACTTTAACGAACCCATCATTTCAGCGACAGGGTCTGCCACACGACTGTGACTGAAATGACTGGTTGGTTTGGGCCCCCACCAAAAAAGAAGCAATCAATCTCTCCTTGCACAAACTGGCTCTACAGAGGCAAGATGTCCACCTCATCATCATCGTCCGATTCATCACCCCTTTCACTGTGTACATCCCCCTCCTCACAGATTATTAATTCATCCCCACTGAAATCCACCATCTCAGGTCCCCGTGCACTTTCTGGAGGCAATTGCTGCTGGTGAATGTCTCCACGGAGGAATTGATTATAATTCATTTTAATGAACATCATCTTCTCCACATTTTCTGGAAGTAACCTCGTACGCCGACTGCTGACAAGGTGAGCGGCGGCACTAAACACTCTTTCGGAGTACACACTGGAGGGAGGGCAACTTAGGTAGAATAAAGCCAGTTTGTGCAAGGGCCTCCAAATTGCCTCTTTTTCCTGCCAGTATACGTACAGACTGTCTGACGTGCCTACTTGGATGCGGTCACTCATATAATCCTCCACCATTCTTTCAATGGTGAGAGAATCATATGCAGTGACAGTAGACGACATGTCAGTAATCGTTGGCAGGTCCTTCAGTCCGGACCAGATGTCAGCACTCGCTCCAGACTGCCCTGCATCACCGCCAGCGGGTGGGCTCGGAATTCTTAGCCTTTTCCTCGCACCCCCAGTTGCGGGAGAATGTGAAGGAGGTGCTGTTGACGGGTCACGTTCCGCTTGACTTGACAATTTTCTCACCAGCAGGTCTTTGAACCCCTGCAGACTTGTGTCTGCCGGAAAGAGAGATACAACATAGGTTTTAAATCTAGGATCGAGCACGGTGGCCAAAATGTAGTGCTCTGATTTCAACAGATTGACCACCCGTGAATCCTGGTTAAGCGAATGAAGGGCTCCATCCAAAAGTCCCACATGCCTAGCGGAATCGCTCTGTTTTAGCTCCTCCTTCAATGTCTCCAGCTTCTTCTGCAAAAGCCTGATGAGGGGAATGACCTGACTCAGGCTGGCAGTGTCTGAACTGACTTCACGTGTGGCAAGTTCAAAGGGTTGCAGAACCTTGCACAACGTTGAAATCATTCTCCACTGCGCTTGAGACAGGTGCATTCCACCTCCTTTGCCTATATCGTGGCCAGATGTATAGGCTTGAATGGCCTTTTGCTGCTCCTCCATCCTCTGAAGCATTTAGAGCAGGGGTGGGCAATTATTTCAGCTGGAAGGCCGCTTAACACTTCCAGCGAATATTCGAGGGCCACACACAAAATACTCAAAAAGAGTCCCCTTTTTACACATTACGGCAGATAGCGTCCCCTTTTTACACATTACGGCAGACATCGTCCTCCTTTTTACACATTACAGCAGACAGCGCCCCCGTTTTTACACATTACGGCAGACATTGTCCCCTTTTTACACATTACAGTAGACAGCGCCCATTGTCCCCCTTTTTACACATTACGGCAGACATCGTCCCCCTTTTTACACATTACAGCAGACAGTGCCCCCGTTTTTACACATTACGGCAGACATTGTCCCCCTTTTTACACATTACGGCAGACATCGTCCCCCTTTTTACACATTACAGCAGACAGTGCCCCCGTTTTTACACATTACGGCAGACATTGTCCCCCTTTTTACACATTACGGCAGACTGCGTCCACTTTTTACACATTACGGCAGACTGCGTCCCCTTTTTACACATTACGGCAGACATTGTCCCCCTTTTTACACATTACAGCAGACTGCGTCCACTTTTTACACATTACGGCAGACTGCGTCCCCTTTTTACACATTACGGCAGACATCGTCCCCCTTTTTACACATTACAGCAGACAGTGCCCCCGTTTTTACACATTACGGCAGACATTGTCCCCCTTTTTACACATTACGGCAGACTGCGTCCACTTTTTACACATTACGGCAGACTGCGTCCCCTTTTTACACATTACGGCAGACATTGTCCCCCTTTTTACACATTACGGCAGACTGCGTCCACTTTTTACACATTACGGCAGACTGCGTCCCCTTTTTACACATTACGGCAGACATCGTCCCCCTTTTTACACATTACAGCAGACAGTGCCCCCGTTTTTACACATTACGGCAGACATTGTCTCCCTTTTTACACATCACAGCAGACAGTGCCTCCGTTTTTACACATTACGGCAGACATCGTCCCCCTTTTTACACATTACGGCAGACAGCATCACCCTTTTTTACACATTACGGCAGACAGTCCCTACCCCCCTATCCCCTCCCTCCCCTAAACCCATATTGTAGTTTTTAGCTCAGCTGCCTCCCCACCCCTAAACCTATATGGCAGCTTAAGCAGTGATCCAGGGTCTGGCAGGACAGGGGGTTTACCTGTTCGTCACAGTGGCAGACGATCCCCGCTGTCCGATGATGCCGCCTGGAGTCACTGCTGATGTGGCCTCTCTTGCTCCCGCTCGCTGGCCGCTGCTTCTTCTCCTCGCTCCTGCTTACTGCAGTGCCCGCCCCCCGTGACGCCCAGCACGTTGGTAACAGAGGAAATCCCGGTCAGCTGACCCTGTGACGTGACCGGGATTTCCTCAGCGGCGCCTCGTCTGAGAGCAGTGCAATGACAAGTGGCCTGTCGGGCCGCTTGTCATTGCACTCTAATGGGGCAAAGAGGGCCAGGTACGATCGGTCCGCGGGCCGCATCCGGCCCGCGGGCCGCCTGTTGCCCACCCCTAATTTAGAGGGTTGAATTCCACCTCGTTACCACCTCCTGCTTCAGATGGTGGCAGGGCAGGTTCAGGTGTGTTTGGTGGTGCTCCAGTCTTCTGTACGCGGTGCCTGAACGCCGAAAGTGGCCCGCAATTCTTCGGGCCACCGACAGCATCTCTTGCACGCCCCTGTCGTTTTTTAAATAATTCTGCACCACCAAATTCAAGGTATGTGCAAAACATGGGACGTGCTGGAATTTGCCCAGATGCAATGCACGCACAATATTGCTGGCGTTGTCCGATGTCACAAATCCCCAGGAGAGTCCAATTGGGGTAAGCCATTCTGCGATGATCTTCCTCAGTTGCCGTAAGAGGTTTTCAGCTGTGTGCGTATTCTGGTAAGCGGTGATACAAAGCGTAGCCTGCCTAGGAACGAGCTGGCGTTTGCGAGATGCTGCTACTGGTGCCGCCGCTGCTGTTCTTGCAGCGGGAGGCAATACATCTACCCAGTGGGCTGTCACAGTCATATAGTCCTGAGTCTGCCCTGCTCCACTTGTCCACATGTCCGTGGTTAAGTGGACATTGGGTACAACTGCATTTTTTAGGACACTGGTGAGTCTTTTTCTGAGGTCTGTGTACATTTTCGGTATCGCCTGCCTAGAGAAATGGAACCTAGATGGTATTTGGTACCGGGGACACAGTACCTCAATCAAGTCTATAGTTGGCTCTGAAGTAACGATGGATACCGGATCCACGTTTCTCACCGCCCAGGCTGCCAAGGCCTGAGTTATCTGCTTTGCAGCAGGATGACTGCTGTGATATTTCATCTTCCTCGCAAAGGACTGTTGGACAGTCAATTGCTTACTGGAAGTAGTACAAGTGGTCTTCCTCTGGGATGCCGATCGACTCCCAGCAGCAACAACAGCAGCGCCAGCAGCAGTAGGCGTTACACTCAAGGATGCATCGGAGGAATCCCAGGCAGGAGAGGACTCATCAGACTTGCCAGTGACATGGCCTGCAGGACTATTGGCTTTCCTGGGTAAGGAGGAAATTGACACTGAGGGAGTTGGTGGTGTGGTTTGCGGGAGCTTGGTTACAAGAGGAAGGGATTTAGTGGTCAGTGGACTGCTTCCGCTGTCGCCCAAAGTTTTTGAACTTGTCACTGACTTATGATGAATGCGCTGCAGGTGACGTATAAGTGAGGATGTTCTGAGGTGGTTAACGTCCTTACCCCTACTTATTACAGCTTGACAAAGGCAACACACGGCTTGACACCTGTTGTCCGCATTTGTGTTGAAATAATTCCACACCGAAGAGCTGATTTTTTTTGTATTTTGACCAGGCATGTCAATGGCCATATTCGTCCCACGGACAACAGGTGTCTCCCCGGGTGCCTGACTTAAACAAACCACCTCACCATCAGAATCCTCCTTGTCAATTTCCTCCCCAGCGCCAGCAACACCCATATCCTCATCCTGGTGTACTTCAACACTGACATCTTCAATTTGACTATCAGGAACTGGACTGCGGGTGCTCCTTCCAGCACTTGCAGGGGGCGTGCAAATGGTGGAAGGCGCAAGCTCTTCCCGTCCAGTGTTGGGAAGGTCAGGCATCGCAACCGACACAATTGGACTCTCCTTGGGGATTTGTGATTTCGAAGAACGCACAGTTCTTTGCTGTGCTTTTGCCAGCTTAAGTCTTTTCTTTTTTCTAGCGAGAGGATGAGTGCTTCCATCCTCATGTGAAGCTGAACCACTAGCCATGAACATAGGCCAGGGCCTCAGCCGTTCCTTGCCACTCCGTGTCGTAAATGGCATATTGGCAAGTTTACGCTTCTCCTCAGACGCTTTTAATTTAGATTTTTGGGTCATTTTACTGATCTTTTGTGTTTTGGATTTTACATGCTCTGTACTATGACATTGGGCATCGGCCTTGGCAGACGACGTTGATGGCATTTCATCGTTTTGGCCATGACTAGTGGCAGCAGCTTCAGCACGAGGTGGAAGTGGATCTTGATCTTTCCCTATTTTTTTAACCTCCACATTTTTGTTCTCCATATTTTAATGCGCACAACTAAAAGGCACCTCAGGTATACAATGTAGATGGATGGATAGTATACTTTATGGATGACGAGTGACGACACAGAGGTAGGTACAGCAGTGGCCTACCGTACTGCTATATACAGTATAATGGACCTGGTGGACACTGTCAGCAGACTGCGTTTATAGTATAAAGAAAAAAAGACACCACAGGTATACAATGTAGATGGATGGATAGTATACTTATGGACGACGAGTGACGACACAGAGGTAGGTACAGCAGTGGCCTACCGTACTGCTATATACAGTATAATGGACCTGGTGGACACTGTCAGCAGACTGCGTTTATAGTATAAAGAAAAAAAGACACCACAGGTATACAATGTAGATGGATGGATAGTATACTTATGGACGGCGAGTGACGACACAGAGGTAGGTACAGCAGTGGCCTACCGTACTGCTATATACAGTATAATGGACCTGGTGGACACTGTCAGCAGACTGCGTTTATAGTATAAAGAAAAAAAGACACCACAGGTATACAATGTAGATGGATGGATAGTATACTTATGGACGACGAGTGACGACACAGAGGTAGGTACAGCAGTGGCCTACCGTACTGCTATTTACAGTATAATGGACCTGGTGGACACTGTCAGCAGACTGCGTTTATAGTATAAAGAAAAAAAGACACCACAGGTATACAATGTAGATGGATGGATAGTATACTTATGGATGACGAGTGACGACACAGAGGTAGGTACAGCAGTGGCCTACCGTACTGCTATATACAGTACAATGGACCTAGTGGACACTGTCAGCAGACTGCGTTCATAGTATAAAAAAAAAAAGACACCACAGGTATACAATGTAGATGGATGGATAGTATACTTATGGACGACGAGTGACGACACAGAGGTAGGTACAGCAGTGGCCTACCGTACTGCTATATACAGTATAATGGACCTGGTGGACACTGTCAGCAGACTGCGTTTATAGTATATAAAAAAAAGACACCACAGGTATACAATGTAGATGGATGGATAGTAAACTTATGGACGACGAGTGACGACACAGAGGTAGGTACAGCAGTGGCCTACCGTACTGCTATATACAGTATAATGGACCTGGTGGACACTGTCAGCAGACTGCGTTTATAGTATAAAAAAAAAAGACACCACAGGTATACAATATAGATGGATGGATAGTATACTTATGGACGACGAGTGACGACACAGAGGTAGGTACAGCAGTGGCCTACCGTACTGCTATATACAGTATAATGGACCTGGTGGACACTGTCAGCAGACTGCGTTTATAGTATAAAAAAAAAAGACACCACAGGTATACAATGTAGATGGATGGATAGTATACTTATGGACGACGAGTGACGACACAGAGGTAGGTACAGCAGTGGCCTACCGTACTGCTATATACAGTATAATGGACCTGGTGGACACTGTCAGCAGACTGCGTTTATAGTATAAAGAAAAAAAGACACCACAGGAGTGTTTTTCAGGCAGACAAACGTATACTGGTGGTCACTGTCAGCAAAACTGTGCACTGTACTCCTACTATAGCTGCTCCCCAGTCCCCACAATTAAGCAGTGTGAGCACTCAGCACAGATATATCATGCAGCACACTGAGCACAGATATGGTATGGAGCGTTTTTTTCAGGCAGAGAACGGATAAAAAACTGGTGGTCACTATTAGCAAAACTCTGCACTGTACTCCTCCTAACAGCTGCTCCCCTATCCTCCCCACAATAAGCTAAGCAATCAGATCAACTGTGTAGTATATAACTATATAAACGGAGAGGACGCCAGCCACGTCCTCTCCCTATCAATCTCAATGCACGTGTGAAAATGGCGGCGACGCGCGGCTGCTTATATAGAATCCGAATCTCGCGAGAATCCGACAGCGGGATGATGACGTTCGGGCGCGCTCGGGTTAGCCGAGCAAGGCGGGAAGGTTCGAACCTGCCTCGGACCCGTGTAAACAAGGTGAAGTTCGGGGGGGTTCGGTTTCCGAGAAACCGAACCCGCTCATCACTACACTATAGTGTGACATAATATGACGTGCAGACACTATAATGTTATCACTGACCTGGTTTGGGAGTGTTGTGGACTCGGGGTTTCTTCCGGTAAACGGGAAGAGGAACCGCAACTGGGCCGCAGCAGAGATGGCCGAATGTAAGTTTTCCTCATGCAGGATCAGGTCGGCAAACAGGAGGCACACGCGGACGCTGAAGGTCTCCTGAAAGACAGAACTTGAAAGGTGCTGGTGAATCAGAGAAGAATACCAGGTGCTGGAGGCACAACTGTGCTTACGTGCGCTGAGGCTTGGAGACACTGAAGTGTTTGTAGGCGCTGAAGTGCTTGGAGGCACTGAGGTGCAGGGAGGCGCTGAAGTGCTTGGAGGCGCTTGGAGACACCGAGGTGCTTGGAGGCGCTGAGGCGCTTGGAGGCACTGAGGTGCTTGGAGGCGCTAAGGCGCTTGGAGGCACTGAGGTGCTTGGAGGCACTAAGAGGCACTGAGGTGCTTGGAGGCACGGAGGTGCTTGAGGCACGGAGGTGCTTGAGGCACGGAGGTGCTTGGAGGCACGGAGATGCTCGGAGGCACGGAGGTGCTTGGAGGCACGGAGATGCTCGGAGGCACGGAGGTGCTGGGAGGCACGGGGATGCTCAGAGGCACGGAGGTGCTGGGAGGCATGGAGATGCTCAGAGGCACGGAGGTGCTGGGAGGCACGGATGTGCTTGGAGGCACGGAGATGCTCGGAGGCACGGAGGTGCTGGGAGGTACGGAGATGCTCTGAGGCACGGAGGTGCTGGGAGGCACGGAGGTGTTTGGAGGCACGGAAGTCTGGCGATCACCACTCCTGGGGAACTGATGATACTCAGGCACTGATGCAGTTCCTGGTGCCTGAATTTATACTTCCCACCACCAGCTGGTTGGTGGGAAGTGCCTGATGACGTCACCCGCCCGGACGCCGGGACGAGCGACGGGAGCCGGGAGCCGCCAGCGAGGACGGCCGCAGAGAGGACCAGCGCGCCCGGAGAGGTAAGTAAGGGGCCCGGGGCGGCGGCGTGACAAATGTGACATAATATGAAGCTGAGGCACTATAATGTGGCATAATATAAACTGGATGGCATTATAGTATTACTTAATATAAACTAGGGCACTGTAATGTGGCACAATATTAAGTGGAGGCACTGTAGTGTGGCAAAATATGAACTGGGGGACACTGTATGCCATTATGTGATTGAGGGTACTCTGAGGCGTAATGTGTTCTGGTAGTCCTACAATGTGACATAATGTGAACTAGGGCACTACTATGGGGTATCACATGAACTAGGTCACTACTATGGGGTATAACATGAACTAGGTCACTACTATGGGGTATAACATGAACTAGGTTACTACTATGGGTCATAACATTAAGTAGGGCACTACTATGGGGCATAACAAACTAGGGCACTACTATGGGGCATAACATAAACTA